>NC_040105.1:18664409-19986909 GCF_003369695.1 Bos indicus x Bos taurus
ATAGGCAAGGCATGGAAACAACCTAAATGTCTGTCAGCAAATGAATGGATAAAAGAAATGTGATACACACATGCATACACATATACACACATCCATCCTGCCATTTGTGATAATATGCATGATACACATAATACACATAATACGCATGATATGCATGTAGGATATTATGATATGTGAAATACGGCAGACATAGAAAGACAAATGTTGCATGGAATTTTTAAAAACTTATAGTATGGACAGTAGAATAGTGGTTACCAGAGGATGGCACATGTGGGAAAACAGATTTTTTAAAAAGAAAAAAGAAAGTAGAAGTAAAATGGTGATTGCCATTAGCTGGGGGAAAAGTGTCATGGGGAGTTATTACTTAGTTGGTATAGAGTTTCATTTTTGAAAGATGCAAAGAGTACTAGAGATGGCTGGTGAGGATGGTGGCATGACAGTATGAATGCATGTAATACCACTGGACCATATATTTTAAAACATTTAATATAGTGAGTTTTATATTACATGTCTTTTGCCACAATAAAAAAAGGGTAAACAGTTAAAGCACCAGCTTTCACTACAATTTAAACCAAGCTTCAAATCAGCTTAATCCCAGACAAAAGTAAGACAATCTGCCCCTATCCTAACTTCCTGTCAGAAGCAAAAGGAGATCATCTATGAAGGAAGATAACATTTTAAAGCCTCAAAGTATCTTCTACCATTTTAAAAATACAATGCTCAGTGTTCAATAAGTAAAACTGCAACTAAGTATGACCATCCGACCATTCATCCCATGCTCAGTCGTGTTCAACCCTTGTGGCCCTATGGACTGTAGCACACCAGGCTCTTCTGTTCATGGGATTTTCCAGGCAAGGATATTGGAAGCGGTTACCAATTCCTGCTCCAAGGGATCTTCCTGGCCCGGGAATTGAACCCGCATCTCCTGCATTGCAGGCAGATTCTTTACTGCTAGAGCCATTGGGAAAGCCCCCAGTAAGTATGACAAAATACAATAATTTATTAATACTTAAAAAGGGAAAAAATCAGGAAATAGAAACAGACATACTAGAGACCCAGATATTGAGCATAGGTTTTAAAAAACTGAATTAATATGTTTGATATTAATTGACAAGATTAATTGACAAGAAGAGAAATTTCAGCAGAAAACTGGAAGCTGTAAGAATCAACCAGAAATTTTAAAACTGAAAAATATAAACACTGAAATTAAGAACTCAGTAGATGGGATTTACACAATAGGTTTAGAATTTGTTGAATTTTATATATTCTTTCCAGCTCAGAAATGCTAATATACACAGAGGATAAAATAACTTTTATTGTTTTAGTTCAACTGAAAGAATCCTATTTTAGAGTGAAACCTCTGAGTGTTAATTTTCCGTCTTTTGAACATTGGAGGTAATTGTGTTAATGCAGCTTTCCTTGAGTGGAATAATAAAATGTATAGTCATAAACACATTTACAAATTACTATGTTCTTTATCAAGACTTCAGAGGTTTATCTTCCCTGTCTGATGTTTTGCAGTTGGTTTTAGCCTAGAAATCTGAATTAGTTCACACAATGCCTCTGCAATGCTAACTCTTCATGATTGCTGGATTCATTTCCATTATCTTTGGCAAGAAGAGAGAATTGTTCTTGCTAACACTAATTGATAAGGAAGGTAAATGTGAGCTCTGAACCTTGAAATCAGAATTTTTTGAAAAAAGGAATTTACCTTTACAAACCTTGGTGAAGCACAGTTTTCCAAAATTACATTTGAAATTCATTCAATTATTCTATTAATCCTTTTTTTCCTAATTTAAAAACTAGAACTCGTGAATGATTTTTAAATCAAAAGTATGTCCAATACCTAGAATCTTCAGGTTCAGAATTTATTTTACCTATTAAACCAGTCTTGTAGACAAAATATCAAAATCATAGCATCCTCTCCACTTTTCTGCCTCTAGTTCACATTTTCTTTTTTTTTTCTAGTTCACATTTTCTAATGTCAACTACCTGAATCTGTTGATTGTAGGTGACATACTCTATTAGAGGCTTATAATCTGAAGATTATGTACAATATTTGAGGCACATTTTATTTAATCCTCAAAACAAACCTGAAAATTAGGTATTATTATCCTCAATTTGAGAATGGGGAAATGGAGAGGTTCTAGACATTCTTATCATTCCCAATGACACCTAGCTAATAAGACATAAACCTGGGATTCAAACCTACATGGGAATAGTTAAACCCTACCCTTGTGCTTGAATGCCCATTTCTACTCCACTGTCAGTTAATCACCAGAAACCTTTTTTCTCCTGGCATCTGCGTTTCTTAGAGGGAACTTTAGGTTTCTTTTTATAATGATGGATGTAATCCTAAAGAATATAGTTCTGCAGGCCATGGTTTCATTTTAAAAACCATTTTTGGTCTAGAAAGCCAATTTGAATGACTGTGTTGCTTTTCTAATGGTTTACAGTAATCATAGAGAAATCATGCAGAGCTGAGCAAGTTACATTGCCTCAGGTGTATAACTTTACATCAGGGACCTAGTAGGCTGACAGGGAGGACAGAAATCTGTTAAAGAGTAAATTCAATCATTGTCCTCAAGGAAATTGCAAGATAGTAGACAGATTATTTTCAAAGTACATACATAAAAACACAGGAATACAGATTTAAACACATAACCTAGGATCATTTTTAGTCCAGTTTATACCTTTACTTTGTGGAATCCAGGGCTTCTTGAGATATAACATAGGGGCACAATTTACATGAGCATTAAAGTCACAAAGGGGTTTTGTTAGCCATATCTCTACACAAACCCAGCATATATTTAGATCAAGAAATTCCCCAGGAGGCAATAATTGACATGTTGTTCCTGCAGAGAGACTCTTGGGATTATCTAAGAAATGTGCTCAGGCATTTGCTGCTTAGGGACTTAACTCCGGTTTCTTCCTAAGAAGGGCCAGCGCTAGTGGTAATGAGTCCGCCTACCAAACAGGAGACGTGGGTTTGATCCCTGGGTTGGGAAGATCCCCTGGAGGAGGGCACAGCTACCTAGTCCAATATTCTTGCCTGGAGAATCCCATGGACAGAAGGGCCTGGCAGGCTACAGTCCATAGGGTTCGCAGAGTCAGACATGACTGAAGCGACTGAGCATGCATGCATGGGGCCATTACTGAAAGCTTCCTCAACATTGAACCATGCAGTCTTTAATTTCCTCAAAAGAAGACACTGCAAAAATCAAACTGTGACTTAAACTCGGGGTGTTTTTTTAGAGACCAGTAATAAACTCCAAGGGCAGTGGCCTGGAGTGCATCCTAAAATAGTCATCCCAGAAGAAACAGCTATGGAGGAGGTATGTGTGACTTGTAAAAAGGGTCAAATAGGTAAGCCTGATAGAATTTAGTTCAGTTCAGTTAAGTCGCTCAGTCATGTCCAACTCTTTGCGACCCCGTGAATTGCAGCACGCCAGGCCTCCCTGTCCATCACCAACTCCCGGAGTTCACTCAGACTCACGTCCATCGAGTCAGTGATGCCATCCAGCCATTTCATCATCTGTTGCCCCCTTCTCCTCCTGCCCCCAATCCCTCCCAGCATCAGAATCTTTTCCAATGAGTCAACTCTTCACATGAGGTGGCCAAAGTACTGGAGTTTCAGCTTCAGCATCATTCCTTCCAAAGAACACCCAGGGCTGATCTCCTTTAGAATGGACTGGTTGGATCTCCTTGCAGTCCAAGGGACTCTCAAGAGTCTTCTCCAACACCACAGTTCAAAAGCATCAATTCTTTGGCACTCAGCCTTCTTCACAGTCCAACTCTCACATCCATACATGACCACAGGAAAAACCATAGCCTTGACCAGACGGACCTTTATTGTAAAAGTAATGTCTCTGCTTTTCAATATGCTATCTATGTTGATCATAACTTTTTTCCAAGGAGTAAGCGTCTTTTAATTTCATGGCTGCAGTCACCATCTGCAGTGATTCTGGAGCCCAAAAAATAAAGTCTGCCACTGTTTCCACTGTTTTCCCATCTATTTCCCATGAAGTGATGGGACCAGATGCCATGATCTTTGTTTTCTGAATGTTGAGTTTTAAGCCAACTTTTTCACTCTCCTCTTTCACTTTCATCAAGAGGCTTTTTAGGTCCTCTTCACTTTCTGCCATAAGGGTGGTGTCATCTGCATATCTGAGGTTATTGATATTTCTCCCGGCAATCTTGATTCCAGCTTGTGCTTCTCCCAGCATTTCTCATGATGTACTCTGCATAGAAGTTAAATAAGCAGGGTGACAATATACAGCCTTGATGTACTCCTTTTCCTACTTGGAACCAGTCTGTTGTTCCATGTCCAGTTCTAACTGTTGCTTCCTGACCTGCATATAGGTTTCTCAAGAGGCAGGTCAGGTGGTCTGGTATTCCCATCTCTTTCAGAATTTTCCACAGTTTATTGTGATCCACACAGTCAAAGGCTTTGGCATAGTCAATAAAGCAGATAGAATTGGGGTCCCTCTAATCTAAGAGGAGGAATAGAATGAAACAAAAGCCTTTATTATTTGCGTGTTAGACTTTTCAGCAGCTGAGGCTGAGAAGAAGACATAAATAGGCTTTTTGGGAACCTGTTAGGAAAAAATTTCTGGACAATCTGAGCCCTCAAATATAACATGGCAGACACAAAAGAAAGATCCTGCTTCATATACTGACATCTTGTGCAGAAGTTCAGAAAAAGGGGAGAACCAGAGGCCAGGAGCAGAAAGAAAGAAGACTTTATTGCAGCAAAGAGCAGTCAGCTAATGAGGCAATTCCATGGGGGCAGGCTGGATGCAATTACCTGATGTTTATATTTGTTCAAAGAGCCTCAAAGAACCATTTGCGGTTTTAAGGTGCAAATGATAATAGGTAAGAAGAGATCAGAGGCATGAGATAGACAAGGAGATCCCTCTCTGATAATTGCTGTGTCTTATCTATTAAATTCTAAATAACTACAAATTTGGAGCTAGAATCTTCAGGTTTAGAATTAATTTTATCTATTAAATATCTTAACATAATTTCAAAATCATACCACCCTCTCCATTTCCCCCAATATAATGACTTTAGTTCAGTTGCTAATGTCAAGAGAGAAATGATATGTTTTCAATTTTAATTAAACAGTAAAGAAAAAGAAAAAAAAAAACCCTTCCACTTCAAGCCATTACAAAGTAACTGACCCTTGACTTAGTCTCCTGTCAGTAACAAGTAAAAATTAGACAAAATATTATGTGGCAACTATTCTCAGGCAATGAGCAATAGGCTGTGCAGTACTGTAATAATCCTCGAGGAAATGAAAATATACAAAATGAACCCCACAATCATACCAGCTTTTTGCCTAAGAGTACTTCTTTGTCTCATACTGGGAGATGGAGCCCAAGTAGAACATCTTCCTTAAAAAGCCAGAAAATGGGGTTCTGGGCTGTTGAAGAGACTGAAATGTGTGGACCTGAATACCGGAGAAAATGGAGCTTTGAAGAAGTTGACATGGTTGGAGGTTCAGGGCTGGGCTGCACATAGGCAGGAATTGTCTCTACTAGGCTTACCAGAGATTGTATATTATTGGGTTGATTGCTAAATGGAGACACCAGAGGTTATGCACTGTAAAAGACTGGCATTCTGGCTGCAGAGGAGAGATCCCACCGAGGACCTCAGCCATTCGGTTGAGAAGCCCACACCTCAGGAGAAAGGACCATGTCCTAGATAAGGGACAGAAAGTTAAGATCCACTCTAACAGAATAAAACTAAGTCCAACAGGACCTAGAGATTTCATTAGTAATTCAAGAAATTTTTTGGAATAACACTCAATGTTGTTCTTTAAAATAAGATGATGTAATCTAGACTCTACAATTTATCATTTACAATATTTATTAATAGCACACAACCTCCATCCCCACCCCCACAAACAAAACCTCCTCAGGCATACAGTAAGTACAGGCCAGGGATGCTGCTAAACATCTTACAATGCACAGGACAGCCTCCACAGCAGAAAATTATTTGACCCAAAATGTCAGTAGTGCTGAGGCTCAGAAATCCTGCTCTAAGACAAGCACTAAGAAAGATACAAAGAGGTATTATATAGAAATTAAAATGGAATTATAAAAAATATTTGTTAATCCAAAAGAAGTCAGGAAGGGAGGAATAGGGAAACAAAAAGCAGAATGAACAACTAAAAAAAAAAAAAAAAACAGCAAGATGTTAGGCTCATCCAAGTCTCATCAATAATTAGGCCATATGCAAACAGTAACTCAAGTTGTGTCACAGATGTGAGCATAAAAGCTAAAACAATAAAATGTCTAGAAAAATGCTCCTAGAGAATATCTTTGTTATCTAAGAGCAGGCAAAGATTTTTAAAATAGAGTACAGAAATCAATAAACATAAAAAAATTTGATAACTTCATCAAAATTTACAACTTTTGCTTATTAAAGTAGACAGGTGAGAAAATGCAAAGGCAAGCCAGAGACTAACAGAAAATATTCACAATATAGATATCTGATAAAGGCTTTACAGGAAAGGTATACAAGGAATGCATTCAATGCAACAATATAAAGGCAATCAACTCAATTAAAAATGGTGAAAATACTTGAAGAGACACCTAAGAAAGGAAGACATATAAATGCCCAATAAGCACAGAGGAAAGGGCTCAAGTGTATTAATTCTCATGGAAATAGAAACTAAAATCACAATGAGCAATTAAGATCGCAATTCAACCACTAGAATGACTAAAATTAAAATGACTGCCAACACCAAATTTTGCTGAGGATATGGAGCAACTCATATATTGCTGATAAAGTGGAAAATGACATAATCTTTCATACTATATATCTACTGTGTGATCCAGCAATCCCACTCCCACTCATAACTGACAGAAAGGAAAATATAACTTCACAAAAACCATTTGTACAAGAATGTTTATAGATGCTTTATTTATCATGGCCTCAAACTGAAAACACTTCCAATTGGTGGCATCATCATACAATATTCCTCAGCAATAAAACAGTGTGAATGAATATCAAAATCATTATATTGAGTGAAAAAAGAATACATTCTTTATGTTGATAACAGATAAAATTAATCAAGAATGATCAAAATTAGAACAGTGCTTGTCTATGGGAATGTAGAAATTGATTGAAAGGGGGCATTAGGGAATTTTCTAAAGTGGTGGAAGTGTTTTATATTTTGATTGAGGCATTAGTTACATGGGTGTGTACATTTGTCAAAACTAATTAAATTGTACCCTTAATATCTGTGCATCTAACTGTATGTAAATTTTACCCTAATTTAAAAAAAAATCTCTAAGGGAAAATTATTTTAGGGCCAGATAATGATCAATCTTGCAAGCCAGGTTAATGACTTTAGACTTTATTTTGCATGCAACAGACCTTCAACAGACACTTTTAACCAGGGACTGAATATATTTATTTTTTAAGGAACATATTTTTCACAAATATGTAGAAGACAGATTGGAGAAATGGAAATGTGTGGTGGGGTTGGATAGAGATAAGGAAGAGTTGAAGATGGTTGCCATTTGCCAAGGTAAAGACCATGAGTGTTTTTTATTGGGCAAAGTGAATGAAGAGTCAAGGGGCCAAGAAACTGGTTCAGTTACAGATGAGGTGAAGCTGCCTGCAGGGAATCTATACTGAGTTTTAAACCAGCACTTGGAGGTATGCATTTGGAACACAGGAGAGTGATCAGCACTGGAATCAGAGCTAGAGATGAAGATTAGGTGGCCTGAGAAAATAAGCAGAGTAGGAGGGAAGAAAAGTCCTAAAGGTAGTGCAACACCTGGGAACTCGGAACTGATAGCTTGTACCAAGCTTGAGCGTTCAGAAAAAGGGTGTAAAGCTTCTAAATGCTAAAAATATGACCAGCTCACTTTCATAAACCCCGAAGTGCCCTCCTGTCTTAGTCCTACAGTCTTACATGCTATTTATCACTGATAACAGACAAGAGGGACAAAGGAGGGTAGGTTTGATAATTAACTAATTGGTGCCAATTTTCAACACCCTGTCAGGAGCCACCTTTGGCTTGAAGGAATGTCGTAGAGATCACAATACAGGGCAGTAAAAGTGGCATATTTAACCCACCTTGGGAGCTTGAAACTGAGTTGCAGAATGTTCAGTAGCAGGTAGTATTCCTGCAATTCTTGTATTTTAGTGATATACTACTAGTCATTTGATTATCAGATAAAAAACCTACATAAAACCTTCCTGCTTCTCTTTCAATAGACAGTTTTGGCAGCAGGTGGTGGTAGTGAGTCCTTAAAGTGGCATTCTTGGTGGCAATGGCTGAATGTGTTCCTGAGCTTCCCGAGGCTTTCAGGTAGTCCCTCTCCCCACAACTCTGGGTCGAAGCAGCATCCAACAGACAGAACATACAGAACAGCTAACTTTAAGATAAAACCAGGGGAGAGGCTCCAGTGAATGAGAAATGAGGAAAGAAGAAAAGCCAAGGGCTAGGAAGAACAGCTGGAGAAGGAAATGGAAACCCACTCCAGTACTCTTGGCTGGAAAATCCCATGGACGGAGGAGCCTGGTAGGCTACAGTCCATAGGGTCGTGAAGAGTCGGACACAACTGAGCGACTTCGCTTTCCTTTTTCCTTTCAGCTATCTGGGGCCAGTATCTTGCATTTTCTCATCCTGAGTTCCCTCAGAGTTCACCATGGGGTGTGACAGTCTGATGGCTGCTAGATTGCAGGGATTCTTTATTTCTTTCCTGCTTTCCCTCCGGGCCCACAGCTGTAGACTGTGACATCTTTGTTTACCGATAAGTAAACAAAGTTCTCAGTTACAACCTTTCCATATTCACCTCCTCTTCTTGAAGAGGAGGAGGAGTTTCATCTCCTTTTGAAACTGAAAGCAAGAGATCCCCTACAAGGCTCAGCTTCACCAAAAACCCTCTTAAGTGAGGGTTACTCTTTTCCTTACACCTCTTCAGTTTCCCCTGCTGCTTTCAGGACATTGTTCTTCCACCTTCTTGGAGAAAAACAACCCACTGATGTTTATGCCATTGGCTTGTTATGCAATATTGAAGGAAATTCAGCCTTGTTTTCAGTTATTCTGTATAGTCATCAATTTTACATAGAAAATAACTTCTACACAAGGACTCTTTAGACATGTCGCTAACTTAAGAGAATCTGCATAGACTCTTATACTGGCTAAGTAAGTAAAGCTAGATCAGTACAGTCATAGTTAGCACGTTAATTATTCCAAGGATGATGAGTAAATTCAGCCTCCAGTGGTTATTCAATGTTAAAGCAGCCTCCATAGTTCACAGCAATGAACTCCAGAGTTCACAACTTTGAGTGAACAAATCCTGCTTTCTATGCAAACATCTTAACAAATGTAGTTTTTGATAATAAACTTTGTCTCAAGGTTACAAGTCAACAGTTCTTAGAACTACTTTTTAAAAAATCTCTCAGTGTTATAGGAAACTTCTCTGTCATTTTAGTAATTAGAACTAGACAGAAATTTAACTTCATGATGAGAATATATTGCATAAATATTGATTTGACTCAAATTTTATGCTAGCTTCCCTTGTGGCTCCACTGGTAAAGAATCTGCCTTCAGTGTGGGAGACCTGGGTTTAATCCCTGGGTTGGGAAGATCCCCTGGAGAAGGGAAAGGCTACCCACTCCAGTACTTTTGCCTGGAAAATCCCATGGAAGTCCATGGGGTCGCTAAGAGTCGGACATGACTGAAGCGACTTAGCAGCAGCAGCACCAGAGCGACTTTCACTTCACTTATGCTAGTTGGTATGTAACTCTTCCCCAACCTTTTGTCTAAATAAAAACTAATGGCTAACCTAGTGAATCGTCTGCACACACTACTTGAGTCCACAGTTTTTTTTACTTACAGTTCTCCATTAAGAACTTTAAGCCCATGTATAATTTTATTATACAGGCTGAATCAAGTTAATGTAATAATTACTCCTTTAATTTCCAGACTACCCCTGGTCCTCCTTTTAATCCTTTTCAGATATTAATACAATTATAGCTGATTTCCTATGTACCCAAGTATCTGCCATTATCCTGAATAGTACCTCAGCCACAAACAAGAGGTGTTAACAGGCTGAATTGTCTTCACCCAAAATTCATGTTAAAGTCTTAACCCCCAGTACCTCACAATGTGACTGTATGTGGAAACAGGGTCTTTAAAAAGGTAATTAAGATTAAATGAGGTCATTATGGTGGGCCCTAAGCCAACATGGTATCTTTATAAGAAGAGGAGATTAGGACATAGACACACATAGAAAATCATGTGAAGACACAGGGAGAAGATGGCTATTTACGAGCCAAGGAGTAAAAGCTCAGCAGAACCCATCCTGCTTACCCCTTGATTTCAGACTTGTAGCTTCCAGGACTGTGAGAAAATATATTCTGTCATTTAAGCCACACAGTGTTTGGTGTTTTGTATACACAATATTTACTAGGTACCAGACATGGTTCCAAGTGATTTATCTCTATTAAGAGTTGGACTATAAAGAAAGCTGAGTGCCGAAGAATTGATGCTTTTGAACTATCGTGTTGGAGAAGACTCTTGAGAGTCCCTTGGACTGCAAGGAAATCCAACCAGTCAGTCCTAAAGGAAATCAGTCTTGAATATTCATCAGAAGGACTGATGCTGAAGCTGAAACTCCAATACTTTGGCCACTTGATGCGAAGAACTGACTCATTTGAAAAGACCTTGATACTGGGCAAGATTGAAGGCAGGAGGAGAAGGGGACAACAGTGGATGAGATGGTTGGATGGCATCACCTGCTTGATGGATATGAGTTTGAGTAAGCTCTGGGAGTTAGTGATGGACAGGGAGGCCTGGCGTGCTGCAGTCCAAGGGGTCGCAAAGAGTCGGGCACGACTGAGGGACTGAACTGAACTGAGCTCATTTAATCCTCACAGGATCTGTTTGAAATGGGCACACGAGGAAATGAGGTACAAGGAAATGAAATAATTCCCTAGGCTTACACAGCTTAGCAGAGATAGAAGACAGTTTGTCAGATTCCAGTAAAGAATCTATAACAATGATTCCTGGATCTTACGAAGCACTAGGTATGCCATTAGCCCTTATTTAAATGGAGACGCATAAAAGTTAGAGACTATTTACATGTTACCCACTGTATTCTACTCTGTTGAGTTACCTTAATATCCATGTGGATATTTAGCCCCTCATTTCATCACCGTAAGTCCACCTATGGCTACTGTTCTATTACCCTTCTCTCATCCAGGACCAAAGAGTTTTCAAAGTTACGCTCACTAGAATGTCTCCGTTCACTTCAGTGTTACTCTTTAGTCCATTACAAAATGGTTACTATACCTACCATGTCTCTGAAGCAGCCAGTACTAAGGTTATTTGCTATCTCCTTTTTGCTAAATATCATGAAAAGCATTCATCTTATTTGTTTTTGTAATTTTGAATAGGTAATACATACATATGAATGATATTTTCAAAGTTCAAAAGAGGGGACTTCCTGGTGGTCCAGTAGTTAAGACTCTATGTTTCCAATTCAGGCCACACAGGTTTGATCCTTGGTTGGGGAACTAATCCCACATGCCACATGGTGGAGTAAAAAAAAAGTTTTTTTTTTTTAATGTTCAAAATGGTAAAAATGAAAAGGAAGTCTCTCTAAACCCATGTTTTCCTGCTTAGTTCCCTTCTCAAGAAGCAACAGCTATCACCAGATTTTTTTTGTATGTTTCATTCTAGAGATATTTTATGCAAAAAAATTAGTAAAAGTCTTTATTTTTTTTTGAAAAAAAATCAAAAATTGGAGTATACTAAAAACACTGTTCTTAGAGATCATTTCACATTAGTACATAGAGAACTGATTTGTTCCTTTGAACAACTGAATTCCCCCTTCTTTTTGCTGTGTTTTGAATATTTCTTTAAAACTTTTTTGCTTTAAGCAGTAAGCACTTTTGAGATTAAGGAGAAAATGAGGGATTCCTGGGAAGTGAGTGTTATGTTAGCTCTAGGTGAGTCATTGTTATGTAGTGAAGGAGGAGGGGAGTCTCCTCCTGATTACAGGCTGATTACAGGCTGTGGAGTGTGGCAGTACCGAACATGATAACAAAATTCCTCTTCCCTTTTGCATTTGTAAGAAAAGGAACATATTACAATATGACATGTCACATAAATTTGAAATAATGTGATCCCTGAGCATAGATTTGCCAAAGAACTCAGAATATACATTTACTGCTGCTGCTGCTGCTGCTAAGTCGCTTCAGTTGTGTCTGACTCTATGTGACCCCACAGACGGCAGCCCACCAGGCTCCCCTGTCCCTGGGATTCTCCAGGCAAGAACACTGGAGTGGGTTGCCATTTCCTTCTCCAATGCATGAAAGTAAAAAGTGAAAGTGAAGTTGCTCAGTCGTGTCTGACTCTTAGCGACCCCATGGACTGCAGCCCACCAGGCTCCTCCATCCATGGGATTTGCCAGGCAAGAGTACTGGAGTGGGGTGCCATTGCCTTCTCCAATACATTTACTAGTTATCATATTATGTCATGGTTTCACAATGTTATATGTTAAGGATATGTTTCAGATAGTAGTTTCCTTGCATTGTTTTTTAGCACTACAGGGTCTGTGATTAATAGTCAAAGCTGAAACGAAAAAGGAAAATATTGGTCTTAAAGTCTCTTAAGAGATTTTGAGAATAACAGCTTGCATTTTGTTTGCCTGTGATCAAAACAGTATTAGATTAAAAACTCTCTGAATACAAATCATTAGTACAGTTTCTGGAATTTGTCTTTATTTTATAGGATAGGGCTCTAAAGGTTACTATTTATGCTGCTGTAATATTTTCTTAGACACCAGAATGAGCAAAATTTGGATAAGTTGTCATAAGAAGTAATGTCCCCCTCAGTTCAGTTCAGTTCAGTCGCTCAGTTGTGTCCAACTCTTTGCGACCCCATGAATCACAGCACGCCAGGCCTCCCTGTCCATCACCAACTCCCGGAGTTCACTCAGACTCACGTCCATCGAGTCGGTGATGCTATCCAGCCATCTCATCCTTTGTCGCCCCCTTCTCCTCCTGCCCCCAATCCCTCCCAGCATCAGAGTCTTTTCCAATGAGTCAACTCTTCGCATGAGGTGGCCAAAGTACTGGAGTTTCAGCTTTAGCATCATTCCTTCCAAAGAAATCTCAGGGCTGATCTCCTTCAGAATGGACTGGTTGGATCTCCTTGCAGTCCAAGGGACTCTCAAGAGTCTTCTCCAACACTACAGTTCAAAAGCATCAATTCTTCGGTGCTCAGCCTTCTTCACAGTCCAACTCTCACATCCATACATGACCACAGGAAAAACCATAAGCCTTGACTAGACGAACCTTTGTTGGCAAAGTAATGTCTCTGCTTTTGAATATGCTGTGTAGGTTGGTCATAACTTTCCTTCCAAGGAGTAAGCATCTTTTAATTTCATGGCTGCAGTCACCATCTGCACTGATTTTGGAGCCCCAAAAAATAAAGTCTGACACTGTTTCCACTGTTTCCCCATCTATTTCCCGTGAAGTGATGGGACCGGATGCCATGATCTTTGTTTTCTGAATGCTGAGCTTTAAGCCAACTTTTTCACTCTCCACTTTCATTTTCATCATAGCAGTATTCAAAGGGTCAGATTTTCAGTCACCTGGATAACTAGATTGCTATATTAGATCATATACTTTACATATTTGTGCCTTTTATAAAAATATAGTTTCTAAAATCCATATAACAAGGGTTAATATTTACTAAAGTACTTGATTATCATAAATTTATATCTGAATAAGCTTTGATATCTTAATCATTAATTGTTAGTCCCTAAAATCTATTGCTTAGTTTTTATCCTAACTCTCCCTCAAAAGGCTATAAAAATCAATACAAGGTGAACATTTTCTTTGAGTTAGATGACTTCCAGACATATAAATGCATTTGACTTTGCCTTTTTTGTTGTTGTTCAGTCACTAAGTCATGTCTGACTCTTTGCAACCCATGGACTGCATCACACCAGGCTTCCCTGTCCTTCACTGTCCCCTGGAGTTTGCTCAAACACATGTCCATTGAGTTGGTGATGCCATCTAACCATCTAATCCTCTGCCACCTCCTTCTCCTCATGCACTCAATCTTTTCCAGCATCAAGATCTTTTCCAATAAGTCAGTTCTTCACATCAGGTGGCCAAATTATTGGAACTTTAGCTTCAGCATCAGTCCTTCCAATGAATATACAGAGTTGATTTCCTTTAGGACTGACTGGTTTGGTCTCCTTGCTGTCCAAGGGACTCAAGAGTCTTTTCCAGCACCACAGTTTGAAAATAGCCTCCTTTATGGTCCAACTCTCTCATCTATACATGACTAAAGCATTTTTGAAGGTTTCCAAAATCTTGATTTGAAAAATTACTGCAAGTGAATTTACTTCCTTTACTTCATTTTACTTGCTTTTAAAATCTTCTCATTCTGCAAATTGACACTTTATATATAATTATAATTATTTTTATAAATGATATTTTATCATTGATTTTTATAAATAATTTTTGTATCATTCTTTCTTATTTCATGTATCATTTTTTTCTTATTTCACGAGTATGCAATCTGCTCTTACTTTTCTAGGATATTATGACAGTTTATTGAAATTCTATTTACATAGTGTATGGTTTTGGGGGTTGCATTTTTTCTCTTTGGTTTTGGTCTCTCTCTCCCATATTTAAATTCTAATTTATTTTTTCTCTAAATATTCTTTTATTTTTTCCTGTAAAAGTTGGGCTTTTCAATTTTAATTTCTTAAGCTATCTGGAACGGACTATGAACAGGAGATCCAATTTTAGTATTTTTCCATGTGGATATTAAACTTCCTTAGCACATCTTTTCAGCCTTATTGAAGTATAATTGATAAATTTAAATTGTATATATTTAAGATGTACAACTTATATTTTTATTTTCAAATTCAAATTCTTTTCAGAACTGGCTATATTTTTTATTGTTAATTCATTTTCCAGAGGGGAGACCAAAAAGCCACTTGACAGGAGTTCTGTTCCTAGAAATAATTTACTAGTTTGTTTTAGAACAATCAACCTGAAGAGAAGATCTAGCAAAATTGGATGAAACATGAGAGAAACATTTTTTTAAGGCATCTGAGTCACCAAGACAGAAAGAAGATACAGAGCTAATATACCAGAGAGAAAATAGGCCCAGAGAGGGAAAATAGAGATTGTGGTAGTTCGATGGACAAGCTATTAAAAAGAATACATTTGAATCAGTTCTAATGAGGTGGATGAAACTGGAGCCTATTATACAGAGTGAAGTAAGCCAGAAAGAAAAACACCAATACAGTATACTAACGCATATATATGGAATTTAGAAAGATGCTAACAATAACCCTGTGTATGAGACAGCAAAAGAGACACTGATGTATAGAACAGTCTTATGGACTCTGTTGCAGAGGGAGAGGGTGGGAAGATTTGGGAGAATGGCTTTGAAACATGTATAATATCATGTATGAAATGAGTTGCCAGTCCAGGTTCGATGCACGATACTGGATGCTTGGGGCTAGTGCACTGGGACGACCCAGAGGGATGGTATGGGGAGGGAGGAGGGAGGAGGGTTCAGGATGGGGAACACATGTATACCTGTGGCGGATTCATTTTGATATTTGGCAAAACTAATACAATTCGTAAAGTTTAAAAATAAAATAAAAATAAAAATAAAGAAATCCAATGGAGGTATAGCCCAGGTAAACAGTTTGACCTTATGTTCTGACCACAAATGACTACCTAAGAGTTAGGGTATGTCAGACATAGAGCAGCTCTTACAAAGTCAAAAGTTCAACTATGAATCAGATATTGAATAAATCTTGGATTGGGTCTTTTTAGATTACCAGAAGCAAGACTAAATTCTCTCTGGATAAATATAACATCATCTAAAGCATCAAATTATCTCTAAATGTTTTATACATAATGCCTAGCATTCAATGCGGAGAAGGCAATGGCACCCCACTCCAGTACTCTTGCCTGGAAAATCCCATGGACGGAGGGGCATGGTGGGTTGCAGTCCATGGGGTCGCTAGGAGTCGGACACGACTGAGCGACTTCACTTTATTTTTTCACTTTCATGCATTGGAGAAGGAAATGGCAACCCACTCCAGTGTTCTTGGCTGGAGAATCCCAGGGTCGGGAGAGCCTGGTGGGCTGCTGTCTATGGGGTCGCACAGAGTCGGACACGACTGAAGTGACTTAGCAGCAGCAGCAGCAGCATTCAATGAAAAAATAATCAGTTATGCACCCAACATAAATTTACCAAAGAATAATAGAAACATAAATGTATATGAAAATTGAAAAAAAGTAGTTATCAAGCATGGACATTAAAATAGTTGTGATTATGTTGATGTATGGCAAAACCAATATAATATTGTAAAGTAAAATAAATAAATTAATTTTAAAATAAAAAAAATAGTTGTGATTAATATTTTCAAGGATTTAAGTGGCAACATGAATTTTAATAGGGTACTGGAAAATATAAAATATCATCAAATGAAAATATAGGAAACTGAAAATGAAATATCTGAAATTAAGATATGGATTTAGTAGCATATTAGACACAGCTGAAAACAGAATAATAAACTGCAAGATAGAAAAGAAAATACCTAAGCTGAAGCACATAGAACAGAAGGATGGAAAATAGACAAGAGCATAAGAGATATACAGAACACAATGAAATAATCTGACTTTTCATTGATTTCATTTTCAGTCAATAAATATGATTGAAGTTCCAGAGGGAGATGAGAGAGAAGACAGAGCAGAAGTGACTTTAGAGAAGATAATTTTTGAAAATGGATAAAAGGCATCAGGTTGTATATTCAAGAAATTCTAGAAGTCCAAAAGTACAAAGAAATCATTCTGAGGCATATAATAGTAAAGCTGTTGAAAACCAAAGTCTATGAAAACATAATGTTTGATGTGATTGAAAATATAATTAGAATTAAAATATATAACAACACAAAAGCTGGGAAAGGGGTAAATGGAGTAAAACAGTTTCATGGTCTTATTTTCTGGGAAGTGGTACCACTTTTCGTTAGACTGTAATAATTCAAGGATTTATGTTGTAACCTCTAGGATAAACACTAATAGAGTTGAGAAAATGCTAATGCTGCTGAAAAACAATAAAAGAAAAAATAAAAATACCCAATATTAAAAAAGGTAAGAAGGAGAGAAAAACATAATTTATATGGAATATACAGGAAACAAAAAGAAGGATTAGACATTAAGGCTCATGTCACCATCTTTTCTGGAAGCAGAGCTTGCTTTTGGTGAAAATCTCTGATGCAACTTTATTCTTTTGAAAAAATATTTGTTAATCTCACAGTATCTCTAGAATGTTTGTATAGTTATATAATTATTCAGTTCAGTTCAGTCACTCAGTTGTGTCCAACTCTTTGTGACCCTATGGACTGCAGCATGCCAGGCCTTCCTGTCCATCACCAACTCCTGGAGTTTACTCAAACTCATGTCCATCAAGTCAGTGATGCCATCCAACCATCTCACCCTCTGTCGTCCCCTTCTCCTCCTGCCCCCAGTCCCTCTCAGCATCAGAGTCCTTTCAAACGAGTCAGTTCTTCGCATCAGGTGATCAAAGTATTGGAGTTTCAGCTTCAGCATCAGTCCTTCCAGTGAATATTCAGGACTTATTTCCTTTAGGATGGACTGGTTGGAGCTCCTTGCAGCGCAGGGGACTTTCAAGAGTCTTCTCCAACACTGCAGTTCAAAAGCATCAGGTCTCCAGTGCTCAGCTTTCTTGATAATCCAACTCTTACATCCATACATGACTACTGGAAAAATCATAGCTTTGACTAGATGGACTTTTGTTGTCAAAGTAATGTCTCTGCTTTTTAATAAACTGTCTAGATTGGTCATCAGAGAAGACAATGGCACCCCAATCTGGTACTCTTGCCTGGAAAATCCCATGGACGGAGGAGCCTGGTAGGCTGCAGTCCATGGGGTCGCTAGGAGTGGGACACAACTGAGTGACTTCCCTTTCACTTTTCATTTTCATGCATTGGAGAAGGAAATGGCAACCCACTCCAGTGTTCTTGCCTGGAGAATCTCAGGGACGAATGGAGGAGCCTGGTGGGCTGCCATCTATGGGGTCGCACAGAGTCAGACACGACTGACATGACTTAGCAGCAGGTTGGTCATAACTTTTCTTCCTTATTATAGTAATTTGATGTTTATTGGTATTTTTGCCCTGAATACTCATCATTCAATTTGAAAGGAAAGGGTTGGAAGATAAGCCTTTACATTTTAACCTTATTATTTTTTTTGAAATCTGGTTTACTTTAAAAAGATTCGTTAGGACCCAATTGTTACCTGAAGCTGTAGGTATGCTTTTTGAGGCTTCTTCCATACAGAGCAAGAATTCATAAAATAATCTCTCATATAGCCTAGACCAGGTTTATTCTATATCCTGCACTCTGACATTTCCCTATAACAGAAATAGCATCTCTAATTGAATTTATATATTTATTGGTAACCCTGTAAGAGATGTCTTTAAAGTATCTTTTTCAAATTTGAAAAAAAAAATTCCCTTATTGTTGCAACTATTCTAAGGAAAGGAAATGTATTCAAAAATGTCTTTCCAAGTAATATGAATGTTTCATTATAATTAGTTTGCAAAAACTGGGGTGTATAGTATGTTGTCGTGTGTTCTACAGTTCTTTTTCCAACATATCTACAAAGCAGTGAAAATTGGTATTTGTAATAATGACCCTGAGGTCATTTTGAAGAAAAAAAAAAATCAAAACACATTATTTTGCTTTTAGTACTCTGTGTATTTTGTTATAGAATAATTCTTTTAAAATTTATTGCCCCATGAAGTGATTATTATTCCAAAACTCCTTTTTTTTTTTTCAATTAAAAACGTTTTTTTTCTGGCTGTGCTGGGTATTTGTCATTGCTTTGCGCGGGCTTTCTCTAGTTACAGTTAGCAGAGCTGCACTTTGTTGCAGTACGCAGGCTTCTCATTACAGTGGCTTCTCTTGCTGCAGAGCACAGGCTCTAGGCATGTGGGTTTCAGTAGTTTCAGCTCGTGGGGTTAGATCACGGGGCTCAGTGTTGTGGTGCACAGACTTAGTTGCTCATCTCTGACCAGGGATCAAACCCATGCCCCCTGCATTGGCAGGCAGATTCTCCTGCCTGCACCATCTGGGAAGTCTCAAATCACACTCTAGCCAGAGATTGTACGGCATCATCATTTGTAGTTATTCTTGAGGATCTGATAAGGAACTTATTTTTTTAAACCTTGGGAATCTATCATTTAACCAATGTCATAAAAACTCAGTACCTTAGCATAGGACTGATATTCAATCAGTATTCACTAGTATGGCTGTGCTGATTGCTAAAATAGTGAAATATTACTACTACTGGATAGCAAATGACCATGGCTCAGAAACCAACTCTGGTCAGTTGCTCCTTCTACAACTGTTCTGGTCCCACCGTTTCTGACATCTTTCAGGACCCTACTCCAGGGTTTATGTGATTATAGTTTGCACACGTTTTGAGTATTGTCCCGTATAAGGATATTAACATTGCTCAAGATAGACTATAAACCACCCTTAGCCACTCAGGCAAACATATATAGCAAGAAGAAGCTCCAGGAGATTTCTCACAAGTTTCCCCATCCCAATGCTCTCAGATTACAGATGATCACTTTCAATGTAGCTTTTTATACTAGTCTCCATTATTGATTTGATCACATAGTGCATTTGTGACTCTAGAAGTGCTAATTTTGGTTTAGTCAGGCATCATAACTGGTGTTCCTCCTAAGAACAAGAATTCTGGCACAAATACTTTATTAGGGGGGTGGTCTCAGAGGACAACAATAAAGGAGTAGGGAGGAGAGACAAGGAAGGAAAGGCAACCAGTAAGGTGTGTTTTATTAAGTAGGACACCATTGTGCAAAACTAGTGCTTCATCCCATTGGAGAACTCTGGAAACCAGTGCAGGATGCATACCTTCGAGTTATCTCACACAAGAGTTTAGAGATCTGGGGACTAAATCCTCCAAGTCCTGTTTGTCATGGACTGAGGACTGTTTCAAGGGTATTAATTCTCTAGCACTTCTGACCTGCTGGGCAGTAGGCAGAACTGGCCCAAGTTGCTAGAGAAAGCTCTCTGGCAAAGAGATGCAGATGCTGGTAATAGGATTCATTCAGGGAGGACTGCACTAAAAGTGTAAGGCCCAACAATACCTGCTAATCTAGAGAGGCTTTAGCCAAGAGAAGCTCACAGCAAATTCCTACTGTCTCCATCATTATCACCTCAACTTTCCTCAAAGTAAAGGAGTGTGCTGAGGACTGGTGAACTTCAAGAGGCACAATTTCTCAGCCAGACACATTTTTCTAGGGGGTGAAGCCTTAGAAGGAGGGAAATAAATTAGCTGGCATTGGAATAATATGTTCATCATGTTTTAAAATAATCATCTTACAGGTATCTCGGCACAAGTGAATTGGGGCTGTATTTCTCTTAGGGAAAATCTCAACCATCATATTCTTTTTGGGTACCTATATCAGCTCTTCAAAAGCATTTTCTTCCTTAGAGGAAGAGTGGTCATGGGTACTAAGGATGCTGCCACTTGGGGAAAGTCTCAGCCATCTTTTTCTCTCTTTGAATCTCTTTACTCTTTCCTGCCTGTGGGCAAGAGAGGAAGGTGAAAAGTTTGTATCTCACTCTAGAAAAAAGCTGAAGAGTATCCCCACTCTGGAAAGGTCTGAAGTAAACTGTCTACACATCTTTTTCTAGACACTGGGACAATTTGCTTCTGGATCTATGCTTTTGAGTTTGCCACTTTTTGATACTAGCCATCCAGTTACTAAGGTTTGTGATTTGGCTAGTGTCTTTGTGGAAAATAAAGAGAAGTAAACCATTTGACCAGCTTTGACTCTAGGCCTTGGGTTGGCCTTTAGCTTAGATAAAATGGGCTTCCCTTGTGGCTCAGCTGGTAAAGAATCCACCTGTAATGCGGGAGACCTGGGTTTGATCCTTGGGTTCAGAAGATCCTCTGGAGAAGGGAAAGGGTACCCACTCCAGTATTCTGGCCTGGAGAATTCCATGAACTGTATAGTCCATGGGGTTGCAAAGAATCGGACATGACTGAGTGACTTTTACTTCACTTAAATAAAATAGTATGAATAAGAATTATTGCTGTTATAGTAGTGTTAGCTTCTGTGCCCTAACTCTGCGGCTCAGTAGTATGTGTTTTGCATGGATTGGTTTATTTACTCTTTACAACCACTCTCGGAAGTAGTTACTATTATCATGTCCATTTTATAGACAAGTGCTTCCTTGAGTCCACCAGATTTCTCCAATAGAAAGGAAAACTATGTACAGCAGAAACTAACACAACATTGTAAAGCAATTATACTCCAATAAATAAAGAAAATCTTTCTCTGCAATTACTGAGTAATCCAAGGATCACATTTTTACACCATGCAAACATCCTGTTTCCCAATAATCCTTTATCCAATGACTTTATCATTCTTATATAAACCAATTATCACATTATGGCTGCATAAGGGTGATTTTCTCTTTTTGTCAGTCATTCTGTATTTATTAGCTTACATCTTTCAGCAGAAAAGAGCATTTCCTTCCCTCTTTCTTTTCCCTGAGCATCACTTAGGCACATTGATTTTTATTTATTTAGCATTATAATAATTTATGGCCATTATTCTTTTTGATGCTCAAATTGTCTCAAATTTACCCAGTAGGAGCTCCTTCAAATTGGCTCTTACGTCCTTACAATACTCTTTGAGTGTTTTCTTGCTTTATGGCACAGAAAATATTTCAGGTTCACTCCCATACTCTTCTTGCCCCAGACCTATAACCAGCCTTTTCTGTAAAGAACGCTGTTTCCTTTCAGAGAAAAATGACATTTAGATATCAAATTTGAATATCAGATAAGGTCAATGCCACTCTGTGTGGTGTCATTATCTCCAGACTCCTCCACTGGACAGAGCCAGAAAAGAGTTTTTTTTTTTTTAAATAATGAACTGATTTTGATATTTCCATTTTCATTACTCTGATGGAGAGCCAAAAGCATTGAGTTTACAGCTGTGTCTCCCATTCTGTGTCCTTTGTGAGCTCTCCTCTCGGTTAGCCATTGGAAGATGCTGCTTTCTGCAATCTAACCTCTATCTCTTCCAGATTTTCTGACACCCACCTTGGATTCCAGAGAAGACTTAAATGACTGTTTGCAGGCTGACTTTTTCAGATGCTATTATTTGCCCCCATTTCACATCCAGGCTAGGGCTGGATACCAAATAACACCCTGTGCCATCTCGCTGTGCCATATCCCTAGTTGTTAAGAGAACATCATATTTTAAGGGCATAGTTTGGCATTTGAAAGGTGTGGGACTTTCATTAGCGTCTAGCCAGAATTGTTTTCTGTTCACAGACAAGATAGAACTTTATTATTCTCAAGGATTCTCTTATAAAACTACATCTTTTCCAGCTTCACCTTATCTTGCTTTTGTTTTTGTTTTTTTTTTTTTGTAGACATCTTGTGTGCATTTGAAAATTCATTACCAAAAAAAGGTGAGAGTGAAAGTCACTCAGTCCTGCCCGACTCTTTGTGACCCCATGGACTGTACAGTTCATGGAATTCTCCAGACCAGAATACTGAAGTGGGTAGCCTTTCCCTTCTCCAGGCAATCTTCCCAACCCAGGGATCAAACCCAGGTCTCCTGCATTGCAGGTGGATTCTTTACCAGCTGAGCCACCAGGGAAGCCCGAGAATACTGGAGTGGGTAGCCTATCCCTTCTCCAGTGGATCTTCCCCACCCAGGAATCCAACCAGGGTCTCCTGGTTTTCCTTACAATATTTCTCACATTCATTTCCTTGGTGAATCTCTTATCCCGTTTCCCATCAACTATCTCCTCTTTCTCTCTCTAGCATGGTGGTTAAGAGTATGGTTTCTGGTGTAAGGCTATACCAAAAAAAAAAAAAAAAGAGTATGGTTTCTGGAGATATAGTATCTAGCTATATAGCTTTAGGCAGGCTACTTAATTTTTCTGTCTTATGTTCTTATCTGAAAATCAAGGATAATTTAACAGTACCTACCTCATAATGTTGTTCTGAAATTAATTGAACAATACGTGCAAATCATGTAGAATAGTGCCGCACATGAAAAAGAAGTTTCAATAAGTGTGAGCATCTTTTATTATTTACTGGTGCCCATAGCCTTTATGGGCTTCCCTGGTGGCTCAGTGGTAAAGAATCCACCTGCAATGCAGGAGAACCGGGTTCGATCCCTGGGTCGGGAAGACCCCCTGGAGGAGGGCATGGCAACCCACTCTAGTACTCTTGCCTAGAGAATCCCATGGACAGAGGAGCCTGGTGGGCTACAGTCCATAGAGTCACAGAGTTAGACACGACTGAGCAACTAAGCGGCAACAGCAGCATAAGCTTTGTATGTAGATGTCTTTATCATCATGAAAAAGACATCTGTTTGCTTCTAGGACCAAATATCTGTCCCTCATCTCTCCACTGTTCAATTCAACAGATTCTTACCACCTCCATTTTTCACATAGAAGGCAAAGGTGTTTCACCTGAGTCAATGACAAGTGGGAAATACAGGAAAGGAGGGGAGAGGGGAGTGTGAATGGACCACTGCTCCTCCTAGACATGCTGAGTTTGTTGCCTCTGTCATGTCTTTCTGTAGATGGAGTTGACAGATAAAATACAGTAACATGAGTTCAATTTGAATTTTAATAAACAACAAATCATTTGTTGTCATGGACATACTTATACTGTATGGTAAGTATTTTTAATTTTATGTATATTATGATGTTTTGACATCTTAATAAGAAATCTTTCTGGCTGGGAAGAGGTTGCCCCTTTCCGAGCTAGCTGTTTCTTAGACATTGCCAAGGACCTAGGCAGAGCATGTTTTTGATGTATAAACTAAGCAATTCAGAGCCATCGCTCCCGTATCTTGCCTGTACACACCACAGGACCATATTCCTCTGCCTTAATCATCCCAGGCCAGATGCTAGGCAACTAAGTACTACTTCTATAGCTCAAAGCCCAACAAAAATTTTCAATCTAGCCAATCCTAAACTGTTCACTCTGCCCCACTTTGCCTTTCCTGTGGAAACCCCAATAAAGGCTGTGACCTAAACCTTTCCTTTGCTCCTGACTTCTGCCTCCTGACCACTCTGATATCTTTCTTATGTGGCCTTGACCAGTGTACCATGTCTCCTGTCTCTAGAATCTGTGAATATAATAAATGCCTCCTGTCCTCTCTTATAGCCACACCTGACCAACCATCTCATAAAAGAATACAAAATGTATACTAACGAGTGATTTGTTGTTTATCTGAAATTAAATTAAACTAGGCATACCGTATTTTTATTGGCTCAATCTGGGGACCCTAGCTGGAGGTCCCATAACAGAGACCAATACAACATGCTCTGTCTGCTCTGTCATGGTTCAGCACAAAGGGGAACTATTGCAGATGCTGTCGGTCTGCTGCTCTCTCCTTTGGACCTAACTGGCTAGCATGCTCCAGCCCCCTTCCAGCTACCAGTGTTTGCGTCTCTAGGCCTGGGGGCTTTTTCTGAAACTGGAAAGGCAAATCAGAGACATTGTTGAAATAGTTACTGTCTCTCGACTACCTCAGTAGCCTTCAACCAACGATTGCCAGAAGTTGGGGTATAAAAGCCCCAGCTCCCTTGGTCCCTGGGTATGATACTTCTGAAGCATACATTTTATAGCATTTCCTGAGTCTTCTCTCAGGATACCCACTGTGATAGTTGACTTAATAATAAATAGACTTTTTCCTTGAAAGGGCTGCCTTTCTTTTCCCATATTCCTTTCACTCTATTAGTGGTCCTTTGACTCCCAGTACACAACTGGCAATAGAATCCTCGTGGCAGGCTCTGATTCTTGGAAATCCAACTAAGATATGAGCTTTTGATTTATCCTTTGTTTTCAGCATTTTGAATGTCTGTATACGTCGGCCCTTTTGGTCAATGCTACTACTTGAGAGGAATGAAGTATATGGCTTTTGTTCTTAAAAAGAAAATAAAAACTCTGTCCAACTGCTATATTGTTTCAGAAAAATGTTTCATTTTTCATACTTGGCTTACGTTTTAGCAATTGTCTGCTCTGCTTTTTTGACAACAAATAATCTGTTTCTTTCTCCAAGATGCCAAGAGATTGGTTTGGAATTGGCTATTTAAAAACAGCTCTGGCACAACACATGAAAGACCTTCCACTGATGCTTGCGAGGAACTCTAACAAAGGTAGGATAATATGCAGTAAAATTACTTGCCTCTTTGAGTTGGCAAAGAATATAATTAAAATAAAAAATGACATCTTATGTGACAGAGTCTGAGTAGGAAGCATAGCGTTTATCACCTCCTGTTCGCTAGCTTTTCTTTAGGGAAAAAAAGTCAGCAAGGTTTTATCTTGGATGACGCCTACTCACCTGGCTTGCCTTAAGCTAAAAAAACATGAAAATGGTGGGGTGTAAAATAATGTGCCAGATATGCAAGTTGGCTTAAACACTAAAGCCAAATTTTACTTCCCCAAAAAAGGGATGATCAGTGAATCCATACTATATATTGAAAACTAATAAAGGTGCAAACACTGTTAAAGAAAGTGGAGCATGGGTTGTTGTCACTACCTAAGTGTGGGGAGAAGTAGCAATGCCTGCCCATTCAGGATTATATCAGGAGAGTCCTAAGGCTAAAACTCAATATGTATCCAGATTCTTAGGAAAAAAAGCTTATTGTGTGAAGCACGATATATGCAAATGATGAAGCAGGTCATATAGGGATTTTATTTATCTTATAATAAATATTTTTATCTCTAGTAGTTACCACTAAAGGAAAACTTCCTGAAAACTGACCCAACCTCACTGAGGAGTAAGAATTAAATCTGCTGAACTCTGGAGTCTTGCTGAAGAACTCATCTAAGAACTCAAGATCACTCAAATCTAGGCCTCACCTCAGACCACAGCATCCTTTCTTTCCTAAATACAGTATCTGAGTGGGAGGTTCTCAATGTAGTACTGACGTAGGTGTGAACATTCAGTGTTTAAAGTCATGGAAGCAACTTAAATTAAATTGCCTTGAAGTTTTTCAAGCTTTGAAATTTCTATTTTGGATTTTTTAAAAAGGAGGAGTGAGGAGTGAGAAAGAGAAACAGCTTGTTCACTGGATAGCTTTCTGTCCACCCGCTTCCCCAACCCCCTAACTCTAGAAATCAGCAATCATTTTACTGGCACTAGTACAAGTCCATCAGTACTGGAGAGAATGTACTTTTTGGTGTGTGCTTTTTGTGTTGGTGACCTTAGTGAAAAACACCCTTTCAGTAAGGTCTTCTCTTTACCAAGTAGAGTCACAGCCATCACCAAGAGAAGCTATATTTACAAGACCATGTTCCCTTGCAAGCTTGCTTGTACAATCTGCTCCTGAACATTCCATCTGGCATGGAAGGAAGAGATTCAAGACATGGGCTTACTTAAAGCAATATATAGTTTTTAAAATCAGAGATTCACATTCTGAGAAATAAAAGGAATAGATTCTACTCCTGCTTCTATTAAGCTTTCACAATTCCTTTATTTAGGTTATTGATTTGAATTGATTTTGGTGTTCAGAAAAGCAGCAACAAAGACACAAAATCTAAAGGAAAATTAAACTGGCTATCAACCCGTCCACAAATAATGTTTCTCAAAAACAGTATTAGCCAAACCTCAAGTTTATGTGGATTTTCTTTATGTCTTGATTCTGCTGGTTGTTTTGTTTATGCTGATCAGTGGATGCAGAGTGGTTCTGTGTCCTTAAGTATATAATGTTCATTTGGGAAGTGAGTGGCAGCAGTACTAATGCCTGGCAAGTAGTGGGTGCTAAATGAATATTTATTGAATGAAAGAATACTTTACATTTTAATAGCATTATGCAGTTTTTCAAGCACTGTAATAATTGCTGTTTTATTTGATTCTCACAAGTATAATAGCTAGGGAAGAAACCGAGGATCACTGATTCTACATCCCTGACTAAGGTCAACCAGCTGGCAAGAGGCTAAGTTAGAATTTAAACTCAGATTACATAAATAGAAGATAATACGGGAAAGACTAGAGATCTCTTCAAGAAAATCAGAGATCCCAGGGGAACATTTCATGAAAAGATGGGCTTGATAAAGGACAGAAATTGTATGGACCTAACAGAAGCAGAAGATATTAAAAAGAGGTGGCAAGAATACACAGAAGAACTGTACAAAAAAGATATTCACAACCAAGATAATCACGGTGGTGTGATCACTCACCTAGAGCCAGACATCCTGGAATGTGAAATCAAGTGGGCCTTAGAAAGCATCACTACGAACAAAGCTAGTGGAGGCGATGGAATTCCAGTTGAGCTATTTCAAATTCTGAAAGATGATGCTGTGAAAGTGCTGCACTCAATATGCCAGCAAATTTGGAAAACTCAGCAGTGGCCACAGGACTGGAAAATGTCAGTTTTCATTCCAATCCCAAAGAAAGGCAATGCCAAAGAATGCTCAAACTACCGCACAATTGCACTCATCTCACACGCTAGTAAAGTAATGCTCAAAATTCTCCAAGCCAGGCTTCAGGAATACGTGAACCGTGAACTTCCAGATGTTCAAGCTGGTTTTAGAGAAGGCAGAGGAACCAGAGATCAAATTGCCAACATCCGCTGGATCATGGAAAAAGCAAGAGAGTTCCAGAAAAACATCTATTTCTGCTTTATTGACTATGCCAAAGCCTTTGACTGTGTGGATCACAATAAACTGTGGAAAATTCTGAAAGAGATGGGAATACCAGACCACCTGACCTGCCTCTTGAGAAACCTATATGCAGGAAGCAACAGTTAGAACTGGACATGGAACAACAGACTGGTTCCAAATAGGAAAAGGAGTACGTCAAGGCTGTATATTGTCACCCTGCTTATTTAACTTATATGCAGAGTACATCATGAGAAATGTTGGGCTGGAAGAAGCATAAGCTGGAATCAAGATTGCTGGGAGAAATATCAATAACCTCAGATATGCAGATGACAGCACCCTTATGGCAGAAAGTGAAGAGGAACTCAAAAACCTCTTGATGAAAGTGAAAGAGGAGAGTGAAAAAGTTGGCTTAAGATCATGGCATCTGGTCCCATCACTTCATGGGAAATAGATGGGGAAACAGTGGAAACACTGTCAGACTTTATTTTTGGGGGCTCCAAAATCACTGCAGATGGTGATTGCAGCCATGAAATTAAAAGATGCTTACTCCTTGGGAGGAAAGTTATGACCAACCTAGATAACAATTCAAAAGCAGACATTACTTTGTCAACAAAGGTCCATCTAGTCAAGGGTATGGTTTTTCCAGTGGTCATGTATGGATGTGAGAGTTGGACTATAAAGAAAGCTGAGCACTGAAGAATTGATGCTTTTGAACTGTGGTGTTGGAGAAGACTCTTGAGAGTCCCTTGGACTGCAAGGAGATCCAACCAGTCCATTCTAAAGGAGATCAGTCCTGGGTGTTCATTGGAAGGACTGATGCTAAAGCTGAAACGCCAACACTTTTATCACCTCATGCGAAGAGTTGACTCATTGGAAAAGACTCTGATGCTGGGAGGGATTGGGGGCAGGAGGAGAAGGGGACGACAGAGGATGAGATGGCTGGATGGCATCACTGACTTGATGGACGTGAGTCTGAGTGAACCCCGGGAGTTGGTGATGGACAGGGAGGCCTGGTGTGCTGCGATTCATGGGGTCGCAAAGAGTCGGACACAACTGAGCGACTGAACTGAACTGAACTGACCTGACCTTGATTCTACCTGGCATGTAGGCATGGAATGCAAGGCACCTTTGCGGAAGAACAATTAGTTCAGTTTGAGGGCAGTTTAGGAAACATTATGTAAGGAGCTGATAGGACACTATTACGGAATGGTAAATTTGGATCATCTTGTAGAAGACCTTCAGTGGCAGGTTAATATGTTTGGACCCTACTTCAAAGTCAGTGGATTAGTGTTGTCCTGTCGGCAGATTATCTTTTTCCATGATGGACTGGAGGATGGTGAGAGTGGTAGCAAGCCGAGATGTTTCTTCCTCAGAAAAAAGAAAAAAAGGAAGTTGAGAAAGCCTTAAGTGGGGGGAGGTGAAGTTGGGATGCTGTGCTCAAAGGTATTGGCCTTTGTAGTCTTACAGTATGATTCCTAGTATGAGTGCAAGTAGGGTAGGACAGAAGCTTTGTGGAGGCCCTTTACAACCTCTCATATGAACAGAATATAAAAGAGCTTGTAGACAGCAGTTGAGGTTTATCTTAAACTAGATGTCATGAATTGTGGTGGACCCAACTGGGAAAGTGTTGAGATTTTAGCAATACAGTCAATGGAGTGGGAAAAGTAGAAAATACAGATATTAAAGAGGAAAGGCATTATACACTTGGGGTTTTTTCACCTAAGATGTACTCAGTTAAAGTTGTTAACTAAAAATTAGGGTGACAAAGTAAAAGAATTGAAAAGCATAGAAGACCAGGAAGTAGTCATGAGAAGATTAAAGCTCTGGCTCATTATGTGTGAGGATGTTGGAGAAGGGATTGTAGAGCCAGAGGAGGAATTTGAGAGAAATGAAAATTTCAGAAGCATAATGAGTGACTAAAATGCAATGGAATTGGAGGTCATTGGGCTTTAGGAAATCAGTATAACAGAGGCCAGTCTAAAATAGGAGAATCATCAACAAGGATGGTGACCTCAATGAGGAGAGTGTAAAGCAAATGACCAGAGAAGAAATACAGTGAAGTGAAATGAAAGACCAAATCAAATTGAATTTCTTCATAGCTGACTATTCATCTAAACCCCTGCCCTAGCCTACCCCACCTTCAACACTCATTTCCAGGTTACATTTCCAGGTTTTCAATGAACAAAAATTCACACTTAAACACAGCCTTTAAAATTATAGGATAGTCTATAAGCTATTTATAGGGAAGAAGAGAACTTTGCTGTTTTCATGAATGAATAGAACAAGGCTGAAAAGTGCATTAATACACTTCTTGGTAGGGAAGAGATTGAGAGGTATAGCCAACAGCTGTGAAACTAGAGTAAGCACAAAGATAGGGAAGGTTGCAAACTGGACTGGAACAAATGCATTTAGACTTTGCTGAGGAAATGCCAAGGGTTATTTCTTAGAGTAATCTAAACTTGCTTAAAATTCATTTGAAAAGAAATAAGTGAATTGTAGGAAAACCATAAATAATAGCAGAGTAGCTAGAGAGAATTTCAAAGTTTAGATAATGATTCTGTTATATATAAATGTGGGCTGCAATTTTTTTGGTTTTTTTTTTTCCAGCAAGCCTTTCACTGGTATCAGTGCCAGTCTCCATGATGCTGAGTTCATTCTTCTAGAGTCCTGAACTCCTTCTTTGCTTCACTTGTCTCCCCAACACATTCACTCTTCTCTGACTTTGTTAGGAAAGAACAGAAATCATACATTGCCAGCTTCTTCAGCTTCCCTCCATTTCATCTCACATTTCCTCTGCATCATTAGCCTCCTTCAACTTCTTCGCTCCCTTCCACTTTGGAGACAGAAGGTTTGTGCCTCTTTGCTAAGGGAGTGAAGGCTTACTTTCCATGTGTATCCCTCTATCTCCCCTCAAGGCTCCTCCATATTCATCAGTTAGTTCCTCATTCCAGAACTATTAGTCTTTCTCTCTGCCATGTCTATTTAGTAAGTCTCTTGAAAGCTATTCCATATATCATAACTTTATTTTTTTTTAATTTTATTTTATTTTAAACTTTACATAATTGTATTAGTTTTGCCAAATATCAAAATGAATCCGCCACAGGTATACATGTGTTCCCCATCCTGAACCCTCCTCCCTCCTCCCTCCCCCTACCATCCCTCTGGGTCATCCCAGTGCACTAGCCCCAAGCATCCAGTATCGTGCATCGAACCTGGACTGGCAACTCATTTCTTACATGATATTTTACATGTTTCAATGTCATTCTCCCAAATCTTCCCACCCTCTCCCTCTCCCATAGAGTCCATAAGACTGTTCTATACATCAGTGTCTCTTTTGCTGTCTCGTACACCGGGTTATTGTTACCATCTTTCTAAATTCCATATATATGCGTTAGTATACTGTATTTATGTTTTTCCTTCTGGCTTACTTCACTCTGTATAATAGGCTCCAGTTTCATAACTTTATTTCTTCCCTATTGTTCACTTCCCAACTTATATATTAGGCTCCAGTCAAGGAATTCTGACATACCAAAGGCAACCAAAGTGAACAGATTCATAACTAAGGCAGTATAATTCCCTACTAAAAAATAGAGACTAACATTGCCCAAGACAAGTTGATGTTTGTCTCCTTATAACTGCAACTAACTATTGTGTGTGTGTGTGTGTGTATTATATATAGTGTATAGATATATATATTGTATATTATCTATATACTATTTATATATGCTGTATATAGTATATATTGTATATATTATATATACTATATTTAGTATATACAATATATATTGTATGTACTTTATATATACTCTTGTGTATATACATATATATATACAAAATAATTGGTTGTATATAGAGTATATAAATATGTTTATAGATAGTATATGCAGTGTGTGTATATATATATACCCACTCCAGTATTCTTGCCTGGAGAATCCCATGGACAGAGGAGCCTTGCGGGCTGCAGTCCATGGGGTCACAAAGAGTCAGACATGACTGAGTGACTAAACAAGAACAACAATACTATCTATATACTATTTATATATATGGTATATAATATATATTGTATATATTATATATATTCTATATTATATTCAATGTATACTATATATGTATATAGTATATACTCTCTATGCACTGTTGTGTATATACATATATATATACACACAATAGTTGGTTGTATATGTAGTATATAAATATGTATAAAACTAAAACCAGATTTTAGTTTTAAACAGTTGTGAATTTTCATATACATTTTATTATTTAACTCCATTTAGCAGTATTCCAGATAAAAATAACTTCTTGTCTAGGGTGAATTTCACTTCAGCTTTGGCATCTGAATCAATCTGAAGAGGGTTATTTTCAAGCTGGAAAAGTCCTAATTGCTTTTGTAAAAACTGAGACAGTTCATACAGAATAAGTCCTCAACTCTCTGGCAACTGATAATTGGAAACCAGAAGTATTTTCCATATTGTGGTGAAGACTGTTTCTAAAAATTCTATTGCCAGAGAATGGAGATAAGAAAAATTGGGGGAAGGGTTGTTAGGAGGTATATTTTTTGTTTGTTTGTATATGGAGCCAGATCAACTGATATCTCACACTGAAAATACCAAAAATATTGGAGCATTTTAAAAATAAGTGGTAAGCTTCCTTACCACTGAAGTTAGAATGACATGATGATGGCAAACATATTTTTGGTCTGGTAGACAGTGAAAATCAGGGAAAAAAGGGAAATATAGCACTCTTAGGAGCAGATGGCAGTGCTTTCAAAACTTTTTGAGCTTTTTCTTTGCCTTTTTCAAACTTGTGTAATGTAACCAATTAAAATAACTAAAATCAGATGGTATAATGATAATGAGCACTATAGCACCTAGCAGACTGATTCGAGAGGTAAATGAAGTAATACTAATGATAGATTCCATTAGTTAAGAGTGGATAAAGGGAAATTAGAGGTGATTCCAGTGTAAGTCACATTGTCTTGACTTCTATTTTGGCCACTTGACAATGTGTCTCTACTTACTTATCTCTGAAAGATATCCATTCATATTGAGGGGGCATCTGATTTTTTTAGCTTATTTTGAGCTAATTTTAGACTTTCAGAAAAACTAATTTTGAATTTACTAGCAAAACTAATACAGTGTGTTTTCATATAACACTTACCCAGCTTTTCTTAGTGTTAACATCCTCCCTAACCATGGTATAATTATCAAAACCAGGAAATTAACACTGGTACAATAACTTTAAACTGCAGACTTCATTCGGATTTCACCAAATTTTCCATTAAAGTCCTTTTTATGGTCTAGGATTCAATCCAAGATCACAAATATCATTAAATTGTTATGTCTCCTTGGTCTCCCTTAATCTGTGACAGTCCTCAGTCTTCCTTCCCTTTCATGACCTTGACACTTTTGAAGAGGACTGATCAGTAATTTTCTAGAATGTCTCTCAATTTGTGTTTGTCTGGTGTTTTCTCCTCATAAGATTGAGGTTAGCATTTTTGGCAACAATGCCACAGAGTGATGTTGTGTTCTTCTTTGTTTTATATCAAAGGGTCCATGGTGTCAGTACGTCCCATTACTGGTGATGTTAATTTTGACCACTTAGTTAAAATGGGGTCTGTTGGATTTCTCCACTTTAAAGGTGCCATCATTCCCTTTGTAGTTAATAAATACCTTGGGAGACTTGATTTTTAACAGTGAAGTAGGGCAAGATTGCTCATATGTTTTCAAATGACTGAGCAACCATGAAGGGTAGGAAGACTGGTAACGTGACTTTGAACACAGACAAATTTGTTAAGGAGGAAGAAGTACTTTCTCTACAGGAAAATCTTCATGCCTCATTCCCTCCACATTTCCCACTACCATTTGCAGCTAATAAAAGAAAACCTACATATTCAACCCCTATTTGGGGAAATGGTAGTTATATAATTCAGTTATACATTTCAGGTATGGCATCAGATAAAATCTCTTGGAAGTCCTTGGTGTTAGAGGTTTTGCTTGTTTCTATTTCTTATCTTTTCTTAAATAGTCATAATCTCTTTCCCTGTATGTGTAGGGAAAGAAAGACTTTACCAAAAAAGTCATCAGTTTTTATTTTTGGATCACTGACAAGTCTGAGCTTAATTAATTATAACAATATTAGTCATGCTGACCAAATATCAAAATCCTCTTCTAATAAAATAGTGGAATGGCATAATTCCTTGAGTTACAATTTCCAGGTTGACTGTATCACTGATATCCTGTTCTTTAATCTCTCCAACTAATTTCTTTATTCCTTTGTTTGTTTATTCATCCATTCTTCATTCACTCATGCACTTACACACTAAGCACATGCTGAGTACATACTAAGTAAAAGGTATTATTACATTGAATGATTCAGGAGATAGAAGAGTAAGACACTATACCTGCCCACAGGACATTTACTGTTTATTATTCTAGTGGCAAAAGAGCTATCATATACTACTAAATTATGGTATTCACCCCTCATTCATGGTTTCTCTTCCATGCTTTTCACTTACCCACATTCAACACAATCTGAAAATATTAAATAGAAATTTTTTTGTTTTTTTATTTTTTAATTTAAATTTATTTATTTTAATTAGAGGCTAATTACTTTACAATATTGTATTGATTTTGCCATACATCAACATGAATCTGCCACGGGTGTACACGTGTTCCCAATCCTGAACCCCCCTCCCACTTCCCTCCCCCTACCATCCCTCTGGGTCATCCCAGTTTAGAAATAAATGATTGATAATGTTTTTTTTTTTTTTTTGCTTTTTCTCTCAAAAGCATAGAGTATCTTAATAATATGTACCATATTAACAATTTTTCTTCTTGATCATACAAGAATATAATGACAAAGTACCTTTCAATATTAAAACCATGTCATATTACTGTATATTAAAACCAATTAAACTTCAGAGAAAAAGGAAACTAACAATCCAAATAAAGATTGTATTTATGCTATGAAATTGACCCAGAAGGCAAAGTACTAATTTTTGATTGAAAAATGCTGCAGGGTTTTCTTTTTTATTTTGGTGTTGCTTGATATAGCATTGTGATTTTGATTTGTATTTCACAAACAATGATGTTGCACATCCTTTAATGTGCAATTTATTTGCAATTGTGTATCTTCTTTGGAGAAATGTCTATTTTAGTCTTTTACCCATTTTAAAATTTAGTTGTTTGTTTTTTCCTAAGTTGTAAGAGTTCTTTGTATATTTTGGATATTAACCTCTTATCAGATATATAATTTTCCAATTCTGTGTGTTGCCATTTTATTCTGTTGATTGTGCCCTGTGATACACAAAAGTTTTTAATTTTGATGTATTCCTATTTGTCTATTTTTACTTCCATTGTCATATCTAAAAGATCATTGCCAAATCTAACATTACAAAGATTTCCCCTAAGTTATCATTTAAAAGTTTTTTTTTAATTTTTAGCTGGACATTAATTGCTTTCTGCTCTGCTACTCTGCTAAGTCGCTTCAGTCGTGTCCAACTCTGTGTGACCCCATAGACGGCAGCCCACCAGGCTTCCCCGTCCCTGGGATTCTCCAGGCAAGAACACTGGAGTGGGTTGCCATTTCCTTCTCCAATGCATGAAAGTGAAAAGCAAAAGTGAAGTCCCTCAGTCGTGTCTGACTCTTAGCGACCCCACCAGGCTCCTCCGTCCATGGGATTTTCCAGGCAAAAGTACTGGAGTGGGGTGCCATTGCCTTCTCTGTTAATTGCTTTACTGTTCCTATATTATAATTTAAGTGTTCTATACTGAATTGAACTGAATAGTTTTAGCTCTCATATTTAGGTCATTGATCCATCTTAAGTTAATTTTTCCATGTGGTGTAAGATAATGTGTTGGACTTTATATTTTTTTACCTGTAGATTTTGTTTTCTCAGCTCCATTTCTTGAAAAGAGTATCCTCTCTCCATTGAATAATCTTACACACTCTTGTCAAAAATCATTTGAATTTGCACTTGAGAGTTTATTCCTGAGCTCTCTATTTTATTCCATTAGACTATATGTTTGTCATTATGCCAGTACCACACTATTATGATTACTGCAGCTTTTATAGTAAGGTTGGAAACCAAAAAGCATGAGACTTCCAACTTTGTTGTTCTTTTTCAAAATTGGTTTGGCTTTTTGGTTTCCTTGAAATTTCATATGAATTTTAGAATGGACTTTTCTATTTTTGCAAAAAACATTATTGCATTTTGATATGGATTGCATTAAATCTGTAGATCACTTTGGGTAGAGGTAGTATCTGCTTATGAGGATTATAATTTATCTATTCAACCCTATGAAGTAGGCACTATTTTTATTGGAGTATAATTGACTTACAATACTATATTAGTTTCAGGTATATGACATGATAATTAGATATTTTTATACATTATGGAATGATCAGCATAAGTCTAGTTACCATCTGTAATCATAAAAAGTTATAATATTATCAACTATATTCCTTATGTTGTACATTACATCCCTGTGACTTATTTACAGTTAGCCCTCCAGATCTGTAGGCTGTGATCTGTGGATCCCACAGCCAATGACCCAACCAACCACAAACTGAAATCTGCCATTGGTTCAACCCTTGGATGATGAGCCTGTGAATATGGAGAGACAACTGCACTATATTATTTTATATACAGGACTTGAACTTCTACCAATTTTGGTATCTGCAGGGGTTCCCAGAACCAATTTCCTGTGGAGACGAAAAGACAACTCTATTTTATAACTGGAAATCGGTACCTCTAAAAATCCTTAACCTATATCACTGATCCCCTCCCTCCTCTGTGGCAACCATCAGCTTGTTCGATATGTCTATGAGTAGGTGACAATTCTGTTATGTTTATTCATTTGTTGTATGACTTCTTTTTGTATATTTCCATTATTCTGTCTTCCAGATGGCTAATCTGAGCCTTCTGTAGTGGCTCAGTAGGTAGAGTCCACCTGCAATAGAGGAGACCCAGGTTCAATCACTGGGTTGGGAAGATTCCCTGCAGTAGGAGATGGCAACCCACTCCAGTATTCTTGCTTGGTGAATTCCACCGACAGTGGAGCATGGCGGGCTACAGTCCATTGGGGTCATAAGAGTCGGACACGACTTAGCAACTAAACCACCACAGACAGCTAATCCAGTCTTCCATATCTTCTAATCTACTACTGATTCCCTTTAGTGTATTTTTCATTTCAGTTATTATATTCCTCAGCTTTGATTGGTTCTTTCTTATATTTTCTAACTTTTTGTTGAAGTTTTCACTGTGTCCTTCCATTCTTCTCCTGAGTTTAGTAAGCATCTTTATTGTCATTACTTTGAAATGTTAATAGATAAATAACTTATTTAGGATTTTTCTGGGTTTTATCTTGTTTTTTCATTTGGAGCATATTCCTCTGTCTCTTATTTTTTGACTTTCTGTGTTAGTTTTTATAAATTAGGTGAAACAGCTACGTTTCCCAGTCTTGAAGGGGTGGCCTTGTGTAGGAATGCCCCCTCTATAGACTGTGCTGGGTGCTTTTGGTGGGCCAGCATGAGGTGGAGTTGGCTCAGGCCAGTGGGTACAAAGATGTTGGTCAAAGGGTACAAACATGCAATTAGAAGATGAATAAGTTCTGAAGATATAATGCACAGCATTGTGATTAAAGTTAACTTTCTTTCCTTCACTCCTCTGGAAGATGGAAGGTCACCATTTCACAACTGTCAATATTCTTGTTTTCAATATACATGTTGACCCTGTACCCAAATACCAAACATACCATCAAATAACCTTCCAGTTTTAAATAGCTTCTTAATTCGAGAGACTCCCAAAGAGAATCAATATGGCTTTCTGTTTTCATTTCCACTTTCATCTCCTAAAAATGTGCAGAAAAGTATAAACTTTGTATAGATTCTCATCACAGCATGTGGAGTTTAATATCCACCCACCACCCCAGCCGCAAAAGCAAATAACCATACAAGGAAGTGGAATGAGCCACTCAGTACCACTCTATGAGCAGTTTAAAATAACAGCTTTGTAGAACATATGTGAGCTCAGAATAAAGACCCCTGGTAAATTCATGCAATATGCTTTGTACACTAATAAAATTCATCATGGTCTCTTGCAATTCAATGATTATTCATGCTCTCCTCATTCTGATTTTTTTGGGGAAGGAGGAGAACAAATGGAAATAGTGCTATATAGCAATATGTTGAGATGAAGGCAAATGGGATGTGATTTTTCTCAGGTGTGTACTTCAGTGAGCGAGAGCAGCCTGAATATGAAGGTCGGCAGCAGTGTTGTTTTTTCCTGTCAGAGCACTGGAATTAAGTGAAATGGATTTGAAATAGAAGAACATATTGTACTGTACTTCTTATGGAAGAAAACATATCCCTATAACACTTTGTACAAGCTAACATTAGACATGGTAATTAAATTCAGTGGTTGTTCCAAGATTAATAGATGCTTTCCTTCAAGTACTTTGCTAGCAGAACAGAATCAGATGGAAGCAAAATAAGAGAAAAATGATTCTCATCCTTTTCATTTCATTGAGCTGCAGAAAGCACTTTGCAGCTAACCCTTCACAAAGACCCAATACGTAGTCCCATGAGGTGGTTTCCTTTCCCTCTGATGCACGTAATATCCTGTAAAGCAATATCCTCTGACAAACAGCCAAGTTCCATTTAGGCTTTTGACAGGACATATCATCGTGCATATTAGTGAAAGTGAAAGTCACTCAGTCGTGTCCGACTCTTTGTGACCCCATGGACTATACAGTCCATGGAATTCTCTAAGCCAGAATACTGGAGTGGGTAGCCTTTCCCTTCTCTAGGGGATCTTCCCAACCCAGGAATTGAACCCAGATCTCCCACACTGCAGGTGGATTCTTTATCAGCTGAGTCACAAGGGAAGCCCAAGAATACCTTCTCCAGCAGATCTTCCTGACCCAGGAATTGAACCAGGATCTCCTGGGTTGCAGGCGGATTCTTTACCAACTGAGCTGTCAGGGAAGTCACATATTAACTGCCACCAAAATTTAAATCTGAATTCAAAACTCTCAGCTCATGTCAATAAAGGTGGTAAATAAGTTATGTTGACAAGGGACTGACTTTTGTTTTTCAAAGAAAATACTACGTTTAGGTTAGATCAGCTTACTTTTTTGCTTACATATGAAAAAGCACCAAATTGAGCAGCATATTTTATTGGTAAATAAACTTCCTTTTACTAAATCTTTTTTCTAGTGAAGATACTCTCTAATCACTTTAAAATTAGACAAAATAACAACATACACTTCCTGATGGGATGTTCTGAGAAGAATACAACACTACCTTTTGGGTATTACTGTCAAAAACACATAATCTGAACATGATCATTAGAAAACCAGACAAATCCAAACAACGGGTCATTCAATAATTCTTTGAAAATGTCAGTGTTATAAAAGACAAAGAAAGGCAACAGAACTGTTTTGGATTAAAGGAGAATAAAGCAATAAGATGATTAAATGTAATATGAGACCTTGGACAGAATCCTAAATTTTAAAAGAATTGCTATAAAGGGCATTATTCAACTGGCAAGATTGAAATGTGGATTAGAGATTAAATAGTAGTACTGTATCCATGCAAAATTTCCTGATTTTGGTAATGTAATTATGTAAGATAATATTCTTGCTCTTGGGGAATATAGATTTATATATCTAGGAGTAAAGAGGCATTATTTCTGCAACTGACTCTGAAATAATTCAGAAAAAATCTATCAACATCTATCTATCCTTCCATCAATCCAACCAGAGGCAGAGAGAATGATAAAATAAGTGGAGAAGAATATTAACAACTAATAAATCTAGATAAAGAGTACATGAGAAAGAAAGTTATTTTTTCATATTATTTATGCAAGGTTGCAAGGTTGCAACCTCTTATGTAAGCTGAAGTTATTTCCAAATAGAAAGTTTTTTGAAAAGATGTTTTTAAAAGCTTTAAAAAGATATTCTCTATACTTGGCATTAAGCATCAGTAGTCTCAAAAGTCTTGTCTCGTCTTGCTTTCATCACGTATGCAATGAAATTATTACCATTAACAAAAAATTCTTAGCAGTGTCAAAGAACTGCAAAAGTTATTACCTGTTTTAAATTATGCAAAATTGATCTAAAATCTGTTGGATTTGAAATACGATTCATTGGTGTCAGTTTCAGAGATCAAACTTACATACTTACTCAGTGGATACTGCAAATATTCCTTACTATTGTTGTGTGGGAATTTTTGGTTTGGTTTTTTAGCTTAATTCAATGTGTCCCATTTTGAGGAACATTAATAATGGAAATGTTTTATCTAAGTATCATGTTTTAAAAGAACTTTTAGTTTGATTATTCATAAATGACATCACTTCAGACAGCTGTTATTTTTAAGGAAATTTGTGGGTGTACGGTCCCAGTGTTTTGGGGGCAGCATTATTGACATGTAGTAGGAAGAGGTCAGAATTGATAGCGTGTGGGATACACCTAAATCATGAAAAATTGTCTTTCTTCCTATACTATTTTAAATGTCCCTCTGGACATTCATCATGGCAGAAACCTGTTGATAATTATTAAATGTACAGCATAATTCCATTTTTTATTTAAAAATAATTTACACAATTTTAATAATAACTATCTTCCAGGAATGTAAATGTTTCTACCATAAACACTGAAGAAAGAGTGAATTTACTCTTTTCTTTTTAATTCTATCATAAAGTGTTTACCAATCTGGAAAATCATGCCATCAATGGCAATGTCACTCATATTTGAGTGACCAACACATCTAAATCAGTCTGCATCATGAACCTGTACCCACTATTGAGATCCTAGTTATATACACAAATATAACTATTTTGCCTTTATTTTAAAATATCAAAAAAATTTAAAAGTTTCAACAACATTCAATTGCATATTGTCCAATTTCTTTATTTTAATTGAAAATTATCTGGTTTGGGCTCTTGGATATTATTGTTGTTGCTAACTGTCAACATTGTTTTTTAGACCAGTTTTAGGTTCACAGTAAAGCTGAGCAGAAAATGCAGAGAATTCTCATATACCTCCTCCTCCCTACTATCAAAACCCAACATTAGAATGGTACATTTGTTATAATTGATGAACCTACATTGACACATCATTATCACTCTAAATGCTTGATTTATATTAGGATTCATGGTGACACACATCATTCTATGGATTTTGACAAATGTATAATGACATGTATCCACAATTACAGTATCATACAGAAAAGTTTCGCTGCCCTAAAAATCCTTCTTTCCACCTATTCATCCCTCTCTCCCTTCTAACCTCTGGCAATCACTGATCTTTTTACAGTCTCCACGGTTTTGCCTTTTCCAGAATGTCATACAGTTGGAATTAGAACCCTTAACAAACACATACTGAACATAGCCATTTCAAATAGGCTTGTTTCACTTAGCAATATGCATTTAAAATCTCTTATTTTTTTAAATCCAAATTCATTTATTATAAGTAGAAGTAAGCATCTGACTCACTGTGATATGATTGTGCCCAAACATTTACTTAAAATATATTTTATATTATAAATTACCTTCCTTTTATTTCTCCTTTAGATCTTAGGATATTATATAGATTTTAAAAAATTACTAAGAAGTTAGGTTATATTACCCTTGAACTTCATCTCAGTGGAGCACAGAGGATGATATAAAATATTTCTCCTTCTTTTTCAATTTTTCCATTTTATTTAAAACATTTTCCAGCTTTATTGAGATATGATTGATAAATAAAAACTGTGTATGTTTAGGTTGTAGAACATTTTTTTGGTTAAGGTATACAATTTGATGTAGAATCTAAAAAAGTTGATCTCAAAGACCCAGATTAGAGTGGTAGTCGACAGGCATTAGGGTTGGAAGAAACGAGATGTTGGTCAAAAGAGAAAAACTTTCAGTTATATTCAGGTATGACCTAAATCAAATCACTTAGGATTATACAATGGAAGTGACAAATAGATTCAGGGTATTAGATCTGTTAGACAGGGCCTGAAGAACTATGGACAGATGATCTTAACATTGTACAGGAGGCTATGATCAAAACCATCCCCAAGAAAAAGAAATGCAGAAAGGCAAAATGGTTGTCTGAGGAGGCCTTACAAATAGCTGAGAAAAAGAAGAGAAGCTAAAGGGAAAGGAGAAAACAAAAGATATATCCATCCGAACACAGAGTTTCAAAGAATAGCAAGGAGAGATAAGAAAGCCTTCCTCAGTGATCGATACAAAGAAATAGAGGAAAATAATACAATGGGGAAGACTAGAGATCTCTTCAAGAAAATTAGAGATACCAAGGGAACATTTCATGCAAAAATGGGCACAGTAAAGGACAGAAATGGTATGGAGCTAAAAGAAGCAGAAGATATAAAAAAAAGGTGGCAAGGGGTGGTCCTAAGATGGTGGAGGAATAGGACAGGAGATTACTTTCTCCCCCACAAATTCATTGAAAGATCATTTGAACGCTGAGAAAATTCCACGAAACAACTTCTGAACGCTGGTGGAGGATACCAGGCACTCAGAAAGGCAGCCCATTCTCTTCTAAAGGAGGTAGGACAAAATAAAAAAGATAAAAAGAGAGACAAAAGAATTAGGGATGGAGAGCCATCCCAGGGAGGGAGTCGTGAAGGAGGAGAAGTTTCCAAACACCAGGAAACCCTCTCACCAGTGGGTTTGTGGGGAGTTTTGAAATCTGAGAGGGCAACATAACTGGGAAGAAAACAAAAACAAAAATTACGCGCCTAACCTCAACTTCCAATGGAGAAGTAGCCCAGATGCTTGCGTCCACCAGCAGCTAGCGGGGGCTGAACAGGGAGGCATGGACTGCATGCTTAGTGTAAGGACCAGGCCTGAATGCCCTGAGGACAATCTGAGGGAGCTAACGTGAGATAGCAACCCAAACTGTGGGATAGCCAGAGAGAAAAAAAAAAGAGAGAGAGAGAGAGAGAGAGAGAGAACTTTGCCGCAAAAAGCTCTAAGGCACAGCCTGGTCCGCTCACAGAAAAATGGATTGAGCGAACAACTGAGGAGAGCTAGCCGGCAGTGGACCGGCCCCTCCCTCTGCTGGAGGCAGAGAGGCAGGAAGGCGACAGCCAGAGCTGGAAGGCAAGGGGCAATCTCGGCCACAGAGATGGCATCCTCCACCAAACTGTGAGCAGGCTCCCAGTTACTATCCAAGTCTTCCTGGGATTCTGGATGGTTGACATCCACCAGGAGAGTCACAGTCAGAGATCAGCTCCCCAGAGAAGACACATGCCACACCTGAGACAGTGCTCTCACTGTAAACCCAGGAACTGAGCAGCTGGGACCAGGGAGGTGATAATATGCACCACCCAGCTGGAAGAGTGTGCTCACCAAGCCCCTGGTCGCCCGAGCTGCTCAGATCTGGGAAGGGCACAAAACGCAGACCCAACCAAGTCTGTGCCTTTGTGGAGTACCCAAGAACCTGAACCTGAGCAGCTTAGACCTGGGAAGTGCATGCAACCTAGGGCCTGCTTTAGCCTGCTTTAGACAGAGCCCCTAGAAAGCAACTGGAAGCCTGAGCAGTGTAGACCAGGAAAGCACACATGCCACGAGTTGGGGCAAACCCAGTATGGCCCAGACACTGCAAGCACATCCCACAAACGCCAGTGACATTTGTTTGCAGTGTTCCTCCCTCCCACAGCACAATTGAACAAGTGAGCCTAAATAAGTGACCACCTTTGCACCCTTGTGTCAGGGCAGAAATTAGACACTGAAGAGACTTGCAAACAGAGGAAGCCAAAATAAACAAAGAAGAGGGAACTGCTTTGGAAGTGACAGGTGCAACAGATTAAAACCCTGTAGTTAGCACTGACTACATTGGAAGGGGCCTATAGACCTTGGGAAGAAGTATAAGCTGGAACAAGGAACTATCTGAAACTGAAATGACCCCACACTGCCCTCAACAGCTCCAGAAAATACCTAGATATATTTTACTATTATTATTTTTTAATTTTTTATCTTTAAGTTTGCTATTACTCCTTTAATTTTCATTTTTATAACCTACAATTACCTTGCAAAAAAGACCCTATTTTAAAAGCAAATTTCACATATATGTATTTTATAATTTTTGTGATTTTCTTTTGTTTCTTTAATATTGTATTTTTGAGAGTCTAACCTCTATATTTTTAATCTTTGCTTTTTGGTTTGTGTTATCAATTTGGTACCTTTAAAAATCCAATCTTCAGTACTCATTTTTACTTAAGAATCTGATTATTGGTTTGATTGCTCTCTCCCCTTTTTGACTCTCCTTTTTCTCCCCCAGGTCACCTCTATCTTCTCTCTCCCCCTTCTCTTCTCTACCCAAATCTGGGAATCTATTTAGGTGTTCTGGGCTGTGGAGAACACTTAGGGAAGTGATTACTGGCTAGATCTGTCTCTTTCCTTTTGACTCCCTCTCTTCTCTTCCTGGTCGCCTCTATCTCCTTCCTCCCTCTTCTCTTCTCTATGTAACTCCGTGAAATTCTCTGAGTGTTCCAGACTGTGGAGAGCACATAGGGAATTGATTACTCGCTAGATTACTCTCTCCCTTTTGATTCCCCCTCTTCTCCTCCTGGTCACCTCTATCTCCCTACTCCCTCTTCTCTTCTCCATGTAACTCAGTGAACCTCACTGGGTGTCTCTCACTGTGGATAGTCTTTTCACCATTAACCTAGATGTTTTATCATTTGTGCTGTATGGATGGAGAAGTCTTGAGGCTACTGTAAAATAAGACTGAAAGCCAAAGGCAGGAGACTTAAACCCAAAACTTGAAAACACCAGAGAACTCCTGACTCCAGGGAACATTGATCGACAAGAGCTCATCCAAAAGCCTCCATACATACACTGAAACCAAGCTCCACCAAAGAGCCAACAAGTTTCAGAGCAAGACATACCAAGCTAATTCTCCAACAAGGCAGGAACATAAACCTGAGCATTAAAATACAGGCAGCCAAAAGTCACACCAAACCCACACACACCTCAAAACTCACTACTGGACACTTCATTGCATTCCAGAGAGAGGATATCCAGTTCCACCCACCAGAACACCGACGCAAGCTTCCCTAATCAGGAAACTGACAAACCACTCATCCAACCCCACTCACAGGGAGAAACCACCACAATAAAGAGGAACCACAAACTTCCAGCATAAAGAAAGGCCACCCCAAGCGTAGCAATCTAAACAAGATGAAAAGGCAGAGAAATATTCAGCAGGTAAAGGAACATGACAAATGCCCACCAAACCAAACAAAAGAGGAGGAGATAGGGAGTCTACCTGAAAAAGAATTCAGAATAATGAGTGCAAAAATGATCCAAAATCTTGAAAACAAAATGGAGTTACAGACAGTCTGGAGACAAGGATTGAAAAGATGCAAGAAAAGTTTAACAAGGATCTAGAAGAAATAAAAACGAGTCAATCAATAATGAATAATGCAATAACTGAGATCAAAAGCATTCTGGAGGGAACCAACAGTAGAATAATTGAGGCAGAAGATAGGATAGGTAATGAGGAAGATAGAATGTAGAAATAAATGAAGCAGAGAGGAAAAAAGAAAAAAGAACTAAAAGAAATGAAGACAACTTCAGAGATCTCTGGGACAATCTCAAATGCCCCATCATTCGAATCATAGGAGTCCCAGAAGAAGAAGACACAAAAAAAGACCACGAGAAAATACTTGAGGAGATAATAGTTGAAAACTTCCCTAAAATGGGGAAGGAAATAGCGAGCCAAGACCAAGAAACCCAGAGAGTACCAAATAGAATAAACCCAAGGTGAAACACCCCAAGACACATATTAATCAAATTAACAAAGATCAAACACAAAGAACAAATACTAAAAGCAGCAAGGGAAAAACAACAAATAACACACAAGGGGATTCCCATAAGATAACGGCTGATCTTTCCACAGAAACGCTTCAGGCCAGAAGGGAATGGGAGGACATACTTAAAGTGATGAAAGAGAAGAACCTACAACTCAGATTACTGTACCCAGCAAGGATCTCATTCAAATATGAAGGAGAAATCAGAAGCTTTACAGACAAGCAAAAGCTCAGAGAATTCAGTACCACCAAACCAGCTCTTCAACAAATGCTAAAGGATCTTCTCTAGACAGGAAACAGAAAAAGTGTGTAAACTCAAACCCAAAACAACAAAGTAAATGGCAATGGGATCATACTTATCAATAATTACCTTAAATGTAAATAGGATGAATGCCCCAATCAAGACAAAGACTGGCTGAATGGATACAAAAACAAGACCCCTATATATGCTGTCTACAAGAGACCCACCTCTAAGCAAGGGACACACACAGACTGAAAGTGAAGGGCTGGAAAAAGATATTTCATGCAAATGGAGACCAAGAGAAAGCAGGAGTAGCAATACTCATATCAGATAAAATAGACTTTGAAATAAAGGCCATAAAAAGAGACAAAGAAGGACACTACATAATGACCAAAGGATCAATCCAAGAAGAAGATATAACAATTATAAATATATATGCACCCAACATAGGAGCACTGCAATATGTAAGGCAAATGCTAACAAGTATGAAAGGGGAAATTAACAGTAACACAATAATAGTGGGAGACTTAAATACCCCACTCACACCTATGGATTGATCAACTAAACAGAAAATTAGCAAGGAAACACAAACTTTAAATGATACAATGGACCAGTTGGACCTGATTGATATCTATAGGACATTTCACTCCAAAACAATGAATTTCACCTTTTTCTCTAGTGCACACAGAACCTTCTCCAGGATAGATCACATCCTGGGCCATAAATATAGCCTTGGTAAATTCAAAAAAATTGAAATCATTCCAGGCATCTTTTCTGATCACAATATGGTAAGATTAGATATCAACTATAGGAAAAAAAAAATATTAAAACTACAAACATATGGAGGCTAAACAACATGGTTCTGAATAACCAACAAATCACAGATGAAATCAAAAAGGAAACCAAAATATGCATAGAAATGAATGAAAATGAGAACACAACAACCCAAAACCTATGGGACTCAGTTAAAGCAGTGCTAAGGAAAAGGTTCATAGCAATACAAGGTTAAAAAAAAAATTAAAAAAAAAAAAAATACAAGGTTACCTCAAGAAACAAGAGAAAAATCAAATAAATAACCTAAATCTACACGTAAAGCAACTAGAAAAAGAAGAAATGAAGAACTTCAGGTTTAGTAGAAGGAAAGAAATCATAAAAATTAGGGCAGAAATAAATGCAAAAGAAACAAAGGAGACCATAACAAAAATCAACAAGGCTAAAAGCTGGTTCTTTGAGAAGATAAATAAAATAGACAAACCATTAGCCAGACACATCAAGAAAAAAAGGAAGAATCAAATTAACAAAATTAGAAATGAAAAGGAGAAATCACAACAGACAACACAGAAATACAAAGGATCGTAAGAGACTACTATCAGCAACTATATGCCCCAAAAATGGACAACTTTGAAGAAATGGACAAATTCTTAGAAAAGTATAACTTTCCAAAACTGAACCAGAAAGAAACAGAAAATCTTAACAGACACATCACAAGCACAGAAATTGAAATTGTAATCAGAAATCTTCCAACAAACAAAAGCCCAGGACTAGACAGCTTCACAGCTGAATTCTACCAAAAATTTAGAGAAGAGCTAAGATCTATCATATTCAAACTCTTCCAGAAAATTGCAGAAGAAGGTGTACTTCCAAACTCATTCTATGAGGCCACCATCACCCTAATACCAAAACCAGACCAAGATGCCACAAAAAAAAAGAAGAAGAAGAAAAAAAAAAAGAAAACTACAGGCCAATATCACTGATGAACACATGCAAAAATCCTTAACAAAATTCTAGCAAACAGAATCCAACAATGTATTAAAAAGATCATACATCATGACTAAGTGGGCTTTATCCCAGGGATGCAAGGATTCTTCAGTATTCACAAATCAATCAATGTGATACATCACATTAACAAACTGAAAGATTAAAAGCCATGTTATTATCTCAGTAGATGCAGAGAAAGCCTTTGACAAAATTCAACATTCATTTATGATTTAAAAAACCCTCCAGAAAGCAGGCATAGAAGGAACATCGGTCAGTTCAGTTCAGTCGCTCAGTCGTGTCCGACTCTGTGACCTCATGAATCGCAGCATGCCAGGCCTCCCTGTCCATCACCAACTCCCAGAGTACCTCAACATAATAAAAGCCATATATGATAAACTCACAGCAAACATTATCCTCAATGGTGAAAAATTGAAAGCATTTCCCCTAAAGTCAGGAACAAGGCAAGGTTGCCCATTCTTACCACTACTATTCAACATAGTTTTGGAAGTTTTAGCCATAGCAATCAGAGAAAAAAAGAGTATAGATTGGAAAAGTAGAAGTAAAACTCTCACTGTTTGCAGATGACATGATCCTCTACATAGAAAACCCTAAAGACTCCACCAGAAAATTATTAGAGCTAATCAATGAATATAGTAAAGTTGCAGGATATAAAATCAACACAGAAATCCCTTGCATTCCTATACACTAACAATGAGAAAACAGAAAGAGAAATTAAGGAAACAATTCCATTCACCATTGCAATGAAAAGAATAAAATACTTAGGAATAAATCTACCTAAAGAAACAAAAGATCTATATATAGAAAACAATGAAACACTGATGAAAGAAATCAACGATGACACAAATAGATGGAGAAATATGCCATGTTCATGGATCAGAAGAATCAATACAGTGAAAAGGAGTATACTACCCAAAGCAATCTATAGATTCAAAGCAATCCCTATCAAGCTACCAACGGCATTTTTCAAAGAACTAGAACAAATAATTTCACAATTTGTATGGAAATACAAAAAACCTCGAATAGCCAAAGCAATCTTGAGAAAGAAGAATGGAACTGGAGGAATCACCCTGCCTGACTTCAGGCTATACTACAAACCAACAATCATCAAGACAGTATGGTACTGACACAAAGACAGAAACATAGATCAATGGAACAAACTAGAAAGCCCAGAGATAAATCCACGCACCTATGGGCACCATATCTTTGACAAAGGAGGCAAGAATATACAATGGAGAAAAGATAATCTCTTAAACAAGTGGTGCTGGGAAAACTGGTCAGCCACTTGTAAAAGAATGAAACTAGAACACTTTCTAACACCATACAAAAAAATAAACTCAAAATGGATTAAAGATCTAAATGTAAGGCCAGAAACTATAAAACTCCTAGAGGAAAACATAGGCAAAACACTCTCTGACATAAATCACAGCAGGATCCTCTATGACCCACCTCCCAAAGTAACGGAAATAAAAGCAAAAATAAACAAATGGGACCTAATTAAACTTAAAAAATTTTGCACAATGAAGGAAACTATAAGCAAGGTGAAAAGGCAGGCTTGAGAACAGAAGAAAACAATAGCAAAGAATTAATCTCAAAAATATACAAGCAGCTCCTGCAGCTCAATACCAGAAAAATAAATGACCCAATAAAAAAATGGGCCAAAGAACTAAACAGACATTTCTCCAAAGAAGACCTACAGATGGCTAATAAGCACATGAAAAGATGCTCAATGGTACATGAAACAAGAAATTCCAGATGTTCAAGCTGGATTTAGAAAAGGCAGAGGAACCAGAGATCAAATTCTCAACATGCATTCGATCATTGAAAAAACAAGAGAATTCCAGAAAAAAAAAAAAAAAAAACATCTACTTCAGATTCACTGACTATGCCAAAGCCTTTGTGCGGTCACAACAAACCGGAAAATTCTTCAAGAGATGGGAGTACCAGACCACCTGAACTGTCTCCTGAGAAATCTCTATGCAGGTCAAGAAGCAACACTTAGAACCAGACATGGAACAACGGACTGGTTCTAAATTGGGAAAGGAGTACATCAAGGCTGTATATTGTCACCATACGTATTTAACTTATATGCAGAGTACATCAGGAGAAATGCTGGGCTGGATGAAGCACAAGCTGAAATCAAGCTTGCAGGGAGAAATATCAGTAACCTCAGATATGCAGATGACAGCACCCTTATGGCAGAAAGTGAAGAGGAATTGAAGAGCCTGTTGATGAAAGTGAGAGAGCAGAGTGAAAAAGTTGGCTTAAAGCTCAACATTCAGAAAACTAAGATCATGGCATCCAGTCCCATCACTTCATGGCAAATAGATGGAGAAACAATGGAAACAGTGAGAGACTTTATTTTCTTGGGTTCCAAAGTCACTGTAGATGGTGACTGCAGCCATGAAATTAAAAGACACTTGTTCCTTGGAATATGACCAATCTAGACAGCATATTAAAAAGCAGAGGCATTACTTTGCTGACAAAGGTCCATCTAGTCAAAGCTATGGTTTTTTCAGTAGTCATGTAAAGATGTGAGCATTGGACCATAAAGAAAGCTGAGCACCAAAGAATTGATGCTTTTGGACTGTGGTGTTGGAGAGTCCCTTGGACTGCAAGAAGATCAAACCAATCAATCCTAAAGGGAATCAGTACTGAACATTCATTGGAAGGACTGATGCTGAAGCTGAAACTCCAATACTTTGGCCACCTGATGCAAAGAACTGACTCATTGGAAAAGACCTTGATGCTGGGAAAGATTGAAGGTGGGAGGAGAAGGGGACTACAGAGGATGAGGTGGTTGGATGGCATCATTGACTCAATGGACATGAGTTTGAGCAAGCTCTGGGATTTAATGATGGACAGGGAGGCCTGGCATGCTGCAGTCCATGGGGTCACAAAGAATCAGACACAACTTAGCGACTGAACTTATATTGACTGATACTGATTTATATGAAATGTTGAGAACAGGCCAATTTATAGACAGAAAGTAAATCAGTTGCTTCCAGGGGCATGGGAAGAGGGGAAATTATGGGGAAATAGGGAATGACTGCCAATGTATATGGTATATCTTTTAGGGTGATGGAAGGTAAAATGATGGTTGCCAGGATTTTGGAAGAGGAGGAATGGGGAGTTATTATTTAGTGGGTATAGAATTTCAGTTTTGCCAGAATCCTGTAAATAGGCTGCACAACAACGTGAATGTTAACATTACTGAACTCTGTGCTTAAAAATGGTTGAGATAGTACATTTTTTGTAAAGTGTATTATACCACACACACACACACACACACACACACACAAACACAAACCTGGGTAGAAGGCCATCAAATCTGATAGAGTTTAGAGCCCCTGTTTTGCAGGCTTGAAGAAAGGGCAACTTCTATGGTCTGTTTGAGCCAACTTTTGTATTCTCAGCATGTTACACCTCCTCCAGTGTTGAGACAAGGAGCAGTGAAAGAGAAAAGTCATTCCTTTATATGACTATCAACAGCAAGTTGGTTGAGCTCATTGTGTAGTTGTTCACTGAGCACTCATCCTACTGTCAAAAGACTTGATGTGGACACGTGGTGATCCCAACAGCCCTGCTGATGAAGGAATCACCTCCAACCAGCTCTCTTTGAAGACTTAGCACAGCTCCTATCTGACTCACAGCTGAAGTCTTACATCACATCCACATTTACCACTTCCCTGTGAGCACCCCTGGTCCAAGTGAGCAGTATCCTAGCCATTCTGCAGCCTTTCTCTGAGACCTGTTGGAAAAGAAGGGATCCATCTTTCCATATGCTTCAGAAAGTAAAAACTGGGAACTTGAATGGTCAGACATTTTTCAAGAGACACTGTCTCTTACATGTCTCACCTCTGCTCAGTACCTTTAGGAAGCAGAACAATGTGACAAATGATAAAGATAAAGCTCCTCCTTATAGACCTACCCAAATATTGATTCAGTTCAGTTCAGTTCGGTTCACTCGCTCGGTCATGTCCGACTCTTTGCGACCCCATGAACTGCAGCACGCCAGGCCTCCCTGTCCATCACCAACTCCTGGAGTTCACTCTAAATCGCATCCATCAAGTCGGTGATGCCATCCAACCATCTCATCCTCTGTTGTCCCCTTCTCCTTCTGCCCCCAATCCCTCCCAGCATCAGAGTCTTTTCCAATGAGTCAACTCTTTGCATGAGGTGGCCAAAGTATTGGAGTTTCAGCTTTAGCATCAGTCCTTCCAATGAACACCCAGGGCTGATCTCCTTCAGAATGGACTGGTTGGGTCTCCTTGCAGTCCAAGGGACTCTCAAGAGTCTTCTCCAACATCACAGTTCAGAAGCATCAATTCTTCAGTGCTCAGCTTTCTTCACAGTCCAAATCTCACATCCATACATGACCATTGGAAAAGCCATAGCCTGGATTAGATGGACCTTTGTTGGCAAAGTAATGTCTCTGCTTTTGAATATGCTATCTAGGTTGGTCATAACTTTCCTTCCAAGGAGTAAGCATCTTTTAATTTCATGGCTGCAATCACCATCTACAGTGATTTTTGGAGCCCCCCCAAAAATAAAGTCTGACACTGTTTCCACTGTTTCCCAAATCTATTTCCCATGAAGTGATGGGACCAGATGCCATGATCTTAGTTTTCTGAATGTTGAGCTTTAAGCCAACTTTTTCCACTCTCCTCTTTCACTTTCATCAAGAGGTTTTTAGTTTCTCTTCACTTTCTGCCATAAGGGTGGTGTCATCTGCATATCTGAGGTTATTGATATTTCTCCTGGCAATCTTGATTCCAGCTTGTGCTTCTTCCAGCCCAACGTTTCTCATGATGTACTCTGCATAGAAGTCAAATAAGCAGGTTGACAATATATAGCCTTGACGTACTCCTTTTCCTATTTGGAACCAGTCTGTCGTTCCATGTCCAGTTCTAACTGTTGCTTCCTGACCTGCATATAGGTTTCTCAAGAGGCAGGTCAGGTGGTCTGGTATTCCCATCTCTTTCAGAATTTTCCACAGTTTATTGTGATCCACACAGTCAAAGGCTTTGGCTTAGTCAATAAAGCAGAAATAGATGTTTTTCTAGAACTCTCTTGCTTTTTCCATGATCCAGCGGATGTTGGCAATTTGATCTCTGGTTCCTCTGCCTTTTCTAAAACCAGCTTGAACATCTGGAAGTTCATGGTTCACGTATTGCTGAAGCCTGGCTTGGAGAATTTTGAGCATTACTTTACTAGCGTGTGAGATGAGTGCAGTTGTGCGATAGTTTGAACATGCTTTGGCATTGCCTTTCTTTGGGATTGGAATGAAAACTGACCTTTTCCAATCCTGTGGCCACTGCTGGGTTTTCCAAATTTGCTGACATATTGAGTACAACACTTTCACAGCATCATCTTTCAGGATTTGAAATAGCACAACTGGAATTCCATCACCTCCACTAACTTTGTTCGTAGTGATGCTTTCTAAGGCCCACTTGATTTCACATTCCAGGATGTCTGGCTCTAGGTGAGTGATCACACCATCATGATTATCTTGGTCGTGAAGATCTTTTTTGTACAGTTCTTCTGTGTATTCTTGCCACCTCTTCTTAATATCTTTTGCTTCTGTTAGGTCCATACCATTTCTGTCCTTTATCAAGCCCATCTTTGCATGAAATATTCCCTTGGTATCTCTAATTTTCTTGAAGAGATCTCTAGTCTTTCCCATTCTGTTGTTTTCCTCTATTTTTTTGCATGCCCCAACCAGTAACGCTGAAGAAGCTGAAGTTGAACGGTTCTATGAATACCTACAAGACCTTTTAGAACTAACACCCAAAAAAGACTTCCTTTTCATTATAGGGGGCTGGAATGCAAAAGTAGGAAGTCAAGAAACACTTGGGGTAATAGGCAAATTTGGCTTTGGAATAGGCAAAGGCTAATAGAGTTTTGCCAAGAGAACCCACTGGTCATAGCAAACATCCTCTTCCAACAACACAAGGGAAGACTCTACACATGGACATCACCAGATGGTCAACACCGAAATCAGATTGATTATATTCTTTGCAGCCAAAGATGGAGAAGCTCTATACAGTCAGCAAAAACAAGACCGGGAGCTGACTGTGGCTCAGATCATGAATTCCTTATTGCCAAATTCAGACTTAAATTGAAGAAAGTAGGGAAAACCACTAGATCATTCAGGTATGATCTAAATCAAATTCCTTATGATTATACAGTGGAAATGAGAAATAGATTTAAGGGACTAGATCTGATAGATAGAGTGCCTGATGAACTATGGACGGAGGTTCGTGACATTGTACAGGAGATGGGGATTAAGACCATCCCCATGGAAAAGAAATGCAAAAAAGCAAAATGGCTGTCTGGGGAGGACTTACAAATAACTGTGAAAGGAAGAGAAGCGAAAAGCAAAGGAGAAAAGGAAAGATATAAGCATCTGAATTCAGAGTTCCAAAGAATAGCAAGGAGAGATAAGAAAGCCTTCCTCAGTGATCAATACAAAGAAATAGAGGAAATATTGGTTAGTTTTCTCAATAATGAAGGAGTAACCAAGAGTGAATCTCTCCTGTTTTCCTCAGGAAGGTGAGGTGAAGGGATAATCTCCTAGTAGGAATACAGGAGAAACACAGGAATACATGAACAGTGCTCACAGTTTGTAATCATATTTCCAAGGGCAGATGGACCCTAGGCATACCTCCAAGAGAACTGCTCTCTTTCCTCTCAGTAACCCTGGTTTTTCTCTTTACAGAAAATGCAGGTAGCATGGAATCTTTGAGCCAAAAAATAAGCCATTTCCAAATCCAGTCCAGGAAAATTTGTCTTTGTTCTAAATAAGGCTTGATCTCAGCTATGTCTACTTTATTCTACAATCTCTATATAAGAAAAAGGTCTCAAACGTTCCCTCATACCACTCTACCACACAAGCGTCACCCACAGTGTTTCCTTGCAGATATGTACCCTTCATCTGGTTTGTGCCTACTCTTGCTAGAGGCTGCCCGAATTTCATGTCCTCTACCCGCTCCCCCCCAACATACACTCATATCTTGGCTTTCACAGTTTCAGCTCCAGTTTTTTCTTTAGACTAGCCATTAGTCTGATCTTGTTTTAGATTTCAGTTTCCTGCACTGATTCATTCATTCATTTAGTCACACAAAAACATCCTTGTGTTGGATGAGCTTTGCTCTAGGCTGGACAATCTAGAATACCTTGGTTGCAGCAGTTCTGATTCACATGTCTTTCATCCTACCCCGGGAGGATCAAAGTTAGGTGTGTCCTTCTCATGGAGAAGGCATAAGCGCAAGAACGAGGAAGAGAAATCCGGCAAGTATTTTTCACAACTCTGTCATATTTGCTAATCCCGTTGGTCAAAGCATGTCACTGTAAATAAAGCCAGGGTAAGGGATTGTGTCCCAGCTCTGTTGGAAAGGACTGCAAAGGTATATGACAGAAGATATGGATACAAGTAGAAGTGGAGAACTGAGGTCACTGATACAATCTTCTGCACTTCTCATCTCCCCCACCTCACCATTTCTGCTGTCTTATTTCTCTTGGACTGCATCCACATTATCTGCCCAAACCCCACTTCAGTTTGCCATGCCTTTTGGACGTTGTTAAAGGTGACTTTAATAACCTCAGATATGCAGATGACAGCACCCTTATGGCAGAAAGCAAAGAGGAATTGAAGAGCCTCTTGAGAAAAGTGAAAGAGGAGAGTGAAAAAGCTGGCTTAAATCTCAACATTCAAAAAACTAAGATCATGGCATCTGGTCCCATCACTTCATGGCAAATAGATGGGGAAACAATGGAAAAAGTGAGAGACTTTATTGTTTGGCTTTATTTATTGTTTGACTTTATTTATTGGCTCCAAAATAACTGCAGATGCTGACTGCAGCCATGAAATTAAAAGACGCTTGCTCCTTGGAAGAAAAGCTATGACCAATCTAGACAACATATTAAAAAGCAGAGGCATTACTTTGCTGACAAAGGTCCATCTAGTCAAAGCTATGGTTTTTCCAGAGGTCATGTACAGATGTGAGAGTTGGACCATAAAGAAAGCTGAGCACCAAAGAATTGATGCTTTTGAATTGTGATGTTGGGGAAGACACTTGAGAGTCCCTTGGACTGAAAGGAAATCAAACCAATCCATCCTAAAGGAAATCAGTCCTGAATATTCATTTGGAAGGACTCATGCTGAAGCTGAAGGTCCAATCCTTTGGCCACCTAATGGGAAGAACTGACTCACTGGGAAAGACCCTGATGCTGGGAAAGATTGAAGGCGGGAGGGGAAGGGAACGACAGAAGATGAGACGGTTGGATGGCATCACCGACTTGATGGACATGAGTCTGAGAAAGTTCTGGGAGTTAGTGATGGACAGGGAAGCCTGGTGTGCTGCAGTCCTTGAGGTCACAAAGAGTTGGACACGATCAGTTTGTTCACCTCATAGTCACGTTCACATCTTTGTTCTATATTGCAAAATGCCAAAATACAGTCAAAGCTTTTTCTTAATCATATAAATTTGTTTTAGGACTAGAAAGCAGCTTGTAGAAATATAATCACTAAAGATAAGTGATTATTAAAAGATATTCTAGATCTGAAATTTAAAAATTACTTGAGTGCTATTTGATCAGTAGGTGGTCTTCTTGCCCAAGCCTGCACCTCTGAATCAGGTTTGAGAATGTGAACAAGTCCAAGACACTGAAGAGGATGTAAAAATTTAAATGATGGGGCTCCCTATGCATTCTTTCATTGAGTGGTGATGAAAGAACTGATAATTCTGAGCTGGTGTAAGCAGTTGACATGAACCTGAAGTCGTACCTCTTGCAGGCTGATTCAAAAAGTTCACAGAACACCTCTGTATTAATGCTCTTGGTGGCTTGGCATGAAATATTTTTGTGTTACAAAGATAGTGGTAGAACCAAGTGTGACCTCAGGACTGTGATATGGAAAGATCACTGAACTGGTAGCTTGGAACTCTGAATTCTAGACCCTGATAAGCCACAACATTAGCTACATATACTTAGGTGAGTCTCTTAACCTCCTTGAATCTTAACTTCCTCATTTTCAAATATAGACTGGTATTAGATACCCTTAAGGTTTTTGCCTAGCTCTAAGAGACATGCCTCTTGAGAAATCTGTATGTAGGTCAGGAAGCAACAGTTAGAACTGGATGTGGAACAACAGACTGGTTCCAAATAGGAAAAGGAGTACGTCAAGGCTGTATATTGTCACCCTACTTATTTAACATATATGCAGAATACATCATGAGAAACACTGGGCTGGAGGAAGCACAAGCTGGAATCAAGATTGCCAGGAAGAGATATCAATAGCCTCAGATATGCAGATGACACCACCCTTATGGCAGAAAGTGAAGAGGAACTAAAAAGCCTCTTGATGAAAGTGAAAGAGGAGAGTGAAAAAGTTGGCTTAAAGCTCAACATTCAGAAAACTAAGATCATGGCATCTGGTCCCGTCACTTCATGGCTAATAGATGGGGAAACAGTGGAAACAGTATCAGACTTTATTTTGGGGGGCTCCAAAATCACTGCAGATGGTGATTGCAGCCATGAAATTAAAAGACGCTTACTCCTTGGAAGGAAAGTTATGACCAACCTAGATAGCATATTCAAAAGCAGAGACATTAGTTTGCCAACAAAGGTCAGTCTAGTCAAGGCTATGGCTTTTCCAGTGGTCATGTATGGATGTGAGAGTTGGACTATAAAGAAAGCTGAGCACCAAAGAATTGATGCTTCTGAACTGTGATGTTGGAGAAGACTCTTGAGAGTCCCTTGGACTGCAAGGAGATCCAACCAGTCCATCCTAAAGGAGATCAGTCCTGGGTGTTCATTGGAAGGACTGATGTTGAAGCTGAAACTCCAATACTTTGGCCACCTGATGCGAAGAGCTGACTCATTTGAAAAGACCCTGATGCTGGGAAAGGTTGAGGGTGGGAGGAGAAGGGGATGAAAGAAGATGAGGTGGTTGGATGGCATCACCGACTAGATGGACATGGGTTTGGGTGAACTCCAGGAGTTGGTGATGGACAGGGAGGCCTGGTGTGCTGTGGTTCATGGGGTCGCAAAGAGTTGGACATGACTGAGAGACTGAACTGAACTGAACTGAAGATTCTATCACCCTAAAAATTATTACATACCTGACAATTGGAGTCCTTCCTAATTTGTCCTAAATACATCATAGTTGCTAAAAGGAAATCAAGTGATTTGGCAGAGTTTTATCCCTGTATGTATTAATTTTATGTGTGATCAAAAGATAACATGTAGCATAAATAATGTCTTCAGACTTATTGTATCTTGAAGTTAGATAAGAGTATATACCTTACTTAATATGAACTTATCTTAACTACTAGAAAGACAGCTCAAAATACTGATAATGGATTAGCATTATCATATTTACATGTAAAGAATCCTTTTTCCCATTTAACAAATGATATAATAAAGGCCTTGGTAATGAATGGTGACTGGGGTGTCTTTTACCACCTCAAGAACTGATTTTAAGCAAACAATGATGGCTTATTTTTGAAATCCCTTGTGTTATTTTATTCACAAATAGAAAGGGATTACAAAGATATTTTAATTGATTTGCTGGCAAGTTTACAGCCTCTATCAGTGATTTATTGGGTTTATATGGCTTCTTGTGAATTTCAGCATCTAGAGTTATCCATTTTTTATTTTCCAGTGCATTAAGTTGGTGGTATGATAGGCTGTCTTCAGATGTAGGCTATGTCTTCCATCTACTTCTTACTACCCTTAGTGAGTTAGATGTTTTTAGATTATCATTACTGCCGTTTGAGCTCTTGGAATCCACACATTCACTCAGTAGCTCACTGGAACTTTATTACTGGAAGCCAAGTGTTTTGGACACCTGGGAGTAAAGAGTCATTATGAAAAACAATAGTTTTCCCCATATTACTCTATAAATAAATGAGATAACATCAGAGTACTTTGTATATCATAAAACATTTGCAAAAGCATATTACAATTCTCTTTTTATTTTTTCTCTTTTATTGTTGTTGTTCAAATGGTAAAATTAACAAAATCTTTGTTTGTCCATACATGACTATTAGTTTACTCTAGTTTTCACCACCAGTCTGATGTCCCTAAATGTCATCTTTAATTAAAACACTGAAGTTGCCATATTTACTCTTTGGGTCACAACACTTCTCTCCTGTATTTAGTCTCTTTGTATGTGTGCACCTCTATAAATAAGTAAAACTTCACAATGCAAAAGAGCCACGATTCCCTAATTAAAGCCATTTTTTGTTGCTTTTGTCCTTTAATTAAAATCTCACTCTAGTCAAATGCATTGATTTTTAAGTCAATTTTTTCTTGTCTCTTAAATTTTAAATGACCAAGAGATACTTCTGTGGAAATACCTTTTAAATTTAGTCCTCTTAAAAGTGCCAATCCTAGTATGACTCCATAGTCTTGCATTCAGGATTAGAAAAAAATTTAATGTTACATTATGGAGTCCTCATTCTCTGTTTGATAAAATCCTTCCATTTTTATCCCCCTTTAAGCTGTTGCTCTAAAATCACTCCTAGTTTTTGATGTTTCTTTAAATTTCTAAGGAGATTCTGCATCATAGAGACATGCTATGTTATTCCGCTCCATTTTTCTTTTTCTATCAAACAAATCTATGTTAGGGAAAATCCACTTCTACATCTAACACCTTCAATGCTTCTATTATAGCGTACACAGAATTGATGTCCTAATTTATGTCCATCAGCTTAGACTAGGCTTTCTCAGCCTCAGTGCTACATACGTTTTAAGCCAAATAATACTTTGCTGTGAGGGCTGACCTATGCCTTATAGAATGTGCAGCAGCATCCTAGGCCTCCACCCATTAGATGCCAGCATCATCTCCCCCAAGTTGTGACAACCAAAAATGTCTCTAAATGCCTTGGCGGGCAATATTGTCCCTATCTGAGAACCACTGACTTATCTATACCAATCAGGCTATTCCTCAGCACAGTTTTTACATTTTTAAAGCCGGAAGCTCTGATTTGCTCAATTTAACCTGTAATGTGTGATCATTTTCTCTTACTAAGAGTACAGGAGCTATTCTATGTTTGTAGCAAACTGTTCATCTGTGGTAGAGACCATCTACTTACACAGGCTTATATATGTGAAGTGTGTTAGTTGCTCAGTAGTGTCTGACTCTTTGTGACCCTATGGACTGTAGCCTGCCAGGCTTCTCTGTCCATGGAATTCTCCAGGCAACAATACTGGAGTGGGTAGCTATTCCCTTCTCCAGGGGATCTTCCCGACCCAGGGAATGAACCTGGGTCTCCTGCATTGCAGGTAGGTTCTTTACCATCTGAGCTTACTGTGTGGTATTTATGCTATAAGCACTACTTATACATTTTCTCATTTAGTTCTGTTTCACATATGAAGAAACAAAGGCAGGAAACCCAATTTCCTGGAAACTTTTTATCCAGATTTCAGAGAAAGCAAATATTCTAGTCCTTTAAAACCCCTAAACTGTTTTTTTTTCCTTTGTTATGCTCATTTTGTGACTTTAAGCAATTTATTCAACCTCCAAATGCTTTAATTTTTGTCAATTGTGTTAGTTGTTATTATCATTATTACCTATATAAACTATAACTTAATGAAAAATTACTCTTTGGCTTAGAATTCTATTTGAAACCTCCTTCAAAAGACACTTTGAATTTTCATGTGGCTTGTTGACTTGCTATAATACTCGAGTTACTTTTGCTTTCCCTCTTGCTGAAACTGCTGACATACCAGACACACAGACACTCAATAAATCCTTGCCAACTGACTGCATAAACAACCAGGAGTAAATACAAATTGATTATCTATAGAAATTCAACGTATTTTTTCCAAGGATATTAACAGTTCTTGATATTCCACTGTTGATGATCCACTATGAGTATTTGTGTGTTTTGACATATTCTAGTAGTTTATTTCTCTAAATCAGAGAGCTCCTATCAGCACTTTTTCCCAAAGTTCTGGGCTATCAGCAGTAGCTGTTATTCACCTAGGTCTCAATAGACATTAACTTTAAATCTGAGACAACTTGCAGACAAAGGAGAAGGCGGGAGAACTCAGTCATCAATTTAGTTATGTGGAGCTGGCCTTATGAAACTGAATTTCATCTTGAACCCTTCTGTCTTCACTTCTTCAGGCTGCTGTACATAGTCTGTTGCTTCAGAGTAATGATTAATCACCTTCTGAAGGCCCCTGATGTGCAGTCCAAGGCAAATGAGGTATGACTATGTCACCAAAATAGTGAATGGATGGTCACAGGAGGGCAAACAATGGCTGGCAGCATTGGTTACTACTTAATAATTGATAAATGGGATGGAGTGTTTTCTTTTCTCTGAAAGATGAAGGGTGAGGTCACTACAAAGCCTTGGCAGGAAAGGTAAACATTAGGAAGAAAGGTACTGGGAACTTAGGACTGATTTAGGCAGGAAATGAGTTTAGCTACAGTAACATCCACTTTTGACAGCATCTACACAGCATGTGCCTGGCACAGCACATGGAAAGGGAAAACATTTTGACTACATTTCTTTGAGGGAAAATAAGGAGGATTAGATTGCATTCTCAAAGGCAGATCTGCAATCCATCTTCTCAGAGGGCCTAATATTTTAACGCTTTTGGTTTGGACTATATCTGAGTTTTAGTGGCCTGTCTCCACATTGAGGATATGAAGGATATTTTCTGTTTAAATAAAGCTACTTTTTAGAACTGCATTATTAAATCTGTATTTCCATATTTGGGCAATATTCATTAAGAAGAGCTATGGGCCTTTTGTCTTCGAATCAATTAATGTTGTCCCTTAATTTCCAAGAATAAACCATGCAAAGCTAATTGAGATAGTGTTCACTCTTCTAGCACAGACAAGAGGAAGTTTTTAGGGTCATCACTAATTGTTAGGCAAATGCAAATCAAAGCTATAATGAGGTATTATCTCACACCAGTCAGAATGGCCTTCATCAAAAAGTCTACAAATAACAAATGCTGGAGAGGGTGTGGAGAAAAAGGAACTCTCTTACACTGTTGGTGGGAATGTAAATTGGTACACAGACTGTGGACAACAGTATAGAGGTTCCTTAAAAAATTAAAAATAGGGCTACAATATGATCCCGCAATTGTACTCCTGGGTGTATATCCAGAAAAGATGAAAACTAATTTGAAAAGATACATGCACCCCAATGTTCATCGCAGCACAGTTTACAACAGCCAAGACATGGAAGCAACTTAAATGTCCATCAACAGATGACTGGATAAAGAAGATATATATATATATATATATATATATATATATATATATATATAATGGAATATTACTCAGCCAAAGAAAGAATAAAATAATGCCATTTGCAGCAACATGGGTGGACCTAGAGATTATCATACTAAGGGAAGTAAGCCAGACAGAGAAAGACAAATATATGATATTGCTTAAATGTGGAATTTGAAAAAAATGATACAAATGAATTTATTTACAAAGCACAAATAGACCCACAGACATAGAAAACAAATTTATGGTTACCAAAGGGGAAGGGGGAGAGGGATAAATTAAGACGATGGGATTAATATATACACACAACTACATATAAAATAGATTACCAAGGACTCACTGTATAGCAAAAGGAACTATACTCATTACTTTGTAATAACCTATAAGGGAAAAGAATCTGGAAATTATATATATGTGTGTGTGCGTGCAATTATACACACACACACACACACATATATATATATATATATATATCTGAAACACTGTGCTATACACCTGAAACCAACATGACATTGTAAATCAAGTATATTTCAAAAAAAAACAAAAAAAAATACTATTCTCTCTTTCGTATTACAGTAAAGAGATAAACCAAGTCTTATTTCCAGTAGCTTTCCCTTGAGTGATACAGTTATAAACAGGAAACATGAGCCCAAGCACCCACTGAATGAAGAACAGTCAAGATTTCTGGTAAAGAGATGCTCACTGACATGTATTCAAATTAAAAGCAGTTGTTTATGAAGACACATTTTTCAATCACCTTGTAAATTAATGTTTAAATTCCTTGTAAGAAACACCATATGCTAGTCAAAGCATCTCCTTAGATGGCCTAAAAATCCAGCTCTGAAAATAAAGCCAGCATCTGTTAAGCCAAGAAACATTAGTGTTAAATGCAAATGCCAAGATTGATCTACAAGACAATCATACTCATGTAAAATTTTCTGATGTGTAAAATAAGAGAACTTTAAAAGATAAAATACAGAATGCTAAACATATGGAATACGAAGTGGTGCTCAATTACTTCAGAAGCATTTTTCCTTTCCCCCAAATATGTAATGTTTCATGTATTTATATATATTTATATATATATATAAATATATATATATTATATATAATATATATGTATGTGACTTCTGAAGTTGTTTTGGGAACTATAAATATTTGCTATAAGAAAGCCTTCCTTAGTGATCAGTGCAAAGAAATAGAGGAAAACAACAGAATGGGAAAGACTAGAGATCTCGTCAAGAAAATTAGAGATACCAAGGGAACATTTCATGCAAAGATGGGCTCGATAAAGGACAGAAATGGTATGGACCTAACAGAAGCAGAAGACATTAAGAACAAGTGGCAAGAATACACAGAAGAACTGTACAAAAAAGATCTTCATGACCCAGAAAATCATGATGATTATCTGGCTCTAGGTGATCACTCACCTAGAGCCAGACATCCTAGAATGTGAAGTCAAGTGGGCCTTAGGAAGCATCACTATGAACAAAGCTAGTGGAGATGATGGAATTCCAGTTGAGCTATTTCAAATCCTAAAAGATGATGCTGTGAAAGTGCTGCACTCAATATGCCAGCAAATTTGGAAAACTCAGCAGTGGCCACAGGACTGGAAAATGTCAGTTTTCATTCCAATCCCAAAGAAAGGCAATGCCAAAGAATGCTCAAATTACCACACAATTGCACTCATCTCACATGCTATTAATGTTCAAAATTCTCCAAGCCAGGCTTTAGCAACTTCCAGATGTTCAAGCTGGTTTTAGAAAAGGCAGAGGAACCAGAGATCAAATTGCCAACATCCGCTGGATCATGGAAAAAGCAAGAGAGTTCCAGAAAAACATCTATTTCTGCTTTATTGACTATGCCAAAGCCTTTGATTGTGTGGATCACAATAAACTGTGGAAAGTTCTGAAAGAGATGGGAATACCAGACCATACAGACCTCTTGAGAGGTCTGTATGTAGGTCAGGAAGCAACGGTTAGAACTGGACATGGAACAGACTGGTTCCAAATAGGAAAAGGAGTACATCAAGGCTATATATTGTCATCCTGCTTATTTAACTTATATGCAGAGTACATCATGAGAAACGCTGGGCTGGAAGAAGCACAAGCTGGAATCAAGATTGCCGGGAGAAATATCAATAACCTCAGATATGCAGATGACACCACCCTTATGGCAGAGAGTGAAGAAGAACTAAAGAGCCTCTTGATGAAAGTGAAAGAGGAGAGTGAAAAAGTTGGCTTAAAGCTCAACATTCAGAAAACGAAGATCATGGCATCCGGTCCCATTACTTCATGGCAAATAGATGGGGAAACAGTGTCAGGCTTTATTTTGGGGGGCTCCAAAATCATTGCAGATGGTGATTGCAGCCATGAAGTTAAAAGATGCTTACTCCTTGGAAGGGAAGTTATGACCAACCTAGATAGCATATTCAAAAGCAGAGACATTAGTTTGCCAACAAAGGTCAGTCTAGTCAAGGCTATGGCTTTTCCAGTGGCCATGTATGGATGTGAGAGTTGGACTATAAAGAAAGCTGAGCGCCACAGAATTGATGCTTCTGAACTGTGATGTTGGAGAAGACTCTTGAGAGTCCCTTGGACTGCAAGGAGATCCAAGCAGTCCATTCTAAAACAGATCAGTCCTGGGTGTTCATTGGTAGAACTGATGTTGAAGCTGAAACTCCAATACTTTGGCCACCTGATGTGAAGAGCTGACTCACTGGAAAAAACCCTGATGCTGGGAAAGATTGAGGGTGGAGGAGAAGGGGATGACAGAGGGTGAAGTGGTTGGATGGCATCACCGACTCAATAGACATGGGTTTGGGTGAACTCTGGGAGTTGGTGATGGACAGGGAGGCCTGGCGTGCTGCGGTTTATGGGGTCACAAAGAGTTGGACACAACTGAGCGACTGAACTGAACTGAACTGAAAGGATTTGGAAGCTAGTCTATGTGATTCTTTTTTTTTTTTTTTTTTTGTCTATGTGATTCTAAAACAGAAATGCTTCAAGGTTAAATTTCCAAAACAGTTGTTCCCAATGCACTGGGTTCTCAACTGTAAGTTGGTGATGATCATGTAATGTGTTATATGAAAAATGTGTCTACATAAATTAAAGCAATGGAAGGAATGCTGTTTCAAGAAGATGAACAGATTGGCTATTTGGGATCACTATTAGAAGCAGGGACAGGCAGCATTTGTTGAGGGCAGACAATATGATATTGTGCTTTATAGATTTTACAATCAGAAGGTAATATTGACATATATTCTCTCTTGTGGATTTATCAATTCCCCATTAATATTTTGCATGGATTTCCTAGACAAAATGGAAAACAATGAAATTTGTAGTTGGTATCCCCAGATCCTCATTTCTTTCATGATTTTTTCTTCATCCTATGAATATATGTTGTTGAGCTTTATCTAATTTCTTTCTTCTCATTCCAGCCCTTCCTTCCTCACACTGCTTCCTACCCGCCCCCCAAAAAACACAACAACTTAAAGGAAAGTATTCATATTACAAAACCTGGCCATCTAAACATGACACACCTTCATTAGGCAGCCTAGACAATAAACTGGCTGGAATCTGGAAGAGTCCATCTTTTCCATGAATGGAAGACAGTGCTCAAGCTCAGCTTCCAACAACACTTTCTGTCCACACCCATCCACCTCACAGAGAATTATAACATCTAAAGGGCTCCACAAGCCCCAGGTACTGAGGTAGTTAGCATCCTAAATCCAGTTTCCTGGTTCCATCAATAGCATCTTTATTTCACTCAACAAGGTGAAATGGTGATCTCACACTTGCTCTACAAGAAGAGAAACTCAAGAGTAAAATGCTCTCTCCCTGGGAGTCAAACTCAAGTCAGGTCCAGAAAATGCTCCCCAGTGGATGATGGACAGGTCAGAGAATCACGGTCATCTCTGATAGCTGACTTTAACCTTGTGAGTATTTTTTTTCCTCATTGATACCTACTCCTTAACTCAGTATTTTTTTTATATGTGAAAGTTGTCCTTAACCCATCATATGATAGGTGGCAACCCTGAAAAGAATCCCCTGGTTCAGTACTTTCTTATTTATTCTTTATTCACTCATAATTATGACATCAAAATATTATGTTTGAAGCATCATGTCTAAGTGTACATTGAAAGATATTTTTTACATTAGAAAGATATTTTAGTATCAAGTAACATATGAAGGGGGAGTATTTCAAACATTTTTATTAGGAAATTTTTTCTGGGGATTCTAAACTCAAACTACATAAGTGGTTATCTACTGTGTGAGGCTGACCCTGGAAAGGCTTTATTTGGACATTAAGAAATGGAAGAATAGGTATTAGAGTAAATTTCCTTAAAGAAAAGGCATTGAAAACTTTAACATGGAGTAAGTAGCTAGTGGTCTCTTTCTGTCTCCACCTCTCCCTTCCTTCTTGCTTACAAGCAAATATTTATTTATTATATCCTTCCTTCCTATCTTCCTTCATTATGTTCTCTCTTCTCTGGAATATAAGCTTCACAGGGACAGTATCCTTTTGAGACTGGTATACTCATTCCCAGAACAGTGCCTGTCACAATGTGGGCACTCAATTAAAATCTCTTCAGTGAATGAATAAATGATGTGCCACTAGAGATACAAGAATGGACCATACTTACACAATCTCAGTTTTTACAGGTCTTAGAGTCCAGTAGTTTTTGCTTTCTATTACTATATACTAGTTTTCAATTTCTAGAATTTTCTATAAATGGAATCATACAGTATGTACTCTTATTTTCGTTCGACTCCTTTCAGTCACAATAATTATCTTGAGATTCATTCATGCTGTCACATGTATTAAAAGTACATTTGTTTTCATTGCTGAGTAGTAGTCCATCATATGGATATACCACCATTTGCTTATCTATTCACATATTAATGGTTGAGCTATTTTCAGTTTGAGGCTATATCAAGTAAAGCTGCTATGGATGTTTGGTACAAGCCTCTGTAGGGATATATGTTTTCATTTCTCCTAGGTAAATATGTAGGGATGGGAATGGCTGGATAATATACTGGCATATGTTTAACTTTTGAAGGAACTCCTCAACTTTTTTCCAAAATGATTGTACAATTTTACATTCCCACCCTCAGTATATGAGAGTTCCATTTGTTTCACATCCTTGGTAGCACTTAATATGGCTAGACTTAATTTCTGCCATTCTAATAGGTATGTAGGGGTATATAATAGGTATGTGGTGCTGCAGAAGACTCCTGAAACTTGAGAGTCACTTGGACTGCAAGGATATCAAACCAGTCAATCCTAAAGGAAATCAGCTCTGAATATTCATTGGAAGGACTGTTGCTGAAGCTGAAGCTCCAATACTTTGGCCAGCTGATGTGAAGAGCTGACTCATTGGAAAAGACCCTGATGCTGGGAAAGACTGAAGGCAGCAGGAGAAGGTGGCAGCAAAGGATGAGAGGGTTGAATGGTATCACCAACTCAATGGACATGAATTTCAGCAAACTCCAGGAGATAGTGGAGGACAGAGGTGCCTGGCATGCTGCAGTCCATGGGGTTGCAAAGAGTTGGACATGACTTAGCGACTGAACAACAGCAACAACGGGGCGGGGTTATCTCATTGTGGTTTTCATTTGTATTTCCCTAATTATGATTTTGGACATCTTTTCATGTGATTATTAGCCATGTATGTACCTTTGTTGGTGAAATATCTTCAAGTATATATCCTATTTTTAGTGGAATGTGTAATTTCTTACTATTGAATATTGAGAGTTCTTTATACATTGTGGGTACAAGTTCATCAGATAGGCGAATTGCAAATATTTCTTCCAGTCTGTTGCTTGTTTTTGCACCCTTTTAACAGAATTTTGAAGAGCAGTTCCTAGTTCTGATGGAGTTCAGCTTTTTTTTTTCTTATATAGATCATGCTTTTGATATCATTCCTAAGAAATCTTTAACAAAGTCACAAAAATTCTCTTATGCTTTCTTCCAGAACTTTCATAGTTTTAGCTTTAGATCTAGGATCCATTTTACATTAACATTTGTATATGGTGTGAGATATGAGCCAATTTTCATTTTTTATATAGAGACATTCGATTGAACCAGAAACATTTATTTAAATGACTCTCTCTACCTCCAAATTACCATTACACTTTTGTTGAAAATCAGTTGACTGTATAAGCATGATTTCATTCCAAATCTATGTGGTTTCATTAATTTGTCTACTTTTATATCAATACCACACTGTCTTAATTACTGTCACTTTAAAATAAGTCTCAGATAGTTTAAGTCCTTTAAAATTATTTTTCTTTCTTAGAGGTACATGTGTACGTGCATCCTCAGTTGTGTCTGACTCTTTGCAACCCCATGGACTGTAGCCCACCAGGCTCCTCTGTCCATGGAATTTTCCAAGCAAGTATTACTGGAGCAAGTGGCCATTTCCTTCTCCATTTAAAGGTACAATATATATATATATATATATATATATATATTTTGATGTAACAACCACCTACAACAAGATAAAGAATTATTCCATCATCATAAAGATCTCTCTCATGCTATTCCTTTATAATCATATACACCTCTCTACCTTCTCCCCTCATCTCTAACTCCTGACCACTAATCTATTTTCTATCTCTATAGTTCTGACATTTCAAGAATGTTATATAAATAGATCATATAGTGTATAACCTTTAGAGACTGGCTTTATTTTCTCATTCAGGACAATTTCCTTGAGATCCATCAAGTTCCCGTGTATATCAATAGCTTGCTCCTTTTTATTGCTGAGTAACATACCATCTTACATGTGTACCACAGTTTATTTAACCACTTACCCACTGAGGGCTAGTTAGGTTGTTACTAGTTTTTGACTATTGAAAATAAAACTGTGCATGCATGATCAGTTGCTTCAGTCATGTCTGACTCTTTGCAACCTTATGGACTGTAGCCCACTAGGCTCCTCTGTCCATGGGATTCTCCAGGCAAGAATACTGGATTGGGTTGCCAGGCCCTCCTCCAGGGGGTCTTCCCAACCCAGGGATCAAACCCACATCTCTTGTGTCTCCTGCATTGGGACGCAGGTTCTTTACCACTAGTGCCACCTGGGAAGTCCAAAATAAAGCTATGTGGACATAAATTTTCATTTTTGGGGGCATGAATGCCTAAGAGTTCAATTCCTGGGTTATGTGGTAAATGCATATTTAGATTTTTAAAGAAATTGTAAAACTATTTTCCAGTGTTGATGAACCATTTTACACTCTAACAAGCAATCTACAAGAGATCTAGTTTCTCTGTATCCTTGCAAACAATTGGTATCATTTTTTAAAATTTTTGCCATTCTTACAGGTGTACAGCAATAGCTGATAATGATCTTAATTTGCATTTCCTTAATGGCTATTGATGTTGAATATATTTTTACATTTATTTGCTGTCTTTTTATCCCTGGTGGTAAACTATCTCTCATGTCTTTTGCCCATTTTCTAATTTACTTGCTTGATTTTTACTGTTGACTTTTGAGAGTTCTTTATATACTCTACATGAGTCCTTTACTAATAAAGGACATGTGCTTTGCAAATTTTTTTCCAGTCTGTAGTCCATCTTGTTACTCTCTTAACAAGGTCTTTCACAGAACAAAAGTTTTAAATTATTAAGTCTAATTTTGATTTTTTTCTTTTATGAATTATGCTTTTGTGTCATGTCTGAAAACTTTTCACAAAAGTTCAAATCTCAAAGATTTTTCTCCTATGTTACATTTGAAGTTTTATAACTTTAGGCTTTATATTTAAATCTATGGGACATTTTGAGTTAATTTTTATATGGGGTCGCACAGAGTCGGACATGACTGAACTGACTTAGCAGCAGCAGCAGCAGCAGCAGCATGAGGTTTAGATTGAGGTTCACTTTTTTTGCCTACAAATATTCAATTATTTCTGCTGCTGCTGAGTCACTTGAGTCGTGTCCAACTCTGTGTGACCCCATAGACAGTAGCCCACCAGGTTCCCCTGTCCCTGGGATTCTCCAGGCAAGAACACTGGAGTGGGTTGCCATTTCCTTCTCCAATGCATGAAAGTGAAGTCGCTCAGTCGTGTCCGACTCTTAGCGACCCCATGGACTGCAGCCCACCAGGCTCCTCCGTCCATGGGATTTTCCAGGCAAGAGTACTGGAGCGGGTTTCCATTGCCTTCTCAATTATTTCAGCACCTTTCAGTAACAAGACTATCCTTCCTCCATTGAATTTTTTTACAACTTTGCAAAAAATAAATTTTCTGTAATTGTGTGGCACTATTTCTGGTTTTAATATTCTGTTTCATTGATCAATGTGTCTATCCCTTCACCAGTACCAACAGAGTCTTGATGACTGTTATCAGGTTATAATTCTTGGAATAGGATAGATTGACTCCTTGCACTTCATTCTTCTTTTTCCAAAAAATTGGCTAGTCTAGTCCCTTAGTCTTTCCATATGAATTTTGGAATATTCTTGCCTGTATCTACAACAAATGTCATGCTGAGATTTTGATAATGTGATACATCTGTACATAGATCTGGGATGAACTGATCTTTTTTCTTTCTATTATGAGTCTTTCAAATCATGAAAATGATATGCTTCTCCATTTATTTACACATTTCATTTCTTTTGTCAGCATTTTATAGTTCAGCATACAAGTTCGGTACATATTTTGTTAGATCTTTATCCACATTGTTTCCCTTCCTTTAGAGAAATTATAAACAGTGTTGTGGTTTTTATTTTGGTTTTCACAGCTCATTCCTAGTCTACAGAAACACAATTAACATACACTGATCTTATATCCTGTGAAAAGGGTGTTTATCTGTAGATTCCTTGGGATTTTCTATCATGTCAACTATAAATAGGTACAGTTTTATTTCTTTCTTTCAGAGCTTTATGACATTTCTTTCCTTTTCTTGCTTTATTGTGCTGGCTAGAACTTCTAAGACCATGTTAAATAGCAGTGGTGAGAAAAGGCATAGTTGCCTTATTCCTTATCTTAGAACAAAATTAAGTATAATGTTAGCTGTGAGTTATTTGTTTTCATTTTGTTTTAGATGTTCTTTATCAAGTTGAGAAAATTCTCTTCTATAACTAGTTTCCTGAGAGGTTTTATTCCAAAGGGGTGTTGAACTTCATCAAATGCCTTTTCTGCAGTTACAATGATCATGTAAATTTTTTCCATTCACTAGCCCGTTGGTATGGTGAATTCCACTGATGTGTTTTTGACTACTGAATCAGCCTTGCTTCCTTGGGACAAACTCTTCTTGGTCATGGTATATAATTATTTTCATGTGTTGATAAATACTACATCTTAATAGTTTGTCAAGAATATTTGCATCTATATTCATGAGAGATATTGGTTTGTAGTAGTTTGGTTTGGGGGGCAGAGCACTGTCTTTTTTCTGATTTTAGCATCTGGTTATTACTGGATTAATGAAATAAATTTAGAATTGTCCTCTGGAGATTTCTTCTTGGGGAATTTTCAACTATGAATTTCATTTACTCAATAATTTTAATAAAAAAATCTGTTTCATAAGGGGTGAATTGTGATAGTTTGAATTGTTCAAAGCATTGGTCCAGTTTACCTAAATTGTCAAATTTATATGGATAGTGCTTTACATAATAGTTCCTGTCATAATATATTTCTGATATTATTAACTTGTATCTTCTTTTCTTGTCAGCTTCTCTAGAGGTTTGTCAATTTTATTGAACTTTTCAAATAACTAGTTTTTTGTTTCATTATATTTCTTTATTATTTTTATGTTTCTAATTTCATTAATTCCTACTGTTTATTAACTCTTTCCTTCGACTTGCTTTTTCTAGTTTCTTGAGGTAGTAACTTAAATTATTGATTTTAGACATTTCCTCTTTTATAATTCAAATATTTAGCAATATAAATTTTCTTGTCAATACTACTATAGTTGTATTTCACAAATTTTGATATGTATTTTTATTTTCCCTTACTTCAATGTATTTAAAAAATTTTTCCCTTGAGATTTTTTTTTTATTCTTGGCTTATTTAGAAGTGTGCTATTTTGTTTGCAGATATTTGGAGATTTCCTCTTCTTTCTGATTTCTAGTTTGCTTCTATTGTGTTCAAAGATGCACTCTGTATGGTTAAATTATTTTAAATGTTTTGAGGTTTATTTTATGCCTGGATATATGACATCTTGGTGTATGTTTCATAGCTCTAGAAAAGAATATGCATTCAGTTGGATGGAGTGCTCTGTAAATGCCAGTGAGATTCTGTTAGTTAATGGTGTTGTGTTCTTCTAGAACCACCTTGATTTTTCTCTCTAGTTGTTTTTATCAGTTTTTGAGAGAGAAGTGTTAAAACTATTCAATTACCATTATAAATTTGTCTATTCCTCCTTTCAATTCTGTAAGTATTTGCTTCACAAATTTTGATGTTCTGTTATTTGCATATTTACATTTAGGATTATTATGTTTTGGTGGATTGACTCACTATCATTATGCAATATACTTTTTTGTCCCTAGTAACACTTTTCTGCTCTGAAGTCTAATTAACTGATATTAACAAACAGTTGTCCTTTTTCTTTATTATTATTTTCATTTTATATTTTTTCATCATTTTACTTTCAACCTACCTATATCATTTTATTGGAAGTGAGTTTCCTGTAGATGGCATATTATTGGGTCATCTTTTTTTTAAACCATCATGTCAGTCTCTGTTTTTTAATTGATATATTTAAACCACTTACAGATCAAACCTGTGTTTCCTGTGTCTCCTGCATTGTAGGCAGATTCTTTACTCAATGAGCCATCAGGGAAGCCTATGTTAGAGCCCAAATCTGCTATTTTATAATATTTAGTTTTTGTTTGTTTGTTCTTATTTTAAATTTCTGTTTTCTTTTTGCTGCTCTTCTGTGGATTATTTGAATATTTTAAAAAATCCATTTGTTCCTATCTATTATGTTTTTAGTGTATCTCTTTGTATAGCCTTTCATTAGCTGGTTTAGATACTTTTCTCTCTCTCTCCATCCATCCATCCTTCTCTCTCTCTCCATCCATTCATCCATCTAAAACCACAGTCTAATGTTGTTATGGACTTAATGCTCTCTTCACCCAAAATGTATATGCTGAAGCCCTAACCCCTAACCTCTAACTGTATTTGAAGAAAGGACCTTTAAGGAAGGAAGTTTAAATGAGTTCATAAGGATAGGACCCTGATAGAATAGTGTCCTTGTAAGAAATTCTCTCTCTCTCTGTTAAAAGAAGACAGAAACATTTGGGGAAATGTCATCAAACTGTCTACACATGATTGAAGACAAAGTTGCAGCTGTATTCTAAGAAACAGCTGACAAGTAACAACCAGTAAGTACTGCTGTCTTTTAGGAAGTCCTCAGAACCGATTGGAAGAGAAATAGATTTCAGGAAAAAATCTTACTCAGATAGTCAAGAAAGGGATAATTCCAGAAGCCTAGAAAACTTAGAATGCTAAGCTTACTTTTCAAAACTCTCTCCAAATGACAATGACTCCAGTTCATCTTTAATTATTTGTATATGTAATCTTTTTGTAAATCAGATGAGGAAAAAAAGTAAGTTTCTGTAGCTTTTTGTATTTCCTCACCTTTTAGTTGCACATATTTTTCACATTTATTGGTTATAATGCATATTTTATTCAAGAAGGTTTATTGGACTTTAGAACTGCCCATTCTTTAAGGATGTAGATATACACATTTGGGGATTTTTTTAATGGTCTCCATTAGCTCCTATTCTTTCTTCTTGGATTTTTGGGAAGGCAAATTTTTAATTTTTCCCAGCCTGCTATAGTGAATAGAGCACAGGCACTGGAGGCAGAGGAACATGAATTCAAATTTGGATCAAGTGACCTTTGGGATCATAAATGTCTTTCTCAAACTACTCTCTAAAACATCAGTCTCCTACTTAAAGCAGGCAAATTAAAGTTGCCTTTTCAAGTATGGCATTGATGTTTGTGGCAAAAATAAAATTCTGGAGGAAAGACTTTAGAATAATGAGGATGTCAGAAAAGCTCATTCTGTGAACCTAGACATCACTCTTTGAAAGTATTTTACTAAAACAATCATCAGTAATAAAATATGAACACTTCTAAAGACTTCCCCTATGAAGTCTTTAAGGAAGTTAAAATAAGAAAAGTTCATCTGTGTTTAAATAAATAAATATGAGCCTTACTTGAAAAACTGACAGTTCTCTGCCCTTATCAAAATGAGACACCCTCCAAAAAGCAGACTTATGAAAGAAAAATGTATGTTTGTATCAATAGATGGCTTGGTTTAGTAGGTATGTGGCAAAATACTTTCTGTAAAGGCTGCCTTGACTGTTTTCAAATGTTCAAAATTTTATTTTAGGGGTTTACTGCACGGTATTCAGTTCTAAGGATAACATGACATTGTTAATAATGAAGGTATTTAAAATAGGACTCAGGCAAAGCTCACTATTTAAGAGCTGCCTAACTGGCGTGAATCTGCACAGACCTATTTCTGGGCTTTTGTTTGTAATTAATGGTAATTTACAAAGTAAATGGCTCTTTATTTGCAAAGGGGAACAACAGCTTGTATACATTTCAGGGGGCTAAATGGAAGTTTTCCTCTTTGACACAGGCAAATTGGTATATGATGAATAGAAGATAGCTTTATTTTTATGCTCTTGCATAAAATTCAATTTAATTGTCTTTGGGTTTTAAATCAAGATAATATGTGAAAATGAAGAAGAGAGAAATTAATTAGTCTTTGAGGATATATTTACATTTTAGTAGATGCTATTTAAAATACTGGATTATTTTCTATCATATGTACTGTTACTATGGTGCAGTATAGTAGAAAGATCACTAAATTAAGTGAATACATGCATAGAATATGGACTTCCCAGGTTGCTCAGAGGGTAAAGAATGCACCTGCAATGCAGGAGACATGGGTTTCACCCCTGGGTTGGGAAGATCCCCTGGAGAAGGAAAGGGCAACACACTCCAGTATTCTTGCCTGGGAAATCCCATGTATGAAGGAGCCTGGCAGGCTTCAGTCCATGGGGTCAGACATGACTGAAGTGACTGAGCACACAGGTACACAGGTATGCATGCATATAATGCAAAATAAGTACACACTGATCATCTGTTATGCCTTAGGCATTGTGCTAAGCAATTTATATGCATTATTTGATTAATATTTTCTGTACTCCAGTTCTATTTCTACTTACCAGCCATTCACACTTAAGTACATCATTGAAAATCTCTGAATTTTTGTTTTCTCCTCTCTATAGTAGGAACTTTGATATATGTCTTACTTCACACCTACTAATTTATTGATGCAACAATATGTACAGAATGCCTATTATATGGCAGTAGTACTAGCTGCTGTGGATACAACAGTGAATAAGACATTGTTCCACCTAAACAGAGCTTACAGTTTAATTTCCTAAACATGATGAATATAGAAATGTAAGCATGTATTTTTTTCCAACACTTGTTCAAAAACATAAAAATACTTGAAAGTGGCATATCTAACAAAGTTGTTACTGAAATCAATTGAGATAATTACATGAAAAGTACTTCATGAATGATAAAAGGATATAAATGTACTTTGCTTCGAAATGATCTTAATAGTAAGTCAACAAATTTCTTATGACAAACCATACTTTCAGGTGAACTTTTAGATTAAACTCTAAAAGAATGCATTTATAACTTCATTAACTTGAACTTCAAACTATTGCTGGGATAATTGAAATATACCTAAAACTCATCAAAGGCTGCCACTCAGTAAGAGTATAATGTGGGGAATGATGTTAACACAGTGGTCCTCCTTTACAAAACAAGTTGGACCTAATTGCTATTTAAAGACATTTTCCAAATGAAAACGCTTATGTATAATTTGGCTGAAAGCATTTTATTCAAGGAGAGCTAATAATGCTCCATGACGAACTCCTGTGAAAGGAACTTTTAAGTTGGAAGACGTACTACCAAATATATTCATTCATTCATTCAATAACAGTTCAGTTCAGTCATTCAGTCATGTCCAAATCTGAGACCCCATGACTGCAGCATGCCAGGCTTCTCTGTCCATCATCAACTCCCATAGATTGCTCAAACTCATGTCCATTGAATTGGTGATGCCATCCAACCATGTCATCCTCTGTTGTCCCCTTCTCCTTCTGCCTTCAATCGTTCCCAGTATCAGGGTCTTTTCAAATGAGTCAGTTCTTCACATTAGGTGGTCAAAGGATTGGACCTTCAGCTTCAGCATCAGTCCTTCCAATGAATATTCAGGACTGATTTCCTTTAGGATTGACTGGCTTGATCTCTTTGCAGTCCAAGGGAGTCTCAAGAGTCTTCTTCAACACCACAGTTCAAAAGGATCAATTCTTTGGCTCAGGGCTTTCTTTATGGCCCAACTCTCACATCCATACATGACTCCTGGAAAAAAACATAGCTTTGACTAGACGGACCTTTGTTGGCAAGTAATGTCTCTGCTTTTTAATATGCTGTCTAGGTTGGTCATAGCTTTTCTTCCAAGGAACAAGCATCTTTTAATTTCATGGCTGCAGTCACCATCTGCAGTGATTTTGGAGCCTAAGAAAATAAAGTCTGTCACCATTTCCATTGTTTCCCCACCTATTTGCCATGAAGGGGTGGACTGGATGTCATAGTCTTCATTTTTTGAATGTTGAGCTTTAAGCCAACTTTTTCCACTCTCCTCTTTCACTTTCATCAAGAGACTCTTTAGTCCCTCTTCACTTTCTGCTATAAGGGTGGTATCATCTGCATATCTGAGGTTATTGATATTTCTCCCAGCAAGCTTGATTCCAGCTTGTGCTTCATCCAGTCCAGCATTTTACATGATGTACTCTGCATACAAGTTAGATAAGTAGGGTTACAATATAGAGCCTTGACATACTCCTTTCCCAATTTGGAACCAGTCCAATTGGAACCAGTTGGAACTAGTCCAGTTGGAACTAGTCCCATGTCCAGTTCTAACTGTTGCTTCTTGATCTGCATACAGGTTTGTCAGGGGGCAGTTAAGTTGGTCTGGTATTCCCATCTCTTGAAGAATTTTCCACAGTTTGTTGTGATCCACACAGTCAAAGGCTTTGGCGTAATCAATAAAGCAGAAGTAGATGTTTTCCTGGAACTCTCTTGCTTTTTTGATGATCCAACAGATGTTGGCAATTTGATGTCTGGTTCCTCTGCCTTTTCTAAATCCAGCTTGAACATCTGGAAGTTCTCAGTTCACATATGGTTGAAGCCTGGCTTGGATAATTTTCAGCATTACTTTGCTAGTGTATGAGATGAGTGCAATTGTGTGGTAGTTTGAACATTCTTTGGCATTGCCCTTCATTGGAACTGAAATGAAAACTGATCTGTTTCAGTCCTGTAGCCACTGCTGAGTTTTTCAAATTTTTTGGCATACTGAGTACAGCACTTTCACAGTATCATCTTTCAGGATTTGAAATAGCTCAACTGGAATTCCATCATCTCCACTAGCTTTGTTGATAGTGATGCTTTTTAAGGCCCACTTGACTTTGCATTCCAGGATGTCTGGCTTTAGGTGAGTGAGCACACCATCATGGTTATCTGGGTTGTGAAGATCTTTTTTGTAGAGTTCTTCTGTGTATTCTTGCCACCTCTTCTTAATATCTTCTGCTTCTGTTAGGTCCATACCATTTCTGTCTGTTATTGTGCTCATCTTTGCATGAAATATTCCCTTGGTATCTCTAATTTTCTTGAAGAGATCTCTAGTCTTTCCCATTCTATTGTTTTCCTCTATTTCTTTGCACTTCATTCAATAACAAACCTTCTGAATTCAAAAATAATTTGGAGTCCAAGGACTGACTGACTTAATTCTTCATCCCTAACAACAGGTAAAGGAAAAGAATGGAAACTGGAGGGCAGTTGGAAGATACAGCAAAATGAAACCATTTTCTTTTGTTTTTTAACAGAAACTAGATTTTTGGTTTTCCTTTATTTTGGAGTTTATTTTGTCTTGGTTTTCTTAATTATCACAGATACACAGATATGTTGGTTTTTATTGCTTGAGTTTTGACAGTTGGTTCTCCTGATTTCTACCCTTGACACACAGTACTGGGAGAACATGAGTAACCAGTGAAATTTTCTCTAAAATGAAAAATTATTCCCTTTCATTATTTGAATTTCCCTTAAGATAAGGCTGGCACATTCCAACATGAAATAACTGTAAATTAAAGCAGGGAATGGCAAGCTATGGCTCAAGGGACAAATCTAGCCCACTGCCTGTTTCGTAAATAAAGTTGTTTGGAATATGGCCACTCCGACTCACTTGCATACACTACAAAAGCAGAACTGACTAGTCGCAAAAACTATTTCACGGCTTGCAAAGCCAAAAATATTTACTATATGACTTTACACAAAAAGTTTGCCAACACCTAAGCTAAAGAGTCAGAGAAGGCAATGGAAACCCACTCCAGTGTTCTTGCCTGGAGAATCCCAGGGACGGGGGAGCCTGGTGGGTTGCTGTCTATGGGGTCGCACAGAGTCGGACATGACTGAAGTGACTTAGCAGCAGCAGCAACAAGCTAAAGAGTTAACTGACTTTAAATATATATGATCATTTTACATGTTGCAATTGACATATAACACTTATATAACCATGATAGTTAATTATATCTTTAAATTCTTAAAGCTATTTGTGAAGATTTTTAAAAATCAAAGTGAGTGTTTTCCTTCAAAGGCAGAATTCAATCAAGTCCTCCCTCCCCCAACTTTTTCTACCATCTCTAAAGCAGCAGGGAGTACTGGTTATTTAAACATCTTAATTATAGTACTAAAGAAAGAAAGCACAATCATTTCTCCCCCAATTGTTCAGGAAAATCATTGCCTTTTCAACAAGAATACTAAAGTAATAGCTACAATGTGATATAAAATAGCTGGTGCATGATATCATCAAATTAAATTATATATTTCACAAATTTAGCAAAACTCAACCTAAAGTTTGATATGGAAACTATGTCTTAAATTTGAAAACCCCAAATCTTATAAGGGAAAGGATAATTCTCATTAATAGAATGTAATTATAAAATTTCCACAATAATCACAAACTATTCCCGGTGAAAAGCATAGTTCTATTCAATGCTTTCGAAAGAAGAAATGTCAGATCTTGCTTTTCAGACTATAGCTACTCCAAAGATATTAATTTAATATGGCAAAAGCAAAAGTTATTTTAAAATGTGAGGATGTTATATTTGCTGAATGAATCAATGAATCATAACACCACTTAGTTTAGGTAATTTTCAAAGTGACTGCATGATTTGTTTGCAAGAACATGAAGAATCCAGTGGTTCTGAAATATTTTCTGATGTCTCTGTGAACTCAAGTGTGGGTAACATAAGGAGGAGACGTCCTGAACAAAGCGAAATATCCTCGACTTTGGTCATCTATGCTTAGTTAGTTATCTTCCTATATCAATAACATGTTCTAATTTGCTCTCCTTCATCTCCTTATTTTCCTTCTCTCTTTTCCTAAAATTATTCCCTAAAGTGGTTTCTCAGCACTTCCCCACTTAAAAATTTTGATATAATTTCAAACTTAGAGAAATGTTGCAAGAATAGTACAAGGAATTTCCATACACCCTTTTTCTAAATTCACAATTGTTTAACTTCGCTTCATTTGCTTTATAAATCTCTCTCCATATATAAAAATATATAGTTATGTGTGTGCATATTATTTTCTGAACCACTTAATAGTTGTGCCCCTTGATCCCTACAAACTTCAACGTGTGTCTTTTAAGGACAAGTACCTTCTCTTATGTAACCACACCATAGTTATCAAAGGTAAGACATTCAATATTAATATGACAGTATTACTTAAACCATGTCCATATCTAAATGTCATCAATTGTTTCAACAATGTCCTTTATAGCTGTTTTTTTCCAGTATAGAATCCCAATCTAGTGTCATTCCTTCCATTTAGCCATCATGTCTCTCAGTTTCTTTATTCTGGTATAGTTCTTCAATCTTTGTCTCTTGACCTGAATATTTTGAAAGGGTATAGGCTAGCTATTTTGTAGGAAATATCTCAATTTGGATTTGTCTTATGTTTTCTAAGCATCCATCATTTTCTTCCTTCCAAAACAACCTATAATTTGGATCTCATCCAATCTACTAACTTCAACATCTTCCCATCTTTGTCCTCATTTCTCCTGTCTTCTCTTGTCTTACAGATATATCGCAACTTCTGTTTCTGGAGATGCAGCAGAGCAGCTATCTTGGGGGGAAGAACAGCCCTCCAATATAAAACATATCGACAGGCTGGAGAAAAATCACTAAATTCATAGTTGAGCCCACAAGAAAGTAAGGAAAACCACAGGGGACAAAATACAATGAGACTTGAAAACATGGGGCGGAGGACTGTCTCTGGCCATTTGAGGGAAAGATTTGGGGTCTGATTCCTCAGTAATTCCTTATAGGGTACAGATTCAAAGAAAGCATGAAATAGAAAAAAGAATCTACTAGCAAAAGAAGATGACAAATAAAATTTGTTTACAGTAACAAACTGACCAGGGCTTTGGATACAAAAACAAAATAAATTTTAAAATCTTCTTTCCTGAGAACTTAAAATCATAGGTTTGTTTTTGCCCATTTGCAGTTCATAACTTACATATTTTAGGAGGCCGCAAATCAAAGTAAGAAATGTATAAGGTGGTCCTGAGTTTGCTTAGCAGAAGCAAATTCATATCTCTTCAGAAGGTCATATTCCATTCCTCACAGGATTTCCTTAAATAAAAACCAATCAAAAAGAAGTTCAATATCCAATATTAGAAAACACATGGAGGAGAAAACCTACCAGGAATTAGAGAATCTGATTATCAAAAAATTCAGATGATATAATTACTGGCTATATGCCACAAAATAAGTATACTTAAAGTGATTAAAGAATAAGAAAATTGAAGTAATAACATGACCCACTACAAAATATTCCCAGACAAATTTTTACAAATATAAATAGAACTTCCAGAAATAAAAATATAGTCACAGAAGTAAACAAAATGCAATAATAGATGGTTTAACAAAAGAACAGATTCAGCTGAAAAGAGAGAGATGAAAAATGATTTCAGCACAGAGTTGCTTAAAGAGAACAGAATAAAATCTAACATATTTCTCAATAACAACAATGGATTAATATCTTCTGTATGCTGAGAGAAAATAACTGTCAGTCTAGAATTGCAGTATATGAAACAATATGCTTTAAGAATGAAGGTGAAATAAGTACTTTTTTTTCAGACAAGAACTGAGTTTACCGGCAAACCTTTATTAAAAGAACTTCTAAAGTATATGTTTTAAAAAGAAGGAAAATGTTCCCAAAGAAAGGACTGAATGCAAGAAAGAATAGTGAGCAAAGAAACAGGAAGACATATGGGTCTAAAAAGTAATCACTGAATCATTATTGGTAACCTTAACTTGAACGCATCCTCAACTTGAACTTGCCTAAATTCAACACTCTCATTGACTTCTACAGGTGCCTGAAACTCCCCTGAAACAAATATAAAAGAATTTTAAGGCATGAATTCATAAGGACAATGCAAACAAAAAAGAAAGATAGCAATTATGGAAGATGGAAAGCTAAATTAACTAATTTAGCAGGACTGAGAGAGCTGAATCTAAAGACTAGAGCAATCTGATTGTTTTCACAGAACCCTGAGTTGGAGGTGAGAGTTACCTCTCAAAGCAGATGGGCATGTAGAGTTCAAAATAAGAAGATCTATTGAAAGTCTATTTAAAAAACAAAATCTTACATCTTCTCCCTTCTATCACATAGCCAGGCAACTGCCCTTCTGAATGCAAGTCGTTTTCATTTTGATGAGAGAAAAACCCAGAGTTTCTGGACTTGAAAACAAGGGTACTGTATGAAAAAGTAATATTAAGTCCAAGTTTACATAAGCAATGTTAAGACCTTCAGTTTTCTTCTCTAATCCAGCACCCAGAATACTGACAAGCAGCCTCCTACTGGAAGTTTCTTTCTGATGTAATCTGACAAGCCTGAAAGAAAAGTCCCAAAGATAAGGATATAAGGACTCTTCAAGGAAATGGCTCAGCCACATTATCTTAGAATGAGTTTAAGCATATGAAGATGAGGTTTATATAACAAAGGAAAAGTTTGGGCTTTAATTTGTGTTAAGTATTTTGAAAACTAAGCAAAACAAAATGCAAAACAAAGAAACAAAATTATTAACTTCAGAGAAAACAAAACCTTTTTCAGGAAAGGAAGTGTGATCATGGCATACAATCTGGCAGTCAGATAGATTAGCATTTGTGTAGTCATAGCAACATAAATGTTGAATATTGGTATAACATCCTGTCTCTTGTACTGGAAAGACAATAGGCAATCTCTAAAACTAAAGAATTAAGAAGCAGTGATATTTACTGTTATATTTAAAATGGATAACCATGTTGATGTATGGCAAAACCAATACAATATTGTAAAGTAATTAACCTCCAATTAAAATTAAAAAAAAGAAAAAAAATTAAATGGATAACCAACAAGGATCTACCGTATAGCATATAGAACTCTGCTCAATGTTATGTGGCAGCCTGGATGGGAGGGAAGTTTGGGGGAGAAAGAATACATATATATGTATAGCTGAGTCCCTTTGCTGTTCATCTGAAACCATCACAACATTGTTAATCAGCTATGTCTCAATACAAAATAAAAAGTTTAAAAATCTTTAAAAATAAAGTAGCGGTATTTAGAAATATTTATCAAGAAGTATGGAGGTGAATGCATGCACATGGAGGTGAAACTAAAAGAATGATCTAGCAGCATTAAAGTAGTCCTCTTTGAGGTGCAGAAAGTGAGGGGGAAGGATATAGCAGAGCACAGCTATATTCCCCTAAAAGCCTTATGGATTTCTTGGAAGCCATCTCCATTGAAAATGTTGATAACAAATGAAAAAAATTAAAATTTAATGGTACAAAACCAATTAATGTCTAACTTGCAAATTAAAAACAAGACATAACTAAAATACTGGAGAAAGTAACGTGTAAAAAGAGAGGAGTTGCAAGGAATTTAAAATGTTCGTTCTACAGAAGGAGATATTAAATTTAGTCTTTGTTAATAATGCATGTTAAAATTTTGAGGAATGGAAAAAAAGATTATAATTTCCAAGCCAGTAGAGTAGAAAAATTAAATTTATAAAATGCACACATATAATATACATGAAAAATATAGAGAGATATCAGTGGAAATGAGATAGATATATTGATAGATACAACAGATATAGAAGCACTGCTATCACAAAGTTAGGGATTCTACTATAATACTAATGTTTGAATCATACTCCAATTTTTTACTGACCAGTTAATTTAAAAATTTCCTTTTCAGCTGGGACAAGAGCAGGCTGAATGGATCATTACCATCATTTTTGATGATAATAATAGCAATGAGTTGTGATGTTTGCTCTAAATTTTCTTCAAAGGAAGAATAAGAGATTTTAGCTAAGTTTGTATAATATGAATAATAGTAAAAATACCCCTGAATTAAGCCATAGGCTTAACCTAGACCCTACTAAGGTTAGAGTACATTTGGATAAAAAATCGACATCAGATGAATCATGCCCCATACATGCATCCTTCTTTTGAAGGAAATCAAAGATTTTTGTTGTTATTATTTATCATTAGATGTTATTGTACAACAAAATCCTATTGAATAGTGGAGTTATTTCCAGAACAACTCATCAAATTATTTTAGTTCGAACTCAAATTTCAGAATTGTGAAGAAAAATTTTGGAAGGGAATGTTCCATGTGTTTTTAATGCAAATTCCATCAAAAATCTGTATATTTTCTGATAAGACCTACTAACAAATTAGGAAGCTGATTGGGAACTTTTGTTTGCTTTTCTTCTTTGCTTTTAATGGACTAAATACTGAAAAAAGAAACTGAAAAGCTAAGGTCTAGAAGTACAAAACAAGGAAGCGACTGCATCTTTATTAAATGCCTGGAGTAATGTGAACACAAAACAGTCTCATTGTTTTTAATTTGAAAATTGCCTGAAATATTAAATCAAATTGAACAAACTGTCAGAAAGAGAGCAGGTTGCATTTTGTGGTTTTATTTTCTTTTTCATTAAGATTCTGACTACATGTCACCCTTTGTGCTTTTTATACCTTGTATGAGTCTTATCACATAGCAACCGTTTGTCAAGTTTCACTTTGAGCAGTAGTTCTTAAACCTAGATGCAACATTGGAATCACCTGGGATGCTTTAGAATCTACCGATACCTACTGATACTACAGGGGCTTCCCTGGAGGCTCAGTGGTCAAGAATCCGCCTGCCAATGCAGGAGATGAGGGTTCAGTCCCTGGGTTGGGAAGATCTCCCAGAGGAGGAAACGGCAACCCACTCCAGTATTCTTGCCTGAGAAATCCCATGGACAGTGGAGGCTGGCAGGCTTCAGTCCATGAGATTGCAAAAGGGTTGGACACAACTTCGTGACTAAACAACAACTGATACTACAGATTCTGATGTAGTTGGTCCAGAGAGCAACCTGAGTATGGTAGGGGTTTTATTCTCAGATGATTCTAATATATATCAAAGTCTGAGAACTACTGTGTTGGGGGGGTCCAACTTAGGCTTCTTGTAATTTCCAAACTCCTGGGTCTCTAAGGGCTTTCTAAATTTTAAAAAGGCCATTTGTTTCTCTAGTTAAAATGAATAATGTTGAATAAAAAAGATCTCCTTTTTTGTCTTCCTTTAAAGTTAGTGACGCCTGTAACTCCTCTCTCTCTCTCTCTCTCTCTCGTTTCCCACTCACACTGCTTTCCCAATCATTTAAGTATTTGCCATGATCGCAGGCAGTAAGTACAAAGAGTGGACACCCAGCCTCACTTCCCTCACCGTGACTCATCCTAAAGGCTGTTTGCCGAATGGGGCTCTGGTTTTTGTTTCAGACTTCGTGCAGGGGCATCCAAAACCCTACACAACAATGCCTGTTCTCTCTCTACTCCCCCTCGGTTCCCGCCCAACCTCCTACTCTCTATTTAAAACCAAGCCAGAAGAAAAACAAGGCATTTGTCCTCAACAGTTTGCAAGCCAGTCATGTTTTTCCAACATATGCAGGGCTAGCATTCACCAATCCAGGACTCAGAAAACTAGTTCCCTAGGCATCTATCAAACATATTGTAACCCTCTGAGGACATTCAGAATTTCCAGCCTCTGAATGAGGATGGAATAGGGCTTTCATAGTGCTTATTAAAAAGGATTTGTAGGAATTTTATATTTTCCCAAATCTCTAAGCAGCAGAAAGAGGCCTCTTTTAGAGGTATTTACTAGCCATGTACTCCAAAGTCTCCCATGAGAGCTCAAAATGACTGTGTTGCAGATAGAGTTGCATACTTACTGGTTAACTACAGAGGGGAGGAGCATGGTGAGGGTTTGGGACAGAGGCTAGAGCTAGATCGATGCATTGGAGTGGTCAGGATTCCAGAAGCAAGGACACTGACATGTGAACTCCAGGAATCAGAGGGTGACTAAAAGACAGTGGGTGGTAGTCCCTGCCTGATATGGGAACTGTGGAGGAAGCAAAGGGGTTGACGGACTTCTGACACACAGCAAAAAGGAATCTAGTGCTAACAACCTTCTGAGATCCAGGCAGGCCAGCAGTCACTATTGGGTCAACTTCCTGGGTGACCCCCACTCCACTCCCTGAGAATGGGATGGGGTCTGAGACGGTTAAGGAGGCAGTGGAGTAGAGGAGTACAGTAGGGTACTCTAAGCCTCCAGTGAATTGAACAGGGACCCTTTAAAAATCATTATTAGCATATCTTGATCTCAATTCAAGACACAGCTATGAGTACTTGAGAAACAACATTTTAAGCCTCCGTTTTCTCGTCTTTAAACTGGGTGAAGAAATACTTGACTCTCAAGAGGGTGATAAAGATTAAATGACATTATCAATATAAGTGATTAAATGTGGTAGATTTTATGCAAAAAATGGCCTCCGTCATCCCTTTCTCTGTGCCCACACCCCACTGTAAATGTGACTTTGTAGCCCAGGTGGCGCTAGTGGTAAAGAATCTGCCTGCCAACTCAGGAAACACGAGAGATGCAAGTTCAATCTCTGGGTCAGGAAGATGCTCTGCAGGAGGAAATGGCAACCCATTCCAGTATTTTTGCCTGGAGAATTCCATGGACAGAGGAGCCTGGTGGGCTACAGTCCATGGGGTTCCAAAGAGTTGAATATGACTGAAGCGACTGAGCACAGCTCTTTATACTAAGTGATGAAGTCTCTCTCTTCACTCCATGAGTCTGGACTGGCCCTGTGACTTGCTCTGGGACAATGGAATGCAACGTAAGTGTCCCCAAACTAGGCTTCAAGAGGCCCTCTTGCACTCTTGGAACACTGTTGCTGCCATGTAAACAAGCTCCAGCTAGCCTCCTATAGGATGACAAGCATGTGGCCTAGTTGCCCTGAACATGTGAGAGGACAGCCAGCCAACCCCACCGAGTGTAAGGATTTAACCAAATGAAAGTTGACTGTAGACATATCAGGAAGCCAGCCAAGACCAGAAATGCTCAGCTGAGTCCAGTCTCTGTTGCCAACCCAAATTTTGAGATAAATTTAAAATAGCTGCCTTAAGCCACTGGGGAGGTTTTAAACAGCAAAAACTAATGGATACAGTATCTGACAAAGATTAAGAGCCCAATGATGATAGCTGCTATTAATAATAATATTAACTGAATGCAAGATGGAAGATCTGGAATCAAATGAGACTCACACATACATACTATCTGATCTAAACATTGGTTGTTGTACAGTATTTGTAAGTTTTCAAGAAAACAATATTTTAAAATTGGGAGACTTTGCATAAAATCAGCTATCCGAGGTCTCCTTTCCCAGGCAATGATGGCAAGATCTAAATAGTTTCTGCCCCTTGAAACTGAGCAATTATTCCCTAGATGCCATAGTTTTCACCACTCTCCATGTTTTCTTTTGTTTTTCAGCTGCTAAGTCATGTTCAACACTTTGCAACTGCAGCATGCCAGGCTTCCCTGTCCTTCACTATCTCCAGGAGTTAGCTGAAATTCAAGTCCTTTGAATCAGTGATGTCATCTAACCATCTCACCCTCTACCGCCTCCTTCTGCTTTTGCCTTTAATCTTTCCTAGCATCAGGGTCTTTCCAATGAGTCAGCTCATTGCATCAGGTGGTCAAAGGATTGGAGCTTTAGCTTCAGCATCAGGACTGATTTCCTTAAGGGTGGACTGGTGTACTGTCCAAGGTACACTCAAGAATCTTCTCCAGCACCACAGTTTGAAAGCATCAATTCTTTGGTGCTCAGCCTTCTTTATGGTTCAACTCTCACATCCATGTATGACTACTGGAAAAACCATAGCTTTGACTATACAGACTTTTGTTGGCAGAATGATGATTCTGCTTTTTAATATGCTATCCAGGTTTGTCATAGATTTCCTTCCAAGGAGCAAATGCTTTTTAATTTCATGGCTGTAGTCACCATCTGCAGTGATTTTGGAGCCCAAGAAGATGAAATCTGTCACTGTTTCCACTTTTCCCCCATCTATTTGCTATAAAGTGATGGGACCGGATGCCATGATCTTCATTTTTTGAATGTTAAGTTTTAAGCCAGCTTTTTCACTCTCCTCTTTCACCCTCATCAAGAGGCTCTTTAGTTCCTCTTCACTTACTACCATTAAAGAGGTATCATCTGCATATCTGAGGCTGTTGATATTTCTTCCTGCAGTCTTGATTCCAGCTTATGAGTCATTCAGCTCTACATTTCTCATGATGTACTCTGCATAGAAGTTGAATAAGCAGGGTGACAATATACAGCCTTGATGTACTCCTTTCCCAATTTGGAACCAGTCAGTTTTTCCATGTAAGGTTCTAACTGTTGCTTTGTGACCCACATACAAGTTTCTCAGAAGTCAGGTAAGGTGGTCTGGTATTCCTATCTCTCTAAGAATTGTTCACAGTTTGTTGTGATCCACAGTTAAAGGCTTTAGCATAGTCACTGAAGCAGAAGTGGATGTTTTTCTGGAATTTCCTTGCTTTCTCTATAACCCAGTGAATGTTGGCAATTTGATCTCTGGTTCCTCTGCCTTTTCTAAACCCAGCTTGTACATCTGGAAGAAGTTCTTGGTTCATGTACTGCTGAAGCCTAGCTTGAAGGATTTTGAGTGTAACCTCACTAGAATGTGAAATTACCACAATTATACAGTAGTTTGAACATTCTTTGGCACTGCCCTTCTTTGGTATTGGAATGAATGCTGACTTTTTCCAGTTCTGTGGCCACTTCCAAGTTTTCCAAATTTGCTGACATATTGAGTGCAGCACTTTCACAGCATCAACTTTTAGGATTTTAAATACCTCAACTAGAATTCCATCACCTCCACTAGCTTTGTTCGTAGTTATGCTTCCTGAGTCTCAGTTGACTTCACACTCCAGGATATCAGGCTCTATGTGAGTGACCACACCATCATGGTTATCTGGGTGATTAAGACCTTTTTGTATAGTTCTTCTGTGTATTCTTGCGACCTCTTCTTAATCTCTTCTGCCTCTGTTAGGTCCTTGTCATTGCTGTCCTTTATCGTGCCCATCTTTGCATGAAATGTTCCCTTGGTATCTCTAATTTTCTTGAAGAGATCTCTAGTCTCTCCCATTCTATTGTTTTCCTCTACTTCTTTGCATTGTTCATTTAAAAAGGCCTTCTTATCTCTCCTTGCTATTCTCTGGAACTCTGAATTCAATTGGGTATATCTTTCCCTTTCTCCCTTGCCTTTTGCTTCTCTTCTCTCCTCAGTTATTTGTAAAGCCTCCGATAAACCACTTTGCCTTATTCCGTTTCCTTTTCTTTGGGATGGTTTTGGTCACTGACTCCTGTACAGTGTTATGAACCTCTGTCTGTAGTTCTCCTGATACTCTGTATACCAGATTTAACCCCTTGAATCTGTCACCTCCATTGTATAATCACAAGGGATTTGATTTAGATCATACCTGAATGGTCTAGTGGTTTTCCCTACTTTCTTCAATTTAAGCCTGAATTTTGCAATAAGGAGCTCATGATCTGAGCCACAGCCAGCTCCTGGTCTTGTTTTTGCTGACTATATAGAGCTTCTCTATCTTCGGCTGCAAAGAATACAATCAATCTGATTTTGGGATTGACCATCTGTTGATGTCCATGTGTAGAGCCCTCTCTTGTGTTGCTGGAAAAGGCTGTTTGCTATGACCAGTGTGTTTTCTTGACAAAACTCTGTTAGCCTTTGTCCTGCTTCATTTTGTCCTCCAAGGCCAAACTTGCCTGTTACTCCAGGTATCTCTTGACTTCCTACTTTTGCATTCCAATCCCCTATGATGAAAAGGACATTGTTGTTTGGTGTTATTTCTAGAAGGTCTTGTAGATATTCATAGAATCAGTAAACTTCAACTTCTTCAGCATCAGTGGTTGGGGCATAGACTTGGATTACTGTGATCCACTACACCATGAATCTGATCCACTATAGCTTTCTGAATCTTAGTGAAACCATTACATCTGAGAACTATGCTCAGCAAATAGATGAGATGCACCAAAAACTGCAATGCCTGCAGCCAACATTGGTCAACAGAAAGGGCCCAATTCTTCTCTACAACCAAGCTCGACAGCATATTGTACAACCAATGCTTCAAAAGTTGAACAAATTGAGCTACGAAGTTTTGCCTCATCCACCATATTCACCTGCCCTCTCACCAACTGAGTATCACTTCAAGTATCTCAACAACTTTTTGCAGAGAAAATGCTTCCACAACAAGCATAAAATGCTTTCCAAGAATTCATCAAATCCTGAAGCATGGATTTTTACACTATAGGAATAAAGTAACTTATTTCTCATTGGCAAAAATGTGTTGATTGTAATGACTCCTATTTTGATTAATAAAGATGTGTTTGAGCCTAGTTACAATGATTTAAAATTCATGGTCTGAAACCACAATTACTTTTATACCAACCTAATACAACTCAACCAAAACCTATTTAAAGGCCAAAATGAAAATAGAAATATTTTATATATACAAATGTTAAAAGCAGGCATAAAGACTTTCTTCCTGAAAGCAACAGTAGAAAATTAGAGAAGCCCCTCATGGGGCATAGAAAGGCTGTCATCTTACTTATTGGAATCATGAAAGAATGTTATCATTGGCCTGGAGAATAACAGTGAGACTTCCATCCATTGCCCTGCGTAAACCGCCTATGTGATGTTTGTATGAGAGCATATTTATGCTATGACATTGCCACATGCAAGAAAAATGGCTTCTTTTATCTAAGTCTTGATGGGCAAAATGACCATCATCTGAGTAAATTGAAATTGTAACAGTCTTCACTGCACCTTTTGTCCCTTTCCCTGTGTCTCACAGGTGTAGGGCACACAGGAAAACTGAGCAGCATCCTGTGCCACTGAGGATCTTTTAGTACTGTGCAAAAATAGAACCATATCAAACAGATGTGCAGTGTGAGGTGTGAGTACTTGTCCTTTAGCTGAGTTTGATATGGAATCTTCCCCATTTTTATAGCATCTTATTCTCATTATTCTTATTTATATTAGATATAGAAATGATTACATGATTATGTTTCTCTCCCTCTCCTCATCCTGGGCAATGGGGCTGGGGGCAATAAAGAATATGCTTACTCATTTTTGAATCCCTTTAATTTTGTAATTCACATCCCACCAAATCAGAAGTAGATTTTTAACAGCTGCTGTGAAATCATTTTAATACCCACAAACAGGCTCAGTGCCTCAAAAAAAAAAAAAAAAAACCTCTCAAATATCCCCTTCTCCTGGTTGAGTTGAAGATCTATACTTCATGTTGTTTTAATGTGACTGTGCAACCATCCCCTCTAATTTTGTCATACAGTACGCTCTACAGGAAGCTCCCATTGCAGGAGATTTATGGGACTCCTGGTGAGGGATTCAATCAGAAATTGGGGAATGTAAATGAGCAGTGGGATTGGTGTTCTCTACCTTTACTTGTTTATTACAATTTTCTTGAAAGATCTCTTACTTCACAGTTCCATATTAAACAAGAAAAAACAGAATCTGAGGTTTCCTGGATTTTATGTTTAAGAAAAATTTGTACTGCACAAAGTCTATTTCTCAAAATAATCCCTCTACATTCCTCAGGTGGTTGTATAAGTGCAGATGCCCAGAGGAAGTTTTCTTTTAGTTATATTGCAGCAGCTTCTTCTTCTTACTTTACTCACCTTGAAAGAATGGCTCAGGCAGAGTCTAGTATGAACTATGATGCAACATCTTAACCATTAAGCTGTAAAAGGTAAAGATATCCACTTTTCAACACTCTTCTACTGATAGCTTATGACGAACAGTGTCAGATTCGTGATCTCCAAAGAAGATTTAACTTTGGGACCAGGGACCAGGTTTGATCACTCAAGAGCTTTTGCATAGCAGAGTTTTATTAAAGTATAAAAAGGGACAGAGAAAGCTTCTGACATAGACATCAGAAGCGGGGCGGAGAGTGCCCCGCTTTGCTACTGTTAGCAAAGGAGTTGGAGAAGGCAATGGCAACCCACTCCAGTACTCTTGCCTGGAAAATCCCATGGATGAAGGAGCCTGGTAGGCTGCAGTCCATGGGGTCGCTAAGAGTCGGACATGACTGAGTGACTTCACTCTCACTTTTCACTTTCCTGCATTGGAGAAGGAAATGGCAACCCACTCCAGTGTTCTTGCCTGGAGAATCCCAGGGATGGGGGAGCCTCGTGGGCTGACGTCTATGGGGTCACACAGAGTCGGACACGACTGAAGTGACTTAGCAGCAGCAGCAGCAAGGGAGTTATATACTTTTTAAATTGGTTATTACAATAAATCAGAACAATGTCTCAAGGTTGTAATGATCTTATTAGACCCAGTCCCCAAATTTACATTTTAAGATAACAGGATTCAGTTCAGTTCAGTCGCTCAGTCATGGCCAACACTTTGCGACCCCATGAACTGCAGCATGCCAGGCCTCCCTGTCCATCACCAACTCCTGGAGTCTACTCAAACTCATGTCCATCGAGTTGGTGATGCTATCCAACCATCTCATCCTCTGTCGTCCCCTTCTCCTCCTGCCTTCAATCTTTCCCAGCATCAGGGCCTTTTCAAATGAGTCAGTTCTTCGCATCAGGATTAGCCAGAAGGTTTTCAGGAAGGAGAAACTGTCCTCAAGCAGGATACATTGTTGTTATATAATCCTTAGTACAGAGTTTAAACCGAGTTGTTTGTTGTATAATCATCAGTTCTGGGCTTAAAGAAAAAAACGTTTTATGTGACTAAGACTAAGGAATATACAGGGAAAAAAAAAAAAGATGTTTGTCCTTTCCTCCTCCTTGAGAATTCCAGACCCCTATCTCTGCTTTGAGAGCCCCAGACCCCTTTCTCCTCCTCGGGGACCCCGAACTTCTTATCAACCTGCCTAGGAATTGACTCTCTCACTACTGTAACATTCACTTGACTAGGAACTTTACAGCTAGAGTAAGTTTTGTAAGAATTCTCCAAACTTGTTGTTATTATGAGCCTTTTATAGAGGAGGAAACTCAGGCTCAGAGAAATCAAGAACCTTGACCAGAACCACATGGTGGTTATTTGGTGCCATTAATATTTGAATCTATTAATAGGTTTGTCTCCTGCTAATACCTATGTACTATGTACTGTGTAACATCTATGTACTTTTCAGTTGTCCAGCAGTGGAGAGACTTTTCTTCTTCATTTGAGGATGTTTGGAAGTAAGCCATTGAAAAAATATCATGACAGTGCACCAGCCCCAAGCATCCAGTATCCTGCATCAAACCTGGACTGGTGACTCATTTCATATACGATATTATACATGTTTCAATGCCATTCTCCCAAATCATCCCACTGAGGGATGGTACGGGGAGGGAGGAGGGTTCAGGATAGGGAACACATGTATACCTATGGCAGATTCATTTTGATATATGGCAAAACCAATACAATATTGTAAAGTTAAAAAATAAAATAAAATATAAAAAATAAAAAGGATCAAGAAAAGTACTTAAGAAAAACAAAACAAAAAAAAAGAAAAAATATCATGACATCAATAGGTAATGCTGAAAATAACAATGCTTCCAACAGCAAATCTTCCCTTAAGCAAGGATTATCTCTAGAGACAGTTGATGCTCCTTCGGGGTTCTATAAATTCATCATTCAAAAATAGCCACTTCCTTGTTTGAATGCCTCTGTCTGAAGAGGGGGTCAATTTTGATTCTACACTGACATTTTGCAGCATGCCACGAAGAGCTGCTCTGTTAAATGACGTTACCTTAGCTTGCTACCTCTTTTTTGTTTTTGGTTTCAAAGGCTCTGAATACCACTCACTTTATTTGTTAGGTGCTTGATATCTCATTTTTATCTAATGCTTATTAACACTGTGATTGAAAATTAATGTAAGGTACATTCAAAAATAAAACTTTAATTTCTTACTAACATGTTTAATTTCACACTACCAGAAATGCATTGCATTGATCCTGCTTCCAACATAATCCATATATCTGTTTCTTTATGTTGAAGTCCACTGTGGTGATTTACTCTTGCAATCACAATGAATCTAATTTATAAAGAAAAAACTATTCAGAGACAACAAACAGTAGTTTCTCCTGTGGAAACAGTTTCTCCTCTGCCCCAGACCTTGAAGAAGTTGGAGTCAATTAAATTTTAATTAATTACTTTGCAGAAAAGATTTAATATGGCAGGCCTGTGACTGCTCTAATTTTTTACTTAATTTAATTTATTATTATTTTTTGACATCACAGGTTGGTTTCTTTGGGTTTGTTTGCTCCTTGGCTTGATTAAATACTTGTAGAAGATGAACATACCCACTACAGGATAAGTTTGATGTTGACAAGCTTCTGGTAGCAGTGAGACTATGTCAGCACAACTTCCAGGGTGCAGCTGTTATACCTTAAATGGCCTGTTCTCAAGGTTGGCCTTTGGCTAGCATCAGGGAACTTGGATTTTGGGAATGTTGCCACCACTCTAACTTATAAGAGTGTGTCACTGCACCTAAACTGTTTGTACAAACAACATGACATATGGAACACACAGTTTACTTCAGAGAGTCTGGAATTTTAATATGCTCTAGGCAAAGGGTGCCTATTTGACCAGCCTCCAATAAAAACCCAGGGTACTGAGTCTCTAATGGACCTCCCTAGTAAATGACATTTATATTAATCTGTCTTCAAGTTCATGGAGTCTACCCTCAAATATGTCCAGTCTATTGATGAGACCACTGAAAGAATTCTTTGTTGATATTGGCTGATCTTGGATGGGAATTTCCTGGTCCTTCCTCAGTAGCAGCCAATCTCTAGTTGCTATTGGATCTTAAACCCAACCAAGATAACTTTCTCCTCTTACTCCAGGGGGAACAGATTTTTGCTTTCATATTTTCCCCAAGTTATAAGCCTTTGAGGCAGAGACTGTGCCTGGTCTTTGCATCTCACATTGCAAGACACACAGTAGGTTCTCAATAAGTGACTATTCTATTGAATGATGAATAATCTTATCAATTACCTATGTTTCTAGACTAATATTAAAAAGAAAAAAAGAAAATAAACTGAATACATAGCCTCTGATCTTAAAGAATGTATACTATTGATGTGCAGACAAAACTAACATGAGTATATTAAATATTATGACCGATTAATATAGTTTGCTTTGCAATGTAAGATTTTCTTGATATGTCAGGTCATTGTGATACTTTGAAAAATATCAGATGATTATTTCTCCAAGGAGTAGAATTGATACAGATCTTTAAATTTGTGCCAGAAATAATGAATAATGATACTTTTCATATTACAAAGAGTTTCTGCTAGAATTTATTTTTTTTTAATTAAGAATATATTACATTTTTGACTCAGATTTTCTCAACAACTGTTTCATATTCTCCAAAGGTTTTTTAAGTGGCACAAATCCATTTTACCAAAAGGAATATATATCTCTTCTTAAAGGAGCACATCTTAACAAATTAATTCCATAAACAGCAGGGTAATTTATAATGCTTTTTTTATAAATAACATTTTTTCTTCTACCACATAAAAAGATGTGCATTTCTAGTTTCTTCAGTTATCTTTGGCTATGTAACAAACCACCCCAAAACCTAGTGGCATGAAACAACAACAATCTATTATTTATGATGACTGTGTTGATTGGACAGTTCTTTTCTTCTATGCATTGTTAGCTGGGCTCAGTCACATGACTGCATTGAGTTGGTGCCTGGTTTGATCTGCAAGGCCCATGAAGGTTTCACTCTCATATCTGGGCCTTGATATTAATTGTCACTTGGGGTGCTTCAGTTTTACTCCATGTGGACTCTTTCTCCACATGGCAGCTCATCTTCTAGGACCTTGCCACATGTCTTCTGTCTCCACTATGGCAAATGGGTTCCAATGAAACAAAAGTGCAAGCTGCCCCTTGACACAGTGGCACTTCTGCTGTATTCTATTGGTTAAAGAAAGTCACAGATCAGCCCAAATTCAAGAGAAGGGAAACTAGAGGCTTCCTCTCTATGAGACAAATAGCATGCAAGCATAGAGAAAGGATATATTTTCACAAACATATTTACAGACCAGCTACCATAATTCACTCTTTGACAATTCACATCCCTTACATATGCAAAATGCACTCAACATAATCCTCAACAATGTCATACCATTGTTGCATCAGCTCAAAGTCCAGGATCTTGTCATCTAAAATAAGTTCAGATGCAGATCCTTGGGTGCAATTTTGAGGTTTGCTGTGGGGTTTTTGTTTGTTTTTTGTTTTTGTTTGGTGCTGCTGCTTAAGCATATTTCCCCTCAAAGAAGAAAACTGTGAATTAAAAATACAAGTTATGTGTCCCTCATATACTCATCATACAAAAGTGAGACAAAACTAGGAAAATCAGTTAACATGTCCATTCAAACAGGAGGGGGTGAAGGGTATAACACAGTCACTGCTGCTGCTGCTAAGTCGCTTCAGTCGTGTCCGACTCTGTGCGACCCCAGAGATGGCAGCCCACCAGGCTCTGCCGTCCTGGGATTCTCCAGGTAAGAACACTGGAGTGGGTTGCCATTTCCTTTTCCAATGCATGAAAGTGAAAAGTGAAAGTGAAGTCGCTCAGTCGTGTCCGACTCTTAGCGACCCCATGGACTGCAGCCTACCAGGCTCCTCCGTCCATGGGATTTTCCAGGCAAGAGTACTGGAGTGCGGTGCCATTGCCTTCTCCAAACACAGTCACTGGCCCATAGCAATTCTGGTCTTTCTATATGGAAGCCCATCCTCCTCAGCCTGTTAGCCTCTCCACATGTCCTCTTTATCCAGCAGGATAGCCCAGACTTCCTTATTACACAACAGCTAGGTTCCAAGGAAGCAAAGGTGAACCCTGCCTCTGAAGGGCTAGGCCTAGAAGTGGCAAAGTCACCAGTCAGCCTGTATTCAAGGGAAGAAAATAGACTCTACCTCTTCATAGGAGGAATGGGAGCAGCATGTGTATATAGGTTGGGGAGCCCTTGGGGCAACCATATTTGGAGGCTATCTAAATACCTTCCTTAGCATGTATCCAACAAGGAAAAACTTCAGATTTTCAGTTTTCAAGTTCAGATTTTCAAAATCTGTGAACACATAACCTAACATCTTGCTTCCGGATAGAAACAGATCTGTTACACGTACATAAATGCTTTTATGGAAATCTTATAATATGTCTGAAATTATTTTTTTGAGATGGAAGCTTTAAATACACAAAGCTGGGAGGCATGAAAGTTTGATTTTGAACTTGGAATTCAGCCAATGTCTTGTTTTCAACTTGGATTTTGGCTGCAGCCTTTGAGAAGCTAAATAGCCTTCTGTATATTTTAACATTATTTGAAAGATTATTGGTTGCCATTATATATACTTAGTGTAATAACAACAGTAAAATAATAATAGTGTAATGACAGTAAGCTAGATCCTCAGAATTTATTATTAACTTCTGTATATTCACTTTCAAATATAGATATGCATTCTGGGTATAATATAGAGTTAAAATTTCCTTGAGTATTTTATTTGTTGAAATTATAACAGTCAATTGTAATATAAATGTAAATTTTTATTGCAGAAATAAAATTCTATAATAATTAATGATAGTGAAAGTCATTAATTTTTATATATAAAAGTTATTAAAAACTTTCAAAGAGCTACATGAATAAGGGAAAAGATTGACAATTATTGTAAATATTATGAAAGCACATGAGGAAAATAACTTTAGAAAGAATGAGTTTTTCCTTTTTTCAATAATTATTTATACAATTTGAATAATAATAAGTGACTGAATAACTGCTTAGATTACATATTAATTCTAATTTCTGTAGAATTATTTTGTTAACAATTATAACATCAAATATAACAACCTTTTAATAACTTAATTTAAAATGTAGTTATTTACTTCCATCTAAGTAGAGTATTTCAAGAAAAAAAGCCCTATTGAGAATTCACTGGATCTTGGGTGGATGATTTAAAACCTGAATGTCAATTTTGCCACCCCAAATTATCACAAGCAGAAAAAAACTAAAAAAATAAACTAAAAGTCTACTTAATAAATAACTTTTGACTCTGATAAAATAAAGAATATAAAGAATACAGAGAAAGAAAATGTTAGAGAAAAATGAGGTAGTCCAAGCCTATTTTGTTCTTATCATCAAACTTTAAAATGATAGACTTTAAAAGAATGCATTTAAGAAGACAATCCCATATAGATTTAAGTGTTCAGAACTTAAAAATTTTAAATAAAAAGCTTACGTAAATTATATAGAATGCCAATCATTTTTATGAGTTGAAGAGAAAGGATTTTGTAGTTTTTCGAATTGGGAAATTTAAAAAATCCCAGGTACAAAGTTTCATCTAGAAAATATATTACTGAGAGAAAAATTTCCTGAATTATATTTTGCTATCAACAAGTTTAGTGGTATTATTGAATATGCAATCTCTGTATCTTGTACATCAGACAATTGGTAGTTCAGAAATCAGCAGAAGCCTCTTTTAAGTTTAGCAACTTGGTGAATCAATAATGATTTCAACTGTACTTCTGCTTTATTGCTTCGAGGGATTTCTAGGTTTTACACAATAAACATAGACCATTTGATTAAAAAAACTATTTATAGGATAGAAAATTGGTGAATAGAATTACCATGTAATTGTCTTTGAGACTTCAATAAATATGAAGAGTTATACATAATTCAGGATCCACAATCCTACAATGTTTTGTCCACTTTGCTTACTTGTGTGTTCAAAAAGAAATTATAGGACATCAGAAAAATAGTGAAACATTTTCATCATTCTTAAGCAAGGGAAAGATTTCTAGTCATATAAGAGATTTGGGGATGGTATGTTATACAGAGATGCAAGCTATTTTGGATGTGCTTTGTCACTTGTTTTACAAGATGTCCAAACATGATGGAAGGAACACTATTATGTGTCTTAAAAGGCAACCTGAATATAAGAAAGCTTTAATATCTTACTTTATAAATAATAGTAATATAGCAATATTTAACAACTGTAGGCTGCTTATAGGCAAAGTCATTGTTGCTGAAATCTGTGCCTTTGAGAATGAAAGTGTTTCTTATACAACAGCTGATGAAAAGACACTTCTATCATTCCTCTCTAGTCAGAATGCTGGGAGTGGTATCCAGGCAATGAAAGCTGAAATGCAGATGGAAATTCAGGGAAGATTTTACCTTGAAAGTTGCATAGTTCAAAAGTCAATTATTTTGCCCCATTCCAGAAAAAAAGGTTTAGAATTTTTTTCTTCAACTTATTGTTTCAAATAGCAAATGTATGAAAACTATTAGAAATAAACAGTATAATAGGGACATCAATTATATCTTTACTTCTGAAAGTATTTAGAAAGCTTCTTTGAGTAGTGTAGAACATTTTCATTTGTGGGACAGCTTTAATGCATTAGCATCATCACCAATCAGTCAATCAGCCAATCATCATGACTAGGAGTTAAAAAGAAGATACATCTTTACCAGAGCCATTAGCATAGGGGCTTCCCTGGTGAATCAGTGGTAAAGAATCCACCTGCCAATGCACTATAGGCAGTTGATCACTGATCTTGGAAAATCCTACATGCTGTGGAGAAACTCAGCCCATGTGCCACAACTACTGAGCCCACGCTCTAGAGCCTGAGAGCTGCGACTACTGAACCCGTGTGCTACAACAACTGAAGCCTGACCACCTCAGAGCCCATGTTCCGCAACAAGAAATGCCACCTCAATGAGAAGCTCATGCACTGCAATTAGAGAGTGGCCCCTGCTCACCACAACTAGACAAAAACTCAGGCAGCAATGAAGACCTAGCATAGCCAAATATAAATAAATAAATAAATACTTTTAAAAAACTAAAGAAGGACAGCATAATGTGGTGGCAACATCCCCATCAGTATCATACGCTGGCAAAACTAGCCAGAGATGACCTTGTTCCTCAACCACTTCATTTGAAAGCAAGAGACTATTTAGCATCATGGGAACAAACCAGTACTTAGTACATTATCATTCTTGCATTATGTTATCAAGCATTTAAAATCTAACACTAAATTTTTGTCCTAATTTGAAGAGGCAGTATCATTTACAGATGTCTGCCTAGAATGGCACCATCACAAGTGGATTGCTTTTCCTAACTATGGTAGTGAAATATTGTAAAAAATAAGATTTTACACAGTATTTGAAAGCTTATGTCCATCCTCCCACCCAGAGACAACCACCATTTATAATCTTGTGTTTATTTCATTTATTTATTTCTTATGAGATGCCTACCATTGGATATAATCCAGCTGTTGCTCAGTGCCAGTTCCCTGCTTAGTCTTTATTATCAAATGTGGGGTATAGGAGTGGAAGGGGATTTGAAAGTAACCACTTAGTACTTGCTCAGTTTGATGACAGGATTTTTTTATTTTGCAAGAACTCAAAAAAAAAAGGAGCAATGTAAAACTTTCCACCAGAAGGAGACAGCCACCACATCAACATCAGTCTGTTCTAGGGTCCAACTCCTGTACAGAGCCTGGCTCCTCTCCCTTTCCTCCCACTCCTGCCTTGCAGTTGGTTCTGAGCATCTTACCGCACAGATTTCCCTCCCTCCCTTCCTCCTTGACTCCAGAAAGTCAAACAGCTTCTTGCCGAGGAACCCTGTTGGGGCAGTGTCGCCTTTGGGTCCTGGATGCATGAGGTTGATCCAAGTCCTTGGGAAATTTTTATTTTAAATTGGTTTTTATCAATTTTGCAGTAATGCAACCTTGCATTTTATAGGATTGAAATGTTTGGACTCTATTTATGGCATCCAGATAGATTTGGTGAAAGTCCAAAATTTACTAGGAAGTCATTCATTTCCTTCAGATTTTCAATTTTGCTGCCATGGACTTGTATACCATCTCTAAGTTCTTTCAGTCTTATCCATTTTTGTAGTTATAATATCCATTCCATTCCCAATAATGGCACTTTTGGTTTCTCTTTTCTGAATTGGACTTGCCAGATGTTGGCCTATTCTATTTTTTCAAAGAAAACTCATTATCCTTCCCATTGTTTTTTTAATCTTCTTCTATATTAAATTCCTCTTCCTACTTTCTCTTGGCTTTTTATTGTTGATTTCCTAAACCGAATCATGTAGTTCACGTATTTTTAATCATTTTTAAAAATATTTAAGACTATAAATTTCCTGAATACAGGTCCTATATAAAGTATAACTTTCATTACTTCCTAGATCATTTGTAATTTTCTCTTTGATCTGGGAGTCATTTAGGAAGAGATCTTGATTTCTAAGTAGGTTTTTCTGTAATTTTATGATTTTATTTAATGTTATTTGATTATGATAAAAAAAAGTGTAGCCTAAAATCTACTTTAGGAAATTTATTAAGGATTTCTCAATGGACAACAAATAATTGATTTGTAAGTGTTCTATTACATAAGAAGTGAATGGTGACTTTACTTTTAAGTTCCTTATATTATGCAAATGCTATGTCTTTATTTTTTGACAAGTTTGTCAAAATTTGAAAGAATTTTAAAGCCTTCCATTATTACTGTGTTTCTTATAAAGAACTTGTAATTCTGAGATATCTTGTTTTATATATCTGGCTCTTGTGATATTTGGTTACACATCTTATGAAGTGAAACTTTTATTGTCATAAAATATTCCCCTTTCTCTGTGGTTTAACTTTTTCTAGCAAAGTATTAAAGATATTTATTAGTATTTAATTTTTTGTGTGACAGAGGGGTATATATCATTAAAGTATCATCAAAGATGGAAATATATGATTCATGTCATATATTTGAGATAGAGTTAAAGCTGTTCTAATTTTTACCCTTCTCAAGGCATCACCAAAAATGGAAGTTTATAAATTATCTGTATATACATATATCTTGCTACACTCAGTGTAATACCAAGTATATGAGATAATCTTTCCCCTTTAGTTCTTATCATAAACATACAGAAACTTAATACACTTGAACTAACATTTAACCGATAGCTTCAGTATTAATCTGTTTTTTGTTTTGTTTTCCTTTTTACCTTTTGGTCCATTTTCCCATTTCTCCAAACCCCTTCACTCTCCACTCCTGAAAACTACAAGACATTAATGAAAGAAATTGAAGGAGACACAAATAAATGAAGAGATATTCTATGTACATAGATTGGAAGAATTAATAGTGTTAAAATGTCCATACCACCTAAAGCAATCTACAGATTCAATGCAATCCCTATCAAAATTCCAATGGTATTTTTCAAAGAAATAGAACAAATAATCCTAAAATTTGTGTGAAACCACAAAAACTCTGAATAGCCAAAGAAATCTTAGAAATGAAGAACAAAGCTGGAGGCATCATGCTCCCTGATTTCAAGTTATATAACAAAGCTATAGTAATAGAAATAATACTGGCATAAAAACAGACACATAGGTAAATAAAACAGAATTGCGAGCCCAGAAATAAGCCCATGAATATATGTAAATTAATTTACAACAAAGGAATCAAGGATACACAATGGGGAAAGGACAGACTTTTCAATAAATGGTGTTGGGGGAACTGGACAGCCACATACAAAAGAATGAAACTTGACCACTATTTTACACCATACACAAAAATTAACTCAAAGTGTATTAAAAACTTGAACATAACAACTGAAACCATAAAATTCCTTGAAGAAAACAGACAATAAACTCCTTGAAATTATATTTTTAATGATAAGATTGCATAATTATAATAGCTAACATCTATCCCAGAAAGTAATTCTATGATGGTGATTTTCAGCTTCAAATAATTATTGATTTTAGAATTAGGACATTTGACATTTTGCAAGATGTTTATTTAGTTTCCTCTGACAAAAGCCAAAATCATGAGGATATAGTAAGCTATTGGGCAGAGAACTTAGTCACTGCAACAGAGTGATAAGCCAAGGACCAAATCACTGAAAACTGAGATGCAAGCCAGAGGGAGATACCAGCAAAACTACTACATGTATGTGCTACACAGTGTTGAGTATCTGATAAGAAGTTCCTTAGTCAATCCTCCCACGGGCCCAAGTGACCTCAGATAGAACTCAGAAAATATTTGGGGGACTGTATCAGTTATCTATTCCTGTACAACAAACCACCCAAAGTGCAATGGCTTAAAACAACAATCATCTGATTGACTTAACTCAAGATTATTGTAATGGAACTGGATATAAGGAGGGGTGAAAAAACATGGCCATTTTTGTAATCTATCTACCACAGGTTCATTGATCCCAAATATGAGGGCTGGAGGGATCTGGAGACAGGTAGGGCCAGGTAGTTCTCCATAAGACATCAGTATTTAAATAGATTGCTTCACAACATAGCTGAAATGCTTTAACACAATCCATTCATTCTGAGTGGAAAATTACTTTAAAATCATCGTTTAGTTGATGCCTTCAATTGTGAAATCATCTTACTCATGCTTTTGAAGCTCCTCTATGGTAATTAGTTTATTTGAACATCACAAGTGCTCCACTGAGCATATGTTGTTATACTTATTTCCCTTTTGAGGAAATAGAACTCAGAGCAGTGGTTCTCGAAGTCTGCATTAGAATCATTTTGAAAGGCTGTTAAAAACATAAGTTTGGGGAGCTACAACCTCAACCTGTTGTATTAGTTAAGATTTCGAGCTGCAAGCAATAGCAATTGACCCTGGATGATTTAAGCAAATATCAAATGCATTGGTAAGTCAACAGTAGCTCACAGAATCACCAGAAGACAGAATAATAAGGCACAGAAAACAAGCATTGCCAAGGGAGGCTAAGGAGGTATCTGATGAGGACACTACTCTGGCCACTGCCAGACAATGTACTCAAGAGCCTGCACCACTGCTACTGGGAATTCTACACATCAGGCACCACCACGGACCCCTCCCTCTGGCCACAGATGCTCTGGAGATGGGCTGCTGCCACCACTGCCATCCAGTGTCACAAGATTTAGTGTTCCATTGCCCCCAGATTCACTGTGTCACTTGCTCCATAGTCAATATCTCAAGCAATAGCAACTAATCAATAGAGTCCTACCTGCAAATGAGCTTAGAAAACACATATCTTCCTTTTCAGCTTCCATGCTAGAAAGCAGGCTCTGTTCTTTCCCAAAACTCTTGGGTCAAAGATTTCCTTAAACATAGGAAGGTGGTCTAGAACCTAGATAGACAGAGAAAGAGAAAAAAAGACTAATGTTCACTCTACAATTAGGATAAAAATATTGGTTGGAAGATACAGCACACATTATGGTGCCTCACTCATGCCTTCAGCTCTCACCTTCATGTGTTGTCAAAGGCAGCTTTACTGCAAAATTCATGGCTCTACACAAGAACTGTTGGTCTGGTCATAGACCACTTGGCCTGTCCAATAGCAACCAGAAGTGCCATAAAGTGTATGCCCAGCAGCATTCCTTCCACTGTGCATGGACAGGGAGTTAAGTAGATTACTATCCCAACTTCCCTGCACTTCAACCGGCATAACTCTGAAGCATATTCTTTTACCAACCTGCAGAATTCTTCAGGGGATTGAGATCGTTTCCCACAGTGGGGACTGCTTATTTGAAAGTTTGCAAAAGTGATTTATGTGCTCAAAAATGTGTTTTCATATCAAAAGTTTAAGAACCATTTATTCTGACAAATGGAAAGGCTTGCGCAAATTCCCATTAATGGTTAGGGTTCCATGTCTAACCTTAAACCCAGGTCTCCTCTTTTGGTTCTTGGGCAGTTCTTCCCTCACTAAGTTATATTCATGGCAAAAAAAGGACATCTGGATTTTTATTTCCAGATGGCGTTATGTAAGGAGAGATTTATGAAACAACCAACATAATCATGCCCAGATTTCAAAGAACAGATAATGTCACTAGTGATTATTAATTTTAAATATATAAGGACAGTCTTTCCTTTTTGTTTCCTTTTGTGAATGTTTCTATCTTTGCAAATGCTTTGCATAGAATTCACCCCCAATATTGTTATTTTGATAGATAATTTTATTTCTACTTTAGAAAAGATGAAAGAGACAAATTCAAAATAAAATAGTCATCAAAGAATGAATCTTTAAAAAAAATAGAACTCTTGCTTATTACAAATATTTAATTACTTTATATTAATATTAATACTTGAATATTAATATTATTAATACTTAAGTAGCAATAGTATCAATACTTGAGTATTACAAGTATTATTCTTGTAATACTCAGGAAGAGAAATGCACTTGTTACTGATGTAACCTAATGTTAACAGCTTGTCTGTATAAATGATATTGTACAACAATATTTGTGAAAGGGGAAACAAAGGCAGAATGAAACTCACAGTGGTGGCCCACAATAATTTACAGAGTAATATAATGAGTACAAAAAAAACTTTATTAAATAAAATTGAAATTGAGCCAGAGATGAATAATTAGAAACCGAATGTGAGAAGAAATAACTAATTTAGAATGTATCCTGAGAGTATCAACGGAATGCATTTAGGGTTGTTCTTTTTACACATCAGTGGAATAGAGAAAGTGAATTAGAATCTTCAGTAGAAATGAATGACTCAGGTGTTTGGCTTAGCTGTGTACATTAGATTATTTTCTTCATATATATTAACCAAGTACCCAGAGATTTTCACTCATGTGAACTATGTTCTCAATTGTGTACACCAAAGGCTTTCTCAAGTGTTTTAGTTGGCAGTGGGACATACATTTTCCATCTTCTCTGAGTTTGTAACAAGTGCTAGGATTTACCATTAATTTGATCTTGGGCTAGAATCCTATAACTTCTCAGAACTTTGGCATTTGCCCTTTATATGACCATATACATAATAGTTTTCATTTTACAAAGATATTATATAGACCAAATGAGATAATATCTGTGCAAATACTTCATAAAGTAACATACACATATTAATATGTATTATTTGTATTATTATTGGCATTCTTCCCTCGATGAGGTATCAAGTACATATTTAGAATATGACTATGGGATCTGACAGGCTTGGACAAAAATCTTGATTTTTCCAAATGATTTGGTAAAATTATTTAATGTCCCTTAGCCTCAGTTTTCTCATCTGGAAAATAGAGATGACAATGTCATTCTCTGAACACAAAATGTGCTTCATAGAAGAGGATATCAATGATGTTCATGGTGATGTTGATGATTTTTTTTTAAGATTTTTTTGATGTGAACCATTTTAAAAGTATTTTTTTTTCATTTTTTGGATTTATTTTTTTATTTAAATTTATTTATTTTAATTGGAGGCTAATTACTTTATAATATTGTATTGGTTCTGCCACACATCATTGAATTTGTTTTACAATATTGGTTTTTTTTTAAATATATTTTGGTTTTTTTGGCCATGAGACATGTAGGATCTTAGTTCCCTGACCAGGGATTGAACCCACACCCATTGTATTGGAAGGCAAAGTCTTAACCACTGGACCACCAGGGAAGTTCTGATGCTGATGATTCTGATAATAATCTGTCACAACTGGGGGCCTTTTTCTGTATTTTTCTACTCTCAGTACTATTTCTTGGATCAGTTTTCTTAACTATATTCAAAATCATATAATAGCAATATTTGAGGCCCAAAATATGCACCTAAAGACCTCCTATTGACTACTGCAGCCATGAAATTAAAAGACGCTTACTCCTTGGAAGGAAAGTTATGACCAACCTAGACAGCATATTCAAAAGCAGAGACATTACTTTGCCAACAAAGGTCCGTCTAGTCAAGGCTATGGTTTTTCCTGTGGTCATGTATGGATGTGAGAGTTGGAGTGTGAAGAAGGCTGAGCGCTGAAGAATTGATGCTTTTGAACTGTGGTGTTGGAGAAGACTCTTGAGAGTCCCTCGGACTGCAAGGAGATCCAACCAGTCCATTCTGAAGGAGATCAGCCCTGGGATTTCTTTGGAAGGAATGATGCTAAAGCTGAAACTGCAGTACTTTGGCCACCTCATGCGAAGAGTTGACTCATTGGAAAAGACTGATGGCTGGGAGGGATTGGGGGCAGGAGGAGAAGGGGATGACAGAGGATGAGATGGCTGGATGGCATCACTGACTTGATGGACGTGAGTCTGGGTGAACTCCGGGAGTTGATGATGGACAGGGGGGCCTGGCGTGCTGCGATCCATGGGGTCGCAAAGAGTCGGACACGACTGAGCAACTGAACTGAACTGAACTGATTGACTAATGCTTTAATATGCTAGCACTGCACATCACTTTGTACTTCTGAAAGGGTATAAGAAAAGTTGTATCTCTATCTCAAAGTTCCCTATTAGTTCATCACTATCAAAAGTGTCAGTCAGCTACAGCTACAACAGTGTTGCATAACAAACCATCCTGAAACTCAGAGATCCACAATCAATGGAGGTGGCTCTACTCTAATTGTTTCTCATCCTCTCTGGACCAGTGGGCTAGTTGGGGATAAGTACTTCTTATAGCAATAGTATAGGTTTAAGAAATAAAGTGGAAATATGTGTGACTGAGGCTGAAGCTCAGAACTGGCACTTGATGTCTTCTCCATTACATCAAATCAAGTCACATGGTTGAGTCCAAAGTCAAGTGGGAAAGGGAAATATAACCTATTCTTTTAATGCAACATCACATGACAAAGAAACTGGATACAGGGAAGGGTGAAGTATCAAGGTAATAATGGCAATCAACCTAAACTGAAATCCTTGAAAAAAGAGTCTAAGCCTCATTCACTGAAGAATCTGTGTCTAAACCAAAGCCTAATACGTTGATTAATTGATCATTCAACAAGCATTGTACTAGAGCTGAGAATATGCAGCCTGAAACAAAGCCCCCTCCACCAATATAAACAAATCCAATGAAGAGTTATCTGAGACTGTAATCATAACCTACTTGTAGGAACACAAAAGAGGAAGTGGTAGGCACATGTAATAGGTACCAAGTAAGTACTGGTCACCTGATGTGAAGAGCCAACTCATTGGAAAAGACCCTGATGCTCAAAAAGATTAAGGGCAAAAGGAGAAAGGGGTGGCAGAAGATAAGATTGTTGGCATCACCGACTGAATGGACATGAATTTGAGCAAATTTCAGGAGATAGTGAAGGACAGGGAAGCCTGATGTGCTACAGTTTGTGGGGTTTCAAAGAGTCTGACATGACTTACAGACTGAACAACAACAAAGTATTAAGTGAATGAAGGAAAGAAAGCCTTTCATGATGCTAGATTTTGAGAAAACACACAGGAATCAGACAAGCAAGAATATCTAGGCAATAGGGGGGAAATAATTATAATAACTATCATCTTCTCACCTTTTCAGAAAGAACTTGAATTCCTTGCTATATATGGGAACTCCTTGCATATGAGGCCTACCACTGAGTTTCCCACAGCTATAGAAGCCCAGGTAAAGAATCTGCCTGCCAATGCAGGAGATGCCAGAGATGCAGATTCTATCCCTGGGTCAGGAAGATTCCCTGAGAACAGAATGGTTATCCACCCCAGTATTCTTGCCTGGAGAATTCCATGGACAGAGGAGCCTTGTGGGCTACAGTCCATCAGGTTGCAAAGAGTTGGACACGACTGAGCACACACACAAACATACAGAAGCCCAAAATGCCAGACACTCACTTCCCAAGCCTCCTTTGCTGCTGGAGTGTGGCCATATGCTTTCCAACCATTTGTACTGCCTCTAGATTCTGAAACTAATGGACAGAAAGGTTAGGCCAATAGGGAATTCATTTCTGAGCAGACAATGCTGTATCTATTTTCCAGGAGTAGCTGTGGCCATAGCTCCAAGCAGTAGTGTTGTGTTCAGCATTGGTGGTGTGGGCTATGCAACCCATGTGTCTGTTACTAGTCACAGTAATAACTATTTTCACAGGGCCAGTTCTGGTGTTTTATTCTGAGCATTGATCTTGACTCCAAACTTGGTTCTCTAGTACTCGTGGGAAATTCCAATATCCTTTAAATTCCTTGATGGCTCAATTAAAATTCATTTTCATTCTTGTAGCTATATCAGAGGGCTAGACTAAAAATTGAAGGAAAAATCAAAGTCAGTGATCAGGTAAAGTGAGATTATTGTAAATAAAAGAAATATGAGATGTTAAAACCTCTAGCAAGTGATGGGTGAGCTCAAAGAACCCAACAATCAATGGCAGAAGTCTTAAAAGTCCTTAGCTTCAATCACAACCAATAACTTGTATCAGGGTTCAGCAGCCCCGACTGCACTTTAAATTATTAGGATTTTTTTTTTATCCCAATGCTCAGGTCACATCCTAGATAACTTAGATCAGAATTTCAGATAGCAGTAGTTTTTTAAAAGCTCCCAGATGACTAAATGTGCAGCCAATGCTGAAATAGGATTAGAGGAAGTTTGAACCACAGAGGGAAAATAAAACAGGTGCACCTGGCTGGAGTGAGGGATGGAGGAGAGGAATAAGAATTGATAATGACAGAAAATGAACACACAAATAGGATGTACTGAATCATATATGGTATCTAATATAAACTGCTGACCTCACCATGCTCTATCATTTAAAATTCTATAGTGTTTATCCAAACCACTCTTCTCTTCAAATCTACCTTTTGTCTTAGCTTAGGTCATCATCAGCTCTCATGCGGCCTATTGCTACCACTTTCTAGTTGGCTTTCCTGCCTCCATTCCTTCTTACCTCTAATTCATCGAATGCAATGCTACCAGACTGGAACAATCTTTCTAAAAATCAAATCTGATTGTGTTACTATCCAGCTTAACCTAATCCAATAGATCCCTTGAACACTACCAGATAAATCTCAAACTTTTTATATGAGTTGAAAAATTTTTTTGCTCTGTCCCTATTTAAGTTCGCAGCCTCACCTTCTGCCTCATTCTGGATCCTCAGCCACTCTCCAAGCACTTGCTGTTCCTCAATGTGCCATCATCTTTCACATCTTTATACCCCTTTGTCAATGCAATTGTTATTTCTCTGAATCATACATAAACATTTGTAAGATAATATTTAATGCATTTTTTGTTTACTACTTAGGTATTTTGATCCATGTAACAGTATTAACTAAAAATATCAGAAACTTCTAGAATATAGAAACTCTGATTTCTAGTCTAGAAAATGAGTTCTGATAATTCTGATGTGTTCAATAATGATGAATCTGAGGAATGAAAATAGTGCAATAGATGTTGCATGTTTAAATAGGGTCAGGAAGAAGAGAAAATGCCTAATTTTTTGTGTTCCAGGGAGACATGAATGAGTCTTTAAGTAAATTGGAGAATGAGGTAATTTTTGAAGATGTAATGATCACATTATTCAGTTATGCCATAAAATTCCAGAATAGATTACCTTTTGTGTCTCCTGAGATAGGTTATTTCACCAATGTGATTATCTCACCCATATTTTTCAATATTAAAATAATGCTTTATCTAACTCAAGTGTTTTACTTATGTTAAGTCTGAAAAGATCAAGTTTAAATAGTCTATCCAGAAAGCAAGAGTATTTATATTATGGAGTCCATAATAATTATCTGATTTGGTGTGATATTTTCCAATTTAAAAGAAACCCAGAGTTTTATTTCTTATAAATCATGAAAGATTCATAGATTTAGCAAGTTTTCCTCACTTCAAAATGTTTTTCTTTACCTATGCAACCTTCATTATCATTCCAATTTGGTTTCAAAGAAAAATTTTGAATAGCTACATATGGTAATATTAATTCATGTATTAAAATAATTAATATAAACAGTTTATATAGCTATGGAACAGGATACTGCCATTCTTCACCATTAAAAGCATCTAATTTTTAATTTTTGAATACCAGATTTATAATCAGTTTTCTTGCCTATAAGTCTAAACCCATGTCTGTGATTACCATGGAGGGTACAGTAACGCACGGCAACAAAAAGATACAGTGCCTCATCTGGCCTCTGATTTGCCAGCTCTCCTGTCCATGTCTTATAATTCCAAACCTCCAACATTTTTGTTTTAAAGGAGAGTTTTTCTCATGTTATGGTGCTATTGTCAGGTGTCAGAATATCTAGCCAAAGTTTCAGCTAAAACAGCAATTTAACCTTTCCACCATGTGAGGATATAGTGAGAAGGCCCCAGCTATGAACCAGAAAGAGGGCCCTCATCAGAATTGGACCATGCTAATACCTTGATCTTGGACTTCTCAGCCTCCAGAACTGTGAGAAATTATTTTCTGTTGTTTATAAGCTACCCAGTCTGTAGCATTTTCATATAGCAGTTGGAATGAACTAGGAAAGAAAATTGGTACCAAAAAGTGGGGGTGATGCTGTAACAAATTCTTAAAAACATGGAAGAGGCTTTGGAAATGGGTATTGGGCAGAGGTATGAAGAATTTTGAGATTCAGGCTAGAAAAAGCCTACTTTATTGTTAATGGACATTAAGAGTAATTCTCCAAAGGGCTCAGGAGAGGAGGAATGCTGTAGAGAAATCTTCAGTCTTCTTAGAGAAAACCTAAGTGGTCATAAACAAATGTTGGTAGAAATTCGGACAGTAAAGATCATTCTGATGAAGTATCAGATGGAAATGAGGAACATGTTATTGGAAATTGGAGGAAATGCAATTTTTGTTATAAAATGTCAAAGACTTTGGCTGAATTATTTGTTTCCTAGTATTTTGTGGGAGGCAGAACTTGAGAACGATGAAAATGGAAATTTGAAGAAATTTCTAAGCAAAATATTGAAGGAATGGCCTAGTTTCTCTTGAATGCTTGTAGTAAAATGTGAGGAGAGAAATGATATGAAGGTAGAATTGTTCATCAGAAAGGAAGTAGACTGGTTGACAATTTGGAAAATTCTCAATCTATCCATATTGAAATAAGAAAGAAATCTTGTTCAAAGAGTACACAAAAAGTGTCCTGAATTTGATGAAGAAATTGGTAGGGGTTGACCATTTCAGTGGAAGAGAGGAGCTATTCATCAAGACAATGGGGAGATTGATTGGCTGTCTAAATGAAGCCTGGACTTATTGTCCAAAAAAAAACCCAGAAGGGTGATCCCCAGGGCATTTTAGAGAGGAGATTTTATCTCTCCAGGAGATAGTGGAAGACAGAGGAGCCTGGCATGCTGCAGTTCATGGGTAGCAAAGAGTCGGACTATTTAGTGACTAAACCACAACAGTTACCCCTCTCTCCACAGGCCCATAGTGCAAGAGCCTGCAGGGCAGAATGATTTCAAAGAAGGTGTTCTCTCTGCCAGGTGGTTCCACTCCCTGAATTCTGGCACCAGCTTCTGCCCCATTCCAGCCTGGGCCACAGATGGTCTTGTTTCTGCTCTCCCTCTTGGACTTGAGCCTTCAACATAAGAACAAACCTGGGCCCTGCTAGAGGATGAGGGACTACATGGAACAGAGGCCACACCAGCTCAGGCCATTCTAGAGCAGCCTTCCTCTGGCTACAGGGTAGCTGACTACAGACACATGAGTAAGCCCAGGTGAGACTGGAAGCATTGCTCAGCCCAGTTTGCCAATGGTGAATTAAATAAATGGTGGTTTTTCTAAGTCATCTTCTTTTGTGGTGGTTTGTTACACAGCAATAACAAAACGATTTGCTAAAATACCACCATATTATAATTATAAGCCATGTAGCTAAGTGAAAATAAAGAGCCTGTTTAGCTTCAGAACTCAAATTTACAAAGCAAAAATGTCATTTTTCCATTTGGGATGTTTCATTATCAATATATTATTTCTGGTAGCATTCTATTCTTCCATGAATTTCTAGAGCAATTTTAATTAGTTTTATTATAGTGCTTTTCCTACCCTCTCAGAATCCAATTTAGTTCCCTAAATTGGAAATTCATATTCAAGAGACAGGGATTAAGAGGACCTTTTTCCTAGTGTAAATCACAGTATAAAGAGGGAGGTAGAAATATGAGAAATGTTTGATTATTTCTGTTAAAGCAGCAAGTCCTAGCTCAAAGAGAAATACACTTTTTCTTATAATGTGAAGAAGAGTTAAAGATAGAAAAAAGAGGGGTTCTTCTAAGGTTTTTAGTAGCTCTTTGCAGATAATGAAATTATTGTATTCCTAGAAAAATATAAAGAACAGCATAATGGTCATTTATAAGCCTGTTTTCCAGAAATAGTTAACATTTTAGCACATTTCTTTCCATGTTTTAGATATAATTGGCATAGTTTTAAAATCTTTTATAATGTATAATGTTCTTTTTTCCATAAAAATATACTTTAAACTTTTTCCCATCAAAATTTTTTTCTGCAAAATAATTTAAATGGCTATGTAATATTCTATTCTCTGCAAAATTCTTATTAACTTTATAATTCAATAAAATGATGTATAATTTAGGTTCTCTTCCATTGCAAACTGATATAAATACTATGTTGATGAACATTATTATGCATATATCTCTATACATATATTCATGTTTCTGGTTATTTTATTTGGATATATGCCTAGAATTAAAATTATCAGGAGAAAAGGAATTAATATTTTTAAGGCTCTTGAAACATATCAAATTGTCGTATCCAAAAGGTGGCATCTGGCTCTATTGGCTACAGTGAGTGAGAGATTCTTTCTATATGCATTTTACCAGTATGAAAATATATGCTTGTTTAAAAATCTGAGCTATTTTGAAACAAATAAAAAAAATCTTATTTATGGCTTAATTTTGTATTTTTATTGCCAGTAGTGTTGACTAGTTTTTCAGGTATTTATTATTAATTTTTATTTTTGACGTTGGAAGAATTTTCTGATCACGTTGTTTCCTTCATTTATTGAAAGCATTTTAATTTTCTTGAGCTCTTTGTAGATGAAGGATTTTAATCTTTGTCTTGCATATCTTGCATACACTAGTCCCAGCTATGGTTTGGTTTCTAATTTTGATAGGCAGAAGTCTTACACTGTTATGTAGACATATCTATTGCAATTGTTATGTCACTTTACAGTTTAGAATATTTTTCTTTACTCTAAGATCAGATAATTATACAGCCATTTCCTCTGTGCTTGTATGCAATTTAAATTTTTTTTTTCAGCTTCTAAATATTTAATCAGTGGGTCAGTCATAGCTTCTAGTGATTATGTGTTTGGGAGGAATGAATTATCCCAGGTGAACTGTAGTAGAGGAATCTTTCTTATCTTTTAGGGAATATACACTTATGAAATTATAATGAAGTTAAAAGATACTTAGTTTAACTTTGACAGTTGAATTTTTTCTGTCATACTGTTGGGCTTTTTCTCTCTAATCCACAGAGATACAGCACTATCTCCAAGAGAGATGACCTAGATTCATTCTCTGTTTAACAAAAGCCAGTTGAGAGGAATGAGATCTGTTTCCACACCAGTGATCAGCCTGACCATTGTGATGAGAAGTTGGGAACACACATATATTCAAGAGAATGGATGGACAATACAGCATATTGGAAGTAGGCCTCAGTGCTTTTGTTTTAATAAAATCACTCTAAATTGTGCAAATTTTCCTCTTCTTAATTGCTTCCTGATGACTTTCTGATATAACAAAGAACTTTATTTTCTAAAGAAATCAGCTAGGGAATTCCCTGGCTGTCCAGTGGTTAGGACTCTGTGCTTTGATGAGAGCACAGGTTCAACCCCTGGTCGGGGAACTAAAATCCTGCAAGCCATGTGGCTTGGCCAAAAAACGGTATCAGCTAAACCTATCTTTTATTGCAATATGCTAAATTATCACTGCAATAAACTGTGAGCTAGAGTAACATAACTTATTAACAGAATTGGAGGTCTTTTTAGAAATTATTTTGTATTCCCTACCTACTTCCAAACCTAGACCAGTTTACAAAAGCTTAAATACTATGAATCCATCAAATCTATAATTATTAGAGGGGAAGTACCAAGTAATGGGAACAATGATTGGGATGGATATGGGAAAGGCAAGAATGGAATAATTAGAACAGAAAATGGAGCCAAGGAAGGCTAGTTTTTAAGGAATCAAGTAGCTATAAACTTCCTGGAGCCCATGGTAAAAAGGGAAATATGAGGGTTACACAACTATCAAACAAAGGGAGATTCACAGATCATCAGGAGACACCACCCATAGCTCATAAACTCTGGGAGAAACTGAACATATGAGGACTGAACAATACAATGAACAGTATCTTCAAAGCAATTTTATAACAACTACAGAGACCTTCTTCATATGCCCATTTTTATATTGGTTCAATATTTTTTAAACCAAAGTGTAATCTTAATAGTAGCTTTGTGAAGGCATTTATTGAGGAAACAGTTGAGAAGGCAATATTGAAATAAGGGAAAATTCAGAATGAGAATCTATAGCAAAGAAGGATCTACAAGTAGCTAGTGAGTAGAATTAGGGTTTGTGAAATCAGTCAATTCACCAGCACATTTACAAGTTATCAGAACATTATAGAAAGAGAGATGAAGCCAAGCTGGGAGTGGGGAGAATTTGAGAAAACTGTAGGAGGCTTACATTTTGGCTTCAAAATCCACCATGTTCCTACACGTTCTTTCAAGTCTGCATTCTTAATGACTACCTTTTCTCCTCCTCACACTGTAGAGGTAGGTTCCCCTTTTCGAGGGAGGGATCAGGATACAGAGTTGAACTGAACTTAGGTGATGAGAAGAAACTTGTAAAAATGATTATATTTTGATAAAGATGGAAGTTTTAGTTCAGGACCCTCTCTTCTAATTTCCCTAGAATCCTATCTGAATCCATTTCTCTCCATTTCCCCCTTATTTTATGACTAAATTAAATACTGTTACTAGATATAGAGAAACGAGAGAAAATAAAATTTCATAATTACATGACTTAAAATCAGGGGTCCCCAACCTCCGGGGCCATGGACCAGTACCTCCTGTCAGATCAGCAGCAGCATTAGATTAGAAATAAAGCACACAATAAATGTAATGAGCTTGAATCATTCCCAAACCGTCTCCTTCATCCCTGGTCCATGGAAAAATAATCTTCCACCAAAACGGTCCATGGTGCCAAAAAGGTTGGGGATCACTACTTTAAACACAATTCTGTATTCAAGTTGGATAATCCCATCATACTGTAGGGGAGCAAAATTAGCCACCCCAAAATGTGTCTCTTTGGCTTGAGGATTGTTTTGGGGTAGTTATCTTTGAGGAACAGAAGACTCATGTAGTTTTTCTTTTTATCTCCCCCTAAAACACCTAAAAGAATTTAAATAGGAAGCCTGTACCCAGAAGAGACCTATTACCAAAGACAATTTCTTTTTACATCAGAAAGACTTCTTTACTTGGCAGGGCAAACATTTGTTTACCAAACATTTGCTCTTCCATCTCCCCTCCTTGTGAATTGTTTTCCTCCCCTTTGATGTCCTAGACCAATACCCACTTCTCTTTAGCTCTGGATGACCTGTCTGTGGAACCACTTGAGTGCCTGGGGCTTCATATTCTTATGGATATGTAATTTAATTCTTAGATCAGCCAGTAGTACTTAGAAGGGTATAGAAAAAAATTTTCCTCCCCAACAAAATGAATTCCTTTCTAACTTTTTGTCATGGAAAATTTCAAACATATAGAAAGTGGAGAGAAGGGTATAATGAATCCATGAACAGTCCCTGTGCTGCACTATTTAGTCACATTTTTTGCCAATCTTATTTCGTCTCTCCCACTTCCCACTTTTTCCATTTTATTATAAAAAAATTCAAATATAAAGTTGTAAAATGAATCTTCATATGTCCACTATCTAGACTCAACAATTAATCTTTTCTGATACTTGTTTTTAGGGCTTCCCTGGTGGCTCAGAGGGTAAAGCATCTGCCTACAATGTGGGAGACCGGGGTTCGATCCCTGGTTTGGGAAGATCCCCCGGAGAAGGAGATGGCAACCCACTCCAGTACTCTCGCCTGGATTTATCCATTCACCAAACTCTTATACTTTTATGTATTTCTAAGTAAGCAGACATCAGTGTATTTCCCCTTAAAAAATTTCAAGTAGCATATTAGTAACAGACTTCAAGCATTTGTTTAAAGTCCCTTATTTTGAAGTAAATTTTATATATAGTGAAATGTTTAAATGTACCATTTGCTGAGTTTTGACATACACATACACTTGTGAAGCCCAAACTCCTTTTAAGACATAGAACATATCTGTTACCCTAGGAAAATCCCTCATGTCCCTTCCCAGTCAATTCATGCCTCTACTATGACTCCAAAAGATATTTTTTCTGACATTTTTCACCTTAAATTAGTTTTGCCTTTTTTAGAGCTTAATATAAATGGGGTCATACAGTAAATGTTCTTTTGTAAAACACAATGTTTTTGAGATTTATCCATGTGGTTTGTATAAGTAACTTATTTCAATCCTGTACTTAAATATTTTTTTTTGCTGTAGTATTTTAAAGAAAATCCTAGCCATCATGTCCTTTCGCCCATCCATGCTTCTATTTCATCTTTTTTCTCATTTGTACACAAGTGTAGTCTGCCTCTAGTTTTTCGCATCATAACCTCTTTACTTCCTTTCATCTGGTAAGCCACAGGTCATCCTAGTTTTGGCTCATTGACTCTATGCTACGAACACATGTAGGTCACCAGATACTTGCTGATAGTAGCAGGAATGAGGGAAATTTAACACTTTCTCTTTGCAGTAAACATTTTTTGCTATATTATGCTTTAATTTTTTTTTCCTATGGAATCATTTTTTTCTCCCTAGATCTTCCAAGAAATTTTCTGCCCACTTCATTTTCCCATCCCCATCTCTATTTGCATCACATCACAATCACAGCATTACTCCACTCCTCTTTGCTCTGTAAGAACTATTTTACATGAATGGTCCTATTTTCATGGATCCTTTGATTCTTTCATCAATAGTTTGAAGAAAGATACAGTAGCTGAGTAGGAAATCATGGTGGGTTGGTGAGTACAATTTTTACTCTACCTGAAAGCCCCTCCTTTTCCTGAATGTCTTTGGTAAAAATACTAAAGAAGTTGTTTTATACTTTCTGTCAATTTGCAATTATTTTACTCTCAAATTTCCAGAGATAAGCTTTTGACCTGAACTACCAGCAGTTTAATTGTGGGACTGGGAATGAACAAGGTTAGTCTATGTTCCGCTTCACCACAGATGTCAAGTTAATTAGTAAAAAGCCCAGAAAGAGCAGTTTAGGGATTTGATTTTCATCACCCACTGGAGGGAAAAACATCCGCTACTGAGAGAGTGTTCTCAGTTTGTCTGCACCCTGTTATTTCTCCACTTAAAATATGACATACAGAATAAAATGCACCCTCCTGGGGCATCACATGTGGTGGTAAACACATTTACTTCTCCTTTTGTGAGAAGCAGAAAAATGCAAGTGATTTCGTATTTCTAAAATATGTTGGCACCTAGAATTTTAAGCGAAATTTTATTAAATAAATGTAAACTTTGCTTAAATCAAGATTATATTTGAAATGTCTCTTTTATAATTACATATTGTAGAACTGAACTGAACTAAATATATTCTTTTTTTTAATTTTATTTTATTTTTAAACTTTACATAATTGTATTAGTTTTGCCAAATATCAAAATGAATCCATCACAGGTATACATGTGCTCCCCATCCTGTACCCTCCTCCCTCCTCCCTCCCCATACCATCCCTCTGGGTCATCCCAGTGCACTAGCCCCAAGCATCCAGTATTGTGCATTTCTTTAAGTTAAAAGTAATGTATGGCAAAACCAATACAATATTGTAAAGTAATTAGCCTCTAACTAAAATAAATAAATTTAAATTAAAAAAATAAAATAAAAGCACAATAAGAATCAGGAAAAAAAGTAAGCCTCAATAGTACAGTTTTTGAAAGATACAATATTTTGAACCAATTCACCATAAAATATGATAAAATGTCTAATCTGGAGGCATTGATAAAAATTAGCTTTCCAGGACATCGTAAATTTCCTCTTCCTCTATTTAGAAATGACCACAACAAGGTGTGAAACAGCACATGATTGTTATGATAAAGACATTCCACTTTGGTATAAGAAGAAATGTGTGTTGAAAATAAAACTTCTCCACTCTTTTTCCATATTTCTGTCCTCTTTCCCACAATGTTTCTGTTGTTGATCTTGAACAATTCTTGTTGAAACAAGAATTTAGAATTTTCTAAGTGAAAACAAGGAAAAATTGGATGGATTTAATAGTGGATGGCAATTATCATTTAGGGGTTGACAATATGTTTACATCGGAGAAGGCGATGGCACCCCACTCCAGTACTCTTGCCTGGACAATCCCATGGACGGAGGAGCCTGGTGGGCTGCAGTCCATGGGGTCTCACAGAGTCAGACACGACTGAGCGACTTCACTTTCACTTTTCACTTTCATACATTGGAGAAGGAAATGGCAACCCATTCCAGTGTTCTTGCCTGGAGAATCCCAGGGACGGGGGAGCCTGGTGGGCTGCCGTCTATGGGGTCGCACAGAGTCAGACAAGACTGAAGTGACTTAGCAAGCAAGCAAGAATGTTTACATTCATTATAACTTTTGATGTGTTCAAAATTCATGAAGTATGTACAATAGATGGGGCTCAGTAACACTCACTGATTTGTCCAAGGTCACACAGCTGTGAAAATCAAGACTTGAACTTTGCTCACATAAGCTTACATCTAGTTTTCCTCCTCTTATATCAGACATCTCCATTAAAGACTGGAGACATACATACACAAACGACTATAACATGAGACTACAGACAATGAATGATGTGTATAACATAAGATTCCACACATCATGTCCACGTGGGATTATCAGGAAGCATTTTTGAATGATGTTGTGTCAGACCTTTCTTACTGTCACAGAAGAGAGAGTCTGAATCTCTCTCCCATTCCAAACTACTTATGGCTTCTGCATTTGGATGCAAATGAAATATGCAAATATTTCAGGTTTATGTGTCTTTTGTAAACACAACTTCCTGTTGGATTTTAGGAAGATTCTAAAATGACTTAAGTGACTTCCTGAATATTAAATAGCTCATGAAGAGCAAGATCTTGATGAATTATGTGTAATCAGAGACATAAATCCAAGACATGAATTTTAAAATTCCCGTCAAACACACGTGCTTCAAAGCAGCAGAAGAAAACAGAAGTTTACATAAAAAAAGATGCTTGGGGTTTTTCCCAATCCTTAAATGGTCACAAATTCTGTGAAAGGTCAAAGATCTAACAAACAATATTGCCTCTTTGTACATTTTGCCCTCAGGGTCATTTTTTGAGATTTTAAATCCTTTCAAAGCATTAAGGCAAAGGATAACTAGATCCATCCTAAAAATTATTTCTGAAATAGGGGCTGGGTCTCTGTATCAAGTCCTTCCTTCCAGCATCCATGACGTGATGGCTGCTGTGGGATACTGGCCTCCAGGAAGTGAAGTCATGGGGTTTCTTCAGCCAGTGTCCTGATTTCATAGGTTCTCCATATGAGGGCAAAGGAAACAAGAGAAGAATAACACTAACAGAGAAGAAGTGTGGTCAGACTGGAGTTGTGGCCTGAGGAAGGTTGCTTCCATTACCTCTATCTCCTCCTCAAAGCGCTGCTCATGGGCCTTTATTATTCTCTACATCCTCTGTAGGATGGCTCAGAACCATGGCAGTTCCCTTCTAAATCACAACCTTGGCTCAAAGCCCCCTGGAAAAAGCCTTCCTTCCCCTATACACTAACGCCCCAGGGGCAATGCAGCTTTCTCAACTCTCTATCAGATGGAGAGCTGACTCTTCAGCTGTTTCTGCCGACCTCAGTGAAGCTTGTGCATGCTGGCAGGCACTGTCTTCAAGCCCTTACTCCAAAGCTGGTACACCAAATATGGAAAAGAAAATCAGACAGTTAGAAGAGAGAGAAATAGGAACTCTTAAAATGATGTAGGAATAGTGGTAAGATAAAGAGAAATGCCAAGATGTTAGTGAGACAGAAGGAAACTAAACAAAGAGGCTTATGTGGTGAGGAGGAGGTGACATGCTGCTCTCGGGAAAATGCTCCTCTCCCTATGAGTTCTTCAGAGCCTTTGGGGATGCCCAGGAAACTCTTATTAGGGCACATACCTCAATGGAAGAATTTTAGAATATTAATGCCACGTATATTAGGAGAAAAATAATTTTGCAGGGTACCAAATGATTGAACTTCTAAGTCAACAGGTCAGCTTTTTACAACAGGGAAGTATATATTATATATAAGAATTCTAAAATGAATACTTTTATGATATCCAAACTCTAAAATTAGCCATTCATCTTTTCCTCCCCTAACATAAAAAATACAGTGAGGTTTGCATGCTTCAGATTGTGTATTTTCCATATTTTTAATCATCTTCATTAGGTATCAATCATATAGAATTCTATGTTCTATATTCTATATATATTCTATATATATAGAATTCTATATTATATATTCTATATATATAGAATTCTATATTCTATATATAGAGAATATATATATTCTATATTCTATATATATATTCTATATATATATTCTATATTCTATATATATATTCTATCATTCTAAAGCAAACAAGAAAAAGATCAAAACTGACAGTATACATTTACTGATCTTTATAATCAATGGATTTGACAGGTATGAGAATGCATTTATGGGTTTTTTTTTAATGTTGATGGCATCTCTCTGTATAATGGTCTGTATGACCTTCTGAAATATTACAATAGAAATTGATGCATTCCTGTTTTTCTTCTCTATTTGCTGTCAAATTGATATATTCCTTAGGAAAACAGCTTTCAGCATCTTATAAACCCACTTAAATCCAATGAAAATCATATCACTAATGGTGAAAGCACCAGAGAGGATTGAGCACTTAGTCTGAGCCAGGTGCTTTTATTAATATAAGCATTTCACTTAATTCTTATACCAATCTCTTTCACTTGGCTCTATCCTCCTTCTACATTTGAGAAAACAGAGCCTCCAACTGCAATATACTATTGTTGTAGAAACACTATCTAAAGTTGCATATTTCTAATTCTAAAACATGTGCCCCTTTCATTATGCCCTATGACTCTGTTCTATAAAACTGTTTTTCTTGTTTAGAAAACAAAATTACACACTATGCCAAAACATTCCTACTTTTGGATCTGTCCAGAAGAAGAGGGAGATGCAGCGAATATGTCCTCTAGTCCTTAAGGTCAACTCCTGTTTTTGCTTCTACTCAAAGTCAAATGGCAATTTAAAGCCCACAAGCATTAAATATTCCTCCTAAAAAGAATTTTCTTTTGAGGTGCTTAACAATCCTGGATAGTTCAACAATTAAACTTTTATTCAGAGTTCACATTAAAAAAGTATATTTATCTGCACTAAAGTACTGTGACTGAAGATTTTTATTATTATTTTGATTTTTGTTTGTGACTTGTTTTGGTCCCATGGGGTTTCCTTTAAAAAGAGCACTTTTGTATTACATGTACTTGGTAGAAAATGACCCAAAATTTTTGACGGGCTCCTCTGAAGTAAGGTTTCCATTGAGATTTTATGGAAGAAGTAAGCTGCAAAAAAAAAAAAAAAAAACCCGGGAATATTTATAATCCCAAACATTGCAACCTTAGTTATAATTAAGTTTCTACAGAAGATTACTATAATGAACAATTCAATAATCCTAGTGTTGTACTTTAGCTAAAAGCCCAAAAATATAAAAATAAGCAACATGGAGACTTAAGTAAAAAATACATCTAGGCGGCAGCTACCCACTCTATACCATTTTCCTCCTGAAATTGCCTTTCTATACATAACAACTTGTAGATTTTCCCTCTTCTGCAGGGAAAACCTACTTTTCTCTAACAGCAATTCTATTAATACAAAGCTAATTACTGCCACAAAGATATGTGGTGCAGAGAAAGATATTGATCTTGACACTCCAGAGAAAATTAAAGCACTGAACTATTTTGTAGAGAACTATTTGTTTGGGTCAGCTTTATGTGGCAGTCTTTAAAATATGATATACTAATATGATGCATTTAGGTAAGCACTTCTGGACTGTTTAGTGCATCAAATATTTTGAAATAGCCAGTTGTCTACCCTTCTGAGTTGAAAGACATAGTATGTCCTCTGTGAGATAGAGGGTTATTCAGCAAATAAGGAATAATTTCTCATGTTGCAGGTAGCCATATGACTGCATTGATCTGAAAATGCTTAACTAACATAGACATTCAGAAAGTGGGAGAATAATTATTCTGGTCAAAGGTTAATTTGCTGTACTGCAATACTTGGCACTGAGAGGAACATTCTAATCATTTTTGGTGCCACAATTGTGTATCAAGTCCAGCAGTGGGTGTGCAGTTGATTATATGCCAGTGGCAGGCTGCTGAAATGCTATTTTAGCTGGGGCCAACTTGCAGTTATTATAATGATTTGACACCTCTGCCCAAATTTAGTGTCAGGAAAGTTGAAATCTCATTTCTGAGGAAGAGTATCTGAGGTGGGGAAGTACTTTCTGAATTATCACTTGTTTAATTTTAGAACAAAAGCCACATAGTTATCCTAGTTGTATCACATTCATCCAAATGCTTATAAAGTGGTCACCATCACACACAAAGTTTCTGGACTTTTGTTGTTGTTATTGAGACTCTCCCTTTGGAAAATGATGAGGAAATGATTATACTTATTTGTGCAGATCACAGATTCTAACACTGGTTATTTTGCGTGGAGTGGGGGGAGTGCCTTTCCATCTTATTACATTTTCCCTCCTATTTATAAAATAGTGATAGGGCTTCCCGGATGGCTCAGTAGTAAAAAATCAGTCTGCCCATGCAGAAGACTCGGGTTCTATCCCTGGTCTGGGAAGATCCCACATGCTGCAGAGAGCTAAGCCCGTGCACCACAACTGTTGAGCCTGTGCTCTGGAGCCTGGAAGCCAGAACTACTGAGCCCATGAGCCCTGGAGCCTATGCTCTGCAACAGGAGAAGCCACGGCAATGAGAGACCAATGCAACAACTAGAGAGTAGCCTCTACTCACTGCAACTAGAGAAAAGCCTGGGCACAGCAACAAAGACCCAGCACAGTCAAAAAAAAAAAAAACAGTGATATTCCATGTTCATGAAACCCTATAAATTTTCTAAGACAGCACCACCATCTCAGAGTAATTTCAATAGTATAAACTAGAACCTGTCTTACTTGACAAAGCTCCTTTTCTTGAATTCCCTTTTTGTGAGTTGTTTGACTGCAAATTAAGACCACAATGTACGAGTCTTTTTTCTCCTCCTGGCTCTCCAGCAAGTAATCTTGCAGTCCTCCCCTCAGCCACTTTCTACTTACCACTCAGGATATTCTGATAAAAATGCAAATCTGATTATACTCACTTCCCTTACTTTCCAAACACCAAAGTCTTCTTCTGAAGACAGAGGCTGGGGAGACGGATGGCCTTTGTCTAATAGCTAATTGGAAAATTTCAAGAGGTAATTTCTACCTTTAACCAAGTCTTTGTGCAGCTAACTGAGTGGTCATTAAGAGGTATATGGCTTAGTAATGGGCCATTTCTTATTCTTGGCAAGCTCAAAGGAGGTAAAATTTGAGAGAAGGGGATAATAGAAAGGAACTAACACTGCTTTGCATAATTATGTACTGTACTAACTCCATGGTGAAAGAGGTGACCTTGTGAATTATGGAAACTTAGGGAATTATCACCTTTTCCTTGTGAGACTTGTTTGTACTGTCTCTGCCAAATAATGTTTGTCCTCTGAAGACTATGGGTGAGGGTATGTGGGTACACATAAGTATGTGTTCCAACAGTTAACAGCTGGGTAATCAGAAAAACAGAGACTTTCGTACAAGTCATGCTGGTGGGAGGAGCTCAGAATTAAAACATGAGAGTGGTGCCAAGGAGCACCTGGAGGTTTCTATGTGATGTAGAATGTCAAAGATTACTGCGGATTGTCCCGCTGTACAAGACCTATCCACACTGGAAAGATGTCCTGAAAGGCTGGTAAAGATTTGTGAGACAGATATTAGAAGATGGTTGTCTTGGAGAGGAAGTGGATCTGAGAACATGAGTGTGAAATTTGGCACCCTTCCCTACATACATACTGGGTCCTTTTCCTTTAACTTAAAGGGGTAAACATATTTGGTATGTCCTTTTAGATATTTTTTTTTTAATTCCTTGTTCCACTGTAATTTTTAACTATGTAAGGAATTCTAATAGCCATAGGGCTTTAAAGGGTGGAACTATTGGAATAAATTAATAGAACAAAAGAAGAAAATGTGTTCTGCTTCATTTCTCCTTCACTGGGGCCATACAGAGGTGCTGCAGCCCATTAGGGAACTCTGCTTAATGTCTAAGCTACAACTGCAGTGAAGTGACAAGGAGGGAGGCATCATGGAGAGGAGGGCAGCAATTTACAACACTGAGGAAACTTTTCTGTAGACAGCGCAGGAGCCAAATCAGCCAAGTCCTCCTCCCTTCCCAACATGCAGAAGAAGTGAAGCTTAGTGAGGAACTCAACTGCTATTTGCATCAATGATCTTGTTACTTTCCTGATTAGAATTCAATAGCTTACTACTACCCTGAAGAAAATGAATGAAGTACTTAGCGTAGTCTACAAGGTGGGCTTCCCAGGTAGCTCAGTGGTAAAAAAAAATTTGTGTGTCAACAAAGGAGACACAGGAGATGCCTGTTCAATCCGTGTTGGGAAGATCCCCTGGAGAAGGAAATGGCAACCCACTCTAGTATTCTTGCCTGGAGAATCCTATGGACAGAGGAGCCTGGTGTGCTGTAGTCCATGGGGTCACAAACAGTCAGACACACTTAGTGATTAAACCACCACCAGACTCTGTTACACCCCCTAGTTCAGAACTCCTAGTTCTGCTTAGTTAAGATCAGCCACAATTAGTCAATGTTTCTCATCTTTGCTAGACTATAAACGCCTTTGAGACAGCTATTATGTCTGAGGGGGACTAGAATATGCCACCCTCAAATATGCCACTTCAGCATAAGTGTTCTTTTGAGCAGAAGGCAAAGAGCTCTTTGCTCTCCTCCTTTCTAGAAGCAGAACATAAATTTCCATTGTAAAGGTGTCTCCCTCTCTGTACCAGGAAGAAAAGCACTCCTAGAAACAACTCTTAACTCCTAAAATGATTTTTATCTGCATAACAAACCTGACTAAACAACCCTTATCAATCATACATTTCTTCTCCTGACCGTCCCATTAACTTACCATCCCCTCTTCCAGGAATCGCTCTAACCATTTTTCCTTTGTCTAGCCAAAGGTGGTATATAAGCCTCAAATTCTAACCACCTCCTCGAGCCACATTTCTTTGGGAACTTCCATACATACATATACAATTAAATCTTTTTTTTTTTTTCGCTTCTGTTAATCTGTCTTTTGTCAATTTAATTTATAGGGGCCAGACTGAACCTAAGAAGCTACATAGAGGAAAAAGTTTCTTCCTCCAATATGATTCTGTCTTGTCCACTGATCAAGTCCTCAGCATCTAGCCAAATGCCTGAAATCCAGGGTGTATGAAAGTCGCTCAGTCATGCCCAACTCTTTGTGACCCCATGGACTATAGCCTGCCAGGCTCCCCTGTCCATGGAATTCTCTAGGCCAGAATACTGGAGTGGGTAGCCGTTCCCTTCTCCAGGGGATCTTTCCAACCCAGGGATCGAACCCAGGTCTCCTACACTGTGGGTGGACTCTTTACCATCTGAGCCACCTGGGAAGCCCAAGAATACTGGAATGGGTAGCTTATCCCTTCTCCAGGGGATCTTCTTGACCCAGGAATTGAACTGGAGTCTCCTGCATTGCAGGTGGATTCTTTACCAGCTGAGATACCAGTTCAGTTCAGTTCAGTCGTTCAGTCGTGTCCGAGTCTTTGTGACCCCAGGGACTGCAGCACATCAGGCTTCCTTGTCCATCACCAACTCACGGAGCTTGGTCAAACTCATGTCCATCAAGTCGGTGATGCCATACAGCCATCTCATCCTCTGTTGTGCCCTTCTCCTCCTGCCTTCAATCTTTTCCAGCAAAAATATTGGGGTGGGTTGCTGTGCCTTCCTCCAGGGGATCTTCCTGACCCAGGGATCGAACCCATATCTCTTATGTCTCCTGCATTGGCAGGCGGGTTCTTTACCGCTAGCACCACCTGGGAGCTACCAGGGAAGCCCTGAAATCCAGTAGGTACTCAAAATTATTTGTTGAGCATTTGAATTCATCAGGGCAACAAACAAAAATTTATGTATGAGATTATTAATTATACAGTTAACCCTTGAACAAGATGGGGAAATCCACATATAAGCTTTAAAGTTTCACATCCTCAGATTTAACCAACTACAGATTGTGTGGTTCCAGATGAAAAGCTGGATTTAGAAAGGCAGAGGAACCAGAGATCAAATTGCTAAAATCTGTTGGATCATAGAAAAAAAGCAAGGGAATTCCAGAGAAACATCTGCTTCATTGACAACACTAAAGCCTTTGACTGTGTGGATCACAACAAACTGAAAAACTCTTAAAGAGATGGAAATATCAGACCACCTCACCTCTCTCCTGAGAAACCTGTATGCAGGAAAAGAAGCAACAATTAGAACCAGACATGGAACAATGGACTGGTTCAAAATTGGGAAAGGAGTACCTCAAGGCTGTTTATTGTCACCCTGCTTATTTAACTTATATGCAGAGTATATCATGTGAAAAGGCAGACTGGATGAATCACAAGCTGGAATCAAGATTGACAGGAGAAATATCAACAACCTCAGATAGGCAGATGATACCACTCTAATGGTAGAAAGTGAAGAGGAACTAAAGAGTTTCTTGATGAGAATGAAAGAGGAAAGTGAAAAGGCTGGCTTAAAACTCAACATTCAAAAAACTATGATCATGGCATCTGGTTCCATGACTTCATGGCAAATAGATTGGGGGAAAAGTGGAAACAGTGACAGATTTTATTTTGGGGGGCTCTAAAATCACTGCAGATGGTGACTGCAGCCATGAAATTAAAAGACACTTACTCCTTGAAAGAAAAACTATAACAAACCTAGATAGCATATTAAAAAGCAGAGACATCACATTGCCGACAAAGCTCTGTATAATCAAAACCATGATTTTTCCATTAGTCATGTACAGATGTGAGAGTTGGACCATAAAGAAGGCTGAGCACCAAAGAATTGATGCTTTCAAATTGTGGTGCTGGAAAAGACTCTTGAGAGTCCCTTGGCCATCAAGAATATCAAACCAGTCAACCTAGAGGAAATCAACCCTGAACATACATTGGAAAGACTGATGCTGAAACTGAAGCTTCACTACTTTGGCCACCTGGTGCGAAGAACCGACTCATTGGAAAAGACCCTGATGCTGGGAAAGGTTGAGGGCATGGGAAGGGGTCAACAGAGGATGAGATGGTTGGACGGCATTACTGACTCAATAAACATGAATCTGAGCAAACTCCAGGGGATGGTAAAAGACAGGGAAACCTGGCATGCTGCAGTCCTGGGGTCGCAAAGAGTTGGACTTGACATAGTGACTAAACAACAAACAACAGATTGTGTAGTACTATGTGCATGCTAAGCCTGCCAGGCTCCTCTGTCCATGGAATTCTGCAAGCAAGAATACTGGATTGGGTTGTCATGCCCTTCTCCACGGGATGTACTACTATCAGATCAGATCAGATCAGTCACTCAGTCGTGTCCGACTCTTTGCGACCCCATGAATCGCAGCATGCCAGGCCTCCCTGTCCATCACCAACTCCCGGAGTTCACTCAGACTCACGTCCATCGAGTCAGTGATGCCACCCAGCCATCTCATCCTCTGTCGTTCCCTTCTCCTCCTGCCCCCAATCCCTCCCAGCATCAGAGTCTTTTCCAATGAGTCAACTCTTCGCATGAGGTGGCCAAAGTACTGCAGTTTCAGCTTTAGCATCATTCCTTCCAAAGAAATCTCAGGGCTGATCTCCTTCAGAATGGACTGGTTGGATCTCCTTGCAGTCCAAGGGACTCTCAAGAGTCTTCTCCAACATCTCAGTTCAAAAGCATCAATTCTACAGCGCTCAGCCTTCTTCACACTCCAACTCTCACATCCATACATGACCACAGGAAAAACCATAGCCTTGACTACACGAACCTTTGTTGGCAAAGTAATGTCTCTGCTTTTGAATATGCTATCTAGGTATCTGCATATATGTGGACCCAGGTAATTTAAACAGTGTTGTTCAAGGGTCAATTGTGTTATTATTTAAAACAATAAAGACTTGGATATTATATATATATGTATATTTAACATTGCAATGCAGCAGGACCCTATGGGACCTTCCCAGGACAGACCCATTCCCCCATATCCTCTGCTTTAGCTCCTCTCTGAAGTACCTAGATAAAAGCATCTGATGCATGCTAAAACCACCACAAAAGGGATGGAATTAACTACTTGATGATCAGGAGCACTTAGCCCACAGACCTTCTGGCATCAACCAACCAGAAAATTATGGATGAGCTGATCACATATTTTGGAATATCACTCCCTCACCTTGCCTTTAAAAATGCTTTGAGGAGTTCAGGGTTTTTGAAAGTGAGGCACTCCTTCTCCTAGTATTGGTGTCTTACAATAAAGCTGCACTTTCTTTCACCACAATCCATGTCTGTAGATTTATTAGTGGGATCTGGCCAGGTATGATAGTAATCACTTGCATGAGTAGTTACAACGGGAGGTCCTGGTAAGGAACTTGGAATGATAAGCTACCACTAACCAGAAGAAGTCAGAAAAAGTCAAAAAGAGAGAGGGGATGCCAATCCTATGTCATATTAACTTCCCAGAATCCTTCTCACTGTAATCCATCTCGACTGAATGATGCACGTGCCACCAGGAAGGACCTTGAGTCAGAGTGATTGACCAGAAACAACCTGAAACCAATCCTGTCACCATAAAACCAGAGACTGCAAGCCTGTGTGGCACAGTAGTTCTCCTGGGTTTCCTTACCCTGCTGCTCTCCCCCCAGGTGCCCCTTCCCAATAAAGTCTCTTGCTTTGTCTCCTCAGACAGTTCATTTCCTATTGTTAGACAAGAGCCTACCCTCAGGCCCTGGAAGGAGTCTCCCTTCCTGCAACAGACTGGCCTTACTGAATGTGGGTGGCAGACTCAAGTTTTGTTCAGTCACATAGGAAAAGTGACTAAATTAGATGTATATGTTAAACTATTATTTGTCTACCAATCATTGTTTAGCCTATTGATGAAAAGCATTTCAAAGTGTTTTATCTACCAAAATATATTGAAAATGTCTCAAGTATTAGAAAGATAATTGTCCCTCCCCCCCACCCTTTTCACTGTCGAGTATAGTAGCAGTATCAGGCTTTTTAAAAGTTTCTGTTTCTTTTTCACTTCCCATTCATTTCAAGATTAACTCCAATTTGGAATCTTTCCCCATTTTTACCATCTACAGTGTCCTCCTAATCTTTACTCTACTTGACCTCTGCCAAAGTTGACTCTATTGAACTGTTTCACTTTCAGAACTACCATTATTAAAACCTACTAGGATAACTTTAGAGGTTGAAGAAGGGGTACTGAATGAACTGGAGCAGGAGGAAATTTTCTATGTTGACAGAATATTCTTCATCTTGATGTGAGTGATCAAGATTTGTACATTTTACTCTATGTTAATTATACATTAAAAAAAGGAGTCTGCTACCATTTAGAAAACACGCTTTAACCAGAGCTTCTCCAATCTTCATTTATTTAATACCTTTTTTTTTATTCCATGATTTCTGCTTTATCTGACAGCCTGGTGCTATTTTTTAATTAAAGGTAAATTTACATACAGTAAAATGTACAAATCTCAAGTGTATAATTCAATGAGTTTTAAAAAAATACACATCTTTATATTGTACAGAAAGCATACATGTCTTCCTAAGCACTGCTTTAGTTACATCTCACACATTGTGATATGTTGTATTTTCATTATCATTCATTTCAAAATATTTTCTAATTTCTTTTGTGAATTCTTCTTTGGTCCATAGGTTATTTAGAAAATAATCCGTGAGACAGCTGAAGTATTTCAACATATCTTATTATTACTTATGTCTAATTTAATTCTATTGTGATCAGAGAACAAATAGAAATCTGTATGATTTCAGTCTTATGAAATGCATTGAAACCTATTTTATGCCCTAGACAATGGTTTGTCTTGGTCTTTTTCCCAGTTTTTAATTGGGCTGTCTTTTATTTTTGAGTTGAAAGTATTCTTTATATATTCTTGATACTAGATTTTAATTAGACATAAATTTGAAAATATTTTTTTTCACATTCTATAGGTGTCTTTTCACTTTCCTGATAGCTTCCTTTGAAGCATGAAACTTTTTATTTTTATAAAGTCTGTTTTATCTATTCTTTTTCTTTTCTAGCTTATGCGTTTTCATATCTATTTCCTAACCCAAAACTATAAACATTTACCCTCTGTGTTTTCTTCTAAGAGTTTTATAGTTTGGGGTATTACATTTAGGCCTTTGATCTATTTTGAGTTAATTTTTATGTATGATATGAGGTAAGAGACCAACTTCATTCTTTTGCATGTAGATATCCAATTGTTCCAGCATCATTTGATGAAAAGACTATTCTTTTTTCCTATTAAATAATCTTGGCACCCTTGTTGAAAATCATTTGACCATAAATGTGAGAGTTTATTTCTGAATTTTCAATTCTCTTCCATTAATTTATGTCTACCCTCATGCTAGTATATGTCTTCTTGATTACTGTTGCTTTGTAGTAAGTTTTGAAATATGGAAGTGTGAGTCATCCAACTTTATTCTTTTTTGAGATTGTTTTGGCTATTTTTGGTCCCTTACATTTCCATATGGACTTTTGGTTAAGCTTACCAGTTTCTACAAAGAAGCCTGATGGGATTCTAGTAGAGACCGTGTTGAATCTGTAGATAAATTTGGAGAGCATTACCATCTTAACAATATTAAGTTTTATGATCCATGAACACAGAAGTCCTTCTATTTGTTTTAATATTCTTTAATTTCTTTCAATAAGGTCTTGTAGCTTTACACTTACTTTATTAAATTTATTCCCATTTTATTCTTTTTGTTGCTATTATAAATGAAATTGCCTTCTTGATTTAATTTTGGCTTGTTCACTGAAAATGTATAAAAATACAATTGATTTTTGTGTATTAATCTTGTATCCTGCAAACGTGCTGAACCCATTTATTAGTTCTAATAGCTTTTTAGTGATTCTTCAGAAACTACTATACATAAGATCATGTCATCTGTGAATAGAAATAGTTTTACTTCTTCCCTTCCAACATAGATATCTTTTATTTCCTTTTCTTGTCTAATTTTCCTATCTGGAACCTCCAGTACAATGTTGAATAGAAGTGGCCTGAGTAGATATTCTTGTCTTATTCCTGATCTTAGGAGGAAAATATAAAAACATTCATCATTATATATTTTGTTAGCTATAGATTTTTGTAGATGTGCTGTATCAGATTGAGGAATTTTCTTTCTATCCCTCGTTTGTTGAGTGTTTTATCATGAAAGGTCTTGGATCTTATCAAATTCTTTTTCTACATCTATTGAAATGATCATGTGGTTTTTCTTTTCTTTTTTTAAATTCTATTGATATGGTGTAATACATTTTTGGATGTTAAACTGAGCTTGCATTACTGAGACAAAACCCACTTGGTCATGGTGTACAATTCTTTTTACATGTGGTTAAATTTGGTTTGCCAGTATTCTGTTGAGGATTTTTGTGCTTATATGCATAAGAGATATTGGTCTGTAACTTTCTTTATGATATCTTTGCCTGCTTTTAGTATCAGGGTAATAATGACCTCACAGAGTGAACTGGGAAGTGTGTCCTGCTTGTCTGTTCTTTGGAGGAATTTGAGAAGAATTGGTATTCATTTAAAATATATATTTGGTCTAATTCACCTGTGAAACCATCTGGGTTTGGGCTTTTAAATTTGTAGGTAATTTTTTGTACTAATTCAATTGCTTACATTTTTCAAATTGTGTGTATGTTGCTGCTGTTAGATTTTTGTTGTTGTTGTTCAGTCCCTCAATCCTGTCTGACTCTTTGTGACCCTATGGACTGCAGCATGCCAGGCTCTCCTGTCCTTCACCATCTCCCAGAGTTTGCTCAGATTCATGTCCACTGAGTCACTGATGCTATCTAACCATCTCATCCTCTGCAACCAGACTAGAACTCAAATTATGACAGTGAAAGGATCACTTTTGTGTGCAATCTTCCCCAGCATCAGGGTCTTTCCCACTGAGTCAGCTCTACCCATCAGGTGGCCAAAGTATTAGAGCTTCAGTTTCAGCATCAGTCCTTTCAACGTATATTTATGACTGATTTCCTTTAGGATTGATTGGTTTGATCTCCTTGCTGGCCAAGGGACTCTCAAGAGTCTTCTCCAGCAACACAATTTGAAAGCATCAGTTCTTTGGTGCTCAGCTTTCTTTATGGTCCAACTCTCATCTGTACATGACTACTGGAAAAACCATAGCTTTAACTGAACAGAACTTTGTTGGCAGAGTGATGTCTCTGATTATCAATACACTGTCTAGGTTTCTCATAGCTTTCCTTCCAAGGAGCAAGCATCTTTTAATTTCATGGCTGCAGTCACCATCCACAGTGATTTTGGAGCCCAAGAAAATAAAAACTATTAGATGTAATGCTCTAAAAATATCAGTGAGACACACCAGTGATATTTGTTTGTAGTGTTCCTCCCTCCTCACAGCACAATTGAACAAGTCAGCCTAAATAAACGACCACCTTTGCCCCCTTGTGTCAGGGCAAAAGTGAGATACTGAAGAGACTTGCAAACAGAGGAAGCCAAAAAAACAAAGAAGAGGGAACTGCTTTGAAAGTGATAGGTGCAACAGATTAAAACCTTGTAGTTAGCATTGGCTACATTGGAAGGGATCTATAGACCTTGAGAAGAAGTATAAGCTGGAACAAGGAACTATCTGAAACTGAACTGACCCCACACTGCCCTCAACAGCTACAGAGAAATTCCTAGATATATTTTATTATCATTTTTAATTTTTTTAAGTTCTTTATTACTCCTTTAATTTTCATTTTTTAAAACCTATTACCTTGCAAAAAAAAGACCCTATTTTTAAAGCAAATTTCATATTTTTTAATAACTTTTGTGATTTTTTTTTAAATATTGTATTTTTGAGAGTCTAACCTCTACTCTAGATTTTTAATCTTTGCTTTTTGGTATTTGTTATCAATTCTGTACCTTTAAGAATCCAATCTTCAGTACCCATTTTTACTTAGGAGTGTGATTATTGGCTTGATTGCTCTCTCCCCTTTTGACTCTCCTTTTTCTCCCCTAGGTAATCTCTATCTCCTCCCTCCCCCTTCTCTTCTCTACTTAACTCTGTGACTCTCTTTGGGTGTTCCGGGCTGTGGAGAACACTTAGGGAACTGATCACAGGCTAGATTGGTCTCCCTCCTTTTGACTCCCCCTCCTCTCCTGCTGATCACCTCTATCTCCTTCCTCCCTCTTCCTTATGGAACTCTGTGAAGCTCTCTGAGTGTTCCAGACTGTGGAGAGCAAATAGGGAATTGATTACTGGCTAGATTGCTCTCCCCCGCTTTTGATTCCCCCTCTTCTCATCCTGGTCACTTCTATCTCCCTCCTCCCTCTTCTCTTCTCCATGTAACTCTGTGAACCTCTCTGGGTGTCCCCCACTGTGGGGAATCTTTTCACCTTTAACTTAGATGTTTTAACATTGGTGCCATATGGATGGAGAAGCCTTGAGGCTATTGTAAGGATAAGACTGAAAGCCAGAGGCAGGAAGCTTAAATCCAAATCTGGAGAACACCAGAAAACTCCTGACTCCAGGGAACATTAATCGACAAAACCTCATCCAAAAGCCTGCATACCAACACTGAAACCAAGCTCCACTGAGGGCCAACAAGTTTCGTAGCAAGACATACCAAGTTAATTCTCCAACAATGCAGGAACATAACCCTGAGCATTAAAATACAGGCAGCCAAAAGTCACACCAAACCCATAGACACCTCAAAACTCACTACTGGACACTTCATTGCACTCCAGAAAGCAGAGATCCAGCTCCACCCACCAGAACACTGATGCAAACTTCCCTAACCAGGAAACTTTGACAAGCCACTTGTCCAACCCGACCCACAGGGAGGAACCTCCACAATAAAAAGGAACCACAAACTTCCAGCATACAGAAAGGCCACCCCAAACACAGCAACCTAAACAAGATGAAAAGGCAGAGAAATATTCAGCAGGTAAAGGAACATGATAAAAGCCCACCAACCAAACAAAAGAGGAGGAGATAGGGAGTCTACCTGAGAAAGAATTCAGAATAATGATACTAAAATGATCCAAAAACTTGAAAACAAAATGGAGTTACAGATAAATAGTCTGGAGACAAGGATTGAGAAGATGCAAGAAATGTTTAATTCCTAGAAGAAATAAAAAAGAGTTAATCAATAATGAATAATGCAATAACTGAGATCAAAAGCACTCTGGAGGGAGCCAACAGTAGAATAACTGAGGCAGAAGATAGGATAAGGGAGGTGGAAGATAGAATGGTGGAAATAAATGAAGCAGAGAGGAAAAAATAAAAAAAAATTAAAAGAAATGAGGACAACCTCAGAGACCTCTGGGACAATCTCAAATGCCCCAATATTTGAATCATAGGAGTCCCAGAAGAAGAAGACACAGAAAAAGGCCATGAGAAAATACTTGAGGTGATAATAGTTGAAAACTTCCCTAAAATGGGGAAGGAAATAGCCACCCAAGTCCAAGAAACCCAGAGAGTCCCAAACAGGATAAACCCAAGGTGAAACACCCCAAGACACATATTAATCAAAGTGACAAAGATCAAACACAAAGAACAAATATTAAAAGCAGCAAGGGAAAAACAACAAATAACCCACAAAGGGATCCCCATAAGGATAACAGCTGATCTTTCAATAGAAACTTCAAGCCAGAAGAGAATGGCAGGACATACTTAAAGTGATGAAAGAGAAAAACCTACATCCCAGATTACTGTACCCAGCAAGGATCTCATTCAAATATGAAGGAGAAATCAGAAGCTTTACAGACAAGCAAAAGCTCAGAGAATTCAGCATCACCAAACCAGCTCTCCAACAAATGCTAAAGGACCTTCTCTAGACAGGAAACACAGAAAAGGTGTGTAAACTTGAACACAAAACAACAAAGTAAATGGCAATGGGATCATACTTATCAATAATTACCTTAAATGTAAATGGGTTGAATGCCCCAACCAAAAGACAAGGTCTAGCTGAATGAATACAAAAACAAGACCCCTGTATATGCTGTCTACAAGAGACCCACCTCAAAACAAGGGACACATACAGACTGAAAGTGAAGGGCTGGAAAAAGATATTTCACGCAAATGGAGACCAAGAGAAAGCAGGAGTAGCAATACTCATATCAGATAAAATAGACTTTGAAATAAAGGCCATGAAAAGAGACAAAGAAGGACACTACATAATGATCAAAGGATCAATCCAAACAGAAGATATAACAATTATAAATATATATGCACCCAACATAGGAGAACCTCAATATGTAAGGCGAATGCCAAAAACTATGAAAGGGGAAACTAACAGTAACACAATAATAGTGGCAGACTTTAATACCCCACTCACACCTATGGATAGATCAACTAAACAGAAAATTAGCAAGGAAACACAAACTTTAAATGACACAATGGACCAGTTAGACCTGATTGATATCTATAGGACATTTCACCCCAAAACATTGAATTTCATCTTTTTCTCAAGTGCACATGGAACCTTCTCCAGAATAGATCACATCCTGGGCCATAAATCTAGCCTTGGCAAATGAAAAAAAAATTGAAATCATCTCAAGCATCTTTTCTGATCACAGTGTGGTAAGATTAGATGTCAACTACAGGAAAGAACTATTAAAAATACAAACACATGGAGACTAAACAACACACTTCTGAATAACCAACAAATCACAGAGAAATCAAAAAAGAAATCAAAACAGGCATAGAAATGAATGAAAATGAAAACACAACAACCCAAAACCTATGGGATTCAGTAAAAGTAGTGCTAAGGGGAAGGTTCGTAGCAAAACAAGCCTACCTCAAGAAACAGGAGAGAAATCAAATAAATAACCTAACTATACACCTAAAACAACTAGAAAAAGAAGAAATGAAGCACCCCATGGTTAGTAGAAGGAAAGAAATCATAAAAATTAGGGCAGAAATAAATGCAAAAGAAATAAAGGAGACCGTAGCCAATATCAACAAAGCCAAAAGCTGGTTCTTTGAGAAGATAAATAAAATAGACAAACCACTAACCAGACTCATCAAGAAACAAAGGGAGAAGAATCAAATCAACAAAATTAGAAATGAAAATTGAGAAATCAGAACAGACAACACAGAAATACAAAGGATCATAAGAGACTACTATCAGCAACTATATGCCAATAAAATGGACAACTTGGAAGAAATGGACAAATTCTTAGAAAAGTATAAATTTCCAAAACTGAACCAGGGAGAAATAGAAAATCTTAACAGACCCATCACAAGCACAGAAATTGAAACTGTAATCAGAAATCTTCCAACAAACAAAAGCCCAGGACCAGATGGCTTCACAGCTGAATTCTACCAAAAATTTAAAGAAGAGCTAACACCTATCCTACTCAAACTCTTCCAGAAAATTTCAGAAGAAGGTAAACTTCCAGACTCATTCTATGAGGCCACTATCACCCTAGTACCAAAACCTGACAAAGATGCCACCAAAAAAAAAAAAAAAAAACTACAGGCCAATATCACTGATGAACACAGATGCAAAAATCCTTAACACAATTCTAACAAACAGAACCCAACAACATATTAAAAAGATCATACATCATGACTAAGTGGGCTTTATCCCAGGGATGCAAGGATTCTTCAGTATTCACAAATCAATCAATGTGATACATCACATTAACAAATTGAAAGATTAAAAGCCATGTTATTATCTCAGTAGATGCAGAGAAAGCCTTTGACAAAAATTCAACATCCATTTATGATAAAAACCCTCCACAAAGCAGGCATAGAAGGAACATAACTCAACATAATAAAAGCCATATATGATAAACCCACAGCAAACATTATCCTTAATGGTGAAAAATTGAAAGCATTTCCCCTAAAGACAGGAACAAGGCAAGGATGCCCACTCTCACCACTACTATTCAACATAGTTTTGGAAGTTTTAGTCACAGCAATCAGAGAAGAAAAAGAAATAAAAGAAACCCAGATTGGAAAAGAAGAAGTAAAACTGTCACTGTTTGCAGATGACATGGTCCTCTACATAGAAAACCCTAAATATGCCACCAGAAAATTACTAGAGCTAATCAATGAATATAGTAAAGCTGCAGGATATAAAATCAACACACAGAAATCCCTTGCATTCCTATACAGTAACAATGAAAAAACAGAAAGAAATTAAGGAAACAATTCCATTCACCATTGCAATGAAAAGAATAAAATACTCTGGAATAAAGCCACCTAAAGAATCAAAAGATCTGTATATAGAAAACTATAAAACACTGATGAAAGAAATAAAAGATGACACAAATAGATGGAGAAATATGCCATGTTCATGGATCAGAAGAATCAATATAGTGAAAATGTGTATACTACCCAAAGCAATCTATAGATTCAAAGCAATCCCTATCAAGCTACCAACGGTATTTTTCAGAAAACTAGAACAAATATTTTCACAATTTGTATGGAAATACAAAAAACCTCAAATAGCCAAAGCAATCTTGAGAAAGAAGAATGGAACTGGAAGAACCACCCTGCCTGACTTCAGGCTATACTACAAAGCAAAAGTCATCAAGACAGTATGGTACTGGCATAAAGATAGAAACATAGATCAATGGAACACCTAGAAAGCCCAGAGATAAATCCATGCACCTATGGACACCTTATCTTTGACAAAGGAGGCAAGAATATACAATGGAGAAAAGACAATCTCTAACAAGTGGTACTGGGAAAACTGGTCAACCACTTGTAAAAGAATGAAACTAGAACACTTTCTAACACCATACACAAAAATAAAGTCAAAATGGATTAAAGATCTAAATGTAAGACCAGAAACTATAAAACTCCTAGAGGAAAACATAGGCAAAACACTCTTTGACATAAATCATAGCAGGATCCTCTATGACCCACCTCCAAGAATAATGGAAATAAAGGCAAAAATAAACAAATGGGACCTAATTAAACTTAAAAGCTTTTGAACAATGAAGGAAACTATAAACAAGGTGAAAAGACGGCCTTCAGAATGGGAGAAAATAATGGCAAATGAAGAAACTGACAAAGAATTAATCTCAAAAATATACAAGCAACTCCTGCAGCTCAATACCAGAAAAATAAGCAACCCAATAAAAAAACTGGGCCAAAGAACTAAACAAACATCTCTCCAACGAAGATATACAGATGGCTAACAAACACATGAAAAGATGTTCAACATCACTCATTATCAGAGAAATGCAAATCAAAACAGCAATAAGGTACCATCTCACACTGGTCAGAATGGCTGCTATCCAAATGTCTACAAACAATAAATGCTGGAGAGGGTGCTGAGAAAAAGGAACCCTGTTACACTGTTGGTGGGAATGCAAACTAGTACAGCCACTATGGAGAACAGTGTGGAGATTCCTAAATAACTGGAAATAGAACTGCCGTACAACCCAGCAATCCCACTGCTGGGCATACACACCAAGGAAACCAGAACTGAAAGAGACATGTGTACCCCAATGTTCATCATAGCACTGTTTACAATAGCCAGGACATGGAAGCAACCTAGATGTCCATCAGCAGATGAATGGATAAGAAAACAGTGGTACATATACACAATGGAATATCACTCAACTATTAAAAAGAATGCTTTTGAATTAGTTTTAATGAGGTGGATTAAACTGGATTAAACCTATTATACAGAGTGAAGTAAGTCAGAAAGAAAAACACCAATACTGTATATTAATGCATATGTATGGAATTTAGAAAGATGGCAACAATGACCCTGTATGCAAGACAGCAAAAGAGACAGAGATGTAAACAGACTTCAGACCCTGTGGGAGAAGGCGAGGGTGGGATGATTTGAGAGAATAGCGTTGAAAGATGTATATTATCATATGTGAAACAGATTGCCAGTCTAGGTGCGATGCATGAAACAGGGTGCTCAGGGCTGGTGCACTGGGATGACCCTGAGGGATGGGATGGGGAGGGAGGTGGGGTGGAGTGTCAGGATGGGGAACACATGTACACCTCTGGCTGATTTCTGTGAATGTATGCCAAAAACCACCACAATAATTTAAACTAATTAGCCTCCAATTAAAATAAATAAAAAAAATAAAAATATCAGAGAGATCAACATCTTTTGTATTCCTGTTGATTTAGGAGAAGGGCTACTTATTCTGACATCTATTGAGAGGCATGCTAAAATTTCCAATTCTGATTATTGTTTTTTCTGTTTTTTCCTTTAGTTCTATAAGTTTTTATTTTATGTATAGTGAAGCTCTGTTATTAGATGTATACACATTTGGGATTATTAAGTCTTCTCAATGTATAGACTTTTATACAATTTTCTTTTCATCCCTGGTAATACTTCTACTTTGTCCTGAAGAAATCTACTTTGTCTAAGAGCAATACGGCTACACCTAGGTCTTATTTGATAAGATACTAGTCAGGTCTTTGGAACACCACGGAATCTTCTTTCTTCAACATGAGAATGAGCTTTCTAGGCAGTGTCTGTCTCAGGCTCTGCAGAGCCTTAAGACTCTTAAGACTAGAGGTATTTACCTGATGGTACTTGAATGATGTTTCCTTTCCATAATATTATCTTCTTATGTGTGCTCAGTTGCTCAGTTGTGTCTGGCTCTTTGTGGTCCCATGGACTGTAGCCCACTAGGTTCCTCTGGCCCTGGAATTTTCCAGGCAAGAATGCTGGAGTAGGGTGCCATTTTCTACTCCAAGGGATGTAGGTTTGATCTACATCCCTTGCGTCTCGTGCATTGGTAGGCAGGTGGATACTTTACCAGTAGTGCCACCTGGGAAACCCCATAATCTTCTAATTAATACTCAAAGCAAATATTTATGAATAACATAGCTTATGGTGAGATTCAGCACCACAAAATGAAGGGCCACGGAAGAGCTCTACTTATTCTTGGTTATTTTGAACAAACAACTATTATCATGATTTGAGGTAGAGATTGATGCTTAGGAAGGTGACTTCAAAAGGTCCCAGAAAAGAAAAGTTTCAATATGTATGCATGCTTTGAATAATGGAAACAATGTTTCTGGTCTTAGATCACAAACTTGAGAGTGGTTTCCTTCTGCTTACGCTAAGTAGTTTGAAGTCAGATTCACTGCAGCATGACTAATGATGTAGCATTGCAATATAGTATGCCTGCAATTTATATACTTACTGATGTGCAGCCACAAATGATGGACTCTGATTATAATGATAGCTTCATATCTGAAAAACCTCTCAGGCCTCTTCTGTCTTGCTTGTCATCAGACTTACAGATTCAATTTGTGAATAGCCTCCAGTTGGTGCTAAACATTCTTTTCACAAATTGAATCTGTAAATCTAGTGACAAGTAAGACAGAAGAGGCTATAGAAGAAATTTTGAAATATGTCCACAGTTGTATGGATGTAAGAAGAATGGTTAGGAGCATGGACATTGGGTTAGAAATGGTTTCTTGTCTGGTTAAGTGTCCTTGCACATGTTAGTTAATCTAAGACTTAGTTTTTCTATCTGTAAAATAGAGATGATAATGATATCTGAAGGGTTTTGGTGAGGATTAAAAGATAATCCATTTAAAGCATTTATCACAGTTCCTGACACATGGTAAACCTGCAATGATTTGCAGTTATTACTTTTATTATCATCACTATTGTTATTATTGCTACTGTGTTTTAATGGTCTAATTACCAATGACATCATTAAAGGAACTTATATTGGATGTATCTCCAGGAAAAAGAACACAAAAGGAACGTATGAGATGAAAGAAAGAAAGCTGAGCATATGCAATGGTCAACATGTAGGTAAAATTAAGTACATATTGAAATTAATAGCATAATTTTCAAGGTTAACACTAAAAATAGAATTTATGTGGGTGTATGGTCAATAACAGAGAAGGCAATGGCACCCCGCTCCAGTACTCTTGCCTGGAAAATCCCATGGACAGAGGAGCCTGGTAGGCTGCAGTCCATGGGATCGCTAGGAGTCGGACACAACTGAGCGACTACACTTTCACTTTTCACTTTCATGCATTGGAGAAGGAAATGGCAACCGACTCCGGTGTTCTTGCCTGGAGAATCCCAGGGATGGGGGAGCCTGGTGGGCTGCCATCTATGGGGTCACACACGACTGAAGTGACTTAGCATGGTCAATAAAATCATAGGAGTTGTGAGTAAGGAGTGATTAGCATTTATGTTTTAAGGTCCTTGTATGGTCCTTGTATTATTTGAGAAGACACCATTATTGATTTACTTTAGATTTGATAAGTGTGTGTGAAAAATCCCAGAGTAATCACAAAAAGCATAGAAATACAGTATCCCTTCCAATCTTCCAGAAGCGAAAAATTGGAATCTGAGGAAATAAAAGCAAAAATAAAACTTAGTCAATGCACATGGAGGTAAGAGAAGAGAACCCAAACACATTATGCCTATGTGTACTACTTCAGCCAAGTGGACAAGATATTCAATAAAGGCATTTTTTGTCTTTGATAGAGTAGGAAATGTTGAGTAAGGTGGTTTGGTTATGAAGTTCAAGAATTAATCATCTCATATAATCCAGACATCTGATTCATTTGTGATCTAGAACACAAGCAATGATGGTAAGGAGTTACCTGCCTCTGTGAATTCAACAGATCTTGCTCCAGATTTGAGGGAATCAGGCTAAACTAAGTTGGATCCAACTGAACCTGAAGCAGCCTAGAAGGTCTGGTTAGTCTAGGATCAGAGAATTCCATCTTCTTAGATGGATTACTTGTAAGATCCTGACTGGAACCAACTCTGTTGTAGAGAGAATCTTAAGTATTTCTTCAGATCCAGATTTCCAGGTGTTTCCAGGGCAGCAGACAGGTGGTGAGATAAGATCCCCTAGTTATCCAGTAGAATGTGATGCTAGAGCTAAAAGGATCATAGAGAATGTCTTGTCCTATGCCAGTGGTTCATCTGGCCAAGGAGTTAGCCAACACAGTCTCCCTGGATGAGTTTAATCTACATCATAGTTCTGATGGCCATATGGACAATGAGGCATCACTAATGTATTTCTCCAGCTCAGGCCCCGTATTGGAGTCCCAGACTCACACATGGAAATGTTATTAACATTTCTAGTTAGACGTTTCACAGATACCTAAACACAACATTCCAAATGGTCTCATTAACTGATGCTTTTGAGGGTAATGATGGGAAAACTCACCTATAGTACAGTTGATGAACACTATACCAAATCAATTTTTTTTTTCTTGGCTGTCAAAATAGCAGCTGCTCAAGCCCCAAACCATTGGCTTAGTTATGTCTTATTTCTATTCTAGCTCATATTTCCTTATCTAATTTATATTTCCCCCGGTCCTAGTGCTTTACTTTTTATTTATTTCACTATCCTGTATATTTTCTGCAAGCCACGTCAAGTTCTTTGTGGAATTAAGCAGAGCATACATAATAGAAGAACTATTCTTTTCCTGCAAATTTGTTCCCCTTCTTATATTCTGCTACTGCTAAGTCACTTCAGTCATGTCTGACTGTGTGTGACCCCAGAGATGGCAGCCCACCAGGCTCCCCTGTCTCTGGGACTCTCCAGGCAAGAACACTGGAGTGGGTTGCCATTTCCTTCTCTAATGCATGAAAGTGAAAAGTGAAAGTGAAGTCGCTCAGTCGTGTCCGACTCTTAGCGACCCCATGGACTGCAGCCTACCAGGCTCTTCCATCCGTGGGATTTTCCAGGCAAGAGTACTGGAGTGGTATGTCATTGCCTTCTCCGTCTTATATTCTATATCCTGGTTTTTCCAGCCTTCTTTTCTGACTTTATCAAAGGGGTTCCCTACTGGTCTTCCTGTCTGTCTTGAGTCCTTCTCATACCTGGTTTATAGTTCATAAAGCTGCCAGAAAAAGCACTCTAAAACACATCATTGGTGATGCTCCTAGCCTGTTCTAGCCGTTTTACTGATGACCCTCCACTCTCTAGGAATAAAATCCACATTCCACTGCATGGAAGTCCAGGCCAACCTCTGAAGATATGCCTCTAAATGTTTCTCCTCTCACTTTCTTCAGTTGGATTAAGTCAAATCTCCTGCACCTGACAGGAATGCCCCATGCTGTTCTACATCCACATGCCTCCACATGAGCCATCCTCTTTGCAGGCAAGCCTTGCTCTGATTAATCAAGTTCTATACCCTTCAGAACTCAGTTCAAGGGTAACTAATATCTCTTGGGAAGCCTTCCCGGAACTCACGTTACCCTATTTTTATAGAACCCCCGTACCTTCTATTTTCCTTTGGTATAGTCCTTAGCCCACAGCTGCAGAATTAAATATGTCCAGCCTTTTTTTGTTCTTTGGGTTCATCAACCACATTGTTTTATATTTGTAGTTCTCCCTAGAGCACCTAGGCAGTGGTCAATAAATCAATACTAACCACAAAAGCCAATATTTATAAAAATGTACTGTGCACTAAATACTAGTCTCCTCACAGTAATCCTAGGAGATTATTGTTAAACTCACTTTGTAGAAAAAGAAACTGAGGTTAAGATATATTAAGTATCTTACCCAAGGTCATACAGTTAATAAGAATTGGAGCTGGGATTCAAACTCTGCAATATTTAAGAGCCAGTGTGCTTAAAACCAAGGAGATTCCCATATAGCAAAAGATTCAAAATGAAGAAAACAGAGTCCCACAGAATTTAAAGGCCATGTCCAAAGCCAATAATGAATCAGTATTAAATATTCCAAGACAGACAGATTAATTTTAAAGATCAGTGATGTTGTTGGATGATGGTTGTGATTGTGGGTTCCAAGTTCTGACTCTGCCAAAGCAATTAGTATTTCTGATTATTGGGTGATTAGAAGACTTCCATAGGAACTCCTTTTAAAGTGAAATAAACTTTAATAGAATTTTAGTTTAGGTTTCCTTAAAGGATAGCCATTGGGAAAATGCTTTCTTCTGCTTCCAGGTCTACATCTGAACTGTGGTAAGTGTGGTTATACATGTATCACTTAACATTTAATCTCTTGGACACATTATGAACTATTTTTGTTAGTTTGGGTCTTTTGAGAAATACATGCCAAGATAGTATTAAGTGATCAAGAAATTTATTAGGTGACATGCCTGTGAGAGAAAAATGGAGTGGCAGCTGTGAGAGGCTGAAAGAGCCATTAAACTGCAAAGCAGGTCTGAATCCAAGTGAAGGGGACAGAGAGAAGGAAGTATGTTTGGTGGAAGCATCTTCGTCTACAATGCAGTTATAAGAGAATCTGGAAATACTGGAGGGGAGTCCTTGAGCCTAAGCTGTTCATCAAAGGAGCCCTGCATCTTCCTGGAACATTTTTGCTTTAGTACCCATGCTACACTCAGTCAGTAGCTGGGAGCAGCCCTGCAAAGCTGTCACTGCCTGGGAGTTATGGCTTTGGAGCAGAATGCAGATGGACCTCATAGTGCAACATCTGGGCTCCCCAGAGTAGGAGATCCAAGAGCATTCTCATGGCCATCACACAATGTTAATAGCCTAACACCTTTGAAATCATTGAAAGTTTTGTTAAACTTTCCTGCTGAGTTACAAAAATGACATACCAGCCCTGTTCTTCCAAGCATCATGGGTTTGTTGGTTGGTTTTTCTTTTTTTGAGAGAAGAAAATATAATTGCTATATTATATTTGTTTTTTTAATTGTTATAAAAATATAATTTTTTTATTCATAACACATTAAAATCAAAGGAACTGACTTTAAAAAGGACAAAAGAACCACTGTTTCAGAAATTTAATTTGTGTGCCTTTGGGGTAGTTATTTAATATACTTTATTCTATGCTGTTGGATTTCGATTTAAGTAAAATTATCAAATGAGAATTTGTCTCCAACAGTTCCTAAAGTGAAGGAGACAGGAGAGAGACTGAATGGAGAACATTGGGAACCCAGTGCTTTCATAAAGACTAAGGAAAATGTCAGTACTTTTCTTTTAAACCAAACCACCTTCTGAGACTTGTCTTCATCTCCCACTCTCCAATTCCCTATTTTATTTCTTCTCTCTCTTATTATGTAAGTACTAAATGTGGAGAACCTTTTTAGAAATGTAGATAATCAAATCAAGCAATATTAAAACAGCATGAAATTCTGTGACCTCAGGATAATCAATGATAACCCTTTGGTGTGATCTTTCTAATATTTCCAAGTGAAAATACATGAATGCAAAAATTAGAATCATATTATAATTACTATTTGTAATATAATTTTTTTCACTTCTATATAAAAAATATTTTTCCAGTAAGTAAACATGGATATGTCATCATTTTTGATGGCAGTATGGTATTCATGCTTTATATGTATGTACTGAAATGTATTGGAACAATTTCCTATTGTAAGATATTCAGATATTTAGATTGTTTCTGTTTCTTCATTATTTGTAAACAATGCATCCATAAATATATTCATGTATGTGTCTTTGCTAACTTGTCTAATTAGTTCCTTAAGATTAGGAAATAGGATTTTGAAATCTATTTTGAAATCCTTTCTTGAAATAAAATTGCTGGATGAAAGAGTATGAAATTATTACTTGTTATGATGTAAAGCAAGTTGAATTTATGCCATGAGTTGTGGTCAATATTAGCTAGAATCAGCTTAGTTTGAACTATACATTTCCCATATTTTGAGGCATCCAAAGGTTTAAGGTCTGCCTCATATCATTCAAAAAATGACCTCCCCTTTCTTTTTATGGCAACAGGAGAGGATTCTCAGAACCTCAAGTAGAGGTTCTTTAGGGTAGAGGTAGAATGCCGGGAAAGAACAGAGATGTAGAAAGTACCAAAATGACCATGGGAAATAGAGACAAAGATTGAGGGGACAGAGAAAGAGAAGACAAATTCTCCAAGATGTCTCTCAGGCAAATTCTATATATACTAAAAGATAATTCAAACTAAGTGAACATTTACACCTCTTGGTCTCTGTGCATGTCTGAACATAAAATAAATAGTTTTTTTTTTCCCCAGTGATTATTCCTGAATAAGGTACCAGACATAAGAAGCATAACAAAAGTACTATAGGTTATAGAAGGCACTGGCTATTTGATCACCAATATCAATGCTTTATTCCCCCTTATCACATGAATTAACTATATTTCCCTTTCCATTGAATTATGACCAATGAAAGGTAAGCAGAAGTGATGTATTCTTCTGGCTTGAACCCTAAATCTCCCCATGGCTATGTTCTTCCTTTGTCTGGTGCTAGAGCTGAGTGATGGAAGAAGCCATTGGTCAATTATACTCTCTGCAGTTGAAGATACGAATGGTATATTCTCATAGCCACCATAAGAGTGAATGGGCACATTCTCAGTAATTTTACTAGGTCAGCAAATACAAATGAGAAATGCTCTGGTCAAAGAGGGACATAAGGACACTTTTCCAATGGGCCACACTTTAGCAACATAATGAAAGTGAAAGTGAAGTCAATTAGTCGTGTCTGACTCTTTGTGACCCCATGGACTGCAGCCTACCAGGCTCCTCTGCCCATGGGGTTTTCCAGGCAAGAATACTGGAGTGGGTTGCCATTTCCTTCTCCAGGAGATCTTCCTGACCCAAGGATTGAACCCGGGTCTCCCACACTGTAGGCAGATGCTTTACTGTCTGAGCCACCAGGGAAGCAACATAATAGTTAAGAGCATTAGCTTTGTAATCAGTGTGTATATGATACGGAAGCAGTTTTCAAACTAGCCTAATCTAACTACGCTGGTTCTTTGGGAGACCTGATTAATCTCACTAAACTTCTGTTTACTCACTGATAAAATGGGAATATAACTAACGTAACTGCATTGCTAGCTTGCTGTGTGGAGAAAAAATTACATACATGAAGCATACACAAAAATGGCTCAATGATACTATTGGTATTTTTCTTAGTTTATCTGGAGAAACAGTGTACACTTAAAACATACCAGCTCCAAATTACACCATGCAACCGGCCCATGAAGTGTCACTATTGCAGAACTGAGGACGCAGATCAGTTCAGTTCAGTTGCTCAGTCACGTCCGACCCTTTGCAACCCCATGGACTGCAGCACACCAGGCCTCCCTTTTCTTCACCAACTCCCAGAGTTTGCTCAAACTCATGTCCATTGAGTTGGTGATGCCATCCAACCATCTCATCCTCTCTCGTCCCCTTCTCTCCCCACCTTTTTCAAATGAATCAGTTCTTCGCATCAGGTGGCCAAACTATTGGAGCTTCAGCTTCAACATCAGTCCTTCCAATGAATATTCAGAACTTATTTCCTTTAGGATGGACTAGTTGCATCTCCTTGCAGTCCAAGGGACTCTCAAGGGTCTTCTCCAACAAACACCACAGTTCAAAACCATCAATTCTTCAACACTCAGCTTTCTTTATAGTCCAACTCTCACATCCATATATGACCACTGGAAAAAATATAGCTTTGACTAGATGGACCTTTGTTGGCAAAGTAATGTTTCTGCATTTTAATATGCTGTCTAGGTTGGTCATAACTTTTCTTCCAGGGGTCAAGTATCTTTTAGTTTCATGGCTGCAGTCACCATCTTCAGTGATTTGGAACCCCCCCCCCAAAATAAAGTCTGTCACTGTTTCCACTGTTTCCCCATCTATTTGCCATGAAGTGATGGGACCAGATGCCATGATCTTAGTTTTCTTAATGTTGAGCTTTAAGCCAACTTTTTCACTCTCCTCTTTCACTTTCATCAAGAGTTTCTTTATCAAGAGTCTCTTTAGTTCTTCTTCGCTTTCTGCCATAAAGGTGATGTCATCTCCATATCTGCTAAGTCGCTTCAGTCGTGTCCGATTCTGTGCAACCCCATAGATGGCGGCCCACCAGGTTCCCCCATCCCTGGGATTCTCCAGGCAAGAACACTGGAGTGGGTTGCCATTTCCTTCTCCAATGCATGAAAGGGAAAAGTGAAAGTGAAGTCGCTCAGTTGTGTCCAACTCTTCGCGACCCCATGGTCTGCAGCCTACCAGGCTCCTCCGTCCATGGGGTTTTCCAGGCAAGAGTACTGGAGTGGGGTGCCATTGCCTTCTCCATCTCCATATCTGAGATTACTGATATTTCCCCTGGCAATCTTGATTCCAGTTTGTATTTCATCCAGCCCAGTGTTTCTCATGATGTACTCTGCATATAAGTTAAATAAGCACGGTGACAGTATACAGCCTTGATGTACTCCTTTCCCTATTTGGAACCAGTCTGCTGTTACATGTCCAGTTCTAACTGGTGCTTCCTGACCTGTATACAGGTTTCTCAAGAGGCAGGTCAGGTGGTCTGGTATTCCCATCTCTTTCAGAATTTTCCACAGTTTGTTATGATCCACACAGTCAAAGGCTTTAGCATAGTCAATAAAGGAGAAGTAGATGTTTTTCTGGAACTCTCTTGCTTTTTTGATGATCCAGCAGATATTGGCAATTTGATTTCTGGTTCCTCTGCCTTTTCTAAATCCAGCTTGAACATCTGGAAATACACCATTCATGTACCACTGAAGCCTGGCTTGGAGACTTTTGAGCATTACTTTACTAGTGTGTGAGATGAGTACAACTGTGCAGTAGTTTGAGCATTCTTTGGCACTGCCTTCCTTTGGGCTTCCCTGGTGGCTCAGATGGTAAAGTGTCTGCCTGCAATGCAGGAGACCCAGGTTCTATCTCTGGATCAGGAAGATCCCCTGGAGAAGGAAATGGCCATCCACTCTAGTACTCTTGCCTGAAAAATTCCATGGATGGAGGAGCCTGGTGGGCTACAGTCCATGGGGTCGCAAGGAGTTGGACGTGACTGAGTGACTTCACTTTCTTCTTTCTTTTTTTTCTTTGGGATTGGAATGAAAACTGACCTTTTCCAGTCCTGTGGCCACTGCTGAGTTTTCCAAATTTGCTGGGGTATTGAGTGCATCACTTTCACAGCATCATCTTTGGGGATTTGAAATAGCTCAACTGGAATTCCATTACCTCCATTAGCTTTGTTTGTAGTGATGCTTCCTAAGGCTCACTTGACTTCACAGTCCAGGATGTCTGGTTCTCAGTCAGTGATCACTCCATCATGATTATCTGGGTCATGAAGATCTTTTTTGTATAGTTCTTCTGTGTATTCTTGCCACCTCTTCTTAATATCTTCTGATTCTGTTAGGTCCATACCATTTCTTTTATTGTCCCCATCATTGCATGAAATGTTCCCTTGGTATCTCTAATTTTCTTGAAGAGATCGCTAGTGTTTCCCATTCTATTGTTTTCCTCTATTTCTTTGCATTGATTACTGACGAAGGCTTTCTTATCTCTCCTTGCTGTTCTTTGGAACTTTGCATTCAGATGGGTATATCTTTGCTTTTCTCCTTTGCCTTTCACTTCTCTTCTTTTCATAGCTTTTTGCAAGGCCTCCTCAGACAATCATTTTGCCTTTTTGCATTTCTTTTTCTTGGGGATGGTCTTGATCCCTGCCTCCTGCACAATGTCACAAATCTCTGTCCATAGATCTTCAGGCACTCTGTCTATTATATCTAATCCCTTGAATCTATTTCTCACTTCCACTGTATAATCATAAGGGATTTGATTTAGGTCATACCTGAATGTCCTAGTGGTTTTCCCTACTTTCTTCAATTTCAGTCTGAATTTGGCAATAAGGAGTTCATGATCTGAGCCACAGTCAGCTCCCGGTCTTGTTTTTGCTGACTGTATAGAGCTTCTCCATCTTTGGCTGCAAAGAATAAAATCAATCTGATTTCAGTGTTGACCATCTGGTGATGTCCATGTGTAGAGTCTTCTCTTGTGTTGTTGGAAGAGGGTGTTTGCTATGACCAGTGCATTCTCTTGGGAAAACTCTATTAGCTTTTGTCCTGCTTCATTCTGTACTCCAAGGCCAAATTTGCCTGTTAATCCAGGTATCTCTTGACTTCCTGCTTTTGCATTCCAGTCCCCTATAATGAAAAAGACATCTTTTGGGGGTGTTAGTTCTAGAAGGTCTGTAGGTATTCACAGAACCAGTCAACTTCAGCTTCTTCAGCATTATTGGTCAGGGCATAGACTTGGATTAGTGTGATATTGAATGGTTTGCCTTGGAAACAAACAGAGATCATTCTGTCGTTTTGAGATTGCATCCAAATACTGCATTTTGGACTCTTTAGTTGACCATGATGGCTACTCCATTTCTTCTAAGGGATTCTTGCCCACAGTAGTAGATATAATGGTCATCTGAGTTAAATTCACCCATTCCAGTCCACTGATTCCTAAAATGTTGACGTTTACTCTTGCCATCTCCCGTTTGACCACTTCCAATTTGCCTTGATTCATGGACCTAACATTCCAGGTTCCTATGCAATATTGCTCTTTACAGCATCAGACTTTACTTCCATCACCAGTCACATCCACAACTGGGTGTTGTTTTTGCTTTGGCTCTGTCTATTCATTCTTTCAGGAGTTATTTCTCCACTGATCTCTAGTAGCATATTGGGCACCTACCGACCCGAGGAGTTCATCTTTCAGTGTCCTATCTTTTTACCTTTTCAGGCTGTTCATGGGGTTCTCAAGGCAAGAATACTGAAGTGGTTTGCCATTCCCTTCTCCAGTGGACTGTGTTTTGTCAGAACTCTCCACCATGACCCGTCCGTCTTGGGTGACCCTACTCGATTCATGTCTCAAAGTTTGATCTGCACCACATTAGCTGTAATTTTAAATGGCTAATTCTTGGAAAGGTAGGTGAAGGCGGCAGGAAGCCAAGGGTGAGATTTCTCAGGTGGAAAAGAGAATTTCACTGGGGTGAGAAAGCAGTGGCTGCACGGCACTGGAGCAGCTGTGAGGAGATAACCCATATCCAAAGGCAGAGAAGCCCCAGCAAGACAGTAGGTGCTCGGCTGTGCGGTGGTGGAATGACTTTGAGGAGATACCCCACATCCAAGGGCAAAGGAGAAGCCCCAGCAAGATGGTAGGAAGGGTGAAATCGTATTTAGAATCAAACCCCATACCTACCAGAGACACTCAGAGGGCTCAAACAAACCTTGTGCTCACCAGGACCCAGAAACCCCACAGAGACTGAGACAGAACTGTGTCTGAGTGTCTCCTGTGGAGGTACGGGTCATCAGTGGACTGCCACAGGGACAGGGGCTCTGGGTACAGCAGACCGGGGTACGGCATAAGCCCTCTTAGAGGAGGTCGCCATTAATCCTACAATAGAGCCATCATAACTTACACAGGACTGGGGAAACAGACTCTTGGAGGGCACAAACAGAAACTTGTGGGCGCCAGGACCCAGGAGAAAGGAGCAGTAACCCCACAAGAGACTGATCCAGCCTTGCCCATGAGTGTCCAGGAGTCTCCGGCAGAGTCATGGGTCGGCAGTGGCCTGCTGCAGGGTTGGAGCAGTGTGTGCATAGGACCTTTTGAAGGAGATCACCATTATCTTCATTACCTCCACCATAGTTTGAAAGTGAAAGTGAAATCGCTCAGTCGTATCTGACTCTTTGCCACCCCAGGGACTGTAACCTATCAGGCTCCTCCGTCCATGGGATTTTCCAGGCAAGAGTGCTGGAGTGGATTGCCATTTCCTTCTCCAGGGGATCTTCCCGACCCAGGAATCGAACCCGGGTCTCCTGCATTGCAGGCAGACGCTTTACCATCTGAGTCACCAGGGAAGCCCCCCACCATAGTTTGGCTCCAGATAAATAACAGGGAGGGAACACAGCCCCACCCATCAACAGAAAATTGGATTAAAGATTTATTGAGCATGGCCCCACCTATCAGAACAAGACCCGGTTTCCCCCTCAGCCAGTCTCTCCTATCAGGAAACTCTCATAAGCCTCTTATCCTTCTCCATCAGAGGGAATTGAGGACTGGATGGTGGCAAATAGACCTCTTAGTCAGAAATAACTGGCTGGAAGAGTTGAGATTTGAACAATGAGTAGAGCAACCTCACCTCTATCAGAATGGCATTATTTAAGGGGCATGATCAGCTCTTTAACAAGACTGGCATTAATGAGTTCTCCAAGTTAGGTCAGAATTATTTTCTGGACTAATACAAAAGCCATTAACTGGCTTTTAAATAAGACCCTCCCATCCTTATGCCAAGTTTGAGCAAAAGAAACAACTTTTTGAACCTTCAGAGTATAGAGAATGGCTTCAGATAGAAGGCATTTTTAATCCTCTTGCAAAAAATACACAAGAAACAGAATTAATAGAATTAGCTATAACTCTTTACATTAAGGATGAAGTTTAGAAACTTCATAGCTCAGTTTAGAAACATAGCTTAGTTGGTAAAGAATCTGCCTGCAATGCAGGAGACTCCAGTTTGATTCCTGGGTCAGGGAGATTCCCTGGAGAAGGGATAGGTTACCCATTCCAGTATTCTTGGGCTTCCCTTATGACTCAGCTGGTAAAGAATCCACCTGTAATGCGGGAGACTTGGGTTTGGTCCCTGGGTTGGGAAGATCCCCTGGAAAAGGGAAAGGCTACCCACTCCAGTATTCTGGCCTGGAGAATTCCATGGACTGTATAGTCCATGGGGTCTCAAAAGTTGGACACAACTGAGCGACTTTCACTTTACTTCACTGTACATAAAGGATGAAGTTTAGAAACTAGTTAGAAGTGTCTGGGGGATTTCTTTCTTTCTCTTTTTTTTTAATGGTAATATGCATAAATTCAGAAAGAACACTTAAAACTCTTATTTTTTTAATTTACAAAAGTTCACTTTTTGTAATAATGGTATAGTTAAGCTTACTCTGAAAACGTTTATTCACTATGCTACTAAACCTGACAGATTTTTAGTCTTAATTAGCTAAGATCACCCTTTTTGAACTTGGGTTAATTCCAGCTATTAATTTACCCCCTGAAGAGCAAATCTGCCAAAGATTCTCATTACCTATTCCTGTGAACAAGCAATTCACTCACTAGTATCTTCAATACTCTTTCTACTAACTTGTGGCCTCTTCTTTCCTCCCAATGATTCAGAGGTGTCTGATGATGAAGGACTTTTTTCTCTAAACAAGGCTTTATTAGTCTATTTTTTAAACAGCTTTACTGAGATATAATTCACATACCACACAGTTCACCCATTTAAAGTGTACAATAAATGGCTTTTGGTAACCCATACACTTACTGTCAATTAATCTTTGACAAAAGAGGCAAGAAGACAATGGAGAAAAGACAATCTTTTCAGCAAGTGGTATTGTGAAAGCTGGACATGTCAGTGAATGCTGCTATCACACCTTAGAACACTCCCTCACACCATACACAAAAATAAACTCAAAGTGGTTTAAAGGCTTAAATGTAAGCCTTTATATAATGCCACCATAAAACTCCTAGAAGAGAACATAGACAAAACACTTTCTGACATAAGGCATACCAATGTTTTCCTAGGTGAGTCTTCCAAGGCAATAGAAATAAAAGTAAAAATAAACAAATGGGACCTAGTCAAACTTACAAGCTTTTGCACAGCAGAGGAAACCATCAACAAAATGAAAAGCAACCTACAGACTAGCAGAAAATATTTGCAAATGATGCACCCAACAGGGGCTTAATTTCCAAAATATACAAGCTCATACAACTCAATTAACAAAAAACACATAAACCAATCCAAAAAATGGGCAGAAAACCTAAATAGATATTTTGCCAACGAATACATACAGGTGGCCAATAGGCACAAGAAAAGATGCTCCACATCACAAATTATTAGAGAAGTACAAATTAAAACGACACTAAGGTATACCTCACACCAGTGAGAATGACCATCATTTCAAAGCCTACAAATAACAAATTCTAGACGGTGTGTAGAGAAAAAGGAATCCTGCTACACTGTTGGTGGAATGTAAGTTGGTGCAGCCACTAAGGAAAATAGCATGGAGGTTTCTCAGAAAACTGAAAACAGAATCACCATATGATCTAGCAATCCCACCCCTGGGCATATATCCAGAGAAAATCATCATTCAAAAGGATGCATGCACCCCAGTGTTTATTGCAGCACTATTTATAATAGCCAAGGCACAGAATTAAGACTCACTGACAGATGAATGGATAAAGAAGATGTGGTACATATATATAATGGAATACTACCCAGCCATAAGAAAGAATGAAATAAAGCTGTATGCAGCAGCATGGATGGACCTAGAGATTATCATACCACATGAAGTATGTCAGACAGAGAGAGAGAAATACTATATGATATCACTTGTATGTGGACTCTCAAATATGATAGAAATAAACTTATTTACAAAACAAACAGACTCACAGACACAGAAAGCAATATATATGTGTACATATAAATATATAACTGAATCACTTTGCTGTATACCAGAAGCACAATACTGTAAATCAACTATACTCCAATTTTTAATGGTTTTAAGTATATTCAGAAAGTTGTACATCAATTACCACAATAAATTTTGAATATTTTTATCACTCTCAAAAGAAATCTTGCCCCCCTTAGATGTCACCTCCAATTCCCTTATCCCTCCCATACCTAAGCAACCATTAACCACTAATCTATTCTATATTTTTAAGGATTTGCCTATTCTTGACATTTCATATACATGGAATCACACAATGTGTGGTCTTTTGGGACTGGCTTATTTCACTTAGCATAATGTTTTTAAGGTTTATCCATGCTGTAACATGTGCCAGTACTTCGTTTCTTTTTATTGCTTAATAATATTCCAGTGTGTGGATATACCACATTTTACTTATCTCTTCATCAGTTGATGGACATTTGGTATGTTTCCACTTTTTGTTTTTTATGAATAATACTACTGTGAACATTCAAGTACAAGTTTTTGTGTGAACATATGTTTTCATTTCTCTTGGGTATACACTTAGGACTAGAATTACTAAGTCATATGCAAACTCTAAGTTTAACTATTTGAGGAACTTCTAGACTGTTTTCCAAAGTGACTGAAACATTTTACATTCCAACTAACAATATATGAGAGGTCCAATTTCTCTAGATCCTTGACAACACTTGTTATTATCTGTCTTTTGGATTATAGCCAATCCAGTGGCTGTGAAGTGATATCTCAATGTGGTCTTGATTTGTATTTCTCTGATGATTAGTGTTGTTGAGCCTCTTTTCATGTTTTTTTTCCTTTTTAAATCAGCCATTTGTTTATCTTCTTTGGAGAAACATCTATTCAAATTCTTTTCCTATTTTTAGATTGGGTTGTTTGTCTTTTACTATTAAGTTGTAAGAGTTCTTGATATATTTGAGATGTTTGTTCTAATCAGATCTCTGATTTGCAAAATTTTTCTCCCATCCTTCAAGTTGCTCTTTCACTTTCTTAATAGTGTCCTTTAAAGCACAAGTTATTTGAAATTTGATGATGTCTAGGGACCTATGTGTTTCTTTTGCTGCTTGCTTTTGATGTCATATCTTACTTAATCTAATTCAAAATAACAAATATTAATGCTTGTTCTAAGAATATTATAGTTTTAACTTTTACAATTGAGTCTTTTATCCATTTTGAGTTAACCTTTGTGTATGGCATGAAGTAGTTCAACATCATTATTTTGCATGTACATATTCAGTTGTCTCAGCACTATTTGTTGAAACGGACTATTCTTTCTCTTGGCACCCTTGTTGAAAATCAGTTAACTGTAAATGTGAGGGTTTATTTCTGGACTCTCAACTGTATTCCATTTATCTATATGTCTATCCTTGTGCCAGTTCCAGACTTTGTTGGTTATTGTTGTTTTGTAGTAAAGTTTGAGACTGTGATATGTGAGTCATCTAACTTTGCTTTTCTTTTTCAAGATTGTTTTGGCTATTTTAGGTCCCTTTCATTTCCACTTGAATTTTAGGATGAGCTTGTCAAATGTGGCAAAGAAGTCAGCTGGTATTCTTACAGGGATTGCTTTGGATCTGTAGATCAATTTGTGAAGTACTTCCATCTTACCAATATTAGGTTTTCCAATCCATGTGCATGAAATGTCTTTCCATTTATTTGGGTCTTTTTTAATTCCTCTCAGCAATGTTTTGTGGTTTTTCAGAGTATATGTTTTGTACTACTTTTGCTAATTTTATTACTAATTATTTTATTATCTTTAATGCTACAGTAAAACTAATTATTTTCGTATAGAGGCCTTTGTTTTTAATTGAAAGTTTCACAAAAGATTGCAGGCTGAAACTCTGGAGGACAAAAATTGTTACAAACATAAGAAAAATATCAATTTTAGCTTACCCACTGCAGAGGACTGCTCAGGCTATGTAGTGTCCCATCACATCTAAAAGACTTGGCACAGTGTCCTAGTTGCTAAGAGTGTCACTACCAATTACTATGTTTGCAAGCAGCTTCTGTTCAGACTCAGGAAACAGGTAAGGTCTGTGTTGGGCTCCTCAACTCCACTTTGTTTGGAGCTTCAACAACAACTCCCCAAAGTCCTCTGAAGGCATGCCAGCTTTCCTGATATTCCTTGTAACCAAGGCCACTAAGAAGGTCTCCTATCTAGGCTTGCCTTTACTGATGGAATCCTGAATCCCTCACTCTCAACTACCCATCTCCCACCTCAAGCTCTCTGTGTGATGATATTCTTCTTAGCACAGAAGTCAGCATATTAGAGGGTTAAGGCATTGCTTTTGCAAAGACAGTGGCAGACTATGAGGGGATAGCAGGGGCAGGAGAAGTGGCTGTAAATGCATTATCACAGGCAGCAGGGATGTAGGAGGACTTCAGTGAGAAATGCAGTCACACACATAGATGGAAGATTCAGGAATAAGGTCAAGGAAAACTGGCCACAAAAAGGAGTCAAGGCAACAATAGTCAGTAGAACAGACTGAGATGACATAAGGGGCAGGATCAAAAAATAAGATGGTTTGTGGGTTGAACAAAGGCTAGAAGTCAGCAGTGGAGTCAGACCTTGAGACAGCAGCAAGAGAACTGATGTTCAGTGTAAGCTGGGTTCCTTAGTCACTATCAGTTTGACTCCTTCCCCGTGAGGTGGTCCTCCAAGTTCTTACAGAGTTCATGCTTCCGGTATCAGTTAGGGTTTGATCCTAAAAGCAGAATCAGGGACTTCCCTGGTAGCCTAGTGGTTAGGATTCCAGACTTTCACTGCCATGACCCAGGTTCGATCCCTGGTCCAGGAATTGAGATCCCACAAGCCATGTCGTGTGACCAAAGGGAAAAAAAGCAGAATCATTAGGAGATATATGTCCCTACCTCTATCACCAGCTCTTTCTGTGTTACCAGCTCTATCTCAAGCTACATCTATTTATTAATATCTATATCAATAGACAGGTACATTAAGGAATTTACTATATGAATTTTACCATAATCAATTTTGGAAGCTGATAAAATAACCAATGTGAAATTGTTGCTTCTGAGTCTGGCACTGGAGCCCAAACTCTCAGGGCTGGCATTTTAAAAGGAAAGACAAACATGAAGTAAAGGAAATGAATGTAAACTGGAACCAGCAAGGCCGAGCTGGGACTCACAACAATAAAGTGAAACCCTGTTGATTGCACATCATGAGCTTTATTTAAGACTCCAGCTTTGAAGATGAGGGTCTCCTACATAAGTTGGCACCCTTTGCCTCAGAGCTTAACACCTAATTGTCCCAGAAGTTGGAAAAGCCATGGTGAGGCAGGAGATAAGAAAGAACCTATGTGAGCTGCAACAGCACCTTGTGCCCTGCAGTGATTTTTCAGAAGTAAGACGATGGCCCTACTTCGTTTGTATCTTCATAATCTGATACACAACATCTCTTGCGGCTCACTCTAACCCAAAACTGTGCAGGGAAGGGAACTCTGGAGAGATGTAGTTCCAGATTAGCTAAATCAATACTGAACAAATCTACAATACTTGTTAACACAGATCATGTTTTCTCAGTGAAGAACTCCTTCTTATTCTTCTAGGAGCAGTTGATGTCCCATCTTCAGAAGAGAACCCTCACTCTGTAGAGTTCATGTTCCCAATGAATAAGTAGGGAACTACCTCAAAGCCTTCTGGAGTGAGAATCTTGATAGCTGGAATTTCAACTGGAGCCCTAAGAAGCATTTTTCACTCCATGAACTACCTTAAAAAACTACAAGAAACATAGGTAAAAGTATGGTTTCTCAGTTCAGTGACATCAAACTGGTCTCTAACAAAGCTGGCCCTTTATGTTCTCTTGGATTATGGTACAGTCTTATATTTTTACCACAATCTGTCTTCCTATGAAATTTGCTCCAAAGTAATGGGGGAATGGAACAAGTGAAGAGGGAGATGGTTTCTTGATAGTTAAAACTGGCTCTCTTTCTTTTGGAAGAAAAGCTATGGCAAACTTAGACAGCATATTAAAAAGCAGAGACATTACATTGCCGACAAAGGTCTGTATAGTCAAAGCTATGGTTTTTCCAGTGGTCATGTATGGATGTGACAGCTGACCATAAAGAAGGCTGAACACCGAAGAACTGATGCTTTTGTACTGTGGTGTTGGAGAAGACTCTTGAGAGTCCCTTGGACTGCAAGGAGATCCAACCAGTCTATCCTAAAGGAAATCAGTCCTGAATATTCATTGGAAGGACTGATGCTGAAGCTGAAACTCCAATACTTTGGCCACCTGATGCAAAGAACCGACTCATTGGAAAAGACCCTGATGCTGGGAAAGATTGTAGGCAGGAGGAGAAGTGGACGATAGAGGACAAGATGGTTAGATGGCATCGCCAACTCAATGGACATGAGTTTGAGCAAGCTCTGGCAGATGATGAAGGACAAGGAAGCCTGGTGTGCTCAGTCCATAGGGTTGTAAAGAGTCAGAAATGACTGAGCGACTGAACAACAACAACACAGCTCTCTAAACAGGACTAAGAGTATCTTGTTGAAGAGCAAACAGATGTATAGTGGAACGACTCATATTCTCATTAAGGCAAGTGAATTATTTTCCTTCAGGCACTGATTTAGGATTTCCCTACTCTATAAAAATGAATGCACCCAGCATTACCCATTTAATTTCTTTCTAGTTTTGCTTGTGATAATTGTTAATGAATGGAAATAGAAAATCACAACAGAAAGGAAAAAGTCTGGCTTTGGATGGTTATATAAAACTAGACTTAGAAGAAATTCCAAGAATGAAAAGAATTATAGGTTAGCCTTACAAATTGTCAGCTGCCCTGGGCCAAGCATGATTTATGTGTTCAGTAAAGCTTCAGTTTGTTTCTTGTTCTGCCCTAGGATTCCATCTCTCTTCTAGTAAAGATGACATCTCTCTCTATACACAAAAACCCATCCCCATCACCAATAATTCTGAAAAAGAAAAGTAGGCATTTTCAATGTTTAGAAATTTTGTATGCTTATTTTCAACAAATGGCCTGGATGGCTTTTTCCAATAAACTACAAAGCAAACATATTTTGGTTCCTCTAGAGGGAAATGTCTCTTCTTAAACACAAGTGAACAAGATAATGATTTATTTACCAAGAATGGAAAATACATTCTTCATTGAAATCTATAACTTGTATGTTTCTCTGGAGTAAATAGTTATGATAATTGATTACCTTCTATTTTTTATTTCTTTGCTACGTAATCCTCTTCATTAGGAACTTCTTTAGAAATGGAATGCCCTATATTCTTAATGATTACAGAGCCAGATTTATCCCTCTAGTTTCATTCTTGTTGAAATCCCATTAGAAAAGATGGTCTATTGTTATATTTCCACTGCAAATTGCACACCTGATATTTCAGGACATTTAATAATTAAATGAGCAGCATGACTCCTGAGTAAATAAAATGATTTAATGGCAACTGACAAAAGTCTATACTTTAGATCCAACAGCTTCCAACCCAAGAGAAAAAGGTGCTAACACCCATTTAAAGAATAAGATGGAGAAAGATACAACTGAAATTACTATGGATTGAAGAAAATCCAGCAATAAAAGCATAGGCCTTCCCTAAAGCTCTCTTATAATTGGGAACTGGGAATACTTTATACAGTGATTAGGGATGCCTGTTCTGTCTTTGTGACATGTCATATATTAATATCTTAGCCCATTACCTCTTTTGATCCAGTTTGGGGTGGTGGTAGTGTCTGTTTTATTTTTGTTTGCTTTGCAAATGCAATGTCTATTGAGAAATGAATGGTTCTTAACTTTAGAAAATACACAGTCTAAATATTGGGCTAATGGAAAGTCAAGGATGGTTAGAATTAGCGACCAGGCCACTAGCCTTTCAGCTGATGCTAAATCCATACTGACTTTCCCCTAATAGTGCCTCCAGGCCTGTTTGTTTTCACTCTTCACTGGAAAACATACTTTTGCCTTCATTTTCTTTATATCTCAAATAAAGGAGCCTTGGCTGGTTTGTAGGATTTTGCCTAAAAAGGCAAACCTTGACCTTGTCTACATTTCAGTGATTAGTAGTTATCACAGTTGTAACCTTATCAGCTATAAATGTGATGTACAAGAGGACATCAATCAACTGAAATTCAAAACAATGACTAGGTCATTTTTCCTAACTATAGAGAAGTAAGCAGTTTTATTATACTCTAAATAATTTTTGGTATATAGGAGTCAGAGTTTAGTGAAGTAACAAAGAGGGTTTGATCAAATTCCTTCCCAAGAACCATCACTGTCTTAATTGTATAGAATTCAGAAATTTTCTCAATTTCAAGAGTTTACTAGAATCAGATATAAATATAATCTAATAATCATGTTGCACTGGAATAACATTTTTAACATCTATTCTTATAAATGCCACTTACCATTAAGATCAGAAGTGGCTGATTTTGAATATTCTCTTGCCATCAAATTCATGTTTGTTAAAATGGCAATTAAAGAAATTTTCAGCTGGTGAAGTGGGGATTCTTTAAAAGAATTCAAGGAATTAATATGGGGACCACCAAGTTCTCTTCCTTCTTGATAACCCAAAGAAAGAAAGAAATACTAAAACGAGCATAGGCATAAAATTGAGTACTTGGTTGAAAGTTTTTCAAAGTCACCTGTACCACTAATTAGTCACAACATTGGATAATCCAAATTAAGTCTGTGGGTATAATTTTCCTCATAAAAAAAACAGGATGGTCTTTGCTTGGCCTGCTTCTCTGTGTTTTGATGGCCAAATGAGGAAGGAGAAAGTACTTTGCCAGCTGCAGTGCATCATATAAAACTAAGATGTTATAACAGGAAGCTGTCTGTGGATGACAAGGCCACTGGGAGTCAGAAACAACTCAAGATGGACAAATGTTTGGCCTTGCTTTTCTCTGCATCAATGGTTCTTAACCCTAGCCGCATATTGGGAAACTCTAAAAAATACTAATACCTGAGCCCTACCACCAGTGACTCTGTTGTCATTGGTCTGGGATTTGGCCTAGGCTTCAGTATTTCTTAAAATTCACCATTAATTCTAATGCATACCAAGGTCAATAAATAATTGCAGAAGGATTTTTGGATGCCTGACTTCTGCCTACACCTTGTGCTTCTGCTGCTGCTGCTAAGTCGCTTCAGTTGTGTCCGACTCTGTGCGACCCCAGAGACGGCAGCCCACCAGGCTTCCCCGTCCCTGGGATTCTCCAGGCAAGGATACTGGAGTGGGTTGCCATTTCCTTCTCCAATGCATGAAAGTGAAAAGTGAAAGTGAAGTCACTCAGTCGTTCCCAACTCTTAGCGACCCCATGGACTGCAGCCTACCAGGCTCCTCTGTCCATGGATTTTCCAGGCAAGAGTACTGGAGTGGGGTGCCATTGCCTTGTGCTTCTGGTCTATCTTAAATGCAGACCTATAGAGATATCCTCCTGAGGATTCACTGGACTCAGCCACCGGAGGTGAATCACTGGAATAGGCTCAGAAAACTTGCACATGAGTCATGTATATGTCACCTTTAAGCTGTATGACTTTGGACATTTCACAACCTTGCCAATGATAGTAACAATATGAGAGGAAGCATTTATTGTGCACTGACTGTGGACTGGTAATTGGACGTAGTAAATATGTCTAGCCCCCAGTAACAACTCGAGGTAGACATTATTATCCCATTTTATAGCAGAGGAAACTGAAGCTTATCTATATTCAGTGACTTACTCCTGTTTTTCCTTATTTGCAAAATGGATAGAACAATAAGCTGTCATACATAATGATCAGATGAAATACATGGAAGTTCTTTATAAATTAAATCAACTGTATATAAATTCAGCAATCATACAGCAGTGTTGAAAAAAGCATAAGATTTAGCTTCAGACAGACTTGGGTTTCTTTTTTTTAAATATAAATTTATTTATTTTAATTGGAGGCTAATTACTTTACAATATTGTATTGGTTTTGCCATACATCAACATGAATCTGCCATGGGTGTACATGTGTTCCCCATCCTGAACCCCCCTCCCATCTCCCTCCCCATACCATCTCTCTCACTTCCATCCAATTAATAACATTGCAACCTTAAGCAGTTTACTTAGCATCCTTTTGACTGTGTTTTCAAACCCATATAATGGAGATAATGATACTTTTGTAAGATTGCTGTGGATTACAGATAATGTACTTAACAAACAAAGCATAGTGTCTGGCATTACAGATCAATAAAAGCAGCCATTGTCATTTCCAACAGTTTGCATCTCTGTAAGATCAGGTAGTTCCTGCTCCCAATCTGAAGATTAATAGCTATTGAATCTGGAACTCATTTTTTTTGTCTTTGTTGTGTTATTAGAGTTCTCTTTTTCTTATATTCCATCCAGGATTTGGAATCATTAGGGAGGGGCTTTTAGTTGAATATACTCTGTCTTTTGATCTATCTCTACAGTTAATCAGAGCTTACTGCTGCAGGCCCTGGAAAGTCAGTTCACCCTGGCCACCATAATCTTCATCATACTGGTCAGAGTATCCACTAGGAGCTTCTAAATTTATACGTAAATTTGGAGACCCCAAGTCTCAGCCCCATTCTTCACAGGAGAATTCAAACTATGTCTGACAGTCATTACAGAGAAATGTGAGCCTTTCCCCCATTCCCTGCTCCCTAAAAAAAAAAAAAAAAAATATATATATATATATATATATATATATATATATATATAAACTCTTGAGCCATTTCAACCAATTAAGGTAAATTACTTTAATAAAAAATGAAAAAGTTTGAGAAGCCTAAGGGTCAACACTATAGGCTAAACTATCCATTGGGCAAGTAACTGTCCCCTTATGTGTGGTATGGGGTGGTGGCTCACCTTAACACTCCTGAGTGATTACTTAAATATTTTCTAGTGCATATGTCAAAAGAGAAGAACAGGGAATATGGTATGTTCTTAGTTCTGCTTGAAGAGTCACCAGGAGATGCTGTTACTAGCATGTGTGTCATGACATTTACACAACTCACATGCTCCTTTGGTTCCATTTCATCACCAATCATCTGTTTAATACTTACTATAAACATGACATGTAAGGGATTACAGATGCCATGTACAATGTAATCTCTGTGTTCAGGGAGTATGTAATTTATTCAGAAAGACAAGATTCCACATAGATTATGATTCAAAATCAATATATAATTAAATGATTGTTTCTGTAGTACAAATGAGGTAGAAATGCTATTTGAGTTTTTATGAATGTGAGCTCAATGTGGGACAGGGTAATTTGGAAAATCTTTGTGGGGTGATAAAATATGAGATGGATCTTGAAAGAATGGAAATATGGAAATATTTTGGTAACAGAGAGAGAAAAGGCAATTTAGATAACATGACAATGGAGTGTTTCAAGTCAATGTTCTCTCTGTCACTCTCTCATCCTCTTTCTCTTCACTCTATCTTACTTTCCTGTCTCTTTTCTTCTATCACAGAACAAAAACTAGGTGCTGAACCAAGTAGAATTCGAGGAGAATCAAAACATTGTTAACTACTGGCTTCTATAGGGAACTGCCCTGCTTTGAAAAGATGCACTAGCCTTCTAGCACATAGTTGCCTCTCCCATGAAGATATTTACAACCGAGGCAGAGAATTGATAGCTCCCATGTTAGGAGTCAAACTTCCCTGGTCATGGTGTTGTATGAAGCTACTCATGATGCAGGTTCTCTTAATGCCATACCTTCATCTAATGACCATTCCTCTGTGTGAGATGATCTGTTAGTCAGTCACTGTGCTCCCCAAAGTACTCAGATCACACTTTTAACTGCTCCTACATCAACAGCATGGAAGCCTGTAGAGTGAGCATCAGCCTCTGCCTCCTCTGTGTTCCACTCTGGCTTTGGACAATCAACGCAGTTCACTGATTTCATGTCCATCTGTTCGTTCCATCTCGGCCTGAGCCCATGATTTCTGCTTTGCCTCTTTGTTCAAAGTATATATGTTCTCCCTTCTTTCTACATTAATTGACTTCCCTGACCCCTAGTTGTGACTCCTTTCTTGGCCATCCACTTTTCACTCATAATTGCACCCACAGCTATTACTGCCACCTCCACTTTGGCCATTCTAAAGTCTGGGTCTACATCCAAAACCTCTCTCTTAGTTTCAGACCTATAGAACTGTGGTGTTGGAGAAGACTCTTGAGAGTCCCGTGGACTGTAAGATCAAACCAGTCAATCCTAAAGGAAATCAGTTCTGAATATTCATTGGAAGGACTGATGCTGAAGCTGAAACTCCAATGCTTTGGCTACCTAATGTGAAGAACTGACTCATTGGAAAAGACCCTGATGCTGGTAAAGATTGAAGGCAGGAGGAGAAGGGGACGACAGAAGACAAGATGGTTGGATGGCATCACCAACTCAATGGACATGAGTTTGAGCAAGCTCTGGAAGATGGTGAAGGACAAGGAAGCCTGGCTTGCTGCAGTCCATGGGGTTGCAAAGAGTTGGACACTGAGCAACTGAACTGAACTGAACTGAGAGGTGACTGCTGGCTTGATATTTCTATCTGGAAGTTCAGTACACAATTCAGCATTGACCTATCCAAATTTATATTCTTCCTCTCTCCCAAATTTATTCTTCCTTTCATTCACCTTCTCAATCCATCGTTTCACCATCTGTTTGCTTATCTGTTTTAAGATTCATTGTGGCTGTGAGCCACAGAAACCCAAAAGAACAGTGGCTTAGACAAAAAAGAAATTTATTTTTTCTTGCATGTAAATGAGAGTACTTCAGGGCTGATTTGGCAGCTCTGTAAACATAAGAGACCCTCTGCCCTCTGCCTTCCTCTATATGCAGTTTCCTCCTTATCTTCCAAAATGGCTGCTCTACCTCCCGTAATTATGGCTGAATTCCAGTCATCAAAAAGGAAGAGAAGGGCATGCTCCTTCCCATTAAGGACTCATCTTGGGACATTCACATACCACTTTCATGTACAGCCACTGGCCAGAATTGAGTTACTTGGCTGCAAAGGAGACTGGGAAATAAGGGCTTCTTCCATTCCCATTAAAATTCAAAGCTTCTATTACTAGGAAAGAAGGGCATAATGTAATGTGGGGAAACTAGCTAGAAATATGGGAGTCATTCTCATCTCCTGCATTTTCCTCACCTTCTGCCTTCAAGACCAATATTTCTCATAACTCTGTCCCCTAAAATGCTCTCAAGTTTACTCAGGTCCCATCTCTCACAAGGACTATGAAACAAACTTTCTGAAGAAATCCTCTGAGGTCAGTACCACAGGCTCCTATGTATTCAACCCATTCGCCACAAGCTCCTAAAGTTTTCTTTCAAACAGGCAAATTTAATTTTCAGTCTTGTTTGATTCTGTATCGCCTTCAGGACAAAATCTAAACTCCTGGGAGTGGTATACAAGCCCACCAATTCTTGAACTTATCCTATTCTCTAGTCATAAAATATACCTGTATTTACTGGAAGACATGACACTCCTCTGGGTCCCTTACCTTTTCCATACTGTTCATTTGCCTAGAATGTAAACACCTGCTTGCCCTCCCAGCCCCAGCACAGATTTCACCTGCTCTGTGAGGTCTCCTCTGACTCTCCCAGGCTGGACTGCGTGGCCTCACAGTACCTGCACTGACCCCCATACAAGCATATTGCCTTGGAATTTTAGGTTTACAATTCCAGAATGTAAGCTCCAAGGCTGTGCCTTATTTGTCTTTAAACCTGCAATCTCCAAGTACAGTGCCTGGTCTGGGGCAAGGGTTCAATGGATGATTAAACAAGTGAATGAAGAAAATCAAATACCTAAGCTAGGTAGAACTGTGCGCAAAGTTAGAGTAAATAGACTCCGAGGGAAAGTTTGAGGACATTTCTTATATTCAGAGTAAAGAAACTTAGTACATAAGCTCAAATACATTTATTTGGAGTATCTAATCTTTTTAAGTTGCTTTCTGATTCTTAACTGTGTGCTGTGAGTAGTTAATATCATTAGATAAATGACTTTCAATACGGAGTATTATTTTGGTATGTTCAAAATTCAACATAAAGTATGCAGCATAAAAAAAGAATAAAAAATATAATTCTCACTTTGAAGTCTATTTATAGACCTCCTTGATAGGAGTCAGACAACCTCCTTCCTACTATTGGTTCAGCAGCTAGCTTGGACAAGTTGACTAACTTTTCTGGGTTTCAGTTGCCCCCAAATAAGAGATTTGAAAAATGATGTCTAAGTTCTCCTGCAGCTCAAACATACTCTAGTTGCGTAAAACCATGCCCTGAAAAGAAGGTTGATGTGTTTTGCATTACAGAGCATTTTCTGCCTTGAGTATTTTATTCTGACTTGGGAAAATAAACTCAGGATTTCTTAAAAGAAGGATCAAGAATGCAGGGGAGTAAGGTCCAGGTAAAATCTTAAAACAAAAGAGCAAGAGTTGAGGTAGAAAATGAGGTTTGTGACCCAGTGTCTCTTTTACTCCTCTATTCTCACACTGTCCTATTTATTTTTTAGGGCAAGAGATGAAAGTAGGTTGGACTGGATGGGGGATGGGCAAAGGGGCATCCTGCAGCTGCAGTTTCCTTTCATGTCCCCCTTAAACCAGGTGACAGGGTGGAGGAAAAACTAATTGAGGTGGGATGACTTCCGATGTGCCTGAGGGTCCCAAGTTCTTTCATCTCCCCTTTCCTTCTCAACATTTCAAACACGCATAATAGCAGGACTGCAATCCTGACAGGGCTGGGCTGAACATTTTCTGCTGAAAATATGTGCTTTCTTGACTCTGGGACCTGGGGTATTTTGTGACAAGAGACTGAGCACTTTGGCTGCCTTTTTCTCTTCCAGATGAAAAGGTGGCTGCATTTGGAATTTCTGTGTTGGTAGTTTGACAGACATGAAGGTGGAAATACATGTGATTGAGAAAGCAAATGAGAGGCTGATTTCTCCTAAAAGATGGGAATTGTGCTCTCTGAGGTATGCGGTGTGATGTGAGAGTGTGTGAACTAGTCCCCAGAAGGTTCTAATGGGATTCTCCCCTTCAATAACTTTTTTAAGCCCTGAGGCTCTGTCATACAAGGCTCCATTCTGCTGACTGAGTGTGTTCCTGAGGTGGTTAACAAGTAACTCTGCTCTTAGCTCTTAGCTGGCAGGAGTTTTCAGTTGTTCCAGTACTAACACACACCTTAGCCTCTCTAGAGGATGTTCAGATTCACAGTTGCATTTTGTTTTGTTTTTGATAGTTTATGTGGCAAATGGATGGGGTGGTCTTCAAAAAAGATCTCCCAAGCCTCCAGATTCCTCATTATGTTGGGGAACTAGTCAAAAGAGGAGCCATTAGCTCTACCAAATAAGTTGCAGTGGTCTTTTGTAATGGCTTTCACTGTGAATAATTCCCCTTGACCTCTTCACCCCAAATAGGATCAATGCCATATTGTTTGCAAGCTACTTCTTTTGCAAGCCCTCATTTCCCTGTACTTGGAAACCTGGCGACTGGTCAAACCTGGCAACTGCTACTGCCGCTGTAAGTAGCAGGGCCAGCGGATGCTTTCTCACCCTCTCTAGTACCAGTTTTCTGTGGGGCTTGCAAGAGGGGTGAGTTATCTTCCAAATGTCTTTACATTTACTAGGCCATTTTCTTTCTAATTTTACATTTTATTTCCTTTATTTTTTGAATGAGTATTAAATTCACATGGCACAAAATGAAAAAGTTGTAAGAGTATTAGGTACAAAGTCTTGTTCTTACTCCTGTCCCCTATCCTACCTGTCCTCCCCTCCAGAGGCAACCAACGTTACTGGTTTTTAGAATACTTCCAAAGATATTCCGTAGGGCTTCCCAGGTGGCTCAGTGGTAAAGAATCTGCCTACCAATGCAGAAGATCCCTGGAGTAGGAAATGGCAACTCATTCCAGTACTCTTGCCTGGGAAAGCCCATGGACAGAGGAGCCTGGCGGGCTACAGTCCATGGGGTTGAAAAGAGTTGGACATGACTGAAGCAACTAAACAACAACAAAGATTTTCTGTACTTATACAAGTAAATATGTATATAGCCTATTTTTTATTCCTTTATAAATACAAATGGTAGCACACTATTCACAGCTGGCCCCTTGTTTGACTGACTAACATGTCTTGTTTTTCCCATCACCAGTCCACATACAACTACCTCACTCTTTTTTTAACGGCTGCACAGTATTACATGGCATGGACATACGATTGTATATTTAATCAATTATGAGACCATTTTTATCTTTAGAAATATGTGTACAGAAGTCATTGCTACAGGGAACAGCATCATCACAGCTTCCTCCTCCTCTATTAAGGTAAGTCATGTGGGTATCTGCGCCTCCTCCCAGGGGCACTAAGTTTGGTGATGAACTTCCCTGTAGCCTGCAGCATGCACAGCCCCTCATCCCTCTGCTACCAGATGTCAGATACAGGGAGATCATCTTCTTTGCTCCAGTGAGAAAGCTGAATTTCTACCCTCTCAACCTATATTATTTTATTAGCAATACTATTTTTATATAGTTTCTATTATTATCCTCTGGGCATGGGAAAGATTGGTTTTACATTTCCAGGCCACTTAAGACTGTGACGTTGACTTCCCTGGTGGCTCAGATGGTGAAGCGTCTGCATATAATGCCGGAGACCCAGGTTCAAATCCTGCGTTGGGAAGATCTCCTGGAGAAGGAAATGGCAACTCACTCCAGTATTCTTGCCTGGAAAATCCCATGGATGGAGGAGCCTGGTAGGCTACAGTCCATGGGGTCGCAAAGAGTCAGACACAACTGAGCGACATCACTGGGATGTCACAACAACTAAGTACCATGTTATCCTTTTCCCTAGTGTCATACACATGTCATCAGGCAATTCCACTGTACCTAGATACATATCACAGGTTACAGAGAAATCACTAGAGCACCAAGGTTTGTTCTAGGAGTTGGATAATAATATTCTCTGTATTTAACAGTTCTACTGGTTCCTTTACATAACTCTGCAATATATATGGGGACCCAACTGAGCTTAACAGGGCAGGAATCAACTATCTTATTCATTTTGTTTCCTTTAGTGCCTACCAAAGTACTTGGCATCTAGTAAGTATTTACTATAGGCTAAAAGACTTGGGTATTTGGAAAAAAATATTAGTTTTTTTGAGTTTCACATAAGGTTCTTGCATTTGTTTGCCAAACCTGTATGCAGGTCAAGAAGCAACAGTTAGAACTGGACATGGAACAAAGAGCTGGTTCAAAATTGGGAAAGGAGTACATCAAGGCTGTATATTGTCACCCTGCTTATTTAACTTATATGTAGAGTACATTATGAGAAATGCTGTGATGGATGAAGCACAGGCTGGAATCAAGGTTGCCAGGAGAAATATCAATAACCTCAGATATGCAGATGACAACACCTTTATGGCAGAAAGCCAAGAGGAACTAAGGAGTCTCTCGATGAAGGTGAAAGAAGAAAGTAAAAAATCTGGCTTAAAACTCAACATTCTAAAAAGAAAAGATCATGGCATCCGGTCCCATCACTTCATGGCAAATAGATGGGGAAACAATAGAAACCAGTGACAGACTTTATTTTCTTGGGCTCCAAAATGACTGCAGATGGTGACTGCAGCCAGGAAATTAAAAGATGCTTGCTCATTGGAAGAAAAGTTATGACAAACGTAGACAGCATATTAAAAAGCTGAGACACTACTTTGCCAACAAAGGTCTATATAGTCAAAGCTATGGTTTTTCCAGTAGTTGTGTATGGATGTGAAAGTTGGATCATAAAGAAGGCTGAGTGCAGGAGAATTGATACTTTTGAACTGTGGTGTTGGAGAAGACTCTTGAGAGTTACTTGGACAGCAAGGAGATCAAACCAGTTAATCTTAGAGGAAATAAACCCTGAATATTCATTGGGCTGATGCTGAAGCTGAAGTTCCAATACTTTGGCCACCTGATGCAAAGAGCCAACTCACTAGAAAAGACCCTGATGCTGGGAAAGATTGAAGGCAGGAGGAGAAGGGGATGACAGAAGACAAGATGGTTGGATGGTATCACTGACACAATGGACATAAGTTTGAGCAAGCTCCGGGAGATGCTGAAGGACAGGGAAGCCTGGCATGCTGTGGTCTATGGGGCCACAGAGTCAGACATGACTGAGCGATTAAACAACAACAACAACTTGTATTTGTCAGTGTTTGATCAGAGAAGCAAAACTGTAAGCAATTATGTTAAATAAGAAAGTTATTACAGGAATTTGACCTTATATAATCAAGGAAGCTGATTAGTTTTTGTTTGGCTGTTGCTTCTGCACCAGGCACTGGGTCTAAATTCAAAACAGGCAGCCCAGAAGGAAAGCTGGAAGTTGAGGACTAACTAGAACTTGTATCAGTCTCTTAACGGCCCTCAAGCCTCTAGTCAGTGATGGATTGACATGAAGGAGAACCTGACACCCTTTATCACAAAGCTGTACACAGACTTGATGCAGGTATCAGAGAAGCTGAAGAGGTAGGTAGAAGGAGCAGACCTTACTGTTGTCCCAGAAGCTGCATATACTGTCTTAGGACTGAAGAAGCTGTAGAGTGTCTGGCAGCACCTGGAGGAGCTGTGAACCCATCTGCTGCCCCACACCAAGAAGGTGAGCTATCAGATCAGCAACACCATGTGGGCATTGCAAGAGCACTGTGACCATGCACTGTCTTTCCAAGTATAAAAAAGAATATGTATGTTGCTTTATTTCCACCATTCAAATCTTACCCAAAATGTCTCTGTGTGTGCTCAGTCATGTCCGACTCTTTGTGACCCCATGGACTGTAGCCTGCCAGGCTCCTCTATCCATAGAATTTTCCAGGCAAGAATACTAGAGTGGGTTGCCACATCCTTCTCTAGGGTATCTTCCTGACCCAGGGGTTAAGCCCGTGTCTCCTGTATTGGCAGGCGGATTCTTTACCCCTGCACCACCTGGGGAGCCACAAAATGTCTCTAGTGATCCATATTAACAAAAAACTATGCAGAGAAGGGAATTCTGGGAAATGTAGTTCCTTGTTAGCCAAAATCAGATTCTCTAAAAGGAAACATTCACATCATATCAGTCAAAATGGACATCATTAAAAACTCTACAAACAGTAAGTGCTCCAGAGGGTGTGAAGAAAAGGGAACCTTCCTACACTGTTGGTGGCACTGTAAATTGGTGCAGCCACTATGGAGAACAGTATGAGGGTTCCTCAAAAACTAAAGACAGAGCTAGCATATAACCCAGCAAACCCACTCCTGGACACTTTCTGGAGGAAGTCATAATTCGAAAAGATACATGCACCCCAATATTCACTGTAGCCCTATTTACAATAGCCAAGACATGGTAGCAACCTAAGTGACCATCAACAGATGAGTGAATAAAGAAAATGTGGTGTGTGTATATATATATATATATATATATATATATACACAATAGAATATTACTCAGCCATAAAAAGAATGAAATAATGCCATCTGCAGCAACATGGATAGACCTAAAGATTATCATACTGAGTGAAGTTAAGTCAAAGTCAAATATATGATATCACTTACATGTGGAACCAAAAAAAATTATATAAATGAACTTATTTATAAAACAGAAACAGATTCGTAGACTTAAAAAACAAACTTTTGGTTATCAAAGGGGAAAGGTAGGGGTAGGGATAAATTAGGAGTTTGGGATTAGTAATATACTACTATATATAAAATAGATAATCAACAAGGGTCCACTGTATAGCACGGGGGACTCTAGTCAGTACTCTGTAATAACCTATATGGGAAAAGAATCTGAAAAAGAATGGATATACATATATGTGTAACTGATTCACTTTGCTGTACACCTGAAACAAATACAACATGGTAAATCAACTATACTCCAATATAAAATAAGAATTAAATTAAAAAAGAAACATTCAAAGACTATAAGTTAGCTTCCCAATTTAATTTTCAGTAGCTATAGAAAGGCAAAGAAAAATAATAAGTCTTTATGCTATTCCCTAAAGATAGTATTTTTATTCTCATGGGAAACCCATGATTTTACTGGGAATGCAGTAAACACTTCCCTTGAGAGAATCTGATTTACAAAGGCAAAAGAGTATTTATCTCCAGATTATATTGCACAGTGCAGTTTAGGCAGGAAACAAGGCAATTGCATTTTTCTAGTAGCTGTTTTTTCTTAGTTAAGTATTTTTCTCAGCCCACTCAAGGTTAAAAATGTGCATATGAATTCTTTTTTTCTTCTTCTTGAATTTACTTTAATTTTATTCTTAAATTTTCTAAAATCAGTAAAACATCCTGGTAGTAGATCTCAGACAATCTATTAATGCTTTAAAATTAACAGAGATATTTCAGCCCAAAGTTGCTGAGTTCTATTCACTATGGTAGATCACACAATTGCTCCCAATTTTTCACTCCTTCTTGTTTCCCCTCTTTGCTGTGTCACTTCACAGCTCCTCTGATTACAGGGAGAAAGTATATTTCTTCACCACCTGCCTTTGGGCTTGGCCATGTGACTTGCTTTGGCCAGTGGTATGCTGGCAGAAGCTACAGTGGCAAGTTCTGAGCTTGGGCCTTGTGTCTTTCACTCTCCTCTTGGACTCCTGCCATCTCATGAGAAGAGCTTGTGCTAGAGAGTATAGCCCCTCAGACTGGCCTCCCAGATGAGCACACACAGAGTAGAGCTGCCCTAGGTGACCTGAAGATCTGTGAGAATAAATGACTGCTATTTAAAGCCAATGAGTTAGGGGGTGGTTTGTTATATAGCATTTTTGTAGAAATACCTGTTCCAGTTATTTTCTGCCACTTAATCCCCTTACCACTACCAAAACAAAACAAAATTTAGTGGCTTGCAGCAGCAATAACCATTTATTTATCCACAGATCAGCAGTTTGGGTAGAGCTCTGCAAGGAAGACAAGAGGCTCACTCATCTGACTGGCAAGGTGGTGATGGCCGCCAGCTATAGCTCACTGAGGCTTCTCCTTGGGTTGCTGGCTTTCTCACACATGGTAGCTGTGTTTCAAGAATGACCATCTCAAGAGACAGAAAATAAAACATGCCCGTTTCTTAAGGCCCAGGCCCAGAAACTGAGCCACTCTCACCTTTGCCACACTCTAGCAATCAAGCATTCACAGAACCCTTATTAAAGGATACAGGATATAGACTTTGCTTCTTGAGGAGTATATAAGAATTTCGGGACCATGTTCTAAAACTGTCACAGTATATATCTGATAGACACCTCCAAGCATAAACCCTTCTACCAGCATTGGAAAACATCTTTGGGGGTAAAATAATGAAAAGAAAGGAGTAAGGGAAAAGGCAGAAAAGGTACATGAGAGCTATCACCCATCTTCTGCCCTTCTTCTTCAAAGTTTCCTGGTTTCTAATCTAGCAACCTCAGATATTCAGATGACACCACCCTAATGGCAGAAAGCAAAGAGGAACTGAAGAGCCTCTTGATGAAAGGAAAAGACGAGAGTGAAAAAGTTGGCTTAAAACTCAACATTCAAAAAATGAAAGTCACGGTATCTGGTCCCATCACTTCATGGCAAATAGATGGGAAAACAATGGAAAGAGTTAGAGACTTTATTTTCTTGGGTTCTAAAATGACTGCAGATGGTGACTGCAGCCATAAAATTAAAACATGCTTGCTTCTTGGAAGAAAAGCGATGAGCAACCTAGACAGCATTTTAAAAAGCAGAGACATTACTTTGCCGACAAAGGTCCGTCTAGTCAAAGTTATGGTTTTTCCAGTAGTCATGTATGTATGTGAGAGTTGGACTATAAAGAAAGCTGAGCCCTGAAGAATTGATGCTTTTGAACTGTGGTGTTGGAGAAGACTCTTGAGAGTCCCTTGCACTGCAAGGAGATCAAACCAGTCCATCCTAAAGGAGATCAATCCTGGGTGTTCATTGAAAGGACTGATGCTGAAGCTCCAATACTTTGGCCATCTGATGCAAAGAACTGACTCATTGGAAAAGACCCTGATGCTGGGAAAGATTGAAGGTGGGAGGAGAAGGGGATGACAGAGGGTGAGATGGTTGGATGGCATCACCAACTCGATGGACATGAGTTTGAGCAAGCTGCTGGAGTTGGTGCTGGACAGGGAGGCCTGGGGTGTTGCAGTCCATGGGGCCTCAAAGAGTCAGACACGACTGAGTAATTGAACTGAACTGAACTGAATCTAGCAACAGAACAAAAGAAGAGACTGATATTTGTGTGGCCCACTTGGAAGTTAGAGACATTAAAAGAACTTTGGACTTGAGTCAGAGAGTAGGAATCTGACAAAACCAAATTTTGGCCACTGTGATGTTAAGGATAGAAAAAAGAAGTTTAATCAGGTGATTTGGCTCTGTCTATATCATACTACCTGAGTGAGACCTCTGGAACATTACTTAACCACTCTGGGTCTCAGGTCTTGTGTCTGTAAAATGAAGTGAACAGGATGGTTTCTGAAATTTCTTCCTATTCTGACACTCTATGAATCATTGTCATTTTCTTTATGACTCTGACATCTAGATGATGGCCTGGACTTTCTATATTTAACTCATCAGAATCTATTTTTGCTACATGCCCTAAATAATGAATGGGATTCCTCAGTAAAACCAAACCTTACAAGGTCTGAGCAATAATGAGCTTCAGAATAATGATGGCTGAGCTGAGTGGGACAGCTATGCTAGTGACTGAGCACTCACTTCTCCCTGTAATTGGAATAAAATGAAAACATCTTTTCTTCTACTTCAGCAAAGAAGAGACAGACTAATATTTTCAAAGGGAAGTTTACTAAAAGCTAGGGAAACAAAATATAAACAACTGTTTCCCAAATAATAGTAATACAAAACTAAAATACTCATTTCTAAATATAGGAAATAAAAGCAGTGAAGAGTTTTTCTGAACTGAAATCTTATGTAAATAGTGACCTTCTGTCTCTGTGGTGCTATGGATTAATCCTGTTAAGACATGGGTTCAAATCCTATATCTGCTGCTGAATCTTTTACCTGGGTGAAGTTACCAAAGCATATTGAGCCTTAATTTCTTCACCTCTAAAATGAGAATAATCATACCTGCTATGGTCTGAATATTGATGTCCCCCAAATCCACATGTTGACACCCTAACCCTGTAGGTAATGATATTTGGAGGAAGGGTCTTTGGGAGGTGCTTAGGTCATGCTTAGGTTAACCTCTAACTTGTTTCCAGATATTCTCTCTACCTCCTTGCTTTATTAGAGACTTCACTCTTCTTGTCCTAAAACTGGGAAGATTGCAAAATTTGATTTCTGAGTCTCTTCCTCAGACTCCTTTAAGCCTGAACTGCACCACTGTACTTATTTTGAAACCATGCAGATTGGTGCCACTATAAATTTCTGGTCATCAATATTAACGTATCAAAGAGACCCTTAGCTCAGGTCTTCCAGCTTGCTGGGTTTTCCTGCTCCATGGCAACTATTTCCAGCTGCTCATACTCCTGACTTTCTCCTGGGCCATCATTCTCAACAAATGATTTTGCCTCCTACTTCACAGAGAAATTAGAGGCCATTAGTCAAGACTTTTTTTATGCCTTGTTAAGTCAGTCCTCATCCTTTCATCTTTCCCTGCTGTTATGTAGGAGAAGGCTAATGCCTCTGTTCCCTCGTTGTATGAATCCATCCCTTCCTACCTTCTCAAGAATCTTGCCATCTTAACTCTGCCCACTATCTTTAATCTTGAAGTTCTCAATTACTAATCAGCATTTAAACATGCTCAAGCCTAATTCATTCAAGCAAGACTAAATAACTATAAAACCAAAAATCTTCACGTGATTCCATTGTATAATAAAGACTTTGACCTTCTCAAAAAGAAGTATGTACATCCCTGGCTCCTGGGAAGTAAACTCTGAGCTCTTGGAATTTCCCAAGTGATAAGACTGTCCTTGTCATTCAAAGCAGGCCCCTAGTACCATGTGAAATCAGCCCAATATCCTGGGAGTGGACAGCTGCAGACAGAGTTCAACCACATGGATGACCAATCAATCAATCATATCTACATACTGAAGCTCCAATAAAAATTCTGATAGCACAGCTGGGTGAGCTTCACAGGTTGGCAGTACTCTGTGCATATTTTCACACATTAATACTGGGGAGGTAATACATCCTAAGAACAATGGAGGCTTCACCTATGACCCTCCCAAACTCTGTCCTACATATCATTTACTTTATTTAGCTGGTTCTAATTTGTATCCTTTCCCTGTAATAAACTATGAGTATAATAAGTTTCAATGAGCTCTGTGAATCTTTCTGATAAATTATTGAAGCTTACAGGTGTTTGGGGAACTCTCAAAGTTACAGTTGGTGTCAGAAGTGAGGGTGATTTTGTGTGGACTCTTCTAACTTTGTAGTTGAACCCCAACTCCTTGTATTAATAGTTGGGATGAGAAATCTTAGACAGACTTGGTAGTCTAAAGGACTGTGTCCTCAACATTGCAGTTTGTGTAACTCGGGGCACCACATTCCTTTTCCAGCTATTATTGATGTTACTTTCCCCTTTTAGAGTCGAAACACGGTTTTTGGTCTGAAAAAATTATCCATTTAATTGAAAAACCTGGAGTATACTACCCCACTGCCCTGGTTAAGCGGGCTGAAGAGACCAGACCCCTGACATCATCATAGCCACGTCGGATGCCCTTCACAAGGCAGCAGGCAAAGACAATAACCAGGACCTCCATAAAGGCAATGCTCAAGCCCGTTGCAATCACCACTTTGCTCCTCAGCCAGCCCCCCGTCTTCGCCACACAGCTTTCAGCATGCATCTCCTTTATGCTGAAATTAATCCCACAGCCTTTAGTGATGCTGACACAGTAGGAGCCAGGGACTCGCTTGGTCGTGAGCAGGATGTATTCCCAGTCTGTGTAGTTAGCTGCCCTGCAGCACTTAAAATGTTCCTGCATCCTGTCCATAATCGGTGACATGTGATTGTTTTTTTGATAATTCTGTATCTGCTGCTGGAAGTCCTTATTAGATTCTGACATCACCTTATCTTCAAGCATATAGCCAGCAACGACTGCAGCCACCTCCGCCAGCATGATTAGGGACAAGCAGATGGCAAGCATGATCATAAGACAGTAGTCTTCCTTCCAGGCCCCATAGCAGCCCACAAAGGCCACTAGGAAGAGGCATATACTCATTGCGATGATGACCACGGGCACCAGGGATTCAGGGGTGGCCTCCCAGTTAGTGGTCTGATTCAGGTCGAGCTTGGCCCCTAAGCCCACAGCAATCAGTCCCACTGCACAGATGCAACAGGTCAGCAGAAGAACATAGAGCAAGGCCTTGACACATTTCATTCCTCCTTCCACCACCATGGCTGCCAGGCTTGGGCTCCAGAAGGCTGTGCACGCTCTTGCCTTGGCTCAGGGGCTTTCTATATAGCTAAAATTTGGGGGAAAAATATTATCTACAAAGTCCATCTCCATTTCCTTTCCTATTCATTCCTAAACCCACAGCAACTGGTTTCTGCCCATATCATTCTGATGATATTCCCACATACCTCACCAATGAGCACCTTGTCACTAAATCCAATGGACAGTGACTTTCTCCTCTGATCTGTCAGAAACATTCATCACTCCATCTTTGAATGACTTATCTCTTGGCTTCTGTGATACCACATTTCCTGATTTCCCTCCTATCTCTGGCCACTACCTCTCAGTTTTCTTTTTGGTACCTCTTCCTCAACCCTGCCCCACATATTAACATTTTCTAGAGACTCTCTGAATGATTTCATGCACTAGTGAGTCCCAAACCTATAACTTAGCTTTAAACTCATCCTTAGCTTCATTCAAATACCAACATGTCTGTGCATGCATGCTAAGTTGCTTCAGTCTTGTCCTACATTTTGTGACCCCATGGACTGTAGCCCACCAGGCTCCTCTGTCCAGGAGATTCTTTACGTAAGAATACTGGAGTGGGTTGCCATGCCCTCCTCCAGGGGATCTTCCCGACCCAGGGATCGAACCCACGTCTCTTTTGTCTCCTGCATTGGCAGGCAGGTTCTTTACCAGTAGCGCCACCTGGGAAGCTCATCAACATGTCTACTTGAATTTAAACTAGACTGTCTTCATTGCTCTAGTCCCAGAATATAGCATAGTACCTGGCATATAGTAGGTACTCAGTAAATATTTGTTGAGTGAAGGAATAAATGAATTAGTGTGCTATGTCTCACAGGAACTGAAGCTCAATTTTTTCATAATTAAACTCATCAATAGAGCCCAAACACACTCCTCTCCTGGAGTTTCTTGTCTCAAATAAATTGTGTCACCATCCTCTCTGTTGCCTAAGTTAGAAACCTTGGGAATCATCCTTTAATTTTCTCTCTCCTTCATCTCCACATCCCATCCATCAAAAAGCTCTGTCAATTCTCACTTCCTTAAAATCCTTCATATCCATCTACTTCTCTCCACCTCACAGGCAATGCATTAATCCAGTCACTGCCATCCATTACAAGGATTACTCCAGCAGCCTCCATATTGTTCTCCCTTAGGTCTTACCCCTTCTACTCATTCTGCATATTTCAGCCAGTAATGTTTCTGGCTGGACCTCTCTTCTACGGTTAACCTATTGGGCATTGATTCTTTGATATTCTTATTATCTTGATTTTTATGCAGTATTTTCTTTCCATTAGCCCTCACATTCAATCAATTATCAACTCCTGCCCAATTGACATCCAGCATAATTTTGAGCCTTTCCTTCCCCTCCATTCCTCCATACTGCCATTGCCCTGATTTAAGCTTTTACATTTCCTCAGTAGGATATTACAAAAGTCTCCTAACAGATCTCCTTGCTTCTGGTCTTGCCTCATTAAAAATGTATCCATTCTTCCACCACAGTCAGAAACAGTATCTATCATGACATCTGACTGCATCACTCTCTCTAAAACCTCAAATATTTCTCCACTGCTTATAAAAGAAAGTTTAAGCTTCTCAGTATGGCATATAAAGCCCTCCATGACTTAGCCTCTGACTATCCTACAAGCTTACACCATTTTCCATTTAATACTTTATCCTTAAAGAAAACTTAATGACTTGTAGACACACACATAGAACATACAAGCCATGTTTTCCCCTTCATACATTTGATAATGTTGTTTCTTTTTGTCTACAATGTTTTCCCCACCTTTCTTTGCTTAAGGGCCTCTTCTGAGACCCTATAATACTTGAAAATGTCTCAGGTATTATCAGATACCATTATATTGAAATTAATTATTTAATACCTGCACTCCACTAGACAGGTAGCTCTTCAAGGACAGGGACTGTATCCTTGGCAGCGAGCATTGTGACTTAAGCGAGCTGAGATTCTAACTTCTTGGGGAGCCAATAGAACTGGATAGCCAGTTCTCTTGGTAGTAGTTCAATTGATTTTAGTCAGTGACTCTTGTAGATGGCAGGTACCTTTTGGGTCATTCAGTCCCACTTCCCCTCATAGGAAACTCCTCTACAATAGGGGCCAAAATAATTCAGTTAAATGTGATAGAGCATTTCAACCTCAGACAGCTCTTTTTTTTTTTTTTTTTCATACAGCTCTTATTTGTAATGTATACATATGGTCCCTTCTGGTGAAAGTGAAAATTGATAATACTTTCTTAGGAAATAATTTGGGAACACATGTGTTTATGTGTGTTTTTATTTATATTTTTATTCCTAAAATTTGTATATCTTTATTCCTAGCAATGTCTCTTTCAGAAATCTCTTCTCAGAAAATTGTCCAAAAATCTGGAGAAAATTTATCACATAATAATGTTCATCATGGTTGAATGGATAAAGAAGATGTGAGATACACACACACACACACACACACACACACATATATTTACACACAAACACATATACATACAATGGAATATTACTCAGCCACTAAAAAAGAATGAAATTTTGCCATTTGCAACAACATGGATCTGGAGGGTATTATGCTAAGTGAAGCATGTGAGACAGAGAAAGACAAATACTGTATGCTTTCACTTATATGTAAAACAAAAAAAAATAAGCAAATGAACATAACAAAACAGAAATAGAATAGACTCAGATAGAGAACAAGCTAGTGGTCACCAGTGGGGAGAGGGGTGGGATGGAGAGGCAAGATGGGAAAGGGATTAAGAGGTACAAACTACTAGGTATAAAATAAGATACAAGAATATAATGTACAGCACAGGGAATATAGTCAATATTTTATAATAACTTTAAATGGGGTATAAGCTATAAAAATATCAAATCACTATGCTGTACATCTAAAACTAATATAACTATACTTCAATAAAATAAATAAATAATAACATTCATCACAGAAATACTCTTAGAGAAAAACTATAAATAGGGAGAGCTTCCCTCATAGCTCAGTCAGTAAACAATCCACCTGCAATGCAGGAGGCCCAGGTTCAATTCCTGGTTTGGGAAGATTCCCTGGATAAGGAAATGGCAACCCACTCCAGTATTCTTGCCTGGGAAATCCCATTAACAGAGGAGCTTGGCATGCTACAGTCCATGGGGTTGCAAGAGTCAGACACGACTTAATGACTAAACCATAAATAGGGAAAAGTAGGAGAACTGTTAAGTAAATTATGGTACATTCATAAAGTAGAATTTAAATCAAGTCATTTTAAGTGAAAAGTCAAGGTATAAATTTGCTTAATCAATATAACAGTATGTATACAAAAAAAGATGTTTAGAAAAAAATACTGAAAAGAAATAGTTGATGATTGTGGTTGATAGTGTCCTCATTTTACCTCCAAAATTTTCTACAGTAAGTGTGGATTATTTTTACAATAAGAAAAACTGCAGGTTTTGTTTTATTTTGATTTTTGTTAAGTTTTGTTGCTATTGTCTTAAGGAAACTATCACTACTCTCTTAAGAAACAAGTTTCTGGTCTTGGAATTCTCTGACTTCTGAGTCACTTCTCTCTTGCTACCGTGTTTCCACAATTTATTTCCTAAATACAGCCCAGCACACCCAAAAGAGTAGAGTACTTATTTGTGTTCCCTTCCTCATTCCTCTTGTGCTCACACCCTTGTTACTCTTGCCTCACAGCAATTCAGAGTACACCAGCCTCATCCTTTCTTCCATAAAGGCTGTGGTTTTATGCTTGGTCTATATCCCCAGCAGGGTTGACTAAATTACAGTTCCTGATTTGAAGGGTCTCATATCCCTGCTAAGAGAGCTGTGCATGATAAATAGAAAAATAAGGGTGTGCACAAGACAACCAAATTAAAAGGAAGAGATTGGTGCTCTCTTTCTGAAGGTATCAGAAAGGCTTCTCTGTATAAATGGATGCAGAAAGCCTCAACATTTTCTCCCTTAGAATCACAGCCTTCTAGCTAATACAAGCGTTTCTTATTTTACAGATGGGAATGCTGATGTACTCTGAATTCAAGTGATGTGATCAAGGTTTCATAACAAATTAGTAACATAACCCAGGACTAGAACTCAGGCTTTATGACTACCATGACCACGCTTTCCAGTGTTCTACAACTCAGCTTACTAACAAGAGGACAGCTGCTTTCTCAAGATTTTCAGAATAAGAGCCCATAACCCAAAGCAAAACAAAAAACAAAACAAACAAAAGCAGCAACAAAAACAAAGTAGGATCTGCAGAAACTAATGAAAACAGAAACACTCTAGTTTCTGTTTTGGGGAACAAGTAGGGACTCTGAGAACTACTTTGACCCTGAGGTTATTTCCAGAGGGCATATTGGAAAAACAAACAAGAGTCAATGACTATTTTGACTCCAATTATCTGGGAAAAAAATTTAAAACTATTGCCTCCTTTCATCTCTTGAATGCTGTTGACTAAAGGAGTTGCTGATTAGAGCTGTTAGTCAGGAATGCTGAGCAGCTCCGGGCAAGGACCCTGCATTCCAGACTGACCGTGCCCGACCAGGAACAGCAGGGTGAAAAGAAGCACTGAGCACACATTCCCAACTCCTTGCTACCCTCTGGCAAACAGACTGTGTTTACTTAGATTGCTATAAAAGGTATTTATCTAATTAGAGAGTGTTTCCCCCCTTTTATTAGTAAGCAATTAGACCACACTTTAGTACATTAAGGAGGTTTTGTAAATCCAACTGCAAGCATATAAATTCTGTAATTGTGTAATTGTATATTGGGCACAAAACCACGGATTTTCTTCTATTTTGGCTTGACCATTTTTAAAGCAATTTAGGGTTTTCTAAGCTAATGCTTATGTGGCGAGTGTTTTTTTAAAGCCTAGGCTAATACATATAATTTAGCCATTCTTTGGTCTTAAACCCAAACCAGAAAATGACACAAATTCCACACAAACTTGTATCAACTATTTGTCTTCCTTCTTCATCTTAAAGCTTAGGGATATTTGTTTCACAATGTTTAACAGTACAATGGTAGCATAGTATCATTTTTTAGCAAAGAAACCATAAAATTCTCATAGCCAAATCATTCCACAAATCCTAATTTAAACATCTGTAGCTCACAGGTATGTGACTGAATTTATCTTAATTAGATTATGTTTGTAAGACAGGAGTGGGAAAGAAAAGTAAAGATCATATCAATTTGAATATTCACTTTGTTATGTTAAAAGTATTAGGTTGAACTATATAATATTCCTAACACTTGGCCATTCTTTACTTACAATGGTACTTTTATGTTTCAACTTCTAGTATATGTGTTGTCTCTAGTTTCCACAAGGACATCATAAATATCGAAAATATAAACCATCTGGTTCATACCCTTAATAAATGATTCATCCACTTATGAAAGGTGTCAAAAGACTTTATAAGATACATTGATAACATATATTACTACCATTTTACTACTAGAGGCCTGTGGAATCTTGGGCAAAATACTAGGCTTTTGGAACTCTCTTTCTTTCTCTGACAAATCAATGGATTATACTAAAACTCACAAACCTTTTAAAAATTTCTGTAAAAGGTATATCACTTATCAAAATTAGGACAAGCTGTAGATAAGGCTATTACGTTAATTAAGTTGAGATCTATATCATTATGGAAACAGATGACAGTACTGAATTTTTTTATGCTCTAAGAAATCTTTCAGCGCATTGAATTAGATAATAAACAACTGATTCACTGATTGATAACAGTACTAATGAGAACCATCATTTATTAAGTACCTATTATGAGCTATATACTTAAGCACCTTTTATACATTATTTCATATTAATTCTTATATCACATACATGAGCAGTGGTGTGCAGGCAAACAGTTATAAGCAACTATGCCAAGGGACCAAAAGCCTTGATTTGTAGTGTTTGCTAATTTCCATGGTGTAAATATTTCCACTCTGGTTGATTTCCAACTAAACATGGGCTGGCACGGGAAGAGATGTGCAGTACTATATATAAGCACACCATTTATGTATTACTTCCACTATACTCGGCTTCCCTGGTAGCTCAGTTGGTAAAGAATCTGCCTGCAATGCAGCAGACCCCAGTTCAATTCCTGGGTTGGAAAGATCCACTGGAGAAGGGATTGGCGATACACTACAGTATTGTTGAGCTTCCCTTGTGGCTCAACTGGTGAAGAATCCACCTGTAATGTGAGAGACCTGGGTTCAATCCCTGGGTTGGGAAGATCCCCTGGAGAAGGGAAAGGCTACCCACTCCAGTATTCTTGCCTGGAGAATTCCATGGGCTGTATAGTCCATGGGGTTGCAAAGAGTCGGACATGACTGAGAGACTTGCACTTTCACTTTCTACTAAACTTAACTTCAGAATCATAGATGATGATAAAATGTAGCAAGATAATTAGGAACTGATGAGTTTTGAGCATTCATTATTTTTGTCTTAAGCATTTTAAGCATAAATTTATATAATTTAATTTTTTAACAATGACACTGTTTAATAACCAACATACAAAATTCTTGAACATTCAGCAGTCTTTGTGAACCAAGGGCACCAATGTATGTGAAGTTGATTTTACTACCTGATTTCATTGAGAATAGGGAATAGTAATATATAAAGTATTAAGTACTAAGGCTATCCAATAGTAAGTTCAAATCCTGATTTGCCAGACTATAAACCTTAATTTCTTAATTCTGAGGAAGCTTATACAATGGATTTTAAGAGGGTAACTTTTTAAAAATATAAACCAAAAAATGTGGTTTTGGTTACAGATGAAAAGATACTAATAAGCAAGGCAAAAGTGAAAGGAGAAAGCAAGATGAGAATTTAAAGGACTGTCTTCCAGAAGAGGGCCTGTTAAAAGATGCAGGTTACTGGTGACAAGTTTCTTTTTCATGACATTCTCTAAGGTTAGTCAGAAAGAACTAGCAATTGAAAAAAGGGAAGTCAGAACAGTGAACAAGCCAATCTATTCTAAGACATCACTAAGGGGTACTGAGGTGTAAAGTCCCAGTGGGAGGGGCTCACGAGTCTGAAATGCTTCAAAGACTGCTGTCTCCTTTATTTGCCTGCACCACGGTCCCTATGACAGACACTGCCATACTTTCCCCAATTGTCTGAGCCTATTTTCTCCAGATAAGAGAAGGAAAATGCCACATTCATGTTGGTAACTTTTTGACCCCTAAGTAATTTCCAGTATAGTTTACAAAATCATTTAAGCAAATTGTGTTGTATATAGCATTCTGTCTCTTCAGAAGTTTAAAGCGTTTTGATTAGGCAGTGCTTTGATGGCACCATTGGCCAAGTAGTCTGTGCTTAGTGTGAATGGGCCAAACTTTCATGTAATTTATGATGATTCAGGCTCATTCGACCACCAGACACCAAGATCAGTATCTGGCCCATAGGAAGTGCTATATAATCATTAGCTTTTTATTGCTACCATTTAGAATTCCTGGGTTTCTGGTGAATCCCAGGGTATGGAAAGACTTTTCTCAGGATGTTGTCTGAGAACAACATATTGTAGAATTCTCTCCATAAGCAATATATTAACTACTGATTTGCTCTTTCCTAGGGCTGGTGTGGCCAATGTTTGCAGTTGGTCTTTGGTGTACTTGCATGTTTGATGCTAGAAACATTTCATTTAATCACTTTTGGTGGCCTTTTGTAAAAACAGCCTTTTCTCCCTAAAGAGGTTGAGCTCCGGTTGTCTTTTGATGTGGGGTCATAAGGTGTCTGGTTGATGATGGGTGACATGCACTGATGTGAAAACTGTGCTCTTGATAGTGCAGCCAGTGTGTCTTCGCCAGGGCTGAGATCAAAGAAACTGACTCATGAGAGCTAGGAAATGATTCCTTTGATGATCAACTCTTGCTTTTCAGTGGCTTAGTAAAAGTTGTTAAAGGGCTATGTGAACAAATTCAAAGTAATACATCTTTTAGTGTTTACAGCAAATTGTAGATTAAACTTATGGGCTCCACTAGAATCAATAAGTGGAATTTTTTTTTAATAATGGACAGTGAGAACAGTGTGCAGTCTAAGAAAATTCTCTTTCTCAGACTTTCTGCATCAAAGCAAGACTCTTCAGATTTATCTTATACTTTACTATTATGTCTTACTAGTGTTCCTTGTAATTATATTGAATTCATATTTATTACTAAATTTGTAATAGTCTTATCCAAAATGTTAGCCATCTCCATAACTTTATTTCTTTGAACACATATAATTTTTTCACCATCATAGCAGCTATTTCAAATCACATTTTTTTTAGAGCTAGGAAAGGGCTTCAGGTTCATTTAGTACAAACACCTTATTTTACAGTTGACGAATCAAAGGTCCAGGGAGGTTAAATGCCTAGACCCAAACCTAGCACATCAGTATCTTACTAATTCTGAACTTAAACTTTTTAAATTAATTATAAGTGATGTGTGTAATACCATCCATTTCTAAAGATGAATAAGCTTTTCTTTAGCAATTCTAACTTCCTGGAAAGAATTTTTCAAGATGTCTTAATTTGATATCATCAAAATCAATCATATGGTTTTGATAGGTAATAAAGGCTTGAGTGGTGACCACTGAAAACACAGGATGACAGAGATTGGGAGAGGGGTGGAAAGGTGCCTAAATTGTGTTGCCCAACTCAGTAGCTACTAGCCACATGTAGACATTTTAAAGTTTACATTCATTAAAAGTAAATAAAATTTAAAACTTTTTTCCTCATTCCTACTAGTCATAGTTCAGGTATTTAAGAGCCACATTCAGCTATGGTTTTGGACAACACAGAAGAGAACTTTTCTGTTGGACAGCACTGTAAGTTTGGTTTGGACCTCAACTCAGCTTTTAATTTTGCTGGGGGCTTCCCAACTTGGAAGGTCCTTCCTTCTTAAGGTAGGCTTCAGTCCCAACTCCAGACCAAACTCCCAGGGAGCAGACAAACGCTTTTTGGAGTGACAGTCTACTCGGCTCCTAAATTGCACCACCACCACCAGTCTGTAACAGAAGAGTGAGATTCCACATGCCAGACTCTTGGCCCATCTCAGCCTTGGCCTTTTTGGGGAATGAGGGTGCAGGGAAGAGCATGAAGAAGAGAGGGGTGATGTTTGGCATTTTGGAGACATATCCTGAACTTTCTAAAACTTGTTTAACTTTTAACTTTCCTCCCCTCCTTTTACCACCAATACCCAATTCCTCCATCCTCAGTAGATGATAGAAGTGTTGCTTTGGTGAGTTCCAGCTACCTTCTTTCCCTTTAGGGCTAGAGGCAGTGCTTAGACAGAAGCAGGGGAAAGAGACAAGTGAAGGCAGGAGCTTCAATCAATCCCTCACTGAGTCTGCTGAGGCCCTCAGCATGCTCAGCACAGTCAGCTTCACTGAGGATACAGAGATGGCAAAAATCACTTTATAATGACTCCTTTGCCCAGCTTTTCATTTTCAGCTCCCTCAGCCTGAAGGCCTGAAGCTGGGCCTCACTGTCAAGATCCTTCCTTGCCCACCTTGGCAGCACCTTGGTCCAAGCCAGACTGTAGGATCCTTCCCCTACCCTACACCGCAAACACCAGAGTAGTTCACAATAAGGGGTTAAGGACTTAACAGGTCTGCCTTTGTGTGCTCCCTTGCACAGTCCTGCTGATTGTTTGCGACCCCATATGTCTCCTGCATTGTAGGTGGATTCTTTACCACTGAGCCACTGGGGAATCATCCCAACAGGTCTGCCTACTCAGAGGAATGTACGTTTCAGAAACTACCTTCGCACTCTTCCTCCTCCCCTCCTGCCACTCTCTGTTTACTGCCCAATAAGATGGGGTTGTTGTTGTTGTTGAGTCTCCAAGTCTTGCATGAGTCAAACTGATTTCTAAATCCCTTCCAAGCACAGAAGTTGTCAGAGCTGCTGTTTCTGGGGATTCTCACCGTTAGCCCCAAAAAACACTGGCCCCCTGGGGCGAGAGATACTTCTTGGCATCAAAAGTGTCTTCTAATCTCCATTCACATTTTTCCTCAAACTTTTTACTCTTCCTCCATTTTAAGGTACATTCCCAAATTAGCAGAGGAAAAAGACCCCCAAATACTCTCATGTGTTGGGTTGTCAAAACTGGGATCCTTAAAGCACCTGATAGAAGTCATAAAAGATAGAAAGGTTGTCTCCTTGGCCATCACCATGCCCAAAGTAAACCACAGTTTTTGAACAACAAAATTCTTCAGAAACCCCCAGCACAGAGCTTCTTTAGAGCAACAGTACAAACTTAAGTGTTTCCCCTAGATAATAACAGTAGCTGCCATTTTCTGAGCAACTATTATATGCCAGGCATACCTACTTACCTCTTTATAAGTGATACCTCATTTACTCCAGTTCTAGCATCATCTCTATTCCACAGATGCAAAAAAAAGTTCAGAGAGTTCTGATGATTTGCACTGATTCATACAGCTTATATTTGGGGGCCAGGATTAGAATAAGACTTCATCAATTGCTTCAGTCCATGTGTTTTATACTCTGCCATTAATTTTCAAATTATGTTCCAAGAAATTTAACTATCCTCTCAAGATGACCAAGACTATTGAGGGGCTTGAGAAAGGGGTGGAGAAAGAGAGGAGAGAGAGGCCACAAGGTCACCCCATCCCTGTCCATGTCTTATCTATCCCACTCATAACCCCCTCCCACACTCTCTACCCGCCCCTTTGCTCCCCGCTCACGCAACCCCTGGCAGCCCGAATACAGCTCCAGCAGATACTCTTAACTGTTTTAAGTACTGAGATTTTACATTCTATCTCTTGGCTTTATAAAAAAGTTCAAAAACCGTTGTGCTAGGGTCTGCTTTCTCCAGTGTCCCTCTGACACCATCTCAGCAATAGCCTCTGTCCTTTTATAACTAATTGACATTTACATGTAATTTATCCCACAATTGAAGAATTATTAATTTAAAAAATCATTGCACATCTTTAACTATATTGTCTTAATTACAAATTCAGAAATGCTCTGGCAGAAATGGATTATTCATAGGCATGTGAGGTCAATTCATCAGAATGTGAAAGAAGGTGTCTGGGCCACTGCTGCTTACTTCCTCACAAATAATGAATTAGGTTTCAAGAAGATGATCATTTGATGTGTGATGGCCCTTGGCCAAACAAAATATATTCACTTTCACTTTCTTCCAAAAGGATAATTTTCTCAGTCAGAGGCAATAGGAAAGACTTTCAAAGAAGGGTTTGTTCACCCTTTTTTTTTTCTCATTTTTTAACCACCAAGAGGATTTATAGCCTCATATATTTTTCTATTAGGTATAACCAGTTGTAAGCCTAAACAGAGTTAAGTTTCTATTCAATTTTACTCCCCACGGTGTTTTTTTGAATATATTTATATATAAAAAAGTATCAAGATGTTTTCCCAAAGATTTCTTGTTTTACTCAAGGTGTTCTTGGAGGTTCACTTTTGTTTGTTAGTATGCTTGCATATGCATGCATACTCACACACAGACCAAGAGGTTCCTGTGTGTAAGGGGGTCACAGGGATAGTATTCTCCAGGTATCACAGACTGAAATACTGTGGAACAAAGAACAGTGCAAGTTACTTGGTAGAGGAGGAAGCTGCCCTTGGACAACATCTTAGTTCAGCCAACTCACCAAACAGCTATCAACATCAAGCAAATATCTTTTATGAGTAACCAGAGAAGGGAAAAAGAAATGTTCAAATAGGGGTTGAATAAATTACTTAGCAAAGAGATTATTGTGACATGTAGATCTGGATCCAGAGGCAAGTATGGCATTTAGTTCACAGTGATGATTGGATATCTCTATTTGTCAAGAATGACTCTGGCTCTTACGTAGAGGAACGGATCTTTATCTAGAGTAGAAAGTTGCCACATGGCTTGAGGGGGGACCATGTGAGATGCATGGTCATAAAATGAAACTGAGAAAATACACTCCAAGGGAGACAAGGATATAATTTTATGTTCCTGGGAGAATGTTTGTTCACAGTGAAGTGCATATATATTTTTTCCTGGTTATTTTCACTGATCTTCCAGGGAGAGAGGAAAGGAAAATGATGATACCCTGTGGAAGAATGGAAACTTTGCTGGGGAAGAGTACCTCCAAGGCCTGGAAAAATCATAACAAGGATCTGTCTAAGAGGCAGCCCGGCAGTACTTATGTCAGTGAGCAGAGAGTCTGTCCAGGCCTAAGGAAGCTCCAAGCGCTGCATCCAGAAAAGGGTGATAACCAAAAGAACTGAGAGACCATGAAGATGGAAAAAGATTGTCTTCTGAATTGAACTTTTGTATATGATATATTCTTTACAATGTGTCAAATCTGGCTGCAAGTATGGAGCCCCGTGAAGTCCATTCTTTCCCATGTGCAGGGATAGGAGGCACTCAACGCCAAGAGACGGATGACCGACCTCTAAAATAACCAGTCACTTACCTCTTCTCCAGAAGCCTTACTCCATAATTGAAATCTGAGTAGTTATCAAAACCTATGAATGAGTTCATACAAATGAGGTATCTAGTGGGCAGAGCACACAAGTTCTCTCCTTTTACCATGAAGAGTTATACCACATCATTTGACCCTTAATATAACCTCATGAGGAAGATGAAATTAAAGTTCCTAGGGATTTAGTAACTTGCTCAAGGCCACACAGGTAGGTGGTGGTACTACAGTTGAGCCTATATCTGTCTGGATCCAAACCTAACCTTTGTCACATACTTTCTCATGACTCGTCAGACAGGAAGTTAGGAAAATGTAGGAAAGTTTATGGTGATAGCCAAATTAATGGTGGAAACCAAACTATGTTACAGGATTTCCTTCCCTTTGCTATTACAAAAACTTTTTTCCCTAATGTTCTAAGTAAGCATTCTCTAATTTAGCCACAGGAAAGGGAAAGAGGTCCTGTTCGTTGGTAATTTGTTTAATTTATTTAAAAATAAGATCGATAAACACAATTTATAATGAATATTTGACTTTGAGATAATTTTTCTTTGCTTAACCCTGGATAGAGAATCAATGTTTTTTCCAGAGAAGGGGTGAAAAATGCCAAGTTAATCAAGAACCAACAGCAACTTAATTTAGTGTGGCTTCCATTAGAGTATAAAACAATCAAATTGCCCACATTTAAATTCAAGTGCAGAGAACAGAACATTTTTTCATAAGAACAAATTGTATTAAATACTTTAGTTCTTTATGAAGATTGGACTAGTCCAAGATGTGATAGGAAAAATATGTAAAGAAGAGCAGAGATGTCGAAGAGACTGTTTTTGACAAGCTCTCAGTGGGCTATGCTCTATTTTCAGTTCTAAATTGTTTAGCTGCCTGAACCTGGACAAACTCTAGAGTCAGATACTACAGAATGCAAAATTTTCAACTCTGAGAGCATCATATTATAGATGAGCACACGAAGTTTCATTTCATAGTAAGTGACTTGCCAATCATCAAATATTGGAGAACTAGGACTGTCCCCTGCTTCATTCTTTTAACTTCCAGATGCCTGCTTCCTACTCTGTGAAATAAAGAAATAGGAAGCAAGTTGATATCTCAGAAGAGGCACTTCACTTGGAGATGACAGCCTGGATTTGAGCTTCCTTCTTCACTACCCACCCATTGATCTCAGGCAAGTTCATAGCTCTTGTTCAGTTTTCACAACTTCTAAAACTAAAATTAAAATTCCTGTCCAAGCTATATCACAGAGGTGTCGAAAAAAACTGAAATGATAACGTATAGGTAAGTACTTTGAAAACAGTGAAGCACTTCAGAGGAGCAAAGGAAATACAATAATACTGATGATGATTAAATCCTCTTGCTCTCAAATTCTAGTTGGAAGGGAGAGCTTGCATTTGGAAAAAGTGAGTTCTTTGGTAGAATGGGGGCCAAATTATAGAGATTCATAAATGACAAGATGTGAGTTTAGATGGCTTTTTAAAAACAGTACAACTGGTAGAATTGCCAAATAAAATACAGGATGTCTGGTCAAATTTGAATTTCAGATAAACAACAGATAATTTGTTAGTGTAAATATGCCCCAAATATTGCACAAGACACATTTAAACTAATTAATTATCTATTGTTTTTATGTGAAATTTAAATTTTATTTTATTTTTTACTCTAATGATTGGGGGGGTGGGCTTCCTTGGTAGCTCAGCTGGTAAAGAATATGCCTGCAATGTTCAATTCCTGGGTCAGAAAGTTCCCCTGGAGAAGGGATAGGCTACCCACTCCAGTATCCTTGGGCTTCCTTGGTGGCTCAGACAGTAAAGAATCTGCCTGCAATGAGGGAGACCTGGGTTTGATTCTTGGGTTGGGAAGATTCCCCTGGAAAAGAGGACATGGCAACCCACTCCAGTATTCTTGCCTGGAGAATCCCCATGGACCGAGGAACCTGGTGGGATGCAGTCCATGGAGTTGCAAAGAGTCAGATACAACTGAGCAACTAAGCACAATGATTGAGGGATTTCTGTGCAGGGTAGCAAGTGATGTCTGAAAGTAATGGTTCAAGACTACTGTGGGTACATGGGTATTAGGAAGAAGTGGAAGTAAGGAGACCACACTGGTTTGGGTTCCCTTAAAAAGACAGCCTAAAAAAGATTTAAGGGCAGTCATTTATATGGGAGGTGCTGCTGCTGCTCAGAAAAATTGATAAGGAATAGAGGAAAGTGAGAACCATTCTTAAGGGTGCATTATATGAGTCCTTCTTGTAAGCAGTGGGATATAGATTTCACTGGTTTCAATGAAAATCTATAAATTACCTCCTAGGAGGAAGGCTAAGGTATTCATTCACCACTTCCCAAAACCCTATTGATTAAGGGTTTCCCATGGAGAGTGAAAGAGATCAGAATAAAGCACCTCAAAATGTTCTACTTTGGCATATGGATTATTTTGAGTGAAGGTAATTGAAAATCAGCAGACACAGAAAAAAAACTCTGTACCTTAACCTATTTGCATAAAAGCAGGGCATAAATCTCCCCTTGTGAATGTGTTCTCCCTCCATTCTTTCATAACAAGAGGGCCAGAATTACTCTTCATCACTGGAGATGACTCTCAGTTCAGTTCAGTTGCTCAGTCGTGTCCGACTCTTTGTGACCCCATGAATCGCAGCACGCCAGGCCTCCCTGTCCATCAACAACTCCCAGAGTTCACTCAGACTCATGTCCATCGAGTCAGTGATGCCATCCAGCCATCTCATCCTCTGTCATCCCCTTCTCCTCCTGCCCCCAATCCCTCCCAGCATCAGAGTCTTTTCCAATGAGTCAACTCTTCGCATGAGGTGGCCAAAGGACTGGAGTTTCAGCTTTAGCATCATTCCTTCCAAAGAAATCCCAGGGCTGATCTCCTTTAGAATGGACTGGTTGGATCTCCTTGCAGTCCAAGGGACTCTCAAGAGTCTTCTCCAACATCACAGTTCAAAAGCATCAATTCTTCGGTGCTCAGCCTTCTTCACAGTCCAACTCTCACATCCATACATGACCACAGGAAAAACTATAGCCTTGACTAGACGAATCTTTGTTGGCAAACTCATGTCTCTGCTTTTGAATATGCTATCTAGGTTGGTCCTAATTTTCCTTCCAAGGAGTAAGCGTCTTTTAATTTCATGGCTGCAGTCACCATCTGCAGTGATTTTGGAGCCCAAAAAAATAAAGTCTGACACTGTTTCCACTGTTTTCCCATCTATTTCCCATGAAGTGATGGGACCGGATGCCATGATCTTCGTTTTCTGAATGTTGAGCTTTAAGCCAACTTTTTCACTCTCCACTTTCACTTTCATCAAGAGGCTTTTTAGTTCCTCTTCACTTTCTGCCATAAGGGTGGTGTCATCCGCATATCTGAGGCTATTGATATTTCTCCCAGCAATCTGGATTCCAGCTTGTGTTTCCTCCAGTCCAGCGTTTCTCATGATGTACTCTGCATAGAAGTTAAATAAGCAGGGTGACAATATACAGCCTTGACGTACTCCTTTCCCTATTTGGAACCAGTCTGTTGTTCCATGTCCAGTTCTAACTGTTGCTTCCTGACCTGCATACAAATTTCTCAAGAGGCAGGTCAGGTGGTCTGGTATTCCCATCTCTTTCAGAATTTTCCACAGTTTATTGTGATCCACACAGTCAAAGGCTTTGGCATAGTCAATCAAGCAGAAATAGATGTTTTTCTGGAACTCTCTTGCTTTTTCCGTGATCCAGTGGATGTTGGCAATTTGATCTCTGGTTCCTCTGCCTTTTCTAAAACCAGCTTGAACATCAGGAAGTTCACGGTTCACATATTGCTGAAGCCTGGCTTGGAGAATTTGGAGCATTACTTTACTAGTGTGTGAGATGAGTGCAATTGTGTGGTAGTTTGAGCATTCTTTGGCATTGCCTTTCTTTGGGATTGGAATGAAAACTGATCTTTTCCAGTCCTGTGGCCACTGCTGAGTTTTCCAAATTTGCTGGCATATTGAGTGCAGCACTTTCAAAGCATCACCTTTCAGGATTTGAAATAGCTCAACTGGAATTCCATCACCTCCACTAGCTTTGTTCATAGTGATGCTTTCTAAGGCCCACTTGACTTTGCATTCCAAGATGTCTGGCTCTAGGTGAGTAATCACACCATCGTGATTATCTTGGTCATGAAGATCTTTTCTGTATAGTTCTTCTGTGTATTCTTGCCACCTCTTCTTAATATCTTCTGCTTGTGTTAGGTCCATACAATTTCTCTCCTTTATTGTGCCCATCTTTGCATGAAATGTTCCCTTGGTATCTCTAATTTTCCTGAAGAGATCTCTAGTCTTTCCTATTCTGTTATTTTCCTCTATTTCTTTGCATTGATCGCTGAGGAAGGATTTCTTATCTCTTCTTGCTATTCTTTGGAACTCTGCATTCAGATGCTTATATCTTTTCTTTTCTCTTTTGCTTTTCACTTCTCTTCTTTTCACAGCTATTTGTAAGGCCTCCCCAGACAGCCATTTTGCTTTTTTGCATTTCTTTTTCTTGGGGATGGTCTTGATCCCTGTCTCCTGTACAATGTCACAAACCTCAGTCCATAGTTCATCAGGCACTCTATCTATCAGATCTAGGCCCTTAAATCTATTTCTCACTTCCACTGTATAATCATAAGGGATTTGATTTAGGTAGTACCTGAATGGTCTAGTGGTTTTCCCTACTTTCTTCAATTTCAGTCTGAATTTGGCAATAAGGAGTTCATGATCTGAGCCACAGCCAGCTCCTGGTCTTGTTTTTGTTGACCGTATAGGGCTTCTCCATCTTTGGCTGCAAAGAATATAATCAATCTGATTTCGGTGTTGACCATCTGGTGATGTCCATGTGTAGAGTCTTCTCTTGTGTTGTTGGAAGATGGTGTTTGTTATGACCAGTGCATTTTCTTGGCAAAACTCTATTAGTCTTTGCCCTGCTTCATTCCGTATTCCAAGGCCAAATTTGCCATTACTCCTGGTGTTTCTTGACTTCCTACTTTTGCATTCCAGTCCCCTATAATGAAAAGGATATCTTTTTTGGGTGTTAGTTCTAAAAGGTCTTGTAGGTCTTCATAAAACCATTCAACTTCAGCTTCTTCAGCATTACTGGTTGGGGCATAGACTTGGATTACTGTGATATTGAATGGTTTGCCTTGGAAATGAACAGAAATGACTCTAGACTCTTATTATCTCAGAAACAGGGAAGCCCAAGGACACTGGAGTCGGTAGCCTACTCCTTCTCCAGGGGAACTTCCCGACCCAGGAATCGAACTGGGGTCTTCAGCATTGCAGGTGGATTTTTTACCAGCTGAGCTACCAGGGAAGCCCCCCTCAATCAATAGAGTTGCTTGATTTAGAAGAATCAAGTTACACCAAGAAGAATATGTATAATAAACCTTACTAAATAACCCTTACCTTCCATTAGTTTCCCCCATATATTTACATTTCCATAATTTACTACCCCTAAGAGCTCAACACCTCCCTCCAATTTTTTGATCATGTCACTTTTTCCAAAATATATTTCCTTTTGTTAAAATGGTATATAAGCTTCCAGGACTGAGTGTCTCTTTGACGTTTTACTTCCTTTTCTGTGAGACTTCCATACTATGTAAAAATATTAGCATCAAATAAAACTTATCTGTCTTTTTTCCCTTTGATTTGTATTTTGTCAATTTAGTTTGCAGGTCCCAGACCCTAAACTAAGAGGGTATTTTTCTTCTACCCCTACAAAGGTCTTAAGTCCCTTACACATCTGCAATGTATACCTCCTTGGGATGAGCAGTTTCCAAAAGCTTCAGAGAAAGCTGGAGATAGTCAGGGTTCAAGAAGTTTAGGGTACCTGTGGAGGGATGTGTCAGCAGTCATCTGATCCTACACTAACTGTCTAGAACAGCTGCAGCTGAAATAAGAAGAGAATGGAGGGGATGTGATGTGGGACACCTAAAATATCTACAGAGTACAAATAGGCCGCTAATGCAGAAATGATGAAGTTATCCATTTGTTCCCTGGGTTGGGAAGATCCCCTGGAGGAGGAAATGGCAACCCACTCCAGTATTCTTGCTTGGAAAATCCCATGGGCAGAGGAGCCTGACAAACTGCAGCCCATGGGGTCACAAAGGGTTGGACATGACTGAGCATGCACAAGTGACAAATAATGCCCCACTACACATATTCTCTGGACAAATATCATTTATAAGCAGGTTTCACCCCTATTTCTTTGGAGGAGTTTCCCTCAAAGCCTCTAAGAGGCTGTCTCCCAGACTATAGTACTCAGCCCCTAAGTAAAACTTAAACTTACAACTCTAATATTATGCAGTTTCCTTTATGTCAATAATGGTAAGCATATTGTAAACCCTGGGAATTCAAAGACTGATAAAGTTTCTGCTTTCAGAGAACTTCCAGTATATTAGAAAAAGAAAGTAAAATATAAATATAGCAATTAGAATGTAATTTGCTAGGTATTATCACAGAGGTAATACAGTATTACCAAAATAAAAGCAAGTGACCAGAAAAAGAGAGCAAAAAGCAAAAGTGATTTTAAAGGCTAATCAGTCAAATTAGGTAAATTATCTCTCCCCTGTGTCCCACATCCAGCATCCAAATATGACTCTAAGATTTTGAATGAAGGTAACTCAGAAATGATAGAATTTATAGACCCAGGAAGCTGGGAAGATGAGCATGTTTTATGATGAAAAAATGAGTTATCTCCAGATTGCATGAAGTTAGAAGTGGTTAGGATCTGTAAAGATAGCTAGAAGATCTGTGAAGATAAAGGGCTGGTGTTTGGTCTAAAGATCAGGGCTGGAACTCATCTGAAAATCTGGAAGGCTTGAAAGAGAATGAGTCAGCAGGAGGGCATATTCAGTAAGTAAAATATTGATGAAAGAATGAAGTTGGTGCCAAGAATGATGCCTCAGAGAATATTGTGACTAGAGATCAAGGGGAAAAAGATGACATAGTAGGAATAAACCTACCTAAGGAGGCAAAAGACCTGTACTCAAAAACTGGGAGATACTGATGAAAGAAAGTGAAGATGACACAAACAGATAAAGAGATATACTGTGTTCTTGGGTTGGAAAACCAATTTTCTTGAAATAACTATCCTATCCAAGGTAATCTACAGATTCAATGCAATCCTTATCACATTACCAATGGCATTTTCCACAGAACTAGAACGAAAAAATTAATTTGTATGGAAACATCCAGAATTTCCAAAACAATTTTGAGAAAGAAAAATGGGTGTGGAGCAATCATGCTCCCTGACTTTAGACTATACTACAAATCTACAGTAGTCAAAACAGTATAGCACTGGCACCAAAACAAACATATATATCAGTGGAACAGAAATCCTAGAAATAAACATACACACTTACGGTCAATTAATCTATGACAAAGGAGGCAAGACTATATATACAATGAGGAAAAGACAGCCTCTTCAATAAGTGGTGCTGGCAAAACTGGACAACTACATATAAAAGAATGGAGTTAAAGCATTCTCTAATATCATATATAAAAATAAAGTGCATTAAAGACTAATATGTAAGACCAGATACTATAAAACTCCTAGAGGAAAACATAAGCAGAGCAGTCTTTGACATAAATTGCAGCAACATCTTTTTGGATTCATCTCCTAGAGTAATGGAAACAAAAGTAAAAATAAATGGGACCTAATCAAACTTACAAGATTTTGCACAGCATATGAAACCATATACAAAATGAAATAGGAGAAAATACTTGCAAAGGATGAAACTGGTGAGGAATTAATCTCCAAAACATATAAACAGCTCATACAGCTCAATATCAAGAAAACAAACAACCCAATCAAAAAGTGGGCAGATCTATAAAGCCATTTCTCCAAAGAAAACATACAGGTGGCCAGCAGGAACATAAAAAATGCTCAACATTGCTAATTATTAGATAAATGCAAATCAAAACTACAATAAGGTACCACCACACACTGGTCAGAATGACCATCATTAAAACATCTACAGATAAGAAATGTTGGAGAGGGTGTAGAGAAAAAGGAACCCTCCTACACTGTTGGTGAGAACGTAAATTGGTGCACCCACTATGGAAAACAGTATGAGGTTCCTTGAAAAACTAAAAATAGAGCTAACACATATCTAGTAATCCCACTCCTGGGTGTATATCTAGAAAAGATGAAAACTCTAATTCAAAAAGATACATGTACCCCAATTTTCACTGTAGCACTATTTACAATAGCAAAGACACAGAAGCAACCTAAACATCCGTCAACAGATGAATGGATAAAGAAGAGGTGGTATATATGTATGTGTGTGTGTGTGTGTGTGTGTGTGTGTGTGTGTGTGTATGTATACATGAATATTACTCAGCCAAGAAAAATGAATGAAATAATGCCATTTGCAGGAACATGGATGCACTTAGAGATTATCATACTAAGTAAAATAAGTCAGAGAAAGACAAATATTACATGATATCACTTATATGTGGAATCTAAAAAAAATGATACAAATGAACTTATTTACAAAACAGGAACTGACTCACAAGAATACCAAAAACAAACATAGTTATCAAAGGGAAAAGAGAGGAATAAATTAGAAACTTGGGACTAACAGATACACAGTACTATATATAAAACAGATTAATAACAAGGACTTACTGTATAGCACAGGGAACTATATTCAATATCTTATAATAAGATACTGTGAAAAAGAATAGACATATATGTTATATATTATGTGTAACTGAATCACTTTGCTGTATTCCTGGAACATTGCAAATCAACTATACTTCAATTTTTTTAAAAAAGGATTACATAGGGACTGAGACAGAGTTATACAGCAAACCAAGAGAGGAGTTACAAGAGGGAGACTGTCTGGCAAGGAAGTAAGCAAGGTTAGCTAAGCTGGTCATTCAGTAAAACACCAAACCATTGTGGTCACGTTAAACCCAAATGGACAATAGTTTAGTCAAAATTTACAAATGTTTAAGGAAAATTCAATTCTTAACCTCGACAATCAAACAAAAGGAAGTTAAAAGAAGGCTAATACAGCAAAAATACCTGACTGCCATCACAGCATAAGCCACAGTCTACCGAAAGTTAGGCAGGTCAAGTGAGTCTCAGGAGCATATGCTTTTCTAGTCCTAGGAGAGGTATCTGTTCTTTGAATGGTCTCAAGTTAATCCTCAGTGGGGAGAAGGCAATGGCAACCCAATCCAGTACTCTTGTCTGGAAAATCCCATGGACAGAGGAGCCTGGTAGGCTGCAGTCCATGGGGTCACTACAAGTCAGACATGACTGAGCGACTTCACTTTCACTTTTCACTTTCATGCACTGGAGAAGGAAATGGCAATCCACTCCACTGTTCTTGCCTGGAGAATCCCAGGGACGGGGAGCCTGGTGGGCTGCCGTCTATGGGGTTGCACAGAGTTGGACACAACTGAAGCGACTTAGCAGCAGCAGCAGCAATCCTCAGTGGTGGGCACTGTCATCAACCATGCAGATTCCTCTTCAATGAAGAATATGTTGTCACAGATTCTGGGAGTGCCATCCACCTTCAGCTACCCCCTCAGGGATTGCCTTAGCTCCTGAGAGCTGCTAGGTCCCAGGTCACAGTGTTCTAAGGACAGATGCATTCCAATGACTAATGAAGATAGAGAGATAAGGCCTGGATATATAAACCCAAATAGAACCTCTTGATGAGGTCACCCATGGTCATCATTGCCTACCTCACAGCTTCACTTTGTTTGCCTAGTTTTTTTTTCCCCCACTCCCTTCCACAAAACACTGCTTATGAAATCTCCTGCAAAGTAAACTCTATGTCAAAATCTGCTTCCAAGGGAAACCACTCTGTGGTATCATGTGATCTATCTTATCAATTAAGTGTCTGTAAGAAATAGACAACTCCATCTCAACTGGCTTAAACAATAAGAAAACACTGCTTTCTCATGTTACTTGAAGTCCAGAGGTGGGATTGCTCCAGGGTTCATTAATCCAGTGGCTCACTAAAACTATCCAGTCCCCTAAGTTTCTGTCTTTCTCCTCTGCCATCCTCAGCATGGTAGCTTTGTACCTCAGCCTTGCATTCCTCACACTAACAAAATGGATCACATGGAGGCAGCAAAAGGGAAAGGACTGATATTTTCCAGGTGAATCTTTTTTAAGACCAAGACACCCTTTCCCAGAAAGGGTGACCTCTGGCTGACCTCCCTTCAGTCACTGGCCAGAAATGGGGCTCACATCTCCCTCCAAACCAGTCACTGGCAGGGGAATGGGATGGCCTTGATGTGCAGAAAACAATCAAACTTTGCTCATGAATATTTTTGTGGAATGGACATACTCCTGAAAAATAAAATAGGGTAACTACATTGCCACACCCTAGAACGTGTTTATTCAGGTTTTTTCTTCCAACTAATTTTACATAATTTAAAATCTAGGTTAGGTAGCTGGAGGGAACTGTTATTTTAATAGAAAGCACCTGGATGGGCCTTCTGTGAATCTTCTTGCAAGGACAATGAAAATCACTTTTTTTTTGCCCGGAGGTAAGATACATGGTATTGTTTTGTAATCATCAGTGAACCTTCTATGCATTAGATATACATGCACTTTCACCAGTGGAAAGCAGCAGCACCTGACATCCTGTACCAATTTTTCTGAATTTGGAAGGAAAAGAGGCACATTTTCAAATAAGCCAGTCGCAAAAGGACAAATACTGTAGGATTCCACTTATATTGAAGCAAAGGATTGAAGGCAAAAGGAGACGAGGGTGACAGAGGATGAGATAGTTAGATATCATCACTGACTCAGTGGACATGAATCTGAGCAAACCCTGAGAGACAGTGAAGGAGAGGGAAGCTTGGCATTGGTGCAGTCCATAGGGTTGCAAGGAGTCGGACAAAACTTAGCAACTGAACAACAACAGATGTGAGATACCTAGAATAATCATGCTCATAAAGACAGGAGAATGGTAGTTGCCAGGAGCTGAGGGGGGTGGGAAGGGGGATGGGCAGTTACTGTTTAAGGGGAACAGAGTTTCTGTTTGGCAGAATGGAAAGAATTCTTCCAATGGATGATGCTGATGGCTGCAAAACAGTATAAATGTACTTAATGTCACTGAAGTATACACATAAAAATGGTAAAATGGTAAATTTTACATATATGTTACCATAATTTTAAAAAAGAAGAAGCATATTTTCATTGAACACCTGTGGGAAGAAAACCCAACAGCTGGAGTTTAGGAAAAAAGTTTTTTTTAAAACAACTTGAAAAGCCTTAATCACTAACTGGAACTGCTTTACCTTATAAACACCTACTGCAAACATATTTTATTGTGTTATATTGGTAAAATGGCTTTGTGTTTCTTAAACGGTGGGAAAGATTGAAGGCGGGAGGAGAAGGGGATGACAGGATGAGATGGTTGGATGGCATCACCAACTCAATGGACATGAGTTTGAGTAAACTCCAGGAGTTGGTGATGGACAGGGAGGCCTGGCGTGCTGCAGCCCATGGGGTCACAAAGAGTTGGACATGACTGAGCGACTGAACTGAACTGATCTTAAATGGTTGTAGCTGTTAGTTCATCATGTAGCAAAATTAATTCTAAAGAAAGCTTTGATTTTAAATGGTTAATTATTCCTAAAGTTCTATTATTTTAATAATAGATTTCAATCATCCTATTCAGAAGATAAGTGTCTACTTATTTAAATCTTATTTATGTCCACATTCATGTTATTTTCTGAATTAGGTGAAAATAATAAACTATGTTGGGGCCAAAAAATGATCAAAATTGGATGAACATATTAATGTATTTTAATAGCTTGACTGGGAGTTTATGAAAAACCTCATCCCTAGCCAAAGTATATCACTTGAAATAAATTCCAACTTATCTCCTGCTCAGAAAAGAATACTCCACTGAAATATTTTCTAGCTACTCAAAGCCAAAAAGGGATATTCATCTATTGATGTAAAACAAATTTTTGCACTAGGCAGAGGCTGCAACAGATAATTGATAAGAGCTTTTTCAACTCCATGATGCTGTGATATACTGAATTTTTGAAAATGACTTTAAGAGAGAGAGGGAGTGATGAATTTCTCGTGCATATCCCCTCCTAGAAATAACAATTTGAAAACATCCACATAGGAAAATATCTTCACAAGAGCTAAGGATGCCAGCTGAGTGTTTGCAGCACATGGGTAAAGCTAGAAATAAGAAAAGATGCACCAAAGAAGAAAGGAGAGATATATTCACACTACCCCATCACCCCTCCTCCAAGCCCAGGCAGTCTAGCATGGAGAGAGATACCCTCTTCATGAGAGAAGGAAAATCAAGTGAATGCCCAATTTTACCACAGATGCCAGCACCAGCCCACCCCAGCAACAGGCCAGTGCCCATGATGCTAGGTGGATCCTTGTGAATTTCCAGGAACTTAGGTCCTTGGCCCACCCAGATACCTGCTGGCTCCAGCATACCCAGGTAGCTTCTGTGATACCAGACTCCTAGAGGGCTTCCACAAACCCAGGCTCCCAGTACACCCTAGCACCACCCATCTCTTATGGTACCAGGTTCCGAAAAAGTTCCTATGAACCTAGGTCTGGGCACATCCCAAGGCCAGCTGGGAGAAGGCAATGGCACCCCACTCCAGTACTCTTGCCTGAAAAATCCCATGGATGGAGGAGCTTGGTAGGCTGCAGTCCATGGGGTCTCAAAGAGTAGGACATGACTGAGTGACTCCACTTTCATGTTTCACTTTCATGTATTGGAGAAGGAAATGGCAACCCACTCCAGTGTTCTTGCCTGAGAATCCCAGGGACGGGGGAGCCTGGTGGGCTGCCATCTATGGTGTCACACAGAGTCGGACATGACTGAAGCAACTTAGCAGCAGCAGTAGCAGCAGCAGGGCCAGCTGGCTCTCAAGGCCCAGGGTGGCTCCTGTGGCCCCAGACTCCCAATCAGCACCCCATAAACACAGGCTCTAGGTGGACACCCACACACTCAGTCTCCCAGCTAGGCTCAGCCTCAGGTTGACTACCACAGATCCAGGCTTTCATCCAACTCCAGTATCAGGCTAGCCCCCACATACCTAGCATCCAGACTGTCTCCTGTGGACCTAGGTTTCCAGCTGGCTCCTGTGGTCTCAACCTCCAGGCCAGCTACTGTGAAACCAGGCTCTGAGATGACTTCTGTAACAAACTGACCCTCAGGGACCAACACACTTGGCCTTCCCCAGGGTCCTCAGTGTCTGGATGGCCCCTGTGAAACCAGGATCCAGGTTTACCCACATAAACCCAGGACCCAGGCTCATTCATCAGAGACTCAAGTGACAGGCCTACACCCGTGAACCCAGCTCCAGGCCCCTCATCCACTGACCCAGGTACTAGGATGGTCTCTATGTATCTAACCACCAGGTCTTTCCACCTGCTGATCTAGGTATCAGATCTACCCACTCAAGGACTCCAGCAGCAAGCCTGCCCATGGACACCTCCAGACTGCCCATACAGAATCTTGGACTGGCTGATTGGTGAAAGGCTTACCTGCTGAAGCTAGTCTATAAAGATTGGCAGGAGTATTACTTCAAATGTGTGAACACTAATGCAAGGCATCAATGATCATGAATAACCAAGGAAACAGGACATCACCAAAGGAAACTAATAAACTCCAATGACTAACCCTAAAAACCTGAAAATCTATGAACTATCTGGTGAAGAATTCAGAATAATCCTCTTAAAGAAATTCAGAGAACTACAAAATACACAGATAAATAACTAAATGAAATTGGAAAACAATGCATGAACAAAATGGGAAGTACAACAAAGAAATAGAAATCTTAAAGCAAATCAAACAGAAACCCTGGAGTTGAAGAATACAGTGACCTCTGTCTTACACCACTCACAAAAATTAACTTGAAATGTATTAAAGCATTAAATGTAAGATCGGAAGCTGTAAAGGCACTAGAAGAAAGCACAGGGGAAAAGCTCCTTGACATTTATTGGCAATGAGTTTTTTCTATATGATACCAAAAGTACAAGCAACAAGAGCAAAAAATCAGTAAGTGGGACTACATCATAAAAAGCTTCTTTATAGTGAAAAAAATCATCAAAATGATAAAGCAAACTATGGAATGGGAGAAAATATTTGCAAACCATCTATCTAATAAGAGGCTAATATCCAAAATATATAAGGAACTCCATAGCAAAAAACAAACAATCTGATTAAAAAACAGGCAGAGAATTTGGATAGACATTTTTCCAAAGAAGACATACAAATGGCTCACAGATACACAAAAAATTGTTCAATGTCACTCATCATCAGGAAAATGCAAATTGAAATCACAATGAATTATCACCTCGTACCTATTAGATGGCTTTTATAAAAAAAAAATGAAGAGATAACAGGTATTGGCAATAAAGAAGAGAAAAGGGAGTCTTTTGGTAGGAAAATAAATGATTGGTTGGACTTGGGCTTCCCTGGTGGCCCAGCAGTAAAGAATCCGCCTGCCAGTGCAGGAGACACGGGTTTGATTCCTGGGTTGGGAGGATCCCCTGGAGAAGGAAATGGCTACCCAATTCCATATTCTTTCCTGGTAAATCCCATGGACAGAGGAGCCTGGCGGGCTACAGTCCATGGGATTGCAAAGAGTCAGACGTGATTTAGCAACTAAACAACAGAAACAACACTGTCTTGGGTAATTTCTGTAGTGATAAAGAGAAACACATTCAGACTACCTGAAACATTGGTACTCAAGAGATGGTTCTTGAGTACCATCTAATGGTTCTTTTTCCAAGCACACAGGATTATCTACGAGTTTTCTCTGGCCATAAAATCATGCCCAGCCCAAGCAAGGAGCACATCAGAAGTGCCAAGGAATTCCGAGTCCTAGAAGTAACCATCCACCAATGATAATTGAGTGTGGTAAATAAATATCTCTGCTTTGTTGTCCCTTGAGTAGACAACCAAATTGCCCTTTATGCTGTCTTCCGGGAGCTCCCAGCGTGAATAAGCCCCAGTTGCCTATAGTAGTAATATGCTCGTGAAAATACCTATATCGGCTTTCTTCCCTTCTCTGTCTCAAATCCCCACCCACTACCAGTGTTTCATTGAACCACTTACTAAATAAATTACTTGCACTGAAATTCTTGTCCTAAGGTCTGCTTCCAGGGAAACAGTGGAAACAGTGGCTGACTTTATTTTTCTGGGCTCCAAAATCACTGCAGATGGTGATTGCCGCCATGAAATTAAAAGACGGTTACTCCTTGGAAGGAAAGTTATGACCAAACTAGACAGCATATTGAAAAGCAGAGACATTACTTTGTCAACAAAGGTCTGTCCAGTCAAGGTTATGTTTTTTCCAGTGGTCATCTATGGTTGTGAGAATTGAAAGGCTGAGTGCCGAAGAATTGATGCTTTTGAACTGTGGTGTTGGAGAAGACTCTTTAGAGTCCCTTGGACTGCAAGGACATCCAACCAGTCCATCCTAAAGGAGATCAGTCCTGGACGTTCATTGGTAGGACTGATGTTGAAGCTGAAAGTCCAGTACTTTGGCCACCTGATGCGAAGAGCTGACTCATTTGAAAAGACCTTGATGCTGGGAAAGGTTGACAGCAGGAGGAGAAGGGGACGACAGAGGATGAGATGGTTGGATGGCATCACTGACTCGATGGACATGGGTTTGGGTGGACTCTGGGAGTTGGTGATGGACAGGGAGGCCTGGCGTGCTGCAGTTCATGGGGTCGCAAAGAGTCGGACATGACTGAGTGACTGAACTGAACTGAACTGAACTGAATCAGTATGGAAGAAATGATCCCATAGAAATCCAAGAACTGGCTCTGGAATGAGACTCAGTCTCATGGCAAACGGGTTTGGCATTGGGAACCCATGAGTATTCACTATAAGCTTCCATCATTATTACATAGAACATGCTGGGTTTCTTTGTCAGTCTCTTCTCCTCTTACCTCCAAACTAATTTCTCACTCTTTATTCTGCAGATCTTTTCTCAACTTCAGAGCTCTTACTTATTCATAAATTTGAATTACTCATAATGTTGACTCACTCATGCCCTATCATGACCCTCCCACTTCTCTCTACTTCATGAATTTTCAGTTTCAGGCTTCACTATTAATCATAGGAATCTAATTTCATCTTTCAATTCAAACGGTGGAGAGTGAAAATCTAACATACTTAATCTTTGAGCAGAGTTATTTACAATAGATTAGTGATGCACAGTTAGGCACCATCTAATCCAGAACACTTATATGAGAACAAAAGAGGCACTGTTAATAATTAAGGCAAAACAATAGGTACTGTTCTGGGCAAATTGGGACATATGGTCACCTGGGCATATGACACTTATCAATTTATACTTATTTCCCTAAGTTCAGTTGTCCAGTGATTGTTAAATTAGCCATGCCTGTTGTGTATGTACAAGGAGTAAGGGGTGGTAGCTGGCACATGACTGTTCCTTAAATAGACCAATGATTTTCGAAGCAAATAAAAACACGGTCATTGTTAATTTTGGAGAAGGCAATGGCACCCCACTCCAGTACTCTTGCCTGGAAAATCCCTTGGATGGAGGAGCCTGGTAGGCTGCAGTCTATGGGGTCGCTAAGAGTCGGACATGACTGAGCGACTTCACTCTCACTTTTCACTTTCATGCATTGGAGAAGGAAATGGCAACCTACTCCAGTGTTCTTGCTTGGAGAATCCCAGGGATGGGAGAGTCTGGTGGGCTGCCGTCTATGGGGTTGCACTGAGTCAGACACGACTGAAGCAACTTAGCAGCAGCAGCAGCATTGTTAATTTATAGAACATTCATACTACTGGACTCTAAGGGATCCTATCTTATCTAGCCTATCTTATGGATCACCAGTGATCCTCATACCAAATTTGCTGCTGCTCCGTCATGGGATTTTCCAGGCAAGAGTACTGGAGTGGGGTGCCATTGCCTTCTCCGATACCAAATTTGGGTACCTCTAAATCAATCCACTCTTTGATGCATTATCAGAACACATTCTAAGGCTGAATATAACTTGGTCATGAATCCAACTATGGTATATTTAGTAAAGATGCATGGAGAAGGCAATGGCACCCCACTCCAGTACTCTTGCCTGGAAAATCCCATGGGTGGAGGAGCCTGGAAGGCTGCAGTCCACGGGGTCGCTGAGGGTCAGACACGACTGAGCGACTTCACTTTCACTTTTCCCTTTCATGCATTGGAGAAGGAAATGGCAATTCACTCCAGTGTTCTTGCCTGGAGAATCCCAGGGACAGGGGAGCCTGGTGGGCTGCCGTCTATGGGGTCGCACAGAGTTGGACACAACTGAAGTGACTTAGTAGTAGTAGTAAAGATGCAAAGCCATTTAGTAAAGCATCATTCCTCAATCAGTTCAGTTCAGTCACTCAGTTGTGTTCGACTCTTTGCGACCCATGAAACACAGCACGCCAAGCCTCCCTGGTCCATCACCAACTCCCGGAGTCCACCCAAACCCATGTCCCTTGAGTCGGTAATGCCATCCAACCATCTCATCCTCTGTCGTCCCCTTCTCCTCCTGCCCTCAATACTTCCCAGCATCAGGGTCTTTTCCAATGAGTCAACTCTTCGCATGACATGTCCAAAGTATTGGAGTTTCAGCTTCAACATCAGTCCTTCCAATGAACACCCAGGACCAATCTCCTTTAGGATGGACTGGTTGGATCTCCTTGCAGTCCAAGGGACTCTCAAGAGTCTTCTCCAACACCACAGCTCAAAGGCATCATGGAACATTTCAAATCAGTATTGATGAAGTTGGGTATGGAAGCTGATTGTATCCAGTTAGTATTAGGATTCTCCAAAATAAATAATCTTGGGAGACACTGGTGTCTCAGATTGACAACATTGGTTGAGATGTAATTGAAATTAAAACATTCAGAAGTGTATTCAGGCTACCTGAGATACAATGACTAGGAAGAGAAGTCCTTGATATTACCAAGGGAGCAAATGACTTCTTTTAGTGTTTCATATCTATAAAAGTTAATTTTCCAACCATTGTTCTGTGTCAATGTATTATAAAAGATTTGTCTTTCTAAGTTGATCTTGTAAATACAGTTTCTACAATTATTGCAGTAAAATTGTAGAGAATGTATATTTCTTTAAGTGGGGTTTCAGACAGACAAGGTAACTAAACTTTTTTTCTAGTACAGGATAACTAAAGATACAAGCTTTCAGTCACTCTCCAGGTATACTGAGCAATAACTGGGTGAGGTAGCAGTCAGGAGTCTCAGGCTCCAGTATCTTCTCAGTGTTTTCTGTCTCTAAATCTGTTTGTCTATCTGAGAAATGGAAAGATTGCACTAAATCAGATTTTCCAACTGGGCTCTGCTGGCCTACAGAATTCCATGTATCCAAGTCAGTCATTTGGAAGAGGAAAGGGAGGGGGAAGGAAGAAAGATTCCCTTTCATGTTTCAAGTAGTCAAAAATTTCAAGTTTCAAGCAATACATTTTAACCAGATGATGGGTCTGATGTACCTCATGCCCACAACTTCAGTAACCCTCTCTAAGCAGAAAACTTCTCAATTTGTATCTCCAAGTGATATGCCTCCTCTAAGTATCCAGTTGCCTGCTTAAAATCTCCCTCCAACTGTTTGATGTTCCAAAGCCTCTTTAAACTCAACATGCCCAAGACCAAAATCTTTATCTCCCACAATGAAACAGTTTCCTGCTGTGTTCCTTATCTCAATGAGTGGCATTAGTATCCTTCTGTCTGTGCACTCCTCAAAACTAGGTGTTCCTCCAGACATCGTCTATTTCCTTACTTAAATTCACCCTTACTCTCATGTTCTATGAATTTGACTTTTTAATATTTCTTGAATGATTTCACTTCTCTCCATTTACCCTGCAACCAACCTAGTCCAAACTGCTGTCATCTCTTACCTGGATCTTGGCAACAGTTTTCTAACTGGTCCCTCTGTTTCTTTTCTGAACCCTCACCCCCTTTTAATCCATTTTCCATATTTAAAGAATATTGGATCTTTCTGAAAGCTAAATCTGACCTTGTCTCTCCCTTTATTAAAATCTTTCAGTTTGTCATCACTGACTTTAGGATAAAGACCAAAGTCCTTTACATGTCCTGCAAAGCCCTATATATTTGATCTTTTCCTACTTCTTTCTCTAGCCTTAGCTCTTCTTATATTCTCTCTTTTGTTCTTCAGATAACTGAGATTTCCTTTCAAGTCATTGTACAAGCCACAACCTCTTCTGCCACAGAACCTTTGCATATGTTGTTATCATCATTTGAAATGCTTTCTGCTCCATTCTATCTCTAAACACCTTTCCTGGTTAATTCCTACTCATCATTTAGATAATCATTCAAGAGCTGGTTGCTCAGGGAAACTACACAATCCTTATTTCATGTCAGATTCTTGTTACTGTATTTTTATAATCACATCCTCCTCCTTCTTTTACACTCAGTCCACTCATTTGTGTGATTTTATTAATAAATGAATTCTCCAGTAATTGTAACTCTGTAAGAGTTCATAGTGCAGATGGTGACTGCAGCCATGAAATTAAAAGATGCTTACTCCTTGGAAAGAAAGTTATGACCAACCTAGATAGCATATTGAAAAGCAAAGACATTACTTTGCCAACAAAGGTTCGTCTAGTCAAGGCTATGGTTTTTCCAGTGGTCATGTATGGATGTGAGAGTTGGACTGTGAAGAAAGCTGAGCGCCGAAGAATTGATGCTTTTGAACTGTGGTGTTGGAGAAGACTCTTGAGAGTCCCTTGGACTGCAAGGAGATCCAACCAGTCCATTCTAAAGGAGATCAGCCCTGGGATTTCTTTGGAAGGAATGATGCTAAAGCTGAAACTGCAGTACTTTGACCACCTCATGCGAAGAGTTGACTCATTGGAAAAGACTCTGATGCTAGGAGGGATTGGGGGAAGGAGGAGAAGGGGATGACAAAGGATGAGATGGCTGGATGACATCACTGACTCAACGGATGTGAGTCTGAGTGAACTCCGGGAGTTGGTGATGGACAGGGAGGCCTGGCGTGCTGCTATTCATGGGGTCGCAAAGAGTCGGACATGACTGAGCAACTGAACTGAAGATTTCATGGTAGAGTAGATTATATTCTTGAAAGATGGTTGTAATAACATCTTATCCAACATAGTTCTCTATGACGTGACTTTGTGAATTCCCCATCAAGTGCATGTGTGCTAAGACACCTCAGTTGTGTCTGACTCTTTGTGACCCTTTGGACTGTAGCTGATCAGGCTCCTCTGTCCATGGGGTTTTCCAGGCAAGAATATTGGAGTGGTTGTCATGCCCTCCTCCATGGGATCTTCCCGACCCAGGGACAGAACCCCGTCTCTATGTTTCCTGCACTGGCAGGCAGGTTTTTTTTAACCACTAGCACCACCTGGGATTAATTCCTCTCCCTTTGAGTTGGAACAGGCCTATGACTATATTCCCTGTATTGGCAGGCGGGTTCTTTACCACTGTGTCACCTGGGAAGCTTTTCCTTGACCTATAGAGCAAGGCAGAAAAGAGCAGGAAATGGATGTGAGAGTAAACAGGCAAATAACTGTCATAGCAACCAACACAGAAACACATATGCACGTTTATGCATGCAGGTGCCTAGTAGACCAGGCCTGTGTGTAGGCACCTGTGTGCATGAGAGTGCATATGTGTTTGTGTGTTGGATGCCTGCCAATACAGGAAACGCCAGAGACACAGGTTCGATCCCTGGGTTGGGAAGATCTCTTGGAGAAGGAAATGGCAACTCACTCCAGTATTCTTGCCTGGAGAATTCCATGGACAGGGGAGCCTGGTGGGCTAAAGTGCATGGTGTCGCAAAGAATTCGACACAAATGAGCAACTGGGCATGCACACATGGACTGTAGGTCAAAGAACCCACATATCCCAGACTCCTTTGCTAACTGGCTTCCAGGCATAATAAACCAGTCAGAGGCACTGGTGGAGAACTATATAGTAAAAGGAGGGGGAGAAGCAAGAGAATGTCCCTCTCTTTCTCTGTTTTGGTGTGTCTCCAGCACTGGCCGTATCTCTTCTGTGGCTCTAATTCTTGACAGCCTCTCTCTTCCTGGTCCCACTTGCCCCTGATTAGGCATGCCTTGCTTAGTTTCCACTGGGTTTCCATGATTCCTGGACTCTGGGAGTACTGTCTACTCTGTTCTCTCTTCAAACCTTGGGTTGGTAGTGGTATTATGCTGTTCCTAATTTCTAGGATAGCTCTCTGTCTCATGTTTGATTCCTTAGATCTTTAAACATCTCTGTAACAAACTTCCTATAGTAAATTCCTCCCATTTGAAACATCTAGCATGGTTTCCATCTTCTGACAGTTCTCTGTCTCATACAATTCTTGGCATAAGGGTAGTCCCACAAAACTAACTCTCAGATTCAAACTATTTGGGGTTAAACACAATTATGACTTCCTTGGTGTGAAAAATGGGATATTAGTAAGCCATGATCCTAGTAGACCATGACCTCATTTGTAATTTATGCTGAAGCTGAAACTCCAATACTTTGACCACTTGATGTGGTTATTTGAAAAGACCCTGATGCTGGGAAAGATTGAAGGCGGGAGAGGAGAAGGGGACGACAGAGGATGAGATGGTTGGATGGCATCACCGACTCAATGGACATGAGTTTGAGTAAATTCCAGGAGTTGGTGATGGACAGGGAGGCCTGGTGTGCTGCAGTCCAGGGGTTCACAAAGAGTCAGACACGACTGAGCGGCTGAACTGAATATTTATTGCCAGTTGAAATAATATAGATCAGGCATTTTATGATGAGACACACTGCTATAGATATCTTGTGTTAGATGTTTTAAATGAACCTTTAGCTTGTGCTGCACTAAAACAATTCACAGCTGCTTGCTTTTTCTTTTTTAACTTTGCAGCCGGATACTTTAGGGAACAGATGATGACATGGGGAAGGACAAATTGTTATTCTCTTAAGAACATTTAAGGACTTGATTTTGAAGGGTTTATCTCTATTCCCACTCGTACAGAAGACCAGTCCTCTACATCAGAAGCATGAGTTGCAGAAGTGCAGAGGAGTAGGAAAAACATACACTACAGAATCATGAAAGTCCTTGTTTGAAACCCCGAATTTTGGAATTATATAGTATTGAAGGAATCTTTTTAACACATACTTTATAAGGACGGGAATGTAGAGTGAAAATAAGATTCTCCATCTAAATGCTATGGAACAAGTACTTTTGAAATTCCAAACTCTATTCTAGATATTTAATTTATGCTTTTTGGTATTTGTTATCAATTTTGTACCTGTATTCTTTTTTTTTTTTTTTTTTTTTATAATTTATGCGACCTTGTTTGTTCTTGTTTGTTTTTTTTTTTTTCCTCTCTCTTTCTTTTTCTTCTTCTTCTTTTTTTTAACATTGTATTTTTTAAATTCCAAACTCTACTCTAGATTTTTAACTTTTGCTTTTTGGTATTAGTTATCAATTTTGTACCTATATTTTCTTTATAATTTTTGCGACCTTGTTTGTTTTTGTTTGTTTGTTTTTTCTCTCTTTCTTTTCCTTCTTCTTTTCTTTAACATCGTATTTTTGAAATTCCAAATTCTACTCTAGATTTTAAATTTTTGTTTTTATGTATTTGTTACCAATTTTGTACCTTAAGAACCCAATCTTCAGTACTCATTTTTCACTAGGGAGCGAGATTACTGGCTTAACTGCTCTCTGTCCCTTTGGACTCTCCTTTTTCCCCACTAGGTCGCCTGTGTCTCCTCCTTAACCCCTCTCTACTCTACCCAACTCTGTGAATTTCTGTGTGTTCCAGATGGTGGAGAACACTTAGGGAACTGATTACTGGCTGGATCTGTCTCCCTCCTTTTCATTCCCCCCATTTATCCTCCTGGCCACCTCTGCCATTTTCTTCCTTCTTCTCTTCTCTGTATAACTCTGTGAACAACTCTGAGCAGTCGAGTTGTGGAGTGCACATAAGGAAGAGATTACTGAATAGCCCACTCTCTCCTCTATTGATTCCACCTCATCTCATTTGGGTCACCTCTAACTCTCTCCTCACTCTTCTCTTCTACATATAATGCTGTAAACCTCTCTGGGTGAAATAAGTTTCAGGGCAAGACATACCAAGCAAATTCTCCAGCAGCAAGGAACACAGCCCTGAGCTCCAAGATACAGGCAGCCCAAAGTCACCCCAAAACCATAGACATCCCATAACTCATTACTGGACATTTTATTGCACTCCAGAGAGAAGAAATACAGCTCCACTCACCAGAACACCGACACAAGCTTCCCTAACCAAGAAACCTTGACAAGCCACCTGTACAAACCCACACAGAGCAAGGAAATGCCACAATAAATAGAACCCCACAAACTGCCAGAATACAGAAAGGACACCCCAAACTCAGCAATTTAAACAAGATGAAGAGACAGAGGAATACCCAGCAGATAAAGGAACAGGATAAATGCCCAAGAGATAGGGAATCTACCTGATAAAGAATTCCGAATAATGATAGTGAAATTGATCCAAAATCTTGAAATCAAAATGGAATCACAGATAAATAGCTTGGAGACAAAGATTGAGAAGATGCAAGAAAGGTTTAACAAGGACCTAGAAGAAATAAAAGAGAGCCAATATAAAATGAATAATGCAATAAATGAAATTAAAAACACTCTGGAGGCAACAAATAGTAGAATAACAGAGGCAGAAGATAGGATTAGTGAATTAGAAGATAGAATGGTAGAAATAAATGAATCAGAGAGGACAAAAGAAAAACGAATTAAAAGAAATGAGGACAATCTCAGAGACCTCCAGGACAATATTAAACGCTACAACATTCGAATCATAGGGGTCCCAGAAGAAGAAGACAAAAAGAAAGACCATGAGAAAATACTTGAGGAGATAATAGTTGAAAACTTCCCTAAAACGGGGAAGGAAATAATCACCCAAGTCCAAGAAACCCAGAGAGTCCCAAACAGGATGAACCCAAGGCGAAACACCCCAAGACACATATTAATCAAATTAACAAAGATCAAACACAAAGAACAAATATTAAAAGCAGCAAGGGAAAAACAACAAATAACACACAAGGGAATTCCCAGTAGGATAACAGCTGATCTTTCAATAGAAACTCTTCAAGCCAGGAGGGAATGGCAAGACATACTTAAAGTGATGAAAGAAAATAACCTACAGCCCAGATTATTGTACCCAGCAAGGATCTCATTCAAGTATGAAGGAGAAATCAAAAGCTTCTCAGACAAGCAAAAGCTGAGAGAATTCAGCACCACAAAACCAGCTCTCCAACAAATACTAAAGGATTTTCTCTAGACAGAAAACACAAAAATAGTGTATAAACTCGAACCCAAAACAATAAAGTAAATGGCAAAGGGATCATACTTATCAGTAATTACCTTAAATGTAAATGGGTTGAATGCCCCAACCAAAAGACAAAGACTGGCTGAATGGATACAAAAACAAGACCCCTACATATGTTGTCTACAAGAGACCCACCTCAAAACAGGGGACACATACAGACTGAAAGTGAAGGGCTGGAAAAAGATTTTCCATGCAAATAGGGACCAAAAGAAAGCAGGAGTAGCAATACTTATATCAGATAAAATAGACTTTAAAACAAAGGCTGTGAAAAGAGACAAAGATGGTCACTACATAATGATCAAAGGATCAATCCAAGAAGAAGATATAACAATTATAAATATATATGCACCCAACACAGGAGCGCCGCAATATGTGAGACAAACGCTAACAAGTATGAAAGGAGAAATTAACAATAACACAATAATAGTGGGAGGCTTTAATACCCCACTCATATCTATGGATAGATTAACTAAACAGAAAATTAACAAGGAAACACAAACGTTAAACGATACAATAGACCAGTTAGACCTAATTGATATCTATAGGACATTTCATCCCAAAACAGTGAATTTCACCTTTTTCTCAAGCGCACATGGAACCTTCTCCAGGATAGATCACATCCTGGGCCATAAATCTAGCCTTGGTAAATTCAAAAAAAATAGAAATCATTCCAAGCATCTTTTCTGACCACAATGCAGTAAGATTAGATTTCAATTACAGGAGAAAAACTATTAAAAATTCCAACATATGGAGGATGAACAACACGCTGCTGAATAACCAACAAATCACAGAAGAAATCAAAATTTACATAGAAACTAATGAAAATGAAAACACAACAACTCAAAACCTGTGGGACACTTTAAAAGCAGTCCTAAGGGGAAAGTTCATAGCAATACAGGCATACCTAAAGAAACAAGAAAAAACTCAAATAAATAACCTAACCCTACACCTAAAGCAACTAGAAAAGGAAGAAATGAAGAACCCCAGGGTTAGTAGAAGGAAAGAAATCTTAAAAATTAGGGCAGAAATAAATGCAAAAGAAACAAAAGAGACCATAGCAAAAATCAACAAAGCCAAAAGCTGGTTCTTTGAAAGGATAAATAAAATTGACAAACCATTAGCCAGACTCATCAAGAAACAAAGGGAGAAAAATCAAATCAATAAAATTAGAAATGAAAATGGAGAGATCACAACAGACAACACAGAAATACAAAGGAGCATAAGAGACTACTATCAACAATTATATGCCAATAAAATGGACAACGTGGAAGAAATGGACAAATTCTTAGAAAAGTACAACTTTCCAAAACTGGACCAGGAAGAAATAGAAAATCTTAACAGACCCATCACAAGCATGGAAATTGAAACTGTAATCAAAAATCTTCCAGCAAACAAAAGCCCAGGTCCAGATGGCTTCACAGCTGAATTCTACCAAAAATTTAGAGAAGAGCTAACACCTATCCTGCTCAAACTCTTCCAGAAAATTGCAGAGGAAGGTAAACTTCCAAACTCATTCTATGAGGCCACCATCACCCTAATACCAAAACCTGACAAAGATCCCACAAAAAAAGAAAACTACAGGCCAATATAACTGATGAATATAGATGCAGAAATCCTTAACAAAATTCTAGCAATCAGAATCCAACAACACATTAAAAAGATCATACACCATGACCAAGTGGGCTTTATCCCAGGGATGCAAGGATTCTTCAGTATCCGCAAATCAACCAATGTTATACACCACATTAACAAATTGAAAAACAAAAACCATATGATTATCTCAATAGATGCAGAGAAAGCCTTTGACAAAATTCAACATCCATTTATGATAAGAACTCTCCAGAAAGCAGGAATAGAAGGAACATACCTCAACATAATAAAAGCTATATATGACAAACCCACAGCAAACATTATCCTCAATGGTGAAAAATTGAAAGCATTTCCTCTAAAGTCAGGAACAAGACAAGGGTGCCCACTTTCACCATTACTATTCAACATAGTTTTGGAAGTTTTGGCCACAGCAATCAGAGCATAAAAAGAAATAAAAGTAATCCAAATTGGAAAAGAAGAAGTAAAACTCTCACTGTTTGCAGATGACATGATCCTTTACATAGAAAACCCTAAAGACTCCACCAGAAAATTACTAGAACTAATCAATGATTATAGTAAAGTTGCAGGATATAAAATCAACACGCAGAAATCCCTTGCATTCCTATACACTAATAATGAGAAAACTGAAAGAGAAATTAAGGAAACAATTCTGTTCACCATTGCAACGGAAAGAATAAAATACTTAGGAATATATCTACCTAAAGAAACCGAAGACCTATATATAGAAAACTATAAAACACTGGTGAAAGAAATCAAAGAGGACACTAATAGATGGAGAAATATACCATGTTCATGGATTGGAAGAATCAATATAGTGAAAATGAGTATACTACCCAAAGCAATTTATAGATTCAATGCAATCCCTATCAAGCTACCAATGGTATTCTTCAAAGAGCTAGAACAAATAATTTCACAATTTGTATGGAAATACAAAAAACCTCGAATAGCCAAAGCTATCTTGAGAAAGAAGAATGGAACTGGAGGAATCAACCTGCCTGACTTCAGGCTCTATTACAAAGCCACAGTCATCAAGACAGTATGGTACTGGCACAAAGATGAAATATTGATCAATGGAACAAAATAGAAAGCCCAGAGATAAATCCACGCACATATGGACACCTTATCTTTGACAAAGGAGGCAAGAATATACACTGGATTAAAGACAATCTCTTTAACAAGTGATGCTGGGAAAACTGGTCAACCACTTGTAAAAGAATGAAACTAGACCACTTTCTAACACCATACACAAAAATAAACTCAAAATGGATTAAAGATCTCAATGTAAGACCAGAAACTATAAAACTCCTAGAGGAGAACATAGGCAAAACACTCTCTGACATACATCACAGCAGGATCCTCTATGACCCACCTCCCAGAATATTGGAAATAAAAGCAAAAATAAACAAATGGGACCTAATTAAACTTAAAAGCTTCTGCACATCAAAGGAAACTATTAGCAAGGTGAAAAGGCAGCCTTCAGAATGGGAGAAAATAATAGCAAATGAAGCAACTGACAAACAACTAATCTCAAAAATATACAAGCAACTCCTACAGCTCAATTCCAGAAAAATAAATGACCCAATCAAAAAATGGGCCAAAGAACTAAATAGACACTTCTCCAAAGAAGACATACAGATGGCTAACAAACACATGAAAAGATGGTCAGTATCACTCTTTATCAGAGAAATGCAAATCAAAACCACTATGAGGTACCATTTCACGCCAGTCAGAATGGCTGCGATCAATAAATGCTGGAGAGGGTGTGGAGAAAAGGGAACCCTCTTACACTGTTGGTGGGAATGCAAACTAGTACAGCCACTATGGAGAACAGTGTGGAGATTCCTTAAAAAACTGGAAATAGAACTGCCTTATGATCCAGCAATCCCACTGCTGGGCATACACACTGAGGAAACCAGAAGGGAAAGAGACACGTGTACCCCAATGTTCATCGCAGCACTGTTTATAATAGCCAGGACATGGAAGCAACCTAGATGTCCATCAGCAGATGAATGGATAAGAAAGCAGTAGTACATATACACAATGGAGTATTACTCAGCCATTAAAAAGAATGCATTTGAATCAGTTCTAATGAGATGGATGAAACTGGAACCTATTATACAGAGTGAAGTAAGCCAGAAAGAAAAACACCAATACAGTATACTAACGCATATATATGGAATTTAGAAAGATGGAAACAATAACCCTGTGTATGAGACAGCAAAAGAGACACCGATGTATAGATCAGTCTTATGGTTTCTGTGGGAGAGGGAGAGGGTGGGGAGATTTGGGAAAATAGCATTGAAAAAAAAAAAAAGAATTGTATCTTATATGTGGTTCTGGAAAGATAAGATAGTTACAAAATGTTTCCCAAATATTGGTAACAAGACACACTGATCTGGTGGCTGTAATTGTTTGAAACAGAAGAGTTAAATATTTGGATAGCCCCAAAGTCAGTTTTCTCAAGCATCTGGGAAAACTACATCCTTTATATGAGGAATGGGGTGTTCCTATTCATCATTGGGCCTTAGAAACCATCAATTCTGAGTCATGATAAATGACTTCACTCTCACTGCAAAATGACTCATAAACAATTTAGAGCCGAAGAGATTGTTCTGCAAGCTATATTAAATATATTTGGCTATCTTCCTTACTTAAAAATCAATATCCATATGGATCTTTAGATAAATTCCCTTTCAGAACAGGTTAAATCAGCAAGCAGTCCATGAAATTGGAATGTCTGTAGGTATTACACAGAATATTTTGTTGTGCCTCAATTTTTGTTAAATTTTAAGTGCCTTTAGTTTCCTTATTCTCCTCTTTGACAACCAGACATTGACAGGTGTGCTGGGTTAGAAGAACCACATAAAAAGTTCCACAAGACTACTTTTAGATTATTTCATAATTTAATTTAATAGAGGCTGAGGGTCCAGTATAGAATTTTATTTTGTGTGCTGTAATATTAAATATATATGTGTGAGGACTCTTCCATCCCTGAGATAAGGAAATCAGTAAGACTTCCCTATTAACCCACTGTCTTCAAGGTTAATGAGGAAGAAAAAATAAAAGGAAAATGGTCTCTAGGTTTACCAAAAGGTGAAGAAACATTTAAAGTCTAAACTCACATCATCAGTTTACGAATGTGAAGAAGATTAACAAGACCCAGTGTGGCCAAGGGTGAGAGGAAATGGACAGCTGTTCTTCCAGAAGACAGTTTGATATGGCAAACAAATTTTTAGGATATTATCTTAAGGATGTGATCCCATAGGTATAATTGTCCCAAGGATATTCCTCAAAACATAAAAAATTGGAAGGGGAAGGAAATAAAGTCAATATTTATCAATAGGGTATCAGTCAAGTAAAATATGGTTGTCTATGTCTTACTTTGGTTTCTCCAGATTTGTGCTATCTAAAATGTTAGCCACTAGCCATATGTAACTAATGAACACTGGACATGTGGCTAGCTACACATACCTGATTTCAAAGATACAATACAACAAAAAGATATAAAATATTTCATTAATAATTTTTACTTTTATTTTCTGTTGAAATGATAATTTTTACATATTAGGTAACATAAAGCATTAAAATTAATTTCATCTGTTTCTTTTTACTTTTTAATGTGGCTACTAAAATAATTTTAAATGACATATATGATTCACACTTGTGATTTGCATTATACTTCTAGTATAGTACTAGTCTATAGTACTATACTAGATAGTACTAGTCTAGAAGCAGATCTTTAGATGAACTTATATGCAAGTAATTTATTAACGAAGTGACTATAGGAGAAACTGATAAAGGAGCAGGAAAAGCAGGATAGGGAATCAGAGGAAGCTGAACAAGGGTGTAATTCAGATGAAACCTCAGTCTCAGCCTGATCCTGCAAGGAGCTCTGGAGCATGAATTACATGTCAGAGTTTGTCCCACCTTGAGGCAAGGGAGCTTGGTTTTCATACCCTTACATTAGTCAGTCCTTGGCTGTGGGGCCACTCTGAGGGTATGTAAACACTCAGGCATTTTTGGCTTTCCATTGCATTGAAGCAGTTCCAGTAGTGCAAGGGATGCTCTCTTACAGATCACAGGTGCAAGTCACTGGAAGCAAGGCCTACAGAAACTGGAAGATGGGCACATAGAGTAAATTATAGGGACCTAAAGGGATTAGAATAGTCCACTGACAGTAACAGGTACACTTTATAAAATGGAATGTTAGACAATAATTTTGTATATCTAGATTTTTAGACATAGAAAATGCTAGTAACATAGAGTAGCATATTAAAAACTTTATTAAACATCATATACAGAATGATCTCAAGTATACAAAATAGTATACATATTCATAACTGTATAGAAAATATTTGGAAATATCTTCCACCAAAACAAATATTTTAAGTCTGAGTTTTGATAGTTCACTTTTTTTCATTTGATTACTTTTAAACAATACATATGCTTCATGTATCAGAAAAACAATAAAGCTATTGAATGCATTAATAAAGTGAAAGTGATAAGCAAAACCTAAGATCTCCAATTTGAGAAGGGACAGCTTCTGTAAAATTATATTAAATTTATATCTTGGCTCTCCACAAAATTTTTATGATACCTGGAATGTATTTGGTGATACGACTATGGCTGACATTCATCTAGTAGGCATCGGTATGGTCAAGTAGCCAGCATCTGCTCTGGTTGGCCAATGTGTGCTGTACTGGTTATTAACTTGATGAAAAGAACCATTAAGACATAAGTGTATACGGTCAAATCAGCCCTGAGTTAGCTAGAGGATAAATGAGGAGGGTGCTGGATCAGAAGACCAGCAAGATTCAAGACATCTAAATAATACCAAAAAATACTAATGATTACAGAACAAAATAACAACATTTGGAATAAAGATGGGATAAATAACAGTGACTTGAAGAACCATACTGAAGCCTAAAGCAAAAAAAAAAAATCAGTAATGCTAATCCTGTCTTTGCTAAAAAATGTTTATTTTGTTCATGATGAATTTTTGCATTAATTATAAGGTACTGCATTAAAATATTATTTATTTTGACTGCTGAGATTTTGGTAAGTACCTCACTTGCCTCACTCATTCACTATACTACTCCTAGCACAGCCCTGACATGGAGATGTGTCACGAAACAACCTTAGTCTAATGATTTAGTGCATGCACGCTTGTCTGAATATTACTTTTGAAGGTTGGCTGCTAGGGTAACATCTAAAAAACCTTGATGTAAACCCTTCCCTTCATCAACAGCAATCTAACACTGTATTTACCTAAATTGCAACAAGAAAAAAAGACAAAAACATTTTATATCCAGACATTTCTGCAGGCATTGAACAATGCCATGTATGTTCTTATGTTAACACACAAAGATTTCCAGATCTATTTGTGAACTGCTGACAGAGCAGTAAATAATTTGTGTTGAAAGCGTGCTAACATTTATATGCAGTTAATACAAAGCAAACAAAAGTGAAAACATTAAGGGGAAAAATGATTCATACAGACACAAAAGTGATTATTAAAAAGAAAACTCATAGGCCAGGATTAAAGAGAAATAGCCTCCAGCAAAATAGTTTTGTCAGAAATTCCAACATTCATTCTTGGTTCCACGGGACCTTATGCTAAAGTTGACAGATAAGTGCAGGATGATGCTGCAATGCATTTTTATATTATTTGCCAATTTTTTTGCTCCCAGATATTTAGATTCCCAGAGTATAGTGTATGTTGAAAGCATAGATATACTGCAAATTGCTAGCCTCCCCCTTTCTCATTCATTCCCACAAATATCTCTTTCATAAAACCCTGCCCTTAAATAGTTGGCACTATGAGTGGTAAAAATAGAAACTTTGAGATTGAGCATTGTTTCCTGGTGGTGGTTTTCTCCTGAAAGCTTCATGTTAAATTGTGTATGAACTAACATATTTATTATTGTCTCAATGCATTTATGTAACTATGGTATTTAATTGTTCCTTCAAATCTTACTGCATATTTTCAAATTGCATTTCTGATGTTGATCCTAGACTTTACAAAGTATCCTTTTGTTTAAAAATATAGTGATTTATACTCTTGCTTGAAAACAAAATCTCAAATAGGACTGATTAGTCAGCTATGAAGCAGTTCAGAATTAATGCTTGAATAATTTTCTTAAATGATACTATATAGTTTCTCCACAGGGGAAAATACGATATATGAAATGTTCAGTTATTTGGGGGATACTTGTTTTGTATTGTGAAATTCAGAGCTTGAAGTAAATCCTTTAGAAATAAATAGCACTCAAAACCAAAAATTATTATATGCCTATTTAGCAAGGTGAATACAACAGAGGATAGGTGATTCCTGAGAACAACTATGTATCATAAAATGCATAGGGTGATGGACTCTTTTACATGATTGCTTGAGATGACTTGAAATGAAAAAGAACTTGGGCAGCAGAAAATTGAGCTCATAGTAGATTCTGTTGGTGTTCAAACCATATCTCCTTGGCACACACTGTTCCAGAGCATTTTGAGGGCATTGGATGAAAAATAAATGCCCCTGTATCTTGTCCTACATTGTCTCCCACAGCTATTGAGTGCACTGAGTTCCAGGAGTTCACAGTGACAGCATGTTTGTTAAAGCGCTCTGCATGGGCTTACTTCCCTTCCCTGTTTCAATTCCGTTTTCTTACGAGGGTGTCCCAAGATCACCTTCCAAACAATTAATTTGCATTTGAGCCCTTGATGCAGGGTCTACTTCAGGAAGGATACCAAACTAAAATAATCTCTCTGGATTAAGCCAATGAAGAAATGAACCTAGTAATTAACTTAAATTGATCATTCTATAAATCCACAAATCCTTGAGTTTGATGCATCTCTCCTAGGACTGTTAGAGGCTGTAAGCTCTGCTGTCTTCTACAAAATAAAAATGAGAAATATCTCATTTGATAGACCTCCTTCCTCTCTTCTCAAAGTATCTAGTGCTTGAAAACAAACTCTCATGGCCGGCAGTGTACAATATTGATGTCAAAAATTAGGCACATAATTTAAAAAATGGATAATTTTGCACTAACATTCTCCAAGACTCTACATAATGACAATTTTTATGGCTCAGTGTTGACAAATGAAAGGATACCCTGCAGGCCAACTGTGTACATCCACAAAATAAACTATTGAACAGCTTAGGGGGGGGACTTTTTTTTTTTTTTTAATAAATGAAACAGGCCCACTTGAGCCGAGTTTGTTCAAAAGTCATTAGCAACCTTTGGCATTTCATTTGGACTTCTATATGCTTGCCACTGGGGCTACACTAATATTTGAACATCACACTAGCAAAACACAGGTGCATAAAGGCAGTGAAAAGACAAGATATTAGAACTGTCTTCCACTCTGTCTAAATAAATCAGCAGGATAATGCTGAGAAGACTAGATATATCTGTGTCCTTTTTAAATATACAACAGAGAGACAAATGAAATGTGTTGTCATAAAGAGCAGTGATCTTTTTATGTCCCAAATTCCACCCTTCATTCCCATGTTTGAGTCTAAATGTCCTGCCCTTTTAGCATTATTTTGTATCATTTACCACTGGAAAATATGGTGTATTATTCAGATGTCAGTCTAGGTATATTTTAATTCACACCTGAAAATCCCAGTCATTCTGTATGTGAATGTTTTTAGCTGTATTCATGATAGCCAAAAAAACTGTACTCAATCCAAATGCTCATCAACAGGTAAGTGGATAAACAAACCATGGCATATACTTACAATGAAATACTATACAACAATAGAAAGGAACAGCATGAATGAATCTCAAAAATATACAATAAGTGAAAGAAGCCAGACACAAAAGGCTGTACCCTGTATTTTCCATTTATATGAAATTCTAGAAAAGGGGAATCTATAATAGAAAGCAGATCAGTGGTTGCCTGGAGCCAGGGGAGGAATGACTGCAAAAGGGCATGAGGGAACTTCCTAAGGTGATGAAAATGTTCTATATCTTTAGTAAGTATGGCATTCAGAAAAAAGACTGAGCACAGTTGTACTTTGTCTGGGGTTCAGACAGAACTGAGTATCATCTTGAATTGTTGGATCCTAAAGGAGCCTGAGACCAAAACAAAACAAAAAATAAACTCCTGATGTCTGGAGAAATTCATCTAGAAGAGTTAGAGAGGTAGAAGGAGGACCAGTAAAGGGAGAGGGAAATAGGAGTACATGAAAATGAAGGCGTGTTGACCCACATTAGAATTTTGCCTGCAGACAAACAATGCTATTTCGGTATCATCACCCTACTTGTCCGTGGCTAAGGGTACCATTCTGGTGGGGGTGCAGGAGGGAACGGCAGTGAAGAGGGACAAAGGTGTTAACACAGGGAGTTTCTTGAGATCCAAAATTTAGGGACATATTTTGATGTGAAGGTGACCTAGATTAACGTTTCTCAAACGTTAGTGAACATCAGAGTAATGTGCAGAGCTAGTAAACATGTAGATGCCTGGGACCCACCACAGAGATCAGAATGCAGTAGGTCTGAAGTGGTGCTGAGATGCTGCATTTTTGCAACTTCTGGGTGATGCTGGTACTGCTGGTTAAGGGATCACACTTTGAGAGGGCCTCATCTAAAGCTCTAGAGGGATTCCAGAGTAAGGATAGACTTTCACACTTAATCATTGCTAAAAATTGTTCTGTTTTCATGGCCAGGACATGTAGGTTCAGAAGTTTTATAGTACAGAGGACTTATTCAAGAGAGCTCTGAATTTGTCCCTTGCTCTAAATTTGGTCAGTTTTAAATGAACGTTCCTTGAGATCTGTTGATAAGAGGAAGTGAAGGAGCTTTTGAAAATTCTTCCTGGTTGCTTACTATTTCTTTTTTTTACAAAATTGCAGGTGTCATCTGTAGGCATGTGTAGGATCCTTTTGTCCTGCAGTCAGAATGTGAGGGTCGATTGTCTCAATCCTTTCAGATAGAAGTTAATGGTTTTGTGGTCCCCAGAATATACAATTAATGAGTTTCACTCTACTGACATTTTTAATGTCAACATTACCAACAACAGATGGGAGTTGTCTGCATTGGGTGTCTATTTCCAATTAAGATGTTTAATTTATGATAAATTAATACATTTCAATCAAGTCTGCCTTGCATTCAGTGTATGCTTGGTTGATCAACAATAAAAACTGCTGTGGATGTTTTGGCAAACAATGAGAGATTGAGTCAGCCCACAGGAAGGAGGCTCACTATTTTAATGGTTCCTTAAATACTTACATTAAACCAGGAAAACCCAGAAAAATGTAACAAATGCGCTTTGCAGTTTTTCTTTCTATATATGTAAGTGAAAACTTGGATAATATAAAGGGGAAAAACACACTTGTAGATATCACCACCCTAACACAAACCCTGTTAACATTTAGGTATTTTCTTCCAGTCTCTGGGTCATGCATAGAACCATTTAGATAGGCATAATTATAGTGATTCGTGACCCCTAAGCTCTATTTTCCTTGTTTTTATATAGTCTGCTCTGATTATCTATTGCTGCATAAAAAATCATCCTCAAACATAGTGGCTTAAAATAAGACTAATTTGGATTAAGAATCTGCAATTTGATCAGGACAGCTCCACTTTGGTCTCAGCATTAACTGGGGAATTTGAAAGACTGGGTGCTGAAATCATATGACTAGTCCTCTTGCGTGTTTCTCAGTAGATGCTGACTGTTGCCAGGGACCTTTAGTTTGGGCTGTCAATAGAAATACCACTTGTGACTTCTCTATGTTGCTTGAACTTCCTCAAAATGTGGTAGCTGGATTCTAAGGGTGAATTCCTGTGAAACTTGAGTTAGGTGGAAGTGGTATTGTCTTTCACGATATAGCTTCAGAAGTCACAAAGCATGACTTTCATCATTTTCTGTTCATTAGAAATGAGTCACTAAGACAAGACCATATTCAAGAGGTGGGAAATTAGACTTCACCTTTTTATGGCAGGAGCATCAAAGAACTTGCTGATATATTTTATAAAATGATGGCATAATATTCTATCTAGTAAATACAGCAAGTGTAACCATTTCACCTACAGTTACACATTTAGGTTGCTTCCATTCTTAGACTGTGATTAATATATGTATTTATCAGGTCTTCTAGAAGTAATTATATATTGCATTATACCACCTAGATTCCAAAAGAGAATTTATATTAAACATGTGAGCACTTAGTAAAGGTACTTTGATTTTGAAATAATGTCATTTTAAGAGCTAAGACTGCCTTAATTGGTGATAGATAACCTTAGAAAGAGATGGGGAAGCAGGCAGATGTTCCTACCATAGAAGTCCAAGAAAGCTGAATGCATCCAAAACTATAAATTCATATTGTGAGCAATAACATTTTCCAATCTAAGACAGACTATCAGAGTGAATGTTCCAAGCTTACTTGGCATTGGCAGCTACAGGAACTGGAAAGCCAATATGCCTCATGGGATGGGGGTGGGGCTCTGGCTGATGAGAAACACCGTTATGGTCTTCCCTAGGTTGTGTAAGATCCTCAAGAAAATATATATTGCAGATTTTTGTCTATAGAAATAATTTGATTTTTAAATGTATGACAAAATTTATGGGCTCATTTGAATTAATTTTTTTATGACACTAACTGTTTGGTTTATTTTTCCTTGTACAAGCTCCTCGATGTTTATGACACAAGAGATCGGTCTTAAGTAACTGTCAACTCTACTTGGATTTCTGTAATTTTTAACATTTAGAGTTATGGATCGAGAAGAGGCACTTAGATATCTCTTTATTTTTCAATCAAAGCACATGAGGATTCTTAGTGGTATCTAGGTACCACCTTTTCTTGTTCAGATCCTGGACCCATATCTTCATGTTATTATTTTCAAATATGCAACTCCTAGATAATTTTATATATCCTGACAGGAGAAAAAGGTACTAACACTGTTATCATTCACAACACCATGACTCTTCAGAACCTCTTTGTACTGAAATAATGTAGATCTTCTTGCCATTGTAACATCCTAATACCTTGCATCATTACTCATGATTCTTCATCTCATGATCTCTATGATGCTGCCTATGAATATAGACTTCCAGTGACTCTCTTAAAGATCATTACTGTGCTTCATTGGTGATGAACACATATGCAAATCTTACCCAGAATATGCAGGAAAATGTGAACAATAATTCATTTTCTGAAATATTAAATCATTGTGTTGTACACCTGAAACTAATAAACTATAAGCAACTATATGTCAGTAAGAATAAACATCTTTTAAAAATAATAATTAATTTTCTGGTCCTAATAAACTTACATTTCAGAATTTTATAGAGTAAATATTTCAGTTGCATCTTTTCTTGAATACATTATTCCATAATCACTGCGTTTCTAGAATATGATCTTCTCAATCCTGACTATACCTGTTCTTACCACACACCACCACCAATAAGAAGGTTAGGCAAGGGACACTTGAGAAGAGTGAGAAGAGCAGAAAGAATATTTGTCCTTGGTCTGGTCCAGGAGAGGTCTTCCCAGAAGAGACTGCTGGCCCCAGAGGGCCTCTTGGAAATATTCAAGGAAAGTATTCTAAAGCACTAGGCCCATTGTGTAGCCTGGGCCTAGGGGGCCTGGGGGAGACCCTCAGATTGCCCAGGTTTAAGGGTCATATGGAATACAGACACAGATGACATACAGAAGTTAATTGTTGCAGATAAATGCCTTAGGGAAGAGTACAGTAACAGGTGATATATTGTAGGATAGAAGGGCAGCCAAGAGAGTAACAAAGATGAAAGGCAATGCCATGGCAGTGAAAAAAATCCTCATGATGAGTCACATGGAGGTGGATTCCCTGAAGAGACTCAGAAAAGAGTCATTGAATTTTAGTTCTGTAGTTTTAAAATAGTGTTCTAAGCTCCAGGCTTTGTGGAGTTTTGCTGATCAATTCTCAATCCTCATCTTTTCTGACCTAGAAGTAGCATTTGACACTTCATCATTTCTACCTGATACCTTTTGGGTACTTTGCTTCCAGAACATCAAACTCATGTAGTTTTTCTCCTAACTCTGGCTGTTCTTTCTCTGTCTGCCTTTATTTCTATTCACCTCATGTATCTCTAATCAGATTTCCCAGAGCTCAGTCCTTGGACTATATCTCTTCTATATTTAGTCACTTGTTTGGTGCTTCATTCAGTTATGTTGCTTTAAATACCATTTACACACTCTTGATTTTCGTAGTCATAGTAATCATATGGGGTCACATAGAGTTGGACAGGACTGAAGTGACTTAGCAGCAGCAGTAATCATATATTCATCCCAAATGTCTTTTCAGAACTTCAGAATCATATAGCCTGCTACCTACTTGATGTCTGCATTTGGATGTTTAAGAAACATGCCTAACTAGTATGTGGAAAGTTGAACTCCTGATATGCAATGCCCCCAAACTTGACCCACTCATAATACACCCCATCTTATTTGATGACCACACCGTCCCCTCTGTTGCTCATAATAAAAACCTGGATTCATCCTTCATTCTTCTTTTTCTCTTATACACAGTGGTCCCTGGAGCCTGTTTCAACTAACATATACGAGCCAATTATGGCCTTCCTTTCCATCCCTGAAGCCGCCGAGGCCACATGCGCTAGGCTGCCGTGCCGCTGCTGAGATGCGTTAAGTCAGCTTCTATTTGTTGGCCGCCCTCGGGGGCAATTCCTCTCTCAGGGCCAAGGAAATCAAAAAGATCCTGAATGGCATCGGCACTGAGGCAGACAATGACCAGCTCAATAAGGTCATCAGTGAGCTGAACAGAAAGAACATTGAGGAGTCATTACCCAGGATATTGGCAAGCTGGCCAGTGTGCCGGCTGGTGGGGCTGTGGCTGTCTCTGATACCCCAGGATCTGCAGCACCTGCTGCAGGTTCTGCTCCAGCCACAGCAGAGGAGAAGAAGGAGGAGAAGAAGGAAGAGTCAGAGTAGTCAGACGACGACACGGGGTTTGGCTTGTTTGACTAGAGTCCCACTCCTGCAAATAAAATCCTTTTTATGTTAAAAAAAAAAAAAAAGAAAAAAAAAGCCAATTGTGCACTTCTTTTCCCAACTCTGTGTTCATACCTTAGGTACTTACAAGAGGTCCTGAGACATAGTATGTATACCATTGTTGTTGTTTGGTCACTAAGTTGTGTCTGACTCTTTGTGACCCCACCAGGCTCCTCTGTCCATGGGATTTCCCAGACAAGAATACTGTATTGCTACCTTGAGAAAGAAAAACAGAGCTGGAGGAATCAGGCTCCCTGACTTCAGGTTATACTAAAAAGCTACAGTCATCAGAACAGTATGGTATTGGCACAAAAGCAGACTAATAGATCAATGGAACAGGATAGAAAACCCAGAGATAAATCCACACACTTATGATCACCTGATCTATGATAAAGGAGGCCAGAATATACAATGGAGCAAAGATAGCCTCTTCAATAAGTGCTGGTGGAAAAACTGAACAGCTATATCAGATCAGATCAGATCAGTCGCTTAGTCGTGTCTGACTCTTTGCGACCCCATGAGTCGCAGCATGCCAGGCCTCCTTCCCCATCACCAACTCCTGGAGTTCACTCAGACTCACGTCCATGGAGTCAGTGATGCCATCCAGCCATCTCATCCTCTGTCGTCCCCTTCTCCTCCTGCCCCCAATCCCTCCCAGCATCAGAGTCTTTTCCAATGAGTCAGCTCTTCGCATGAGGTGGCCAAAGTACTGCAGTTTCAGCTTTAGCATCATTCCTTCCAAAGAACACCCAGGGCTGATCTCCTTCAGAATGGACTGGTTGGATCGCCTTGCAGTCCAAGGGACTCTCAAGAGTCTTCTCCAACACCACAGTTCAAAAGCATCAATTCTTCGGCGCTCAGCCTTCTTCACAGTCCAACTCTCACATCCATACATGACTAACGGAAAAACCATAGCCTTGACTAGACGAACCGTTGTTGGCAAAGTCATGTCTCTGCTTTTGAATATGCTATCTAGGTTGGTCATAACTTTCCTTCCAAGGAGTAAGCGTCTTTTAATTTCATGGCTGCAATCACCATCTGCAGTGATTTTGGAGCCCAGAAAAATAAAGTCTGACACTGTTTCCACTGTTTCCCCATCTATTTCCCATGAAGTGATGGGATGCCATGATCTTTGTTTTCTGAATGTTGAGCTTTAAGCCAACTTTTTCACTCTCCACTTTCACCTTCATCAAGAGGCTTTTTAGTTCCTCTTCACTTTCTGCTATAAGGGTGGTGTCATCTGCATATCTGAGGTTATTGATATTTCTCCCAGCAATATGTAAGAGTGAAATTAGAACAGTCTCCAACATCATAGACAAAAATAAATTCAAAATGGATTAAAGACCTAAATGTAATGCCAGATACTATAAAACTCTTAGAGGAAAATAGGCAGAACACTTGCTGACATAAACTACAGCAAGATCTTTTGTGACCCACCACCTAGAGTAGTAAAAATAAAAACAAAAACAAACAAACAGGAGCTAATTAAACTTAAAAGCTTTTGCACAGCAAAGGAAACCATAAACTAAATGAAAAGACAACCAACAGAATGGGAGAAAATATCTGCAAACAAAGTGACTGACAAGGGATTCATCTCCAAAACATACAAACAGCTCATACAGCTCAGTAATAACAACCAAAAAAAAAATCAAAAATTTGATAGAAGATCTAAACAGACATTTCTCCAAAGAAGATATACAAATGGACAAAAAACGCATGAAAAGATGCTCAGCATCACTAATTATTAGAGAAATACAAATCAAAAATCAAAACCACAGTGAGTTTTTTGATGATGGCCATTCTGACTACCTCACACTGGTCAGAATGGCCATCATCCGAAAACCTAGAAACGGGACTTCCTTGGTTGTCCAGTGGTTAAGAATTCACCTGCCAATGCAGGGGATGTGGGTTTGATCCTTGGTTTAGGAAGAACCCACATGCAGTGCAGCAACTAAGCCCATATACCACAATAACAGAGCCCGTACACTAGAGCCTGTGAGCCACAACTACTGAGTCTGTGTGCCTAGAGCTATATTCTGCAACAAGAGAAACCACCACAATGAGAAGCCCATGCACTGCAACAAAGAGTAGCCCTCACTTGCTCCAACTAGAGAAAGCCTACATGCAACAAGGAAGAACTGGCATAGCCAAAAAAAAAAAAAAAAATCTACAAACAATAAATGCTTTAGAGGGTGTGGAGAAAAGAGAACCTTTCTAGACTGTTGATGGGAAAGAAAATTGGTGCAGCCACTATGGAGAATGGTATGAAGGTTCCTTAAAAAACTAAAAATAGAGTTACCGTATTATCCAGCAACTCTGCTCCTGGGCATATATCCAGAGAAAACCATAATTTGAAAAGATACATGCACCCCAATGTTCACTGCAACACTATTTATAATAGCCAGGACATGGAAGAAACCTAAATGTCCAACAGAGGACTGGATGGATAAAGACAATGTGGTATATATATATGATGGAATATTACTCAGCCATAAAAGGAATAAAATAATTGTCACTTACAGTAATACAGATGGACCCAGAGATTGTCATACTGAGTGAAGCAAGTCAGGGAGACAAAGACAAATATTGAATGATACTGCTTATATGTGGAATCTAAAAAAATGGTACAAATGAACATACTTACAAAAGAGAAATAGAGTTCAGTTCAGTTCAGTTGCTCAGTTGTGTCCGACTCTTTGCGACCCCATGGACTGCAGCACACCAAGCCTCCCTGTCCTTCACCAACTCCCAGAGTTTACCCAAACTCATGTCCATTGAGTCGATGATGCCATCCAACCATCTCATCCTCTGTTGTCCCCTTCTCCTCCTGCCCTCAATCTTTCCCAGCATCAGGGTCTCTTCAAATGAGTCAGTTCTTCGCATCAGGTAGCCAAAGTATTGGAGCTTCAGCTTCAACATCAGTCCTTCCAATGAACACTCAGGACTGATCTCCTTTAGGATGGACTGGTTGGATCTCCTTGCAACCCAAGGGACTTGCAAGAGTTTTCTCCAACACCACAGTTCAAAAGCATCAATTCTTCTGCACTCAGCTTTCTTCATAGTTCAACTCTCACATTCATACATGACTAACGGAAAAACCATAGCCTTGACTAGATGGACCTTTGTCGGCAAAGTAATGTCTCTGCTTTTTAATATGCTGTCTAGGTTGGTCATAACTTTCCTTCCAAGGAGTAAGCGTCTTTTAATTTCATGGCTGCAGTGCCCATCTGCAGGGATTTTGGAGCACCTAAAAATAAAGTCTGACACTGTTTCCACTGTTTCCCCACCTATTTGCCATGAACTGATGGAACCAGATGCCATGATCTTAGTTTTCTGAATGTTGAGCTTTAAGCCAACTTTTTCACTCTCTTCTTTCACTTTCATCAAGAGGCTCTTTAGTTCTTCACTTTCTGCCATAAGGGTTTTGTCATCTGCATATCTGAGGTTATTGATATTTCTCCCAGCAATCTAGAGTCCATCTTCTGCTTCATCCAGCCCAGAGTTTCTCATGATGTACTCTGCATAGAAGTTAAATAAGCAGGGTGACAATATACAGCCTTGACGTACTCCTTTTCCTATTTGGAACCAGTCTGTTGTTCCATGTCTAGTTCTAACTGTTGCTTCCTGACCTGCATACACATTTCTCAAGAGACAGGTCAAGTGGTCTGGTATTCCCATCTCTTTCAGAATTTTCCACAGTTTGTTGTGAAATAGAGTTACAGGTGTAGAAAACAATCTTATGGTTACCAGGGGCAGAAAGTGGAGAAGGAAAAATTGGGAGATTAGGATTGATACATACACACTACTATATATAAAATAGATAACTAATAAGGACCTATTGTAGAGTATAGGGAACTCTACTCAATAGTCTATAATGACCTATATGAGGAAAGAGTTTAAAAAGAGTGGTTTTTACACACACACATAGACACATATGTATATAACTGATTCACTGTGCTGTATAGCAGAAAGTAACAAAACATTGTAATTTAACTCTACTCCAGTAAAAAAAAAAAATACATTGCCTGTTTAATTCTTCCAGTTGCACTGTAGTTGATTTTCTTCTGGTTATAATCAATTAAAATTAAAGTTCATAGTTTCTGTTTTAAATATCAGCAGTTGATAGTGTTAGATGGTAGAATTGGAGTTCCTTTAAAACACTTTTTTCCTCTCCCCAAATTTCTTTCTAATAACACTTATTAACTTTTAATTAGACATTTATGATTTTTATAATTTTAAGTAATATAATTTTAAACAAAAAGCCAATTTGATTAAATCAAATATATACATACATATCAATAAGAAATCAAAATTTAGTTTTTTTGTCCCTTCAGATTTTATCTAATAAAGAGGCTCTTTCACCCAAGAGCTTTACTTTGTTTAAGGGTAGATAGAAATTGGTTTTTGGTAGAAAAGCCTAGAAGTTTCCTTCTTGTTACCGGAGCTATTTAGAGCCACAAACTGCTAAAATGAGCTCATTTACTTTAACATCATCCTCCAGATGGGGGGAGCTGGGGCAGTATGCAACAACAGCAACAGCTGCTGCTGTTCCCAGTAACAATGGAAGGAAGAAGGGCCTTTCTTTTGGCCTCTCCCATCTCTCCTTCCAGTTTTTTAAGGCCTCAAACTCAGCCCTACTTGAGGTGAAATGCTCAGGGCCTTGAACTTAGCAAATCAAGGCTAAAGGGCTACACTGTTATGAGTCCCAGAGGTATTTGTTTCTTAACATTCTCTTCTTTCTTTATTTATAGTTTATAGCCTGCTGACTCCAGAAAGAGGACTTAAGATGCAGTATTTCATAGATCAGGAACTCCAGAGGCTCAAAGGAATGCACTTCCAATGTGGAAATTTCTGGCCTTTGCATGAGGGAGGTATTTGGGAGTAAGTCATACCACATAGGTAGCTGTTGGCCTTCCAGGTCATCAAAACTAACCCTGGGAATTTTTTTTTTAAATATAAAAAGTACTTGGAAAGTTACTGCAGGAAAACAGCAAAATCCACAGAGTAATCATGTACAATGCTTGCTCTCCAACATGCCCACCCATAGCTCTACCCAACTCTTGATTTTCTACTTTTTGCTTCCACATTTAGTTCTGACACAAAATGCTTTAGGAATGAATCTTATCTTTCGCTCTGCTTCTAATCTGGACACTTGCACTTATCTTTAAGGGTCATACATGTCCATGTTTGATCCCTATGATTATAAAAATTCACTCTGAGGGGTTGGAGACTGACAGGCAGAGGTAACACATAGATGTATAAGCCTGCAGGCCAATAGGAAGCAAAACCTACTCAAGTAGTGCCTTGGAAAAATACTTGCCCTGCAAACAGGTTTTATTTACCATTTGAAACATGCAGAACCTAAAAATTAGTTTTATTGTTATTTTGTTGTTTTATGTCCCACAAATAGCTTAGTGTTGAGAAAAAAAAAATCTGTTTCTTTCTAAAATTTAACCTGAAATTAGCTTGGCTCTCTTAACAAGGACTGACAAAATGTTGGGTTGCGGAAGCAGAGAAGTCAGTATAAATTAGCAGAGTCAGTGGGCCAGGAGAGAGCTGAGGCCTGACTGGGTGCAGATCCCAGGTAAAGATGTATTAGCTGGTCTAGATGTGAAGAAAGCCTGAATCTGCTCTATACCAACTTTTATAAACACAGAATAGTTGAGATATTAGCTTATAAAAAGTATTCCTCTGGGTTTAACCAAAGAAGTATTTTGAAAAACGAATATATCAAATGGCAATTTAAATACTTCAAGTTTTTAGAAATCTCTCAACATTAATCTTGTATTTAATGTTCATAAATGATTTAATGTTCTAGTTAGTATAATTTTCCATGAATTGCTAAAAAAAAGTTTTCCTTTGATCCAGATTCCTGCATACAAGAAATGTATATAAATTGGCAGTTGTTCATTTCACAATAAGAAATACTTTTTTGAAGATGTCCTGAGAAGCTACAAGATGCTGAATCTAAAATAAACTGTGTTCAGTGCAATGTTACTGTTATTGTTGTTGGATACTTCTAATTGTTGGAGGGTTCTTTGGTAATTTAATTCTAATACATACACTATTTATGTATGAGATACACAGTAACCTAAAGAGAATCAAACATCCCTGAATTCTATAATTTTGTCATTTAAAGAATGCTATATAAATGGCATCATATAGTGTTAGCATTTTGGGATTGGCTTTTTCTACTCAGCCTAATTCCCAGGAAATTCATCTGGGTTGGTACATATAGCTATGGTTTGTTCTCTTTATCTATGACTCTATTTCTGTTTTGCTATGTTTGTTCATTTGTTTTTTAGATTCCACATATAAGTAAAATGATACAATATTTGTCTTTCTTGGTCTGACTTATTTTACTTAGCATAATACCCTCTAAGTCTATTCATGTTGTTACAAATCATAAGATCTCATTCATTTTCATGGCTGAGTAATATTCCTGTGTGTGTGTGTGTGTGTGATTTTATCATCTCTCTATAAACACTTAGGTTACTTCTGTATCTTGGCTACTATAAATAAAATTGCAGTGAACACTGGGATGCACATATCTTTTTAAACTAATTTTTCTTCAGATATACACTCAGAGGTGGAATTGCTGGATTGTACAGTAGTTCTATTTTTCACTTTTTGAGGAACCTCCATATTGTTTTCTTTTTAAAAATATTTATTTTTGGCTGCATTGGGTCTTCATTGCTGCATGGGGATTTTCTCTAGTTACAGAGAGTGGGGGCTACTCTCTAATTAAGGTGGGTGGGCTTCTCATTGCAGTGGCTTCTCTTGTTGTAGAGCATGGGCTTTAGGGTACACGGCTTTGGTAGTTGCTGCATGTGGGCTCAGGAGTTGTGGCTCACGGGCTCCAGAGCACAGGCTCAGTAGTTGTGGTGCACGGGCTCATTTGCCCCACAGCATGTGGGATCTTCCCAGACCAGGGACTGAATGAGTGTCCCCCACATTGCAAGGTAGATTCTTAATCACTGAACCACCATGTAAGCCTCATACTGTTTTCAATAGTAGCTGTACCAATTTACATTCCCACTACAGTACAGTACATGAGGGATCCCTTTACTTCACACCTCGCCAACACGTTATTTGTTGTCTTTTTGGTAATAGCCATTCTGACAGGTGTGAGGCAATATTTCATTGTGGTTTTGATTTGCGTTTCCCTGATGGTTAGTGATGCTGAAATCTTTTCATGTGCCAGTGGGCCATGTGTATATCTTCTATGGAAAAATGTCTATGCATGTCCTCTCCAACTTTTTTAATCACATTTTTAAAAATACTGAGTTGTTTGAGTTCTTTATATATTTTGGATATTACCCCTTATCAGATATATCATTTGCAAATATCTTCTCCCATCAGTAGAGAGCCTCTTTGTTTTGTTGATAGTTTCCTTTACTGTACAAAGCCTTTCGGTTTGACATAGTCCCATGTATTTATTTTTGCTTTTGTTGCTTTTGACTGAGGAGACATACCCAAAGAAAATACCACTATGACCAAAGTCAAAGAGCATATTGCCTGTTGTCCTCTAGGGTTTTTATGCTTTCAGGTCTCACGTTTAAGTCTTGAATCAATTTTGAGTTTATTTTTGTATATGGTGTGAGAAAGTAGTCTAGTTTAACTCATTTGCACATTGTTGTTGTTCATTCACTAAATCATTTTTGACTCCTTGCAACCCTATGCACAGAAGCACCCCAGCGTTCCCTGTCCTTCACTGTCTCCTGGAGGTTGCTCAAACTCATGTCCCTTGAATTGGTGATGCCATCCAACTATCTCATTCTTTGTTGCTCCCTTTTCCTCCTGCCCTAAATTTCCCCCAGCATCAGGGTCTTTTCCAATGAGCTGGCTCTTCATATCAGGTGGCCAAAGTATTGGAGCTTCAGTTTCAGCAACAGTTCTTCCAATGAACCTTCAAGGTTGATTTCCTTTAGGATTGACAGGTTTGATCTCCTTGCTGTCCAAGGGACTTTCAGGAGTCTTCTCCAGCACCACAGTCCAAAAGCATCAATTCTTTAGTGCTCAGGCTTCTTTATGGTCCAACTCTCACATCTGTACATGACTAATGGAAAAACCATAGCTTTGACTATATGGACCTTTGTCAGCAAAGTGATGTCTCTGCTTTTTAATATGCTGTCTGGGTTTGTCATAGCTTTGCTTCCAAGGAGCAAGCATCTTTTAATCTCGTGGCTGCAGTCACTGTCTGCAGTAATTTTGGAGCCCAAGAAAATAAAATCTGCCACTGTTTCCATTTTTTCCCCATATTTGCCATGGAGTGATGGGACTGAATGCCATGATCTTCATTTTTTGAATGTTGAATTTTAAGCCACTTTTTTTCACTGTGGCTGTCTAGCTCTCCCAGTACCATTGTGTATTCCTGCCTCCTTTGAAAGAAATCCTTTTTAAAAATACATTTCTGGATTTGATTTGTTGATGTTATCTTTAAGATTTTTGCAACCAAATTCATGGAAGACATTTGCATATAGTCTTCTTTTTCTTTTTTTTCCTTTCTCCTTCCTTTCTTTTCTTTCTTTACTTGCTTCCACACATCCATCCATTCTTTCTTTTTTTTTTAAATTACTTTCGTCTGGTTTTGATGTGAGAGTAATGCCAGCCTCATAAAATGGAATGTAAAGCATTCCTTTCTTCTTTATTTTTAGAAAAGTTTATATAAACTGGTGCTAATTCTTCTTTAAGTATTTGGTAGAATTCTCCAACGAAACCATCTGGGCCTGGAGATGTCTTTTATAGGAGATTTTAAATGATGAATTCATTTCTTTAATGACTATAGGACTATTAAGATTATTTAATCTTGCTTTGATTTGGTAATTTCTAGTTTCTGTAAGAATTGGTCTATTTTTCCCTAAGTTTTAGAATTTGTTTATGTGTACAAACTTCTATGTAGTATTCTCTGCTGGATCTACAGTGATATCCCCTGTTTCATTCCTGATATTGGTGATTTTTGTCTTCTCTTTTTCAATCATTATCAGTCTTGCTAGAGGTTTATCAATTTTACTGATTTTTCCCCCTAAAAACCAGCTCTTTGTTTCATTAATTTTCTCTATTGTTTTCCTGTTTTCCATTTCATTGATTTCTAGTCTTATAATTATTATTTACTTCCTTCTTCTTGCTTTGGGTTTATTTTGCTCTTTTTAGTAGCTCCTGAGGTAGGAAAGAAGATTACTGATTTGAGACTTGTCCTCTTTTCTAATATTAATAGAACCATTCAGTGGTATAAATTTCTCTCTCATCACCACTTTAACTATGGCATACATATTTTTGATTTTTTATGTTTTCATTTGCAACAAGTTCTATGTATTTTTAAAAATTTCTTTGAGACTTCTTTTTAATTCATGGATTACTTAGAAGTATGGACTTACTCTGCCTTGTCATAAATGGTTGAAGTGGAAGTTCAGTTGCCCCCTTGACCCTGCTGACACTTTCCTAGCAAAAATGGAACACCAACTCTTACTGCCTTGTTGTCTTTGAGTGGAGGTGTAATTGCAGCTTCCCCCAAACCTTACTGACACTAGGGAGAGGGGAAGCCAAGGGATGATTTACAATGATTTGTTGTTGTAGGATGAGAACAATAGCTCACCTCCCAGCTGGACTCCAGTGAAACTCAGTTGGAGTGGTATGATTTCTCCGTTGGTGTTTAACTGGAGTAGGGAGGTTACTGCTAAAAAGGTTTTCTGTTGCTAGGTTGCCCCTTTTCTCAATCCTTTGGGAAACTGTAATAGGCTTTTCTTGGAGCTTTTTTGTCTGTGCCTGTTGGTGGTTCAGGTTAGAGGCTTCTATATCATCTGAGATATATGGGAGACAATAAGAAAGCCCAGGGAACTTCACCACTGTCTTTATTTCAGCCCTAAGTCCTTAGGCAATATGCCTTCTTTTTTCCACCTTTTAGTCTTCCTATGTTTGTTTGTTATGTTACATCCAGGGATTTTTAGGCATAACAGAGAGGACCTGGGAGGAATGGGACTATCCCATCTTGACTGGAACCACAAATCTATGATAAGTTTTTGATGAAGTGAAGTGTTAGTCACTCAGTCATGTTTGATTCTTTGTGACCCCATGGACTGTAGCCTGCCAGGTTCCTCTGTCCTTGGAATTCTCCAGGCAAGAATACTGGAGTGAGCAGCCATTCCCTTCTCCAGGGGATCTTCCCAACTCAGGGATCGAACCAAGGTTTCCTGCATTGCAGGTGGATTCTTTACTGTTGGAGCAACCACGGAAGCCCTCAAAGGTTCTAGTACATGAAAAGTTGGGAGACATTACTGTAGTATATTGTCAGATGTTTTCCCTGTGTATAGATTTTTGTGTATTTTTCTTTAAAAATTATTTGATTAGACTACATATATGACTTTTATATGTCCTTTTAATATTATAACAAGTAATTTTCAATTATTTCATAATCTCATAAGCATAATGTTAATGGCTGATTGAATCATCCTTCTAGTATAGCTACATAGGTTGTTTCTACTTTTTTACCATTACAAACAACATTATAATAAATGTATATAAACAAAGAGCTTTTCTTTAGTTCAGGTTATTTTCTTGGTTTATATGCCTATAACTTAAATTGTTATGTTAAGGCATAAACATTAAAGTCAATTGGCATAATAAATTTTAATTTTTATTGTATTATGACAAGGGAGTACCCCCTTTTCACCTAAAACCCAGCTTTACCTAAAGACCAATTGAAATGTCTTTCTGAACTGAGATAAAATTGTTTCATATAAACTACATTGGAAAAGTTGATGTGAAATGTAGAAAATTGCCCTAATCCAAGGGAATCATTATTCAGTTCAAAAAAACAAAAACAAAACAGTGTGCAGCTACTTCAAAATCCTCAGGAAATATGCCTGACACATTCTTTGAAGTGATTCAGAGTCTGAAACAGGTAAAATGGTAGCTGTCTACGTTATTCCCCATGGGTGATACCAAGGAAACAGAGGCAATATCTTGGGCAATCTGTGTTTGTTAGGACAAAGGTGTTGCCTGGTGCCATTTCACAGTCTCTCTCTCTCTCCCAGGTAACATGACTTTCTAGAAAACCTTAGGTTTTAAAACCACACAAACCTAAGTTCAAATCCCATCAATTCCAAATCCTCTCAGGGTATCAATTTTCTCATCTGTATACTCATTTATAAAGTTACCTTAATGATTTACTTAACTGAAACAGGTATGTGAATGTTGCAGCATACTATCCAGCATGTTTTACAAAGAATATTCCAGAGCAAACCTCCTACACTGAATGCTAGTGAGAGCAGGTATAAAACCGCTAAAATCCAAGGATTGCTGCATCATTTGACCTAATTATTGTGCTAGTACCTTCCATTTGCCTCTCCGAATCCCTTTTACCCCTTTTCCACCCAGCTCTATACCCCAAGGTAACACAAACTGAAGCAATGCCCTGGAGAACAGCTGAAGACCTCTTGGGTTTGGGGCCATTCTGCCTTCTCTCGCTGGTGTCTTCTCTCTTCTCATGTAGTAAAACCCACAACTCTATGGAAGACATCAACACTGAGGAAAAATTCTAGATTGAGATTCAAGGGACAGTTCCCCAAAGCCCTACAGGACTGAGCTAACAAGGGAGGTGCTGCAGAACCAGGGAATCACAGCTGTCAGTTCCAGAATCTTATAGCCTATGTCACAATCCACGGGATGCCTTACCTGTTGCCTCTCTTCCCAGCGTATTCATTTCCCAATTCAGGTTTCACATGAGAATGTTTAATTGGTGGACCACAAATCACATTCAGAATCCTAGCTACAAGGGGGTTTTACAGTCTTTGCAGTACAAAAAGGCACTTTCTAGTAGAAAAAGGTTGGAATAGAATAGTGAGCCACTCCTGAGCATCTGCTACAGTATGCATCAAGCTCAAGCAGTTGGTGATGGCCTTTCTTTGGCACCTGCAAAGTCTGGGAGAAGTACAACTATAGATTGAGGCTTATAATTAATGAAAGAGTCCATAAATGGAATGAAAGGAGTTGACTGCAAGCCTCAAAAGAAGTCACACGAAAATCATCTTCTTAAAGATATCAAACATAAAGATCTTCACAAATGCAATCTTTTTAAATAATGTAGTCTCTGCCTCCTTTCCTGATGCTAGAAAGGAGCCTACAGAAAAATACCTTAGTACACATACTAACAGGGAGACAATTTCAGGACCTGGATCTGGGCTATGCACTCTGGTAGGTCTGTGTAGCATAGGAGATGGAGCTGGTAATTACTCTGCATGAAGATGTCTGCCTCAGTGATGCTGTATGTAACCAGCATAGTTCCTCTTCTGCTGCTAATACTTTGGAAAAGAAAATAAGTGCAAAATTTTTTATTTCAGTTTAATAATTTTGTTCTAAGCTTACAAAAATAAGCAAGGGATTATTGGAGTTATCCCAGAAATACACTGACAATTAGTAAAGTAAGGTAACTAAAGAACAATTGCAATTCCAGTGAACATGACTTAGGACCACAACACGATTATAAAATAAAATTAAACAATCACATGTATGTACTCTATTTGGAGCAAAAGCTTTTAGTGGGGAACCATTGCTCAGCCTAGAATGACATTTCCCAAAGTGGGTTTCCAAGGATTCCAGTAGTGCTTTTTGGTGTTGTCAGTTTTTTATTAATGATCACAAAATCCTCCCATTGCAGTATGCCTGCACCTTTGTGATATGACTCTGCCCTTTCTCCCACCCAGAGATTCTATTTATCCACCCCTTTAAATATGGGCTGGACTTGACTTGCTTTGACCAATGGAATGTGGCAGAAGTGATTTTTTTCATGAGTTCCAAAGCCTTGGCTTTAAGAAGCCATGTAACTTGTACCTTCCCCATCTTGAACACTGCCCTGAGGCTACCTAAGGAAACCAGTTTAAAGGATGAGAGCCTGCATGGAGGGTAACAGGCCAGCACCAACTACCAGGCATATGACTGAGGCCATCTCAGACATTCCTATCCAGCCAACCTTACAACAGAATGCCACTTGAGAAATAAGTCCAACAGAACAGCTCAATTGACCCACAGAATCATGAGAAATAACACACTGATGTTTTAATCCAAAAATTAAAAAAGACTTCCCTTAGTTGCCCTCTTAGAGTTACTTTTATGATAAGATCCAGGTTCATTAATTTGGTTTCTAAGGTCCATCATAACATGTTGCTTACAATACAGACCCTGAAAATCTCCACTAAGAGCCTAGATTCTGTTTATGATTCTATGTAATGGGAAATGTTCGCCTGTTTTCCTTAAGGAAGAACTGGAAAACATGGGAAGCTGTTTAGGCTGCTACCATCATTTGTATAATTACAAAACTCAAACAAAGCAGCTGCCAGTGTGCAAAACAGCTGCCAATGTGCAGTCTGACAAAGGGAGCCTATCACACATAGAGTGTTTTCTGGAGAATTCACAGAGAGCTGTGCTGGGGTGTGTAGGGCAGTCTGCAGAGTTGTATGCCACAAGCTATTGCCAACAGCTGCCTCTGCTGGAATCTATGCCTGCTCTCTCTCTCCCTCCTCCTCCCCTTCTCTCTCTCTCTCTCTCTCACACACACACAGAAAGAAAGAAACAGAAGCCTGCTTTATGTTTTCACACAGAGAGGCTTTCTTTTGAATTGATTTTTGTTTAAAGACTGTCTTAGAAAATGTCCCCAAACTAATGTCTTGAAAAATAAATAACAAGATATAAATTCTACAATTGCCACTCTCCACACCCATAAAACTCTGTTAGCACCCATTTGGATGATATGTTTCCTTGCTGAACCTTGATTTTCTTACTATATGAAAGTATGCCCCATCTGAAAAGGAAGAGGAGAGGTGTCCCAGAGAACACCCCAAAACATCATGGGTTACTGGGTGATAATGCTTTCTCCTACCATTGGTTTCCTCTTCTCACATAGTTAAGCCCATAGCCACTTCTTGCTCTTGGAACTATGGGTGGGGATAATTTACTGAGGGCTTCCCTAGTGGCTCAGAGGTAAAGAATCTGACTGTCAGTGCAGGAGACATGGGCTCAATCCTGGGTTGGAACAATCCCCTGGAGAAGGGACTGGCTATCCACTCTGGTATTCTTGCCTGGGAAATCCCGTGGACAGAGGAGCCTGGCAGGCCACAGTTGCAAAGAGTTGGACACAACTTACCAACTAAACAACAACAACAAATTTGTTGAATGATGAAAGTGAAAGTGAAGTCACTCAGTCGTGTCCAACTCTTTGCGACCCCTTGGACCGTAGCCTACCAAGCTCCTCTGTCCATGGGATTCTTCAGGCAAGAATACTGGAGTGGGTTGCCATTTCCTTCTCCAGGGGATCTTCCCAGCCCAGGGATCGAACCCAGGTTTCCCCGCATTGGAGGCAGACGCTTTAACCTCTGAGCCAATGAAGCAGTTGGAAATAACAGCAATCAAGATCCATCACAAAAATTGGGAGTTATCAAAGGAAACTCCCATGTGAAAAAGTCTGAGTAATGAATAAAATGTTTTATCTTCCTTGGAGATATCCTCCCTTTTCTCCCCAGCTTTATCTCTAGCCACTCTTTCCCAAATCTCTGAGCTTACCTACTGCACTGTACTCTTGCTTCTTATGTGGCCTCAAAAGAAGTAACATGAATTTGATCAGGATAGCTTGTAGTCATAGACAAAACCCTAACCTTGGTTTAAATCCATCTTGCCACCTACAGGGTGCCTAAACATGATTGGAAAAAGGTATGCAGGTGAGCTCATTTTAGATTTAGGACTATAAGCCACGCGCAGATATTCAGTGCTGCCTGGCAGTCTTATTATACTCGCTGCTGCTGCTGCTTAGTCGCTTCAGTCACATCCAACCCTTTGTGACCCTATGAACTGCAGCCTGCCAGGCTCCTCTGTCCATGGGTTTCTCTAAGCAAGAGTACTAGAGTGGGTTGCCATGCCCTCTTCCAGGGGATCTTCCCAACCGAGGGATTGAATCCGGGTCACCTGCATTGCAGGCAGATTCTTTACCACTGAGCCACCAGGGAAGTCCCCCTATTATACTTACCAAAGGTCAAATCATTCTCCCATTATTTAAGATGCTATGTCATGCTATTGTCTCCTGCCTCACAACTTCAACACCTTTTCCCTACTCCTAACTTTTAGCTCATGACTTTATTTCCTGTTTCATTGAAAAATAGGTCACAAAGAGTTCTCACTTGCACATGCTTCAGCACCACATCTTTCAATTTCATTGTGTAAGCAGGGAGGGTAAGGGGTCCTGAGAGAAAGAGAATCAGGTATGGCTTTCTTGACAGGAAAGACACCATTTTTGGCCTAAGCCATTTTGGGATCTAAGCCTGGCCACAATGCTTGCCCTTAAAATGGTCTCAATAATTAATCAAAATCACTGCAAATGGTGATTGCAGCCATGAAATTAAAAGACCTTTACTCCTTGGAAGGAAAGTTATGACCCACCTGGACAGTATATTAAAAAGCAGAGACATTACTTTGCCAACAAAGGTCCATCTAGTCAAGGCTATGGTTTTTGCATTAGTCATGTATGGATGTGAGAGTTGAACTATAAAGAAAGCTGAGCACAGAAAAATTGATGCTTTTGAACTGTGGTGTTGGAGAAGACTCTTGAGAGTCCCTTGGACTGCAAGGAGATCCAACCAATCCATCCTAAGGGAGATTAGTCCTGGGTGTTCATTGGAAGGACTGATGTTGAGGTTGAAACTCCAATACTTTGGCCACTTGATATGAAGAGCTGACTCATTGGAAAAGACCCTGATGCTGGGAAAGATTGAGGACAGGAGGAGAAGGGGATGACAGAGGATGAGATGTTTGGATGGCATCAGCAACTCAATGGACATGAGTTTGGGTAAACTCCGGGAGTTGGTGATGGACAGGGATGCCTGGTGTGCTGCGATTCATGGAGTCGCAAAGAGTTGGACATGACTGAACGACTGAACTGAACTGAATTAATTATCTTAAGGGGACAAAATAATGCAGAAACAAATGACTGTTATTAGGCAAGAGAAGTAACAAAAGCAAAGATAATTTATCAGTTGTAAAGACTCCCTGTTGTATTTCAATGGTAAAGATTGAACCACCAGATCAACCACCAGATCAATGGGAACCTAAGGGATGATGGTATTGACCTTTTCTGACCCTCGTGACTTCAGTCAATGAAAGCTTGGACTCTGTGGACTGCTCAAGCCCCTTCAAGAATATGCATGTACCCTTAGTTTAAAACTTCCCCAGTTTTAACAGCTTTGCTGTTTAGGAGATTTTACTTTGGGGGAAGATCTCCACTGTTCCCCTTACTTGCTGCAAGTAATAAATCCTTTCTCTTCCCACTCTTTGGCTTGGTTCTTTCTTTTGTCTCAATACCCACCAAGAGGCGAACTCAGGTTTTGGGTCACAATTGCATCTACACCCATATATTCTGCCTTCTCTTCAGTTATAAAAGATAAACTGTCTAGCTGCTATGTTGATGTATTGTCACCCATACCTTCTCACTACTTCAGGGATAATAGCTCTATAACTGTCCCTCTTTTCTCCTGCAGCATCTACTCTTCTATCATTTTTACCAGCTTTAATAAGTCCAATTATAAAAATCTACATTGTTTCATAATTAGGCACCACCTCACACCAGTCAGAATAGCCATCATTAAAAAGTCTACTTTTAAATGCTAGAGAGGATACGGAGAAAAGGGAACCCTCCTACACTTTTAGTGAGAGTGTAATTGGTACAGCCACTAAAGAGAAGAGTAGGGAGGGTCCTAGGGAAACTAAAAATAGAGTTGCCATCAGTTGAGTTCAGTTCAGTTCAGTCACTCAGTCCTGTCCGACTCTTTGTGACCCCATGAATCGCAGCACGCCAGGCCTCCTTCCCCATCACCAACTCCCGGAGTTCACTCAGACTCACGTCCATCCAGTCAGTGATGCCATCCAGCCATCTCATGCTCTGTCGTCCCCTTCTCCTCCTGCCCCCAATCCCTCCCAGCATCAGAGTCTTTTCCAATGAGTCAACTCTTTGCATGAGGTGGCCAAAGGACTGGAGTTTCAGCTTTAGCATCATTCCTTCCAAAGAAATCCCAGGGCTGATCTCCTTCAGAATGGACTAGTTGGATCTCCTTGCAGTCCAAGGGACTCTCAAGAGTCTTCTCCAACACCACAGTTCAAAAGCATCAATTCTTCGGTGCTCACCTTTCTTCACAGTCCAACTCTCACATCCATACATGACCACTGGAAAAACCATAGCCTTGACTAGACGAACATTTGTTGGCAAAGTCATGTCTCTGTTTTTGAATATGCTATCTAGGTTAGTCATAACTTTCCTTCCAAGGAGTAAGCGTCTTTTAATTTCATGGCTGCAGTCACCATCTGCAGTGATTTTGGAGCCGCCAAAAATAGTCTGACACTGTTTCCACTGTTTCCCCATCTATTTCCCATGAAGTGATGGGACCGGATGCCATGATCTTCGTTTTCTGAATGTTGAGCTTTAAGCCAACTTTTTCACTCTCCTCTTTCACTTTCATCAGGAGGCTTTTTAGTTCCTCTTCACTTTCTGCCATAAGGGTGGTGTCATCTGCATATCTGAGGTTATTGCTATTTCTCCCGGCAATCTTGATTCCAGCTTGTGTTTCTTCCAGTCCAGCGTTTCTCATAATGTACTCTGCATAGAAGTTAAATAAGCAGGGTGACAATATACAGCCTTGATGTGCTCCTTTTCCTATTTGGAACCAGTCTGTTGTTCCACGTCCAGTTCTAACTGTTGCTTCCTGACCTGCATACAAATTTCTCAAGAGGCAGATCAGGTGGTCGGTATTCCCATCTCTTTCAGAATTTTGCACAGTTTATTGTGATCCACACAGCCAAAGGCTTTGGCATAGTCAATAAAGCAGAAATAGATGTTTTTCTGGAACTCTCTTGCTTTTTCCAACTCTTGGGCATATCCCTCGACAAAACTATAAATCAAAAAGATATATGCAGCACTATGTTCATAGCAGCACTCTTTACAATAGCCAAGACATGGAAACAACCTAAATGTCCATCAACAGAGGAATGGATAAAAAAGATGCAGTAAATATATACAATGGACTATTGCTCCACCATTAAAAAGAATGAAATAATGCCATTTGCAGCAACATGGATGGACCTAGAGATTATCATACTAAGCAAAATAAGTCTGGAAGAGAAAGATAAATACCATATGATATCACCTGTTTGTGGAATCTAAAATATGACACAAATGAACATATCTACAGCAGATACAGACTCCTAGACACAGAGAACAGAATGTGGATGCTGAGGGGTAGGGGAGGTGGGAGAGGAAAGGATAGGGAGTTTGGGATTAGCAGACAGAAACTATCATATATAGGATGCATAAACAACAAATTCCTACTGTATAGCACAAGGAGCTATATTCAGTACCTTCTGACAAAGCATAATAGAAAAGAATATGAAAAAGAATATATATATATATGTATATATGTATAACTGAATCTCTGTGAAGAGATTAAGAAGAGGTGGTGAGAAAACTCAGATGACAGATTTTATTTTCTTGGGCTCCACAATCATTGTGAACAGTGACTACAGCCATGAAATTAAAAGATACTTTCCCACCAACAGTGTAAGAGGGTTCCCTTTTCTCCACATCCTCTCCAGCATTCGTTGCTTGTAGACTTTTGGATCACAGCCATTCTGACTGGCGTGAAATGGTACCTCATTGTGGTTTTGATTTGCATTTCTCTGATAATGAGTGATGTTGAGCATCTTTTCATGTGTTTGTTAGCCATCTGTATGTCTTCTTTGGAGAAATGTCTATTTAGTTCTTTGGCCCATTTTTTGATTGGGTCGTTTATTTTTCCAGAATTGAGCTGCAGGAGTTGCTTGTATATTTTTGAGATTAATTCTTTGTCAGTTGCTTTATGGAGAACAGTGTGGAGATTCCTTAAAAAACTGGAAATAGAACTGCCATATGACCCAGCAATCCCACTGCTGGGCATACACACCGAGGAAACCAGAATTGAAAGAGACATGTGTATCCCAATGTTCATCGTAGCACTGTTTATAATAGCCAGGACATGGAAGCAACCTAGATGTCCATCAGCAGATGAATGGATAAGAAAGCTGTGGTACATATACACAATGGAGTATTACTCAGCCATTAAAAAGAATACATTTGAGTCAGTTCTAATGAGGTGGATGAAACTGGAGCCTATTATACAGAGTGAAGTAGGCCAGAAAGAAAAACACCAAAACAGTATACTAATGCATATATATGGAATTTAGAAAAATGGTAATGATAACCCTGTATGCAAGACAGCAAAAGAGACACAGATGTATAGAACAGTCTTTTGGACTCTGTGGGAGAGGGAGAGGGTGGGATGATTTGGGAGAATGGCATTGAAACATGTATAATATCATATAAGAAACGAATCACCAGTCCAGGTTCGATGCAGGATACAGGAAGCTTGGGCTAGTGCACTGGGATGACCCAGAGGGATGGTATGGGGAGGGAGGTGGGAGGGGGGTTCAGGATTGGGAACACGTGTACACCTGTGGCGGATTCATGTTGATGTATGGCAAAACCAATACAATATTGTAAAGTAATTAGCCTCCAATTAAAATAAATAAATTTAAGTTAAAAAAATAAATATATGGTAAAAAAAAATAAATAAATAAAATAAAAGAGGCTTGCTCCTTGGAAGGAAAGCTATGACAAACTTAGAATATTAAAAAGCAGAGACATCACTTTGCCAACAAAGGTCTGTATAGTCAAAGGTATGTTTTTTCCAGTAGTCATGTATAGATATAAGAGTTGGTCCATAAAGAAGGCTGAGCACCAAAGAAAAGATGCTTTTTAACTGTGGTGTTGGAGAAGACTCTTGAGAACCCCTTGGACTGCAAGGAGATCAAACCAGTCAATCCTAAAGGAGATCAACCCTGAGTATTCATTGGAAGGACTGCTGCTGAAGCTGAAGCTCTAATTGTTTGGACATGTGATGTGAAGAGCTGACTCACTGGAAAAGACCCTGAGGCTGGGAAAGACTGAAGGCAAAAGGAGGAGTGGGCAGAGGATGAGATGGTTAGATACCATTACCAACTCAATAGACATGAATTTGAGCAAACTGAGGCTTCCCTAGTAGCTCAGTTGGTCAAGAATCTGCCTGCAATGCAGGAGACCCCGATTCAATTCCTGGGTCAGGAAGATGCACTGGAGAAGGGACAGGCTACCCACTCCAGCATTCTTGGGCTTCCCTGGTGGCTCAGCTGGTAAAGGATCTGCCTGCAATACGGGAGACCTGGGTTCGATCCCTGGGTTGGGAATATCCCCTGGAGAAGGGAAAGGGTACCCACTCCAGTATTCTGGCCTGGAGAATTTCATGGACTGTATAGTCCATGGGATTGCAAAGAGTCAGACACGACTGAGAGACTTTCACTTCATTTCAGGGAGGCAGTAGAGCACAGAGGAGCCTGGCGTGCTGCAGTCCATGGGATTGCAAAGAATCAGACACAACTTAGTGACTGAACAACAATAACAACATACCTGAGTCATTTGGTGTATGGCAGAAACTAAACACAACATTGTAAGTCGACTATACATCAATAAAATTGTTTTTTAAAGCTTCACTGTTTCAACATTCCCTCACCATTTCATTATTCCACTTTACAGCTAAAGTCTTTGAAAATGTTGCCCATACAGCCTTCACTTCTTTCCTTCCAAATGCTCCTTGAGCCTAGTACAACATGGTTTTTGTTATCAACATTTCAATGAAATTTGCCTCTTCCCAAGTCCCTTCTAAATTGCCAGATCCAATGTCAATCCTCAGTTGTTATGTTCCTTGAGCTCTTCGCATCATTTGTCAAAGTTGATCATTCTCTCCTTCATGAAACTTTCTTTACTTGGCTTCCAGGACTGATATTGTTTCCATGATGGCTGCCTCTTCTGAGTCTCCTTTGTTATTTTCTTGTTCCATATTTCTATATATCATAATGCCCCTGAGTCAATCCTCATACATCTTCTATCTACATGCTCTCTCTAAATGATTTCATTGCTTTAAATAAAAATTATAAACTGATACCTCCCAAATGTTTCCAGCTCCAAGCATCCCCTGAATTCCAGTTTCATATCTATTGCCTGCTCTTGAATTTCTAATGGACACCTCAAAATTAGCATGTTGAAAAATTAACCCTAGCTTCCCCTCTCCCAAACCTGCTCCTTATTCAGTGTTCCCCATCTCAGCAAATGTTTTCCATGACAGTAAATGGCAGTGCTCTAGGCGGAATATTTGTGTCTCCCCCAAAATTCACATATTGAAATTCTAAGCCCTAATACTATGGTATTAGGAGCTGGGGCCTTTGGGAGGTGATTAGGTCATGAGAGTGGACCTTTTATAAATGTTATTAGTATGCGTCTCCATACTAAGAAGACCCATTAGAATGGGTCTCTTGTATAAGAGACCTCAGAGAGGTCACTCACCCCTTCTGTCATGTGAGGACACAGCAAGAAGACAGCTGTCTATGAACCAAGAAGTGGGCCCTCACCAGACACTGAATCTGCCAACACTTGCATCTTGCACTTTCCAGCCTCCAGAAATGTGAGAAATAAAATTTTGTTGTTTATAAACCACCAGTCTATGGTATTCTGTTACAGCAGCCCAAACAGACTGAGACAGGCACCATTATTCATCATTTGCTCAAGTCACAAAAGTTGTAGTCATCTTTTACTCTCTTACACACTACATCTAATCCCGTTAGCAAATCCTGTAGCTTCTACCACCACTCATCTCACCACTCCCACCAGTATAGTCCAGGTCTCAGCAACCATGACCACTCATCTGGATTACTGCAATAGTATTCTGCCTTGTACTCCTATCTCACTACATTTCATTGTTCTATAGTTTCCAGGATGACCCTTTAAAAAATATATGTCTGTGTATATCTTTCCCATGTTCAAAACCTTCTAGTGGTTTTCTAAAACACATAGAAAAAATCTAAAGTCTCTATTGTAGCCTACAAAATCTGTCACTTCGTGGCCTCTTAATATTTCTCTGTCCTCATTTTCTGCCACTAGCTCTCTTTTTCACTAAGCTCAAACCAGACATGGGCCTCCTGCTCTTCTTCAATCACAACAAACATGTTCCCACCTGAGGGCCTTGACTTTCTCCCCTCTCAGAGACTGTCTTCCTCAGTATCTTCACATGACTCACTCTCTCACTTCATTCAGGTCTCTGCTCAAATGTTACTGTCTTAAGTGGCATCACCCATAATTCATTCTCATGTATTTATTAATTTCTTCTTCATAAAACTTACCACTAACTAACATTAAACTACACAATTTTATTTTGTTCACTAGAATGACTATTTTACCTAATAGCATTTCACTAAATACTGTTGTATTAATTAATCTGAAAAACCTTGTGAAAGAAGACTATGTCTGTCTTAATAGGGTCTGGTCAGTCCCTGGAGGAAGGATGGATGGGAACACCTATTTCCTTTGAGTAGAAGCTTCATCTCAAGTCCTGATGGGAAAGTCTAGGCACCACCAAGGCTTCCTTTACAATTATCTTTGTAAATTAATTAAAATATATACACAAAAAAATCTAGAATACCTGGGCAGTCCCACTTTAAGGAGCAGTTCTTCTGATTCCCACTTGACACAAATCACTATTTGAATGTACTTGGTGAATACATCATTTCAAACTCAGGTCAGAGGATTTAAGTATTTCAAACAGTTTCTGATTTGAATGTTTAAAACAGTACTTCTATCTTTAAATGAAGAAATGTCTGAAGTAGTACCTAAAAGACTAATAAGCCAGAAACCTAGGTTTGATGCAGGATACAGAATGCTTCGGGCTGGTGCACTGGGATGACCCAGAGGGATGGTACGGGGAGGGAGGTGGGAGGGGGGTTCAGGATGGGGAACACGTGTACACCTGTGGCGGATTCATGTTGATGTATGGCAAAACCAATACAATATTATAAAGTAATTAGCCTCTAATTAAAATAAATAAATTTAAATTTAAAAAAAAAAACAAAATAAAAAAGATTTGTCATGCTGATTAAACTGATAGTCTTTGAAGATGTTTTCATTTGGCTGGGTGGAGCTGTCAGGACTTCTTCTTCAATGTTCTGTTTGCTTTGCATCCCAGGGACTTTTTTCCCACAAGGATAAATGACGGTTTTTTTCAACTAAACTCTAATACTGGTGCTCTTTCCACAATTCACAGGGACACTGTGAATTGCATCCCTGTGGGAAAAACATTAGACTAATAGATGGGAATTTTTCAGTCTTAAAATTCTATCCATAAGTTTTCCTTATAATGGGTGCTAGCAGTACTAGTAGTAGACAAAATTATTGAAGTGGCAGGAAATGCAGACTAGTGTAGTAATTTAGAAACTTTATTTGCATGTGTGGTTGTGGTCATATACTGCAAATATATGCCATGTTTACTTTGAGGAAAACTTCTTCTAGTTCACAAGACTGAGTTATGCATGTCAGAATTTTGTGTTTTTTCCCAAAGAGCACTATAATTCCCCAATACTTCACTATCTGAACCAAATTAACAATTTCCTCTTATAGAGAAGCAAACTAACATTTACTGAGAGCATAATTTACCTTCTTACTTTAAACTTTTAAAAATTTTTAAATGGTTTATGACAACCACATTTGCACTGGGATGACTCAGAGGGATGGTACGGGGAGGGAGGTAGGAGGGGGGCTCAGGATGGGGAACACGTGTACACCCGTGGCGGATTCATGTTGATGTATGGGAAAACCAATACAATAATGTAGAGTAATTAGCCTCCAATTAAAATAAATAAATTTAAATTTAAAGAAAACCACATTTCATAGATGTGGAAACTGAGAGTTTAGGAGTAACAATTGTCTACTTCAAGTCACAGAGGAGTAAAGTATAGAGAATCCAGTGTGTAAACACACATAGATGTGAATACATACCAAAATACCAGTTGCTTTGTGAGCCTGGCCTATAGACACCAAAACAATGCCAAAGTTGTGTACTCAGCACCCTTTTTCTTAATTTAATATTTTGAAAATACAAAAAATAAATAAAAATGAGAAAAGAACATAACGAATACCTATAAACAATGTCTTTTCTCACATTCCCCCCACCCTTAAATTTGGGTTTATTATATTCCCATAAATATGTTTTGACTGGCATTATACTGAATTCTTAGGTTGATGTTGGGACAATTAACATATTTATAATTATGGAGTCTTCTCCATAAACATGGCTTGCTGTTGTTGCTGTTCAAAAACATGGTGCTTCTTACCATTTCCTCAGGTTTCCCTTTAAGTCTTATAATAACAGCTTGTATTTTTTCTTTATAAAGGTCATGTACATCCTTTGTTGGATCTATTGTTTTCCTTTTTAAACTGCTGCTGAAAATGGCACCTTTTAAAAATTACACTTTGGTCTAATTTTATTACTGATGGATAGAAATACAATTGATCATCACATATTGATCTTCTCTTTAGTGAATTTGCTTAACTTTCTTATCAATTCTAATAATTTTTCTAGCAGTTTTCTTGTATAATCAGTATAGACAATTGCATATTCAACAGTGGTAGTTTTATTCCTTACTTTCCTATTCTTATAAATTTTATTCTCTTTTTAAAAAAATTCTTGTCTTACCATGCTGGACTAGAATCTCCAGTGAAATGCTGAAATGAAGCAAAGATAATGGTACCCTTTTCTTGATCCTTATTTTAAAAATAAGGCTGCTAGCATTAAACTATTGAATATGATGTTTATTATGGAAGTTCTTAATACATACTCTTAATCAGGCAAAGAAAATTCTTCTGTATTGTCAGTCTGTAAGAGATTTCTAAGTCATAAATACTGAATTCAATCAAATGATTATTCTGGTTCTATTGAGATAACAATATTTTTCCTTTATTCATTTATTGTGTTGAATTACATTAATGGGTTTTCTTAATGGTAAACCAGTCTTGTGAAACTGGATTTTAAAAAGAAACTATTTCAGTCTCAGTTTTGGCTGAAGCCTCAACATTAAACAAAACATTCCAATTTCCACCATGCAGGTCTTGTAAAAGAGGTAGTTGCAAACTGAACAATGGCACCCCACTCCAGTACTCTTGCCTGGAAAATCCCATGGACGGAGGAGCCTGGTGGGCTGCAGTCCATGGGGTCGCTGAGGGTCAGACACGACTGAGCGACTTCACTTTCACTTTTCACTTTCATGCATTGGAGAAGGAAATGGCAACCCACTCCAGTGTTCTTGCCTGGAGAATCCCAGGGATGGGGAAGCCTGGTGGGCTGCCATCTATGGGGTCGCACAGAGTCGGACACGACTGAAGTGACTTAGCAGCAGCAGCAGCTGATCACCAATCCCCACATCTAAAAGAAGGTGGAAAGGCCAAGAAAAGGCTTGGAAATTAGCAGAGGAATTGGAAGAAAGCTGTAGGCATTCTATGCATCTAACTTTCTCCCAGTGAAAGGGTGTGGAAGCAGGGTTCACATTCACCTTGTGCTAGGGAAAGGAACTTCAATGGAACTACTTGAAGATTTGATATGTGTCACCCAGATCTCAGAAGACACAGAAGTACACCAGTTATCAACTCCGCTTGAGAAATATGAAGGATATAAGCCCACAGGAATACTCCATAAGAAAACAAATTGGTTTTATTTTATTTTATTTTTAAACTTTACAATATTGCATTAGTTTTGCCAAATATCGAAATGAATGCAACCTAGATGCCCATCAGCAGATGAATGGATAAGAAAGCTGTGGTACATATACACAATGGAGTATTATTCAGCCATTAAAAAGAATACAAATTGGTTTTAAACACGAGCTAGGCTCAAATAGCTCAAAAGACACTTGCTCCTTGGAAGGAAAGCTATGGCAAACCTAGACAGTGTATTAAAAACCAGAAACATTATTTTGCCAACAAAGGTCCATATAGTCAAAGCTATGGTTTTTCCAATAGTCATGTATGGATGTGAAAGTTGGACCACACCAAAGGCTGAGCACCAATGAATTGATGCTTTTGAATTGTGGTGCTAGAGAAGACTCTTGTGAATCCTTTGGACAGCAAGGAAATCAAACCAGTCAACCCTAAAGGAAATCAACCCTGAATATTCATTGGAAGCACTGATGCTGAAGCTGAAGCTCCAACACTTTGGCCACCTGATGCAAAGAGCCAACTCATTGGAAAAGACCCTGATGCTAGGAAAAACTGAAGGCAAAAGGAGAAGGGGGTGGCAGAGGATGAGATGGTTGGATGGCATCATGACACAGTGGACACGAGTTTGAGCAAAGTCCAGGAGATAGTGAAGGACAGGGAAGCCTGGTGTGCTGCAGTCCAGGGGGTCACAGATTCAGACATAACTTAGTGACTGAACAACAACAAAGCTCAAATAATGTTGGTGCTGGTTCATGAAAGAATTAATCAAGAAAGAACTTCCTATTCTCACCTATTTCCTTCTATGGTGCAATTCTAGAAGGATCACAAACCCACATAAGCAATATGGCAGTGAAGGATTAGAAGCATTCTATGGAGAAACTAAGAAGATACTGACAACATCTCCTTTCTCATTTCAACTACACAGCCCACAGTAGGCCAAGGTGAGAGATGGAAGAAGATGCAGCTTTAAAGAAATACTAAAGTTTTAATTATTACTGATATTATAATTAAGCTGAGACTCTTTCTGTGATAAGACATGACCAAATACACAAGGGTCAAGCAACTGTCTTACTTTTGATTCAAGAGAAAAGATGTAATTCCATAGAGTGGACTTAAGTTGGCAACAGGGAAATCAAAGTTATTTTCTGACGATAACCCCATGAGTCCTACTTATTCCTAGCTACACTTTTATGCCTGAGTTAAATTCAACCTAGTTTTGTTGCATATTTTAAGACATTAAAATGCAAACATCTTAAACTATTCTTGATAATATTTTATAATTATTGAAATAGTATTGATAATGTTTCACTTAGGATGTTTGCATTTGTATTAATTGGTGAGATTGGCCAGCAATTTTCCTTTCTTAAAATGCCCATGTCTGTTTTTTATATGAAGATTATACTAGCCTCAATAAAATAATTGAGTATTCCCTCATTTTCTATTGACTGAGAGGCTACAGAAGATTGGAATCCTATGTTTCTTGAATGTCTGGTAGAATTCATCCATAAAATCACTTAGGCCGAGTACTTTGTGCTTGTGTGGGAGGGACTCTTTAGCTACTGACTCAGATTCCTTAATGATTGTGTTTATTCTAGTTTTCTGTTTAGTCAGTTTTAATGTTATATTTTTGGGGGAATTATCTGTTTTATCTAAGTTTTCAAGTACATGAGTAAAAAGTTTACCATAAAATGTCTCACCATTTTTAATCTCTGATATATTTGATCTATGATGTTTTGTCCCATTTTTGTTTCTAACATTGTTTAATTTACCCAATCTCTTCTTCAAGTTTAAACATTTTATTCAAATAAAGTTATAAGAAATAATATAGAAAGAGTCCATAAACTCTTCCCCCAGTTTCCCCCAGTAGTAACATCTTGCATAACTATAGTGCCATATTGCAACAGGGATCTTGATTTTCATACAATCTCTCTATTTTATTTAGATTTTATAGTTTTACATGAACCCATTTGTGAGTATATCAATATCTATATATACATATTTATGCGTGATCAGTTGCTGAGTCATGTTTGACTCTTTGCAACCCCATGAACTGTAGCCCACCAGGCTCCTCTGTCCATGAAATTTTCCCGACAAGAATACTGGAGTGGGTTGTCATTTCCTACTCCAGGGGATCTTCCCCACCAAGGGATCAAACCCATGTCTCTTGTGTCTCCTGCATTGGCAGGCAGATTCTTTACTGCTGACCTGTGAAGCCCATGTACATATTTACCTCTATGCAATTTTATCACATGTGTAGATTCATGGGTCCATCACCACAGTCAACATACTACATAACAGTTTGATTACAACAAGGATACACTTTTTTTTTTTTTCCTAATTTTATTTTATTTTTAAACTTTACATAATTGTATTAGTTTTGCCAAATATCAAAATGAATCCGCCACAGGTATACATGTGTTCCCCATCCTGTACCCTCCTCCCTCCTCCCTCCCCATACCATCCCTCTGGGTCGTCCCAGTGCACTAGCCCCAAGCATCCAGTATTGTGCATCGAACCTGGACTGGCAACTCGTTTCTCACATGATATTTTACATGTTTCAATGCCATTCTCCCAAATCTTCCCACCCTCTGCCTCTCCCACAGAGTCCATAAGACTGTTCTATACATCAGTGTCTCTTTTGCTGTCTCGTACACCGGGTTATTGTTACCATCTTTCTAAATTCCATATATATGCGTTAGTATACTGTATTTATGTTACACTTTTATAATTGTACCTACTTCTCTCCCATTCTCTGCCCCAGTCTCTTAACCACTGGCAACTTCTAATCTGTTCTCTATTCCTTTAATTGTCATATCAAGAATGTTTGTTACATAATGGAATGGAATGCTGCAGTATACATGCAATTTCTTCAGACTGGCTTTTCTTCACTCAGCAGAACTGTCTAGAAATCCATCCAAGACATATCAGAAGTCCATTCTTTTTTATTGTTGAATAATAGTCCATAGTATGGGTATACCATAGTTGGTTTAACCATTCACCCACTGAAGAACATCAAGGTTGTTTCCAGTTTGGGGCTATTACAAATAAGGCTATTGTGAACATTTCTGCACAGGTTTTTATATACAAGCAAATTTCCATTTTGCTGGGATAAATGCCCCGAAATACAATTGCTGGGTTGTATGCTATATGTATGTTTAGTTTTATTATTATTATTATTATTTTATGGAACTGCTGAACTGTTTTCCAGATTGGCTGAACCATTTTATATTTCCACCAGCAATTTATGACTGATCCAGTTTCTACTCTTACTTGCCACCATTTCGTGTTATCCTTTTTTTTTTTTAAGCCATTCTATGTAGTAATATTTCAATGTGGTTTTAATTTAAATTTCTCTAGTGGCCAATAAAGTTGAACATCTTTCATATGTTTATATGCTATCTATATATCTTCTCTGGTGAAATGTCTATTCTCCTAGTTTGTTCATTTTCTAATTGGATGGTTTTCTACTATTGTGTTTTGATAGTTCATTATATATTCTGGATACAAGTCCTTTTTCAAATGTGTGGCTTTAAACTTTTTTCTCCCACTCCTTAGCATATCTTTTCATCCTCTTCACATGGTCTTTCACAGAGAAAAGCTTTTTATTTTGATTCGGTTCAATTTATCAATTTTTCCTTTTATGGATCATATTTTTTATGTCAAGTCTAAGAAGTCTTTGCCTATTCTTAGTTCCCAAAGATTTTTTCTGTTTATTTCTAAAATATATCTAGCTTTACATTTTAACATTTAAGAAACCTGTGATCCATTTGGAGTTAAATTCTGTGTAAGATTTTAACATTTAAGAAGTCTGTGATCCATTTGGAGTTAATTTCTGTGTAAAGTGTGAAGTTTGGGTCAAGGTTCTTTTTTTTTTCCCCCCTATGGATGTCTAAATGTTACAGCACTGTTTGTTGAAAAGGCCATTCTTCCTACTTTGAATTGCTTTTGAACCTTTGTCATATATCAGTGGGGGTCTATTTCTGGGATCTGTATTCTATTCTACTGACCTATGTGTTTATCCCTTCACTAAGACCACACTTCTTTATTACTCTAGCTATATAACCAAACTTGAATTAGGTAGAGTGATTCCTCCCACTTAATTCTTCTTTTTCAAGAATGTTTTAGCTATTCTAGAAGTTATGTTTTTCATATAAATTTTAAAATATGCTTGTTTATTTCTACAAAGATCCTCACTGGGATTTTCCTAAGAATTGCATTAAATCTATATACCAATTTAAGGAGAGCTGACAGTTACATATTGAATATTTTGATAAATGAACACAGTATGTCTCTCCATTTATTTAGGTCTTTGATTTCTTTCATAAAATTGTGTCATTTTCAGAATAAAGATCCTTTATGTCTGTTGATCAGTTTATACCTAAGTATTTCATTTTCATTGAGAAATTGTAAATGGCATTTTGTTTTTAATTCGATTTTCACAAGTTTATTCTTAATCTATAGAAATGTGGTTGATTCTTGCATCTTACAAAAATATTGAATTAACTTACTAGTTCTCGGAGTGTTTTTGTAGATTAGTTGGGATATCCTACATAGATAATCATCTGCAAATGATTGTCTATGGGCTTCCCTTGTGCTTTAAATGGTAAAAAATCTGCCTGCAATGTGGGAGACCTGGGTTCGATCCCTGGGTTGGGAAGATCCCCTGAAGAAGGGAAAGGCTACCCACTCCAGTATTCTGGCCTGGAGAATTCCTTGGGCTGTATAGTCCATGGGGTTGCAGAGTCGGACATGACTGAGCAACTTTCACTTTCACTTCAGTTTCACATAGACAATCATCTGCAAATAGATAGCTGTATTTCTTTCTGCCTAATCTGTATGATTTTTTTTTCTTTTTGTCTAATTGCAGTGGCCAGAACATCCGATATTATGTTAAACAAGAATGGTGAGAGTAGACATATTTACCACAATTCTGATCTTAGAGGGAAAAGCAGTCATTCACTCACCATAAGGTATGAAGTTAGCTGTAGACTTTTTAAGGATTCTCATTATCAATTTAAGGTAGTTCTCCTGTATTCCTAATTTTCTGAAAGATTTCTTTTTCCATGTATGGGTATTAGATTTCTTTCAAATGATTTTTCTACATCAATTGATATGATGATATTTTTGTTCATTAGCCCTTTGATATGGTGGACTGCATTGATTGACTTTCAGACATTGAACCAGCCTTTCATACCTGGAGTATTTTGATACCTCTTATAAGTAGAATTGTGTAGTGTTTGCCCTTCTGTGATTGGACACTTAACACAATGTCTTCAAGGTCCATCCATCTTGTCACATATGACAAGATTTCCTTCTTTTTAAAGCCTGAATAATATTTCATTGTATGTATACATCACATCACCCATTCATCTGATGATGGACATCTAGGTTGTTTGTATATTATGGCTATTATGAATAATGGTGCAATGAACATAGGAGTCCAAATCGTTTTTTTGAAATTCTGTTTTCAATTCATTTGGATAAATACCCAGAAATGAGGTAACTGGATCATATGGTATTTCCATTTTTAATTTTTCAAGGGACCTCCAAACAGTTTTCTATAGTGGCTGCACCAGTTTTACATTCCTACCAACAGTGTAGGAGGGTTCCCACATCCTCAATAACACTTCTTACTTTTGGTTATTATTTTATTTTGGTTTGTTTCAGATAATGTTTATCCTGAAAGGTATGAAGTGATACCTCATTGTGATTTTGATTTGCATTTCCTCTGTTGATTAGTGATGTTGAACATCTTTACATAAACCTGTTAGCCATTACTATGTCTTCTTTGCAGAAATGTCTAATGAAGTCCTTTGCTCATTTTTAACTAGGTTATTTGGTATTTTTTGCTACTGAGTTGTAGGAGTTCCTTATATTTTTGGATATTAATCCTCTATCATATATATTTTGGCTTACATTATTTTCTTCCATTCCACAGGTTGTCTTTTCACTTTGTTGATTATTTCCTTTGCTGCAAAGAAGTTTTTTAGTTTGATGTAGTCCCACTGGCCTGTTTTTGCTTTTGTTGCCTGTGCTTTTGGTATTATATTCAAGAAATCATTGCCAATACCAATTTTATGAAGCTAATCACCTATGTTTTCTTCTATAGATTTTATAGTTTCAGTATCAGGTCTTAGATTTAAGTCTGATCCAGTTTGAGTTGATTTTCATGTATGGTATAAGATATGGGTCCAATTTCATTCATGTGGACATCCAGTTCCTCCAACACCATTTGTTGAACCAACTATTACTTCTTTCTTTCTTTAATAATATATTTATTTTTATTTTTGGTTGCACTGGTTATTCATTGCTGAGTGCAGCCTTTCTCTAGTTGTGGGGGCTACTCTTCGTTGTGGTGCATGGGCTTCTCATTGCAGTGGCTCCTCTTGTTGTGGAGTACAGGCTCCAGGCACACGGGCTCAGTAGTTGTGAAGTATGGCCTTAGTTGCTCTGTGGCATGTGGAATTTTCCCAGACCAGGGATCAAACCCATATCCCCTGCAGCAAGCAGATTCTTATCCACTATACCACCAGGGAAGTCCCCTGAACAAACTATCTTTTCCTCCATTGTGTAGTCTTGGTATGGGAGGGAGTAGTAGCCTTCTTTAGCATTTTGCTACTCTTCAACTTACATCATAGAAGTGGATAGGTGTTTACACCCGAGGAGGATCCTTTATACTGGGCATCTTGGAGATCAAATATTTTGGGTGGCATAAAACAGTTATTTTATTTCTTCTTTTCCCATCTAAAAGATTTACTCTCTCTATTCCTCTACTTCTGAAAGTAATTCTTTTCATGTACACATTTTTCTCATTCTTTTCTTGTACAGGCTTTCCCTTTCATCTAATTGTAAATTCCTAAGTGAGATCTCATTTCCTCCTTTCTGCAAGATTTGCAGTTTACATGACATAGTACCCAATTAAACATCATAAAATTACAAATATCACAAAAATTACATTTAAAAAGGAGGAAACTGCATTTTTTAAAGTAAAAAAAAAATGCAAGGATATCAACCATTCAGGGAGATTATGTTGAAATTAATACTCTCTCTTCCATTATAGTTGACAGCTAAGAAAGAAAAGGAGAAAATAATTTGTTTCTTAGAAAGATAGGAAGAAGCAATAGAACCTAGGGCTTGTGATAAATTCTAAAGGAGAAGAAAAATAGATAGCATATCACTTCTAAAAAGGGTCTAGGACAGAGCGAGTAGTCAAATGTAACTAGGCAAACTCAAACTCATCTAGTTTTAAACAAAGACAAATTAAAGTATCTGTTTCTTCTCTTTTCCTCTGTGTCCCTAGAAAGTCAGAGAATTGGCAAAGATAAACTAATTCCTCCTCTTTATAAGAAGTGGAAGGAGACATGGTTCTAGAAATTTCACAATGTGCATTCATCTCATCACACTTTCAGAAAGTGTCATCAAATGGATTATATTTGGACACCAAGGAACTTAGCTCCTGAAATCAATCTATCATTTTCTGAATGTTCTAACCATTCAAAGTATTTTGTAAGAATGTCCTGAATAGAAAAACTAGAGCACCAGTCACTCATGGCTGCAGACCAGGGCATTGTACATGCTTCCAAAGGTTGCTTACTTTAATGTTAGAATTCAGAAGAATTAAGTTTACTTGTCAATTCCTCCACCCACAAGGAAACATCAAAACACTAAGTTAACCTGTTAAGCTGTTACTCCTCTGGGTTGTTTTAGGAAGAAAATGGAAAAATGGTTCCCCAGGCTTCAAACTTCAAAGTCATCTTTGATACTCTCCTTTCATCAGACTCTCCCCAACAAGTCCTTTAACTAGTTATTTCTTCATATTATCTCTTATGTCCTGCCTTTCTTTTCCATGTTCACTATCAAGTTGGGAACATTGTAATAATACTTCAGCAGTGGTAGCAACTAAACAACAACAAAGGGGTATTCCTACATTTATTCTCTTGTCTCACTTCCAGTTCATTACTCCCACAGAACAGAGATTTACATTTCTAGAACCTATCATGGCAGACCCATATTTATAAAACTTCAGTGATTGCCCCTTGGATATAAGATGAAGTTTAAAATATTGCAAATAGCTTCCTGGACATATTTGTTGTTCTGTTGCTAAGTCATGTCGGACTCTTTGCAAGCCCATGGACTGCAGCATGCATATCTTGGACATATAATTTACAGTAATTTACAGATAGTATCATATTTTAATTCTCCCTAGCCATGCCAGCTGTTCTTTTTGATACCACGTACTTAAAAGAAGGAAGGATGACAATATATTGAATGTGTAAAACAGATAGAAAAGGAGAAATGGCACCAAATCCCAGAGCCTTGGTTCCAGGGTTGAAGATTCACTTAATTAAGAAGAGTATTGTTTCTCTTGGGGATGGATGTGGCTTGTAACTATCAAGGTGATAATAATACATATGTCCCCATCTTTCTCATCTTATGGAAAGCCAGAGGTCAGAGTTTTAAGACTCAAAGCATAAGCCTAAGTGAAAGGCTACAAAACTCATTATTGCACTCCAGCTTATGATAAGGACTCAAATTTCTTAAAGTGCACAGAACTGCCCAAACCCTATTCTTTAGCGCCAAGCTAACTTTTCCCTGGTGCCTTTTCCACAAAGCTATTGAAAACTAAGAAGATTCAACTCTCTTGGCTCAGTTTATCCTAAGATCCAGTAAGAGAAATGTGGGAAGAAGGGATCTAAACCGCCTACTCTATCTTACTTGGAGGCTACATTTAAGAAATCAAAACATAGTTTTCAAACTAAGCATGGATCAAAATTATCTATGATGCATAACACATTTTTGAGCCAAAGCATATGTACCATCTAAAACCTAAACGTTACAGCTTTGCTGTAAACATTGATATTACCCTTTAGCTATAAGCTAAAGTTCAAACATTGCAAAATGGTTCCTGGGCTAACCTCAGTCATTTACTGGCAGCCTATTATTTTAATTCTCCATAGCCATACCAGCTACCTTTCAAAAGGAAAATAACTCTGATAACATTCTGCAAAAGAAAATTCTAATTCACATACAGGTAATGGCATTATCTGATTTTCCAATTTTAAGAAACTCAGAGAACTATTTTAAAAAATCTGCCTTCAAATATCCCTTTATTAATCTAGCCCTAACACAATTTTTTTCAGCCAGCATTCTCTCAGTGTAGTTTAAATAAGCTAGCCTATGCACAGAACTTAGAACTGTACCTAACACACAGCAAGCCCTATTGAATTATTTACTATTATAACTATATAAATACTAATGGAAAATGTGCAATCCTTGGACGAAGAGAGACCTGAATCTTGGATTCTGTGTCTGGACTAACTAGCTTGGTGATCATAGGTGATCAATATTCTGAGCCTTGGTTTCTTCTTTCTCAAAATAAGAGAGAATAATAACTATAATGAAAGTTGTAGAATAAAAGATAATGAAGACAAAATGATTAGCACAAGACCTGGCACATAGCAGGCATTCAATGAAGAAAGATTTTACTATTATTCACTGCTGTACTTTGTTTCTTCTGCCCCCTAGATTGAAATACCCCTCACCCCTTCTTCTGTCTCCTCATCTGAAGCCCATTTGTCTTTTACTGAGAAACCAGACACAGGGGAATTCTTCTTTCTTGTTCCCACCTTTGCATTTACCTGTACAGCTCATTTGGCTCATATATGATAAGTATATTGTATAGTTAAGGACTCAATTTCAAATTTGCCTGATATGTTTTAAACAGTTTTAATGATAAATAATTCACATGCCACATAATTCATTCATTTAAAGCATGCAGGTCAACAGATTTTAGCATATCCATAGAGTTGTCTGTGTATGTCAAGGCTGTATATTGTCACCCTGCTTATTTAACTTATATGCAGAATACATCATGAGAAACGCTGGGCTGGAGGAAGCACAGGCTGGAATCAAGATTGCCGGGAGAAATATCAATAACCTCAGATATGCAGATGACACCACCCTTATGGCAGAAGGTGAAGAGGAACTAAAGAGCTTCTTGATGAAACTAAAAGAGGAGAGTGAAAAAGTTGGCTTAAAGCTCAACATTCAGAAAACGAAGATCATGGCATCTGGTCCCATCACTTTATGGCAAATAGATTGGGAAACAGTGAAAACAGTGAAAGACTTTATTTTGGGGGGCTCCAAAATCACTGCAGATGGTGATTGCAGCCATGAAATTAAAAGACGTTTACTCCTTGGAATAAAGGTTATGACCAACCTAGGCAGCATATTAAAAAGCAGAGACAGTACTTTGCCGACAAAGGTCTGTCTAGTCAAGGCTATGGTTTTTCCAGTTGCCATGTATGGGTGTGAGAGTTGGACTATAAAGAAGCTGAGAACAGAACAATTGATGCTTTTGAACTGTGGTGTTGGAGAAGACTCTTGAGAGTCCCTTGGACTGCAAGGAGATCCAACCAGTCCATTCTAAAGGACATCGGTCCTGGGTATTCATTTGAAGGTCTGATGTTGAAGCTGAAACTCCAATACTTTGGCCACCTGATGCAAAGAGCTAACTCATTTGAAAAGACCCTGATGCTGGGAAAGATTGAGGGCAGGAGGAGAAGGGGACGACAGAGGATGAGATGGCTGGATGGCATCACTGACTCAATGGACATGATTTTGAGTGGGCTCTGGGAGTTGGTGTTGGACAGGGAGGCTGGGGTGCTGCAGTTCATGGGGTCACAAAGAGTCAGACATGACTGAGCAACTGAACTGAACTGATAGGTTTGTCCATCCATTGCCACGGTCTTTAGAACATTTTCATTACCCCCCCAAAGAAATCTCACTCCCCATAGTCACCAACCCCTAGATCACCCTATCCCCTCTAAAGACCTAGGCAACAACTAACCTAGGCAACAACCAAAGCCCTAGGCAACAAACAACTAACTTTCTATCTGTACAGATTTCCTTATTCTGGATATTTCATATAAATAAAATCATATGTAATCTGCTGTGACTAGCTTATTTCACTTAGCATAAGGTGTATCTAAGTTGTAGCAGTATTTGTACTTCATTTCATTTTACTGCTGAATAATATTCCAATGTATGAACATAACATTAAAGTCTTTTTAACTACTTTTCGATTCTGTGTGCTGCCTCTCAGAATACAATCTCCAAACTCTAAATTTCACTGTAAATGTCTACAGCAGGTGGATGTTAAGTACATGCCACATATATGAAGTTATTCAAATATCGCCACCCAGCAAAACACATCTTCAGCCAAAATTTATCCACAGCCAATTAGTTTGCTGCCTACTCCAATAGGCATGAAAGGTAGTATAAGAATATAATCATTAATTAATTTGAATGTTTATTGAACACCTCCTATCTTAGTTTGGGTTCCCCTAGGAATAGCCCTTCGGAGAAGGCAATGGCACCCCATTCCAGTACTCTTGCCTGGAAAATCCCATGGGTGGAGGAGCCTGGTAGGCTGCAGTCCATGGGGTCGCTAAGAGTTGGGCACGACTGAGCGACTTCACTTTCACTTTTCACTTTCATGCATTGGAGAAGGAAATGGCAACCCACTCCAGTGTTCTTGCCTGGAGAATCCCAGGGACGGGGGAGCCTGGTGGGCTGCTGTCTATGGGGTCGCACAGAGTCGGACACGACTGAAGTGACTCAGCAGCAGCAGCAGGAATAGCCCTTGAGACAAGAATTTCAGTGCAAATGGTATATTTGGGAGGTGCTGTCAGGAAACACTAATAGGGAAGTGAGGGATAGAAAGTGAGCTATGGAAGGGAAGATAACTAATATAAGATGTGTGCCTCAAGCAAGTGGCACTGTGGCCAACTAGAGCTTAATTGCACTGAAAAACTCTGGGAGTTAGTACAGAACATGTATCTTAGAGTTATAACAGCTGAGTGGGGAGCATGCTGAGGTTTTGATTTAACAACTCTGTCAATCAGCCAGTAGTTGAGGGCTCCTCTTAGACACCACTAATTCTCTGCCTATCTGGCCTATCATTTGCTTCAGAGCAGAACAGGTTCTTATGACCAAAGAAATCCCTTTGGTAAAGAGATGATGCAAGCGCTGGTAGGTGGAGGTCAGTCTGATGTGCTAGGAGGGGTGGGGGCCAAGGGGATGGGAGATGTGGACAGTGTCTGCTGTACCTCCTACCTGGATTTCCATACAAAAGGAAAGAAATACAACAAATATTAATTGAATTTCCCTATGTGCAAGACAGTGTTATAGGCACTGAGGATACAATTGTGAATAAAACAGGAAAATACCTACCCTCAGGTAATTTATATTCAGGTGAGAGAGAAACAGTAAACAACATAAATAAATTGTAGAGTCTATTGGAAGAGAGTGAGACAAGGAGTCTGGGGAGTATCCTGCTAAATAAAATGGTCACTGGAATAGTAACATGTGAGCAGAGCTCAAGGGTCTTGTTTTATCCTCCAGTCTCCCTTTAAATATGCTTTAAGATAATGACCAAGTTTGAAGGTTTGTGAAATCAATTCCAGATCCAACATTCCAGAAGAGGTTTTTGTTAACACTCAAGGACTCTCAGCAATGTTTCCCACTAATTAAGCTATGAGATGAAGAGAGCTAGGCAACACTAGAAAAGGGAAAAGGGAAGCCGAGTGTGGCTGGAGTCATGAGACTAGGGAGCAACCCCCCTCCACAATCCCTACCACCATCCTATGCAGCTAAAAGTGCATCTTCACTGCAGCCTCCCTCGGGTATGGCACTCATTCCAGAGCTTCTCCTGGCACCAGCAGCAGGCGCCCACTGAGAAAATAATGAGCAAGCACCTCCTAGGAAAGCCTTAGTGGAGCAATCCTTTACCACGTGTAGGACCTATAGCAAAGCAGCTTCTCTTTCTCTCCAAAGAACTTTGCCAGCTAAGGTCATGTCAGGGTTCAAATAGCATGTTTGTTTCTGGCCCTGGGGGACACATTCTCATGGTTCATAAACCTACTGTGCTGCAGTATATAAATGTGTACAATAAAACCAACTCCAGGGCCACCTTCCTACCTCCAGCACTTAATGCAAAGCCCTTAGCATTCTCTTCTACCTACTCTTTCAGTCTCATCTCTTGCTGCCCCCCAAGCAGCTGTTGCACTGGAGAGTGGGCTGGGGAAATGCTATTGACATACCGGACCACTCTCAGCTTTTGGAATGTACCGCCTCTGTAAAACCTTCCGTTATCATCCTCTTCCCCTCCTCCTGTGTCTTCTCACATAATTCTCCAGCAGAATTAGCTTCTTTCATTCTTTGAAAGCATCTTTATAATAGAATTTAGCTCATTGCATTGAAACTGATTTTACACCTCTCTTAGAGCAGCCAGGCTGTGAACATTCCCATCCATGTATTGGCAACCAAGGCCTTCTGCAGTCTATCCCTTCATCTTATCCCAGCTCATCACTTACTTTTTTCTGCCATAAGCCCTCTGACTAGCCAGTCTTTTCACTGTCTTCTTCACTTCTACCCACCTTGAACGTACTATGTTTATTACTGTCTGATACTATGGTCCACAATTGATAATTATTCATACTCTATCCTTCTGAATTTTGAACCAATTGATGAATGGATATAGGACTGTAATGGGGGTCAAAATCCCAGCTTCATTTCTACTAAAGCTGCCTTGGAGAATGTAGTTCAGGTCTGAAGCCAGAATGAACTTCCTATTTCCTTAGCCCAAGTCCAGACCTGGAAACCCACACAAGGGAAACTAGATCTGCAGAATAGATTCTTAACTAGACACTCCAGGGAACTTGGCCTTCCTCACACCTTAGCAAGCACAGATGGGCCAGGAGAAAAATATCAGTAGTCTCTAGTCCACCAATGTAATTGTGTAGATTAGAATGGTCTTAAGGGTGCCACAGTCTAATCATTCCACCACTCAGATAAATAATTTCTGTTCCCACAGAGAACACTGTGTGACAGGAGTAAGGAAAAATAAAAACTTTCTCTTTAATACTCCCACCAGAGTAGATGTTTTCATTCTACAGGCTGAGGCAAGCATGTGAAGAGAGAGACAAAATTTTCTTCCTTCAACTGTACATTTCCTTACACATTACCCTCACCTACATTACCCTCACCCAAGGAAACTTCTTGCCCCCTGTTTTTAAAAAACCTCTTCATTCCTCAAGGCTGAGTTCAAGGCTATCTTTTCCCTGAAGACATGTCTGATCACCTAAACCTCCATTTCCCTTCTCTTAAATACTGAATGTGTGTTCACAATAGGCCACTTGGTTGCATGTGGTTTTATGTTATTTTTGTTTCATATGTATGAGCTGGTCTCTCCAATGGGATTCTGTGTTGTTACAAAACCTAATTCACTTTCCATCTCCGAGCACCCAACTATTCTTTGTTGGATATTCATTGGTTGTGGAAAGTAGCAGAATGAAATGGGACTGGATGGAATCAAAAGGAACAGAATATGATAGGATGGGATGGGATGGCATGAAATGACATGAAGACTGGGGATGGGAAGTGGGATTAAAACACAAAGAGCCTGGAAGTCAATCAAGCATATATTGAATGTTTTACTACAGCAATGTCATCACATAGTCATTGAAAACTGATTTCACAGAGGCCTTTAGGAGCCCAAATATCATGTCTTCACGAGCATTCATCCAGAGGTTGCAGAAGCAGAATGGCCACTTGAGGTTCACCAAGCCCAGTTCCTGACACTGGGAACACCTGTACCCTGTCCTTCCAAGACAAAAATCTCTCCATCCTGACGTCAAAGGTGTTTGGGTATTGAGAATATTCTTCCTGCTCTTATGTGCTTTCTTGCCTGAGAACTCAAGTCACCTCATAAACAATTCATTACTCTCCAAATAAGTTTAAAGGCCAGTTTTTATGTCCTTTCCTCACAATCCTTGAAATTAACTCTAAGCAAAATTGAGAAACTGAAAAATCTTATCTTTGGAGTATCTCCATTCCTCCAAAAAAAGTTTCTTCTTTTCTTATCTCAAATACTATCTTTCCTTCAAAACCATATTGATCAGATATTTGGGGTAAATGAAGCTTTTCTTGGTATCCTTCATATCATCCCACAAAGGTCTGAGGGAGAGCTCACAAGAATAATACAGATGAGCTGACTTATTTGAGGTAACAAGAGCTACAGAGACAATCCCAGAATAAGATTCAAAGCACTTTGTAAATGCCACCAGCCTTGACCTGAAAAAACACACAATTTTGCTCTAACATTATTATACCCACATAGTCTCTCAGAGTTTTTAAAAATATATATTGTTTTCAGGTCAGTAACTATTTTTCAATTTCCTTCTGTTCTTACAAAATAAGTACAATGCAATTCCAAATAGCATCTATATAGCTCTAGATGAAAAAAAACCTTCAGAACTAATTTAGGGCTCAAATGTTATACTGTCAACCTTAAAGTATCAGCAAAGGCTAGAATAAGGTGTAAAATAACAGTAGTGGATAATCTCCTACAGACAGAGGGGCAAACAGCTATATTTATGACCCAGACAAACTTTGCTCTCCAGCTTTTCTGTAAGGGACATTGATTTCTTGCTGCTACTGCTAAGTCACTTTAGTCGTGTCCAACTCTGTGCAACCCCATAGACGGCAGCCCACCAGGCTCCCCCATCCCTGGGATTCTCCAGGCAAGAACACTGGAGTGGGTTGCCATTTCCTTCTCCAATGCATGAAAGTGAAAAGTGAAAGTGAAGTTGCTCAGTCGTGTCCGACTCTTAGCGACCCCATGGACTGCAGCCTACCAGGCTCCTCCATCCATGGGATTTTCCAGGCAAGAGTACTGGAGTGGGATGCCATTGCCTTCTCCATTGATTTCTTAGGCACAATATATAGTAGATAGGTAATGCCCAATGCTGAATATCTTTCCCAATTAAGAATTTTATTTTAAAGCTCTTTTCAAATTCCATGTAAACAAAATATATTATAAAATGTTACCAAACTACATGTCTAATAAAGAAACAACCTAGTGTTGTAACACTCACTTGCACCTAGTACATGATATTATGGTAAAAGGAAGTACTGAAAGTAGCTTAGAATCCAAATTTTTGTCTACAAAAACAATGCTGATCTTTATTGCATAAGTACTGCAAATTAATAGTGTGTGTCCCCATCCTGATGGGGAACACGTGTATACCTGTGGCGGATTCATGTTGATATATGGCAAAACCAATACAATATTGTAAAGTTAAAAAATAAAATTAAATTAAAAAAAAATAGTGTGTGTCTGTCCAGGATCTTTCTCCACAAACAGAGTGGCTATAAAGACAGAACTATCTCACTACCTAATATGGACATCTGGATATATAGGCAATGGCTTCTTTTCATAGCCAGCTGTTGTGTGGCTGTGTTATGTGGTGCTGCTTATTACATATATCTGTTTCACTTCTTACTGCCTCTACCTGCAGATTCAGCAGTCTGACAGAGCTGACTCCCTAAAAATGGCAAGAGCTGCACAGTCAGTCAGTTCAGTCCCTCAGTCATGTCCAACTCTTTGCGACCCCATGGACTGGAGCACGCCAGGCTTCCCTGTCCATCACCAACTCCCAGAGCCTGCTCAAACTCAGGTCCATCGGGTCAGTGATGCCATCCAACCATCTCATCCTCTGTCGTCCCCTTCTCCTCCTACCTTCAACCTTTCCCTGCATCTTGGTCTTTTCCAATAAGTCAGTTCTTCACATCAGATGGCAAAAGTATTGGAGCTTCAGCTTCAGCGTCAGTCCTTCCAATGAATATTTAGGACTGATTTCCTTTAGGATGGACTGGTTGGATCTCCTTGCAGTCCAAGGGACTCCCAAGAATCTTCTCCAACACCACAGTTTAAAAACATCAAAAACATCAATTCTTTGGTGCTCAGCTTTCTTTATGGTCCAACTCTCATATCCATACATGATTACTGGAAAAACCATAGCTTTGACTAGATGGACCTTTGTTGGTAAAATAATGTCTCTGCTTTTAAATATGCTGTCTAGGTTGGTCATAACTTTTCTTCCAAGGAGTGTCTTTTAATTTCATGGCTGCAGTCACCACCTGCAGTGATTTTGGAGCTCCCCAAAATAAAGTCTGTCACTGTTTCCATTGTTTCTCCATCCATTTGCCATGAAGTCATGGGACCAGATGCCATCATCTTCGCTTTCTGAATGTTGAGCTTTAAGCCAGCTTTTTCACTCTCCTCTTTCACTTTCATCAGTAGGCTCTTCAGTTCCTCTTCACTTTCTGCCATAAGAGTGGTGTCATCTGTATATTTGAGGTTATTGATATTTCTCCTGGCAATCTTGATTCCAGCTTGTGCTTCATCCATCCATTTCACATGATGTATTCTGCATATAAGTTAAATAAGCAGAGTGACAATATACAGCCTTGACATACTCCCTTTCCATTTAGGAACCAGTCCGTTGTTCCATATCCAGTTCTAACTATTGCTTCTTGACCTGCATACAGATTTCTCAGGAGGCAGGTAAGGTGGTCTGGTATTCCCATCTCTTAAAGAATTTTCCACAGTTTGTTGTGATCCACACAGTCAAAGGCTTTGGCATAGTCAATAAAGCAGAAGTAGATATTTTTCTGGAACCTTCTTGCTTTTTCAATGATTCAACAGATGTTGGCAATTTGAGCTCTGCTTCCCCTGCCTTTTCTAAATCCAGCTTGAACATCTGGAATTTCATGGTTCATGTACTGTTGAAGCCTGGCTTGGAGAATTTTGAGCATTACTTTGCCGGCATATGAGATGAGTACAATTGTGCAGTAGTTTGAACATTCTTTGGCATTGCCTTTCTTTGGGATTGGGATGAAAACTGACCTTTTCCAGTTCTGTGGCCACTGATGGGTTTTCCAAATTTGCTGGCATATTGAGTGCAGCACTTTCATAGCATCATCTTTTAGGACTTGAAATAGCTCAGCTGGAATTCCATCACCTCCACTAGCTTTGTTCATAACAATGCATTCTAAGGCCCACTTGACTTTGCATTCCAGGATGTCTGGCTCCAGAAAAACCATTGTGTTTTTCTGGGTCATGAAGATCTTTTTTGTATAACTCTTCTGTGTATTCTTGTCACCTCTTTTTAATATCTTCTGCTTCTGTTATGTCCAATGACTTCCCTGGTGGCTCAGATGGTAAAGCGTCTGCCTATAATGTGGCTCAGACGGTAAAGCGTCTGCTTACAATGCGGGAGACCTGGGTTCAATCCCTGGGTCAGGAAGATCTCCTGGAGAAGGAAATGGCAACCCACTCCAGTATTCTTGCCTGGAAAATCCCATGGACGGTGGAACCTGGTAGGTTACCGTCCATGGGGCCGCAAAGAGTCGGACACGACTGAGTGGCTTCACTTTCACTTTCACTACAATGTGGGAGACCTGGGTTTGATCCCTGGGTCGGGAAGATCCTCTGGAGACAGAAATAGCAACCCATTCCAGTACTCTTGCCTGGAAAATCCCATGGACAGAGGAGCCTGGTAGGCTACAGTACATGGGGTCGCAAAGAGTCGGACACGACTGAACGACTAAACTTTCTAAACTTTCTTTCTGTTCAGTACATACCATTTCTGTCCTTTATCGAGCCCATCTTTGCATGAAATACTCCCTTGATATCTCTAATTTTCTTGAAGAGATCTCTAGTCTTTCCCATTCTATTGTTTTCCTCTATTTCTTTGCACTGATCACTGAGGTAGGCTTTCTTATCTCTCCTTGCTATTCTTTGGAACTCTGCATTCAGATGGGCTTATCTTTCCTTTTCTCCTTTGCCTTTAGCTCTCTTCGTTTCTCAGCTCTTTGTAAGGCCTCATCAGACAACCATTTTTCCTTTTTGCATTTCTTCTTCTTGGAGATGGTCTTGATCACTGCCTCTTGTACAATGTCACAAACCTCTGTCCATAGTTCCTCAGGCATTCTACCTATTAAATCTAATCCCTTGAATCTATTTGTCAGTTCCACTGCATAATTGTAAGGGATTTGATTTATGTCATACCTGAATGGTCTAGTGGTTTTCCCTACTTTCTTGAATTTAAGTCTGAATTTTGCAATAAGGAGTTCATGATTTGAGCCATAGTCAGCTCCTGGTCTTGTTTTTGCTGACTGTATAGAGCTTCTCCATCTTCACCTGCAAATAATATAATCAATCTGATTTTGGTATTGACCATCTGGTGATGTCCACATGTAGAGCCATCTCTTGTATGTTTGCTATGTAGAGAGTGTTTGCTATGACCAGTGCGTTCTGTTGGCAAAACTCTGTCAGCCTTTACCCTGCATCATTTTGTACTCCAAGGCCAAACTGCCTGTTACTCCAGGTATCTCTTGACTTCTTATTTTGCATTCCAGTCACCTATAATGAAAAGGGGCCTTTTCATCTTTTTTTGGTGTTAGTTCTCGAAGTTCTTGTAGGTCATTATAGAACTGTTCAACTTCAGCTTCTTCAGAAATAGTGGTTGGGGCATAGATTTGGATTACACATACTAGCACATACCTAGTCCACTATAGAGCACTTTTTTCATCCTGTTTTCCCAGGAGCCTACTGTCCAATGATAGTCTGTACTACTAATGTAAATCAAGGAAAACCAAATGGGTAAGTAGTTCAACAGGAGAAAAAGAACTAGGAAAGGGCTTTGGAATCATTCTTAACTAACTGTAGTGAAATGAGAGGCTGTGAATTGCTGTTGTACCTGAAGAAATTATTTCTGGTTAAGGTTTTTGCCAGTTTTCCCGAGTTAACCTTGTGAACATTGCTGCCTCCTCTTGGCCAACAGTTGTCCAGTCACTGGTCTATAGAAACACAGGCCTGGAGGTATTCACCCCTACAATCTCCTGTCCCTCTACAAACACAGTCTCCCCGGTAAGTTCTATGGTCTTCTACTCACTCAAAAACATAGAGGCCAGTTGGGGACAGCCATCTAGGCAGGGTTTTAATGGGCATTAAAATATCTTTTCCTTTGCCATGGCTATGATGAGAATTTCTCTTTTCTCTTCATTCCCTTTTACTCTAGACTAGGAATAGGCAAACTTTTTTTCTGAAAAGGGCTGGATAGTACATATGCTAGGCTTTGCAGGCCCTATAAGGTCTTTGCTGTATATTCTTCTTATTTTTTTTAACTACCTTTTAAAAATATAAAAATCATTCTTAGCTCATGAGCCACACAAAAATAGGCCATGGAACAGAACTGGCTTACTGGCCACAGTTTGCCAACCTCTACTCTACACTATCAGCTACAAGTCAGTTATTGACACATAATGCTATATAGCAAACCACTCCCAAACTCAGTGGTATACAACAAGAAGCATTTCTTCTCCTACTCCCAGGTTTGTAGGTCAACCCAAGTAGCTCTGCTCACTTCTTAGCCTGACATGTATGTCTAATATTATTATACCCATAGTTTCTGTTTTTAAAGGGATTTTGACATAGGAGAATATTGCTGTTTTGGAAAAATATATCCTTATTTACAAAGGAAAGTCACTAAAGTTAAGAGTGCTCTGTATTGGAAAGGAAACATTATGCTAGCTGAATTTCTTCCATACTTACCATCTGATCTCTTTTAAATAATAAAGCAGCTAGCATTTATTAGCATGTGCCAGGCATTACAGTAAGCCCTATAAACATATTGATTTATTTAATCCTCATAACTATCATTCCCAGAGGAAAGCCATTGCCCAAGGTCATACTTCAAGGAAATGGAAGAGTCTGTGAATCACCAGACTGTACTGCCTCCCAAGATTTCATTATGGCCTTTGATAATCTTCATTGCACTTCTAACCGTGTAGAGTAATATAACAAACAAAAATAGGAGTCTATATTCCGATTTTAAGCATTAAATTACATTTTTTAAATAAAACTAACCCTCCTGGGATGCAAGATAAGTGCCCTTATGAATTAGACTTACTGTGTTCATAATGCCCACATTGTGAGATCAACTCATAAAGCCTTTGAGCTACCTGAACAAAAGAATGACTGTATAATCACAAGCCAGTTTTGTTATGACAACCGATCGGGTATGCTGAAGGGTGATTATTTCAGGCACACACATGTGTTGAACATTGAAACATCTGGCCTTAGCCATTTGAATGTAAATGGCTTACAGAAAATTGCTTCTATCTTTTTGTAACAGTGTATATCTCAAATTTTCTTTGAGATAGAATATATACAGTGTAAACTATGTAAATGTACAAATCTTAAGGATGCAGCTTGGTAAATTTTACTACATAAGTACACCCTCCCCTTAACCTTCCTTCTCTCTTTCCTGTAACCATCATTCACATCAAGATATAGAATATTTCCAGTACCTTCCAAAAGCTCCCTCCTTCCTCTTTCCATTCTACACTCTAGTCCACACCTACCCTCAGGTAACCAGTATTTAATCTGTTATCTTCCTCACCTAGTTTTCCTCTTTTAAAATTTGATATAAATGGAATCGTACATACAGACTCCTTTGTGTCTGGCTTTTATCACTCAACATAATACATGAGGGGTATATCCATGTTGTTAAGTACACCAGTAGCTTGTTCTTTTTATTGCTGTGTAGTTTTCCATTGTATGAATATACTACCAATTATTTATTCACTTTCCTATTGAAACAAACATTTGGCTTGTTTCCAGCTTTGGCTATTATGAATATTCTTACATACGTCTTCTTGTGGACATATGCACTCATTTTTCCATGGTATGCTAAAGAGTGGAATTACAAGGTCATAGGGGAGGTGTGTCTTTAGCTTTAGTAGAGCTTTCCAAAATGATTTTGTGGAGTTCCTTGTTAAAACACCTAAGCAAGATCTCTAACACTGTTTAATGATAGTGCTCTGTTTAATGGTTCATTTGTAAATAAGGTTTTTACATTATGTACACACACAATCATGTTAAAATGCAATTATTTTCTAAATATCTCTAGATATGTTGGTTTCCTTTTTCTACTTTAAGAAATCTAGGAGTTAATAATATTATTTTTTTATCACAGACAAATGAAAATATTCCTAAAGTATATCATCTCAAAACTGTTACAATTAAAAAAATATAAAACCAATTTTATGCCTCAACTGTGAGAGTTAAATCTCTCTGGGCCGCCAGGGAAGTTCCCAAAATCTCCATCTTAATGAGGTAAGTAATAAGTGATCAGGATAGATATTGGGGAAAAGAGTACCTACAATAAAACTACAGGAACATGAGGATTTGGAGAGATAAAATGCTATTTTTGATACAATAAAATTTTGAGTTTTGATGTGATTACTAAGTTTGGTGAACATACTTGGTTATTTCATAGAACATGTATTCATCTTCTAATTACATGCTTCATTTGAAATGAATCAAAAGGTTATGTTTATTGATTATGATTATAATTGCATAGCAATCAGTTTTCTGAGCTCAAGAACTGAATTCCACTGGAACTTTTCTATTGGTCCAACAGTCAGAGAAGGCAAATCTCTGTGCTCTACAGCCACTGTAGAAATATAAAAGAGAAGACACCAGGAAGAGGGTGTTCCATTTTGATGGAGAACAAAATTCCCTGCTCTTTCTGAGTTAGACCTGGAGATCCTAAACTGAGGCAAGTTGTAGGATCTTGGTTTTCCTCCTGTTGGACAGGCTGTTTGGCTTATGGCATGCTATCTTAGGAGATATACTGCTAAGTCACTTCAGTTGTGTCCGACTCTGTGTGATCCCAAAGATGGCAGCCCACCAGGCTCCCCCGTCCCTGGGATTCTCCAGGCAAGAACACTGGAGTGGGTTGCCATTTCCTTCTCCAATGCATGAAAGTGAAAAGTGAAAGTGAAGTCGCTCGGTCATGTCTGACTCTTCGTGACCCCATGGACTGCAGCCCACCAGGCTCATCTGCCCATGGGATTTTTCAGGCAAGAGTACTGGAGTGGCGTGCCACTGCCTTCTCCTAGGCGATATAAAAGGTGGGCAAAAGTCAGGACATGGGAGGAGATTGATATTAGAGATAGAGGCAAAGGCTGTGTGTGGCAGAGCAACCAGGAAGACCTGACATAGTATAAAAAATTGTGCCCAGCTCCATGGTAAGGGCTACTGTCATTTAGATTGTCAGGCTCTACTGGGGACCACGTTTACACATAAGTCATTTGGTTCAGCTTTGGTCCTACTCTTCTCTCAGCATCTTTCTGTGACTGAAGTCCCAGCCTGCTTTGGGAGCCACACATTAGTTCTTTCAGAGAGAACCACATTTCAGGCTTACCTGAGGGCCAGGATCCTTGTGAAACAATGTGGAAGCCCAGTTCTCTTTTCTTTTTCAGTTCTGGCTTACTAGATAGCTTTAATCCAAGCCTTGTCATTACTATGACTACTACTTCTTCACTTGATGCTGTGATTGACACTAGTGTAACTAAAATGTGCTCAAAAATAGAATGTAGTGATCATGAAAGTTGAGGGACATTAGTCAATTCACTCTGAGAAACTTGGAAAGGCTGAAGGTGAAGAATAGAACAAAGGGTAACACCGAGGGTTATAGAGCAAAGGGCTACATTCATGGTCTACACACTAGGAAAACATGCAGATCGGGTGAGGAAATATTTCAGCAGAGCAGCTATTAGGGGAAAAATACCTCAGCTCAGGCCAGGCTGAAGCTCAGTAAATCAGTGGCCATATCCAGTTAAATTTGTAATAGTGAAAGTGAGGCTGGGAATTTCCACAAACAATTATGCCCCCCAAATATATAACAGCAAAGGGTACTAAAGTGGCAATGCCAACAGAAGGCAAGGCATTGCAGAAGTATCAATGAAGTTGATCAATGAAGTATCAATGAAATGCACGTCAAAGCCAAAGATGATGATAAATACTCACAGGAGGGAAGAACAATGACCGGTTTCTCTTGAATGTGTTTGTTTATACTTCCCCATGAATTATCTAAAAGCAAAAAAAAAAAAAAAAAGCTCCCTAATGAGAAGGACTCATGCAAGAGAATAATACTTTCTAAATACAAACATTAAGTTTTTTACCAATAAGAAATGTTATTTAAAGTAGGTAAATAATTAACTCTAGGAAACAGGATGTAAAAGTACACAAAGTTTGTATATTTGCCATTTGTTCTTTTCTGTAATTCCAAAGTGAGATATCTTTATCTATGATATCTATATATCCTAGATCTCAACCCTAGTTGCAAATTAGAACCCAGGGTGGGTGAGCTTTAAAAAAATGATGCTGAGGCCCCAGTGCAGACCAAGTGAATCAAACTGGGAATGAAGCCTCATCAGAATCCAATTTAACCATATGTCCATATGGTTTGCTTTTTTTCCATAAAGGAGTTTGAAGTGCTTCACAGTTCTTAGGATGAAATTTAGTCTAGCATGACTTCACCTTACTTGGCTTAGTTACTACCACTGTTTAGGAGCCTGATGGGTCACAGTCCATGGGATCACAAAGAGTCAGACACAACTTATCATGCATGCATACCCTCTATGGCTTGGTTGGGGTCACGTGAGTGAGGGTATGCATGCATTATCAATCACGTCTGACTCTTCGTGACCCTGTGGACTGTAGCCTGCCAGGCTCCTCTGCCCATGGGATTTCCCAGGCAAAAATACTGGAGGAGGTTGCCATTTCCTTCTCCAAGGGATCTTCCCGACTAAGGGGTCGAACCCGCATCTCCTGCATTGGCAGGTGGATTGTTTACTACTGAGCCACCTGGGAAGCCTGGGTGAGAATCTACCCACCTCTTGTTAAACCCTAAGAGGGTCCTGGCAATATCTTGGCTCTAATGTCAGAATGTGGTATATTTAACACCTACTGTCCTCAGTTTGCAGACTTTAATAGAAATTCAAACAACAGAAATATTTTTCAATCTCCTATTCCAGAGATTCTGTCATACAAAAATAGTGGGAGGACAAACTGGATGGTGTTCCAAAAGAAGAAAGAGCCAAAATACATGTGCAATGAAGTAGCACTGTTTATAACTCTGAAAAAATGAAAACAACCTAAATACCCACCAATAAGGAAAAAGTTAAATAATTATGGTGCCTCTACATATGGTAATATATCAAGTATGAAACACTTTGAGAAAATAAGGCCAATGTAGCTGTAATAATTTGGAAAGGCTGTTAAGCAAAACATCAAATATCAAATTACAGAATATAGAATAATCTTAATAATATATACATACACACTCATGAACATGTATACATACATATATATGTAAATATATAATCCATTCCTACATCCCTATAGCAATCCTTTCCCCTTCTTCTAAAGAGTATTTTTATTTTTTTTCTGTATCTCAGATCCTGAGTCTTTGTAGTGCTGTTTAGAGGTAATAGGTGGCAATACTAACTTAGAGAAGCTTAGAGACTCTAATTTGATTCACAATAAGCAGAGTATAAGAGCTCCCTGGGGGTGGGGGGAAGAAATAGGTGGGCTGTAGTTTGTTGGAGAGAGGGAAAAAAAGAGACAGACAGACAGACAGACAGACATGGTGATCTTGAGTGAGAGAACGGTTTAAAGAGAAATTTTTGGAAATTTTGCTTTTTGTATGTGTGTTTACTGGGATATTATTTCCTGCTCCACATTCTCAGTTCAAGAGTTTTTAGGAAAAGCATACATTAGAGTTAAATGTTTTAGAAAGTTAAATTAGGACTCTTTTGAATGTGACATTTTGATGAGATCAGTTTAAGGTAGTAGTAGGAAAGCCTTGTTTTATTGGTAGGATACATATATATTTTACATACTATATGTATTTCATATAATGTGTAATTCACATGTACAAAATGGATATTATGTGTGAAATATAGATTATATACTATATTATATATTACATTATGTATTATATGGAATTAGGGTTACTATAGTACATTTTATTCATCATATTTATTTTATATGCATAGAAAATACCTTTAAAAAACATCCTATAAACTGTTGTAGCCAGAAATAATAATTTCTGGGTAACTAGGTTGGGTGAGGATGTTGGAGAGGAATGGAATGTATACATTCATATTATATATTTCTTCTATACAATATGAATTTTCACAGGACTTCTTTTTAATATTGATAATTTAAAAATAGCAACAAAGAAAATGGAAAAAATTGTAACGTATTCTAGGATCAATTGGTAGAGCAGTTGGGTAGCTGGATGCTAAGTTCTTGAGAAATGTTTAGAGGTGAGATTAAAATATTAAGCTGAAAACAGATTACATACCTTTATGTGCCTCACCAAAAACTTTGAACTTAACCCGGTTGGCAGCAGAGGACCTACAGGAATTTTTGCCCTGAAATGACCTGACTGGTTCTAGTTTAGATAGAGGACACAATTTCTTAATATCCTTTAACTTACTACACTTACCATCCTCACTTCTTGCATTTTTATTTTTTTTTCCTAAGTAATTATCTCAGGTACATTAACTTGTTGGGCACCTGAAAAAATTAAGATGTGTAGTGAATTCTTTGTTTATCATCATCATCATCATTATTACTATATCATCCAGCCTTAATTCATAGCTTTTATATTTGAATAATTGTTTTTTTGGTTTATTACCAGGTTGCCAATCATGTAATGTATTCTTTTATTAGTATCTTTCAGTTTAGTCTTCTATTCCAGTTTTAAATAACATTTTCATCACCATATATTTATTCTTCCAGAGTCTATGCATGCCTTCCCTTTCTGCTTTATGTACTATTATTTTAAAACCTTGCTATTTTATCATTGCCTGTTATTGAACAAGTATTCATTTTGTCAGAGGGAGAAGAAATAGACTTATTACCAGAAAGTGTCCTCTAATATATACTATCAGACACCTGTGCCAGGAGAAAGAGAAAATTCAAGACAAGAGCAGATTTGGATTAGAAGTGATGTAATTGAAAGGCCTATGTAATGTCAATATGTATTTTCCAATAAAATAAACCTAATCAAGCCTTCCAGGACCTTCAAAAACTCAGAGAAAAGAGAATATTTAGCATTAATCAAGCAAATACCTAGCAGGTAGCAAAAGGAAGCCATATACCTGAGGCAAAAGGGAGAAAGCAAAAGGAGGGTAGTCCAATCTTCGTTTTGTTTTCTGAAACATGAATAGACTCCTGGTTTTTTTCTTACAACAAAGGGAGACCATTTTCATCATGACATTAATCAAACTCCCACTAACTCCTTTAGGAAAAGAAAGATCTACAGAATCCAAGAACTTGAGCTTCTTAAGAAGCTGTTTTCTCCCCTCTTGAAGAGCTTAATGGGAATTCATTTTGCCTTCAATTAAATCCAATATCAGAGTTCACTGCAGGCCAGAGACTTATCCTAGATAGTAATTCAGGGAAGCAAACAAATTTGCTGGATTCTCCCAGCAAGAAATTTTATTCCACATTAGTCTCCTGGAGAACTCGCAGGTGGAATTCTCCCAGAGAGAGATAAATGATGGCACTTTGGTTCTCATTTACCTTTCTAGGCACGGTGAAGCCAGAGATTCCTTGTTGCCTCATTCTGTTGGTTGTACAATCAGGTTCAGAACCTTGAAAGCTAGCAAAGGTTTTTCTATTCAGATTTGCCTGTTACGAAATCTTTTTATGCTCATATCAACCTCTTAAAAAAATTTTTTTAGAATTGTCACTGTGATGTTTTACATGTTACTCATGAATATCCATTTCATCTTCAAATGATATCATCTAGTTTAAGTTTTTAGGGGCACAAAATTTGAACAAGGAGTAGTTAGTATTTAAAACAAAACTGAATAGAACAAAAGCACTACTTTGTGACTCATGGTGTTGTGTGTGTTAGGGGTGAGGCGGGTGTTATAGGTGTGGCATTTTCTGGAAGCCTCGAGATTATAAAACAGGGAGTTTAAAAACACATGTAAGAAAAAATTTGGCTGACTTCAATTTCAGGCTGTATGTCAGATTATATAGCATGAATTATTACTCTCTCAACTGAAACACTAAAATGCTGGATAAAATAGAAAGGGCATCATCACTGTTGAGCTCAAATAAAAGTAGAGAATCAATGGAGTCAGAAGTTTTTAAAAGTTAAACCAAGAATCTGGAGGAGCGGGATGTGGGGTCAGGTAGGAAGGGAAGACAAAGGCAGCTTTTAATCTTGGGGTTTTGTCAAACCTTGGAGATTTTGAGCTTCTTCCTTTCACAACTGACAACTGTGCAAGGTGCAGAGGATAGGACTAGGGCCATTCCAAGTGGAGTTAGCAGTAAATCATCCTCAGCGTATATATGGGGCTCCAAAGGACCACACCCACCACACCCATGAGATAACAGTGAATGGAAAATCAAATTCCACAAGAGACAGAAGGAAAACTTGCATATCTTGCCTTGCTACTAGATGAAAACAGCATGAAATATTCCCTGAGAATCCAAAATCATAAGAAAGCCCTCTCTAGAGTTTACAGTTCAAACTCACAGTATTTATATGATCCAAACATTTCAAATGGAAACTTAAATTTAATATAGTTTAGGTTTGGTTTTACTGTTTCCCAGAAACAGAAATTTGTTCTGGAAGAACTCAATTTTAATCTAGACTTTGAAAAGTTACCTAAAATTAAATTGTAAGGAAAAAAAAAAAATCTCAGTTAAAAATCACAAAATACATCAGAAACAAACCACCAAGAGTAAAAACCAGAAAGATGACTAGGCAATAGAAACAGACACAAAAAACTTGAGAATTGTCAGGTGCAGAATAGAAAATAATTATGTTTATAGAAATAAAAGAACAAGGTGAAAGCAGATATGAAAATAGCCAACTAGAATTTCTAGAAAGGAAAAATATAATACAGTAATTTTAAATTTTAAATAACAATAGAGTCACAGGAAGTTGTAAATGTAGTACTGAGAGTTCCCATGTAATCTTCATTCAAATTTACCCATTGGTTCTATCTTACATAACTATAATGTAATGTCAAAATCAGGAAATTGACATCGGTATAAAGTATGTATATTGTACTATGTCACTCTATCAAATAGATTCTGAAACCACCATGGCAATCAGGATATCATCCCAAAGACTTGCCTTTATGGTCATATCCATCCCCTAAACTTCCACCATCTCTAAACCGTGGAAACCACTTATCTATTCTTCTCTATAATGCAGTGTCGTCACTTTGAAAGAGTCATAAAAATGGAATCATACAATATGTAACCTTTTGAGTTTGGCTTTTTTTCACTCAGCATAATGCCCTTGAGATCCATCCAAGTTGTTGTGTACATCAATCACATATTCCTTCTTATTGCTCTGTAGTATTCATAGATGTACCACCCAAAGACTGTAGGACAATTTGGTAGTTTCTAGTCTTTTACAATTGCAAATAAACTGCCATGAACAATCATGTAAAGGTTGTGTGTGTGTGTGTGTGTGTGTGTGTGTGTGTGTATACAAGTTTTCATTTTTCTAGGATAAATACCCAGGAGTGGGTCATATGGTAAATGTATGTTTACTTTTTTAAGAGAAACTACCAAATTATTTTCCAGAATGTCTAAATCATTTTACATACCCCTATTTTCTCCATCTTCTCACCAGCACTTGATATTTTCACTATTTTTTCTCTTAGCTGTTCTAATAAGTATGTAGGAATATCTCATTGTGGTCTTATTTTCTAATGACTAGTGACGTTGAACATATTTTCACATGCTTATTTGACATCTGTATAGCCTTCTCAGTGAAATGTCCCTTATGTCTTTTCTCATTCTAATTGAATCATTTGATTTATTTATTACTGAGTTTTGAGAGTTCTTTATGTGTTTCATTGATATTTCTCCCGGAAATCTTGATTCCAGCTTGTGCTTCATCCAGCCCAGCGTTTCTCATGCTGTACTCTGCATAGAAGTTAAATAAGCAGGGTGACAATATACAGCCTTGACGTACTCCTTTTCCTATTTGGAACCAGTCTGTTGTTCCATGTCCAGTTCTAACTGTGGCTTCCTGACCTGCATACAGGTTTCTCAAGAGGCAGGTCAGGTGGTCTGGTATTCCCATCTCTTTCAGAATTTTCCACAGTTTATTGTGATCTACACAGTCAAAGGCCTTGGCATAGTCAATAAAGCAGAAATAGATGTTTTTCTGGAACTCTCTTGCTTTTTCGATGATCCAGCTGATGTTGGCAATTTGATCTCTGGTTCCTCTGCCTTTTCTAAAACCAGCTTGAACATCAGAAGTTCAGAGTTCACATATTGTTGAAGCCTGGCTTGGAGAATTTTGAGCATTACTTTACTAGCATGTGAGATGAGTGCAATTGTGCAGTAATTTGAGCATTCTTTGGCATTGCCTTTCTTTGGGATTGGAATGAAAACTGACCTTTTCCAGTCCTGTGGCCACTGCCGAGTTTTCCAAATTTGTTGGCATATTAAGTTCAGCACCTTCACAACATCATCTTTCAGGATTTGAAATAGCTCAACTGGAATTCCATCACCTCCACTAGCTTTGTTCATAGTGATGCTTTCTGAGGCCCATGTGACTTCACATTCCAGGATGTCTGGCTCTAGGTGAGTGATCACACCATCGTGATTATCTGGGTCATAAAGATCTTTTTTGTACAGTTCTTCTGTGTATTCTTGCCACCTCTTCTTAATATCTTCTGCTTCTGTTAGGTCCCTACCATTTCTGTCCTTTATTGAGCCCATCTTTGCATGAAATGTTCCCTTGGTATCTAATTTTCTTGAAGAGATCTCTAGTCTTTCCCATTCTATTGTTTTCCTCTATTCTTTGCATTGATCACTGAGGAAGGCTTTCTTGTCTTTCCTTGCTATTCTTTGCAACTTTGCATTCAAATGGGTACACATTTCCTTTTCTCCTTTGCTTTTCGCTTTCCTTCTTTTCACAGCTATTTGTAAGGCCTCCCCAGACAGCCATTTTGCTTTTTTGCATTTCTTTTTCTTGGGGATGGTCTTGATTCCTGTTTCCTGTACAATGTCATTGAACCTCCATCCATAGTTCATCAGGCACTCTGTCTATCAATCAGATCCAGTCCCTTAAATCTATTTCTCACTTCCACTGTATAATCATAAGGGATTTGATTTAGGTCATACCTGACTGGTCTAGTGGTTTCCTCCACTTTCTTCAATTTCAGTCTGAATTTGGCAATAAGGAATTCATGATCTGAGCCACAGTCAGCTCCTGGTCTTGTTTTTGTTGACTGTATAGAGCTTTTCCATCTTTGGCTGCAAAGAATATAATCAATCTGATTTCAGTGTTGACCATCTGGTGATGTCCATGTGTAGAGTCTTCTCTTGTGTTGTTGGAAGAGGGTGTTTGCTATGACCAGTGCATTCTCTTGGCAGAACTCTATTAGCCTTTGCCCTGCTTCATTTTGTACTCCAAGGCCAAATTTGCCTGTTACTCCAGGTGTTTCTTTGCTTCCTACTTTTGCATTCCAGTCCCCTATAAGGAAAAGGACATCTTTTCTGGGTATTAGTTCTAGAAGGTCTTGTAGGCTTCATAGAACTGTTCAACTTTAGCTTCTTCAACCGGGAGAAATATCAATAACCTCAGATATGCAGTTGACACCACCCTTATGGCAGAAAGTGAAGAGGAACTAAGGAGCCTCTTGGTGAAAGTGAAAGAGGAGAGTGAAAAAAGTTGGCTTAAAGCTCAACATTCAGAAAACGAAGATCATGGCATCTGGTCCCATCACTTCATGGCAAATAGATGGGGAAACAGTGGAAACATTGGCTGACTTTATTTTTCTGGGCTCCAAAATCACTGCAGATGGTGATGGCAGCCATGAAATTAAAAGATGCTTACTCCTTGGAAGGAAAGTTATGACCAACCTAGATAGCATATTCAAAAGCAGAGATATTACTTTGCCAACAAAGGTCCATCTAGTCAAGGCTATGGTTTTTCCAGTGGTCATGTATGGATGTGAGAGTTGGACTGTGAAGAAAGCTGAATGCCAAAGAATTGATGCTTTTGAACTGTGGTGTTGGAGAAGACTCTTGAGAGTCCCTTGGACTGAAAGGAGATCCAACGAGTCCATCCTAAAGAAGATCAGTCCTGGGTGTTCATTGGTAGGTATGATGTTGAAGCTGAAACTCCAATACTTTGGTCACCTAATGTGAAGAGCTGACTCATTTGAAAAAACCCTGATGCTTGGAAAGATTGAGGGCAGGGGGAGAAGGGGATGACAGAGGACAAGATCGTTGGATGGCATCACCAACTCAATGGACATGAGTTTGGGTGGACTCCGGGGGTTGGTGATGGACAGGGAGGCTGGGCATGCTGCAGTTTATGGGGTCGCAAAAAGTTGGACATGACTGAGCAACTGAACTGAACTGAACTATGTGTTCTAGAGATGAGTACTTCATTGGATATGTGGTTTGCAAATATTTTCTCCCAGCCTGTAACTCATCTTTTCATCATCTAAACAGGGTTTTTACAAAGCAATTTTAATTCTGATGGTCCATAAAATGAAAAGAGAAGGTTATTATAGGCATTATGTTGACACATATAGATAAAAGATTCAATGTTTCAGGAATATACAATTAAAATTTTGTACATGTTTAATAAATTACCCTCAAAATATAGTAGTGGACCACCTATAATTCATGATAAACAGTTCAAATATCCACCAAATTAATGCCATACTCTCCTCAGGATTCCTGAGTTTCCTTTTGATGGCCATGTCTAGGATTAACTAGGATCTAAATGAGGAGCCAGACAAATAAAACCACCGGGACCTGAACCACTTCTTTTGTAGAGACCACGTTTAGGCATATGTAATCCTTATAGGAGTGTGTTTTGAAGCGGTGGAGGGTAGAATGGAGGGAGGAACTTGCTTAACGAAGCTAAGACCAGAGTTGTTGTTCAGTCACTTATTCATGTCCGACTCTTTGCAACCCCATGGACTGCAGCATGCCAGGCTTCCGTGTCCATCACCAACTCCTGGAGCCTGCTCAAACTCATGTCCATTGAGTTGGTTATGCCATCCAACCATCTCCTCCTCTGTCATCCCCTTCTCCTCCTGCCTTCAATCTTTCCCAGTATCAGGGTCTTTCTAATGAATCGGCTCTTCACATTAGGTGGCCAAAATATTGGAGCTTCAGCATCAGTCCTTTCAATGAATATTCAGGATTGATTCTCTTTAGGATTGACTGGTATGATCTCCTTGCAATTAACAGGTGCCAATAATCAATCAAACACACTTCAGCTTTGTGAATGGAATTGTGATCGGTGAGAAAATAAATAATATCTACCCCTGATGTTCAAACAATGTATAATCTAACTAGGAAAATGTTAATTAAATATTTGGGAGAAAAACTAGTTCCCGCATTACATACATAAAACTCTAAATAAAAACTATGACAAAATATATATCACTTACATATTGAATCTAAAAAACATGATACAAGTGAATTTGTTTACAATACAGAAACAGATTCACAGACATAAAAAAGAAACTTATGGTTACCAAAGGGGATAGCAGGTGGGGGGTGGACATAAATGAGGAGTTTAGGATTCACATATACACACTACTGTATACAAAATAGATAAACAACAAGGCCCTACTCTATAATACAGGGAACTATACTCAATATCTTGTAATAACCTATAATGGAAAATAATCTGCAAAGGTCTATATATAGATAAAAGGTCACTTTGCTGTACACTTGAAACTAACACATCATTGTAAATTAACTATACTTCAATAAATAAACTTTAAAAATTTTTTTAAATATAAGAAAATCCCCAATGTGGTATATAATCATTAATCTGTTGAATATCATTCAGTAATACCAAAGGAACTTCAAGTATGGGGTGATTCTTGTGTGTAGTACTGCAAAGGGTTTCAGACTGGGGGACATCATGGATTCCTTCAGGTACACAAAAATTATCCAAAGGGAATGTGAGCATGGATGGTTTTAAAGCAATCAATTTCTAAATCTTTAACTCTCCTGTGTATTCTTCCTAAAATTGGCCTGACCAAGACCAATCTCGCCATCATTTTGCTTCTCCTTTCCCACTTTTGCTATTAGAATAATATATCACCCACTTTACGAAAAGAAAAGCTTATTTCTCAATCATCCTGAACCTTACTCTAGAGCATTGCCCTCAAGTGTGGAAACTTTCCCAGTGCTAAACAAGGGGACAAATCGAAATATTGATTTCAGTGTTGTAAAAGCGAATGGTTCTGATGAGAAGATAGCAAACCCTTTGCCAAGTCACAGTTTGCAATTCTGTGCTTTCAGCAAAATTGAAATTAGTACTTAATCAAATTACTGGTTGACAGATCATTAAAAGTAGTTTTTGATAAAGCATGTGTGATTTTTGGCATAAAACTCAGAAGATATTCAAAGACCTGAGTGACACTGCTATAACTAAGCTCCTTCCCTCTCATCCACTTCTGTATGTGTGCAAGCTTGCTCAGTGCTTACATAACATGTAAAACTGGAAAAGAATTGATGCTGACCCCTGTCTCATTCTAGCAATAAGTTATTGTCATCCTTAAACACATAAGTAAATGGAAAAAAGCCCCATTCTCACCATCAAGAGATGCCTTTTCAATGAAATTTGGCAGTTTATTTTGATTATTATAAAAACTTTTAACATATTTATATTGTTTGGGTTATATACTAATATTGGCAAGTCAGGAGTTTTGGCAATTCTCAAACTCTGTAAGAATAATAAATATCTCTTCCACCCCTGCCACAAACACACTATTAAGCCTCCTACCATGACTTCATTTGTATCTGTTCTTTAAATTTTTTAATAACCATGGATGTAAGTTATTATTAAAATATTCCAATGTGTCATAATTAAAGTTACCACCAAAGCAATGGTTATAAAGGCTCATCATGCTCTGTGGGGCAAGTATGTGGCTTAGCACATTGCACTAGGAAGAGTTAGATCTCCAGAGCTATTAACGGTCAAGCTTTGTAGCCATCCAAAGTATTTCCTTTTATTTGTAGTTTACTTCTCATTAGCCAGTATCTCACCTTCAGTTTATTTGAGATTTTTGTCATTTAAGTCAGAGTTTATTCTCAAACCTATATCAGTTATAATTTTGATCAAAAATATGCCAAATTGTATTGTATCTTGGCTCAAACTAAGCTGACTTGGGTTCCACGAAATGCCTTAGAAGATGGATGAAATCAAGGGCAGGTGCAGACATGGGGCTGACAAACTAGTTACATGTACACACTCCCCATAACAGTCTAATCTGGACCAGGTAGTGACTACAATTTGGTTAGACAAGCCAAGGTGGAGAGTGGCATGAGCTTTCAAATCAAGAGAGGGAATTTGGATGGGAGTGATCAGAGCTCCTATGCTGGCACATGTCAGAGATGATCAGGAGCTATCATAAATAGGCAAGAAGACATGATTAAGGAAGAGGAGATTCATTCCTTAAAAATAAAGCAGGCCTCAAATTCTATGGGGACAAGGAGAGGTCTAAGTTAATAACTATGCTGCTATAAGGCAAAATATGTTGACTGTCTTAAAAGTTCAGGCAAGTTTCCATAAGGATTTGTATTTATTTAGTAAAGTCAGGAAAAGCTTTCTCTGAGATGTGATCTTGAGATGGGCAGGATGATAGATCTTGACATTTCTCTTTTTTTCTGACATTTCTTTTTGTTTAACAAAGGTTCTGAAATGCATTTCTTTCATGCCCATGATTCTTCATTAATACTGTACTTAGAAGCCTGGTGGGAGGCTGAAGTTTGGAAAGAAATGTTCAGAGAGAAATTCTTTATGACAAAAATGGCAGAAGGACATTAAGACAGGATTTTCAGTAGTCCAGTGGTTGGGGAGGTTGTGTAATAATGTAACCATCCACTATTCCCAAGCCTCAAAATGTGGTACAAGCAAAAGCCTTTTTTAGTGATTGCTTTGTGGAATCAGGGAAATGGTCAATGTTCCATGTTAGGACTGGCAAAAAAGGGAAGACCTGTCACTGGAAATGAGATATGAGGATACAGAGACATGCTGACCAATACAGTAGCTACTAGCCACATGTGGATATTGAACATTTAAATCATAGCTGATGCCACATGTTGAAATGATAACAATTGGGCATGTTGGGTTTTAAAAGATATAATGCTAAAATTAATGTCAGTTGTCTCATTTTGCTTTTCCTAATGCAGCTACAAAAAATTAAAATTCTCTATATGGCTTTTATTATATTTCTTATTTTGGGGGGCCATGCTGAGTGGCTTCTGGGATCTTTGTTCTTCAATGAGGGACTGGACTCAGGCTTATGGCAGTTAAAGTGCTGAGTCTTAACTACTGGACCACCAGGGAAGTCCTATAATGGACAGTGTTGAATAAAGAATGAAGAAGAACATAAGTATTATTAATAGGACAAGAGATGACTAGGAGAAAAGTATGCTTCCCCAAGAATTCTTAGAGATGTTAGGAAATGCTAAGTCTCCCACAATGTGAGATGTGGACTCAAGCTACTTTAAGTATTAAATTGAGAGTACTCTCCCAGGGCTGAGGAATTTGGGAATATGAAGTTATAGGAATTACAAATCAAAATTTTAATCCAATGACTTTTTTATTTTAATAAATGATACCACTTAAAATTTACTAATTTCACCATTTTTAAAATTTATTTTTAATTGGAGGATAATTGCTTTACAATATTGTATTGGTTTCTGCCATACAACAACATGAGTCAGTCATAGGCATACATATGTCCCCTCCCTCTTAAAATTCCCTCTCACCTCCCACCCCATCCCACCCCACCAGGTTTGAGTTCCCTGTATCATACAGCAAATTCCCACTGGCTATCTATCTTGCATACGGTAATGTATAGGTTTCAATGCTTAAAAAAATACGTATTCTTATAAAACAAAATAGCATGTTGTTCACAAGAAACCCTGTACTGTGTTCTAAGTATTATATAAAGATGTTTTCAGTTCTCTCTTAACTGTCATATAAACAGTGAAATTATCTGCTCAAAGTTATCCACAACATAACATCTCTGGTAGGAGAGAAATGACAAGAGGCAGTCAATAAAACAGTTCAGTAGGTAGAATTATTCCTGCCCTTTACTCTCTCCACCTGAAGCAGAAGTTACTAGAAGAAAGAGAATGCTAGAATTAGCCCTTAGTTCTATAGAAACTAATATATTTTTTGATTACTGCTTGTGCCTCTTCTTCCTCTCACCTGGATATAATGGTGATAATGTTGAGCGGTGTCTGTTGAAAACAATGCCATTCCACCTGGGAAAATTCTGAGACAAAGGTTGTGAAGTAATGTTCCAATGTATCCTTCCCCTCAAAATAGCACTGGGTTTTTTGTATGTAGAGATGAGGAAAAGGAGTATGAGGCTAACATTGGAAATCACTTACAATGTAACTCCCCTCAGGAAAGTTAAAAGAAATGAGGGTGGAATGGTGGGATTTTAAGTATGGTGTAAAAGGCCAGTCCTTTACAATCAGTCTATGTGGAAATCTATGTCTTCAGATTCAACTGGACTACCTTCCATACTTTCAATAGAACCCCATCTAGGCTGGAAAACAATTTTCTTAGAAAAAACATCCAATGGGGATGGACACACTCACTGCTTTGAAATTTTTTTTTATATCTAACGTTAAAGGGAGATGATATTGTGAGGAGTGGTGTAGTTCATATTCTTTGAGATGTTGGAACAACAACAACAAAAATGTGTCTTTAACACATAACCCAGGAGAACAGGGGCCTTGTATATAAGAATGTATGCATGACTAGTATGGTACTTGGCACAGAGTAGGTGCTTGCTGTAGATTCAAGATGACATGCTCAACATCACTAACTGTTAAATCAATGTAAATAAAAACTAAATAAGCTATCATCTCACACTGTTCAGAATGGCCATCAATAAAATGTCTACAAAGAAGACATGTTAGAGAGGGCGTGGAGAAAAGGGCAGTCTTCTACACTGTTGGCAGGATTGTAAGTTGCTACAGCCACTATGGAAAACAGTGTGGAGGTGCCTCAGAAAAATAAAAATAGAACTACCATATCCAGCAATCCAATTCCTGGGCACATATCCAGACAAAACTCTAATTTGAAAAGATACATGCACCCCCATGTTCATAGCAGCACTATTCACAATAGGCAAGCCATGGAAACAACCTAAATGTCCATCAACAGATGAATGGATTAAAAAAAAATGTGGTACATACAGACAGTGGAATACTACTCAGGCATAAAAAAGAATGAAATAATGCCATTTGCAGCAATATGGAGGGACTTAGACCTTATCACACTAAGTGAAAGAAGTCAGAAAGAGAAAGACACGTACCATATGATATCACTTATATAACACAGCACAAATGAACCTATCTACAAAACAGAAACAGATTCACAAAGAGAACAGATTTGTAGTTGCCAAGGGGAGGAAGAGAGGGAAAGGAAGTATCCTGTGATATCCTGTGATACTGTGATCAATATCCTGTGATAAACCATAATGGAAAAGAATATTTAAAAAAGAATGTCTATCATATATAACTGAATCACTTTGCTGCATAGCAGAGATCGGCACAATATTATAAATCAGCTATGTGTGTGTTAGTCACTCAGTGGTGTCCAACTCTTTGAGACCCCTGTAGTCTACCAGGCTCCTCCATCCACGGGATTTTCCAGGCAAGAATACTGGATTCATGTCAATGTATGGCAAAAACCACCACAATATTGTAAAGTAATTAGCCTCTGATTAAAATAAATAAATTAAAAAAAATCAATACTGGAGTGGATTGCCATTTCCTTCTTCAGGGGATCTTCCTGACCCAGGGATTGAACCCGGGTCTCCTTCATTGCAGGCAGACTCTAAATCAACTATACTTCAATAAAAAATTTATAAAGTGTGTCTTAAAAGGATAAGTTATTTGGTTATCACTGGTAAGTGTGCTCAACACTTCATTTTGAGTTCAGAATATATCACCTTTGTTCTACTATGGGATTATGACAAAAATCCTATATAAATCACACATCTCTTTACCTGTGCTTCTTGTTGCATTTCCCCTGGTAATCTTTTACATCAATTTCTCTCTCTTACACCTTCCAGGACCAAATACTTTCTCATGTCCCACCATTATCTTGGAATATTCTCTTCTCTGGCAATGAGTAACCATGTCACTCATGTTCAGAACTGTCTTAAATGGCAATAACTTGTGTATGAACTTGCTGAAATCAGCTTGGGTTGTCTCCCCAGAGACTTGTCCACTTCTTCGTTTCAGACAGTATAGGACTCCATGTTGCACTTCAGGAAATCTGGTTCCATCCCTAGCCTCAGTGGGTGACTTAATTTGATCAAGCCAATCATTGAGATTCCATCACCAACTCATCCTGACCAGTTACTGACTGGCCAGTGAGATGTGAAAGGAAATCTTGTCTTATAGTCAGTTGTAAAGGATATAGCTGGGAAACATTTCTTAACAGGAAACATGCAAGTACTTTTTTTTTTCTGCCTCTGAATTTAAGTGCACAAAAATGTGATGATAGAGCTACTGCAGCCATTTTACAACCATGAAGGAAGCTATCATACAGAAAATTAATCTTAATAGTCCTAGTTTTCTTCCATTTTACAAAATAGCCTTAGGAAAATCTCTAAGTTTGGGCTTAAAATGGATAATCCAACGAATAAATAAAACAAAGCCTTTTAAGGTAGAGGGCTCTCTCTTTCATCATAAGTTTTATTATTCATTTTCTCTACCTAAATGTCTCCTTTTCCATTTCTCATACACTACAGGATTTTAGGTCTACTCTCCTGGCTGCTTTAGCAATCAGAGCTTTCTCTTCAGTCAGAGACTGATTTGTCTAGACCCCTGATAGTTGTAGCAAACATAGGCTGGCCAACATGAGTAGTGGTAGTGGCGGGAGCTGCTGTTGCAGATGTTTTCCAGGAAATCTAACAAAGAATCGAGGTCTACTATTGGGAATGTTGAAGGAACATTAAAGCATAACTCAGCCAAGGTTATATGTAACATCTGAGTTCTCTCTCTGAGAAAATCTTTTGTACTAATAAAGTGTGCATTTCAGAGGCTAAAATTTCAGTAAAAAAAAAAAAAATCATGTGCAAACAGAACACCAAAAAGACTATTTGAGGCTTCCTGATTCTTTAAAATGTGTCCTTAGAGGAACAAGACATTTGGTCAAGAAAGATATATAGTTTAGTAATTCCTTAACATTAACAGATTTATTTCAATTCGACAAGCCTTCACTGAAAGCCTAGTTTGACCTCAGCCCTGTGCTAGGCAGTTGGCATAAGCATACAAGAAAGAATCGTTCTCTGCTTTTAAGAAGCTCAAACTTGGTCTTGAATCTAGCTAAGAACTAATAAATGGAGGTATAAATAGGGTTCTTTGTGAGCAAAAGGTTGGAGCTATCAATGCTAACTGGGAGAGTAGGGGATATGTCACAAAGAAGTAACATTTGAACTATATCATAAAGGATGAGAAAGATCAACAGGGAAGAATGGAACCCAGATGGTTTGATTTGAGTGGTGCAAAAAGACATTCCTGGAATGACAATAGAGCTGAAATTAGGTTGTATGGTTTTTATGACTTCATCTTTAGAAGTTAGGTAAACAATGAGACTCATTTCCCCCACCTTCCTTTCCCTGACTTGCCAGCTGTTAGGATTTCTCCCATCTTTGACTATTGTTCAGCTCCTCAGTCTGAGAGCTGCAATTTCAGTCTTAATGTCTGCTCTTTGTGTGACAGTTCTTGCATAAAATGCATTCTCAGTCCCTTCCATGGTACTTATTCTTGATGGAGGGAACAGATGGCAGAAGTCAAAGTCATTTCTCTTTATGGACCATTCAAGATGTAAGTGAGGGACATAGATGCTATGACATATGACTGTTACAGACCTTTTACACTGTCCTTACTTCAATCATTTGATGGTTTTCAAGAAGTACTTAGCCATTTTCCTCATTTAGATTTAACAGAAATGACCATCAATTCTCAGTCTTTTCCTAGTAACTTCTACAGATTTTAAATATGATGGCATGATTTAACTTTTTACTATGGATTTAATAAAGGACTTCCCAGGTGACTCAGTGGTAAAGAATTTTCCTGCCAATGCAGGAGATATAAGAGATGCAAATTAGATCCTTGGGTTGGGAAGAGCACCTGGAGTAGGAAATGGCAACCCACTCCAGTATTCCTGCCTGGAAAATCCCACGGACAGAGGAGACTGGCAGGCTATAGTCCATGGGTTGCAAAGAGTTGGACATGACTGAGCACACATGTGCACACACACACACACACACGGATGTAATGGCTATACTATATTGTTCTTTGGCATTTGCTCAGTCCTGGTGTCTTCAACATATAATATACACAGTAGGTACTACTGTTTGTTTGACTCATACGAAGAGATAGGTCACCTATCATTCCTGAGCAACATCATGATGATGAGCATTGGTCTAGATAAGACATAAAGCTTGGGTTCAAACTTGAGATCCACTACTTGATAGTAGTGTGGTCTTGGGTAAATAATTGCAACTTTCTATACTTAAAATCATTATGTTTAAGACAGGGATATCCACACTTAGTTCCTAAAAATTACTAGACAGAGTGCCTAAAATAATTTACATAAAGGATTTAGCACAGTGTGAGGCACAGAATAAATGGTTACTATACTCATTATACACAGGGTACTATGCTCAGAACATGACTTGAGACAGTCAAGAAAAACCTCATAGAAGAGACACTATCTGCATTCAGACTAGAAGAGTAAGTAGGGCTTCCTAGAGGGCAGAGACATGAAGGATCTTCTGGGCAAAAGGAACAACATGCAAAAATGTATGGGGACAAAGAAAATGACTTCATATCATTTGAGGACCTGAAAGTATGTTGATAGTATAACTGAAACCCAGGGTGAATCTGAAAGAACAGGAGTCAGGTCAAAGGAGTAGGTAGATGAGGCCAAAGGAATAGGCTGAAGGCAAAAATAAAAGCTTTTGTATGCCAGTAGAAGATATTCATACTTTAACTTGTAGCTGGTCAAGACTAACCATTTGCTATAGCCTGCCAGTCTCCTCTGTCCGTGGGATTTTTCCAGGCAGGAATACTGGAGTGGGTTGCCATTTCCTACTCCAGTTTTAAGTGGGTTGCCATTTCCTACTCCAGTTTTAAGTAGGAGAGTGACATGGTCATATTTTCATTTGGGGTCAAGTTGGTAAATGTGTGTGTGGATTATCAGGGAGGATGACACCAGAAACAGAGCAGCCATTAAAATCTGGCTATTGTGGTAATCTAGTCAAGAAACTACAAGGGACTGAGCTGAGGTAGTCAATGGGGATCTACAAGAGGAGGGCAGTATCAGCAAGGTGATCAAAGGCAGAATCAGTAGGAGCCTATGACCAATAAAAAAGACCAGGGGGTTGATAAGAAGAGAGAAACATGTAGGATATCTGTCATCTTTCTAATTTGGAAAACTATGTGGATTGAGAGGTCATTAACTTACATTGTAAAAAGGGCCTAGTTCTGAACATGTTGAGCTCGAGGGCTCTGTCAGATGTCCGAGTAGAAAGATCAATTTGGCAATTCTACAATTCAGAACAGACTAATGGATTGAAGTTGTGGATTTTGTAGTGGTCAATTCTAAATTAACTATGACAACTATGATGGAGTTTGTAATAAAGAGTCTAACTCCATTTTTTATTTTTGACTGCTGATAGCTTTCAGGCTCTACCACTCTGTCTTTCTGTATATCTGGGCAAGCTGATAAGAAGGCCTAGATGCTCACCACTTTGGTGCTAGAGAAAAATTCAAACTATGGAAGTCCCAGCCCATACAAGGGAACTCTCGCCCCAGCCCCACAACCTAGCCACAATAAAATCCAAAGCCACGTGCCCCTCCTTGCTCTCTAAATCCATTTTTGGACCTACTTGGGAACCCAAACTTCTCTCTTCAGAAAGTCTCATTATGTGAAAATAAATATTATTCCTACCCTCTTGATGCATACGTGGCCTCATCAGTTTCAATATCCAAACCAGTTTTGAGGGGATTCCATTTCACCTCTCTTGTAATGACAACAACAGGGCCATTATGTAAAAGTCCAATGTTGGGGGTCTTTCTCATGGTAATATGTAGCTTTTGAGTACTTAAGTGATTAAGATGGTAGCAATGGAATCACTTAGAGATGATATGTATAATGGATAATATGTATGAATACAATCAAAAGGGAAGTAGTCAGGGTATGTAGAACCTTGACAGAAAACCAGCATTTAAACATTCGGTAGAAGAAGAGGAGTGCAGAAAGGAACCAGAAAATGACTTGGCAGAAATCTTTTAAGAAAGAATTCAATCAAGGAGAGCATTTTAAGATTTGAGAGAATAGCATTGAATCATGTGTATTATCATATGTGAAACAGATCGCTAGTCCAGGTTCAATGCATGAGACAGGGTGCTCAGGGCTGGTGTACTGGGATGACCCTGAGGGATGGGATGGGGAGGGAGGTGGGAGGGGGGTTCAGGATGGGGAACACGTGTACACCCATGGCTGATTCATGTCAATGTATGGCAAAAACCATTACAACATTGTAAAGTAATTAGCCTCCAATTAAATAAATTAAAAAAAAAACAAATAAATACAAATAAGCTTAAAAAAAGGAAATAAAAATAATTGATTAGGATCAGTTAATAGGATTCAAATTAGATTTGAAAAATATGTTATTAGTTTAATAATTAGGACATGACTGGTAAAAAGAAAGTATGGTTTATATTTATAGAACATCTCCATATAGGAAGAAAAAACTGTCCCTTGAAGTTTTGACCATTATTATCCTTGGTCCACTTTCCTTCAGAGAGTTAGGAAACTTTCACTGAGACAATCACACAAGCTGCTCTCACTTTAACACTCTAGGTAAATATGGATTTAAAAAAATTATTAAATAAGCTCTTTAAATCATATTTCATTTGAAGCTCAAGGTTAACAAAGAACAAATAAATTCGAAGAATATCTGGCTGAAAAAGTACAGCCCATTGCCAGAAATTATAGAATTCTTTCCTATCCTAAATTCTAGTCTTATTCCTGGTATTTGACACTAGCTTAGGACTCACCTAGATATTTGCACTTCTAAAATCCTAGAACCAGTAAAGCCAGCACAGCCTTGCACCAGCATTAAGATTTGTTATATGAACAGAATGTTATGGCTTATGAGAGTCCATGAGTTCCAGTTTGATATTATCTGCCAAAATCAGTTAATGTTGATGTTCCAGGTTGAAGAGGATTCTAATATCACAATGAATTTTGGTGTGTTTTCTGACTTTGATTTTTCCACAGTGAATAGAGATTTGTTCTGTCATCTGTTGACTGACTGTGGCCACATCTTACAGTACCTGTTAGCTCATAGTTCTGCCTTTAGACACCACAAGCTAATCTGTTTCTCCTCCAGTTTCACAGCTACAAGATCTATCTCAGTTATATCTCAAAGCCAGTATGTGATTTATGGTTTCTACACAAAGTTCTTTTTTTATACACTGTTGAACTTGCCAAGGAACAAGTCAAATTAGCAAGCACTCCCCACACTATGAATTAATTGTGATGTAGGTCAAAGTATAGGTTCAAAGTTACTGTCTTTCTTATTGGAACACATAGAGGTTGTTTAGTTTTGTAGATTAGGATCATTGTCTATGGAATCAGACAGACTTTTGCTCAAAGACTGACCACACACAAGCCATGTGACCCTGAGTGAGATGTATAAGTTATCTGAGCCTCAGTCTTTACATCTATAAAATGGGAATTAAAATATCTATCTCATAGAGTTTTAAGGGCATAGGGTGTGTGTTTGTGTGCACACGCACATGTGTGTTATGTGTAGTATAGCACATAGTGCAGAGAAATACTTTAAAAATGACAAATATTATTACAATGAGAAAAACTTAGGTGAGAGTAACATTTTTAGACCCATCTTATATATCAGGAATCTAAGGTTTGGAGAAGATAAGTAAACATCCTGTGTAATAATGGATCAATCTTCAACTGTGGAGATGCTTGAGTAGTATTCACATCTGTGCAAGTCAGGGAAAATTTGGTTGCAAACAGAATACCCAAACCAAACTAGCTCAGGCCAAAAAAAAGAATGAAAGCAATTTATTGATTTACATAAATGAAATTCAAAGACTGCCTGATCCAGAGGCAGGGCTGGATGACAGGCACTGTTGGAGTCAATGCTCAAATGTGTCATCAGACTCATTTTGCTAGAAATGGACCCACATTTATATGGGCAGTTAATCAAAGAAGGCAACAATATATAATGAGGGAAAAAAACAGCTTCTTCAATAAATGATGCTGGGAAAACTGGACAGCTATGCACAAAAGAATCAAACTGGACTAGTTTCTCATGATAGGCAGAAATAAACTCAAAATGGATTAAAAACTTAAAGGTAAGACCTAAAAGCATAAAACTTCCAGAAGAAAACACAGACAGTACACTCTTTGACATTGGTCTTAGCAATTTTTTTTGTATATGTCTCCTCAGGCAAGGAAAAGAAAGCAAAAATAAACAAATGAGACTAATCTAACTAAAATGTTTTGTACAGCAAAGAAAACTATCAACAAAAAGGCCACCTACTCAATGGGAGAATATATTTGCAAACAATATATTTGATAAGGAGTTAATATCCAAAATATACAAAGAACTCACACAACTTAATATCAAAAAAGTCCACATAATCTGATTAAAAAATGGGCAAAGGACCTGAATAGACATTTTCCCAAAGAAAATACACACAGGTGGTCAACAGGCACATGAAAAAAATTCTCAACATCACTAACCATTAGGGAAATGCAAATCAAAACCACAATGAGATATTATTTCACACCTGTCAGAATGGTTATTATTAAAAAGACAACAAATAATATGCATTGGTGACAATATGGAAAAAAGTGAACCCTCGTGCATTGTTGGTGGGAACGTTGATTGGTGCACCACTGTAGAAAACAGAGATTCCTCAAAAAATTAAAAATATAACTACCATATGATTCAAGAATTTCACTTCTGGGTATTTATCTGAAGAAAAACAAAACACTACTTTGAAAAGATACATGCACTCCTATGTTCATTGCAGTATAATTTGTAATAGCCATGACATGGAAGCAATCTAAGTGTCCACTAATAGAAGGACACATATATACACAATGGAATATTACACAGTATAATAAAAAATGAAATCTTGTTATCTGAGACAATGTGGATAGACCTAGAGAGTATTATGCTCAGTAAAATAACTCTGACAAAGACAAATGATGTATGATTTCACTTATATGTGGAATCTAAAAAACAAAACATGAACAAACATAACTAAATACAAACAAAGTCATGTTGTTTAGTTGCTAAGTCATGTCTGAGCCCGGCAGGCTCCTCTGTCCATGGGATTTCCCAGGCAAGAATCTTGGAGTGGGTTGCCACTTCCTTTTAAAGGGGATCTTCCTGACCCAAGGATAGAACCTGCATCTCCTGCAATGGCAGGCAGATTCTTTACCACTGAGCCACCAGGGAAGCCCAAACAGAGTCACAGATATAAAGAAAAACTAGGTGGCTACCAGAGGGGAGAGGGGTGGGGGAATAGAATAGGTGAGGGAGATAAAGAGGTACAAAATTTCAGCTACAAAATGAGTCATAGGTATGAAATGCACAGTGTGGGGAAAGTAATCAATAATTATGTAATATCTTTGGAGACAGATGGTAAATAGACTTATCATGATGACAATTTTGAACTGTATGAAAGTGAAAGTTGCTCAGTTGTGTCCAACTCTTTGAGACCCCATGGACTGTACAGTCCATGGAATTCTCTAGGCCAGAATACTGGAGTGGGTAGCCTTTCCCTTCTCCAGGAGATCTTCCCAACCCAGGCATCGAACCCAGGTCTCCTGCATTGCAGGTGGATTCTTTACCAGTTGAGCCATATGGGAAGCCTAGAAATATTTAATTACTGTGTTGCATATAAAGAACTTAGCATCACTGACTCAATGGACATGAATTTGAGCAAACTCTGGGAGATAGTGGAGGACAGGGACGCCTGGTGTGCTGCAATCCACGGGATCACAAAGAGTCAGACATGACTTAGCAACTGAACAACAACAATACAAGGAACTAACATAGGACTGTAGGTCAATTATACTTCAAAAAACACACACACTCGTTAAAAAAAGAAGAAGAAATCAGATTTGTGGTTACCAGAGGTGAGGATGAGAGGGAATTAGACAAAGGCAGTGAAAAGGTACAAATTTCCTGTTAATAAGATAAATAAGTACTAGGGATGTAATGTGCATCATGATAAATTAACACTGCTGTATGTTATACCTGTGCTTCCCTGGTGGCTCAGATGGTAAAGTGTCTGTCTGCAATGCAGGAAACCTGGGTTCGATCCCTGGGTTGGAAAAATCTCCTGGAGAAGGAAATGGCAGCCCACTCCAGTATTCTTGCCTGGAGAATCCCATGGATGGAGGAGCCTGGTGGGCTACGGTCCATGGGGTGGCAAAGAGTCAGACACGACTGAGGGACTTCACTTTCACTTTCATGTTTTACCTGAAGGTTGTTAAGAGAGTGAATCATAAGTGTTCTTATTGTAGGGGAAAACATTTTTTTTTCTATTTCTTTAATTTTGTACCTATATGAGATGATGGATGTTCACTAAACTTACTGTGGTCATCATTTCATGATGTATGTAAGTCAAATCATCATGCTATATGCCTTAAATTTATAGAGTGCTGTATGTCAATTATATCTCAATAAAACTAGAAGGAATAAAAGCACTTTTTTTCTCTCCTTCTGACTATTTCTGACCCCCTATTTTATTTTCTTCAGTCTCAGGCTCCACCTTGTAGCAGTATGAGAGCAGAAATACAGGCTTTATAGTCCTTCATGTTCAAGTAGAGCAGGAAAGAAGAATCATCTCCCCAGAAGCTCTGGAAAAGCCTGAGTGTTCATAGACACTTGAAGGATAATGGGACCATCACTGAACCAACTATTGTACCCTGGGAAATGCAATATGCTGATAGGCTGTCATCTCACATGCTAGCAAATTAATGCTCAAAATTCTCCAAGCGAGGCTTCAGCAATATGTGAACCGTGAACTTCCAGATATTCAAGCTGGTTTTAGAAAAGGCAGAGGAAACAGAGATCAAATTGCCAACATAAGCTGGATCATCGAAAAACCAAGAGAGTTCCAGAAAAATATCTATTTCTGCTTTATTGACTATGCCAAGGCCTTTGACTGTGTGGATCACAATAAACTGTGGAAAATTCTGAAAGAGATGGGAATACCAGACCACCTGACCTGCCTCTTGAGAAATTTGTATGCAGGTCAGGAAGCAACAGTTAGAACTGGACTTGGAACAACAGACTGGTTCCAAATAGGAAAAGGAGTACGTCAAGGCTGTATATTGTCACCCTGCTTATTTAACTTCTATGCAGAGTACAGCATGAGAAACGCTGGGCTGGATGAAGCACAAGCTGGAATCAAGATTGCCAGGGAAATTATCAATAACCTCAGATATGCAGATGACACCACCCTTATGGCAGAAAGTGAAGAAGAACTAAAGAGCCTCTTAATGAAAGTGAAAGAGGAGAGTGAAAAAGTTGGCTTAAAGCTCAACATTCAGAAAACTAAGATCATGGCATCTGGTCCCATCACTTCATGGCAAATAGATGGGGAAACAGTGGCAGACTTTTATTTTTTGGGCTCAAAAATCACTGCAGATGATGACTGTAGCCATGAAATTAAAAGGCCCTTGCTCCTTGGAAGGAAAGTTATGACCAACCTAGATAGCATATTAAAAAGCAGAGATATTACTTTGCCAACAAAGGTTCGTGTAGTCAAGGCTATGGTTTTCCCAGTGGTCATGTATGGATGTGAGAGTTGGACTGTGAAGAAAGCTGAGCGCTGAAGAATTGATGCTTTTGAACTGTGGTGTTGGAGAAGACTCTTGAGAGTCCCTTGGACTGCAAGGAGATCCAACCAGTCCATCCTAAAGGAGATCAGTCCTGGGTGTTCATTGGAAGGACTGATGTTGAAGCTAAAACTCCAATACTTTGGCCACCTCATGCGAAGAGTTGACTCATTTGAAAAGGCCCCGATGCTGGGAAAGATTGAGAGCAGGAGGAGAAGGGGATGATGGAGGATGAGATGGTTGGATGGCATCACCGACTCTATGGACATGAGTTTTGGTGGACTCCGGGAGTTGGTGTTGGACAGGGAGGCCTGGCGTGCTGCAGTTCATGGGGTTGCAAAGAGTTGGACACAACTAAGTGACTGAACTGAACTGATGGGCTTGTGTCTTAGTCAGCTCGGGCTGCTATAACAAAATGCCACAGACTCGGTAGTATATAAACAAAAGGTATTTATTTCTCACAGTTTTGGAGGCTAGAAAGTCCAAGGTCAAGATACCATCATGGTCCAGTTCTGGCAGGGGTGGAAGGAGGGGGTTCTTCCTGGTTCACAGCTAGTGCCCTCTCACAGTGTGCTTACATAGTGGAAGGCACAAGGGATCTCTATGGGGTCTCTCTTTAAGAACACTAATCTCATACAGGAGGCCTCCACCCTCATGACCTAAGGACCTTCCAAAGGTCTCACCTCCTCATAACATCATACTGGCCATTAGCATTTTAACACATGAATTTTGAGGGGACACAAACATTCAGACCATAGAGGCTTACTCTTGGCCATATATTTCATCCTAGTATCCCACTCAAATTCACAGCCTATAAAAAGGAGACAAGTAAATCCTCAGATATCTGTACAGATAGGATGAATAGATGCCCAGCCACCAAAATATAACATCTGTACCCTCTCTTCTTTATACCCTTGAGTATTTCCAATGCATCCCTCCCCCTATATGTAGGTCATGGGGTAAAGAATATTATTTCTATATTTAATTTCTGCTCACAGGTACTCTTTATGGGAAAAAATTGCTCAAGTAGCAGTGCCCAGAATATATATTGTAGGAGTTGGCTAATAACAGTCTTTTGCATTCTTCTGCCACCTGTCATTTGGGATCTCTCACCATTCATTATCTGGTAGCAGGCCTGCAGTGCACAGATGGAAAGTCACCCCAGAGGGAAGAGAGCTGTTACCCCTACCCCCTTCTGGTTCCACTTCTGTGCAATGCTAATTTAATCAGGCACATGATTCACTCACTTACCTTAAGCTCAAGCCAGACCTCATTCTATTTTTAATGTTTTAATTTTATTATTCATCCACAAATGTATCCATCCCAGCTCAGGTATATTTTTGAATAGTCAGAAATATAAGCTGAAGGAAAAGGTCTTCTGACTCCTATTCCAATCCTCCCCAGGTCATTTCAAATACTTTGTTTTAAGCCACATAGAGGATCAGACTAGCACACTGATTGGAAAGCCAAGTCAACATCCAAAATGGCCCTTTCTAACAATACCACTGGAAATGATGGCCAAATCAGTGGAGAAACCCAAGCTGTTCACATGGGGCCAGGTTGGCATGTTTGGGTTATCATGCAAAAACAGAAAGCCTTTGGTCCCGTTATCAGATTGCTTATGATCAGTTTCAGGATTTGCAAAGGGTAATGTAGGTAGAGAAATGGAAGCAAGAGAAAAGAAGGTGGTAAAAGCCCAAGGAACCCATAATCACTACCTTTGGATAACAGAAACTCCAAAGCAAGAACCTAGGAGGAGAGATTTGAAAAATAAGAGTGCAATAAGCTTTCAGGTGATATTTGACTAATGTCTTTCACAGCTAATTAAAATTCCTTTAGCCACAATAGTGACTGTGCGTGGGTGAGGGTTATAATGCACTGCTGCTAATTAACCATTAGAACTTGGTCAATAGCTTATGAGTCATCTCATCTCATTTAATACCAAATTATATTTGATTCAGCTACAAAGAAATGCTTAGCTGCACAACTGAAATTCACACTATATAGATAAATGCTCTGATTTGATTTTCAACTTGAAGACAGAGATATGGAAAAAAACCTGATAATATTATTTGCTGTCACATACATGCCTGGTAAAGTGTGTTCTGATTATCTTTCCAATATTCTGATTTACGGGAGGAAGAGAAGAAGGGAGATGGTGAAGTATACAAGATAACAGTCAAAATTTACATGAGACACCGCCATGTAAACAACATTCTGAAAACATTGGTCTTGAAGGCAGTCTCCTGCATGATAAATAGTCCTATGATGAGTCAATAATTACTTGAAGCGCTAAAAATTATTTTAGACTTACTCTATAGTTCCATTAGAGCCTGTGAAATATCCAGTAATGAGAGTTGTAGTTTAATGTCTTTTAGTACGTGCATTATAAATTAGCTAATTGAGAAAGTTATTTCAGGAAGAAAAATAGAACATTGTGGATTTTTAAGTAACTAATAATTTTTAAACATCTCACTGTAAATTTTCACATCTGATAGCAACAGTTTAAAAGTCTTACTATTGATTGACAATGAAGATATTAAATGGTCCTTTCTGTGAAATTTTTAATAGTCATGGAAAATATGACTGAAAAGTTTTACCATCTAAAGCTGCTCTCCATATATCTTTGATTTAATGAGAAGCATTTTCATACAACATTTTTTCTCATTCAATTACACCAACAGTTATTGAATGCCTACTATTTGGAAAGCAAATTACTCGTGACTGTGGGAGATACAAGAACATTTTGGATGCTTAGAAATTAGTATGAGAAAATAGACAATTGCATAAATAACACTTAAAACAAGGCAATGCTATAATAGAAATACTATTATTTAAAATTAAAGCAGAACAAATAATGTTTTTGTATTTGAGTAAAAATAATTTTAAATGTTTATTTTCCAAGTTGGCTACTGATACTGTCAGACATCCCTCTAGATGACAGATAATACTGATGGACAGCTAGAAAAGTACTCTGGAAGCTCTCAAATGAAATGTAGTACAGTATGGTGCAATGGTTCTCAGACGTGACAATGAATCGGTCATAAAGGGCCTGATTAAAACACATTATTGGGTCTCGCCTCAGAGTTTCTGATTTGATAAGTCTGGGGTGAGGTCAATTAATGTGCATTTCTAATAACTTCTCAGGTGATGCTGATGCTGCTGGTCTGGGAGAGAAGCACGGGAGAGCTCTAGTGCATGATCACCCAAGTCTGAATCCTGGCTCACTATTTCTACCTGCATAATCTGTGTAGCATGCCATTGTCACCTCATCCAAAAATTGTGCATAATGAGAGCACTGTGGCTGAAAGTGCTAGCCAATGACCAAACCTTTGTTTTGTCTTCCTGGGCCTACAGTTAGGCAACAGTGGGTGTTAAATGTGGATCTGTGACTGAGATCTAGTGAAGGAATATGAGCAAAATTGATGTGCATCACTTCCAGGCTTGACTCCTAACAACTCCCACACACTTCCTTCATGCCCTTTCACTTCTGGCTGGCAGCAAATGAGCATGGGAAACTTGGCAGTATTAAGTTGAACACAACAGAGCCTTAAGATGGAAGGAGACTTGAATCCATAAAACAAAACTTGGAAGAGAGCTGCCCACTGAACAGCAACACCCATTTGGGCTTTACATGAGAGAAGTTGACCTATTCTTCTTCTTGGTATTTCTGACAGCCAGTATGCCATCTGAGACACAGCTGCTCAATAAATGCATGCTTAACTGACAGAGAAAAACTTAAGGAATGATTTAGCCTAACAGCAGACCTGTTTGAAAATAAGCTCCACAACGGTGGAGATATTTAAGCAAAACTAGAGGGATGCCAATGAAAGGTTCTATAGAAGGTATTCCGGCGGTTGGGATAGAGGGAATAGGATGAGGGCAGTCAAAAGGTAAAAACTTCGCCAGTTATAAGTATTGGGGATGGAATGTTCAATAGTTAAATATAATTAACACCAGTATATGCTATATATAGGGGCTTCCCTGGTAGCTGAGCTGGTAAAGAATCTGCCTGCAATGCTGGAGACCCCAGGTTGATTCCTGGGTCAGGAAATACCCCTGGAGAAGGGTTAGGCTACCCACTCCAGTATTCTTGGGCTTCACTGGTGGCTCAGATGGTAAAGAAACTGCCTGAAATGCGGGAAACCTGGGTTCGATCCCTGGGTTGGGAAGATACCCTGGAGGGTGTGGCAGCCCACTCCAGTATTCTTGCCTGGAGAATCCCCATAGACAGAGGAGCCTGGCAGGCTACAGTCCATGGGGTCACAAAGAATTGGACACGACTGAGTGACTAAGCACAGCACAGCATATGTTATATACAAAAGTTAAGAGAATAAACACTGAGAGTTCTCATCACAAGGAAAACATTTTTTTCTATTCCTGTAACTATAAGAGATGATGGATGTTCACTAAACCTATTGCGGTAATAGTTTCATGATGCCTATAAGTCAAATCATTATGCTGCATATCAAACTTATATAGTGCCATATGACAATTATATCTCAATAAAACTGGAAGAAACTAAAAGAAGTTATTCTTTAACAGGTAGATAGTTAGGTAAGATCATCTCTTGGGACCCTTCCAAATATAATATTCTATATTATGTCCTAAATTTAAATGATGAGGATGCAACTTTCGAGAACTTATATTTCTCCCCAGTTCCATTATGTTTCAATCCTTTCCCCCTTCTTTTTCAAATATTTCATCTTTCCCTGGTAATAATTCAATCAGCATTCAATGAACACATAAAATATGCCCAGGCCTATCCACAAGATACTTGATATCTAGCTAAGGAAAGTGCTTGTGAAACAACAATACATTTGAAACAACTGGTAAACAATATCAAAGAGATCATTAACTGCTACCATAAAATGTGATCAAGTTGCATCAAATGTATTACTGTGCATGATAAAGCACATCAGTCCATTGGACAGGCAGTCAAAAAGCTCAAATTCAATTTTCTTTTCTGTAGATAAACTGTACGAATGTGGGTAAATCATTTAACCTCTCTTCTCTCATCCATAAAATAATAATCCTGTCCAATTTGTGTGTGTGTGTGCGTGCTCAGTCACTAGGTCATGTCCGACTCTTTGCGACCCCTTGGACTGTAGCCTGTCAGGTCCTCTATCCACGGAATTTTCCAGACAAGAATACTGGAGTGGATTGCCATTTCTTCCTCCAGGGCATCTTTCTGAACCAGGGATCAAACCCCCATCACCTGTGGCTCCTGCATTTACAGACAGATTCTTTACTACCGAGCCACCTGGGAAGCCCCTCTGTCCAATTTACTAAGGAGCAAAACAGAAGAAAAAATATTCATGAGTTAGGGAACATGATCCTTTGGATCATGAATGCTCTATTTTCAATAGAATGCTCTATTTTGGAACCTATTGCTTCATTTCGGCTTTACTTGCATTGTTTATTATTCCTTCTACATGCAATCTGAATTTTTGTTGTTAGTGATGGTTCATCTAAGAGTCCTTCATTCCACCTGCCTGCAGTATCCAAAAAACTGCCTGTTTGTGATCATGTTGGAAAAGCACAATAGACCTCTGCTCCTCCAGAGCAAGGAATGAGATCAATGTTTTTCATTTTGGACTTATGCCCCTTTCAGTAGCCAGTTGTCATCGCTGCTGTCGACCTGCCACCTGCTTGAGTTCAGGGAGGAGGCAAGAAATTCAAATGTTTCAGCAGGACTTATTAGGCCAGCTGCTGATGACCAACTTGGAGATTATATTTCATGTGCATAATTTCATGTTCTAGTAGGTATACTAAATATCTTTTCATATCTAAAGAGATGGCAAAGAAAAGTTACAAAGAGGAACATTTAACATTTTTCTAAATGAACATAATGTAATAATAATAGATGTAAAATTGGGCAAGTTCACCCTGACTAGCTAAAATTCTTTCCTGCCAGCTGTAAATGTTGCATCCAGCTGCATTCTTTTCATGGGGAAACAGTTTAAGTTTCTTACATTTTTATCAGAGTCATTTTAAAACCATTTCCAAAATGTTTTACTCAGTTCTGTTTTAAAGTTTTCTTGCATCTGTAATATATTTATTAGATATTTCCCCCAATTAAACCATTTGAAAGAGAAATGAATGAAAAGTTCTATGTCAGCTTTTCCAAAAGTTTGACTCCATTTCAGATGGCCCCTTGGATCTCTATGAGCTGTACTTATGAAACGTCTTTTGTCTGATAATATTTTTGTATTCCAAACTAGTTACAATGTTATTAGCCCAAGAACAGAGACTTGGGAAAGAAAATTACATATCTCACTGTTCTGTGTTTTTAACTAAACCAAAGAGGAAGGATTTTTCCACAAATGCTATAAATCAGTGCCTCGTAGACTTTAAAGTGCGTAAGATTCACCTTAGGACCTTGTTAAAATGCAGATTATGACTCAAGATTTCTAAAGGGCCTAAGAGTCTGCATTTCTAACAAGTTCACAGATGATGCTGATGCTGCTGGTCCAAAATTTTAAAGCTTACATCAACTCTCAGCTTCCACCTGTATCTCAGTAGATCTTGCAGAGAGAACCAGTTGAACCAGTTTTACACAATTCTTTACAAAGGTAAGGAGATTTACTTTAAAATGACTTTTTAAATTCAATTAAAATGAAGTGGGGTAAACACCAAGTAGAAAGATGTCCTGGTAAGCATGGGTCAAAGATACATAAGATTCAATTAAAGAAAGAAAACAAATCTATCTGTAACAGCATACAGAAGTGGAGTAAATAAAATACTCATGGACATTTTGCAAAGACCTATTCTGTTTTGGTTGGTACAACCTCTGGGTGAAATCTTCTCTCTAGGATACTAAGAAATATCCTCCACACTAGATGTCTTGTTGAATTTAGTTGCTTGCTCAAGTGTAAACATAAACAGACAATGGTGTCCTTAATCTCTTTAATCCAAGAAGCTGTCTGACCTGTCTCCTGATTTAGGAATCTGTTTCAGCAAAATTCTCAGGTTGCTAAAGATGAGAGTACTTAGTCTTTCCAAGTTGTTACATCCACGCTGAAAGAAGGGATATACTTTTGTCTAATGTCATGACATAATCATGCCTTTAGATGCCCATTTTCACAGTCATCCCCTGCATTACTAACCATGAGTCATTTTATAGGCAGATTTAAATTTGTTATGGAAGTGCATTCCACAAATGGAATAAACTCTTGAAGTCTATTAACCCCAAAGAAAGGAGAGCCACATTAAAAAAAAAAAGTAACTAAAAAGACAGCAGGAACACAATAAAGAATTGATAAAAAATGAAGTTAATGGTTGTGTTACCAGAGCTTCTCTAGGGCTTTGCTCAAAACCCATCACAACCAACACCACCACCACCCCACCATTTAACAGGAGTGTTCTGAAAACCTGCCAAGCCCTGGAACCTTTAGCAGGAGTTAACATAAATCTTTTGGAGAAGGAAATGACAGCCCACTCCAGTACTCCTGCCTGGAAAATCCCATGGATGGAGGAGCCTGGTGGGCTGCAGTCCATGGGGTCGCTGAGAGTCGGACATGACTGAGCAACTTCACTTTCACTTTTCACTTTCATGCATTGGAAAAGGAAATGGCAGCCCACTCCAGTGTTCTTGCCTGGAGAATCCCAGGGATGGGGGAGCCTGGTGGGCTGCCGTCTATGGGGTCGCACAGAGTCGGACACAACTGAAGCGATTTTGCAGCAGCAGCAGCAGCAGCAACATAAATCTTTAACATAAAGTGTTCAGAGATAAGAAAGGAAGCTAAACAGACAAAAAACCAAATGGAACCAGTTGGGACCAAGACAGCGATGAATCAGATCTCCAACAGACCTTGAATCTCATTATTTGCTGATTTAACTACATTAGCATTTTAAATGACACAGCTAACAGGAGCCATGACCAGATATTAAGGACCAAAAGGATAAAAAGGAGGTGGCACCCCACTCCCTCAGAAAGAGTCCTGCCCCTTCCCTGGTACTCCCTCCCTTTATCTTTACTATTTAAAATTAAATCCTTTTCGTGAGGTGGGCAAGAAGATGATCTGTGAACTTAGTTCCCCTCCTCCGTTCTTGGGCCACTGAGTAAAGTGCTGTACCAAATCTCAGCTTCGGTTCATTATTTGCCTGCTGCTGCTGCTGCTGCTGCTAAGTCGCTTCAGTCGTGTCCGACTCTGTGCAACCCCATAGACGGCAGCCCATCAGGCTCCTCCGTCCCTGGGACTCTCCAGGCAAGAACACTGGAGTGGGTTGCCATTTTCTTCTCCAATGCATGAAAGTGAAAAGTGAAAGGGAAGTCGCTCAGTCGTTCCCGACTCTTAGCGACCCCATGGACTGCAGCCTACCAGGCCTCTCCGTCCATGGGATTTTCCAGGCAAGAGTACTGGAGTGGGGTGCCATTGCCTTCTCCAATTTGCCTATTAGAACCCAAACAGAGGCAGGGTCCATAACGGTCCAACCGTTAATTTGGTAACGGTTGCTTTTCTCCTTTACCCTTATCTGCTGAGACTGCTCATGCCACCTCTTCTTTACCAAATAGGTTAAAAAGGCAGGTAGAAAAGGACAATTGAAAGAATCAAACACTTATTTCCACCTGTGTTTTCTACCTGCCCTATTCTTCCTGCTACTCTTATTATTTCAGAGTTTGTTTGGCATAATTATTCAGTCTATGTTATTACTAATTCTACAGACCCAATGGCTAGTGCAGTGCTGTGATATGTAATGGATGCTCAATAAATATTTGCTAAATGAATGAATTAGTATATTATCCATATGGGGAATCATTATTTAAACCTTTTTGCACCGTTTCCTGACTCACTAAGAGAATGGAAAAATACACATTGACATTTAAACACATATGTACACTGTAAAACTGGAATGAGTAATCTTTTTGGTTTTTATTCAGAGTAAGGGATAAAAAAATGCATTTCTTTTTATTAATTTTCTGAATACTAAGACCAGTGAAATGACTTTTCATACTTAGCAGAATTGCTTAAATATTTGCCCCAGGAAATGATTTATGAATCAGAAAGCTTTTCCTAATTTAAAAGTAAAAATCAAATCTCACTTTTCTGACTTTGGAGCTCTTGGTACTTTGAAACCACCACTATTTGTGGTAGACACTGTGATGTGCAATCCTGATTCCCCTTCAGAGAAGAGTTTGTTGCCTCAGCTGCTTGCAGTGCTGTTGGCAGGCAGCCTTCAGCTGTCGGCTTCTTCATGGTTGCCTCAGCTGCAAAGAGCCATCTGGCCCAGTATCTCTCCCCTTAACCGATGACCCACATCCAATGAACAGTCAGTGCAAGAGAAAAAGATAATGGCCATCCTGACCCAACTTAGAACAACTCTGAAGAGCCATTCTAGTTACAGAGCTCTCTGTAAGGTAGGCCATGGCTGTTGTTGGGCCTACCTTGTAGCTCAAATTCTCCCTCTTTCCAAGCCTTGCTTCCTTTCCCCAGTACCCCAAGGGTACTCTCTAATAAATATTTTGCAAGTCAAACTTCATCTTAAAGTCTGTTTCCTAGGGAGCTCAACCTATGATAATATTATTTCCATGAGCTCTTTAAACATAATACAGAAAAAGTATTCACTGAAGACAAATTGCTGCATCATTTTATGGAGTCTGCTCTCTGAAGGACACTTGCTCTGTGTCAAAGTTGGTTGACATAAATCCACATTGCCAAGGTTATTGTTCCGAAATTTGTTTTGATTTAATCATTATGTTGATGACACAGGTGAGTGGACCAGGAGTCTTACTGACATGGTGATTCCCTTATAGTAGAAAGAGCCTCGTTTGAGGTTCTTTCCTTGTACTACAGGGTTAGAGTCAGTACTAGTTTCTAAGTTGACCTTCTTCTAATCACCCCATGCTGGCATGATCTACCCCATGCTGACATGAACTAAGCTCTGGATATTTCTCTTCTTCCCTGAAGAAACTACATAGCACCCAGAAACATGTGATTTTTGAAGACCAACTTTAGAAATTTTTCTGGATTATTCATTCACCCTATCACCAATCCTTCAAGGACTCTAATCTGCTTGCTTTGTAATCTTCCCTCCCAAATGTATTTCTGTGTCTGTTTATATGATGTACTGATCATTTTAGGCAGAGAGGGGTAAGGAGAGATCTCCATGGTGAGAGTTCTTTTGGTTGTCTCCATGGTGATCTCTGCATAGCTAATAAATCTACAACTTAATTTTATTTCTTATCTTGAAATTACCAATGGCTTCAGCTTTGGAATATGTGTGGGTGAAACCCATAGGACTCATGGTGTAACTTGTAAAGCAGGTAGTGCCAAGCTTCATTAAAGACTCTGTCTCTCTTTCCATTTCTTCTTTTCCCTTCTTTAAGAACCCAAGGTCCTAATATGTTTTGTACATTGTGTCCTCCCTATTCCTTCTTTCATTATAAAAAAAAGAGACTAAGGTATAAATAAATGATAAAGCAGTGTATTACCTTCATCTAGGGGATTGCTTTTTCAATAGAAACAAGGGAATGAATCTTTAAGGAGTTTTAGAAATTGAGAAAATATGTGAATGGGGAAGAGAAAGAAAAGGCTGGAGAACAAAATCTATCCACTGATTACTCTGTACTCCATTTTCCCCATCTGTAAAAGGGGACAGTAATATTATCTACCTCTGAGGGTTGTTGCCTTTTCATACTGTTCATGGGGTTCTCAAGGCAAGAATATTGAAGTAGCTTGCCATTCCCTTCTCTAGTGTGATGAACTGACTCATTGGAAAAGACCCTGATGCTGGGAAAGATTGAAGGCAGGAGGAGAATGGGACGACAGAGGATGAGATGGTTGGATGGCATCACTGACTCAATGGACATGAGTTTGAGCAAGCTCCGGGAGTTGGTGATGGACAGGGAAGCCTGGCATGCTGCAGTCCATGGGGTCACAGAGTCAGAAACAACTGAGCAACTGAACTGAACTGAGGGTTGTTGAGGGATTAAATAAGATATGATATTTAAAGTGCTTGGAACATATTTGGCTTGTTCCATTACTGCTATTTTTATATTAATATTTATCTTTATACATAAGGACAAATTAGGAAAAGTTCCCCTCTTCACCTTTAACCCGAAGTATTAAATTACCAAAGGTCTGGTCTCCCCCTTAATGGGGAAGCTGTGAAGCCTTTGTATTCAAACAGTGGTCAAGAAGCATCAACCATAGCAGGGAGCTTGTTAGGAACCCAGAATTTCAAGCCCCACTCCAGTTGTGCTAAAGCAAAATCTGCATTTAAACAAGATTCTCTGGTGATTTCTACACACATTAAAGTTCGAAGAGCCTTGAAGTAGGTATTGATGTCTCAAATTGGGGCTTTGGAATCAAAGACACCCAAGTTCCAATTTTCTAGCTGTGGGACCTTGGGCAATACTTAATATCTCTTGATCTTAGGTCCCTCATGTGTAAAATGTGGGATAACCACATCTATTGCATAGGGTTGTTGTGAAGATTAAATGTGAAACTATGTATAGTACTTATTGATGTGTGTGCTGGGCAACTACCGACTGCTTTATCAATTGTGACTATGACTACTCTCAAAACAATCTCCAGGCTTTTGAAACATGGAATTTCAAACTCCCAAGGGCAGAGAACTCCAGTGCAAGATTGTTCATACACTCATTTGATTTTAAAGATATCCAAGAAATGTTAGGGATCATTTTATTTACTTATTTGGATCATTTTAGATAAATCAAAAGAAAAATGGTTAGGTCTATTCTGTATTGGAAAGCTTGGTTGGTGGGGAAAGGATTTTCCTTTGTGTCTCTCTGAGTCTTCCACTTCCCTGCTGGGAAGATACATTCAGGTTAGACAAAAAGTTGATCAGCTGGCTATGACTCCTCCGCTGGTACAGAGGAGTACCAGCAGGTTTCTCAGAATCTTTTAGACATGATTCTCTGCCAGTGAAGGTGACCAGCTTGTTTAGGTCTATGAACCTAAAATGTAATGCTCCCAAAAACTCTTTGAAGACTGGAACCAGAAGTTATTGAACTCGGATTGGCAAGCACAGATTCTACATTCTCAAATGTATTTCATTTTCATCTCTTGTTTAAGAGCAGAGGCTCAAGCATCAAATCACTAGGGTTCAAAATTCATCATTTGTAAAATAGGGATTTTTATAGCTCCTCTCTCTAAAGATGTTCAGGAGAATTCACTGAGATAACCTATGTAAATCTGTTAGTACAGTACCTGGCCTAAGAGTGAGCTCTCAATAAATATAAGCTCTTGTTGTTGTTATAGTTATCATATGTGCTGCTTCTGCTTTCCCTAAAATCCTACATTTGGCATGTCTGAGTCCAGCCTATTTTCTTAAACTCAACACTGATTTGGGGGCAACATCCAGCCTCTAAGTAGATCTATCGTAACAGTTTGGTGAGAAGAATTAGAGTAAAAATCAAGACACACCACTGGAAAGGTGAGACTACTTAGTAGGAGATTTCCACATAATAGTCATCTACAAAGTGCCCTTGGGAGAACAAATTTCAGTACTGTTGAAGTGCTAGCACACCAAGACTCTAAGAGACTGCCAGCCATTTTCAGGCTTTTAATGAGTTCCCCAAGGAGAAGCAGAAGCTACCACCCCAGCAAGCCTTTCCCCACATTTAAGTTGTATATCGTTCAGTTGCTAGTGCTCTGGAGGCTAACATACTGGTACTCTTTGCTACAGAAAACTGAAACAACAAACTGACAAATTCTTGATCAACAAGTACTGGCAATGGAGACCCATTTGGAAATGGAATAGAGTGGCTAACATGAAAAGTTGGACTATTTTCCTTGGGACTTCTGGAAATAGAATACAGTATTTGGGAGTATACAGGACTTTAGGGACTTCAGTCATCTGAACTGAGGCAAATGACAAGGTTTTCATGTGCTTCCATAGCCTGACTGAAATATTATTTTGAGTGTAAATATCAAAGGACCTCATCACAAGATCTGTGTTTAAGAAAGAAAGTTCCTTGCACGATATAAAATTAACACACAGAAATCCGTTGCATTCCTATACACTAACAATAAGAAACAGAGAGAGAAATTAAAGAAACAATTCCATTCACCATTGCAACTGAGATAACCTATGTAAATCTGTTAGCACAGTACCTGGCCTAAGAGTGAGCTCTCAATAAATATAAACTCTTGTTGTTGTTATAGTTATCATACTTGCTGCTTCTGCTTTCCCTAGAATCCTACATTTGGCATGTCTGAGTCCAGCCTATTTTCTTGAATTCAACACTGATTTGGGGGCAACATCCAGCCTCTAAGTAGATCTATCATAACAGTTTGGTGAGAAGAATTAGAGTAAAAATCAAGACACACCACTGGAAGGTGAGACTACTTAGTAGATTTCCACATAATACTCATTCTTCTACAAAGTGCCAGGGATATACTTTTGTTTAGGTTCATATAACTAAACAAGCTGGTCGCCTTCACTGGCAGAGAATCATGTCTAAAAGATTCTGAGAAACCTGCTGGTACTCCTCTGTACCAGTGGAGGAGTACAACGAAAAGAATAAAATACTTAGGAATAGATCTACCTAAGGAAACAAAAGACCTATATATAGAAAACTATAAAACACTGATGAAAGAAATCAAAGACAACACAAGTAGATGGAGAAATATGCCATGTTCATGGATCAGAAGAATCAATATAGTGAAAATGAGTATACTACCCAAAGCAATCTATAGATTCAATGCAAACTCTATCAAGCTACCAATTGTATTTTTCAGAGAACTAGAACAAATAATTTCACAATTTGTATGGAAATACAAAAAACCTCGAATAGCCAAAGCGATCTTGAGAAAGAAGAATGGAACTGGAGGAATCAATATGCCTGACTTCAGGCTCTACTACAAAGCTACAGTCATCAAGACAGTATGGTACTGGAACAAAGACAGAAATATAGATCAATGGAACAAAACAGAAAGGTCAGAGATAAATCCACGCACCTATGGACACCTTATCTTTGACAAAGGAGACAAGAATATATAATGGAGAAAAGACAATCTCTTTCACAAGTGGTGCTGGGAAAACTGGTCAACCATTTGTAAAAGAATGAAACTAGAACACTTTCTAACACCATACACAGAAATAAACTCAAAATGGATTAAAGATCTAAATGTAAGACCAGAAACTATAAAACTCCGAGAGGAAAACATAGGCAAAACACTCAGACATAAATCACAGCAGGATCCTCTATGACCCACCTCCCAGAATATTGGAAATAAAAGCAAAAATAACCACATGGGACCAAATTAAACTTAAAAGCTTTTGCACAGTGAAGGAAACTATAAGCAAGGTGAAAAGACAGCCTTCAGAGTGAGAGAAAATAATAGCAAATGAAGCATCTGACAGAGAATTAATCTCAAAAATATACAAGCAGCTCATTCACTCAATTCCAGAAAAATAAACGACCCAGTCAAAAAATGGGCCAAAGAACTAAACAGACATTTCTCCAAAGAAGACATACAGATGGCTAACAAACACATGAAAAGATGCTCAATATCACTCATTATCAGAGAAATGCAAATCAAAACCACAATGAGATACCATCTCACGCCAGTCAGAATGGCTGCTATCCAAAAGTCTACAAACAATAAATGCTGGAGAGGGTGTGGCGAAAAGGGAACCCTCTTACACTGTTGGTGGGAATGCAAACTAGTACAGCCACTATGGAGAACAGTGTGGAGATTCTTTTAAAAACTGGAAATAGAACTGCCATACGACCAAGCAATCCCACTGCTGGGCATACAAACCGAGGAAACCAGAATTGAAAGAGACACATGTACCCCAATATTCATCACAGCACTGTTTACAATAGCCAGGACATGGAAGGAACCTAGATGTCCATCAGCAGAGGAATGGATAAGAAAGCTGTGTTATATATACACAATGGAATATTACTCAGCTATTAAAAAGAATGCATTTGAATCAGTTCTAGTGAGGTGGATGAAACTGGAGCCTATTATACAGAGTGAAGTAAGTCAGAAAGAAAAACACCAATATAGTATTAACACATATATATGGAATTTAGAAAGATGGAAATGATAACCCCATATGCGAGACAGCAAAAGAGACACAGATGTAAAGAACAGACTTTTGGACTCTGTGGGAGAAGGCGAGAATGGGATGATTTGAGAGAATAGCATTGAAACATGTATATTATCATATGTGAAATATATCACCAGTCCAGGTTCAATGCATGAGACAGGGTGCTCAGGGCTGGTGCACTGGGATGACCCAGAGGGATGAGATGGGGAGGGAGGTGGGAGGGGAGTTCAGGATGGGGAACACATGTACACCCATGGCTGATTCATGTCAACGTATGACAAAAACCACCACAATATTGTAAAGTAATGAGCCTCCAATTAAAATAAATTAATTAATTTAAAATATAAAAAAAAGAAAGAAAGTTCCCCTTATCTTCCACATTGTAATTCATTAACATTCCACCATCTCGCCACAAAATAGTATTGTATCCTACCCAATGAAAGAACAAATCTGTTCTGGGTAGGACAGAGTCACAAAGAGAATAAAACAGACAGGGGATGGGGAAGGCAAAACATGGAGCAGGATTCTGACAAGCCTGCTCAGTCTGGCAGGACTGGTTCTAATGAATTTTACAAGATTTTTAAAGTATTCATAAGTTTAATTTAAATAACATCTTTGGTGACAAAAATAATATATGTTCCTTGCTGAAAGCAGAAGAGTATTAAGAAAAAAATAAAATCTCCCATAATTAAATCACCAGAAGTTAACATTTTGATATAGTAAATTCTGGACAATTTTCTCTATTTACATTAGTTCTAATTAACACAACTGGGATTGTTTGGGAACATGATTATTAATGGCTATGTAATAATCCATTATGTATCACAATTTCAACATCTTTGGGTATTTAAGATATTTCCCAAATTTTTGCTATTATGAATAATATTGTGTTACATCTTTCTTTAAATTGAAGTATAGTTGATTCACAATATAGTGTTAGTTTCAGGTGTACAGCGAAGTGATTTGATTATACATATATATGTATATATTTATATTCTTTTAAAAAAAATTCTTTTCCATTATAGTACATTGCAAGATATTGAATATAGTTCCCAGTGCTATACAATAAATTCTTGCTGTTTATCTATTTTATATATGGTAGTATGCATTTGTTAATCACATATTCCTAATTGTTGAACTGTGCTTTTGAACTGTGGTGTTGGAGAAGACTATTGAGAGTCCCTTGGACAGCAAGGGGATCCAACCAGTCCATCCAAAAGGAAATCAGTCCTGAATATTCATTGGAAGGGCTGACGCTGAAGCTGAAACTCCAAATACTTTGGCCACCTGACGCGAAGAAGTGACTCATTTGAAAAGACCCTGATGCTGGGAATGATTGAAGGCAGGAGGAGAAGGGGACGACAGAGGATGAGATGGTTGGATGGCATCACCAACTCAATGGACATGAGTTTGAGTAGGCTCCAGGAGTTGGTGATGGACAGGGAAGCCTGGCATGCTGTAGTCCATGGGGTTGCAAAGAGTCGGACACAACTGAGTGACTTAACTAAACTGAACTGAACAACTAGCAATGTTGAATATCTTTTCATGTGCCTTTTGGCCATCTGTAGCCTTCTTTAAAGAAATGTCTATTTAGGTCTTCTGCCCATTTTTTGATTTGGTTTTCTGCTGTTGTTATTAAGTTGTATGAGCTACTTATATATTTTGGAAATTAAGCCCTTGTTGGTTGCATCATGTTCAAATGCTGAATCCCCGTCCATTGGTTATCATTTTGTTTTGTTTATGGTTTCCTTCTACACAAAAGCTTATAAATTTGACTAGGCCCCAATTGTTTATTTTTGCCTTTATTTCTATTGTCTTGGGATCTAAGAAAACACTGCTATGATTTATGTCAGAGAATGTATTGTCTGTATTCTGTTCTAGGAATTTTATGGTGTCATATCTTGTATTTTGGCTTCCCTAGTGGCTCAGATGGTAAAAGAATCGGCCTGCAATGCAGGAGAACTGGGTTCATTCCCTAGGTTGGGAAGATCCCCTACAGAAAGGAATGGTTCTTGCCTGGAAAATTCAATGGATAACTGAACCTGGTGGGCTACAGTTCATGGGGTCCCAAAGAGTTGGACACAACTGAGTGACTAACACTTTCACTTTTAATTTTATATTTACATCTTTAAGACATTTTGAGTTTATTTTTGTGTTTGGTGTGAGGGTGTGTTCTAACTTCACTGATTAACACACAGCTGTCCAGCTTTCCCAATACCACTTGCTGAAGAAACTGTCTTTTCTCCATTGTATATTCTTGCCTCTTTTGTTGAAGGACAAATCTTGAAAAATCTTCTTCTCTAAAACTTTGCCTGGCTATCCAATTGTTTCCTTAGGATAGATTCTTAGAAGTTAGATGCCTCAGCGAAAGGGTAGGAACTTGTATAAGATTCTCAGTACATTTGCCAAATTGTTTTACAAAAAGATTGTCCCATTATATCTTCCCATAACCAATGTATAAACATGCCTTTCCAAGAGCACTAGTGACTAACTGGAGTGTTATCTTGGATCAGCCTCCTAATTTCAAAATCAAAACCATTATCTCATTACTTTACCATCTTTTAAAATACATTTTATCATTTCATACATCAATATATTAATCATTTGTGGGTTATTTCTTTTTCTTTTGTGATTTGTTCATGACCATAGTCCATAGTCAAGGCTATGGTCTTTCCAGTAGCCATGTACAGATGTGAGAGTTGGACCATAAAGAAGGCTGAGCAACAAAGAATTGATGCGTTCAAACTGAGGTGCTGGAGAAGACTCTTGAGAGTCCCTTGGACAGCAAGATCAAACCAGTCAATCCTAAAGAAAATCAACCCTGAATACTCATTGGAAGAACTGATGCTGAAGCTGAAACTCCAATACTCTGGCCACCTGATGCAAAGAGCAGACACATTGGGAAAGACCCTGATGCTGGGAAAGATTGAAGGCAGGAGGAGAAGGGGATTGAAGAGGATGAGATGGTTGGATGGCACCACCACCTCAATGAACATGAATTTGAGCAAGCTCTGGGAGCTGGTGAAGGACAAGGAAGCCGGGTGTGCTGCAGTCCATGGGGTCGCAAAGAGTCAGACGTGACTGGGTGACTGAACAACACAACATGATCATCTCAGGACTTAATAAATGAAATTACCTTTAATATGATTGTCAGATATAAGTGAAAACACACAGTACCTGTCTTTCTCTGTCTGACTTTATTTCACTAAGTGTAGAATATAAAATATAAAATGAACAAATATACCAAAACAGAAACAGACTTACAGATACAGAGAACAAAGTAGAGGTTACCAGAAAGGTAGGGATAGGGGCAGAACAGGTGAAGGAGATTAAGAGGCACAAACTACTAGGTATAAAAAAATAATAAGTTACAAGTATGTATTGTACAACACAAGGAATATAGTCAATATTTTATAATAACTTTGTATGGAGTATAATCTGCAAACATATTGAATTACTATGTTGCACTACTGAAACTAATATATTAATAATATTTTAAGTTAACTGTACTTCAATTTTTTTTAAATGTAAGAAAAGAACAGTAACTGTTATAAATGTGAAATTGAAACTAAACCATTCAGAGAAGTTCCACACTTCTGATTCACCAAAGGGAACAAATTTATGTCATCCTTGTCTTCATTCAGTTATCTTCATTTGCAACAAATTAACAAGCATCAAGTACTCAGATATCATTATATTATATTAGCAACATTGTCTAATACTGATTCACTTGGCAAAGGCCTTTCTTGCAATGCAACCAACACACTTCAAAACAATTGAAGACACTACAACTGTATATTTGTTAACAAACTTTATCTTAAGAATCCGTGTTTCCATAATGAATATACACACAGGGAAAAATGTATGAACTCATGTAAAGTAAACACATGAAAAGTAGAGAGGGATGGAGAGAGGAAGCCTGGTAAAAAGACAGCTGAATTCATTAGTTCCTATAAAATTTAAAAATATTTCCACTCAGTCCAATTTATTCTCTGAAAAATGAAAGTGATATGTAAAACTTTGCCCACATCACAGAAAACAGAGTCTACATTGGGAAGGAGGAGGGGAAAGCACTGGTTGTCAAGAAGTCATCATAGTCTCTGCCAATACCATTATCAGTGACAGCTGGTTTCCAAAAGGGTACCTTCAGTGAACCATTAATCAGAGAATAATAGGGACAACAAAAGGCAATGCTTCTCAACTGTTTACCATACTATTAGCAATAGATTCTTGTGGCATATATACTATGTGCATGAATATTGTGCTGGGTCACATGTTCTCAATAAATATATGGTGTGTGTGTGTTAGTCGCCCAGTCATGTCTGACTCTGCAATTCCATGGACTGTAGCCTGCCAGGCTCCTCTGTCCATGGAATTCTCCAGATAAGAATACTAGAGTGGGTAACCATTCCCTTCTTCAGGGGATCTTCCCGACACAGGGATCGAACCTGGGTCTCTTGCACTGCAGACAGATTCTTTACTATCTGAGCCACCAGGGAAGCCTAAATATATGGTAGATTGTGGTAAACTGATTGCATAATAGTTCTAGTTTTTAATTCCTTGTATTCATGTCCTTTTATAGTGTTCTCTCCCACTGCCTTTGGGCCTGGCCATGTGACATGCTTTGATCAAAGGAATAGTTACAAACTTGATGTAAGCAGAGGCTTGAAAAGGCACTCATGTGGTTCTGGTTTCAGTAGGTCTGGAAGGGCAGAGCCCAAGCATGAGCATTTTGAAAAAACTCCTTGGGTGGTTCAGATATGCACTCTTCTTTAAAAATCTCTGACTTAGAACATTCATAAGTCCTGAAACCTGTGAATGCAGTAGTTCAGGATTCTTATATAATCCTAAAACATTAATACCTGAGAGAAGCTTTCACAGAAATGGATTTTTAGATTCTGAAACCATTGAAAATACTTGATGTTATCCAACCTGTAGCCCTAAGAAATAATATGAATTGTTTAATCAAGCAACTTTAGGGCTGAAAATGCCTTTAGAAACCTAGCCCACTTATTTTGCAAAAGAAGAAGCTAGTCTACATTAAGGAACAGAGGTAAGAACAAGGCCAAATCTCAGGCCTCTTAGTTTTCAGTTCAACATAGAAAATCTAAGTTTATTTTCAAATGTTAGTTTTAATTTCCTCTACTATTACTTTTTCTCATCAGGCTTACTAATTTCACTAAAGTGAATTAATTTGAGATTTATCTCCTTTTATACTTTTCCCACTCAGTTATAGAGATGCTAATAAATGTGAAATAGTTAAAAAAAAAAAAAAAAGCTTCTTATAGTGTCAGGAAGGAAGAAAAACAGCAGAAATTGGCAGGCATGAGCTATACAAACCTTTGGGAGAAAAGGGTCCCAGACAGAAGAAATAACAAGGATGCATGAGGAAGAATAAGAGTCAAATGATTCGAGTGAGATAAGAGACACAGAAAATTGCAGATGGTGGCACAAAGATTAGTAGTGTCTGTCTTATAGCTATTTGGGTTCACCTCTTTAACTCACTACAATTATTTGCAAAATCTTAGATAATTACACTTTTCCCGACAGAAGACAGGAAGTCCATTAGGAGACTCTCACTACAAAAAGCTATGACCTCAAAGGGCTACACTCTCAAGGAAGTGTAAGTGGTTTTTCAGCCTGGAATCCTGTCATTTTTGTGGTTCAGGGAACTTAAAAAGTGAACTTGGATTAAAGGGAACCTAAAAAGCAAAGGAGAAAAGGAAAGATTAAGCATCTGAATGCAGAGTTCCAAAGAATAGCAAGAAGAGATAAGAAAGCCTTCCTCAGCGATCAATGCAAAGAAATAGAGGAAAACAACAGAATGGGAAAGACTAGAGATCTCTTCAAGAAAATTAGAGATACAAAGGGGACATTTCATGCAAAGATGGGCTCGATAAAGGACAGAAATGGTATGGACCTAACAGAAGCAGAAGATATTAAGAAGAGATGGCAAGAATACACAGAAGAACTGTACAAAAAAGATCTTCATGACCCAGATAATCACAATGGTGTGATCACTGACCTAGAGCCAGACATCCTGGAATGTGAAGTCAAGTGGGCCTTAGAAAGCATCACTACGAACAAAGCTAGTGGAGGTGATGGAATTCCAGTTGAGCTATTTCAAATCCTGAAAGATGATGCTGTGAAAGTGCTGCACTCAATATGCCAGCAAATTTGGAAAACTCAGCAGTGGCCACAGGACTGGAATTTTCATTCCAATCCCAAAGAAAGGCAATGCCAAAGAATGTTCAATCTACTGCACAATTGCACTCATCTCACATGCTAGTAAAGTAATGCTCAAAATTCTCCAAGCCAGGCTTTAGCAATATGTGAACCATGAACTTCCAGATTTTCAAGCTGGTTTTAGAAAAGGCAGAGGAACCAGAGATCAAATTGCCAATATCCGCTGGATCATGGAAAAAGCAAGAGAGTTCCAGAAAAACATCCATTTCTGCTTTATTGACTATGCCAAAGCCTTTGACTGTGTGGATCACAATAAACTGTGGAAAATGCTGAAAGAGATGGGAATACCAGACCACCTGACCTGCCTCTTGAGAAATCTGTATGCAGGTCAGGAAGCAACAGTTAGAACTGGACATGGAACAACAGACTGGTTCCAAATAGGAAAAGGAGTACATCAAGGCTGTATATTGTCACCCTGCTTATTAACTTCTATGCAGAGCACATCATGAGAAACACTGGGCTGGATGAAGCACAAGCTGGAATCAAGATTGCCAGGAGAAATATCAATAACCTCAGATATGCAGATGACACCACCCTTATGGAAGAAAGTGAAGAGGAACTAAAAAGCCTCTTGATGAAATTCAAAATGGAGAGTGAAAAAGTTGGTTTAAAGCTCAACATTCAGAAAACAAAGATCATGGCATCTGGTCCCATCATTTCTTGGGAAGTAGAAGGAGAAACAGTGGAAACAGTGTCAGACTTTATTTTTGGGGGCTCCAAAATCACTGCAGATGGTGACTGCAGCCATGAAATTAAAAGATGCTTACTCCTTGGAAGGAAAGTTATGACCAACCTAGATAGCATATTCAAAAGCAGAGACATGACTTTGCCAACAATGGTTCGTCTAGTCAAGGCTATGGTTTTTCCTGTGATCATGTATGGATGTGAGAGTTTTACTGTGAAGAAGGTTGAGCGCCAAAGAATTGATGCTTTTGAACTGTAGTGTTGAAGAAGACTTCAGTCCAACCAGTCCATTCTAAAGGAGATCAGCCCTGGGATTTCTTTGGAAGAAATGATGCTAAAGCTGAAACTGCAGTACTTTGGCCACCTCATGAGAAGAGTTGACTCATTGGAAAAGACTCTGATTCTGGGAGGGATTGGGGGCAGGAGGAGAAGGGGACGACAGAGGATGAGATGGCTGGATGGCATCACTGACTCAATGGACGTGAGTCTGAATGAACCCTGGGAGTTGTTGATGGACAGGGAGGCCTGGCATGCTGCGATTCATGGGGTCGTAAAGAGTTGGACACAACTGAGAGACTGAACTGAACTGAACTGAGACTTACAGTAACTTCAGGAATCTGGTAAAAACAAATCCAAGTTATTCTGAAGGAAGTTAATCTATGACTTAAGTTTTTCTTACAGGTAATTTCCAGGTAAAATGAACAGCAAATACTCATGGGCAACAAGACACACAAGGGGAAAAGAAAACATGCAGAGTCAATATACAATGGAAATAGACCTATAATGACTTTATATACTGCAATTATTAAATACATACTATGAATAAACTATAGTTACTATAAAAATTTATATAGAATTTTTAAAGAGAAAATATTGAAAAACAAACTGTCACAATGTTTTGCTCATAAAAGGCATTAAATAAATGTTTGTGGCTTTATTTAATGAACATCTTGCCTTTTCCATGTCAACTACTACTTCATTCACTCATTTTATCCAACAAACATTTTTGCCTTCAGGGTGTTTCATGCAATGCTTTCAGTATTAAGGATACAATAGTAAACAATATGCACACAGGGTTCTTGCTGTCAAAAACTCTCACATCTAGTGGGAAACATATAGGTAGACAGCTAAATATAACCTGGTGGGATTAGTACTCTATCAGGGACTACAATAGGATTAGATAATTGAACATACAAAACTCCAAAGAGCCTTCCAAACACAGCTCTCCATGGTCCTTCTTATTCACCCAAGGATGTGAAAGATTTGGGCAATGAGTCTTTATTTAGGGAGAGCTGCCTAAAAGGTTCCAGCAGATTTTTCCATGATCTTTTGGTAACATTACCAAGCCAGACTGTCAAACTAGCTACACCAGCTGTAAAACCTTAATAAACTGGCCCTAGATCAGGAATAAGACAAGGGTACCGTGGCCAGGAGGACCAAACCCATGTCCAAGGAGCCGTGGCTGCGTGGGTGCAGGAGGGCCTAGAGGAGCTATCCCACGTTGAAGTTCAGGAAGGGTGGCAGTGAGGAGATACCCCTCGTCCAAGGTAAGGAGCAGCGGCTGTGCTTTGCTGGAGTAGCCGTGAAGAGATACCCCACGCCCAAGGTAAGAGAAACCCAAGTAAGACGGTAGGTGTTGCAAGAGGGCATCAGAGGGCAGAAACACTGAAACCATAATCACAGAAAACTAGTCAATCTAATCACACTAGGACCACAGCCTTGTCTAACTCAATGAAACTAAGCCATGCCCGTGGGGCAAACTAAGATGGGCAGGTCATGGTGGAGAGATCTGACAGAATGTGGTCCACTGGAGAAGGGAATGCCAAACCACTTCAGTATTCTTGCCTTGAGAACCCCATGAAGAGTATGAAAAGGCAAAATGATATGATACTGAAAGAGAAACTCCCCAGGTCAGTAGGTGCCCAATATGCTACTGGAGATCAGTGGAGAAATAACTCCAGAAAGAATGAAGGGATGGAGCCAAAGCAAAAAGAATACCCAGCTGTGGATGAGACTGGTGATAGAAGCAAGGTACGATGCTGTAAAGAGCAATACTGAATAGAAACCTGGAATGTTAGGTCCATGAATCAAGACAAATTGGAAGTGGTCAAACAAGAGATGGCAAGAGTGAATGTCGACATTCTAGGAATCAGCGAACTAAAATGGACAGGAATGGGTGAATTTAACTCAAATGACCATTATATCTACTACTGTGGGCTGGAATCCCTTAGAAGAAATGGAGTAGCCATCATGGTCAACAAAAGAGTCCGAAATGCAGTACTTGGATGCAATCTCAAAAACAACAGAATGATCTCTGTTCGTTTCCAAGGCAAACCATTCAATATCACAGTAATTCAAGTCTATGCCCCAACCAGTAACGCTGAAGAAGCTGAAGTTGAACGGTTCTATGAAGACCTACAAGATCTTTTAGAACCAACACCCAAAAAAGATGTCCTTTTCATTATAGGGGATGCAAAAATAGGAAGTCAAGAAACACCTGGAATAACAGGCAAATTTGGCCTTGGAATACGGAATGAAGCAGGGCAAAGACTAATAGAGTTTTGCCAAGAAAATGCACTGATCATAACAAACACCCTCTTCCAACAACACAAGAGAAGACTCTACACATGGACATCACCAGATGGTCAACACCAAAATCAAATTGATTATATTCTTTGCAGCCAAAGATGGAGAAGCTTTATACAGTCAGCAAAAACAAGACCAGGAGCCGACTGTGGCTCAGATCATGAACTCCTCATTGCCAAATTCAGACTGAAATTGAAGAAAGTAGGGAAAACCACTAGACCATTCAGGTATGACCTAAATCAAATCCCTTATGATTATAGAGTAGAAGTGAGAAATAGATTTAAGGGCCTAGATCTGATAGACAGAGTGCCTGATGAACTATGGAATGAGGTTCGTGACATTGTACAGGACACAGGAATCAAGACCATCCCCGTGGAAAAGAAATGCAAAAAAGCAAAATGGCTGGCTGGGGAGGCCTTACAAATAGCTGTGAAAAGAAGAGAAGCAAAAAGCAAAGGAGCAAAGGAAAGATATAAGCATCTGAATGCAGAGTTCCAAAGAATAGCAAGAAGAGATAAGAAAGCCTTCCTCAGTGATCAATGCAAAGAAATAGAGGAAAACAACAGAATGGGAAAGACTAGAGATCTCTTCAAGAAAATTAGAGATACAAAGGGGACATTTCATGCAAAGATGGGCACAATAAAGGACAGAAATGGTAGGGACCTAACAGAAGCAGAAGATATTAAGAAGAGATGGCAAGAATACACAGAAGAACTATTCAAAAAAGATCTTCACGACCCAGATAATCGCGATGGTGTGATCACTGACCTAGAGCCAGACATCCTGGAATGTGAAGTCAAGTGGGCCTTAGAAAGCATCACTATGAACATAGCTAGTGGAGGTGATGGAATTCCAGTTGAGCTATTTCAAATCCTGAAAGATGATGCTGTGAAAGTGCTGCACTCAATATGCCAGCAAATTTGGAAAACTCAGCAGTGGCCACAGGACTGGAAAAGATCAGTTTTCATTCCAATCCCAAAGAAAGGCAATGCCAAAGAATGCTCAAACTACCGCACAATTGCACTCATCTCACACGCTAGTAAAGTAATGCTCAAAATTCTCCAAGCCAGGCTTTAGCAATATGTGAACCATGAACTTCCAGATTTTCAAGCTGGTTTTAGAAAAGGCAGAGGAACCAGAGATCAAATTGCCAATATCCACTGGATCATGGAAAAAGCAAGAGAGTTCCAGAAAAACATCTATTTCTGCTTTATTGACTATGCCAAAGCCTTTGACTGTGTGGATCACAATAAACTGTAGAAAATGCTGAAAGAGATGGGAATACCAGACCACCTGACCTGCCTCTTGAGAAATCTGTATGCAGGTCAGGAAGCAACAGTTAGAACTGGACATGGAACAACAGACTGGTTCCAAATAGGAAAAGGAGTATGCCAAGGCTGTATATTGTCACCCTGTTTATTTAACTTCTATGCAGAGTACATCATGAGAAATGCTGGGCTGGATGAAGCACAAGCTGGAATCAAGATTGCCAGGAGAAATATCAGTAACCTCAGATATGCAGATGACACCACCCTTATGGCAGAAAGTGAAGAGAAACTAAAAAGCCTCTTGATGAAAGTGAAAGAGGAGAGTGAAAAAGTTGGCTTATAGCTCAATATTCAGAAAACGAAGATCATGGCATCTGGTCCCATCACTTCATGGGAAATAGAAGGGGAAACAGTGGAAACAGTGTCAGACTTTATTTTGGGGGCTCCAAAATCACTGCAGATGGTGACTGCAGCCATGAAATTAAAAGATGCTTACTCCTTGGAAGGAAAGTTATGACCAACCTAGATAGCATATTCAAAAGCAGAGACATGACTTTGCCTACAAAGGTTCGTCTAGTCAAGGCTATGGTTTTTCTGTTAGTCATGTATGGATGTGAGAGTTGGGCTGTGAAGAAGGCTGAGCGCCAAAGAATTTATGCTTTTGAACTGTGGTGTTGAAGAAGACTCTTGAGAGTCCCTTGGACTGCAAGGAGATCCAACCAGTCCATTCTGAAGGAGATCAGCCCTGGGATTTCTTTGGAAGGAATGATGCTAAAGCTGAAACTGCAGTACTTTGGCCACCTCATGCGAAGAGTTGACTCATTGGAAAAGACTCTGATGCTGGGAGGGATTGGGGGCAGGAAGAGAAGGGGACGACAGAGGATGAGATGGCTGGATGGCATCACTGACTCGATGGACGTGAGTCTGAGTGAACTCCGGGAGTTGGTGCTGGACAGGGAGGCCTGGCGTGCTGAGATTCATGGGGTTGCAAAGAGTCGTACATGACTGAGCGACTGAACTGAACCCACTCTTACCACTCTTATGCTGGAACAATCAGACAAGAAAAAAAAAATAAAAGGCATGATAACCAAAAAGGAAGAAGTAAAACTTTTTCCATTGGTAGATGACATGATTTTATATATAGAAAATTCTAAAAATTCTGCCAAAATACTGTTATATCTAATCAACAAATTGAGTAAAACTGCAGGATAAAAAAAAATCAATATTCAAAAATCATTAGTGCTTCTACACAATATACACTTCTATACACTAATAACAAATTATCTGATAAAGAAACAAAGAACTATCTCATTTACGATTGCATCAGAAACAATAAGATACTTAGGAATAAATATAACCAAATTGGTGAAAGATCTCCACACTGAAAACTATAAGACACTGATGAAAGAAACTGAAGAAAACACAAATAAATGGTATGATATTCTGTGTTCATGGAATGTAAGAATTAATATTGTTAAAATGTTCATACTATCCAAAACCACTTATAGGTTGAATGCAATCCCCATCAAAAGTCCAATGGCTTTTTTTTTTTTTTTACAGAAATAGCAAATTCAATCAACAACAAAAGACTCAGAATAACCAAGGCAATCCTGAGGAAGAAGAACAAAGCTGGAGGCATTAAATTTCCTGATTTCAAACAACATTACAGTGCTATAATAAGCAAATTGGTATAGTGTTGGCATAAAAAAGACATGTATCAATGGAACAGAATTGAGAGCCCAGAAATAAGCTTTTGCATATGCAAATAAGCAATATTTGACAGGGGAACTGACAATACTCAATGGAGGAAAGACAGTTTCTTCAATAAATAATGCTGGGAAATTGGATATTTGCATGCAAAAGAATGAAGCTAGATCCCTACCTTACAGTGCTCACAAAAATGAATGGGAAATAGATTAAAGGCAAATGTAAGGTCAGAAACCATAAAACTCCTAGAAGAAAACACAGGGGGAAAGTTCCTTAATATTGATCTTGGCAATGATTTGTTAGATATGCACAGTTAGGAAAGTAAGAATTAAAGAGGTGGGACCACATCGAATTAAAAAGCTTCTGCGTAAAAAAGGAAACAATTAACAAAATGAAAAGGCCACTTACAGAATGAGAAAAAACTATTTGCAAGCCACACACATGATAAGGGATTAATATCCAAAACATAGAGGGAACTCATATAATTAAACAGCAAAAACAAAACAATTCGATTGAAAATTGGGTTCAGTTCAGTTCAGTCACTCAGTCGTGTCCAACTCTTTGTGACCCCATGAACCGCAGCACGCCAGGCCTCCTTGTCCATCAAAAACTCTCAGAGTCGACCCAAACCCATGTCCATCGAGTCAGTGATGCCATCCAACCATCTCATCCTCTGTCATCTCCTTCTCCTCCTGCCCTCAATCTTTCCCAGCATCACAGTCTTTTCAAATGAGTCAGCTCTTCACATCAGGTGCCCAAGTATTGGAGTTTCAGCTTCAGCATCAGTCCTTCCAATGAACAACCAGGACTGATCTCCTTTAGGATGGACTGGTTGGATCTCCTTGCAGTCCAAGGGACTCTCAAGAGTCTTCTCCAACACCACAGTTCAAAAGCATCAATTCTTCAGCACTCAGCTTTCTTTATAGTCCAACTCTCACATCCATACATGACCACAGGAAAAACCATAGCCTTGACTAGAGGGAGCTTTGTTGGCAAAGTAATGTCTCTGCCTTTTAATATTTTTTCTAGGCTGGTCATAACTTTCCTTCCAAGGAGTAAGCGTCTTTTAATTTCATGGCTGGAATCACCATTTGCAGCAATCTTGGAGCCCAGAAAAATAAAGTCAGCCACTTTTTCCACTGTTTATCCATCTACTTCCCATGAAGTGATGGGACTAGATGTTATGATCTTAGTTTTCCGAATGTTCAGCTTTAAGCCAACATTTTCACTCTCCTCTTTCACTTTCATCAAGAGGCTCTTTAGTTCTTCTTCACTTTTTGCCATAAGATATGCATATCTGAGGTTATGATACTTCTCCCGGCAATCTTGATTCCAGCTTGTGCTTCATCCAGCCCAGCGTTTCTCATGATGTACTCTGCATATAAGTTAAATAAGCAGGGTGACAATATACAGCTTTGATGTACTCCTTTTCCTATTTGGATCCAGTCTGTTGTTCCATGTCCAGTTCTAACTGTTGCTTCCTGACCTGCATACAGATTTCTCAAGAGGCAGGTCAGGTGGTCTGGTATTCCCATCTTTTGCAGAATTTTCCACAATTTATTGTGATCCACACAGTCAAAGGCTTTGGCATAGTCCGAGAGGAGCTACCCCGTGCCAGAAGGCAGGGGCAGTGGCTGAGAGGAGCTAACCCACATCAGAGGTAAGGAGCAGCGGCTGTGCTTTGCTGGAGCAGCTGTGAAGAGAGATCCCATGTCCAAGGTAAGAGAAACCCAAGTAAGATGGTAGGCACTGAGAGAGAGGATCAGAGGGCAGACAGACTGAAACTACAGCCATGGACAACTAGCCAATCTGATCACATGGACCACAGCCTTGTCTAACTCAGTGAAGCTGAGCCATGCCATGTGGGGCTACCCAGGGCGGCCAGGTCATGGTGGAGAGGTCTGACAGAATGTGGTCCACTAGAGAAGGGAATGTCAAACCACTTCAGTATTCTTGCCTTGAGAACCCCATGAACAGTATGAAAAGGCAAAAAGATAGGACACTGAAAGATGAACTTCCCAGGTCGGTAGGTGCCCAATATGCTACTACAGATCAGTGGAGACATAACTCCAGAAAGAATGAAGGGATGGAGCCAAAGCAAAAACAACATCCAGCTGTGAATGGGACTGGTGATGGAAGCAAGGTACAATGCTGTAAACAGCAATATTGCATAGGAACCTGGAATGTTAGGAGGTCCATGAATCAAGGCAAATTGGAAGAGGTCAAATAGGAGATGACAAGAGTGAACATTGACATTCTAGGAATCAGTGAAATAAGATGGAATGGAACGGGTGAATTTAACTCAGATGACCATTATATCTACTACTGTGGGCTGGAATCCCTTAGAAGAAATGGAGTAGCCATCATAGTCAACCAAAGAGTCTGAAATGCAGTACTTGGATGCAATCTCAAAAACAACAGAATGATCTCTGTTCATGTCCAAGGCAAACCATTCAATATCACGGTAATCCAAGTCTATGCTCCAACCAGGAATGCTGAAGAAGCTGAAGTTGAACAGTTCTATGAAGACCTACAACACCTTCTACAACTAACACCCAAAAAAAGATGTCCTTTTCATTACAGAGGACTAGAATGCAAAAGTAGGAAGCAAAGAAACATCTGGAGTAACAGGCAAATTTGGCCTTGAAGTACAGAATGAAGCAGAGCAAAGGCTAATAGAGTTCTGTCAAGAGAATGTACTGGTCATAGCAAACACCCTCTTCCAACAACACAAGAGAAGATTCTACACATGGACATCACCAGATGGTCAACACTGAAATCAGATTGATTATATTCTTTGCAGCCAAAGATGGAGAAGCTCTATACAGTCAGCAAAAACAAGACCGGGAGCTGACTGTGGCTCAGATCATGAACTCCTTATTGCCAAATTTAGACTGAAATTGAAGAAAGTGGAGAAAACCACTAGACCAGTCAGGTATGACCTAAATCAAATCCCTTATGACTATACAGTGGAAGTGAGAAATAGATTTAAGGGACTAGATCTGATAGACAGAGTGCCTGATGAACTATGGATGGAGGTACATGACATTTACAGGAGACAGGAATCAAGACCATCCCCAAGAAAAAGAAATGGAAAAAAAAAACAATTGGGTGAGGGACCCAAATATACATTTTGCCAAAGAAAACATACAAAGGCCCATGAAAAGGTTCTCAATGTCACTAATTAGCAGAGAAATGCAATTCCAAACCACAAAGAAACATCACCTCACATCCGTTACAATGGCTATTATCAAAAAGATAAGAAATAAAAATGGTGGCAAGGAGGCAGAGAAAAGGGAACCCTTGCACACTGTTGGTGGTAATCTAAATTGATACAGCACTATGGAAAACAGTATGGAAGTTCCTAAAAAATTAAAAACGGACTACCAACATTTTTCAATAACTGACAAGGTGGCAGAAGTGAAGCAAAAGAAGCAGACCTTCCCCAAGTCCACCTACTTCAGGTGTGGACCTTGACCAGCTGCTGGACAAGTCCTACAAGCCACTGATGCAAATGTAAAGCACCTGGCAGCAACCACGGCTGAATTGGGCCTGCAGAGGAAGCAACATCCCATGGCTGAAGTGCCTGCACAAGGCCAGAATGAGGCACCGCCCACAGAGAAGCCTAAGGTTGTGATGACATACCTGTGGGACATGATCATCCTATCCAAGATGGCAGGTGGCTACAACAGCAAGACATTCACCCAGGTGGAAATCAAGCCTGGCATGATTAGACACTGTGCAGGCAGGTTCTCAATGACCTACCAGCCTGTGAAGCCTGAAGCCCCTGCTCAGGCACCAGGGGCACCCACTTATCCAGCTTCAACCTCTTCAAGAAGCCTGCTTGGCCAATAAAGACACAGACTTCTCTAAAAAATAAGGAACTGTTAAAAATAACAATAGGACTACTTTATGATGCAGCAATTCCACTTCTGGGTATATATATCCAAAGGAAATAAAATCACTATCTCAAAAAGATATCTGCACCCATGTGTTCATTGCAGCATTATTTATAATAGCGAAGACAAGAAAATGCCTATGTGCTCATCCACATGAATTGATAAAGATGTTTATATATATATATGCTTCCCTGGTGGCTCAGCGGTAAAGAATCTGCCTGCAATGCAGGAGACGCAGGAGAGGGGTTCAATCGCTGTGTCTGGAAGATCCCATGGAGGAGGGCATGGTAATCCACTCCAGTATTCTTGTCTGGAGAATCCCATGGAGAGAGGAGCCTGGTGGGCTACAGTCCATAGGGTCACAAAGAGCTGGACATGACTGAGGCAACTGTGAACACACACACACACACACACACACACACATATATGAATATTATTCAGCCATTAAAAAAATAAAATCTTGCCATTTGCAACAATACGGATGAGGGCATTGTGCTAAATGAAATAAGTCAGATAGAAAAAAAATACCGTATGACCTCACTAATACATATAATCTAGTAAAACTGATCTCATAGAAACAGGGAACAGATTGGTGGTTGCCAGAGGCAGGGAGTTGCAGAGGTGGAAGGACGCCTGGGTGAAGGTGGTCAAAAGTAGATACTTTCAGTTATAAGATAAATTGAAGTTCTGGGGAATGTAATGTAAAGCATGGTGACTATAGTTAAAAATACTGTATTGCATATTTGAAAACTTCTATGAGAATATATCTTAAAAGTTCTCATCACAAGAAAAAAAAAACTACATGAGGTGGTGGATTTAATTAAACTTATTGTAATCATTTCACGATATAGACACATATCAAGTCTTATGTTTTAGACCTTAAACTTATACAACTGCTGCTGCTAAGTCGCTTCAGTCATGTCCGACTCTGTGCGACCCCATAGACGGCAGCCCACCAGGCTCCCCCGTCCCTGGGATTCTCCAGGCAAGAACACTGGAGTGGGTTGCCATTTCCTTCTCCAATGCATGAAAGTGAAACTTATACAACGCTATATGTCAATTATATCTCAATAAAGCTAGAAGAAAAAAATTAAAATAAACCAGTCCTAGGTGCTGCTAGGAGAAGGCAATGGCAACCCACTCCAGTGTTCTTGCCTGGAGAATCCCAGGGACGGGGGAGCCTCGTAGGCTGCCATCTATGGGGTCGCACAGAGTCGGACACGACTGAGCGACTTCACTTTCACTTTTCACTTTCATGCATTGGAGAAGAAAATGGCAACCCATTCCAGTGTTCTTGCCTGGAGAAACAGGGACGGCAGCACCGGGCTGCCGTCTATGGGGTCGCACAGAGTCGGACACGACTGAAGCGACTTAGCAGCAGGAGCAGCAGGTGCTGCTAGGGCAGTTTCCAACTTCAAACAGCATGTTACACATCATTAGTTAGCCCACTGTCCTTATCTTGGCCAAGAGTCAGTGTCAGTCAGTGTTCCAGTCTAGCTGTAAAATAATTCTATCCTTTGCAGCTACAAAGGCGGTAGCCTAGAGAAAATGCTGCTTAAGCCAAGTTTTGATGAATAAATAGTCATTTATGTTCTTTGTGAATTTAGTAGTGCCTGACAACCTAGATAGCATATTAAAAAGCAAAGACATTACTCTGCCAACAAAGGTCCATCTAGTCAAGGCTATGGTTTTTCCAGTAGTCATGTATGGATGTGAGAGTTGGACTGTGAAGAAAGCTGAGCACTGAAGAATTGATGCTTTTGAATTGTGGTGTTGAAGACTCTTGAGAGTCCCTTGGACTGCAAGGAGATCCAACCAGTCCATTCTGAAGGAGATCAGCCCTGGGATTTCTTTGGAAGGAATGATGCTAAAGCTGAAACTCCAGTACTTTGGCCACCTCATGCGAAGAGTTGACTCATTGGAAAATACTCTGATGCTGGGAAGGATTGGGGGCAGGAGGAGAAGGGGACAACAGAGGATGAGATGGCTGGATGGCATCACCGACTCGATGGACATGAGTTTGAGTGAACTCCGGGAGTTGGTGATGGACTGGGAGGCCTGGCGTGCTGTGATTCACGGGGTTGCAAAGAGTCAGACATGACTGAGCAACTGAACTGAACTGACCTGACATTTACTTGATAGTCAATAAATATTAAATACTTGTTAGTTGCTATATGAAGAAAGAAAAATAATTTCTGACTAAATTCTATAGTAGTTTAAATTTTCTTTCTTTAGCATTTGTATTACCTGTAAAATCTTTTGCCAGCATGTAAGATTATAAAGTCTTACTATTTGGGGAATGAGCTCAATTTAGATCTGAGAAACAAGATTTATTCTTATAATAACCAAAGCTATCTTTTTTAGGTCCTTTGGTGGCTCAGTGGTAAGGAATCCGCCTGCAATGCAGGAGCCACAGGAGACATGGGTTTGATTCTTGGGTCAGGAAGATCCCCCAGAGGAGGAAATGGCAACCCACTCCAATATTCTTGCATGGAAAATCCCATGGACAGAGGAGGTTGGCAGGCTACCTTTCATGGGGTTCCAAAGAGTTGGACACGACTGAAGCAGCTGAGCACACACAAACATTAAGTGCTTTAAATTTGTTATTTTACTGACTTTCGACAATCACTCTACGTGGTATCTATGTCCTCTCTGACTTGTTCATGAGGAATAGATGCAAAGAGGCTACATAAATCGTCTAAAGTCAAAGAGCTACTGAAAAGGAGAAGTAAGCACCAAAGCTCTTAAGATCAGCCTAACTCCAGAGCTAGGGCTCAACAACTGTAGCAGATTCTATCATGCTCCAGTCATATCCATGCTTGCCCACAGCATTCCACTGCAAGGACCCATGATTTTCCACCTGAACAGCAAAGACCACGGGTACTGGGGATTTAATGTCCCACAGAACAGTGTGCAGCCAGGGATGAGGATGGAAGATAGATGCCCCTGCTCACTTACCCCTTGAGTAGGACAGTTCTGAAATCTGTTCCAGAGGTCCCTAGCAAGACTTGCGTCCCTACCATCCTACTGATACTTCCTGGGATCACCTCCACAATAAATCACTTGGATTTAAATCCTTCCCTGAGCGTCTACTTATGGTGCAACCCAGCCTAATACCACATGCCCTTGCTTTCCCTCCCAGCATTAGTTCACAAGTAACCTGAAAGGTCAGCCAGCTGCATCTCCCAAATATTGCAGTTTTCTACAACATCACTGACAGACAACCATCAGATCTTGCTTATAGAATTCCAGAAAAAAAGAGCTGAATATCAGCACAACAATTTATTTTACTTATTTCTTACTTGAATTGAGAAAAGCCACACTTTTGTGTAACTGAAAACTTTGCATTGTCGCTCAGTCCTCTAGAGCTAAGGCAGAGTATTTCCTCTTCTACTTGCCAGCCTTTTGCATATCTGAAGACAGCTTTCCAGTCCTCCCCAAGTCTTCCTCACTCCGTTTTTTCCAATGTTTACTTATGTAAAGGACCTGATTAAGAGATAATCAAAACTCTGGAAATACCTTTTAAGAGTTACCTGACATAGTCCCCCTTCCTGAAGCAAGGCTAGATCTAAGTCATTGAAGACAGATGGTAAAACTATGTAAATCTGTGCTCAATATAAATTTGAACACTTTTTTTTTTTTCCTGGCAACCACCCAGAATTATACCCCCCTTCCCCCCACCCACAGTTCTATTTCCTAATTATAAAGTAGAAAAAGAAGGCTAATTGGAATTCATCTATGGCATGGCAATTTGCAGTAAAATATTAAAATTCATTTTTATGGGATTTTCAATTTTAGGGTTTGGCAATGATGAAAAGCACCCAGATCCTGGGGAAAAAGGAACATGATTGCTGTCTAATTCTGTGATCTTTCTAAGAGTAGAAAGTATGTCTTTTTCCTTTGAAAAAACTGTCCAAATTTGAAGAACTCAAAATTAACATGAAACTACTTCTTTCGTAAGTGCTGGCATTATCAGCTTTCAAAGAAATGAACTACTCTCCATCATTATGTACAAATTTACATCATTATGTAAATGTCATCTATCCATCTCTAAGCCTTTTACAATGAATTCATCTTTTATTCATCTTGCGGGTGTGCACTGGGCATTTGTGCCATGTCCAAGATAGTCATTTTGGAGAGGGTAATCTTAAGAATTTTGTTTTCCTGGCTTTCTGTTAAGGTCTTAGAAAATTGTTGGACTAACACAACTAACAGCAAAGTGTCCTTACTGTTAACTTTTCCAAGTATGTGTCCCTTGGACTTATTATAACATCTCTTTTCTATTTAAAAACAAACCATTGGGTTTTGAGTAAGCTCAACCCTTAGCAACCCTTGGGAAGACTGTACCAAATCTGCCCATTCTCTCTGGAAGATGATGCCTCCTTTGCCCATCATTGTACATCAGGTGACTTCTTACTCTTCCCTATTCACCTGTTCTTACTGGTTGATCTTTTATGAATCATTTACACCTTGGACATGTTAAAAGAAAAAAAGAAATCTCTTTATCATGATGTGAATTGAAAGATCTTCTCCACTGTCAAAAGCATTTTAAAAATCAACCCAAAGATATGTGAGATATATGGAGGCAGGAGTGTGCTTTCTTTGCCCTTAAAATCACCTATGATTAGTCAGCTACCTACACAGAAGGCAAGTCCTGTTTTGAAACCTCTAGGAACACTGGAAACCTCTAAGGTATTCACAAAACCAGTGCTGGGTTGACTGCATTAGGATGACAGGAGTGTTTACAAAATCCAAATGCCTGAGATGCATCACTGGAGATTCTGAATCTCTAGGTATGGGGAAGGAATCAAGGGAGGGAGAGAAGAAGAAAGTTAACAGATAATTGTGATAAACACCAGGTCCAAGTTTTTGTAATGATATATGTCCCAAGCTCATGAAATTTCCTCTTCTGAAGCCTGCTCTGAAAATTCATCTGCCTACATATGGCTGTGCAGAATGCCAGAAGTCTCCTCAATGTTAACAAGCATGCCTATTTGGGGGGCAGGGGAGATAAAGCAAAGAGGGTTATGATAATCATCCTGCTTCATAGAAAGTAAAGTACAGTGTTTCCTCAAGTCAGTTATCATTACAAGTCCAGTGGTTTCATACTTAAAACCTAGAATTCATAAAATTAACATGGTGTTTAATTAAGGCCTTGAACATAGTTTTTAATCTTCATTCTCTCCCAAATAGACATTTGTTAAGGTTTCTCTGGAGCCTCATATCAGATGGATTACAGTGCTTTTGTTATAGTATTTCCCAGACACTCTTGGAAAATGGAGCAATATTTTAGAGGCTTGTCAAAAATTTTCAGTGGGGATCAAGAAAATTCTGCCATAACACAGCTGAGGCTTCAGGCCTGGTGGTCCTCATTTCTTTCTGATCCTCAGCTCATTCCAGCCCTGCCTGACAGTCCCATCCAGGTATACATGGAAATATCCAACTAGGACTTTCCAAGTAGAGACCTGTCATGATTCAAGACTTATTTGTATATTTGAAGCACATGCTACCTTGTCTCTGACTCTGCAGAGAATGTGCCCTTGTACTGATGATTCAAATGCCTTCATAGTCACAAATGCGGTCTGTGGGTAAGTTCCATCATTACCTCCTCCTCCTCGCCCACCTCTTCCCTTGGTGCTTTCCTCTTCATGCTTCCCTTTTTCTCTTCGCCCACTTGTGACTCCACTGTGCCTTATTTCCCTGATGTTCCCACAGCCTAATGCTGTCTCCTTGTTCTTCCTAGATCTTTCATCCCCCACATCCAGAAACATATCTTACACTCCATATAACTCATTGTTTCCTCTTGGCCTTCCAAATTCTCCAAAAGGAAACACTCTCGCAGCTGGGCGTCTGGCTGTTCCCTAGTCTCCAGTTTTCTCACACAGGAGTCTGTTGTAACAATTTTGTTCTGTGTAATTTAGTAGTACTGTATTTTCTTAGGGAAAAAAGCTCAAAACTCCATATTCTATCTTATTTCCTTTCTTTTTCTCCCACTTCTTTCATTAAATCATAATGCATTTTAGAGCTTCTTTCCATTTTTTAATGTTACAAACAGAGAAAAAAAAATGCAATGAGTTTTTTCCCTCACTCCAAAAAGAACCCAGAGCTGATAGCATTAGAGATTCAGTCCAATTTAAGCTTTATTGAAAGTACAGTGTAGGCTTGTGGTGTTCTATAAATAACAACCACATTTCCCAAAGCTGTCCATGGTTTATACAGAGGACCCCAATTAAACTCAAAACAGCTGAAGGAATAAACCCATCAAAGAAAACACATTTATAGTGTATCAGGAAGGTTAGACTACAGAATAAGTCAAATTCTAATTTCCTTAAAGTCATTGAGCTTCCATGTTTTGGTGAGATCAAATCCTAAATAATAAACCCATCTGACTTTACACACTCCTACAAACAGGCTTTTTATTTTACAGGTTCTTGGTAGCAATTTTTTTTTTGGATGAGATCACATTTAGGGCAATCAAATGAAAATGAAATCTCTTCTCTCTAACCCTGGAAGTATGAATCCACCCTTTCTACAACTTCTTCTTTGATAACTAATACATGGACCTCAACTCCATATGTAAACCTTTGGTTCTATGTTTCAAAACATTGTGTTAGGACCCAGGTCAAACATTGGTGCTAAAATTCAACCCCAAATCCCCTGGTATGTCTAGGTTAGGGTATGAAGAAGAGTGTGGGAGATGATACTGATGAGCACACAGTGACATTTGACTTCCATGAGCAGGTTTGTATCCTGATTTACTAAGAGTAGGTGGGCACAAATAATGGGGAAGAAACATGGTGGCACTGAGAGATTTATCTGTCAATGAAATCCAGCTAAAGCCAACATTTGCCTTAGCAGGCTGAGGTATTTCTAGCTGATGAAATGTCTTGATTTGACATGCTGATTTCCAGATTAGAAACCAATCTTTGATAAAATTGTCCCTATCTCTAGTTCTGGTATAAGGAGTTAAGAAATTATTTTGCCTTTCAGCAGGTATTGGATAAGAAAATTCTGCATTTTAATAAACATCACAAGTTCCCTGAGTGATGCCCTATAAGAGAGAGTACTTGAATCATTCTTAGACTTTACTATTAAGCATTCAACAAGAACTTTCTTCTTCCCTTCTAATACAATCACTTCTTCCTCCATTTGCTTCCCCAGGTTTGTCACCTAAGAATATTGACAATGAAGAGCTGGAAATAGTAAAATCAAATTGTTTTCTTCCCTATGTGTGTTAGCACCATGCTTCTATTTGCATGCCATCTTTTTAAACCAACACTATTCTTTCAGGGAAGGACAATGGATATCCTTCTACATCTGGTCTTGGGTTTAAGAGTAGATTTTCTAAAATGACCTCAGAGATGGGGATGTTGATCCTTCCTACACATTACTATTTATTATCAACATCCTGAAAAAAATGTCCATTTTACAAGTTAGTTCACACACATTTGGGGAGAAAGATGTCTTCTAATCCACTAGACCTGAAGGATACAAAAAAAAAAAAGGAAATGCAGTACCAAGTTGTGAGTATTTTGCAACTCGTGGTGCAAATTTCTTCTAAATATTCACCATAGCAGCTTCCCCAACATATTTAGTGGGCAAATAGACCCTAGTAACACCTGGCTCTCTCTATTCATTCATATCATTTCATTAATTTGTTTAATCTAATTGTGCTTATTCCATTCATTTTGCTCCTATTAGACTACTGAGTTTTTCCCTACATTTTATCTAGCTTCCAAACAATTAGCATTAATCCTTATTCATTCAATCACCTTACTAGGAACTGACACAATACCTCTGCCTTCAACTTGCTTTTGAAACATTCATTACCATTCTCACTGTTTAAAATTGTGAAATATTCCTGATATGCATGCTTAGCCTGAGGTAGATGAATACAGTTCCATAAAATGAAACAATGGGGTGTGACAGTTCTTCAAAAAATAAAGTCCTTTGAAATTAGCTCTGCTGGGAGTTTATTAACCCCTCATTCATGTCTTCTGAATATTCTATATAAAACATAATACATTGCTAATATAATCTCTGGACTCTTTTAATCTTTAATGAACAAAATCTAAAGGAGAAGAGAAATTATCCCACAAGGGTGATATTTGAGAGCATAGTTAATTCTTTAATTTCTTTCTGAGCACTGACAATTTGTATATGTGACAGGTGGTTTTTAAGTCATTCATTTATTCGGAATGCTATTATGCCCCAATCTGATCCAGGTACTGTGCTAGGTACTGAGGTATACAGTTATTAAAGACAACCCTTCACTCAAGTAGTATCTAAGCTGGTGCACAGAGAGACAAAGATATATATATATATATATAAAACCACATGTTGTTACAAGTTATGGACAAGCTAAGGAATATACCAGTTTAGGAGTTGAGGAAAGGCCTCTTCAGGACAGAAGAAGGAGGAACAAGACAGGTTAAAAATCAAGAATGGTATTCCAGGCAAGGGGAACAGCATATGCAAAGGCATAGACACCAGAGGATAAATTATGTGTGGGAGTGGCTACATTTTAGGAAGGCCTCTATCCACCTGGATGCTCAAGATTGCAATGGGTGTGCTTGCCTTGAGTTTCCCAAATAATTAATTTGTGATATGGACCATTGTGAGAATAACATATAACAAAACAGTATATGCCTGCATATAAGGATCACTTAAAACTCCATGCACTTGAATACTCTCAAGTGGTACTTGTTTGTAGATGCATTTGATAGGAATAGACAAGAAGGTTACTTATCTGGTAAGCCAATTTCAAATTATCAGTATGGGTGGAAAAAGATATATTCTTTAGGAAAATTATTTAGCTAAGACCTTTCTTAGACCAGTAGTTCTCAAAGCTTAGCATTCATGAGACTCCCCTGGAAGCCTTGTTAAGACACAGACTGCCAAGCCCCATCTCCAGAGTTTTGATTCATCAGTTCTGGGTAGGGGTGAGAATTTGCATTTCTAACAAGATACTTACGCTGCTGATCTGGGACCATACTTGGAGAAACTGGTCTACAGACTTCTTTGAAGTCATTGCAATCAATAGAACTGAAAATAGCAAGTCACATGGACTTTATACGTTAACCATAAATCAGTTTAATGTTTTCAAAATAACAGATTGCACCCAAGATGTTTTCTAACTGAAGCCTAGAGACCTTAAATAGCATTCAATCCCCAGGCCCCCACTTCCTTAGTTTTGTCCTCTGGGCTTTGAGAAGCAACATGATTTAAATAATTTATTCCCATACTAAAAGCCTTGTTTTTGACAAGTGCACTCTCTCCTGTACTCTGATGCTTTTTGAAATATTTTGTTACATAAGGAACAAATTACTCCCAAATTTAAACGATGTCAACAGCTATTACCCTTGTGAAAGCTGCTCCTGAAAGTGTACAGAGCAATCTTTAATGTTTTCTGTTTCTGGTGAATAGGAAATCAAGCAAAATAAATACCAGCCTGAAAGTTTAGATACTTGTAGGTGAATTTAAATAATGAAATATTTTAAGGACACATTTGTCTTAAAAAAAAAAAAAAAAAAAAAAAAGCTTTCTTTGCTTCCCAAAACGTATATGGCATTTTGACTAAATGAACTTTTGCTAATATATCAACTGAGAACATTCACAGAAACCTTCAAGAGAACGAAGCCTCAAAGTAGCCTCGGGTTTTTCAAAATGACAAAATGGCTGTGGTTAAACAAAACATAAGCAATGAAGCTTCATTTTCACCCAGAAGAGCCTGTTCTCCACTTGCCTTGTTACGAAACTCTGCTGGCTGAGGAAGCCTCTGGTACAATGACTCCACAGTTATTTTAAGTATCCACGTGGGAGGGATGGGGGATGGGATGGACACAAGTTTGATAAATTCCCTTACCTACCTCTGGAGGAGAGGAACTCTGGGCACAAGGCTGTCTTATTTATACAGCACAAAGTGGAATCCATTAGATTTGGCCTTGGGGCAGGGAGGGAAGGAGGAAGAAGAAAAGGAGAACATTAAATTTAAAATATTTCCATTTGTCCATAATTTTTGAAGCAAAAACCACACAGCAAGCAGTAGGACATTTAAAATTTTTTTTCATTTTAATGAATACATCACCGATCATTCATCTCTTTCCTGTTTCTGTGCTCTTGATAAATTGAGCTGAAATATCTCTGCAGCTCTTATCATCTGTGCAATTGGGGCTGTCAGAGGTATGATCGAGAGCAACCTAAGTCAATCTGAGTTAGAAGCAACAGATTTCACTCTGGGCAATGTTTTCTTCTTACATAAAAAACTATATACTATTTGTGGATCTCTTGGTGAGGTGATCTCTCCTAGGAAATTTGCCCAAGCCAGAACTTCTGTGTGTCTAGCCACTTGTACAGAGTCCCCTCTTTGTGGCTTCCCACCTCCCTATCCCAGGTCATGAGTCCAGAGCCCTGTTCTTTCCCAAGCCTCTCCCAGAATCTCAGATTAGAGAGAGCAAGAATAAACAAAAACAAGTGAAAAGCCACCTTCTCAAATGCAGGGACCCTGACATTCAAATCATGTAATTTAAATGAAGCCTCATTAGTTTTATATCCAAGCCATATACCTAAAGAATATCATAATATGGTAAATACTATAATATTTAGAGAAAACATTCCTGATAACAGAGAAGACATTTGTCAAATGCATAAGCATCAAGAATAAATGAAGCATAAGTGGATTAGTGTAAGTATCCATTCTCTGGGGTTTTGAGAGAGTCTAACTCAAAATAGTTATTTCTGTTTTTTAATATACTGCAAATTATCCATAACTAATGGCTTTGTAGAATAAATTATATTGCTATTAAACCATTAAACAACAATGATTACTACTTCCTTCATAAATTCTAAGGTGCAAATTTTTTATACATTTTTACATCTAAAAAATCAGGATGCATCTTACAGTCAATGATGTATCATATTGTGAATTTGTTGACAATTTTTAAAATTTAGTTATTTTATTCAGCTCATATAACAATATGGTTTATACTCAATGCTGTTTTTGATTTGGTAATATGCATAATTATCTACAACAAAAAGAGCTTTAGCATGAAACATTTCAACTAACAAATCATAATTTGAGTGACTTACTAAGTACAAGGCATTAGGTTTAGGCAATGGGGAAGCAAAGATAAATAGAATGTATCCCTGATTTCAGAGTTAACAGCACATTAAGGTAGAATCACAGAAAAGCAATTAAAGAAGTGCAAATTATAGTGCTATGGGAACACAAAGGAAGGAGAAAGTCATCTTGATTAAAGGATCAGAGAAAACCCATGGAGGAGGTGATTTTTGAGATGAGTATTGAAAAATGAGAAAGTCTCATTATGCACATTTGGTGTAAGTAGATATAAATGTAGAAGGTTGAAGGAATAGGATCTAACCTGAAGAAGAGGAGTCTGAAAATTGCTCAAGAAATATCAGAGTTGTGATATCACTGAATAAGAAAACCAATTGGCAAGCCCAGTTTGAGCAGAGGGAGGGAAGAGTGAGGGTGGAGTAAAATACAGACTGGGTAGGGTATGTTAAGTTTGAGGTTTTCACAGGACATTGTAGTAGGCATTTGCCATTTTTCAGTGCTCATCCCACACCAGAGAATATCCCCACTAAGTCTGGTTAGAAGGTAGAAACTCACTTCCTACTACAGCAGTTTAATAAGCCAAATATTTGTTTTCTCGCTCCTCTTCCTGCTAGGGTACAGCTGAGACTAGATTTAGCTAAACAGACATGCCTGTTTTGTGGGTTGAATCTTGAGTTAGTGATGCAAAAATGTAAAGCTCCAGTGTCCATTAGAAGCTGCAGTCTCCAGCATTCAGCAGTGCTGTCTTCACCACTCTGGCTTTGCTGAGAGATTTTGGCCAGAGTCCCAGGTATGAAACCTCTCTACAATCTTGCCTGTTTTCTACCCTTGTTTTCCAGCTTTCCCAGGGATGCTGGGAGATAGCCAATATCTTTTAAATAGGTTGTTTTTTGGCTTAAATCTGTAAGAGTCAATTTCTGTGGTTTGCAAAGTAAGAACCCAGAGTGGTAAGACATATATCAGGAGATGTCTGACAAAGACTTGGAAAAGGAGCACATAGCATAAGAGGACAGTTGGCGTAGAGAACAAAACAGGGGAATTATTTGAATAGGACTGAAAAGTAAAACTAAGAAAAAAAATACAGATACAGATAGAGAAAAGAGGGAGGAAGGAAATGGCATTGTTATGGAAGGAGGATGGAACAAGAACACAGAGCACATGTAGAGAAGGGAAGGAGGAAGCAGAGAACCATGGAAAGCACATGTCCTGTGGGCCTATCGTGTGCCCAGTATCTTGCATAAGCTAACTCATTTAATTTCTACAAATAGTAAGCATTGCTAAATAGGAAAAGGAGTACGTCAAGGCTGTATATTGTCATCCTGCTTATTAACTTATATGCAGAGTACATCATGAGAAACGCTTGGCTGGAAGAAGCACAAGCTGGAATCAAGATTTCCAGGAGAAATAGCAATAACCTCAGATATGCAGATGACACCATCCTTATGGCAGAAAGTGAAGAGGAACTCAAAAGCCTCTTGTTGAAAGTGAAAGAGGAGAGTGAAAAAGTTGACTTAAAGCTCAACATTCAGAAAACAAAGATCATGGCATCTGGTCCCATCACGTCATGGGAAATAGATGGGGAAACAGTGGAAACGGTGTCAGACTTTATTTTTGGGGGCTCCAAAATCACTGCAGATGGTGACTGCAACCATGAAATTAAAAGACGCTTACTCCTTGGAAGGAAAGTTATGACCAACCTAGATAGCATATTGAAAAGCAGAGACATTACTTTGCCAACAAAGGTCCATCTAGTCAAGGCTATGGTTTTTCCAGTGGTCGTGTATGGATGTGAGAGTTGGACTGTGAAGAAAGCTGAGTGCCAAAGAATTGATGCTTTTGAACTGTGATCTTGGAGAAGACTCCTGAGAGGCCCTTGGACTGCAAGGAGATCCAACCAGTTCATTCTGAAGGAGATCAGCCCTGGGTGTTCTTTGGAAGGAATGATGCTAAAGCTGAAACTGCAGTACTTTGGCCACCTCATGCGAAGAGTTGACTCATTGGAAAAGACCCTGATGCTGGGAGGGATTGGGAACAGGAGGAGAAGGGGACGACAGAGGATGAGATGGCTGGATAGCATCACCGACTCGATGGACGTGAGTTTGGGTAAACTCCGGGAGTTGGTGATGGACAGGGAGGCCTGGCATGCTGCGATTCATGGGGTTGCAAAGAGTCGGACACGACTGAGTGACTGAACTGAACTGAACTGATCCTATCTATATAGTCAGCAAAAACAAGACCGGGAGCTGACTGTGGCTCAGATCATGAACTTCTTATTGCCAAATTCAGACTTAAATTGAAGAAAGTAGGGAAAACCACTAGACCATTCAGGTATGACCTAAATCAAATCCCTTATGATTATACAGTGGAAGTGACAAACAGATTCAAGGGATTACATCTGATAGACAGAGTGCCTGAAGAACTATGGATGGAGGTTTGTGACATTGTACAGGAGGCAGCGATCAAGACCATCCTCAATAAGAAGAAATGCAAAAAGGAAAAATGGCTGTCTGAGGAGGCCTTAGAAATAGCTGAGAAAAGAAGAGAAGTGATAGGCAAAGGAGAAAAGGAAAGATAAGCCCATCTGAATGCAGAGTTCCAAAGAACAGCAGGGAGAGATAAGAAAGACTTCTTAAGTGAACAGTGGAAAGAAACAGAGGAAAACAATAGAATGGGAAAGACTAGAGATCTCTTCAAGAAAATCAGAGATACCAAGGGAACATTTCATGCAAAGATGAGCACAATAAAGGACAGAAATGGTATGGGCCTAACAGAAGCAGAAGATATTAAGAGGTGGCGAGAATATAGAAAAGAACTATACAAAAAAGATCTTGCTGCTGCTGCTGCTAAGTCGCTTCAGTCATGTCCAACTCTGTGCGACCCCAGAGATGACAGCCCACCAGGCTCCCCCGTCCCTGGGATTCTCCAGGCAAGAACACTGGAGTGGGTTGCCATTTCCTTCTCCAATGCATGAAAATGAAAAGTGAAAGTAAAGTCACTCAGTCGTGTCCGACTCTTAGCGACCCCATGGACTGCAGCCCACCAGGCTCCTCCGTCCATGGGATTTTCCAGGCAAGAGTACTGGAGTGGGGTGCCATTGCCTTCTCTAAAAAAGATCTTAATGACCCAGATAACCACAATGGTGTGATCACTTACCTAGAGCCACACATCCTGGAATGAGAAGTCAAGTCGGCCTTAAGAAGCATTATATGAACAAAGTTAGTGGAGGTGATGGAATTCCAGCAGAGCTATTTCAAATCCTAAAAGATGATGCTGTGAATGTGCTGCACTCAATATGCCAGCAAATTTGGAAAACTCAGCAGTGGCCACAGGACAGGAAAAAGTTAGTTTTCATTTCACTCTCAAAGAAACGCAATGCCAGAGAATGTTCAAACTACTGCACAGTTGTACTCATCTCACACACTAGAAAAGTAATGCTCAAAATTCTCCAAGCTGGGCTTCAAAAGTACGTGAACCATGAACTTCCAGATGTTCAAGCTGGATATAGAAAAGCAGAGGAACCAGAGATCAAATTGCCAACATCCGTTGAATCATAGAAAAAGCAAGAGAGTTCCACAAAAACATCTATTTCTGCTTTATTGACTACACCAAAGCCTTTGACTGTGTGGATCACAACAAACTGGAAAATTCTTCATGAGATGGGAATATCAGACCACTTAACCTGCCTCCTGAGAAATCTGTGTGCAGGTCAAGAAGCAACAGTTAGAACCAGATATGGAACAACGGACTGGTTCCAAATTGGGAAAGGAGTATGTCAAGGCTATATATTGTCACCCTGCTGCTTATTTAACTCATATACAGAGTACATCATGTGAAATGCTGGGCTGGATGAAGCACTAGCTGGAATCAAGATTGCTGGGAGAAATATCAATAACCTCAGATATGCAGATGACACCACCCTTATAGCAGAAAGCAAAGAGGAACTAAAGAGCCTTTTGGTGAAAGTGAAAGAGGAGCGTGAAGAAGCTGGCTTAAAACTCAACATTTAAAAACTAAGATCATGGGCATCTAGGTGGATTCATGTTGATGTATGGCAAAACCAATACAACACTGTAAAGTAATTAGCCTCTAATTAAAATAAATAAATTAAAAAAAAAAAAAGCCAAGATCATGTCATCCAGTCCCATCACTTCATGGCAAAGAGACACAGAAACAATGGAAACAGTGACAGACTTTATTTCCTGGGGCTCCAAAATCACTGCAGATGGTGACTGTAGCCATGAAATTAAAAGACACTTTCTCCTTAGAAGAAGAGCTATGACCAACCTAGACAACATATTTAAAAGCAGAGACATTACTTTGCCAAAAAAGGTCCATCTAGTCAAAGCTATGATTTTTCCAGTAGTCATGTATAGATATGAGAAAGTGAAAGTGAAAATGAAAGTCACTTAGTCATGTCTGACTCTTTGTGACTCCTTGGACTATACAGTCCATGGACTTCTGCAGGCTAGAATACTGAAGTAGGTAGCCTTTCCCTTCTCCAAGGGATCTTCCCAGTCCAGAGATTGAACCCAGGTCTCCCACATTGCAGGCGGATTCTTTACCAGCTGAGTGACCAGGGAAGCCCAAGAACACTGGAGTGGGTAGCCTATCCTTTCTCCAGGGGATCTTCTCAACCTAGGAATCGAACTGGGGTCTCCTGCATTGCAGGTGGATTATTTACCAGCTGAGCCACCAGGGAAGCCCATGGATGTGAGAGTTGGACTATAAAGAAAGCTGAGCACCAAATAATTAATGGTTTTGAACTGTGGTGTTGGAGAAGACTCTTGAGAGTCCCTTGGACTGCAAGGAGATCAAACCAGTCAGTCCTAAAGGAGATCAGTCCTGAATATTCATTGGAAGGACCGATGCTGAAGCTGAAGCTCCAATACTTTGGCCACCTGATGTGAAGAACTGACTTCTTAGAAAAGACCCCGATGCTGGGAAAGATTGAAGGCAGGAAGGGAAGGGGACGACAGAGGATGAGATGGTTGGATGGCATCACCAACTCAATGGGCATGAGTTTGAGCAAGTTCTGGGAGTTGGTGATGGACAGGGAGGCCTGGTGTGCTGCAGTCCATGGGGTCACAAAGAGTCAGATACGACTGAGTGACTGGACTGAACTGAACTTCACAGTTGAGAAAAATGAGATGAATAAATATTAATTAAATAACTTTCTGAGGGCTGGTGCACAGGGATGACCCAGAGGGATGGTACGGGGAGGAAGGTGGGAGGGAGGTTCAGGATTGGGAACACATGTAAATAACTTTCTGAAAGTTACATAAATAATAAATGATGGGACCAGGATTCAAAGCCAGATTTGTCTGGTTCCAACATCACCCTGCCTCCCTGCCAGGAGTTTTAGGAAAGGATTTTGACACAGAAGCCAAAGATAAGGCTCAGTGCAAGGGTTCTCAACTCTGGCTGCACAATGGTAACAGAAATGGAGATATGGAAACTGCTAATACCTGGGTCAAACTCTCAGAGTTTTCAATGTAATTGGTTTGAGGTGCAGCTGGGGGATTAGGACTTTTAAAAAAGTTTCCCAGGTAGTTCCAATGTGCAGCCAAGGTTGAGAACCACTGTGGTATGTGCTATGTCAGCAGAGGGGGAAAATGATTTGAAGAATGAAAGGAAATTAGGCTACAAAGGCAGCAAGTGGTGAAGTGAGACATTGATAGGGGAACACTACAGCAAAGGGGAACAGGTTTGAGTGACACAGGTTTCAAGTGCGTTGAAAAGTAAATTGGAAGTGGACACAGAGAAAGTGAATGTAGACCATTCTTACAGTAATCACTATGGAGGTGAAGGGAGGTCGATAGCCACTCAGGAGTTCTGTAGATTGAGAAAATGCTTTGGAAGGATAAAAAAATGAGAACATCTGTGAGCTGAAAGAAAGGGGCCCATGGGATATGAGAATTGCAGATAAAAGTGAGAGAGTTGGGGTCCTAGAAAAGATAGGAGTCTGGTATTCAAGAAGAAAGAAAAGCTAACATTTTTGGAAAGGAAAGTGACATTTTTCCTTTAATGAAAGAGGAAAGGTTTTTTTTTTTTTTTTTTTCAGAGAAGCTGAGATAGGTTATGGGAGAGTAATAAGGGGGAGCTTGAAGAAAGTGAAAGGGTAGGATTGGAAAAGTGAATATAAGGAAAGCAATAAAAGACTCAAACAAAGGAATTAAATAGCTTTTACCTGAGATCGTATAAAAGGCATTTCAAGTGTAACTAATCATTAGGGTTACATGACTTTCTCAAGCAATACTTGGGAGTTTTGAGAGGTGAGAAAATGGATAAGAAAGTTTACCCAGAGCTGGGAAGTGCCCAGATTGACTGGGCTGTAGGTCAAGGGAGTGAGGCATTTTGAGGTGCTACTGAGATCACATACAGATACACATTTGAAATCTAAGCAAGGCTATTGACTTTGATATGAAATTTAGTATATTAAAATTTACACGAGGCTCCATTCCCTGACTTGGCACATAAAATATGTTGAAATCCAAATGCATTCAATGATAGGTAATGATGACTCTAACAGAGGAAGACGTTTTGGCTTCACATCGAGAAATGATTAGAATAGTGACCAGAGCCCTAAATAATTAATTTGGTAATTCACCTTTCCTGCTTTCAGGCAGGTCACATTTCAGGTATTGGCTAAAATATATAGATTTAAATATAGATAAAAATCAGGCCAATAAATACAAAGTGCTACTTCCATTGATTATGCTTTTTTTAATTCAACAGACAAGGCAGTTTCTGAAACATTGCTCAAGCTGAGGAATCTGTTCTGTTCTCCTAATCCAGATCTGAAGGCTCAAACTTCCCAGTTGTTTCTCAAACCTCATTTTAGCCACAAACCAGTTCATAAGTTTTATTTGTGACAGAATTTTTGAGATATGTTCCTCCAGACAGCCACGGAATTGAGCTTGGTACTTTCTGTTCTTTGAAATGCTCTCTTTCAGTTCTGAAATTTGGCACAAAATATCCCCTCTGCTTTGGAGAAGGCAATGGCACCCCACTCCAGTACTCTTGCCTGGAAAATCCCATGGACAGAGGAACCTGGTAGGCGGCAATCCATGGGGTCGCAGAGAGTCGGACACGACTGAGCGACTTCATTTTCCCTTTTCACTTTCATGCATTGGAGAAGGAAATGGCAACCCACTCCAGTGTTCTTGCCTGGAGAATCTCAGGGACGGAGGATCCTGGTGGGCTGCTGTCTATGGGGTCACACAGAGTCGGACACGACTGAAGCGACTTAGCAGCAGCAGCAGCAGCAGTCCCCTCTGCTTAGAATGCTCTCCCACCACCTTCATCCCTTACCCTCCCACCCGGCCCTCTTCCCTCTTTTGTTTAGACAACTCCTTCAGGACTCCAGTGAAGTATCCTGGTAGGCTTTTTCTGGACATATAATCCCATAATATCGTGATCTTACTTCCTATTTCATACAGTGCATCCCAGTTTAATTATATGTCTAGAATTTTTCTGCCCTGCTAAACTGTAAGATTCACCAAGCAAGGACCATGCCTGGCATGTGGTAAGTATTCAATAAATATTTGTTGAATTTTTTAATGAATAACTGTGACTGGAAAATGAGTTGTATGGGAGAGAAACCAAGGCAGGTAGCTATCACAGTCAACAGACAGAGCAGACTCCTCTTCTGTCCACTCCATTCTGTTACAATTTGCAGCACACTGACCCCCAGTGTGCTTTCCCTCCCAATAGCCAGCACCTGCATCTCTTGGTCTGAGGACTGCCTCCAGGCTGCCAGAGCCTTCCTGTCGCCTGTTTTCAGAGCCGGCAGGGCCTGGAAATTGATGTCCTTTAGGGACAGCCCTTAAGTAATGACTGACAAGTACAACACTATAAATACCGCAGCTCCCTTGCCTCGTTAACAAATAGGCAAAACTAAACAATATGTTGTTTAGGGATATATAGGTGGCCAAATATAGAGAAAAGCAAGGGAATGATTAGCACAAAATTCAGGATTGTAGTTATCTCTGTGAGGAGGAGCTAGGAGGAGGACAAGGGGGAGGATGTGATTAGAGAGGAGCTCCAACATACTACTAGTATTTTATTTCTTGAGCTCGGTATGGGTATATAATGTTCATTGTGTTATTTTTTTGTTATATATATGGGCTTCCAATTGTAGCTCCATTGGTAAAGAATCCGCCTACAATGCAGGATATCCCAGTTCAATTCCTGGGTCGGGAAGATCCCCTGGAGAAGGAAAGGCAACCTACTCCAGTATTCTTGCCTGGAGAATCCCATGGACTGTAGCCTGTCAGGCTCCTCTGTCCATGGGGTCACAAGAGTCAGACACGACTTAGTGACTAAACCACCACCATCACATATATATACACACACACATATATACATATAAACAACAAAGGCAACAACAATAATGATCTAGTAGATTGAAGAGAAAAAGTAATGGGAAGCTTTTTTTCATACTGAAGGTGTATTGCGATGATTGTGGATGTAAGGCAAGGAAAAAGAATAAGGAGAAAAAAAGTGTTGGGAGAAATGAAGCAGGTTGTGCTAGCCTTGGGAAAATGTTGGACCATATAACCCAACAATCCCATTCCTAGGTGGAACCCAATAGGAAAGAATATATGTGTTCACCAAAGTATGTATATAAGAATGCTTAGGAATGGCGTTGTGACACATGCTACCACATGGATGAACTTTAAAAAAGATCTAAGTGGAAGAACCCAGTCACAAAAGGACAAATATTATATGATTCCACTTATCTGAGGTACATAGACTAGGCAAATTCATAGAGACAGAAAGTAGAGTAAGGTTATGAGAGGTTGGGAGGAGGAAGGAATGAGAGGAGTTATTGTTTAATGAGTACAGGCATACCTCAGAGCATATTCTGGGTTTATTTCCAATAAAGAGAATATCATAATAAAGTGATTCACACAAATTTTTTATTTTCAAGTGCATATAAAGGTTGTGTTTAAACTGTAGTCTATTAAGTGTGCAATAGCATTATGTCTAAAAATGTACATAGCTTAATTTAAAAATAATTCTATTGGGAAAATGGTACCAATAGATTCACTTGATGCAGGGTTGCTACAAAACTTCAATTTATATATATATAAGAAAGCAAACAAACAAACAAAAAAAACAGTATCTGCAAAGTACAATAAAGAGAAGTGAAGTGAAGTCTCTCAGTCATGTCCGACTCTTTGTGACCCCATGGACTGTAGCCTACAATGCTCCTCCATCCACGGGATTATCCAGGCAAGAGTACTAGAGTGGGTTGCCATTTCCTTCTCCAGAGGATCTTCCTGACCCAGGGATCAAACTTGAGACTTTGGCATTGACAGGCAGATTCTTTACCATTGAGCTACCAGGGAACCCCAGATCCAGTTCCTCAGAGTAGAAGACCAATAAATTGTACATTTTAAAACTTATATGTAAAGATACTATATTTCCCCTTTGTCATCTTTTCTCCATGCTGAATCTCCCAATTACTTTCAACTTTTTTTTTTTAATATTTTATTTATTTATTTTTGACTGTGTTGGGTCTTCATTGCCTCACAGACTTTCTCTAGTTGTGGAGAGTGGGAACTGCTCTCCAGTTGCAGTGCAAGGACTTCTCGTTGTGGTGGCTTCTCTTGTTGCAGAGCACAGGCTCTAGGGCACATGGGCTTCAGTAGTTGCGGCACAAGGGCTCAGTAGTTGCCGTTCCAGGGCTCTAGAGCACAGGCTCAGTAGCTGTGGCATGTGGGCTTAGTTGCTTGGAGGCATGTAGGTTTTTCCCAGATCAGGAAATGAACCTGTGTTTGCTGTTTGGCAGGTAGATTATTTACCACTGAGCCACGAGGGAAAATCCCAAATATTATTTATATGACATGCTCCCCAGGCTTTTCAGTCTTGGATCTTGTCTTTTAGATATATGCCATTTAGTTACCATGCCACATGATACAGAATACATTACACCAAATATTATCTTAAAAATTTTTTTATTAAAATATAGTTGATTTGCAATGCTGTTATTTAGTTCCAGGTATATAGTAAAGTGATTTAGTTATATATGTATTATATATATATTCAGTTATATATATATATTCTTTTATATATGTATATTAATTTTTAGTTCTCTTCCATTATAGGTTATTACAAGATATTGAATATAGTTCCCTATACTATACAATAAGTCCTTGTTTTATATATATTTTATATATAGTAGTTTACATGTTAATCCCAAACTTCTAATTTATCCCATTCCCGCCCCACTTTGGTAACCATATGTTTGTTTTCTGTGTCTGTGAATCTATTTATGTTTTGTAAATAGGTTTATGTATATCATATTTTAGATTCCACATATAAGTGATATTATATGATATTTGTCTTTCTCTGACTGAATTCAATATGAGAATCTCTAAGTCCATCCATGTTGCTGCAAATGGCATTATTTTGTTCCTTTTTATGGCTGAGTAATATTCCGTTCTCTATATGTACCACATCTTCTTTATCTGTTCTTCTTTTGATGAACATTTAGGTTGTTTCCATGTTCTGGCTATTGTGAGTGGTGCTGCAATGAACATTGGGGTGCATGTATCCTTTCAACTTATGGTTTTCTCTGGATATATGCCCAGCAGTGGGATTGCTGGGTCATATAGTAGTTCTATTTTTAGTTTTTTAAGGAACCTCCATACTGTTCTCCATAGTGACTGTACCAACTTGCATCCCCACCAACAGTGTGGGGGGGGGTTCTCTTTTCTCCACACCCTCCCCACTCTTTATTGTTTGTAGACTTTTTGATGATGACCATCAAGCCCCTAATCTATTACTTCCAGCCTAGAATACTTCTATGGTCTGAGAGGCTAGGGAAATGGAGGACCCCGCAACCCAGGAGCATGTATCTCCATAAGAACATCATCCTTAGAAGGTTTTTTTGAGAATCTATGATAGATGTGAAGGGATAATAAGCTGAAGAATGCTAATAAAACGTGAATTGTGGTTTTATTACAAGAAGTCTTCTTACAGAAAGGTCTCTGTTTGCAGCTCCTTGGCCACAAAACAAGAACTCAGAGAAGATGGCAGTGGAAATCATGGTCCATAGTTGGACCAATGTAAAAGTCAAAGTCACTACTTATTCTACTCTTTTCTTCTTGATTTGTATCCATAATGTTGTCTATACTAGCCAAATTTTAATTAGAAGAAAATGGAATAGTAAGATACAATTTTTCACCTATAAAATTAGCATATAGGTGGGAGTATTACAGCTTTCCTGGAAAGCAATCTGAGATACTGTTAAGAACTTAAAAGATGAACATGAGTACCTATCTTAAGGAATTAATTAGAGAGACCAATGAATATTTTGACAGGATTATTTATCATTCTGAATAATTGGAAACCTAAATGTACAATGTCTGATATTGAGTGAATGAATATATAAAATAGCATACTAAAAAAATTAGTGTATTCAAATATGCTGATATGCATTCATTAAAACAATGTTTTAAAATATTCATTTAAATGAATATGTTTATGATATAATGTTATAAAAATTATGTATAGCATAAAATCTCATTTGGAAGATAATATTGGTAAAATATTAGTAACTAGTTATCTGCAGGTATTGGCTTTAGAGTAATGCTAATTCCTTCTCTATCCTTTTATGTATTTTCCAAACTTTGCATAATACACAAATGTCATGATTATAATCAGGAAAAAAATCAATTTGAAAAATAAAAGAACTTGATCTGAAAGTGGAGATACCTATTGATCATAAGAAGCTTGGTTTCAGATGCTCTTCATTACCAGTATCAGTTAACAAGACTAAGACTTTGTTGGCAAGTGCCTGTGATCAGGTTTGCTAGAATTTTAAAAAGACCTCTGTCTGTGAGCAGTAGACGGGAACAGCTTAGTTTTATAACATGGTAAAAGAATGGGCAAATGGAGCCTGATTCTACCAGCCTGTCTGCCTTTGAAATTGTGTGCTATTTGTGTAACTGCTCGTGCTTGGTTGACAGATCAAGGGGCACCCTGCTGATCCTCACATGGCAAGAACTTAGATGGTAATTTCAGTCCACAACAGACGGGAACTGTAAGCGCAGAAGGTCACTCAAAATATTAGTTGCTTTATCTCTGTAAAGCTATGGAGAGAGGAAAAAAGTTGCAGACCTGCCATAAGATAATGTATTTGGTTCATTCCAGAATGCTCCTATCAGTACGCATGAAGGGCGGAGTACATACAAGGGCAGACTTTCAATTAAGTTACTCACCAAAGACCATTGGGAACAAGGACAGAGAATGACAGCCCGGCCAAAAGACTGTCAATGACAGCCTGGCTAATAAACAGTGAATTAGGGGTTTCCATATACATATAATATCACAAGGCCCAACAAGTACAAAATGTATTCTGGAAAAAAGCATGCTATACTGTTATTATTCTTAGTAATTTAGGGCCTTAAATGATTCAGAATGCAATTTAAATGAAAAAAAAAAGTTTAAAATATTGGTAACATAATACTTAAAGTGGTCGAATTTGCCACTGAAATCTTCTTTAGAAATGAATTTTCCTTTTTAGGACTGAGGTGGTGCCAGTTTTTATAGACAAAAAGTGTTTAAGGAGTGCAGCTAACTATGAAAAATGTTTTCCAGATCTTAATAAGATTACTGAGTTTATGAACAGGATACTTTTAAAGAGTAAAAAGTGATGAAGTCATGGGATGTGAATTAAATTTAGAATACATGAGACCAGTTGGGCTTTGAGGATCATGGCCCACAGTTTTTCCCCCTGCCTTTAGCTGAATTTAATGAAGACCTTTGAAATTTTCAAAAGTTTCAAAATTTTGAAATTTTCAAAATTTTCATCATTCAAAAGACCTCTTCAAATATGCTTCATTGTAGAAGGGTGACACCATCATAGACATATAATTAGATAAAGGAGAATAAAAAGTGACACAGAATTAAGATAAAAAGAAACAAAAAAAAAACATTTGAAAATTGCTTGCATTTAATTTAGAATATATTTGAAGGAGTTATTAAAGAAAAATAGGGAGAAAAGTGAAGTCGCTCAGTTGTGTACGAGTCTTTGTGACATCATGGACTGTAGCCTACCAGGCTCCTCCGTCCATGGGGTTTTCCAGGCAAGAGTACTGGAGTGGGTTGCCATTTCCTTCTCCAATTAAAGAAAAATAGGGAAAACTTTTATAAATAAAAATATTTATTTATTGTATTTTTTAAAACATTATGTCTGATGTCTTGACATCTGCTATTTGATCTTCTAAATGGACTTTTCTTAACTGGTACATAAACTATTTCCATAATAGGCAAATTGTCAGAAGAGTAAAAACTTTACAGATTAAGAAATGGTTAAACTGAATGATTTTATATTTAAGCAAATGAGACTCTTCTTAAGTCTTAATACAACGATATAGAAAATCTTGACTGTGGATACATTTTTACGACTACACTTTACAAAGAATTTGAAAGTTGAAACTTAAAAACTATATGGACCACTTCTTTGAAGAAAGTAATTGAAAAGCACTCATAGACCTGGCCTGGGCTTTCTTGTTCACTCAAGCAGTTTAAGTGACATTGTTTTGTGTGTGACACCAATGGAGAGGCTCGTCTGTGCATATATGTCATAAAGTTGAGTAAGGAGATGGAGAATTTCTAAATATAGTCCTTCTTTTTGATTGTATGTTCAATGTAGTGAACATTTGTTTAGGTGACTACTATGTGCCAAACACTGGGACCACAATGACTAGACAAAGTGAAGTGAAGTTGCTCAGTCGTGTCCAACTCTTTGCGACCCCATGGACTATAGCCTACCAGACTCCTCAGTCCATGGGATTTTCCAGGCAAGAATACTGGAGTGGGTTGCCATTTCCTTCTCCAGGGGATTTTCCCGACCCAGGGATCGAACCCAGGTCTCCCACATTGTAGGCAGACGCTTTACCCTCTGAGCCACCACCGGGGAAGCCCTGAATAGACAAAGTCTCTATGCAAATTGTTCATAGCTCATGCTGTCCTGCCTCAGCCCCCAACCCACATATATAAGCAAAATGATGTCTACTTTGCTAATCATTGCCTTACTTCTTAACTTCTTCAACTTAATATGCCTCATTACTCAAAACCCTGGCCACAGATGATTAGACCACAGATGATTTGACCACAGTCAAAATCTCTTCTGGGAATGAAATTAAGACTGTGAATGTTGATTTCAATTAGAGATGGTGGACACTTAAACAGAAAGAACATGTGAAGACAGAACTGTAGTCAACATTTGGTAATTAAGCCTCTAGAATCAAGTCTAGAATTAATGACTTAACATCGCTTCCTACCAAGACATCCTGACTTTTCTAATCTGGCAACTACCAAGAATAGCTATATCCATTTTTATCTATGGGTTTTTACTCATTTTTCTATCATTACCTTTCCCTTTCCACCTAAATCAAAATTTTCCAACCTTTCAAGAAAAATCCTCAAGCCCTACTTCTTTTATAAATTTTTTTTTAAATTGAAGTATATTGATTTACACTTTTGTATTAGTTTCTGGCATATAACAAAGTGATTTACTTATACATACATATATATATATATATATATATATATATGTGTGTGTATGTATATTTTTCATATTTTGTCCACTATAGTTTATTACAAGATATTGAATATAGTTTTCTGTTCTATACTAGGACATTGCTATTTATCTATTTTATATATAGTAGTTTATATCTGTAAACCCTAAACTGCTAATTTATTCCCATCTCTACCCCTTTCCCCTTTGGTAACCATAAGTCTGTTTTCTATGATGTGAGACTGTTTCTGTTTTGTAAATAAGTTCATTTGTATCATATTTTAGATTCCACATGTAAGCAATATCATATATTTGTCTTTGTCTGACTGACTTCACTCACTCTGAGAATCTCTAGGTCCATCCATGCTTCTGCAAATGGCATTATTTCATTCTTTTTATGACTGAGTAGTATTCCATTGTCTATATATTCCACATCTTCTTTATCCATTCATCTGTCAATGAACATTTAGCTTGCTTCCATGTCTTGGCTATTGTGAATAGTGCTTCTATGAACACTGCATGCATGAATCTTTTTTAATTTATGGTTTTCTCTGGATACACAGCCAGGAATGAGACTGTTCTATCATATAGTAGTTCTATTTTTAGTTTTTTAAGGCACCTCTATACTGTTCTCCGGAGAAGGCAATGGCACCCCACTCCAGTGGGTGGATTTTCTTGCCTGGAAAATCCCATGTATGGAGGAGCCTGGAAGGCTGCAGTCCATGGGGTCGCTGAGGGTCGGACATGACTGAGCGCCTTCAGTTTCACTTTTCACTTGCATGCATTGGAGAAGGAAATGGCAACCCACTCCAGTGTTCTTGCCTGGAGAATCCCAGGGACGGGGGAGCCTGGTGGGCTGCCATCCATGGGGTCACACAGAGTCGGACACGACTGAAGTGACTTAGCAGTATACTGTTGTCCATAGTGGCTATACGAATTTACATTCCCAACCACAGTGTAGGAGGGTTCCATTCTCTCCACATCCTCTCCAGAATTTGTTATTTGAAAACTTCTTGAGGGGGTTCCCTGGTGGTTCAATGGTAAAGAATCCACCTGCCAATGCAGGAGATGTGGGTTTGATCCCTGGAGAAGGACGATCTCTTGGAGAAGGAAATGGCAACCCACTTCAGTATTCTTGCCTGGGGAATCCCATGGACAGAGGAGCCTGGCGGCCTATAGTCCATGGGGTTGCAAGAGTCAGACACGATTTAGTGACTAAACAACAGCAATAAGACTTTTTGATGATGGCCAGTCCTGAATATTCATTGGAAGGACTGATGCTGAAGCTGAAACTCCAATACTTTGGCCACCTGATATGAAGAACTGACTCATTTGAAAAGATCCTGATGCTGGGAAAGATTGAAGGTGGGAGGAGAAGGGGACGACAGAGGAGGAGATAGTTGGATGGCATCACTGACTCAATGGACATGAGTTTGAGTAAACTCCGGGAGTTGGTAATGGACAGGGAGGCCTGGCGTGCTGCAGTCCATGGGGTCACAAACAGTCAGACACGATTGAGCAACTGAACTGAACTGAACTGATTCTGACTGGTGTGAGGTAATACCTCATTGTAATTTTGATTTGCATTTCTCTAATAATTAGTGATGTTGAGCATCTTTTTCTGTGTCTGTTGGCCATTTGTATATCTTCTTTGGAGAAACATCTATGTAGGTCTCCTGCCCATTTTTTGATTGGGTTGATTTTTTCTTTGTTTTGTATTTTGTTATACTGAGTTGTATGAGCTGTTTGTATATTTTGGAAATTAAGCCCTTGTCAGTTGCACCATTTGAAAATATTTTCCCCCATTCTGTAGGTTGTCCTTTTATTTTGTTTATGGTTTCCTTTGCTGTGCAAAAGCTTATAAGTTTGACTAGGTACTATTTGCTTATTTTTGCTTTTATTTCTATTGCCTTGGGAGACTGGCCTAAGAAACCATTGCTACGATTTATGTCAGAGAATGTTTTACCTATGCTTTCTTCTAGGCGTTTTATGGTGTCGTGTCTTATATTTAAGTTTAAAAGCCATTTGGAGTTTATTTTGTGTATGGTATGAGGGAGTGTTCTAATTTCACTGATTTACATGTAAGAGAAAGTAATTCAATAAGCAGAAACTAAGATGTTCTAAAAATATTTGTTCTAATAAGGGGCAAAAAAAGAAATATTGGAATAAGTTAGCCAAAGCAATAACTAATTTTTTGCTTATGATGAAAACGAAAATTATACATTCCTCTGAAACCATAAAGCTCCTAAAAGTTAATTAGCTTTGTATTAATATTTTGATGCATCTCTGCACTTCTTAATCTAACTGCAAATTATTATTACATCAGCCATTCTGTCTGTGGCAAAATTAGGAAGGACAACACAGCCCCCAAGGTTGCTTATCCTTGAAAGATTTTCAGCTTGATATTTTGCTATTTGTCTGTTGGCTTATTTCACCCAGGACAGAAAAAGAGGAATGATTATCGTGTGGGTGTTTTTGCTTCATTTCCTTAGCAGTAGAACTATATTTCATCCACCTATCGAGGGTTGAGAAACCTCAGCTTAGAAAAGGAAGTAAACACAACCCATTTTCAATAGAAAGGAAACAGATCAAGTTATACCTGACATTCAGGGAGCCCAAGGGACTCTATTCCCCACCAATTAGAACAAAATTGAGTCTAGTTCTTTCTGCAGCTATTCTAAAGGAAGGTTTGGGGTGAAGTTTTCTGAACCTTCTGTTCTGTTGATGAATGATGGGGAAGCCATTGTTGATATCAAGGGATTAGTGGAAATGAGAATGAAGTATTGGCTCTCAGAGTTGGAAGAGAATTCAGAAGTCATTTATGTTTAAATATCTCCTGCAATGTTCCCACCAACTGGTCATTGCCTATACTTAAAAGCATTCCAGAGAATACTTGGATTCCAAGGTTGATTCATTCCATCTTTGGGTGGCTCATCATCATATTAGAGTGAAACATTTCTTCCTTTCCAGTCCCTTCATAGTAATAAATTATTATTTTAATATTGCCATAACTAGATTTTATCATTATAGCAATTACTGTTTTATACTTATTACGGTGTGTATCTACTAACAAGATATTTGACAAGTATTTCCCCCACATATAAAATTATAATAATAGGTACTGTTTATTGAACCATTATAATAAGAGATCAAAAAAATTAGTTATTTTATTGTTATTGAGCACTTAAGGAGATCTTTGAGGCATAATATTAACCACATTATGGATACTTACTCATAAAATTCTCACAATCATATTATGATGCAGATGTCATGATTTTTGTATTGCAGATCAGAAAACTGAGACTCAAAGAAAACCATAGTTGTGTTCAGAGTCATACAGCTCAGTGGTAAAGTCAAGTTTCCTAGGTCCTAAGTTGGTGCTCAAAAAACTAGTCTGTACCACCTCCCAAATCAAGAGAGTAGCTCCATGCAAAGTCGCTGCAAACATTTCCTTGCATTGGATCAGATAAGTTCACTCACAAGGCTTTATGTAGTATTGCAAACATTAGTTCCGTGTGCATGTCTAATAGTAGCAAAAAAAAACAACAAAAAGAACAAAACCTAAATTCACGAAAGCACATATTTTGCCAGTGTTGCTAGAAATCACTAGGGAAGAGTGCCCTCAGTTCATGCCATACTGGCAGACAAGAAAATGTCCCACTTTTATGGCCATGGCACCCATCCTTTGTTTCAGCTCAAGTACACCCTGAATTACTCTTTTCCACTTTCTCTGTGCCAAGGGGCAGATAAACATTGATTTGACATGAAGTCAACCCAATATATCCACCCAGAGCAGCATGTACTCTCAGCATCACAGAGGATAATATCTAAAGTAAAAGAAAATAAGAGAAAACTCATGTTCCACCTGATATCACATGAACATACTTTAAATGTTTTTGCTAGATTTTGAAACTCTATTAAATATGTAGTGGATCATTTTGATGTTGTTTCAGTTGTTCTTCCAGCCACTATTATCATATGCTTGTCTCTACAAGAATCATGTTTTAGTTGCCAATTCCACAAAACTCTAACTAGTATCTTAAGTAAAGTTTTAAAATTTGATTGCTTATTTTGTTACTACACTGGACCTCATCTGTAAAGCTTGTTTAGTTGTCTGATTGTTTGCCTCCAAATACATGTAACCTACCAAAAGTCTTATAAATTAATGCAACTTCTTGGCAATGAAATTACTCTGCAAGAATCCTGTAGACACGGGAAGGCTGTCTTTTTTGTCTAGAGATTATAGCAAAATTCTACCAACAGTCCCTTCTGAGCTAAGTATTGAGTACAGTATACAAAAGTGTAGTCCATCTTCATTACCTATTGTCTTAGTCACATATCACATTCATGGGGAATCTTGGATGACAAAGGTACTGCTGAACCACTTCACACCCATGGTGATAGCTATAATTAAAAAAAAAAAAACAATAAAGAAACAAGTGTGTGAAAAGAAGTGGAGAAATTGGAACCATTGTGCATTGCTGGTGGAAATGTAAAATGGTGCAGATGCTATGGGAAAGCAATTTGGTGGTTCCTCAAAAGTTAAACATAGGATTATCATATGACCCAACAATTCCACTCCTAAGTATATTTACCCAAAGAAATTGAAAGCAGAGGCTCAAAGAGATACTTAAACAATAATGTTCATTGCAGCATTAACAATGATAGCCAAAAGGTAAAATAACCTAAATGTGTATCAACAGATGGATGAATAAACAAAATGTACTATAATCATACAATGGACTCTTATACAGCCTTTAAAAGGAATAAAGTACTTGGAATTAACAGATATATACTACTACACATAAACCAGATAAACAACAAAATCCTACTGTATAGCACAGAAAGCTATATTCAGTACTTTGTAATAACCTATCATGGAAAAGAATCTGAAAAATAATACAAACTATGTATATATATAAATGAATCACTTTGCTGTATACCAGAAATTAACACAACATTGTAAATCAACTATACTTCAATGGAAAAAAAACAGAGAATGTGGTACTGACATATGCTACTACATTTATGAACCTTTAAAACATTATGCTAAGTGAAATAAGCCAGTCACAAAAAGACAAATATTGCATGATTCCACTTATTTGAGTTATCTAGAATTATCAAATTCATAGAAGGAGAAAGTATACTAAAGGTTTACAGGGGGTGGGAGAAAGTGAGAACAGAGAGTTATTGCTTAATGGTTTCAAAGTTTCTGTTTTGGAGTGATGAAAAATTTTGGAAATAGTAGTGAAGGTTGCAAAACATAAACATAACTAATACTACTGAATCTGTACACTCAGAAATGATGAAAATGTAAAATTTTTATGTTATGTATACCTTTACCACAGTTTAAAAGTATTAATAATGTAAAATACAAAAAAAATTGAATGGGTAAATTGTACAGTGTGTGAATTATATCTTTTAAAGCTGTTATAGAAGAAAAACAATATTGCTGCTGAACTAGCAACAGTAAATTTGATGATGATGATGAAAGACAATCATTCTAACAAAAGCAACAGCTACCATTTGGCAAGCATCATGCTAGGAGCTTTACACAAATTTACCTCACAATAATTCCTTAAGTTAAACATAACTGTATTGTCTCACTTTTCCATGAGGTGCAAGGAGCTCAGGTAGCTCATGTTATTTGTGTAGGATCACAGAACTAATCAATGGTGAACTGAAGTGTGTCTGAATCCAAAACGAATGCTCAAACTACCTCTCCAGACCATATCCCTTGAAATTTGGAGTATTTGTTGAAGTGCGAGCCTATAACTCCATTTGGGGTAAGGGAGAAAGGAGGAGTCCTACTCTTTCACTTTAATAAAAGAAATCTAATGCCTTCATGTGAGCATCTCAAGTTCCAAAACGATGCTAGTCTTGAGCCACATATACCTCTATGAGATAAAGTCTGAGTTGGAATAAAAGATATGATGACTAAAAGTATGGCAGCCAGATAGGGACTAATTAGGGAGACAGAATGTTGTTGAATTAAGAACTTGGTCTCTGTTGACAGATCAACTTGAATTTCAATCAATCTTCCACTTTCTCTCTGTGTCATTTTGTGCAAGTCACTAAATCTCTCTAAAACCCACTTATCTCATCTATAAGATGAAACTAATGCCTTTACTAAATAAGTCTGATGTGAGGATTAAGGGCAATAATGCTTGTAAAGCATCTGGAACAGTTCCTGGCATAGATTCAACACTCAATGCATGGCACCTTTTATTGCTACAGTGTAGAACTGGATGGTAACTTTAGCAAAATAGAGTAAAGAGGCAGAAACTGTACTAGTGAGGTAAGATACAGAAATCACAAGACGAGGTGAGTTCAATATTAGGGAAAAAAACAACTGTGTTTGTCCTGTGTTTTTCTCTCAACAGCAGAAGGAAATTAAACATCTTCTCCAGAGATATACAGGGCTGGGTGAATCTGAAGGGACTTGGGGGAGGAGAAAAAGGGCAGAGTTAACTTTCTGTGGACTCTTAGGACTTTATGGAATCAGTACAAAATTATTTTATCCCAGCCTCTACACTCAGTGTATATTGAAGATAATTTTATAACTATCCCTCTCCCTTCCTCTCTCTTTTAAGCAATGAACTTTATGTAGATGCCATCTCAGACATTACATACATAACTAAGAGATAAGTAAGAGGTTACAAATATTGTTACCATTAATAGTAGGGAGAGCCCAGATTCCACAGATGACTCAGATTTAGTACTAAACAATGTATATTGGGTCCTCCTCAAGTGGTTCTCTTGTCTCCTAATAATCTGAGGATGAAATGAAAGGGTTCAGTAAAGACTCCCATTCTGCCTCACTTTTTAAAATTATAAATATAATATTTACATGTGGGAATAAAAATTAAACCATACAGAGGTAAATAAAAGGAAAGCCTAAAATGCTTCTCCTTCCCACCTTTGTTCCACCTCTAATCTTAATTTCCAATTGTAACAGGCAGTTTTTATATTTAATTTTTCTTGTGGTTACTTCCATTACTATAAATTAGTGGTTCTCAAATATCTGTGTACATAAGAATTACCTGAAAAGCTTGCTGCTTGCTTAGAAAGCAGATTACTGGGCATCACTCCAAAAACATATGGGGTATAGCCAAGGAATCTGAATTTTTTAAAACTACAGTGGGTAATTTAGACTCAAGTAGTTTGTGGGATGAACTTTGAAAGACACTATTATAAATTATAAATTATGCATTTATATCTCTATATTTTAACCAAACAACTTATTAGCAGTGACTTTTCAATATTGAAGATGGGAAATTTTAGCACACAATTTGCTCTCCCTTTCAACATTTTGTAACATTATTTTAGTCTTTAGTTCTCTATTGATTGCCATTTTAATTTTATAATGCAACTAAACTTTCACTTATTGACACATCATGTGGTTCAGTTCAGTTCAGTCACTCAGTCTTGTCCAACTCTTTACAACCTCATGGACTGCAGCACGCCAGGCTTCCCTGTCCATCACCAACTCCCGGAGTTTACTCAAATTCATGTCCATTGAGTCGGTGATGCCATCCAATCATCTAATCCTCTGTAGTCCCCTTCTCCTCCTGCCTTCAATCTTTCCCAGCATCAGAGTCTTTTCAAATGAGTCAGTTCTTCGCATGAGGTGGCCAAAGTACTGGAGTTTCAGCTTTAGCATCATTCCTTCCAAAGAAATCCCAGGGCTGATCTCCTTCAGAATAGACTGGTTGGATCTCCTTGCAGTCCAAGGGACTCTCAAGAGTCTTATCCAACGCCACAGTTCAAAAGCATCAATTCTTCGGTGCTCAGCTTTCTTTATAGTCCAACTCTCACATCCATACATGACTACTGGAAAAACCACAGCTTTGTCTAGATGGACCTTTGTTGGCAAAGTAATGTCTCTGCTTTTTAATATGCTGTCTAGGTTGTTCATAACTTTATGTGGTATATATTGACTTTCACAGTATAGAGTAAGAAATTTAATCTTTCTTACACTTATCTACCTTTCATCCTTCCTCCACCTCCCAGACATCTGTCAACTTTGTGCTCTGTGCTCTGTCACTCAGTCGTGTCCAACTCTTTGTGACCCTTTGGACTGTAGCCCATAAGACTCCTCTGTCCATGGGATTTCCCAGGCAAGAATACTGGAGTGGGTTGCCATGCCCTCCTCCAAGGGATCTTCCTGACCTATGGATCAAACCTGAGTCTCCCGTGTCTCCCGCATTGCTGGGGAATTCTTTATTGCTGAACTATTGGAGAAGCCCAGCTTTACCTTTACTATAATCAAATTTACTATGAAATGATTCTACAACCAAAAGGCATAAACATATCTATATTGATATGATTAGTGTAAACCTTATTTCCTTCTGAATCAAGGTGCATTTTTGTACAATCAGATCAGATCAGATCAGTCGCTCAGTCTGTCGACTCTTTGCGACCCCATGAATCACAGCACGCCAGGCCTCCCTGTCCATCACCAACTCCCGGAGTTCACCCAGACTCATGTCCATCGAGTCAGTGATGCCATCCAGCCATCTCATCCTCTGTCGTCCCCTTCTCCTCCTGCCCCCAATCCCTCCAAGTATCAGAGTCTTTTCCAATGAGTCAACTCTTCGCATGAGGTGGCCAAAGTACTGGAGTTTCAGCTTTAGCATCATTCCTTCCAAAGAAATCCCAGGGCTGATCTCCTTCAGAATGGACTGGTTGGATCTCCTTGTAGTCCAAGGGACTCTCAAGAGTCTTCTCCAACATCAGTTCTTTGGCGCTCAGCCTTCTTCACAGTCCAACTCTCACATCCATACATGACCACAGGAAAAACCATAGCCTTGACTAGACGAACCTTTGTTGGCAAAGTAATGTCTCTGCTTTTGAATATGCTACTAGGTTGGTCATAACTTTCCTTATAAAGACATATAAATATATGTCACAAAACCTTAAGCACTAAGAATCTGTGCTACTGCTCCAGTTTTTCTTACACTGTATCAATTGCTTAAAATCAAATCAGTTTCCTCCATATTTGAGTTGTGACTTTCTTGTATATATTTTTCTTTCTGGAGAACTTATTTTATCCTAATGATCAGAAAATATATACTTTTATTACTGTATCACTAAGATCATACAATTTCTTAGTCACACCACTACTTTCTGGGTTGGCTGAATCCTGGGAGCTTCTTTTTAGTATAAGACTATATTATTCTATTGCTTCTTAGAAGCACCCTCTCCTCAACTTCATGTTAGTTAAAAGTGAACTCAAATTTCCAAAATGGAAAATTATCTGAATCTTAGCACATCTGAAAATATCTTTATTTTGCCTTCATAAATGATTGCTATTTTAGGTGTGTGTAGAATTCTTGGTTGAAAATAATTTTCTAGGACTATTTGAAAATTTAAAACTTCTCTGCATCAAAGGACACAATCAGCCAAGTGTAAAGGCAACCTATGGAACAGGAGAAAATATTTTCAAATCATATACATGACAGAGAGTTGATATCTAGAATACATAAAGAGCTCCTACAACTCAACAACAACAAAATAACTCAATTAAAAGATGAGTAGGGAGGGAGTTTTCCTGGTGGTCTAGTGGTTAGGATTCAACAGTTTCACTGCCATGGCCCAGGCTCAATCCCTGGTCAGGGAACTAGATCCCACAAGCCAAAATGGGGGGAAAAAGATGAACAAAAGACTTGAATAGACTTTTATCCAAAGAAGATACATAAATGGTCTATAAGCATATGAAAAGATTCAACACCACTAGTCATTAGGGAAATGCAAATCAAAACCACAATGAGAAATCACAATGTACCTGTTAGAATGACTAATATAAAAAAAAGAAAGAAAATAACAATTGTTGGTGAAGATGCAGATAAATTGGAATCTTTGTACACTGTTGGGAATGTAATAAAATGGTGCAGCCACCATGGAAAACAGTATGGTGGTTCCTCAAAAAGTTAAAAACAAAACTGCCACATGATCTAGTAATTTCACTTCTGGATATATCACCAAAAGAACTGAAAGCAAGGTCTCTCTATTCACCCATGTTCGTACCAGCATTGTTCACAATAGCCAGATGGTGGAAGCAACCCAACTGTTCATCAATGGACAAATCAGTAAACAAAATGTCATATGTATTACATACAATGGAATATTATTTAGCCTTCAAAAGGAAGGAAATTCTGATACAGGCTTCAATGTGGATGAAACTTGAAGATATTTTATTAAGTGAAACAAGCCAGTCATGAAGATAAATGCTAGGGACTTCCCTGGTGGTCCAGTGGATAAGAATCCTCCTTGCAGTGCAGGGAATGAGGGTTTGATCCCTGGTTGGGGAACTGAGATTGCACATGCTGCAGGGCGGCTAAGGCTGCATGCCACAACTAGAGAGTCCATATGCTGCAATGACTTCGGGTGCCACAACTAAGACCCCACACAGTCAAACAAATAAATAAATATTTTTTTTAAAAGACAAGACTGTATGATTCCTTTTATATTCAGTGCCTAAATGAGTTGGATCCATAGAGACAGAAAGTAGAGTAGTCTTTGCCAGGAGCTAAGGTAGGGGAATGGGGAGTTATTGTTTAATGGGTATAGAGTTTCAGTGCTTCAGGATGAAAAAGTTCTGGAAATTTGTTGGATAACAATGTGAACTTAACATCACTAATCCATACACTTAAAAATGGTAAGTTTTTAAGATGGTAAATTTTGTGCTATGTGCATTTTATACAATTTGAATTTTTTAATGCTGAAAATAATAATAATAATTTTCCATTAGAAATATGAAAGTATTGTTGTATTCCCTCCTGATAATTGACTAATACAATTTTATTGTGATTCTTTTGTAGCTAAGATGTTTTTTCCTCTCTAAAATACTTTATGTTCTTCTCTTCATCTTTGACATTCTGAAATTTCATAAGAATATGTCTAATTTGTCTTGCTGGACATTAGAAAGGTTTCTTTCAATCTGAACATTACAACTTTTCTTCAGTTCCTAGAAATATTATATTATTTTCCATAATTTTATCCCCTCATTCAGTTCAGTTCAGTTCAGTCACTCAATTACCACTGTCTTATTTTTAAGAATTTAGCATGGATCCACCTTCTTAATCTCTCTTCTCATATTTTTACATTCTTCATCTTTTTCTTCTGTCACAGATTTCTTTGATTACTTTATTCATGTCTTTTTCTTCAGTTTATATTTTGGCAATAATGTTGTTCTTATTTGTACTCTGATAATTCTTTTTTCTTAGCAGATTAATTTTGTTTTATATACAAGCTCAAATGTCTCTGATGATACTCATTAAATTTTTTTTAAACTTTTCTTCTCTGAATTATCTGATTCCACTATAGACTTATCTGCCCTGTTTATTGACTTTTGTGCTGGTTGGCTTTTCTCAAATGTAGGATGGTCCTTAGTTGTCCCTTTATTGTTCTCTAAAGTCACTTTTCTGAATAATCAAATAGCTACCTAACAACATTTAGCTGTGACTAGGACACCATTGGAGAAGGCAATGGCACCCCACTCCAGTACTCTTGCCTGGAAAATCCCATGGACGGAGGAGCCTGGTAGGCTGCAGTCCATGGGGTTGCTAGGAGTCCGACACGACTGAGCGACTTCACTTTCACTTTTCATTTTCATGCATTGGAGAAGGAAATGGCAACCCACTCCAGTGTTCTTACCTGGAGAATCCCAGGGACAGGGGAGCCTGGTGGGCTGCCGTCTATAGGGTCGCACAGAGTCAGACACGACTGAAGCGACTTAGCAGCAGCAGCAGCAGCAGCAGCAGCAGCAGCAGCAGCAGCAGGACACCATTAAATGGCAGCCCCCCTTTAAGTAACAGAAGCAAAGTAGCATTCAGGCAGGATGGCTGCAAACAACCTTTGCCTTACCAAACCTCCTTATACACACTATACATTCCCAGCTACCATTAGATAATATCTCAAGGCACACAATATAGCTAAGTCATGCTTCATCATCAGATAGGATGTACCTAAATCTGTATTTGAAATAGTTTATCAAAGAATTTTAAGGGTTGGCTTTGGCTGAAACTAATTATCATTGTATTCAATTCTTTTTTTTTTTTTTTCCTTTGACTGCACCACGGGGCATGCAGTATCTTTGTTCCCCAGCCAGGGACTGAACCCATACTCCTGCAGTGGAAGCATAGAGTCCTAACCTCTGGACCACCAGGGAACTCCCTGTATTTAATTCTTAAAGAGCACTTCAATTTTCTTTTTATTCATTTGTGCTTGAATTATTGTTGTTGTTGTTGTTATTCTTCACAGAAATCTTTTAGGCTATTTGTCAATTTTGTGACAAAGAGTCAATCATCTTGACTATAATTCAGTTCAGTTCAGTCGCTCAGTCATGTACGACTCTTTGTGACCCCATGAACCACAGCATCCCAGGCCTCCCTGTCCATCAACAATTTCCGGAGTTCACCCAAACCCATGTCCATTGAGTTGGTGATGCCATCCAATCATCTCATCCTCTGTTGTCCCCTTCTCCTCCTGCCCTCAATCTTTCCCAGCATCAGGGTCTGCTCTTTTCAAATGAGTCAGCTCTTTGCATCAGATGGCCAAAGTATTGGAGTTTCAGCGTCAGCATCAGTCCTTCCAATGAATATTCAGGACTGATCTCCTTTAGGATGGACTGGTTGGATCTCCTTGCAGTCCAAGGGACTCTCAAGAGTCTTCCCCAACATCACAGTTCAAAAGCATCAATTCTTCGGGGCTCAGCTTTCTTTATAGTCCAACTCTCACATCCATACATGACCACTGGAAAAATTATGATTAGAGCACATTTAAAGCAATTATGATTAGAGCACATTTAAAGTACAAGATAACACAATATACTGAAAATGAACAGATGAGTGAAAGTCTTAGTTTTGGTTCCCTCAGAAGCAGAGCCTGAGTAGAGGATTTGAGTGTAAGTAGTTTATTTGAGACGGAGAAGGCAATGGCAACCCACTCCAGTGTTCTTGCCTGGAGAATCCCAGGGACAGAGGAGCCTGGTGGGCTGCCATTTATGGGGTCACACAGAGTCGGACATGACTGAAGTGACTTAGCAGCAGCAGCAGCAGCAGTTTATTTGAGAACTGACTCTAGGAAGCTCCAGGAAGAGAGAGGGGAAACAAGAAACAGAAGTAGGCTAATGAAGAGTACATTATTGAGCAAATGACCACGGTGGATGACTGGGACAGAATCCTGCTGGCAATTTCTAGGAGATCACATAAGTTATCCTGTAGAGTTATATACTATATACTTCATAGTGCCTGCCCACCAGTTTTTCTTTTCCTTTCATTTTTTTGCCTAAAGGTTTCCTAATTTCTTGCAAGCTCAGCTATGACTCTAATAATTTTCATAATAGTTGTATTTTCTAACTATTTCTGTATTTCCTAACTATTACATTGTAGGAGAGTTTTCAGTTTAATTTACCACATTATCCATTTCCCCACAAATATAAATGTTAAGACTAAAGAAAGACTAAACAAAATCAATAAAATTATAAGATGTAAATATCTTAGAAAAATGCCTAGCACCCTATGAGAGCTTATTAAATGTTGTCATTTGCTAATAATGAGATGATAGTAACAGAAATCATAGATGTAGGTGCAGTATTGAAAGAAAAAGAGTGAAAAATTGATAGGACTACTCTTGGTGTTCCTGAAAGGAAGAACAACAAGAGTGTCCCAACAGTGTTCCATTTCTATTACTCTCACTAAAGTCCCATTCTCTGAACATGTCTCAGTTTGCATACTTGAACAACATATATGAATTATGTGAGAAAACATTTCATTTTATTAGCAGGTGGTATAAGAACATTTTTGTAGGGAAAGAACAGTTTTATTAAAAAGGGTTTGATAAGCTCACTATGGGGTAGAAATAATTTTCAGATTGCTGAAGTTTCATCAGAAATGAGAGAGGGTCACAGCCTATTAAATAAGAACATGTTTGGGAGTTTCCTCGGGGAAGGATCAAGGAGATGAGGCCCCTAACTGTTGGAGTGCCTGAAGAAAGATTTAGAGGAAGAATCAAAGTGTTGAATGGAGACATTTCAATACTGCTGTGTGTTGTGAACTAAAGCTTCTCTCCTGTAAGTCCCCTTTGAAATCCTTGATACAACTTTCACTATTCGCTAATCATTTTAAGTGAATGGAGTTTCAGTTTGGAGGAGCCCAAAAAGACCTGAGTGACATGGAATTCCCTGGTGGTCCAGTGGTTGGGATGCCACTCTTTCACTGCTGAGGGTGCAGGTTCAATCCCTGGTTGGGGAACTAAGATCCCACAATGCTCAACACACAGCCAGAGAAATAAAAAAGACCCGAGTGACAATACCAATACTCCTCCCCCTTGAGAGCGGGAGCAGTGAGATATTCTATGAACTGCCCCTCCAACTAAAGGACTGAATGGAGAAAAGAAGGGCCTTCTGGAGAGAAGGAGCAACGTGGAGCATCTTCTTGGAAATGAAAGCAGATCAATGACGATACATACCAGAGTACTGGGTGGTAATGAGGCAAGACGTTTGACCAGAAAAGGCAGGGGAGAGCCTTCAGTGCTGAGCCAAGGGCATATAATTTTTAATATAGATGATAAGGATCATTGAACATTTTTCAAGCCGGGTATGTATTCCCATTTAATAGGTAATTATTGAGAGTTTGAGATAATGCTTTGTAGAGAAGTAAGACCAAAGGCAGGCCAGAAAACTAATTTAGGACTATTGTACAGTCTCGGCCTAAGGAGGGTGAGAACATAGATAAAAAAAAGGACAGCTGGCCTGGAGGTGATGGGAAAAATTCGATAACTATCTATAAGATAGAACTGATGAACTTAGGAACAGCATTGTACTAGTAAGGTAGGCTAAGCTGCAGTAAAAAATACACCTAAATATATATAATGGTATAAACAATATAAAAGTTTATTTCTTGTTTATTCTCCAAGAAAGATGTTCCTTGTCAGCTGGAGACTCTCCTTCATTTGATGATTCAAGAATCCAGTCTCCTTCCATCTTCTGATTCCAATATCCATTAGAATCTTCATGATAGTCAGCAAAAGGGGAGGGAGAATGTGAAGGGGGCACACCCTCATTTGAAAAACTGGCCAAGAAATGGCTCACAACATTTCCACACACATTCCACTCACTAGTACTTAGTACCATGGCCATATCTTACTGAAGTTTGAGAAATGTAGTCTAGCTGCATGCCCACAAAGAATGAAAAATGGATTTTGGAAAACATCTAGAATTCTCAACATGATCACTGAGGGAAAGAACAGATCTTAGAGTAACTCCCAGAATTCAGATTAAATAACTAGATGACTGGAATACAGGTTTGATTGGAGAGAGGCAGGATAATGAGTTCAGTCTGAAACATTACTGAGTTAGAGATGCTCATGAATTATTAGGTTGGTGCAACAGTAATTGCGGTTTTTACATTGTTGAAATTTGCCTTTGATATAGAAATACATTCTTAAATAAATGTGGTTATGTTATACATCATTTTAATGAGCATTTCTCAATTTATTATTTTTTTGCTAATGACTTACATATTTTAGACTTTGGAAATTATGCTAGACAAAAAGCAAATTTGAGCGATTTTCTTATTTGAGTTCAAAATGGGTCATAAGGCAGCAGAGACAACTTGCAACATCAACAATCCATTTGGCCCAGGAACTGCTAACGAATGTACAGAGCAGTGGTGGTTCAATAAGTTTTACAAAGGAGATGAGGGCCTTGACAATAAGGAGCATGTGGCCAGCCATCGGAAGTTGACAACAATTGAGAACCATCATTGAAGCTGATCCTCTTACAACTGCATGAGAAGTTGCTGAAGAACTCAACGTCGACCATTCTACAGTCATTCAGTGCTTGAAGCAAATTGGAAAGGTGAAAAAGCTTGATAAGTGGGTGCCTCATGAGCTGAATGCAAATCAAAAAAATTGTCGTTTTGAAGTGTTGTTGTCTCTTATTCTATGCAACAATAACGAACCATTTCTCTATTGGACTGTGACCTGTGATGGAAAGTGGATTTTATATGACAGCTGGTGATGACCAGCTAAAGTGGCTGGTCCTAGAAGAAGCTCCAAATTACTTTCTAAAGCCAAACTTGCACCAAGAAAAGGTCACTGTCACTGTTTGGTGTTCTGCTGCCCGTCTGATTCACTACAGCTTTCTGAATCCCAGGGAAACCATTACATCTGAGGAGTATGCTCAGCAAATCAACAGGATGCACTGAAAACTGCAGTGCCAGCAGCCTACACTGGTCAACAGAAAGGGCCCAATTCTTCTCCGTGACTACACCCAACTGCATGTTGCCCAACCAATGCTTCAGAAGTTGAACGAATTGGGCTACAAAGTTTGGCCTCATCTGCCATATTCACCTGACCTCTCGCCAACTGACAACCACTTCTTCAAGCATCTTGACAACATTTTGCAGAGAAAACACTTCTACAACCTGCAGGATGCAGAAAATGTTTTCCAAGAGTTTGTCAAATATCAAAGCACAGATTTTTATGCTACAGGAAAAAACTAACTTATTTCTCATTGGCAGAAATGTGTTAATTACAATGGTTCTTATTTTGATTAATAAAGATATATTTGAGTCTAGTTGTTTGTTGTTGTTGTTGCTACTGTTCAGTCACCAAGTTGTGTCCAACTCTTCATGATCCCATGAACTCAAGTACACCAGGCTTTCATGTCCCTCACTATCTCCCAGAGTTTGGTCAAGTTCATGTCCATTGCATTGGTGATGCCATCCAACCATCTCATCCTCTGTTGCCCTCTCCTCGTTCTGCCCTCAGTCTTTCCCAGCATCAGGGCCTTTGCCAATGAGTCAGCTGTTCACATCAGGTGGCCAAAATATTTGAGTTTCAGTTTCAGCATCAGTCCTTCCAATGTGTATTCAGGGTTGATTTCCTTTAAGATTGACTGGTTTGATCTCCTAGTTATAATGATTTAAAATTCAAGGTCTGAAACTGCAATTACATTTGCACCAATCTACCTGTGGGAAATATCCACTATATCAGTCTATGCACATCTTTAAGGATTATAGACATACAACTTTGGCTATTATGTTCCCCTGGAGCTTCCTGGGTGGCTCAGTGGTAATGAATTTGCCTGCCAAAGCAGGAGATGCAGGAGATGTGGGTTTGATCCCTGAGTTGGGAAGATACCGTGGAGGAGGAAATGGCAACTCACTCCAGTATTCTTGCCTGGACAATCTCATGGACAGAGGAGCCTAGTGGGCTACAGACCATGGGATTGCAAAGAATTGGACACGACTGAGCACACATGCACTAAATCTTGTATAAGCTTTAAATGTGTATGCAACATGCAGAAGATTTATTTGAATCAAATCTCTGAAAACTTTTCCATTGAATCCTCCATTGGTCTGTACTCACAGGCACAGATGGGAAAAATACAACTTAATATTATTCCAAAGCAGGAAGCAAATTGATTTCCCACGAAAGCTAAACGATATGTTCTATTCAAAACAGAATTATTACACAGTGCACAGCCATCCACAATCGAAAGAGACTGTGAGCATTATCCTGGCATGGCTGTGCTTAATTTCAAATCATGGGACTGGCAGAGGTGGGATTCTTTGCTTGTTTATTTTTCAGAGATCTCCTTTTAAAAATAAGCTCTATGCACTTGAGGAAGCTGAAAAGGAGCTGTTAAAGTATCTGATGCTTTGAGAGTAGGCTCACTTCAGTTCTGATTCTCTCAAAGTAAATTGCTTCAACATGAAATCAACTCTCAAATTCTAAGGTACCATCTTCTCACTGTCTGTAAACCAGCCATTAAGACAAATCTGAGTGTTGTTAAGCTCACTTGGTAAGTCAACAAGACTTCAGTGTTTTTGATGATTATCTTGGGGTCTGAGAGTGTCTTGTCACCTATAAGACAGGTTTTTCACTTGAATGATCCAGGTGACTGGATAAATTTAAATAGTTCCATCTTTTTTTACCTTCAAGAAAATAATAAAGTATGTATCTTCATTATTAATAAACCCATATAATAACACTTAAATTAAGACTTTCTGAACCTTTTATGTGTCAAACTTTGTTTCATTATTAATTGTGTGATATTGGTACAAGATAAATGCCTCACTTGGTACCATCACAAAACAGGAAGTTTGGTGAGTCTACATATTTTAACACATTCAGTCAAGGTCAGCTGAGATAATATAATTCAATAATAAATGGCTATAAAGTATGCTTAAGGATTGTCCAAAATATTATCATGTGAAATATAGGAAAACAGGAGAAAAAAATAAAATAAAATATATAAAATAAAAACATTATGGAAACATGTATATCACAAATATACCCAAGTATTTCAAGAGAGAAAGGGAGAGAGACACACAGAGAGAATGTGTACACAGTGCTTTTTGCCTTTGGAGGAAAAAGACTCTGGCTGTACAATAGTTTGAGTGTTAGAAAAGACCCGAGCACAAAATGCCAAAATGACATAAATGAAAAAGGCTCTCTTGCTATCCTTCACAGAACAAATATTTTTCTACTCATACCAATGAAAACCCCAGATACTAAACAGCCAGCCAATATGTGTTTACTTCTCCCTATTATGTAACCTGTCTTTCCCCTAACTCTCATACTCCACAGGGAAGTCAGAGTTCTACAAACAACCTGAGATGAAATCATCATTATTATGGCTTTTGCATGCCGTGTTATGGCCTGGTCCCATAATTCTAAGGGCTAAGCCCATAGAGATGAAAAAGATTAGCAAAAGCTCTTTGCCACTCTAGCTGCGGGAGTCCACTTGGAGGGCTTCTCCACTGACTAACCCCCATGGAAATCTAGTGCCGGATTTTGTATCACTACAAAACACAAGGCTGCTTTATACACCTCTTTACGTGGATGCCAGATGGAGCTGCCAGTAGGAGAAAATGACTAGGTCTTGAATCTATATTTCTTCCAGGTTTGAGGGAAAAAGGAAAATCCGTCACATGTCAATTGATAACATGTCTTTGTCAGTCTTTGTCCTTCTCCCTCATTGGGAGTTCATTGCTTCAATTAATTTCTACCTTAATTAATATTCATCAAGTGTCCACAGTAAGTTAGGCCCAGCTGGGGGTAGGGGACCAAATAAGGACAGTCACACTCTCTGCCCATATTACTAGTGTGGAATGTATTCATCAATATGGAAATTTCCAGCACCCCCACTGACCTTGAATTGCTGGTCTACATGAACTCTTCAGAAGTAATTATTAAGCCATCTGCCTTATGTAGACATATATGACCCTAGAGGAATTCCAGTGCAAGTAAGAGGTACATCTGTCTGATAGATCTGCCTTTGCCTGTGCCAAGGACCTTTTTATACAACTCCCTGTAATAAGATGTTTACAGGATGTCAACAAACCACAATCCTAACTATAGAAAAATATGCACATTTATTTTTCTCTGCAAAAAACAAAATGGAGAGTAATAATGTTGACACTTAGAATGTATTTGGCAACTAGTTTCAGATGAATCTGGTTACAAAAGAGAAGGCATAAAGAGATAACCTAGTGTTCTCTCAGCTCTCTATGAAACAAAACTGAGTTACAAGATTTCCAAGTGTGAAATGATGACAATTTTCTAAGTTTCCTTTGCTCTGAAATTTATTGCTTAATATTTCTCAGTGGCAGGCACAGTCAGTGGCAGTCATCTGTATTCTTTTCAGGATAAAGAGCAAACCGAATTTGCCTAGTCTATTAGCTTTAGAGCTACCTATAAATGCAAATAAACTCTTACCTGTATTTCCTATATTTGAAAACTTGCACATTGATAGGTAGACATGAATATTTTTATACAAGTCCACACCAAGGTTGAGGCATTTTTTAAGATTATTTTGAACCATTCTAAATTATTGATTCTGGCTTAAGGGGAGTAATGAAAATTATTCTGTTTCCACAGGAAATTAATTTTGTTACCTTTCTTGGTAATAAAGGCAAAGCTCTCTGGATCCAGTGTTTCACTAGTACCTTCAAAAATGTCCATTGTTTATTCTGCTTGTTTTAAATTGAAGGTTTTAAAATGTTTGCATTATCAACAGATCTTCTTCACAACTAATGGGCACCTCAATTTGTCTTAAATGACATGCAACAATATTCTACACTGCAGCAATGCCCACCTTTGCATAATACTCCAGGTTTCACACTTGGGCTATAACTAATTCATTTACTGATATCTGGGGCTTAGAAAGTCAAATGTCCTTTTCTATCAATTTAGCTTACAGAGAGCATAATAGAGTAAAAGGTCAATGATCTGACATAATCTTATAGTCTACTATGGTATAGTGTCCTAGGTTTCTGCAGAAAGAGATGGCACACTCAACCGGATAACTGAGGAGGATTTAAGGACTGGACCATTTACAAAGGTGTGGGAATCTGAAGCCTGAAGAAACAAGGGGAGGGTGTCATTACTAGAAGCTGGAGAGAGTATCTATAAGGAGACAGTTATGACCTTCATTAAGAGGGAAGCAGTGAGCTTCTGGTGACTAGGCAGAGATGGAACCAGGTGTAAATATTTTCATTCTTCTCACTTTCCTATTTCTTGCAGGTGCCTCATATTGGCCAAATGGGAAGTCAAATGGCAAAGGGAACTTACTGAAGCAGTCTGCAGAGGTCAATGTCTCTGGGCACAGAGTAGCAAGCAGAGTAATACAAGGATATGGGACATAAAAGGGCACATGTAAGACATTCAGCCAAGAAGCCCTGCCTTATCATTGGGTGTTTTTGGACATTACTCTAATGATAATGCCAAGACCTCTTCATGTCACAGGGTGAAAGGCAAGATTAATACAGCATGTACTGTACCATAAATATATTAATTTAATAAACTATATAATAAATTTGGCTTAATAAGTTATAATAAATAGTACACTGTATTGTAAATGTGGTAGTCTTCCCAGGTGGCACCATGGTAAAGAATTCACCTGCCAACACAGGAGACTCAAGACATGCAGGTTCGATCCCTTGGTCAGTGAGATCCCTTGAAGTAGGAAATGGCAAACCACTTCAGCATTCTTGCATGGAAAATTCCATGGACAGAGGAACTTGGAGTGTTACAGTCCACAGGGTCACAGAGAGTTGGAGATAACGGCTGAACCATAAATATAATAATTTAAGTAAACTATATAAGAAATAGTACATTGTATTGTAATTGTGGTGGCCTATAGTTATGATGCACTGATAAACTGTTTTCTGAAAATTCAGCATCCCAGAGCTATACTGGTTTAATAGATTATAGGTATTTATCAATAACATATCAGAACTTCATGAAGTGAAATAATCTGTTGCAGGAGATTAATGTGCAGTTCTGAGTCTGCATTAACACATTTTGAAAAACTTTACAATATTTGTAACTTAATCTTTCATTTCTTTTTATGTTTTCCCAAATGTCACTGTATATATAGTAATTATGCCTTTAATTTAATGGATTGTTCATGTTAACACAACTGGTTTAGTCTTGAATACAAAATGTCAATAATTTGACAAAAAATGTGCACTTAACTCTAGATCATGAAGTTACTTGAATAATCAAATAAATACTCCATTGGAGTCTTGAGTAGAAATGCTTCCAAACACTATCCAGACACATTATTTCTGCTGCATTAATGACTTTTGGACTCAACATATTCAACCATGTCGTGATGTTTGGGTTAATCTACTTCTGGACTTTTGTCTCTTCCATTGCTTGAAGCATTTCTGGATGAATAATATTTTGAATAACTCATTCACCAGTTGGCTATTCTACTACTGTAATTCTTCCATTAGTATCAGTTGATTCTCATTTCCTCTCGTAGAACTGAATTAGGGGACTCCATCTATAAAAGCTAAGTCATCCCTTGAAATCCGGTTCATTATATTAAATCCTTCAGGCTCCTCTAAAGAGTGCTAACTCTTCAAGTACTCCTCAAACAGAATATTTGGCTGCTTGGCTGATACTGTGACACTACTCAAGGAGTCTTTAATGGCCAGGCAGGGAGCTGGCCCTCCTAAATGACTCATTCTGCCTATCCACCACTGAAATTCCTCATAGTAATCTGTTTGTGTATTGAGACAAAGCCTAGGTGCTAGGTGGCCAGGACTTTGTAGGGTCCTTAAAAGTGTTTCTCAACTTTCTTTTAACCCTTTTGGTAGGTCAACTGAACTTTTAAATTCATCTTTTTATTGAAGGATAATTGCTTTACAGAATTTTGTTGTTTTCTGTCAAATCTCAACATGAATCAGCCATAGGTATACATATATCCCCTTCCTGTTGAACCTCCCTCCCATTTCCCTCCTCGTCGCAAACCTCTAGGTTGATACAGAGCCCCTGTTTCAGTTTCCTGGGCCATACAGCAAAGTCCCATTGGCTATCTATTTTACATATGGTAATGTAAGTTTCCATGTTACTCTTTCCATACATCTCACCCGCTCCTCCCCTCTCATGTCCATAAGTCTATTCTCTATGTCTCTTTCTCCATTGCTGTCCTGTAAATAAGTTCCTTAGTACCATTCTTCTAGATTCCATATATATGCATTAAATATGATGTTTATCTTTCTCTTTATGACTTACTTCACTCTGTATAATTGGTTCTAGATTCATCCACTTCATTAGAACTGACTCAAATGCATTCCTTTTTATGTCTGAGTAATAGCAGAGATATTACTTTGCCAACAAAGGTCCATCTAGTCAAGGCTATGGTTTTTCCAGCGGTCATGTATGCATGTGAGAGTTGGATTGTGAAGAAAGCTGAGCACCGAAGAATTGATGCTTTTGAACTGTGGTGTTGGAGAAGACTCTTGAGAGTCCCTTGGACTGCAAGGAGATCCAACCAGTCCATTCTGAAGGAGATCAGCCCTGGGATTTCTTTGGAAGGAATGATGCTAAAGCTGAAACTCCAGTACTTTGGCCACCTCATGCAAAGAGTTGACTCATTGGAAAAGACTCTGATGCTGGGAGGGATTGGGGGCAGGAGGAGAAGGGGACGACAGAGGATGAGATGGCTGGATGGCATCACTGACTCCATGGACGTGAGTCTGAGTGAACTCCGGGAGTTGGTGATGGACAGGGAGGCCTGGCGTGCTGCGATTCATGGGGTCGCAAAGAGTCGGACACGACTGAGCGACTGAACTGAATTGAACTGAATATTCCATTATGTATATGCACCACAAATTCTTTATCCATTCACCTGCCGATGGACATCTAAGTTGCTTCCGTGTTCTAGCTATTGTGAATAGTGCTGCAACAAACAATGGAATACATGTGTCTTTTTCAATTTTGGTTTTCTCAGGCTATATGCCTAGGAATGGGATTTCTGGGTCATATGGTGGTTTTATTCCTAGTTTTTAAAAGTATCTCTATACCGTCTTCCACAGTGGCTGTATCAATTTACATTCCCATCAATAGTGCAAGAGTGTTCCCTTTTCTCCACACCCTCTCTGGCATTTGTTGTTTGTAGACTTTTTGATGATGGCCATTCTGACTGGTATGAGGTGATATCTCATTGTAGTTTTGATTTGCATTTCTCTAATAATGAGCGGTGTTGAGCATCTTTTCATGTGTTTGTTAGCTATCTGTATGTCTTCTTTGGAGAAATATCTGTTTAAGTCCTTTTCCCACTTTTTGATTGGGTTGTTTGTTTTTCCAGTACTGAGTTGTATGAGCTGCTTGTATATTTTGGAAATTAATCCTTTGTCAGTTGTTTCATTTGTTATTATTTTCTCCCATTCTGAGGGTTGTCTTTTCACCTTGCTTATAGTTTCCTTTGCTGTGCAAAACTTTTAAGTTTAATCAGGTCCCACTTGTTTACTTTTGTTTTTATTTCTGTTACTCTAGGAGGTGGGACATAGAGGATCTTGCTTTGATTTATGTCATCAAGTGTTCTGCCTATGTTTTCCTCTAAGAGTTTAATAGTTTCTGGTCTTACATTTAGGTATTTAATCCATTTTGAGTTTATCTTTGTATATGGTGTTAGGAAGTGTTCTAATTACATTATTTTACATGTAGCTGTCCAGTTTGCCCAGCACCATGTACTGAAGAGGCTGTCTTTGACCCTTTGTATATTTTTGCCTCCTTTGTCAAAAAATAAGGTACCCATAAGTGCATGGGTTTATTTCTGGGTTTTCTATGCTGTTCCATTGGTCTATATTTCTGTTTTTGTGCCAGTACTATACTGTCTTGATGACTGTAGCTTTGTATAGGCTGAAGTCAGGAAGGTTGATTCCTCCAGCTCCATTCTTCTTACTCAAGACTGCTTTGGCTATTCGGGGTCTTTTGTGTTTCTATACGAATTGTGAACGTTTTTGTTCTAGTTCTGTGAAAAATGTCATTGGTAATTTGATAGGGATCACATTGAATCTGTAGATTGCATTTGGTAGTATAGTCATTTTCACAATATTGATTCTTCCTACCCAGGAACATGCAATATCTCTCCATCTGTTTATGTCATCTGATTTCTTTCATTAGTGTCTTATAGTTTTCTGTGTACAGTTCTTTTGTCTCCTTAGGTAAGCTTATTCCTAGATATTTAATTCTTTTTATTGCAATGGTGAATGGGATTGATTCCTTAATTTCTCTTTCTGATTTTTCATTGTTAGTATGTAGAAATACAAGTGATTTCTGTGTATTGACTTTGTATCCTGCAACTTTGCTAAATTCACTGATTAACTGTAGTAATTTTCTGATACTATTGTTAGGGTTTTCTGTGTACAGTATCATGTCATCTGCAAACAGTGAAAGCTTTACATCTTCTTTTCCAGTCTGGATTCCTTTAATTTCTTTTTCTTCTCTGATTGCTGTAGACAGGACTTTGAGAACTTTGTTGAATAATAGTGGTGAAACTGGACACCCTTGTCTTGTTCCTGATCTTAGGGGGAATGCTTTCAGATTTTCCGCCATTGAGAATAATGTTTGCTGTGAGCTTATCAGGCCGTTACTGTGTTGAGGTAGGTTTCTTCTATGCCCATTTTTTTAAGAGTTTTAATCATAAATGGGTGCTGAGTTTTGTCAAAGGCTTTTTCATCATCTATTGAGATTATCATATGGTTTTTATCTTTCAATTTGTTAATGTGGTGTATCACATTGATTGATTTGCATATATTGAAGAATTCTTGCATCCCTGGAATAAACCCAACTTGATCATGGTGTATGAGCTTTTTAATATATTTGCTGAATTCTGTTTGCTAAAATTTTGTTGAGGATTTTTGCATCTATGTTCATCAGTGATATTGGCTTGTAGTTTTATTTTTCTGTGTTGCCTTTGTCTTGTTTTGGTATCAGGGTGATGGTGGCCTCATAGAATGAGTTTGGAAGTGTTCTTTCCTCTGCAATTTTTTGAAAGAGTTTTAGAAAGATAGGCATTAGCTCTTCTCTAAATGTTTGATATAATTCTCCTGTGAAGCCATCTGATCCTGGGCTTTTGTTTTTTGGGAGATTTTTTATCACAGCTTCAGTTTCAGTGCTTGTAATTGGGTTGTTCATAGTTTCTATTTCTTCCTGGTTTAGTCTTGGAAGATTGAGCTTTTCTAAGAATCTGTCCATTTCTTTCAGGTTATCCATTTTATTGCCATATAGTTGTTCATAATAGTCTCTTATAACCCTTTGTATTTCTGCATTGTCTGTTGTAACCTCTCCTTTTTCTTTCTAATTTTGTTGATTTAATTCTTCTCTCTTTTTTTCTTGATGAGTCTTGCTAAAGGTTTATCAATTGCGTCTATCTTCTCAAAGAACCAGCTTTTAGTTTCATTAATCTTTACTATTGTTTCTTTCATTTCTTTTTCATTTATTTCTGTTCAGATCTTTATGATTTCTTTCCTTCTACTTCTTGGCTTCCCTGGTGGCTTAAAAGGTAAAGCATCTGTCCACAGTGTGGGAGACCCAGGTTCGATCCCTGGGTCGAGAAGATCCCCTAGAGAAGGAAATGGCAGCCCACTCCTGTACTCTTGCCTAGAAAATCCCATGGACGGAGGAGCCTGGTAGGCTACAGTCCATGGGATCACAAAGAGTCAGACACAACTGAGTGACTTTCTTTTCTTTTTCCTTTTCTTCTACTAATTTTGGGGTTTTTTGGTTCTTCTCTTTCCAATTGTTTTAGGTGTAATGTTAGGTTGTCTATTCAATGTGTTTCTTCTTTCTTTAGGGTGTCCACTTTCACCACTATTATTCAACATAGTTCTCAAAGTCCTAGCTACAGATTATATTGCTAAACTTCCCTCTTAGAACTGCTTTTGCTTCATCCCATAGGTTTTCAGTTGTGTTTTCATTGTCATTTGTTTCTAGAAATTTTTTGAGTTCCCTTTTGATTTCTTCTGGAACCTGTTGGTTATTTAGGAATGTGTTGTTTAATCTCCATGTGTTTGTGTTTCTTACAGCTTTTTCTTGTAATTGATATCTAGTCTCATAGTGATCTGTTAGGAGAAGTTGCTTGATATGATTTTAATTTTCTTAAATTTACTGAGGTTTGATTTGTGTCCCAAGATGTGGTCTATCCTGGAGAATGTTCCATGTGCACTTGAGAAGAAGGTGTATTCTTCTGCATTTGGATGGAATGTCCTGAAAATATCAATGAGATCCATCTCATCTAATGTATCATCTAAGACTTGTGTTTCCTTATTAATTTTCTGTTTTGATGATCTGTCCATTGTTGTGAGTGGGAGTGTTGAAGTCTCCTACTATTACTGTGTTCTCTTTTTATGTCTGTTAGTGTTTGTCTTATGTATTGAGGTGCTCCTATGTTGGGTGCATAGATACTTACAATTGTTATGTCTTCTTCTTGGATTGATCCCTTGATCATTGTGTAGCGTCCTTATCTCTTGTAATCTTCTTTATTTTAAGGTCTATTTTGTCTGATATGAGGATTGTTACTCCAGCTTTCTTTTGCTTTCCATTTGCATGCAATATATTTTTCCATCCTCTCACTTTCAGTCTATCTGTGTCTTTAGGTCTGAAGTGGGTTTCTTGTGGACAGCATATATATGGGTCTTGTTTTTGTATCCATTCAGCCAGTCTGTGTCTTTTGGTTGGAGCATTTAATCCATTTACATTTAAAGTAATTATTGATATATATGTTCCTATTGTCATTTTCTTAATTATTTGGAGTTGATTTTGTAGATCTTTTTTTCTTCTCTTGTATTTCTTGACTATATAAGTCCCTTTAACATTTGTTGTAAAGCTGGTTTGGTGGTACTGAATTCTCTTAACTTTTGCTTGTCTGAAAAGCTTTTTATTTCTCCATCAATTTTGAATGAGATCCTTGCCGGGTACAGTAACGTGGGTTGTAGATTTTTCCCTTTCAGTACTTTAAATATATCCTGCCATTCCCTTCTGCCCTGAAGAGTCTCTGCTGAAAGATCAGCTGTTGCTTTTCCCTTGCTGCTTTTAATATTATTTCTTTGTGTTTAGTCTTTGTTAGTTTGATTAGTATATGTCTTGGCATGTTTCTCCTTGGGTTTATCTTGTATGGGACTCTTTGTGCCTCTTGGACTTGATTGTCGATTTCCTTTTCCATGTTGGGAAAATTTTCAACTATAACCTCTTCAAAAATTTTTCTCATACCATTTCTTTTTCTCTTCTTCTTCTGGGACCCTTATAATTTGAATGCTGGTGCATTTGATATTGTCCCAGAGGTCTCTGAAACTATCCTCAGTTCTTTTCATTCTTTTTACTTTATTCTGCTCTTCAGAAGTTATTTCTACCATTTTATCTTCCAGCTCACTGATTCATTCCTCTGCTTCAGATATTCTGCTACTGATTCTTTCTAGCATATTTTTAATTTCAGTAATTGTGTTGTTTGTATTTGTATGTTTATCCTTTAATTCTTCTAGGTGTTTGTTAATTGATTCTTGCATGTTCTCCATTTTGTTTTGAAGGGTTTTGAGTATCCTTACTATCATTATCTGAATTCTTCTTCAGGTAGTTTGCCTATTTCCTCTTAATTTATTTGGACTTCTGGGTTTCTAGTTTGTTCCTTCATTTGTGTAGTATTTCTCTGCCTTTTCATTATTTTTTTTTTTAACTTATTGTGTTTGAGGTCTCCTTTTCCCAGGCTTCAAGGTTGAATTCTTTCTTCATTTTCATTTCTGCCCTCCTAAGGTTGGTCCAGTGGTTTGTATAAGCTTCATATAGGGTGAGATTTTTGCTGAGTTTTTTGTTTGTTTGTTTTTTCTCTGATGGGCAAGGCTGAGTGAGGTGGTAATCCTGTTTGCTGATGACTGGGTCTGTATTTTTGTTTTGTTTGTTGTTTAGATGAGGCATCCTGCACAGGGTGCTACTGGTTGTTAGGTGATACCAGGTCTTGTATTCAAGTGGTTACCTTGTGTGAGTTCTCACTATTTGATACTCCCTCAGGTTACTTCTCTGGTAGTCTAGGTCTTGGAGTCAGTGTTCCCACTCCAAAGGCTCTGGGCTTGATCTCTTAGCACTCCTAATCTTCTCAAATCTTGAATGCAATGTTCAGAGCAACATTGGGGTTGAGATAATCTGCTCAGGCCACCACCAGAGGGATGGTTTTTGTAACCTCCACACAGGTTCTAAGACAGCCTTTTCCAAGTCTCTGAGGACCGAGGTTTCTTCCAGGTCTGTGGTGAAGTTTGTGGTTGAGGGGCAGACAGCTTCTGCATCTTACTGGGGACTCTCTTCACCCTGAAATTCAGCATCCTAATTGTTTGCATATCTTCTGATTACTTTTATCTTTCTTGATTTGGTGCTGAACTGCTAGCTCTGATATGGTCCTCCAGTGGCTAATTATAATCAACCTGCATATGGGCACCGCCCCACAGGAGACCTCAGCAGACCCCCGTGTGTGTGGAATCCATGAAACACCTTGGTGTCTCACTCCTCTCAAACTTTTTTGATTATTACTCCCCACCTAAGAAGACTTTTTAAGACATATTTGCCCAAGTAATTTCTCAACACCGTGAAAATTTTAATACCAGGTCACTTTGCACCTGTTTATGTACTATGTAGGGCCACAAAGCATTATAATACCTAAGATATTTTTGGCTCTACCAAGAATCAGTTTGCTCCCTTGGAGGTGATATCACCTCCATTGAGAAGGCATGTCTTACTTGGAGGAATTGAAGGACTACTTGGAGGCCTTGAAAATTACAGGATACTGGTTCACTTAATTTCCATTTTATCTGGAGGAGAAGGAAGAAGAGTGAAGGGTAATGGCAGAAATGAGATAAAAATAACACTACCGTGACTTTGAACTGAGGTCCTAATCAATCAATCAACAAGTGAGTTACTGCTTTCTGACTGTGCTGTGTAGGCACGCAGATACAAAAGATATAGAGTACAGTGTTTAAAATAAAAAATGGCTCCATTCTATAAATATCCATTTCATATGCACAGGCCCTCTTCTGATGTGCCCCAAGTTTGTGCCATAAATTTCAAGCATAATTGTATTAAGACTTTACTCTGTGGAAGGCACTCTTTAAAAATACTTTCCTATGTACAGGTATGCTTACAAGGATGTGAAAATTCACAAAACTTCAGTGGAAACTCAGGCTTAGTCATTTTGCTATAGAGTCAGGGGAAAGAATATATGATCTGCTTTCTAAGCAGGAGCTTCTAAGTTTTATGCCAGTCCAAGAAAGAGTAATTGTTATGCCAGTAATGTAATTCCCTTCATTTCCTATCTTAGTAATATAAATATTCCTATTAACGCCTATTCCATCACCATAGTAACAATGAAGTCTTCCTGGACCTGAATTTAAAATAAGTACCTAAGAGCACTTGGGCACAGAGCTATGTCCTGGGAAAGTGATTCCTAGACTCAGGTCAGTTGATCTCTCACATCAGAATCACCTGTGGAGCTTGTCAAATGTACAGACCCATATGTTACAGCCAGACTTAGTGGAGAAGAATTACCAGAAGTAATGCCTATGGATCAGCAATGTATTTTTTCAAAATCAGAATTCCAGTGATTCTGATTCACAGCCACATTTGGAAGGCACTGTGGGACAGTCAAAGGTATCTGTTTGTTATAGAAGCAGAAAGAAAATGGCTAAATAGAATTCTGATTCAGATGTTGCTAATCACTGAGTTTGTGACCTTGGGCCAAGCATTTAAAATTACACTGACTTCACACTCTCCTCTGTATGTTTTCTAGTTCCTCCTCATTCCTAGCTTCCTCTCATCCATGAATTTCTCACAGTCCAAGTTGTCTCAGGGCCTCTCTCACCAGCTTCTCTTTGTATTTCTTTCAGCTTCTGCTGCTACTAACAATTTCCTTGCTCTTCCCTTTTGTTTCTTACTCCAACTAACTGAAGGAGATTAAATTGATTCAATCCATCACCATCATCCCTGATAGACAATTTTCTCACAGGCCACTGGAACTACTAGGACCTCTAGGCCAGTAAATCACTTGATAGCCTATAGTTTGGCTGCTTTAGAGTTGGATGGTCTCCCCATTCCAGGCAGCTGAAGCCAAGCATATGGCACACAACAAGGTCATCTGAGCATCTGAAACTGCCTAGACCATTTTCCTTAGTAAACCTTACACTTGAAGTGATAGTTGCCTAAAATAGTCCCTTTCCTCTTTAAAATTGTATAATTTTATTAATATCCGAGCCAAGCATGTGGACAATGACAAGTGTATGCTTGATGCAGTATTATAATCCTAAATAAGTCACCTACTTCTTAAATGAGCTTAAGGAACCATGAAGCAGCCATATTGGTTTCTTATTAGCTTAAGGTCATCCTTGACATGTGGATGTATGATGTATGGATGACCTTATTAGCTTAAGGTCATCCTTACTTATTCCTTAAAAAATACAAGGTTATTGTGGTATCATTCATGAATATTTAAAACAATTATATTTCACTTTTTTATTTTGTTTTTGAAGAAGGGGGTCACCATTAAAACCTAACTCCTACATATGTGCCATGGATTGCATTGCCTCCCATAAGCTTCGGGAACAGAACTTATGGATTATCCTTAACTGTCTTTATCTTCAACTTTTCTTTTCCCCTAGCTCCTTCCTCTCAGTCTATACCCATGTTCACTTCGTTGCCATCTTCAAAAGAAAACTTTCCTCAGACCAAAATCTCAATACAAGTGATGAGCTTGTAGTTTCTTCCTCTGCAATTCAGGGGGGGAAAAAAAAAAGTGATTAGCCCTCATATTTCTTCCCAGTTTTACTCTCACACTTTAATCTATTGCAGTCTGATTTTTGCCCCAGTCGTTCATCTGAAATGATTTTGTACAAAGTGACCAGTACCAGCCTACTTTCTGAGCCCTTTAATCGGGGGGTGGGGGCGTGGGCATGGTTCTTACTTGAAATTTGATACTGCTGAACATTCTTTCCTTCCTAAAACTATCTCTTACCTTGGCTTTTGTGACATAATTCTTTAGTGGTTCTCCTCTTGCATTTCAAATGAATTACTTTTACAGACCATTCATATACAAGGCACCACACTTTGATTACCATCTCTACTCATTTCATGGTCTGAACACTAGTCTTTCCCTAAGGTATTTCCAACTAGTTCTTCTAATATTTTTTCAACTTATAGCTATGTCTTGAGAAGCATTTAAAGATTTCACTTTGAGAGAATGTAGTCAGGTGCAGCAAAAATTTCTTTGCTTCCCCTTTCCTCTCAAGCATTTGCTCACAGTCCAAATGTATCAGTCAGATTTGGCACAAATTTTAAGATATGTCCTTGGTTCCATTCTGAGTATAGTAGATACTGTGTTGTGCCATCTAGATCCTTTTTCATTCTCTCAGCTCTGGTAATGCAACCAAGAGGCAGTCTTCAGTTGTCAACCCTCTCCAAAAACTGCAGCTAGAAAGAGCTGCTACGCTTAAAGTCATGTGTCTTTCCCAGGGGCAACTTGCATCCCATGAACATAATGGAGAATTATATACACATAGCCCCTTTGTTGTAATGTGGGTCAATCCTTCAGGATGCAGCTTTGCCTGTGGGATTGGTTAAAGTCTCTTTTAAGACTATTAACGCCCAAGTTCTCCCTCTGCCCAGTACACTTCCTTCCCTTCTCCTCCAGGTTTTGGTCTGTAAAGCACTCCCCAATAAACCTTCTGGAAGCTAATTTCTCTCTCAGAGTCTGCTTCCCAGTGAGCCCAACCTGTTACTCTGAGTCACATAGGCAGTCAACCTGATTATTCACTATGTCCAGCTTATCACCACCACATGTATGCACACACTTTGCATTTCAACATTCTCTATGTTGCCAGACCTCATGGAAGCCCACCTCTCACTTGGTTCCCAGCAATTAAAAAGGTAGCTAATAATAATCAGTGCAGGGGGTAATGCATGTGAAACACTTTGAAAAGGCATGGAAGAAACTTGAAAATGTTCTTGTAAGTTGATCAGGGAAGCAAACAAATCAAAGAAAAGAAAGCCATAGTGGCATAAAGTTCTGAATTAAGGGAAGTTTTAGAAAGAAATTGTCCTCTACAATGTCCTAGAACTAGGATAAGCACACAGTGAATTTCCTGGGACAGTTCCCCAGACTAACAAAGCATGAGATGGAAAAGTGTGGACAGAAGAATCAACCTGATTATTCATTCTGCCTCAAACAAACTTTTAAGTGTGTGCAATCTAGCACTGGATGAGCTCAAAGAAAGCCTAGCATGACTCTGAGAGCCAGGAGAGCAAGACTTGCCCTTTAAGATTTAATCCCTAGCCTTACAAAACACTTAGTGCCGAATTTAAGAGGATGAAGCGATGGACAAATGTTCAAGTAGTTTCCAAATTCCCCTTGTTTGTTTTCTCTCTGTAGTTTGTGGCCCAACCCTATTCACTCTCCAGATCCATCTACTTTCCCAACTCTCAACTGTGGCCCTTGATTTCACAGACCCTTAAGTTCCTCCTCATAGCCTACTGTCACTGGAAACTAGTATTCCTGTGACAGATGCTTTGTGACCCAATTCTCATAATCTCCCTCATACTTGTATGATCCTTCAAGAGTAGTTTTGACTTGTTTTAGGTTGTGCTCTTGTTTAATCAGTTACAAAGAAAAAATAAAGTGTGGATAAAGTTATAGAGGAGAAGGAAATGGCAACCCAGTCATATATTCTTGCCTGGAGAATCCCAGAGACAGAGCAGCCTGTGGGGCTACAGTCCATGGGGTCGCAAAGAGTCAGACACGACTGAGTGACTAAACAACAACAAAGTTATAGAGAGAACCACTCTACTACTGAAATATGCATGATGGAATGTTAACAGTCAAAGTACTGGTTCAAGCAGTGATATCTGTCTCTTTATGCTCATATGCATGAGTATTGAAAAAAAAATCACCATTATATTGCCAAAATCCAAATGTGAAATGGCTCTTTGATTTGCAGCTGTGACCACTGTATGCAGAGTCACTTGGTTCTCTACCCTGCCTCTCATAGACACTGTTGTCCTCAAGCTATTGTTCTAACTGGGCTCTCCTGCATCCTTCAGATGTTTGCCAGCCCTGTCCAACAGCTGCTAGTGTTTCCCAGCCATGCCCAGCAATGTTGTCCTCTCTTATAGCTGTGATAAAAGTGGTTTTTAAAAGGTTCCTTTTTTGCTTTCTCAGTTTATGGTTACTTCAGTTCTCCATTTGATAGGGGTTTGAGTGTTTATTGCCTACCATTGTATAGTAGGACTAGATTAGTCCAAGCATTTCATCAATGCAAGCAAACTGATAATGTTTTATAGCCCTCTGTCTAATTTAATTGTTGATATACGTTCTGGTTGTCCATTACTGCATAACAACAACTCCACACTTAGTGGTATAAACCAGCAACAATCACCTATTATTATTACTATTATTATTTCACATTTCTGAGGTTGACTGGATTCACCTAGGTACTTCTTGCTCATGGTTTCTTGTTCAGCTACATGCAGGAAGTTGGACTCATCTCAAAGTTTTCCTCACTCCCATGTCTCACGGTGGTGCTGGCAGTTGACTAAGACCTCAGTTGGCTGGAATTGTTGGCCAGAACATGAACATATGACCCCTCTATGTTGCCTAGACTCCATCACAGCATGGCAGTTAGGTTCCAAGAGCAAGCATCCCAGAGAGAAAAAGCCAGATGAAAGCTCTACCACCTTTTATAACCTAATCTTGGAAGTAACATGGCTTAACTTCTGCTATATTCTACTGATCCAAATAGCCATAGAAATTCACCTGGTTTCAGGAGAAGGGAATATAGACCACCTCTCTATGAGAGAATGGCAAAGTACATTTTAAGAAGAGAATGTAGAATGAGAGATATTGTTATGGCCATCATTAGAAAATAGTCTCCAACAATATACACTTTTTAAATTGCACAAATAATATACTCAGTGCTGAAAATTTTGAATACATATAGGTAGAAATTCTTTTTTAATGTTAAACAGGACTTATAATCTGATAAGGAAAATAGAAGCACAGTAAATTTTGGGGTGTTCCATACCTATATGAAAATCATATTTTCTAATCCCAGTGTTAAGATTCTTTGGTGTTTGTGCTGCTTCCAGATATAAAAAGCAGTCTGAGAGATAGTTTGATTGCTTAAATACTGAAAATTTTGAACATTTGATGATTAATGGGGGGTCAGAAAGATAAAGTATATAAAGACAAAGTCCTCTCAGAAACCTCAGTGGATGTTTATTCCACTTACAGAATGTTATAGAGAACTATTCCTTTTTAAAACTTCACTTAATTTGGAGCTTTATTCCACTTTGCCTTTCTTACCTTTGATATGTTTACTTTCCTGAATCAATTATAAGAATATTTTCAGAATTGCTTTCATGCCTTTTCAAAGTGTTCCATGTGTATTACCCCCATTTGATCCCCTGTAGTGCTGTCAGTCATTTGTAATGCAACTAGAACAATTAAGTAACAACTTTGTATTGTCATTTAAAATACTCATTTGCACAGTACAGCCTAAGAAGATAAAAGATGGTAAATCAATGTCATGGCAAATCACAAGGCCACTAAAACAGTATCTAAGAATATATATTGTAAGGGGAAATGTGCATAATATATTAATTTTAATATAAAAGCTGTATGTATATACATTGCAATATCTGTTGTTTCAATTACATGTGTGTATATGAAGAAAATGGCAAGAAGGTAGTGAGATTATAGATAATTTCATTTGCTTCTTTACGCTATTTTATATTTTCCAAGTTTTCTACAGTGAACATGTATTAGGATTTTAACTTAAAACTAAAAGTTTATACATTTAAAAGCAAGGTCAAAAGAAAATAGGAAGAGAAAAAAATCCTCAACACCATCCCTGATGAGGTTTGTATACATCCTTAATTTACCTAATTTTCATTATATTGCTGTGCATCCAACCATTTAACCAATCCTGAAAAGTAGAGTAACTTCCACTTCATATCTTTTGAGAGGTACATTTCAATTGACATAGTTATACTACCTGGATAGATCTCGTTGAAACATGATGATACTTACAAGAGAAACACAAAGCAAAGTGTTATCAACAAATTCTACTTGTAAAATTATAATGGCGGAACTGTATTACCAGTCTAAACTACTAAGAGTTGTGAATTTACACTTGATTCTACAGTTACATTTGTCATCAATATAAGAGAGTGGAATGGAGTTCTTTTTGAGATGGCTTAACCTTTTAAATTCACATTCCCACTTCAAATGACTCATTTGGTGAGAGCAACAATGTCACACGCCAATATGAATAGAAAAGAGGGAGCAAACATAAGAATGGAGGAGACAGAAGCAGCATTTTATAATTTATCAATATGTGAAAGCTTACAATTAGTTTTTATTTAAAAAATAAATACTGGAAGAATAAGTGGATGCTGTGAATATGTGGCAACAGACAGTACAATGGGCCCATGAACTGTAATGATGAATCAACCATTTGAGCTGTGAGTCAAAGTATAGCACATCTACTGCTATGTGTGAGTAGAAAAATAATCCTTGTGTTTCATTCCTGTCTTGCATTGCATTCATTTAACAGGTTTACCAAGTATTACAAAGGTAAATTGATATATTTTAACCAAATAAATGCAAATACTTATAAATTACAAAGGATAATTTCCAAGGATATGTGGGGGACATTTATTCAATCATCATATTACACATTTGCTATAACTCATAGAGAGAGTACCTCTTGGTTTTCCTTCTACCTATCTGGCAACTCTTCACTCTACCTTACGAGTACCTCCTCCTCTCCCCTCCCTTTTTGATTTTGCTGCTGCCACAAATTCACATTCTGTCCTCTTTTCTTTTTACACTGGATAATCTTTTGGGGAGGTTCTACCTTCACCCAAGGCTTCCACCAATACTAATGACAAATGACTAACATCTATGTCACCAATCAGAATATCTCTTCTGTGTTTCAGACCCATAAATCCAACAACTTCTAGACACCTCATCTGAAAGTACCAGAAGGACTTCAAACTCACAGAGTCTAAAACTGATCTCATGATTTTCCCAACCAAACATGGCTTAACTTCAGCATCAGGCCTTCATTTTCTCTTTTGATTATAGAAAAAAATCCAAACTACCCTCTCCACGTCCAGTTGTGCAACTTTCAAACATTCAATTCAGCACTTGGGAATTTGGAGGGAATCATTCAATTGTTTAAAATTCTTCATTACCTCCCTATTATTTTCAAGACTGTTATTCTAACTGCCTAGGTCTCCAGTCTTAATTCTTATCTCTCACTTCAGTCCCTTACTGAACTACTTGCAATTTCTTGGACACAGGTAAAATTAGACCCTTTAGATTACAGGAAACGGAGACTAATTCTGTCCACCTAAGGTATTTGGAGTTGTTGCAAAACTTTTATTGTAGCAGAAAAGAATCTCACACAAAACTAGGAATAGCTGCCACTCAGGACCTAAGGCATCAAGACACTTGGTCAACCCATAGAATCAAGCAACAAGATTCTATGGAACTTTGCAATAGTGTTCTAACACTATTCTTTTCACTCCATGCTATCTTTATCTTTCTGTATTACATCTCTTTCTACTAGCAATTATTTGATACTTTCCATACTTTGTTGAGATGCCAAAGGTACAGTCGATGATTGACACAATTAATTGTCACTACTTTTCTAGGCACAGTTTTGGGCCACAAATTTCCTCATATATTACTAGCCAGCCAACCAGGGTTGTCAGTTCTTGAGGCATTTCTAGCCATTAAGTGGCTAATGTTCACCAAGATGCCTTTCCTCAGGCTGGAGGATTGAGTTAGGCGATTCTCCTCAAAAAGAGATAATGGGCTTTCTGCTGTAGGCCCGAGTGGTCGCTGTCAAAATGGACAAGTTCACAAAACTTGGGAAGGTGATACTCAGTCAGACAGTTCAGTCACTCAGTTGTGTCCGACTCTTTGCAACCCTGTGGACTGCAGTACACCAGGCCACTCTGTCCATCACCAACTCCCGGAGCTTACTCAAACTCATGTCCATTGAGTTGGTGATGACATCTAACCATCTCATCCTATGTGCTCCTCTTCTCCTCCTGCATTCAGTATTTCCCAGGTTCAGGGTCTTTTCCAATGAGTCAGCTCTTCACATCAGGTGGCCAAAGCGTTGGACTTTTAGCTTCAACATCAGTCCTTCCAGTGAATATTCAGGACTGATTTCCTTTAGGATGGACTCGTTAGATCTCCTTGCAGTCAAAGGGACTCTCAAGAGTCTTCTCCAACACCACAGTTCAAAAGCATCAACACTTTGGCACTCAGCTTTCTTTATAGTCCAACTCTCACATTCATACATGACCACTGGAAAAACCATAGCCTTGACTAGATGGACTATCATTGGCAAAGTAATGTCTCTCCTTTTTAATATGCTGTCGAAGTTGGTCATAACTTTTCTTCCAAAAAGTAAGCATCTTTTAATTTCATGACTGCAGTCACCAACCACAGTGATTTTGGAGCCCCCCAAATTAAAGCCTGCCAATGTTTCCACTGTTTTCCCATCTATTTTCCAGGAAATGATGGGACGAGATGCCATGATCTTAGTTTTCTGAATGTTGAGCTTTAAGCCAACATTTTACTCTCCTCTTTCACTTTCATCAAAAGGCTCTTTAGTTCTTCTTCGCTTTCTGCCATAAGGGTGGTGTCATCTGTGTTTCTGAGGTTATTGATATTTCTCCCGGAAATCTTGATTCCAGCTTGTGCTTCTTCCAGTCCAGCGTTTCTCATGCTGTACTCTGCATAGAAGTTAAATAAGCAGGGTGACAATATACAGCCTTGACATACTCCTTTTCCTATTTGGAACCAGTCTGTTGTTCCATGTCCAGTTCTAACTGTTGCTTCCTGACCTGCATACAAATTTCCTGGGAGGCAGGTCAGGTGGTCTGGTATTCCCATCACTTGAAGAATTTACCACAGTTTGTTGTGATCCACACAGTCAAAGGCTTTGGCATAATCAATAATGTAGAAGTAGATGTTTTTCTGGAACTCTCTTGCTTTTTCGATGATCCAGCGGATGTTGGCAATTTGATCTCTGGTTCCTCTGCCTTTTGTAAATCCAGGTTGAACATCTGGAAGTTCACATATTATTGAAGCCTGGCTTGGAGAATTTTGAGCGTTACTTTACTAGCATGTGAGATCAGTGCAATTGTGCAGTAGTTTGAGCATTCTTTGGCATTGACTTTCTTTGTGATTGGAATGAAAACTTAACTTTTCCATAGTCCTGTGGCCACTACTGAGTTTTCCAAATTTGCTGGCATATTGAGTACAGCACTTTCATGGCATCATCTTTCAGGATTTGAAATAGCTCAACTGGAATTCCATCACCTCCATTAGCTTTTTTTCATAGTGATGCTTCCTAAGGCCACTTGAATTTGCATTCCAGGATGTCTGGCTCTAGGTGAGTAATCACACCATTGTGATTATCTGGATGGTGAAGATCTTTTTTGTATAGTTCTTCTGGAGAAGGAAATGGCAACTCACTCCAGTATTCTTGCCTAGAACATCCCATGGATGGAGGAGCCTGTGCAGGCTACTGTCCATGGGGTCGCAAAGAGTCGGACACGACTGAGCGACTTCATTTTCACTTTCACTTTCTGCGTATTGTTGCCACTTCTTAATATCTTCTGCTTCTGTTAGGTCCATACCATTTCTGTCCTTTATTGTGCCCATCTTTGCATGAAATATTACCCTAGTAGCTCTGATTTTCTTGAAGAGATCTCTAGTCTTTCCTATTCTATTGTTTTCCTCTATTTCTTTGCACTCATCACTGAGGAAGTCTTTGTTATCTCTCCTTGCTATTCTTTGGAACTCTGCATTCAGATGGGTATATCTTTCCTTTTCTTCTTTGCCTTCAGCTTTTCAGCATTACTGGTCAGAGCATAGACTTGGATTACTGTGACACTGAATGGTTTGCCTTGGAAACGAACAGAGATCATTCTGTCATTTTTGAGATTGAATCCAAGTACTGCATTTCAGACTCTTTTGTTGACTATGATGGCTACTCCATTTCTTCTAAGGGATTCTTGCCCACAGTAGTAGATGTAATGGTCATCTGAGTTAAATTCACCCATTCCAGTCCATTTTAGTTCATTGATTTCTAAAATGTCGACATTCTTTCTTGCAATCTCCTGTTTGACCCCTTCCAATTTGCTTTGATTCATGGACCTAACATTCCAGGTTCCTATGTAATACTGCTCTTTACAGCATCGGACCTTGCTTTCATCACCAGTCACATCCACAGCTGGTGTTGTTTTTGCTTTGGGTCCGTCATTTCATTCTTTCTGGAGTTATTTCTCCACTGATCTCCAGTAGCATACTGGGCACCTACTGACCTGGGAAGTTCATCTTTCAGTGTCCTATCTTTTTGCCTTTTCATACTGTTCATGGGGTTCTCAAGGCAAGAATACTGAAGTGGTTTGCCATTCCCTTCTCTAGTGGACCACATTTCATCAGGACTCACCACCATGACTCGTCTGTCTTGGGTGGCCCTACATGATATGGCTCATAGTTTCACTGAGTTAGACAAGGCTGTGGTCCATGTGATTAGATTGGTTAGTTTTCTGTGATTATGGTTTTCAGTCTGTCTACCCTCTGATGGAGAAGGATAAGAGGCTTATGGAAGCTTCCTGATGGGAGAGACTGACTGAGGGGGAAACTGAGTCTTGTTCTTATTGGGGGGGGGGGGGTGCATGCTCAGTAAATCTTTAATTCAATTTTCTGTTGATGGGTAGAGCTGTGTTCCCTCCCTGCTATTTACCTGGGGCCAAACTATGGTGGAGATAATGAAGATAATCATGACCTCCTTCAAAAGATCCCATGCATGTACTGCTGCACTAGTGCCCCCAACCCTGCAGCAGGCCACCACCAACCCACGCCTCTGCTGGAGTCCTGGACACTCACAGGCAAGTCTGGGTCAGTCTATTGTGGGGCCACGGCTCCTTTCTCCTGGGTCTTGGTGCACAAGGTTCTATTTGTACCCTTCAAGAGTCTATTTCCCAGTCCTGAGTAAGTTCTGGCAGCTCTATGTTGGGGTTAATGGTGACCTCCTCTAAGAGAACTTATGCCATACCCAAGTCTGCTGCACCAAGCGCACCGTCCCCGCGGCAGTCCACTGCTGACCCATACCTTCACAGGAGATGCTCAAACACAGTTCTGTCTCAGTCTCTGTGGGGTCCCTGGGTCCTGGTGTGAACAAGGTTTGTTTGAGCCCTCTGAGTATCTCTGGCGGGAATGGGATTTGATTCTAAACATGAATTCGCCCCTCCTACCATCTTGCTGGGGCTTCTCCTTTGCCCTTGGACAAGGGGTATCTCTTCAAAGCCACTCCAGCACCTACCATCTTACTGCGGTTTCTCTGACCCCAGGTGATGCTGGTGAGGCTCTTCCTGGCCAGTTGCTATTCTGGACACTAAGTGATCATCGTGAAGAACATTGATGATGGCATTTCAGATTGACCCTACAGCCATGCTCTGGTAGCTAGAATTGTAGCTATCCCTACAAAGTTCCATGGGCAAGAAGAAAATCTCAAAGAGATCAAAGATCAAGTCTTTTGTGAAACTGTATCATCACCTCATGCCCAAAAGGTTTTCTATCAATAGCCCCTTGGACAAAACTGTTGTCAACAGGGATGTCTTCAGAGACTCTGCTTTCAAATGGCAAGGCTCAATGAGAGGCCAAGGTCAAGTTCAAGGAGAGATACAAGACTGGCAAGAATAAATGGTTCGTCCAGAAGCTGTGGTTTTAGTTTTATTTCAGTCATTAAAAATACAAAAATAAATAAATAAAGGAGAGAGAGAGATAGTGGGCTTGTCTGCGACAACTAGCACATACAGTGGATAAAATAGTTACAGACTATGAATTGAGGTAGGCAAAAATATACATTTTATTTCTCTATAACTGAACTAAATCCCTATTTTGAAACTTTATTCTAGTGATAGCAAAAAGTCAGAGTTTGTTAATTTAAGGTAAGTCACTCAATTCAGGATTTTCTAGGTCAAAAAAGAGTTCTCCCTTACCACTTTTTCACATTTCTTAGTTTGGGTGCCATAAAAGCAACATCGGAGATGAAGAATTGGATTCCAATAGTTTATATGAGGTGTATCTTTGGAAACTAACAATGAGAGAGCAAAAAGACTGAGACATGGAAGAAGAAAAATCAGTACAGAATTTTTTATTGAGCTGTTGGCAATTGGGGTTCTATCCCACTGTGACCCCTTAATAGGTGGTTAGAATGAAACCCATAATTGCCTCTGGAAAATAGGGTGTTGGAACACTTATCTTTCAATGCTCACTCCGCATTGGTTTAAAATTTTTCCTGGAGGTATTAATTGCCCTGTACTTCTGCACTACCTTGCATGCAGGTTGAAAAAACCCCTATATCTTCAGAAAATGTCAATTTAAAAAAGACAATAAAGTATAAATCTTGTGTGCATGCTTGGGGTAGTTTTGCTGAGCATACAAGAACGATCCGCTGGAGTTGCAATTAATCTGAGGATTGCCAAAAGAATGTGATATGGGACACCAAAATGTTCTACCACAGTCCAGGAGAAAAGACATGGTGACCACTGTGTGACTGATATCCAGATGTCAGAATCTATCCACGATGGAATCTACTGTGACAATTAAGGCTCCATTTATCTAGTCTTTATCTTCTAGCTCTGCTCAGATTCTGATGCATCCTCATTTCCTTCTAGTCTCCAATTGTCAAAGAAATGCAGGGAAATCTGTGCCCTCCTTCCTATGACCATACAGCCCCATACATCCTTTACCATCTCTACCCTCAGCTCCTTCTTCTTTCCTCGCAGAGAGAGGTCTGGGATGGGGACTCAAGGAGCGGTTTTCAGAAATGAGACCTGAGGACCCATTGTCAGGGACGCACACCAAAATATATATCAATAATTGTGTCTCCTTCTGAATAACCAACAAATCACAGGAGAAATCAAAAATGAAATCAAAATATGCATAGAAACAAAAAATTAAAACACAACAACCCCAAACCCATGGGACTCAGTAAAAGCAGTACTAAGGGGACGGTTCAGAGCAATACAAGGTTATCTCAAGAAACAGGAGAGAAATCAATAAATAACCTAACTCTACACCTAAAGCAACTAGGAAAAGAAGAAACGAAGCACCCCAGGGTTAGTAGAAGGAAAGAAATCATAAAAATTAGGGCAGAAAAAAATGCAAAAGAAACAAAGGAGACCATAACCAAAATCAGCAAAGCCAAAAGCTGGTTCTTTGAGAAGATAAATAAAATAGACAAACCAGCAGCCAGACTCATCAAGAAGAAAAGGGAGAAGAATCACATCAACAAAATTGAAATGAAAATGAGGAAATCACAACACAGTACAGAAATACAAAGGATCATAAGAGACTACTATCAGCAACTATATGCCAATGAAATGGACAACTTGGAAGAAATGGACAAATTCTTAGAAAAGTATAACTTTCAAAAACTGAACCAAGGAGAAATAGAAAATCTTAACAGACCCACAACAAGCACAGAAGTTGAAACTGTAATCAGAAATCTTCCAACAAACAGAAGCCCAGGACCAGATGGCTTCACAGCTGAATTCTACCAAAAGTTTAGAGAAGAGCTAACACCTATCCTACTCAAACTCTTCCAGAAAATTGCAGAGGAAGGTAGACTTCCAAACTCATTCTATGAGGCCACCATCACCCTAATACCAAAACCAGACAAAGATGCCACACAAAAAAGGAAAACTATAGGCCAATATCACTGATGAACACAGATGCAAAAATCCTTAACACAATTCTAGCAAACAGAATCCAACAACATATTAAAGAGATCATACATCATGACCGAGTAGGCTTTATCCCAGGGATGCAAGGATTCTTCAGTATTCACAAATCAATCAATGCAATACACCATATTAACAAATTGAAAGATAAAAACCATATGATTATCTCAGTAGATGCAGAGAAAGCCTTTGACAAAATTCAACATCCACTTATGATTAAAAAAAAAAACCCTCCAGAAAGCAGGCATAGAAGGAATGTACCGCAACATAATAAAAGCCATATATGATAAACCTACAGCAAACATGGAGAAGGAAATGGCAACCCACTCCAGTATCCTTGCCTGGAAAATCTTATGGACAGAGGAGCCTGGTGGACTGCAGTCCAGGGGTCGCAAAGAGTCTGGCATGACTGAGCAACTAACACTAACACTAACTAACAGCAAACATTAACCTCAATGGTGAAAAATTGAAAGCATTTCCCCTAAAGTCAGGAACAAGACAAAGATGCCCACTCTCACCACTAATATTCAACATAGTTTTGGAAGTTTTAGCCACAGCAATCAGAGAAGAAAAAGAAATAAAAGGAATCCAAATTGGAAAAGAAGAAGTAAACTCTCACTGTTTGCAGATGACATGATCCTCTACATAGAAAACCCTAAAGACTCCACCAGAAAATTACTAGAGCTAATCAATGAGTATAGTAAAGTTTCAGGATATAAAATTAACACACAGAAATCCCTTGCATTCCTATACACTAACAATGAGAAAACAGAAAGAGAAATTAAGGAAACAATTCCATTCACCACTGCAACGAAAAGAATAAAATACTTAGGAATAAATTTACCTAAAGAAACAAAAGACCTATATATAGAAAACTATAAAACACTGATGAAAGAAATCAAAGATGACACAAATAGATGGAGAAATATACCATGTTCATGGATTGGAAGAATCAATATAGGGAAAATGAGTATACTACCCAAAGCAATCTATAGATTCAATGCAATCCCTATCAAGCTACCAACAATATTTTTGAGAGAGCTAGTACAAATAATTTCACAATTTGTATGGAAATACAAAAAAACTCAAATAGCCAAAGCAATCTTGATAAAGAAGAATGGAACTGGAGGAATCACCCTGCCTGACTTCAGACTATACTACAAAGCTACTGTCATCAAGACAGTATAGTACTGGCACAAAGACAGAAATATAGATAAATGGAACAAAATAGAAAGCACAGAGATAAATCCACACACCTATGGATACCTTATCTTTGACAAAGGAGGCAAGAATATACAATGGAGAAAAGACAATCTCTTCAACAAGTGGTGATGGGAAAACTGTTCAACCACTTGTAAAAGGATGAAACTAAAACACTTTCTAACACCAAACACAAAAATAAACTCAAAATAGATTAAAGATATAAATGTAAGACCAGAAACTATAAAACTCCTAGAGGAAAACATAGGCAAAACACTCTCTGATGTAAATCATAGTAGGATCCTCTATGACCCACCTCCCAGAATAATGGATATGAAAGCAAAAATAAACAAATGGGACCTAATTAAACTTAAAAGCTTTTTCACAATGAAGGAATCTATAAGCAAGGTGAAAAGACAGCCTTCAGAATGGGAGAAAATAATAGCAAATGAAGCAAATGACAGAGAATTAATCTCAAAAATATACAAACAACTCCTGCAGCTCAATTCCAGAAAAACAAACGACCCAATCAAAAAAATGGGCCAAAGAACTAAACAGACACTTCTCCAAAGAAGACATACAGATGGCTAACAAACAGATGAAAAGATGCTCCACATCACTCATTATCAGTTCAGTTCAGTTCAGTCGCTCAGTCGTGTCCGACTCTTTGCCACCCCATGAACTGCAGCACGCCAGGCCTCCCTGTCCATCACCAACTCCTGGAGTTCACCCAGACTCAAGTCCAACGAGTCAGTGATGCCATCCAGCCATCTCATCCTCTGTTGTCCCCTTCTCCTCCTGCCCCCAATCCCTCCCAGCGTCAGAGTCTTTTCCAGTGAGTCAACTCTTCACATGAGGTGGCCAAAGTACTGGAGTTTCAGCTTTAGCATCATTCCTTCCAAAGAAATCCCAGGGCTGATCTCCTTCAGAATGGACTGGTTGGATCTCCTTGCAGTCCAAGGGACTCTCAAGAGTCTTCTCCAACACCACAGTTCAAAAGCATCAATTCTTCAGTGCTCAGCCTTCTTCACAGTCCAACTCTCACATCCATACATGATCACAGGAAAAACCATACCCTTGACTAGACAGACCTTTGTTGGCAAAGTAGAGAAATGCAAATCAAAACCACAATGATGTACCATATCACACCGGTCAGAATGGCTGGTATCCAAAAGTCTACAAACAATAAATGCTGGAGAGGGTGTGGAGAAAAGGGAACCCTCTTACATTGTTGGTGGGAATGCAAACTAGTACAGCCACTATGGAGAACAGTGTGGAGATTCCTTTAAAATCTGGAAATAGAACTGCCATACGACCCAGCAATCCCATTGCTCGGCATACACACTGAGGAAACAAGAATTGAAAGAGACACATGTACCCCAATGTTCATCGCAGCACTGTTTATAATAGCCAGGACATGGAAGCAACCTAGATGTCCATCAGCAGATGAATGGATAAGAAAGCAGTGGTACATATACACAATAGAGTATTACTCAGCCATTGAAAATAATACATTTGAATCAGTTCTAATGAGGTGGATGAAACTGGAGCGTATTATATAGAGTGAAGTAAGCCAGAAAGAAAAACACCAATACAGTATACTAATGCATATATATGGAATTTAGAAAGATGGTAACAATAACCCTGTATGCGAGATAGCAAAAGAGACACAGATGTATAGAACAGTCTTTTGAACTCTGTGGGAGAGGGAGAGGGTGGGATGATTTGGGAGAATGGCATTGAAACATGTATAATATCATATATGAGACAAATCGCCAGTCCAGGTTTGATGCATGATACAGGATGCTTGGGGCTGGTGCACTGGGATGACCCAGAGGAATGGTACAGGGAGGGAGGTGGGAAGGGGGTTCAGGATGGGGAACATGTGTATACCCATGGCAGATACATGTTGATGTATGGCAAAACCAATACAATACTGTAAAGTAATTAGCCTCCAATTAAAATAAATAAATTTATATTAGAAAAAGAGTCTACAAACAATAAATGCTGTAGAGGGTGTGGAGAAAAGGGAACCTTATTACACTGTTGGTGGGGATGCAAACTAGTATAGCCACTATGGAGAACAGTGTGGAGATTCCTTTAAAAACTGGAAATAGAACTGCCATACGACCCAGCAATCCCACTGCTGGGCATACACACTGAGGAAACCAGAATTGAAAGACACACGTGTACCCCAATGTTCATTGCAGCACTGTTTATAATAGCCAGGACATGGAAGCAACCTAGATGTCCATCAGCAGACAAATGGATAAGAAAGCTGTGGTACATACCCACAATGGAATATTACTCAGCTATTCAAAAGAATGCATTTGAATCAGTTCTAATGAGGTGGATGAAACTGGAGCCTATTATACAGAGTGAAGTAAGTCAGAAAGAAAAACACCAATACAGTACATTAATGCATACATATGGAATTTAGAAAGATGGTAACAATGACCCTGTATGAAAGACAGCAAAAGAGACACAGATGTAAAGAACAGACTTTTGGGCTCTGTGGGAGAAGGCAAGCGTGGGATGATCTGAGAGAATAGCATTGAAACATGTATATTATCATATATGAAATAGATTGCCAGTCAAGTTGCGATGCATGAGACAGGGTGCTCAGGGCTGGTGCACTGGGATGATCCTGAGGGATGGGATGGGGAGGGAGGTGGGTGGGAGGGTCAGGATGGGGAACACATGTACACCCATGGCTGATTCATGTGAATGTATGGCAAAAACCACCACAATATTGTAAAGTAATTAGCCTCCAATTAAAATGAATTTTTAAAAAACTGTGTTTCCTGACCCTGTAATCCTTTACACCAGTCTGTGAGAACCCTATCTAATTTAAACAGGTGGGGAAAACTGACATGACTTATTTTGTATTTTTTCATGTCTTCTATTTATGTCATTAACATTGTCTACTGAACCCTTGAGGCTCTGACTCTTCAACTCAAAATTTTTTACTCTCAACATTATCATCTCTTTGGGGAGATTCAAAGGGCTGTTTTGAGCCTAAAAAGCTGAACACTGACTCCTTTCTTTGCCCTTTGTATTTCTTTTGAAATAACTCTACCCTGATAAGCAATAAGCATAGAATATTCTCTCATGTTGGGTCTCCAGGAGCAGATCATGAGATGAAGATTTGTGTGTAAGTAATTTATTAGGACATGTTCTCCTAAAAAGACAGTAGAGGGATATAAAATTGGAATACAGAAAGGAAGGAGGCCAAGCAAGTGTGTAATATTAAGCTAAGTCTTATAAGAGGGTAACTTTGACTTTATCCGAGTCTATCCCCAGAGACAGTGGAGGTCACTTCCCAAAGTGATCCCCCTCATGGGACATGAGTTGGAATATTTATCCTCTCATCCTATCAGTAACTGGTTAAGAGTTGCCTTCTGGAAGAGGAGAAAAGAAGGGAGAGAATGTGGAGACTGGCATAAAATCCCAGTCTGCAAATTCTGCTCTGTCAGTATCTGTTAGGACTATGTTTACCATTATCTGAATGAATGATCAGTTTGAGAAACAAGAAATAATAGGGAAAGAAACACAGGATAATGTTTCAGAATATAATCATACCCTACATATTTGGTAGATTTAACTCCTGTGCCCTCTTGCATCACCATGAATTTTATAGGAGGATATTAAGTTTTGCGTACTCTCCTTTTCCTTCAGGTCAATTGCTCTTTATGCAAACCTTAGTCTCCCCAGTCACAAGCTCTCTTTCTCTCTGCTCTCATTATATCCTCTGAGAATAAGTCTGTCAACGTTGGGTTCCCCCTATTAGAATTTCTAGTCCTTAAGAGCAGAGACCAGCTTCTTCTTTTCAGTATGCTGCTGCTGCTGCTGCTGCTAAGTCACTTCAGTCATGTCCGACTCTGTGCGACCCCATAGACGGCAGTCCACCAGGCTTCTCCGTTCATGGGATTCTCCAGGCAAGAACACTGGAGTGGGTTGCCATTTCCTTCTCCAATGCATGAAAGTGAAAAGTGAAAGTGAAGTCGCTCAGTGATGTCCGACCCTCAGCGACCCCATGGACTGCAGCCTACCAGGCTCCTCTGCCCATGGATTTTCCAGGCAAGAGTACTGGAGTGGGGTGCCATTGCCTTCTCCTCTTTTCAGTATACACATGTCCAAATGTTCTGTGAATGCTTATGAAAGAATGGGCTTCCCTGGTGGCTCAGATGATAAAGAATCCACCTACAATGCAGGAGACCCAGATTCGGTCCCTGGGGTGTGAAGATACCTGGAGAAGGGAATGGGAATCACTACGCACTCCAATATTCTTGCCTGGAGAATCCCATGGACAGAGGAGCCTGGTGGCCTATAGTCCATGGGGTTGCAAAGAGTCAGACATGACTGAGAAAATAAGCATACACACATGAAAGAATAGATGAAGTGGACAGGTCATTTGGTTCAGTTCAGTTCAGTCGCTCAGTCGTGTCCCACTCTTCGTGACCCCATGGACTGTAGCACGCCAGGTCTCCCTGTCCATCATCAACTCCAGGAGTTTACCAAACTCATGTCCACTGAGTTGGTGATGAAATCTAATCATCTCATCCTATGACATCTCATCCTATGTCGTCCCTTTCTCCTCCCACCTTTAATCTTTCCCAGCATCAGGGACTTTTCCAATGAGTCAGCTCTTCGCATCAGGGGGCCAAAATATTGGAGTTTCAGCTTCAATATCAGTCCTTCCAATGAATATTCAGGACTGATTTCTTTTAGGATGGACTGGTTGGATCGATTTCCTTGCAGTCCAAGGGAATCTCAAGAGTCGTTTCCTCACCACAGTCCAAAAGCATCAACTCCTTGGCACTCAGCTTTCTTTATAGTCCAACTCTCACATCCATACATGACTACTGGGAAAACCATAGCCTTGACTAGATGGACCTTTGTTGGCAAAGTAATGTCTCTGCATTTTAATATGCTGTCTAGGTTGGTCATAACTTTTCTTCCAAAGAGTAAGCATCTTTTAATTTCATGGCTGCAGTCACCATCCACAGTGATTTTGAAGCCCCCCAAATAAGGTCTCTCACTGTTCCCCCTGTTTCCCATCTATTTGCCATGAAGTGGACCAGATGCCATGATCTTAGTTTTCTGAATGTTGAGCTTTAAGCCAACATTTTCACTCTCCTCTTTCACTTCCATCAAGAGCCTTTAGTTATTCTTCGCTTTCTGCCATAAGGGTGGTGTCATCTGCATATCTGAGATTATTGATATTTCTCCTGGCAATATTGATTCCAACTTGTGCTTCCTCCAGTCCAGTGTTTCTCATGATGTACTCTGCATATAAGTTACTCTGCATATAAGTTAAATAAGCAGGGTGACAATACTTGACATACTCCTTTCCCTATTTGGAACGTCTGTTGTTCCACATCCAGTTCTAACTGTTGCTTGTTCACCTGCATACAGATTTCTCAAGAGGCAGGTTAGGTGGTCTGGGAATCCCATCTCTTGAAGAATTTCCCACAGTGTGTTGTGATCCACATAGTCAAAGGCTTTGGCATAGTCAGTAAAGCAGAATTAGACATTTTTCTGGAACTCACTTGTTTTTTCGATAATCCCACTGGAAATGTGAAGGTAAACCCTGCCTTGTGCCTCCATTTTCTTGCATTTTTATTCAGATCAAATCAGTTTACAATGAACATCAAGGGAAATCATTAAGGGGATAACATGTCAAAAATGGTGACATGTGATTTCAAGAATGCATATGAAAGGGAAGGGAAGAAACTGGCTTAGCCCAGTTTGCTTTGATGATAAAAAAGGCTGGTGGATTGAAGGTAGTTTGTTTATGAGAACAAATGTGATTTTTAGCACAGACCAGGAAGGCTATCTCCTTGATCTATCCTAAAAAATGGGGGTTCCCCCAAAAATGTCAGGTTGTTCTCCTAGATTTGCTACAGCCTGAGGAAAGTTCTCCATGTACATGTGCAATTGACAAAGATTAATGATGATATGAATAGATGGGCTGATAAGATAAGTGGATGAGTGGATGATGTGTAGGTACATTTGCCTATACTACCAAACTTTAATAGAAATAAGGCATTATTAACTAGGAAGAAGGTTACTTTCAGGACAGAAACTTAAAAACATATCAAAATAATATTTTAGAGCTTAAAATGTATTCATAGATTAGATTATGATAAGGCATTTATAAGAGGAAAAATGAGAAAGGTGAGCATGAAGTGAGCAATCTGATTTATTTAATAAATAGAGGGTAATTATTGGGACTGAATGATTTTCAAAGCAAAGCAAATCCTATAATTGTCTATATTAAACCTGACAAGGACATAATAACATGTTGTTATTTTAGTGGGCTGGAAATAAAACTGCCTAGCTGGACCCTTCATCTAATTCTTAGGATTGATGACATCTATGCCAGCTTAATGGAGGGACATATTCAGTGAGTGTTCCCCTCACACCAAAATGTAGAACTCATGCATTTTTCATCCACACAGAATTTTGCTGCCTGTTCAACTTTCTTTGAGGGAATTTACTGACCTGTATTATATTCTAAACCACACAAAAAGAGATTTTTGTATAGGAATTTTGTTTGCAGACATGAACTCCCCTCTACATGCACTCCTCCAGGACAGACTATATCTCTACATTTCAGTCCTCTCATTGCACTCTGTGCTTCTAGAACAGTAGGACTGCATAATACAGTTTACATCTATGTCTATTTCTTTTGTTAGATTAAGACTTCCCCCAAAGTATCTAGAATTGTGCCCAGCATGCAGTCTCTGTCTTTTCTGTGTAGGAATCCCTTACTGATCTTTTTTTTTTTTTTTCTTTTTCTTTTTTTTAATTTTATTTTATTTTTAAACTTTACATAATTGTATTAGTTTTGCCAAATATCAAAATGAATCCGCCACAGGTATACATGTGTTCCCCATCCTGAACCCTCCTCCCTCCTCCCTCCCCATACCATCCCTCTGGGTCGTCCCAGTGCACTAGCCCCAAGCATCCAAAGGCTTAGCTCAGAAGTCAACCGTCATGCTCCTCAAGAACAGTTACTTGCTTCCTATTCTGATCTCCCACCACACTTCATTCGTAATGCTGTTAAGGTGCTTACCTCAATATACATGAACACCTAAAGGGAAAAATGCTGCATTTTCACCATCTTTGCCTTAGTGCCTAACATATTGTCTGCCACACATTAGATACTAAATATGTATCTGTTGAATTAAACTGAGATGAATAGTTTTTCCAACAATACATAACAAACTAAAAACAAAACTCTCTGAAATAAACTCTCTGAAATAGAATTGCAGTTCAAATTAGTAAATGTGAGTAAATTCCAACTCTCAGGATAATGATTAGGGATGAAGAAGAAATGCTCTTGGGCTTGATGAAAGATCAAATAGGCATTTGCACTAGAAAATTATTATATGTGCTTTCATTTCTGGTCCTTTGCTGGGAGGTGACCACTAGGTTAGCATCATTTTGTATTATAAATATTGTAGGAATAAATTCTTAATCAGGGTCACCAGAAAATTACATCACTCAGCACATATAAAACTCTAAAATCTAAATTTAAAAGGAGGCTTCCTAGTGATGCTAGTGGTAAAGAATCTGCCTGCCAATGCAAGAGATGTAAGAGACATGGGTTTGATCCCTGGATCAGGAAGATCCCCTGGAGAAGGAAATGGCAACCCACTCCAGTATTCTTGCCTGGAGAATCCCATGGATAGAGGAGCCTGGCAGGCTATAGTCCTTGGGGTCACCAGGAGTCGGACATAATTGAAGCAACTTGATCCACACTTGCAGAAAAAAATCCATGTTACTCCTCTTTATTCTCTAAAACTAGCATGTCAACAAGAATAGTTCAAGTAACCAAAAACTACTCACACTTTTTTAATTAGACATCTACAGCAGATTTGGATTTTTATATAACTCAATAAGGCATTGAGACGACTCATTGTTAGAAACATTTCACATATAAAATTTAAAACTTGGAAGAAGAGAATTTAAAAAGAAAGGAGTTAACGTGAATCTAATCATGATGAGATAGTTGGCAAATTAAAACAAAGGAATAATCTACAAACCAATGGCTACAGTCCATAGGGTCGCAAAGAGTCTGACACAGCTGAGTGACTGAGCATGCATGCAAGCACTACAAACCAATTGACCTCTATTCTTCCAAAAGATCAACATAGTAATGGTAAAATTCAGTCCAAAAAATTGTTCTTAATTAAAGAAGACTAAAAAAATTTGGCAAATAAATGCAACAAGTGACCTTGGATAAAAATAAAAAGCATTAAAGGACATAAATAAAACAATTCAAGAAATTTGAATGATTATGTTATATAAGATAATGCTATCATATCAGTGATAAATGTCCCAAATTGAATAATTTTATTATGGTTATTTAAAAGAATGCATTATTCCTGGGAAACACATGTTGAAGTATTTTTAGGTCAAGAGATATCATGTCTGTAACTTCTTGCCAAATGATTCTGTGAAAAATAACAACTATGAATACAGATTAATTTATTCTTACAAGTTTTGAAGAATTCTAACATAAAAAATAAAAATGATAAAAATAAATAAAGGGACTAATCTAGAAAAACTCTTGTACATGTGTATCAGGAGACATGTATAAGTTTATAGCAGCACATGCACGCTCATATCATCAAAAAGTTAAACAACCCTACAGTTATTCACTAATCATGGGTAAATAAATTACAGTATATGTATACAATGTAATACTACAGAGCAGTAAAATGAATCAGCTAGAGTTACACAGCACAACATGGGTGAATTTCTAAAACATAAAAATCAGAGAATGAAGTTGGAAAAGACATCATGTTGCATGACTCCATTTATTTAAAGTTCAAAATCAGGCAAAAGTAAAGATAACTATAAGGTAAAAGTCTAAGATAATCAAGGGTAAAAAGTCATTATTATAAAACCATTTATCATCTGAAAAAAAATAATAGCTTTATTTGTATTGAATACCTTGCTGCCCTTTACTAGTTGTGCTCTTCTCCCGCTCCCCTTCACCCTCCTGATTTTATTAACTCTATGGGACTGTGCTCAGGAAGCTTCAAAAACTGTGGTCTCATCACCTGTGGGAGCTCAGTTGAGGGTTTCTGTTTGTTTGTTTCATATTTACAGTCATTCTAATGAGTATCATAATTCATGAAAGAGGCTGGTGACAGAGAAACCACAAACTATCATGTTGAGATGCCTGCCATAAATCTATTTATCGCTATCTATATGTATTTTTTTTATCTCAGCACTGGAAAAAGGATATTGTATTAGAAATTTGTTCCTAGGATCCTTAGTCCTTTTTCCATTCATCTTCTCCATTAAGTGCCACTTCCTTTTCTTCTATCATTGTGAGGTTACAATGATATTTTACAATGTAAAATATCTACCATTTCTTCTCAAAATAGCACCTCCCCTAGAAAAGGACAGAAATGGAAGTCTACTCATAGTCACAGCTAACACAGCCATTAATAATGCTTGGAGACACACTTTGAGCTTGGGAATAGAGATAAATAGACTGGAGATTTAGATACCCAAAGCCATACGGCATGGTAAACATTTTAAAGAATTTGATTAGTAAGCTCTGGAGAAGAATATGGGGGCAAGGGAAACACTTTTGATAACTGAATTCAGGTATCTAAAGAAGTGTCACATGCAAGCTGGATGTGATTTGTTCTTCATGACCTCAAGGGACAGAACTTGGATCAATGGGTGAAAGCTTCAGGAAGATTGATCTGAATCAACATAAGGGAGAGCCATGAAGAAATATGATAGCACCATAGGGAAGTGAATTGCATATTTCAAGAAGCATTATGAAAGAGGCTAACCAAGTAATGGCATAGGACTGAAGGGTAAAATAATTAATTTTTTAGGGTTCTAAGTTTCTAGGTTCTGTGCAGTTTCCAGGTATGAAAGAGGATGCTGAACTAGCAGTTAAGAGTCCAGAGTCATTGCACTGAAGTTCAGTTCAGTCGCTCAGTCGTGTCCGACTCTTTCTGATCCCATGAACCGCTGCACACCAGGCCTCCCTGTCCATCACGAGCTCCCAGAGTTCACCCAAACCCATGTCCATCAAGTTGGTGATGCCATCCAACCATCTCATCCTCTGTCATCCCCTTCTTCTCCTGCCCTCAATCTTTCCCATCATCAGGGTCTTTTCCAATGAGTAAGCTCTTCATATCAGGTGGCCAAAATATTGGAGTTTCAGCTTCAACATCAGTCCCTCCAATGAACACCAGGACTGATCTCCTTTAGGATGGACTGGCTGAATCTCCTTGCAGTCCAAGGGACTCTCAAGAGTGTTCTCCAACACCACAGCTAAAAGCATCAATTCTTCAGTGCTCAGCTTTCTTTATAGTCCAACTCTCACATCCATACATGACTACTGGTAAAACCATAGCTTTGACTAGATGGACCTTTGTTGGCAAAGTAATGTCTCTGCTTTTTAATATACTGTCTGGGTCATAACTTTCCTCCCAAGGAGTAAGTGTCTTTTAATTTCATGACTGCAATCACCTTCTGCAGTGATTTTGGAGCCCAGAAAAATAAAGTCTGACACTGTTTCCACTGTTTCCCCTTCTATTTCCCATGAAGTGATGGGACCAGATGCCATGATCTTCGTTTTCTGAATGTTGAGCTATAAGCCAACTTTTTCACTCTCCTCTTTCACTTTCATCAAGAGGCTTTTTAGTTCCTCTTCACTTTTTGCCATAAGGGTGGTGTCATCTGCATATCTTAGGTTGATATTTCTCCCGGCAGTCTAGATTCCAGCTTGTGCTTCTTCCAGCCCAGTGTTTCTCATGATGTACTCTGCATATAAGTTAAATAAACAGGGTGACAATATACAGCCTTGCCATACTCCTTTTCCTATTTGGAACCAGTCTGTTGTTCCATGTCCAGTTCTAACTGTTGCTTCCTGACCTGCATACTGGTTTCTCAAGAGGCAAGTCAGATGGTCTGGTATTCCCCTCTCTTTCAGAATTTTCCACAGTTTATAGTGATCCACACAGTCAAAGGCTTTGGCATAGTCAATAAAGCAGAAATAGATGTTTTTCTAGAACTCTTTTGCTTTTGCTATGATCCAGCAGATGTTGGCAATTTGATCTCTGGTTCCTCTGCCTTTTCTAAAACCAGCTTGAACATCAGAAGTTCACAGTTCATGTATTACTGAAGCCTGGCTTGGACAATTTTGAGCATTACTTTACTAGCATGTGAGATGTGTGCAATTGTGTGGTAGTTTGAGCATTCTTTGGCATTGCCTTTCTTTGGGATTGGAATGAAAGCTGACCTTTTCCAGTCCTGTGGCCACTGCTGAGTTTTCCAAATTTGCTGGCATATTGAGTGCAACACTTTCACAGCATCATCTTTCAGGATTTGAAATAGCTCAACTGGAATTCCATCACCTCCACTAGCTTTGTTCATAGTGATGCTTCCTAAGGCCCACTTGACTTCACATCCAGCATGCCTGGCTCTAGGTCAGTGATCACACTGTCATGATTATCTGGTCCATGAAGATCTTTTTTTGTACAGTTCTCTGTATTCTTGCCACCTCTTCTTAATATTTTCTGCTTCTGCTAGGTCCATACCATTTCTGTCCTTTATTGTGCCCATCTTTTCATGAAATGTTCCCTTGGTTTCTCTAATTTTCTTAAAGAGATCTCTAGTCTTTCCCATCCTATTGTTTTCCTCTATTTCTTTGCATTGATCGCTGAGGAAGTCCTTATGTGTCCTTGCTATTCTTTGGAACTCTGCATTCAAATGGGTATATCTTTCCTTTTTTCCTTTGCTTTTCCCTTCTCTTCTTTTCACAGCTACTTGTAAGGCCTCCTCAGACAGCCATTTTGCTTTTTTGCATTTCTTTTTCTTGAGGATGGTCTTAATTCCTGCCTCCTGTACAATGTCACAAACCTTTGTCCATAGTTCATCAGGCACTCTGTCTATCAGATCTAGTCCCTTAAATGTATTTGTCACTTCCACTCTATAATCATAAGGGATTTGATTTAGGTCATACCTGAATGGTCTGGTGGTTTTCCCCACTTTCTTCAATTTAAGTCTGAATTTTGCAATAAGGAGTTCATGATCTGAGCCACAGTCAGCTCCCCGTCATGTTTTTGCTGACTGCATAGAGTTTCTCCATCTTTGGCTGCAAAGAATATAATCAATCTGATTTTGGTGTTGACCAAAATCTCATGTTCAAGAAGAATCAACTTGAGAGGAATTACCCTCCAAGAGTTGTTTTGGCTTTGGCTTCTATGAAATATCAGTATATTACCTGGAATTAAGTATCACAGTTTCTTTTTCATTATTTTGTTTTGTTACTAAGTAATACATAGGAGCAAAATTAATTGGTCACATATTGCTCACAGTATAAGTCTTTATAGTGTGTATGAATAGCTTACAGCATCCTTGATACCCCAGGAACCAGAGAGTCAGCTGTGTTTGTGTTTCATTATAAATTTTACAAAAGAGGGAAAACTCTTTATCTTGGCACTAAGATTCAGGACTATGGACAGGAAAGAAGGCTCATTTCCTGTCCTACTATTCCTATCTCTATACAAGGAATTCATATCTACCCTTCAACTGCACTATAGTTTTTAGCAATTTCTAATAGAGAAGTATATCAGTCAGGGTTCTGGCAGGAAATAGAATTCTACTGGGTGACTCAATGAGGAGATTTTAATAAAGGACTACATTCAGATATGTGAATGGGGTTTAGGAAAACAACAAGGACGGTTGAGGCATCCAAGGATGAGTCATAACTGGAAGCCATTACCAACCCTAGGATTGAAGAGGTAATGGGAGGAAATAGTATCACATAAACTACTGAGAGCTGAAACCGTGGAGGAGACACGGAGCAGAAGCTATACTCATGGAGAGATTTGACCACAGCCTGAACCAAGGCACAGAGATGAGTGAAATAGGGAAGAGATATCCCAACTTTTCTATCTTCTTGTTCTGTGGTCTCATGCTGGTGCCTCCATTTAGCTGAGTCAATGAAGTAAACTCAGAAACTCAGTACAAGCTCATAAGTGCTTGTCTCCTAACTCCCATTTCAGATCTCTTCCCATAGCAGCATAGTTTCATGGGGACATAGTCTAGGAATAGTGATGACACACACCTGTAAGTAATTTAGCCCATATGCCACTTGGAGACAAAAATGATGCACAGGGTCACATTTATCGAAATTTCATCTTCATCTAAAAATTAATTCAGAAACTATATGGTGCTAGAGACAGAAATTATCTCAGACCTCATGGATCTTGTGCAAATATAAAAGTACCTGGAGACATTCTCAGAAAAAAGAAGAGGGGATATAGATGCTATAAGCAAAAATAAATGTTTGCCTATACAGATATATGTATCTGGGGTATATTGTGTAGATGTCTCTGTGTGTGTGCTTTTGGTAAGTATGCACACATCTGTATATGTATACTGAATATCCTCCATTTCCCTTCTCATATCCCTCCCCAGATCTACTCTCCACTCTTCTCTATCTACTTTGTATTCTGGGAGCCTGAGCTATGTAAATTATGTCAATAGGTTTACTCACCCTCTGGCCTCCTGTTCAGACTATGGGAGGAGCAATAGCTGAAGATTAGAAGGCAGTAAAAAAGGAAGGTCCTAATATTTATTCCTCTGACTCTCCTTATTCCCCTGATTCTCTTTGTAGGGTCACTATGGCTGGCCACCTCCTGAACTGAAAATCACAGTTTCTATCATGTAATCTATTTTTCTTTACAGGTTCCCTTGTTTCTCCTTCTCTTGTCCCTTCAGGGTTGATGGTACCTTGCTGTTACTGTCTTCTGTAACTCTGGTTTCCCTGAACCCTGCTCACTTCTTGTTAATAGTACCTTTATTAAAGTCTTCTCAGAATACTCAATTTGAGTGTGCCATCTGTTTCCAGCAGAAACTTTGACTGATACAATATGTCTTAACAGCTTATAAGGATCAATAGTGTTTTTCTAGTCTACTGTAACTTTCCATGTTTTAAAAAATTATATTTGCTTGGTAATAATCTGGGTCTGTTAGACTGTGAGGTCTTCAACAGATCCTTCGGCAAGGATCATATCATATACATGGTTGTAACATTTGCAGGCCTAAATAGCTCCTGACCATAGCTGGCAGTTAACAATTATTCTGAGGAATTGAGTTTAACTGAAATACAACAGCTATTCCTAGATGCTGATCTTGAATGAAGAAGATAAATATTATTTTAATCATTATATAAAAAGTCACATGATCCTAAAGAATTTGGGGATGTTAACTTGCTGAACATAATACCCATTTTAATGTCTTCTTCATGCAGAAATAAATGGTGTTTAAGGGTATTATAGAGCTTGCTGTGTAATTACATTAATCAGAGAGTGTCTCTTCTGTTGGTTCCTTTGCTGTTGCCATGGTAGCAACTACATGTTTGCAAGTAAAGAGCACATGTAGAACCCATTCTTAATTACAAGTATAGCACTACATTTCAGAGAACACAATAAATACGGAGGTCATGGAGAGCATAGAAAAGAGATATGATGAAAAGAGATTTGCTTTCCTATCTCTTGGTTATTCCCAAACCCTTTATTAATATGTTCTGACTCCCTATTACCCTTTTCTTTCACTGCAGTAAAAAGGCCTCTGCAGACACCCAACAAATTATAATCCTCTGTTCCTGAAATGATCCAGAACTTTTCCTGAAAAAAAATGTCAGTAGGAAATTAAGTCCTGTCATAACAAAAATACAGTGGAATAAAATTGTCCAGTGCCAATTTTCTAAGAAAACTGACACTACCTTCCATCTTTTCTGATATCATGGCCAAGTATCAAGGCTTTCCTTCTTTGTATTATTAAGAATTCTTATTTGTGTTTAAATACCTTGCTTGGCTGTGCATTGTGGGTAATAGCTCTTGCCATTCACAAGGATATTGCCAAGATTAGCTAATTACTGCATACTAAAAAATAAATAAACCAAAAGGTATAATGTAAAGGCTAAAAAGAATTTTCCAAAGGTTTCTCATTAAATCAGGGATAAATAATACTTTTTCTTTCTTTCTCCCTACTTTTCAGATATTGCTTAAGGAAGATAACACATTCTTTGGAGAAATAAGAGATGGTCTTTCCTTAATTCTAATTAAGATACTCCAAAGAAGAACCATATGCCAACTCAATCTAGTTGAAAATTTTCTATTTATTTTAAATAGTCTCAAAGTTTAATCACATAATTTAGCATTCCTTTTTTCCAATAAAAATAATCTTACATTGGCAATAAATTATTATGCAGTAACACATTTGTTTTGCCTCTTTTTGGTCTTCAACTCATCAATGTTGATCATTTGTTTATTTATCCCTTCTATTAGCATTTTGCCAAATACTTATTATGTACTTGACATTTTCCCAGACTCAGAGGATACTGAAATGAATAGTTATAACTCTCCAAGAGCTTATATCTACTGGAAGAGATAGACACAACTATTTATGGTCTATGAAAATCTTAGTGGGAACCACTTATCTCTGCTTCCTGAGCATGTTCATCCTCCAGAAGCCTAGCCCAAGATAGTTCTCATGGAAAAGGGAAGGGAAAAAATGACAAGAAGTGCATAAGGGCTCCTGAGTCCTAGGCTTGAAACTGGACCACTGTCACTCCAACTTTATCCTATTGGTCAAGTAAAGTCACAAGGCCAACCCAGATTTATCGGGTAATTATATGGGCTCTACGATTCCCTGCTGGCTCAGACGGTAAAGTGTCTGCCTGCAATGCAGGAGACCCGGGTTGGATCTCTGGGTCAGGAAGATCCCCTGGAGAAGGAAATGGCAATCCACTCCAGTACTCTTGCCTTGAAAATTCCATGGATGGAGGAGCCTGGTGGGCTACAGTCCATGGGGTCGCAAAGAGTCAGACATGACTGAGTGACTTCACTTTCACTATCTCCAGATAGAAGAAGCAGCAAAGTATCAGTGCAAAAGGAGTGGATGTAGGGAGGCACGGAGGACTGGGGCCATTTTTGCAATCTCTATAGCACCAAATATGGGCTTCCCTGGGGGCTCAGTGGTAAAGAATCTGCCTGCCAGTGAAGGAAACATGGGTTTCATCCCTGGATTGGGACGATCCCCTAGAGGAGGAAATGGCAACCCACTCCAGTATTCTTGCAAGGGAAATCCCACGAAAAGAGGAGCCTGGCAGGCTAAAATTCATGGTCACAAAAGAGGACACAACTTAGCAATTAAACAACAACAATAGTATCAAATGTATAGTAATCAACTGAGTGAGAATCAGAAAAGGTTGAATACAGTCTTGAAAGATGAGTAGAATTTTCCATAATGATACACTTTAAAGGATAAATAAATACTTAAATTGACAGTATAAAACAGAGTCCAAAACATATAATTGAGTAATACCCTGGAGAAATGTGTCCCATTGCTATGTTTCTCACTTAGCTATACCTCTGAAAAGTAAAGTAAGACCTTTTTTTCTGAGCTAGCTAAATTTAAACTCTGATTAAAGTTAATTAAGATCTTACATTCCTACAACCACTTCAATTGTGGGATTATAATGTTTAAGAATACTTAAGAACTCTTATCTGCCGACAACCAGAGAATCACAAAAATTCCAGAAACTAGCCTATAATAAGTGCTCCATAAGTATTTCTTTGGTGAATAAATTAATAAATGAGTAAATGAAAGGATGAATAAAGTAACTTTAAAAGACTGGGATGATTTGAGAGAATGGCATTGAAACGTATACATTATCATATGCAAAATAGATAGCCTGTGTGATGTATGATGCTGGGCACCCAAAACTTGTGCTCTGTGACAACCTGGAGAGATAGGGTGGAGAGGGATGTTGGGAGGGAGGTTCAGGATGGAGGGGACACATGTATACTGATGGCCAATTCATATTGATGTGTGGCAAAAAATCATCACAATATTATAAAGTAATTATCCTCCAATTAAAATAAATTTATTAATTTTTAAAAGATTGGCTTAAAAAAAAAAAAGCCAGGTAGTACCAAGAGAAGTGCTGCCACACAAAGCAGTCCAATCTGAGAAGCCTATTTATCCCCACAAGCTTGAGACAGATTCTCTTCTCCCATCAAAAGAAACTGGACATCCCAACCTGGAGAAACTCTTTCCACATCCTCAGACAACACCAGCAGAGACCAGTGGGAATTCCAGTGGCACCAGATAAACTGAGCAGACCAAATTAATATAAGAACGCTGAAAATTGAACTGCCATTGGAACTAGAGCCCACAAAAGTAGACTAAGGCCTTTTTGCTAAACCTAAAATGGGTGACAGCCTACTTAAAGAAAAGATTTAAGTAAGACTCTGAGTCTCCTAACATAATAGCAAAATATTTTGCTACCTTATTTAAAAATCTTCCCTAATTCCAAGAAGCGAGAAAATCACAACTTCACTGAGAAAAAACAATCATCCAATACCAACATCAGGACAAGTCAGACGTTGGAATTATCAGAGAAAGATTTTAAAGCAGCCATCATAAAAAAAGAAAATGTTTCAGCAACCAATTACAAATTCTCTTTTAACAAATGAAAAAATAGAAAATTTCAGCAAAGAACCAAAAGTTATAAAAGAAACAAATGGAAATATAAAACTTAAAAATACAATAAGAGGTTAACAAAATACCTTGATGGATGGGTTCAATAGTAAAGTTAAGATGATATGAAATAGAAGCAGAGAACTTCAGGATATATTAACAGATTTACCTAACCTTAAAACAGAAAAACAGACTGAAAAGAAAAACAAACAGAACCTTAAAGACTTGTGAGAGAATGGCAAAGGATTGAAGTTTCCTATCATCAAAGTTATAAAAAAAAAAAAAAAAAAAGGAAGTAAAGAATGGGGCTGAAAACTATAAGAAGAAATAATAGCTGAAAAATCACCAAATTTGGCAAGACACAAACCTACAGACTTCAGAAGCTGATTGATACTCAAGTAGGACAAATCCAAAAATATTCACATGAAGACACCTCAGATTTAAATGTCTGGAAATCAAAGAAAAAGGAAAAGTTTCTTTAAAACTCAGCAAGAGAAACATCAAATTACCTACAGAGGAACAACTATTAAAATGATATCTGAAACCATGAAAGCCAGAAGGAAGTGGAAAACTTTTTCAGGCACTGAAAGAAAAGAACTATGAACTTCAAATTCTATATCTAGTGAAACTATCTTTCAATATATAATGAAGGGGAAATAAAAAAAATTTCAAATTAAGGAAAACTAAAAGGATTTCTCACTAGCAAATACAGCCTTAAAGATTGCTTAAAGAAATATCTTCAGATGAAAATGAAATAATAAAAGAAGGAATCTCAGATCATCAGGAAGAAAGAAAGAATAATGGAAAGAACAAAAAATATTGGTATATAAAATAGATTATCATCTGCATGAATTGTCCAAGCAATACTTGATAATTAAAACAAAAATTATAATACTATCTGATAATAAAGACAATGATATTTAAAGGTGGGGAGTGTAAATGAAATGGTAAATGGAATAATAATGGTAGTCAAATAAGATCAGTCGCTCAGTCATGTCTGACTCTTTGCGACCCCATGAATCACAGCACGCCAGGCCTCCCTGTCCATCACCAACTCCCAGAGTTCACTGAGACTCACATCCATCGAGTCAGTGATGCCATCCAGCCGTCTCATCCTCTGTCATCCCTTTCTCCTCTTGCCCCCAATCCCTCCCAGCATCGGAGTCTTTTCCAATGAGTCAACACTTCGCATGAGGTGGCCAAAGTACTGGAGTTTCAGCTTTAGCATCAGTCCTTCCAAAGAAATCCCAGGGCTGATCTCCTTCAGAATGGACTGGTTGGATCTCCTTGAAGTCCAAGGGACTCTCAAGAGTCTTCTCCAACACCACAGTTCAAAAGCATCAATTCTTCGGCACTCAGCGTTCTTCACAGTCCAACTGTCACATGCATACATGACCACAGGAAAAACCACAGCCTTGACTAGATGGACCTTTGTTGGCAAAGTAATGTCTCTGCTTTTTAATATGCTATCTAGGTTGGTCATAACTTTTCTTCCAAGGAGTAAGCGTCTTTTAATTTCATGGCTGCAGTCACCATCTGCAGTGATTTTGGAGCCCAGAAAAATAAAGTCTGACACTGTTTCCACTGTTTCCCCATCTATTTCCCATGAAGTGGTGGGACCGGATGCCATGATCTTCATTTTCTGAATGTTGAGCTCTAAGCCAACTTTTTCACTCTCCACTTTCACTTTCATCAAGAGGCTTTTGAGTTCCTCTTCACTTTCTGCCATTAGGGTGGTGTCATCTGCATATCTGAGGTTATTGATATTTCTCCCAGCAATCTTGATTCCAGCTTGTGCTTCATCCAGCCCAGCATTTCTCATGATGTACTCTGCATATAAGTTAAATAAGCAGGGTGACAATATACAGCCTTGATGTACTCCTTTCCTGATTTGGAACCAGTCTGTTCAATCCCCAGTTCTAACTGTTGCTTCTTGACGTGCATACAGATTTCTCAGGAGGCAGGTCAGGTGGTCTGGTATTCCCATCTCTTGAAGAATTTTCCTCAGTTTGTTGTGATCCACACAGTCAGAGGCTTTGGCATAGTCAATAAAGCAGAAGTAAATATTTTTCTGGAACTCTCTTGCTTTTTTGATGATCCAATGGGTGTTGGCAATTTGATCTCTGGTTCCTCTTCCTTTTGTAAATCCAGCTTGAACATCTGGAAGTTCATGGTTCACGTACTGCTGAAGCCTGGCTTGGAGAATTTTGAGCATTACTTTGCTAGCATGTGAGATGAGTGCAATTGTGTAGTAGTTTGAACACTCTTTGGTACTGCCTTTCTTTGGGATTGGAATGAAAACTGACCTTTTCCAGTTGTGTGGCCACAAATGAGTTTTCCAATTTTGCTGCACTACTTTCACAGCATCATCTTTCAGGATTTGAAATAGCTCTGCTGAAATTCCATCACCTGCACTAGCTTTGTTCGTAGTGATGCTTCCTAAGGCCCACTTGACTTCACATCCAGGATGTCTAGGTCTAGGTCAGTGATCACACCATCGTGGTTATCTGGGTCATGAAGGTCTTTTTTGTATAGTTCTTCTGTGTATTGTTGTCACCTCTTCTTAATATCTTCTGCTTCTGTTAGGTCCATATCATTTCTGTCCTTTATTGTGCCCATCTTTTCATGAAATATTCCCTTGGTATCTCTAATTTTCTTGAAGAGATCACTAGTCTTTCCCATTCTATTGTATTCCTCTATTTTCTTGCACTGATCACTGAGACAGGCTTTCTTATCTCTCCTTGCTATTCTTTGGAACTCTGCATCAAATGGGTATATATTGCCTTTTCTCCTTTGCCTATCGCTTCTCTGCTTTTCCCAGCTATTTGTAAGGCCTCCTCAGACAACCATTTTGCCTTTTCACATTTCTTTTTCTTGGGAATGATCTTGATCACTGCCTTCTGTACAATATCATGAACCTCCGTCCATAGTTCTTCAGGCACTCTGTCTATCAGATCTAAACCCTTGAATCAACTTCTCACTTCCTCTGTAAAATCATAAGGTATATGATTTAGGTCATACCTGATTGGTCTAGTGGTTTTTCCTACTTTCTTCAATTTAAGTCTGAATTTTGCAATAAGGAGTTCATGATTTGTGCCACGGTCAGCTCCTGGTCTTGTTTTTGCTGACTGTATAGAGCATCTCCAACTTTGCCTGCAAAATCTTATTATTTACCATCTGGTGATGTCCATGTGTAGAGTCTTCTCTTGTGTTGTTGGAAGAGTATTTTTGCTATGAGTGCATTCTCTTGGAAAAACTCTGTTAGCCTTTGCCCTGCCTCATTTTGTACTCCAAAGCCAAATTTGCCTGTTTTTCCAGGTATCTCTTGACTTCCTTCTTTTGCATTCCAATCCCTTTTAATGAAAAGGACGTCTTTTTTGAATGTTAGTTCTTGAAGGTCTTGTAGGTTTTCATAGAACCGTTCAGCTTCTTCAGTATTACTCATTGGCATAGACTTGGATTAGAAGTGGTAAAATGTTAATATCAGTAGATATCCTAGATAGACAGATTAAGGTGGATTCTAATCTAATTTTGGACTTTCCTGGTAGTTCAATTCTGATTGCAATACGGGAGGCCCAGGTTAGATCCCTGGATTAGGAAGATTCCCTGGAGAAGGAAATGGCAACCCAGTCCACTTCTTTCCTGAAGAACCCCATGGACAGAGGAGCCTGACAGGCTATAGTCCATGGGGTCACAAAGAGTCAGACATGCTGAACAACTAACATACTAATCCAATATCACTGGTGTCATTTTTAAAAGAATAAATTTGGACACTGTGTTAGACGTGTATGGAGGGAGAATTATGTGAAGGGATACAAGGAGAAAACCATGTGGAGATGGAAGCAAAGATTGGAATTATGCTGACACAGACCAAGGAATAACTGGGGCTGCTAGAAACTGGAAGAGTCAAGGAAAGATCCTTCCCCTGTAGGTCTCAGAGGGATCATGGCCCTGACAACATCTTGAGCCTCCAATAAGAGACAATAAATTTCTATTGTTCTAAGTCATTCAGTTTGTGAGATTTTGTTATGGCAGCTGTTAGGAAACAAATACAAATAAGAACAACTATATGCTCATAAATTGTGAGGGATTTGATTTAGGTCATATCTTAATGGTCTAGTGTTTTTCCCTACTTTCTCCAATTTAATTCTGAACTTTGCAATAAGGAGTTCATGATCTGAGACACAGACAGCTCCCATTGGATCATCAAAAAAGCGAGAGAGTTCCAGAAAAACATCTACGTCTGCTTTATTAACTATGCCAAAGCCTCTGACTGTGTGGATCACAACAAACTGAGGAAAATTCTTCAAGAGATGGGAATACCAGACCACCTGACCTGCCTCCTGAGAAATCTGTATGCACGTCAAGAAGCAACAGTTAGAACTGGAGATGGAACAACAGACTGGTTCCAATAGGAAAAGGAGAACATCAAGGCTGTATATTGTCACTCTGCTTATTTAACTTATATGCATAGTACATCATGAGAAATGCTGGGGTGGATGAAGCACAAGCTGGAATCAAGATTGCCAGGAGAAATATCAATAACCTTGGATATGCAAATGACACCACCCTTATGGCAGAAAGCGAAGAAGAAATAAAGAGCCTCTTGATGAAAGTGAAAGAGGAGAGTGAAAAAGCTGGCTTAAAACTCAACATTCAGAAAACTAATATCATGGCATCTGGTCCCATCATTTCATGACAAATATATGGGGAAACAATGGAAACAGTGAGAGACCTTATTTTGGGGGTCTCCAAAATCACTGCAGATGGTGACTGCAACCATGAAATTAAAAGACGCTTGCTCCCTGGAAGGAAAGCTATGACCAACCTAGACAGCATAGTAAAAGCAGAACTACCCAGAGGGATGGTACCAGGAGGGAGGAGGGAGGGGGTTTGGGATGGGGAACTCGTGTATACCTGTGGTGGATTCATGTTGATGTATAGCAAAACCAATACAATATTGTAAAGTAATTAACCTCCAATTAAAATAAATAAATTCATATTTTAAAAATAAATAAAACTTCACCATTAAAAAAAAATAAAATAAATTTTAAAAAGCAGAGACATTACTATGCCAACAAAGGTCCATCTAGTCAAAGCTATAGTTTTTCCAGTAGTCATGTATGGATGTGAGAGTTGGACTATAAAGAAAGCTGAGTGCCATAGAATTGATGCTTTTTTACTGTGGTGTTGGAGGAGACTCTTGAGAGTCCCTTGGACAGCAAGGAGATCCAACCAGTCCCTCCTAAAGGAAATGAGTCCTGAATATTCATTGGAAGGACTGATGCTGAAAATGAAACTCCAATACTTTGGCCACCTGATATGAAGAACTGACTCCTTGGAAAAGACCCTGATGCTGGGAAAGAGTGAATGTGGGAGGAGAAGGGGACGACAGAGGATGAGATGGCATCACCGACTCAATGGACATGAGTTTGAGCAAGCTCCGGGATTGGTGATGGACAGGAAAGCCTGGTGTGCTGCAGTCCATGGGATTGGAAAGAGTCGGACACAATTGAGTGACTGAACTGAACTGAACTGATGCTCATAAATATGACAACTTAAAAGAAATGGACCAATTTCTACCAAATTCAACCAAAATGAAATAGATCATCTGAATTGTCCTATTCAGGAAATTGAATCTATAATTTAAAACCTACTGAAAAAGAAATTACAGATAGTTGCACACCACTTGGGGAAATTAGGATCTCTCTGCTAGTCTTAGAACTGCACGTGATCTACAATTATCTCAAAAGTTTTCAATTTAAAAACAGGTTACACAGAACTTATTGAGAGCAATCAGGACATAATCTAGGCATTCTTTATCTTCCCTTAAACAGAGACCTATATTTCTGTTGGGATATGTCTTTAGGACTTTAAAAACCTCTCATGTTGCCACCTGTCTTGCGAGCTCCTCCTCTATGAAGTGAATTTACATAAGGCTTTGAAGTACTAGAATTTGCAAGTAATAGTAGCAGAAAGGAAAATACTTTCAAATACCTTGTCAGAGTAGAAAGTAAAGATCTAAACCAATTACACATATATACTCTCTCAGCATAATATCAAACTTTCAAGAAACAGACTAGGCAGCAGTTTTCAGAGAATTTTTTTCTTCTTATTTCTCCTTGTTTCCTAGGATAATTTGATTCTATGATTAAAATTTAGAATAAAAAAGACAAAGAACAAAAGATAGAAAGAAGCAGTAGACTCAGGATCCTGGACTCTAGTGCCAAATTTGCTACTATCTATCTGTGTGAGTTTAGGCAAAACTACTCTATTTTTTTGCATCTCAATTTCCCGGTAAAGATAAAAGCATTAGACGAAGCCCCAAGATCCCTTCCAGCTTGAAAATATTCTATGATCCTATGAAATTTAAAATGTGGATGCAAATATGTTTGATGATGTTTTATCCCATTCCTTCATTAGGCTTAATTTAATAAAGTTCTCCACAGTAACTTCAATTGGCAATCCAAGTATTCATTTCAGCTGTGTAAATGATGCCCCTCATTCCAGCATAACTGTTCAGGTTTCATTATCAAGTCTCTAAGTGCTAATTAACTTTGAAGCAGCTCTCCAATATCAGCTCCATTACAATTCACACCAAACTGCTTCTATCTGCTTCCGAATTTTCTCCTCAAATTTTTTTCAGACACATGGAGTGTGTCATTTACTGCTATTCTAAACCACTTCCTTTTGAAGTTCCTCTTTTTCATTCATTCCTTTGAGTGAAATAATGTTAAAGTATGAAGAGACTGAAGAGGACATCAATCACATAGCAGCTTTAAGATTTCTAATGCTTTGGGGGAATCTTGCCCAATAGGCTTCTGGGGCTCAGATATCACCATTTCTCAAAATAAGAGCTACCCTTGATACAGTGCAAATTTTTCTTTTTTCACTCGACTATTGCTTTATCAGATCGTCCAGTCCCTCAAGAAAATCTTGGGTAGGAAAACTATCTGTAGTACTCATCTCCTCTTATTAGCTGATCCTCACTCCCTACCAAAAACCTTAAATATCTTATTGAATCTTCACATCAGAGCTGCTTTTTGAAGGGCAAACGTGGCTGTTGACCACAACTTAATGTATGGTGTCTTCCTTCATGATGTTGTGAAGTGTCTACTGTGAAACTTTTGCCTTTTCATACTGTTGATGGGGTTCTTGTGGAAAGGAGTAGGACAAGGCTGTATATTGTCACTCTGTTTATTTCACTTACATGCAGAGTACATTATGTGAAATGCTGCATTGGATGAATCACAAGCTGGAATCAAGATTTCCAGGAGAAATATCAACAACCTTAGATATGCAAATGATACCACTCTAGCAGCAGAAAGTGAAGAGGAATTAAAGAGCCCCTTGATGAGGATGAAAGAAGAGAGTGATAAAGCTGGCTTAAAACTCAACATTCAAAAATTAAGATCATGGTCCATTGTTCATTGCAGCACTATTTGCAATAGCTAGAATATCTAGCAACCTAGATGTCCATTGACAGATGACTGGATAAAGAATTTGTGGTACATATACACAATGGAATATTACTCAGCCATAAAAAGGAATGCATTTAAGTCAGTTCTGATGAGGTAGATGAACCTAGAACCTATTATACAGAGTGAAGTGAATCAGAAAGAGAAAGATAAATATTTTATTCTAAAATATATATGGAATCTAGAAGAATGGTGCTGAAGAATTTATCTACAGGGCAGCAATGGAGAAACAGACATAGAGAATAGACTTATGGACATGGGGAGAGGGGAGGAGAGGGTGAGATGTATGGAAAGAGTAACATGGAAATTTACATTACCATATGTAAAATAGATAGTCAACGGGAATTTCTGTATGGCTCAGGAAACTCAAACAGGGGCTCTGTATCAATCTAGAGGGGTGGGATGGGGAGGGAGATGGGAGGGAGGTTCAAAAGGGAGGGGATATATGTATACCTATGGCTGATTCATGTTGAGGTTTGACAGAAAACAACAAAATTCTATAAAGCAATTATACTTCAATAAAAAATAAGGGGTTCAAGATGGGGAACACGTGTATACCTGTGGTGGATTCATGTTGATATATGGCAAAACCAATATAATATTGTAAAGTTAAAAAATAAAATAAATAAAAATAAAAAAATTAAGATCATGGAATCCAATCCCATCACTTCATGGCCAATAGAAGTGGAAACAGTGACAGATTTTATTTTCTTGGGCTCCAAAATCACTGCGGATGGTGACTGCAGCCATGAAATTAAAAGATACTTCCTCCTTGGAAGGAAAGCTATGATAAACCTAGGCAGCTTATTAAAACACAGATATATCACTTTACCAACAAAGATCCATATAGTCAAAAATATGGTTTTTCCAGTAGTCATATGTGGATGTGAGAGTTAGACCATAAAGAAGGCTGAGCACCAAAGAACTGATGCTTTCAAATTGTGGTGCTGGAGAAGACACTTGAGATTCCCTTGGACAGCAAGGAGATCAAACAAGTCAATCCTAAAGGACTGAATATTCATTGGAAAGACTGTTGCTGAAGGTGAAGCTCTAATAGTTTGGCCACCTAATGTGAATAGCCGACTCATTGGAAAAGACCCTGATGCTGGAAAAGACTGAAGGCAAAAAGAGAAGGGGGAGGCAGACTATGAGATGGTTAGATAGCATCACCACCTCAATGAACATGAATCTGAGCCAACTCTGGGAGACAGTGAAGGACGGGGAAGTCTGGCATGCTGCAGTTTGTGGGGTCACAAGGAGTTGGACACCACTTACAACTGAAAAACATAATACTATGAAACTAGACTGCTATATTATTCAGGCTTTTTACATTAATGCTGCTTAACAAAGACTTCTCCCTGCCTGTCCCCTCTCCAGTTCTCAGTGGTTTACAACCACAAATATGTATTTCTATAGTGCAGTTCTACAGTAAAGTCAGCTGTTGGTCAAATGGACTTGACTGAGCTTACATGGCCTGGCTCCTGGCTAAGAATGACTTCATGTCTATTTTATACATTTCTTCACTCTAGAACCAGCAGCTTTTCAAAAATACTTTTCATGGCAATGGATAGGTTTGCAAGGCAGCTAACAGAAACTTTCCATGTTTCTCTGAGGCCTGTAACTGAAAACTGACATACTCTTAATTCTACCCAAGTTAAATTGACTAAAGCAAATGATATGACTAAGTCAAACATTAGTGGGTTGAGGGAGCACTGGATTGGCCAAAAAGTTTGTCTGGATTTTTCTGTAACATCTAACAGGAAACCTGAACGAACTTTTTGGCCAACCTGATACAGTCTATACATGGTGAATCCATGGCAAGGGCAGGTAGGGAAAGACTTGTAAACAAATAATACCATCTATCAATTCTGCTGCTTACTACTACAAAGAGAAATAAGAACATGCAGCTAGCACTACTCCAATAAGTTGAAGGCATTTTACTTTTTCACCTTCCTATTGGAGAATGAGAATCTGGGTTTTGGAAATGTGCTCTCAACTCCAATGATGTCTACATTATTTCTACTTGACTAAACTGAGGGCCTGTGCTGGCATCAATGGTGCTTACAAGGAATAAGGTGGGAAACAGGCTCTGATTTGGAGTAAGAATCCTTAAGGTTTGGGGCAGAGTTTGTGAATCAAGTAGTGTGAGTGTTTTCCTAGTCTTGATTTTCTCAAAAGACTGAGTGGTCTAATAAAGCAAGAGTCAACAAAAACAGCAAAGAAAATTCTGAACTATTGAACAATATATCAAGGGTAACTTTTATCTTAAGAACAGTGAGGTCTGAGCCCCAGAAAATTATTCGACAGGATCCCCCCAAATCACCTACAGCTAAGAGCTTGAACTATATGGTTGGAGAAGGAGTCTCCACTTTAAAATGCAAAATAGCCTTTCTGCACCCCTAGTTTTATTTCCACTCCTTGCCCTATTCTCTTAACTGAGATTTGAAGAGATGTGACTTGCCTAAGGGCAGAGAATGCTGCTGCTGCTGCTGCTAAGTCACTTCAGTCATGTCCGACTCTGTGCGACCCCATAGACGGCAGCCTACCAGGCTCCCCCATCCCTGGGATTCTCCAGGCAAGAACACTGGAGTGGGTTGCCATTTCCTTCTCCAATGCATGAAAGTGAAAAGCGAAAGTGAAGTCGTTCAGTTGTGTCCGACTCTTAGCAACCCCATGGACTGCAGCCCACCAGGCTCCTCCGTCCATGGATTTTCCAGGCAAGAGTACTGGAGTAGGGTGCCATTGCCTTCTCTGGAAGTATGTGGCTGATCCCCAATAAGAACTGCCAATAATGAGCATCTTGGAAGCTTGAGGGAGAATTTTTAATTTTCCCACTGGCATTTGGTGGGCCTGGGACGAGAGATATCTTACAATGAGCAGGACACAGACATACAACAAATGACTGGATTACACTCTACATGAGTTTCTAATGTCTTACCAGATGGTCACACAGATGAAAATCCCATTTATAAGTATCTACACTTAGAACCTAACTCCTGTCACATAAAATATTTTTTTTGCAAAGCATTAATTTGCTGAATTTTCTAGAAATGCAGCCACTGTATAAATTAAAGGAAGACTATATTTTGTTTCATGAGTTTTCTTTGGAATTTTACCAGGTTTTCTTCATTTATTTTTCAGGAAAATCATATCCCTGAGGCAATGCTGTGTATGTATTTGAGTTACCAGCACAACATACCTAGATTGGTCTGCAGCTGTAGCTGTTGCATTCACACTTATTATAATAATACATGGAATAATAGATGCCTAAAATGGCAACCCACTCCAGTGTTCTTGCCTGGAGAATCCCAAGGACGGGGGAGCCTGGTGGGCTGCCGTCTGTGGGGTCGCAAAGAGTCGGACACGACTGAAGCGACTTAGCAGCAGCAGCAGCAGCAGCAAACACATACTGAAACATATTATAAACTACATATTTTTGTGTGATGTATTATATGCAATAAAATACAGTTGAAACAGATTACATGTTATAAAACACATATTGAAACACATTTGTTATAAATTACTTTCATTTCTCTTTATATTACAATTGGTATGTCTACTGCTTTCTAAAAGCTTATTTGTTTGAGGACAAGATTAAGATAACAGAGTAGGAGAACACAGGGTTCACCTCCCTCTATGAACACATTAAAAAAACAAAACAAAAACTTACATAGGGAGCAATTCTCTCCAAAAACAAACTGAAGACTCACAGGAAGACTCTTATAGAACAAATGCTGTGGGAAAGATCCACACAGAATGAGGTAGGAAGGGAAGAAAAGCAATCAGGCAAGGACCTGTGCCCTCAGGAGGGGATACAGAAGAAGAGAAGGATTACACAGGCTTGGAAATCGTCCACGGATATATTGTACAGCAATCAGAATATAGTCGATATTTTAAAATAACTTTAAATGGAGTATAATCTATAAAAATATTAAATCACTATGTTGTATACCAGAAACTAATATATTGCAGATCAACTCTACTTCACTAAAAGCAAAAATGAAGAGAATCATATTCTTTCTCTGTAATAACTGATTCTGACAGTTGTGATACTCAGTTATAGTCTTTTGCCTGAGTTAGTGTTGAAATAACTAATAATAAACTTCTAATTCTTATAAAAAGTCATCAGCAAAAGTGGGTTATATTATACATGAATTTCATCTCATGGTAATAAAGTATAGTTCAGTCGCTCTGTTGTGTCCGACTCTTCGCAACCCCATGGACTGCAGCACGCCAGGCCTCCTTGTCCATCACCAACTCCTGGAGTTTACGCAAACTCATGTCCATTGAGTCGGTGATGCCAACCAATCATCTCATCCTCTGTCATCCCCTTCTCCTCCCAACTTCAATATTTCCCAGCATCAGGGTCTTTTTAAATGAGTCAGTTCTTTGCATCAGGTGGCCAAAGTATTGGAGATTCAGCTTCAGCAATAGTTGTTCCAGTGAATATTCAGGACTGATTTCCTTTAGGATGGACTGGTTGGATCTCCTTGCAGTCCAAGGGACTCTCAAGAGTCTCCTCCAACACCACAATTCAAAAGCATCAATTCTTTGGCACTCAGCTTACTTTACAGTCCAACGCTCACATTCATATATGACTACTGGTAAAATCTTAGCTTTGACAAGAGGGACCTTTGTTGGTAAAGTAATGTCTTCCTTTTAATATGCTGTCTAGGTGGGTCATAACTTTTCTTCCAAGGAGCAAGCATCTTTTAATTTCAAGGCTGCAGTTATCATCTGCAGTGATTTTGGAGACCCCCCAAAAAAGGTCTCTCACTGTTTCCGTTGTTTCCCCATCTATTTGCTATGAAGTGATGGGACCAGATGCCATGATATTAGCTTTCTGAATGTTGCATTTTAAACCAACTTTTTCACTCTCCTCTTTCACTTTCATCAAGAGGCTCTTTAGGTTCTTCTTTGCTTTCTGCCATAAAGGTGGTGTCATTTGCATATCTGAGGTTATTGATATTTCTTTGGGCAATCTTGATTCCAGCTTGTGCTTCATCCAGCCCAGTGTTTCTCATGATGTACTATGCATATAAGTTAAATAAGCAGAGTGACAATATACAGCCTTGATGTTCTCCTTTCCCGATTTGGAACCAGTCTATTGTTCCATCTCCAGTTCTAACTGGTGCTTCCTGATCTGCATACAGATTTCTCAGGAGGCAGGTCAGGTGGTCTGGTATTCCCATCTCTTGAAGAATTTTCCACAGTTTGTTGTGATCCACACAGTCAGAGGCTTTGGCATAGTCAATAAAGCAGAAGTAGACGTTTTTCTGGAACTCTCTTGCTTTTTTGATGATCCAGCAGATGATGGCAATTTGATCTCTGGTTCCTCTTCCCTTTGTAAATCCAGCTTGAACATCTGGAAGTTCACAGTTCATGTACTGTTGAAGCCTGGCTTGGAGAATTTTGAGCATTAGTTTGTTAGGGTGTAAGATGAGTGCAATTGTGTGGTAGTTTGAACATTCTTTGACATTGCCTTTCTTTGGGATTGGAATGAAAACTGACCTTTTCTAGTTCTGTGGCCATGAATGAGTTTTCCTAATTTGCTGGCATATTGAGTGCAGCACTTTTAACAGCATCATCTTTTAGGATTTGAAATAGCTTAACTGGAATTCCATTACCTCCACTAGCTTTGTTCATAGTATTGCTTCCTAAGGCCCACTTAACTTTGCATTCCAAGATGTCTGGCTCTAGGTGACTGATCATGATTATCTGGGTCATGAAGATTATCGGGGTCATGACGATCTTTTTTGTACAGTTCTTCTGTGTATTGTTGCCACTTCTTTTTAATATTTCTGCTTCTGTAAGGTCCATGTCATTTCTGTAATTTATTGTGCCCATCTTGACATGAAATGTTCCCTTGGTATCTCTTATAGGGGACTGGAATGCAAAAGTAGGAAGCAAAGAAACACCTGGAGTAACAGGCAAATTTGGCCTTGGAGTACAGAATGAAGCAGGGCAAAGGCTAATGAGTTTTGCCAAGAGAATCCATTGGTCATGGCAAATACTCTCTTTCAACAACACAAGAGAAGACTCTACACATGGACATCATCAGATGGTCAGTACCAAAATCAGATTGATTATATTCTTTGAAGCCAAAGATGGAGAAGCTCTATACAGTCAGCAAAAACAAGACCGAGAGCTTAATGTGGCTCAGATCATGAACTGCTTATTGCCAAATTCAGACTTAAATTGAAGAAAGTAGGGAAAACTGCTAGACCATGGAGGTATGACCTAAATGAAATCCCTTAGGATACAGTAGACGTGACAAACAGATTCAAGGGACTAGATCTGATAGACAGAGTGCCTGAGGAGCTATGGATGGAGGCTCGTGACATTGTACAGGAGGCAAAGATCAAGAACATCCCCAAGAAAAAGAAATGTAAAAAGGCAAAATGGTTGTCTGAGGAGGCCTTACAAATAGCTGACAAAAGAAGAGAAGCAAAAGGCAAAGGAGAAAAGGAAAGATATACCCATTTGAATGCAGAGTTTCAAAGAATAGCAAGGAGAGATAAGAAAGTCTTCAGTAATCAATGCAAAGAAATAGAGGAAAACAATAGAATGGGAAAGACTAGAGGTCTCTTCAAGAAAATTAAAGATGGTAATAAAGAGGACCTACAAAATTATGTTATAAAAAGGGAACACTGAACTAGATAGATTTGATAAACCCCTCTATGTCATCCTGCTGTTTCTTTTCCCCCACCTCCTTAATTCTTGATAAATAATTTAGAACTGTGAATTAGTGAAATCAAATTCAGTGAAGCAACCCTGATAAATGTCTAGTTTACCACAAATTAAATGTCAATCATTTTTTCTCTTAAATTGTTTTTTACAAATGCTGTTTGACCCCATTCCTTTTCTCTATGCTTTCCCTTCTCTATTCCATTATTATCTTACTCACTTCTTAGCCCTAATCATATGTTATGAAGATCTTTCAGAAAAACAAGAACTAAACCAATAGAGAGGAGCTTCCCGGGTGGTGCTAGTGGTAAAGAAACTGTCTGTCAATGCAAGAGACATAAGACACATGGGTTTGATCCCTGGACCAGGAAGATCCCCTAGAGAAGGAAATGGCAACCCACTCCAGTATTCTTTCCTGGAGAATCCCATGGACATAGGAACCTGGCAGGCTACAGTCCAGAGCATTGCAAAGAGTTGGACACAACTGAAAATGCACCTACATGCACACAGACCAATAGAGAACTCATTCTATAAAAGTATGAGTGTTTAACAGAGTCAGACTTTCTGGTTTCTTATTTTATTCCTTCTATTAATCTGTTTGGAGTAGGAAATGGCAACCCACTCCAGTATTCTTGCCTGGAAACTCTCATGGACAGAGGAGCCTGATGGGCTACCATCAATGGGGTCACAAAGAGTCAGACACGACTGAGCAATTGAGTATTAATCTGTTATTGAACATTATATCTGATTTATTTCCTTTGTCTTTGAAGTGATCTTATTTCTATCTTACTAAATGTTAAAGTTTTCTGATTCTCTGAATTAAGAAAATATATTTGGAAATAAAGCACTCTATCTGATTCACCATATAGATCTCTACTCAAATTATGTTCTTCTACATTAGCCAAATTTATTACTATGTGTTAGGTCATGGTAAGCACTGGGTGAGAAGGGAATGAAAAACTTAATAATTTCCACTTGGGTTTTCAGAAGCTTACCCTCCAGTTACATCAGTCAGCTCCATTTCTTAACCAGAAGCAGAAAGAAGACAATATATGTACACATAGCAATGTCATTAAAAGCCCACACACCAACACATCAGTTTCTCACACACTTTTTTCAGTTCTTAGTACCACGGTATTACATTTTCAGAAACTAAGTAGAACCTTTAAAAAAATATGTAGGACTAAATAGTATCTATAAGTGTCTAAGCCCAGCACTTTGAACATGGAACTATATTCCATAAAGATACAGTTAAAGAGTTGAACTGCTTTCTTTGTCAAATTGCAATTGCTTTGTTTTTCTGCTTACTTGCTGTTCTGTGATTATATATGAATTCAGGCCAAAGACATAAGGTTCAAATAATAATTATTTCCTAAAGGATCTCAGTTCTGTCATATAATAAACAATGGGTTTATAAAGACTACCCATGTATTTGTATGTCTTTGTCTGGAATTTTTGCCTTAGTCCAATTTATAAGCAAGAATTATGCCATTTTAACAGATGGTTGTACATGTAAATAACCAAACGAACAGGAAGAATGGAAGAGTGATAATGGCATGCTCAGAAAGAAAAAGAAACAATTATGTAAAACAGAGAATGAGAAAAGCATCATTACCCTGAATGTGCATTGGGATCACCTGCGGAGTTTAAAAATTCTGTACAGTGATTCAAATTTAGCTAATCTGGGGAGTGACCTGAGTATTGAGATTTTTTGAAAGCTCACCAGGTGATTCTAAGATAAAGCCAAGGTTGAGACCTACTGCTCTAAATAGTGGAGAAGGCAATGGCACCCCACTCCAGTACTCTTGCCTGAAAAATCCCATGGACAGAGGAGCCTGGGAGGCTGCAGTCCATGGGATCGCTAAAAGTCGGACACGACTGAGTGACTTCACTTTCACTTTTCACTTTCATGCATTGGAGAAGGAATGGCAACCCACTCCAGTGTTCTTGCCTGGAGAATCCCAGGGATGGGGGAGCCTGGTGGGCTGCCGTCTATGAGGTCACACAGAGTCAGACACGACTGAAGCGACTTAGCAGCAGCCACAGCTCTAAATAAAACCTACAACTCAGCTCTGTTGCCAATCATATTTTACTAGATATTTAAAATAATTATATGATAGTTTTCTCAAAGCAAAATGCAATTCTGTCAGCATAATAAAATATTCTTCACAGCTGTAGATGATAATATACATTTTCTTTTGAGCAACAGTATTTTTTGATAGTTTTTCCAAGATAATTTTACCATTTTACCAAGATAATTCAGATCAGAGAACTATGATGTATAACATATTTCTATCTTAGTTTTCAAAATACCTGACATGGACATATTTAATTAAATGCAATAAAAATAGGTACTTCAAATTGTCAGTGAGTTGCTAAAACTCTATTATTATGCAATAACTCTAAGTATGCATGTTTCTAACTGCTAAAAATTTTATGGACATATTTCATGTTGAGAGTTTAGGAGAAATTAAACAGGATAGCAGATGGTATCATGGCTTTCCTCAAATTGTTTAGATTACTGACAAAATAATAAAGCAATTTTTTGCTTTTCTCTCATTCAGTTCAGTTCAGTCACTCAGTTGTGTCTGACTCTTTGTGACCCCATGGACTGCAGCATGCCAGGCTTCCCTGTCCATCACCAACTCCCGGAGCTTGCTCAAACTCATGTCCATTGAGGTCAGTCGGTGATGCCATCCAACCATCTCATCCTCTGTCGTCCCCTCCTCCTCCTGCCTTCAATCTTTCCCAAATCAGGGTCTTTCCCAAGGAGTCACCTTGTTGCATCATGTGGCAAAGTACTGGAGTTTCAGCTTCACCATCAGTCCTTCCAATGAATAATCAGGACTGATTTCTTTTAGGATTGACTGGTTGGATCTCCTTGCAGTCCAAGGGACTCTCAAGAGTCTTCTCCAACACCACAGCTCAAAAGTATCAATTCAGCACTCAGCTTTTGTATAGTCCAACTCTCATGTCCATCATAACTACTGGAAAACCCAAAACTTTGACTAGATGGACCTTGTTGGCAAAGTAATGTCTCTGCTTTTTAATATGCTGTCTAGGTTGGTCATAGCTTTTCTTCCAAGGAGCAAGCGTCTTTTTTTTTTTTTTTTGTCATGGCTGCAGTCACCATCTGCAGTAATTTTGGAGCCCCCCAAAACAAAGTCTGCCACTGTTACCATTGTTTCCCCATCTATTTTTCATGAAGTGATGGGACCGGATGCCATGATCTTAGTTTTCTGAATGTTGTATTTTAAGCCAACATTTTCACTCTCCTCTTTCACTTTCATCAGGAAGTTCTTTAGTTCTTTGCTTTCTGCCATAAGGGTGGTGTCATCTGTGTATTTCTTTCATTACCCAAATCTGTATCAGTTTAAAGATAAGTCATGTTAATAGCTAAACAAAATATTCTTTATACAGGAAGTCTTGCACAAAAGTCAGTGAAGTTGAGACAGTGAAATAGGTGTGATGTATACAATTCTATTTCAGTTCATCCTGTATCGACTCACTGAAAGCTAATTCCCTGTTAATCTATGATACTCATAATGTGCTCTAAAGCAAGCAATGCAGGCATCACTTGGGTGTTTGTTAGAAATGCAGACTCTCAGGCCCCAGCCAAACCTACAAACTCAGAATCTGCTTTTTAACAGATTTGCAAATAATGCACATTAAGGTTCACATAACCAGTGACATGACCACTTCACCAAATTTTCCAAATTTATCAAGTTGTGAAAGAAAGTTTTAAGGAGTAGTCTGGAATTTATCAGTAATATATAAACTGATTAGTAGCATTTTAAGGAACGTTCAGTTGGTCAAAAGCTAAGGGTTAGAGAATAGCATAGTCTTCTATGAATCTATCCTTTTTATCAACATATTTATAATGAAATTGTGAGTAATATGGAGTAATTTTTAAAATTCTCAAGTGTAAATATATTAATAAAGGATATATAGATATATAAGTACATTCTAATGCATATTCTTAGTATTTGAATACAAATTGTATTTTTTATAAACTTATAAATTTGGTAAATTTGACAAATTGGCCATTTGAGGAAATAGTCATTTGACAAATTAGCTTTAGCTCAAATGGCATTTGGTAAATTGATTTTCAGGGATCAGCCTGCTTCCAATGGGTAAAACCCCGCATGGCAAATATATCTGTATTTTGGCTATACTTTACTTTTCTCACTGTGGTTTTAAAACCTCAGAAATAAGCTGATTAATATTCAGGCGATATTAAGTAGGGTTAAAAGCAGACATGGGTTTGAGTACTAGAGTCACTACCTATATGATCTTCATTAAATTATTTAACTCTCTAAGAATGTTTCCTAGTTCATAGGGCTATTGTGATAATAATATACAAGTCCCTAGTACATATTAATCATGCACTAATCCTTCTTTTAGTCAGTCTATCTTGATTTTTATTTGTTTTAAAGATGAAGAAAATAAAATGAGCAAGAGTCATGCTGCTACTCCATTTTATTTCTAACATAGAGAAATGATTTAATCCAATTCTTCAGAAAAAAAAAAAAAATACTGCGAAGATGGTTGATGACCTGGGTCTTTTATCTTGTTTTTAATTTCCCTGGTTTGTATCTATGAATGCCTGCTCCAGATATAATATCATTTCTAGGAGACTGTCAGTCATTCTAGGGCACAGAGGATAGTGCTGTTTGCTTTAAGCACTCTCAGTACCCAATGACAAAATTTTCTACAGAATCTTAGCAAACCAGAGAATGGGCCAAATGAATAAATGGGTTTAAAGCCAATGGTGTGACTTAGGTATGACTGGAGTACCAAAAAATCTCAGAAAGTTTCAAAGTGTTAACTTTGCCACCTCTCGTGTATTTTAATAGGAAAGAATTCAAGTAGGTAAGACAACTCAAATTATCCATAACAATCTATACTATAACCAATTCATTATCTATTACCTATGTTTTCTTAGATGGTGTTGGGCTGCACCTGGAAGGCCTGCAAGCCTTGTAGGCCCAGCCTCAAGACAGAAGAAAAACCCCACAGACAGTGACAAAGACATCAGTGGTTTATGGGATAGGAAATCTGGAAAGTCAGAAACAAAAGGTCCTGAAGCAACATCCCACTGTGGAACATAGCTGGCAAGACATGGCAGCACTCTTTGCTACTGATGGGAAAAGAAAGAAAGAAAGAAAGAAAGTGAAGTCGCTCAGTCATGTCCGACTCTGTGACCCCATGGACTGTAAGCCTGCCAGGTTCCTCTGTCCATGGGATTCTCCAGGCAAGAATACTGAAGTGGGTTGCCATTTCCTTCTCCAGGAGATCTTCCCGACCCAGGGATTGAACCTGGATCTCCTACATTGTAGGCAGACGCTTTACTGTCTGAGCCACCAGGGAAGTCCAGGGTCTGGGGAAGGGGAAGAGGCTACCATTTATAGGGAGAATTGATGTCAAGTTCACTCATTAATTATCAGGGAAACCAGTAGCTGGGATAGGGAGCAAGCATGGAGGCAGTTACTGATTAAGCCCTATAATTGAGAGGATTGGATAGTCATCAGAGTGAAACAGGGACTAGTTGAGCAGGGGATGTACAGACAGCAAGAGAACAGCCATCTTGAATGGCCTGACTGTACAGATGGGAAAACAGTGAAATTAAATTTCCTATCATGGGGAAACAAAATTTTTACCTTCAGATAGCCAATAATATGGTAAGATCAGCACTGGTGCTTCTTTTAAATTAAAAGTAAATTATGTAGGCTCAGTGAACTGATACCCCCTGTTCATATATATATATATATATATATATTTTTTTTTTTTTTTTACAATATACTACATCAAAGGCAGAGGAGGGATTACCAATTCATGTTTACTCTTTGCTGAGTACATTACACAAGTCACATCATTTACAACGGCCTTGTGAGACAGATGTATGTTACTGATGAGAAATTAAGGTTTGGGCTAAATGACTTGCCAAGGAACACACAACCAGAAAAAACTGAGCTGCAAACCCGGGTTTCTCTGCCTCTGAAGTCCATGCTCTTTGTAATGCCCTATGCAGCAATAGGGGTTCCCTGGTGGCTCAGCAGTAAGGAATCTGTCTGCCAATGCAGGAGATGCAGGTTCAGTCCCTGGGTCAGGAAGATCCCCTGGAGAAGGAAATGGCAACCCACTATAGTATTCTTGTCTGGGAAATCCCATGGGCAGAAGAGTCCATAGGGTCACAAAGAGTTGGACATGACTCATCAACTAAGGATTCCCTGATAGGTCAGTTGGTAAAGAATCCTCCTGCAATGCAGGAGACCCTGATTTGATTCCTGGGTTGGGAAGACCTGCTGGAGAAGGGATAGGCTACCCACTCCAGTATTCTTGGGCTTCCCTGGTCGCTCAGCTGGTAAAGAATCCGCCTGCAATGTGGGAGACCTGAGTTCGATCCCTGGGTTGAGAAGATCCCCTGAAGAAGGGAAAGGGTACCCACTCCAGTATTCTGGCCTGGAGAATTCCATGGACTGTATAATCCATGGGGTCACAAAGAGTCAGACATAACCGAGCAACTTTCACTTTCACTTTTTAGCAACTAAACAACATGCACCTCTCAGGGCCTAAGGTATATTGGAGAAAGCCCATCTGATTTGTCATGGAAACAAGGGAAATCATTAAGAGTTTTGGACCATCACCAGATAAAATTGTGATCAAGTAAATTATTTTACCTGTATTTCCTCATCTACAAAATTAAGAACTAGATTATAAGATCTTTAAGGTATTCTGGCACTTCTAAAAGAATGTTACATTAAGTAATCTCGTACATGGAATACATGTCTTATTCATTTATTTAATCACTGATTCATTCGTTTGTTTAAAAATTCATTAATTTATTTAAAAATGAGTTTAACAATTGTATTTATTAAATGCCCAGGTTGTTTTCCTATTTGTGTACATATGGATAACATCTGTGGTCAAAGGATGTTTTTTAAATGTTTGGGAAAATGCCAAAATAGATGGAATCTATCCTTAATCTGTAGCTACCAAGTACACAAAGAGCTAGTTATGACCAAGTACACAAAGAGCTAGTTATGAGAAGTTGGGTTGCTTATTAATCTTATGGTACTAATGAAGCTGAGATTTATACTCAGAATAATAATAGTAATAATAATAATATCAATAACTAACATTTATTCAAGGTCTCTTTGGTGGAAAATGTTTTGTGTTCATCATGTCATTTTAAGGCTTATCCATCAAATGCTTTTTGTACTATTTTATAGATATTGATTCAGTACAGGAATTTGAAAAGGTAATAAGATACAGAAGGTAGAAAATATTACAGTCTTAAAATGTGCAGCAGATTCTGACTTGTTCAGTGCCAAGTCAAGGCAGAAGTATTAGCTGTATTATGATGACAAATGATATATCTATTCAGCAGTTCTTTACCTCCTTTGACAATTGTCTTCTGATTCAACTGTAAAATGTTCATGTATTTAATATATGCATTTTGCCAGTGATATATAAAAACATTAATAATTGACTTAATCCCTGTTCAGCTGAACCCAAAAAACTACAGCCCTGAGTAAACTCATGTCTAAGGAACAGACAGCCTTGGAGTCAAAAGAAAAGAGCCACTCTTGTATTATGTCAAAATATTTAAAGCTTGAAGCTGCCACCACATTCCCTTGATGTAACAGCAGTCAGCCAGTTTCTGCCAAAAAGGAAAAAAAAATGAGTTGCACATAACAACTAAAATAGCATTGAACATTGTACATTGTAGGACACATTAAACGCTGCACATTGCTACTCATGGAGTCAGCAGGATGAGCTGTGTACCTAGACTAACAAATTTCAGGTTTTCAAAGTAATGATTAGAGTTGATTGAGTATAACAAAAATGCATAGTTTGGCTGTGAGACAGCTGAAACAGATTTTTACTTTATTTCCATTGGAAAAAACAACTCATGAAAAGTAGGACATAATGTAGAGAAGTTTCTTTTAACAAAACCATGTATTTCTCTTCAACAGAAAAGGCCCATAGTGTGGACTTTCAGACTTTAAACATGTTTATCCTTTGTTGTTTACCAAAATAATGGCCATATGAACAGGGCCAGCTTAATACCTAAACAAAGTGGGCAAGTTCTCCATTAAAGACCGTGGCCTCCCTTTCCAAAACATTGCTCCCACCAACCTAGTGAAAGGGCTTGGATTGCACCAGTTTGCCCTTTGAGTTAAAAGAATTGATCTTCCATAGAGTGCCTATTAACATAACTCCAAAGGGTTAAAATATCATTTTAATTATTAATAATCTTTAGTCCATAAACTCAAATAAATTAATATGTCAAATTTAAAGTAAGACATAGAACATAAAACAGGTAAATTTTGACAAGAGAAGGACAAACAAGGTTTGAGGCCGAGTTCAAATGCTGCAAGCCAAAACAGGATATGTAATTTAATGGAGATACTCTGGCAGACAAGGGAAAGCATGAGGACCTATGATCCCAGTGCCAAAAAAAGAGGCATGAAACGAGGGAAAGAAGGAAGATGGAGATGAACTATGTCTATATTTCAAATTTTGCCTTAGAGAAGCACTGGCAATTCTGTTTGGATGCATCTATATCACTATATTTTGCTTTGCATATTTTTTAAAATTTAAACTGCCTCATTTGAAAACTCTGGCCTTTCTAATTTTTACATATGAGATGCAGAATTAATAACTCATCATTATATTACAATATGGTTATGAAGGTACCTAAGGGAGCCGTTTGTTCAGAAGAGAGATGGCAAGTAAAATGGCATAGCTGCTGTTTTGGAAGAAGAAATGAGGATGTCCTTTGGCAGTAGAAGTCTATTTTCTGCTGTCATTCAAGGGCACAAAGTAAATGCTTCTTGCTCTCGAGAAAGCCTTGGGGCTCTCTGTCAGCAGTTTTCAGGGATATACCAATGGAAACCATGAAAGGGACATCAGATTCAGTGCCTACCTTAAAAAGTTCTTCCCACAGAGGACTCTGATACATCCTTAAAGACAAAGGGTATTTGTCAGCTGATTAAAGTTACTTTAAACTCACCTAAAGGGTGTTGTTTGATTCTTACAGAAAGCTTTGTTTTGTGTGCTTGGTTTTGAGTAGTTTTCTATTATAAGTGAAACATAAAGTGACTTGTATTAACCATGGCCACACTGGCAAAACAACACAAGAAGCTGTGCTAGGAAAAGTATTATGGGGAAAAGTATGAAGGGTGACAAGGAAAGGGCAGTCAGAAATGCACCGTTTAAATGTGACTATCTTTTTTAAGAAACAAAAAATCCACAGGTCATGAAAATATGAGTTTTGCAGAATATCTCTTATATTGGGGAGCAGGTCAACAATTGTTAAGGCATTGATTTAAATGGCACCGACTGAAAGTGAGTGAGGACCTAGTAGCTCAATTGTCAGTAGCACAGAGCTTCTGGCCTCCAGAACAGAAGGTCCTCCACAGTGACCACCTCCCCTTTGCTTTCCTTTCCAAAGATATGAGTTTTACCAGGTGTATTTCAAGTAAGGGTAGAGAACTTGAGAAACATATGGAAATTATAGCTCTATAGTTTTTCTGTTAATTGTTTTTCAGTCATCTTGAACTAAGAATGCTAGTAAGAAATTTAGACCATTTCTTTGTTCCATGTAGAGTGGGAATTTAATATTAGTCACTAAGGGGGATTATTTTGGGGGGCTCCAAAATCACTGCAGATGGTGACTTCAGCCATGAAATTAAAAGACGCTTACTCCTTGGAAGAAAAGTTATGACCAACCTAGATAGCATATTGAAAAGCAGAGACATTACTTTGCCAACAAAGGTCCGTCTAGTCAAGGCTATGGTTTTTCCAGTGGTCATGTATGGATGCGAGAGTTGGACTGTGAAGAAAGCTGAGTGCCGCAGAATTGATGCTTTTGAACTGTGGTGTTGGAGAAGACTCTTGAGAGTCCCTTAGACTGCAAGGAGATCCAACCAGTCCATTCTGAAGGAGATCAGCCCTGGGTGTTCTTTGGAAGGAATGATGCTAAAGCTGAAACTCTAGTACTTTGGCCACCTCATGTAAAGGGTTGACTCATTGGAAAAGACTCTGCTGCTGGGAGGGATTGGGGGCAAGAGGAGAAGGGGACAACAGAGGATGAGATGGCTGGATGGCATCACCGACTCGATGGACATGAGTTTGAGTGAACTCCGGGAGTTGGTGATGGACAGGGAGGCCTGGCGTGCTGTGATTCATGGGGTCGCCAAGAGTCGGACACGACTGAGCAACTGAACTGAACTGAAGGGGGATATTGGCCTAGAGAGCCTTGTGAGAAGGGCATTCCAAGAACACTTTTTACCATATGTCATTTTTATCCGTGTTTTAATTTAGATACCTTAAATCTTTTCTGGAGCAAACCAGAGAAGGGAGGAATCGAGGAAGGGAATGAAGGAGGAAGGGAGAAAAAAAGGAAGGAAGGAAAGGGAAAAGGGAGGAAGAGAGGAAAGAGAAAGGAAAGAAGGAAGGGAGGTGTGATCACAGGAAGAAGGAAGGCTAGGGTATTATAGGTTAACCATTTTACCTGTTTTTCAATCCAATAATTTAAATGGGAGGAAGAAGTTCCACACAAAGGAATAATTTCAACGATAAATAGCACCCTAAACCAAAAAAGGAAATTAGGATCTTATGCTCTAATGTTAAAAATAAATGTCCAGTCCCCTATTTGATTTCCAGTTGATGCATGTCTCAGATCAGGTTCATAGAAGCAGAGCCTGAGGCAGAGATTTTGTGCAAGTGATTTGTAGAGGGAGTGCTCTCAGAAGGGTCCTGTAAAGGAGTGAAGGAATCAAGAAACAGCGAGGAAAAGCTAACCAAAGATGTGGTGGCAACAGGAGATTAACTTCTTCTTGATCCCCTGGGTAGTTCTAAGGCTTGAATTTCACCTCATAACAAGACAGTCAGGCTTTGATACCTCAGTTTCAGTGGGTCATTGCCCTCAGGCTGTCCCCTACCCCACAGGAAGGTATGCTGATCTCCCAGGCAAGGCAGTTCTCCTCTGCCAACATCAGTCCCTTCTAGAGAAGTGTACAGCTGTGAGCCTTTAGCAGGCAACATTCACAGCAGCTGGCAAATGGATGCATCAGTTCAGTAAAGAGGATCTGAGTGAGGCAGCACCCACCACAGCCCCTTTAATACCAAACAGCTAGATGGGGCTCAGGGTCTAGAGCAGCAAGGACAGCCTCATCACAGGAATTCTTTTGGAATAGTGCTGCTACCTAATTTCCAGGACTCTTATTTGAATCCTTATAGGGAAACATTTCTGACCAAATTATAGGAGCTATAGTATATAATATGGCATTTTCCTATTAACCAACCCCCTACAGCTCATGCTATAGAAGAGGTCCCTAACTGCAACCCCACAGGCATAATCTTAACAATTACTTGCCATAAGCCCTATCAGAGGAAAGCTCAATAAGTATATGAGTATGCCTTGAGATGGGCTTCCCAGGTGGCTCAGTGGGTTCCACCTGTGATGCAGGAGATGTGGGTTCAATCCCCTGGTGGGGAAGATCTCCTGGAGGAGGGCATAGTAACCTACTCCAGTGTTCTTATCTGGAGAATCCCATGGGCAGAAGAGCCTGGAGAAGAGTCTGAAGCGACTGAGCGAGCGTGCATGCTTTGAGATCCCTTTTACCGTAACCAAGTTGTAAGAGCAAAGGTGTTTTGTTTTTGTTTTTTCCTAACAGACTTTATTTCTGGAATGAGGGCTAGTATTTACAATCCCTGGTTTATATTGTATCTTCAAAGTCTTTTTTTTTTTTTAAACTAAGATTGTGATTTGATTTCTCTCCCTCAGGCCCCATATTCCCAATTCTGTGTCTTTCGATGAGAAACTAATTCCCCCCACCCTTCTCAATGAGCAGATGTCATTAATTTTGTGTCTTTTCTACCTTTACTTTTTCTTATTTGCCATGTAAAATTTAAAAAAGAAATTTTTACATAACTGTGGAAAAGGCACGAGGAAGACTATCTTTGTTTAGTTAATCTACCTTCTCAATTCTTAACAGTCTCAGATACTTGTTGCCATGTTTTACTTCTTCTTTATTTTAATTTTAAAAAATGTTAACAGTATATTTTGGCCTGACGTGGTCCCTTGGCTGAATGCCAGCTGCTAGCTCTAATTCTGGCTTTAAAAACAAAGTCCTGAATATTTAATAACTAAAAACTAGAACTAGTTGCCATCCTACTCCAAACCAGCTAGCCTAAAGGAATAAGCCTTTCCATAAAAGAAGCGTGGTAAGCAACTTCTAAGATGGGCCAAATCATCCGTGCCTCCTCATAGCCTGCAAGCTTCGGTAATCCTCTCCCCAGAATATAGAAAAAGGAATGGGATGTCACTTTTGAGACAAAATTTCATAAAAATTCTTGCTTCTGTCTTCCTTTCTCATCTCATTTGCTCTGAGAGAAGACTACTGCCATGCTGTGAAATGCTCTATTGAGAAGGAAATTAGGAAAAATTAGTGAACTTGGAAAACAGGTAGTTCCCCTAGTCGAGCCTTGAGATGACTGCAGCCCCTGCCAACACCTTGATTACAGTCTTATGAGGGGCTAGGAGCCAGAAAACCAAACCAAGTCATGCCTGGATTTCTGACCCATAGAAACTGTGATATAATAAATACTGTTTTAAGGCATCAATTTTTGGAGTGATTTATTAGGAAGCAAAATATAACTAATATTCAAGGCTTCAGTAATATTTTTTCTGTTTAAATTTGTCCCAAACCCCTCTTCTATTCTTAAAATGAAGAAAATATGTACATCACAGGTATTTTTGGCAGGTAGTGATATAAATGTTGACAGTGATTGACTATCTGGATTTAAATTACCATCACTATTTTCATAGGGAGTATAGGAGTTTTATGTAAATGCATGAAAAAGAGCCTAAATTTGATACAAAAAATTTCTAAAACATGAATTTGTGAGCCCTTTTGCCTAAAATACAGATTAAAGCAGTGCTCTTTTATGCCATCTTAAATTTCAGTGACTTTGGTTTGTGTTATTACAACCTTTGAGCATCAGTAATAATGACGCTCATTTTTTTCTCAAAGACATCCTGATGAAGCACTAAGCATTTTCACAATGGCAAAAAAAAAAAAATCAAATATTGCTGAAAAAGAAATCTAAGAGGCTAGAAAGCAGAGTAGTAAGTAGAGTAATTGCAAGTCTTACATACCAACTATCTTTATGTTGTCTATCACTATGTGGCAAAAAGATAGGCGTTCTTGTGATATTTTGGAAATTCTTTTTTGAGGGAATTTTAAATGCATGGTTCTTCAATGTTAGCTTGATTTTTAACAATAATGAGGAAAGGCTTGTTGAATAACTTTGGAATTTCTCTAATCCTGGTTTCAGCCACTTAAGAATCAGATATGGACATAGTCAGTAACAGCCTCTAGCTACAGAACTCAGACCTGGCTACTAGATTATTTAATCCCTTCAATATACAGTTATTTCAAAATCAAACAAAAGAAAATGACTCACCTTTAAGAAAAGGACTCCAAAAATGAAAGTGTTCATGCATAGGCTACCTCATCTTGGGCCTTTAGCTAATACATTCACTAGATGTAAACAAAGTAGACATAACTTAAAATTGTACGTGTAATAAAAAGAAACAAAAGCATGAAAAATTATTCATGCATTCATTCATTCAACGAATAGTTCTTAAGCATTTCTATGTGTCAGTATTACACTCAGTGATGATATAAAACACAAAATAATATACTATAGATTTCAAGATCCTAAGGAACTAACAGTGAGGATGAGAGGATGAGGAGTAGGGCAGATAAATGTACAAATAAACATTAAAAAGGCAAAAAGAAGGCATATACCACCTTAGTGGTTTTCAAATGGCAAGAAATAGGTTTTATTTAATAACTTTATAATCAATAATTTCTGACAAAATGTTCTGCCTTAAGATGAAATGATTAAACAGGTAAGTAAACTAGTAGCAAGTTGGAAATTTTCTACAAATAAAGTAGGTATATTCTGTTGAACACTATTATGTCTATATATTAGAATTACAAAAGATGAATAAGATATTTAAACAGATACCTACAATTTTAAGTATGGACAAGTATACACAAGTACTTATACAACACCAAAGAGGAAATTTTAATAAATGGAAAGTAATTATCCAAGTAAATGCATATGTTGGTTAGGGTGGCAGGGTTGAGAGCATTCTAGAAAGAGTTGACAGCATGAGCTAAGCTTCAAAAGCAATAAACAGTGCGCTATGTCCTGGGAATCTATGCCAGTCCAAAAATCACAAAATTCTCCAGTAACCCTGGCAAGTAATTTTCACCAGTTAACCAGGAGGAGTTACAATTTTATTCTAAAACTTCTTTTAGTCCCACATAGCTGTTAGAGTTTATTGTTTATGTTGAAATTTATCATAGTGAAGAACTATACATAAATTTCATGCAACTCTGAGGGGTTCAATCATTTTCAACAACTCTTTTGTTATTTCCATAAAGTCTTGAATTACAAAGCAATTCCAAAATTGTAGATCGCTATTTATATTGGGTCAACAACTCTCTTTGAGTCTTAGAGGAGACAAACCAGGTAAATATCACCCATGGAGAATACTTCTTTGGCAAGGGCTTTTCTGTTGTTGTTGTTTTGTTTTAATTTCTGGATGTGTTGCAAGTTATCCAGAATTTCTGCAAGCACTTCCCTTATCTTACTAGGAAGTATTGTGATTGTACTCAAGTGCTGTACTTTTCTAAGGCAAAAACTGCCAGTTCAACCCAAAATGTATTTCCTTAGCTGCTTGATTATTTCTCTGGCACAATTTATTTTATCACGGCCTTTCAACTTTTAGGCCACACTTGGCAATGCTGTGATGGGGACTGACTTTCTATGGCTTTGCATTTGACCCAACCTGGAGAATAATTTCATGCTGAGAAATAGAGGACATCAGTGGAACATGTAAATGCAGTTTGATTTAAATCCCCCAAACACAGTGTTTGTTTATAAAAATTGCCCTGATTGTTAATCTATTTATTTTTGTCACCTCTCAAAAACATTATTTCTAAGCAATTTAGTGAAAAAATGGTTGAACATACTTTTTATTACTCATGAGCTTTCTAGTAATTCATTTGTCTGCTATAGAAAGACTTCATTGTTAGTTTAAAACATTTTACCTGTGTGTGCATGCTAAGTCGCTTCAGTCGTGTCTGACTCTTTGCGATCTCATGGACTGTAGCCCAGCAAACTCCTCTGTCCATGGGATTCTCCAGGCAAGAATACTGGAGTGGGTTGCCATGCCCTCCTCCAGGTGAACTTCCCAGCCCAGGGTTCAAACATGCACCTCTTACGTCTCCTGCATTGGTAGGCAGGTTCTTTACCACTAGTGCCACCTGGGAAGCCTTTTGGATGTAGACAGCAAATATACAGCATTTCAAATATACTTTCATTAAAGATAGTGTTGTAATTTACAGATTTTAGTGCTTCTCCATATCTTTTAAAAAAGAGGTCTATGTGTACTTTAATAACTTATAGCTACCTAGTATATTTTATGGAATAAAAAATGAAAAAAAAAAGTGCTGAGTTTCTTTTTAAGACTCACAATATTAACCTTTAAAATTGAAGATGCCATGTGAATATTACTGATCTTACTAATCTATGATGCTTAAGGTTATAGGAAAAAAACACTGCTAGTCCTACATTTATTTTCCCTTTGACTCTCAAGAAATTTGTAACAGAAATTTTATGAAATTTATAGAAGTTCAATTTATGAAAGCTTTGGATCTAAACAGGAGAGAATCAAAGTAATAATATTAAAGATAATGTATTTTAAATGGGATATTTTTTTCTTCTTGGGATGTAATACTAAAACAAGCAACAAAATGCTACAACAAATGATAGTAATGTTTAATAAAGTATTACTCTTAGATTTAATTTTGCATTATAGCCTCATTACTATCAGTGGATGATAATCATTTAGATAAGAAGTAATCTCTAATTTCTTTTTCCATTTGAGTTTTTTTTAAAAGAAGAATTATAGATTTACTAGAAATCAGGGCAAAAAAATGATAACAAAATAAGAATGTTTTCTATTATTTTTAAAAGCAAATTATTTTACTATGTATATGACAGATTATACAGACCAAATATATCTTGGAACTAATTACAGCCTTAACACATAAAAAAGGTGAAAGTAGCCTGAGATCTGTCCCTCAGTATCAGTTGTATAAGGGGTTTCTGATATCTCTTCAAGAAAATTAGAGATACCAAGGGAACATTTCATCCAAAGATGGGCACAAAAGGAAAGAAGTGGTATGGACTTAAGACAAGCAGGAGAGATTAAGAAGAGGTACCAACAATACACAGAAGAACTCTAAAAAAAAGATCTTCATGATCCAGATAACCACAATGGTGTGATCACTCGCCAGATATCCTGGAATTTGAAGTCAAGTTGGCCTTAGGAAACATCACTATGAATAAAGCTGGTGAAGGTGATGGAATTTCATTTGAGTTATTTCAAGTCCTAAAAGATTATGCTGTGAAAGTGCTATACTCAGTATGCCAGCAAATTTGGAAAACTCAGCAGTGGCCACAGCACTGGAAAAGGTTACTTTTCATTCCAATCCCATAAAAAGGCAATGCCAAAGAATGTTCAAACTACCGCACAACTGAACTCACCTCACACGCTAGCAAAGTAATGCTCAAAATTCTCCAAGCCAGGCTTCAACAGTACATGAACCATGAACTTCCAGATGTTCAAGTTGGATTTACAAAAGAAAGAGGAACCAGAGATCAAATTGCCAACATCCATTGGATCATCAGAAAAGCAAGAGAGTTCCAGAAAAACGTCTACTTCTACTTTATTGACTATTCCAAAGCATTTGATTGTGTGGATCACAACAAACTGTGGAAAATTCTTCAAGAGATGGGAATACCAGACCACCTGACCTGCCTCCTGAGAAATCTGTGTGAAGGTTAAGAAGCAACAGTTAGAACTGGAGATGGAACAACAGACTGGTTCCAAATAGGGAAAGGAGTACATCAAGGCTGTATATTGTCACCCTGCTTATTTAACTTATATGCAGAGTACATCATGAGAAATGCCAGGCTGGATGAAGCACAAGCTGGAATCAAGATTGCCAGGAGAAATATCAATAACCTTGGATATGCAGATGACACCACCCTAATGGCAGAAAGTGAAGAACAACTAAAGAGCCTCTTGATGAAAGTGAAGGAGGCGAGTGAAAAAGCTGACTTAAAACTCAACGTTCAGAAGACTAAGATCATGGCATCTGGTCCCATCACTTGATGGCAAATAGCTGGAGAAGCAATGGAAACAGTGAGAGCCTTTATTTGGAGGGGGGGGAGTCCAAAAACAGACAGCAAAGCATCTGCCTACAATGCGGGAGACCCGGGTTTGATCCCTGGGTCGGGAAGATCTCCTGGAGAAGGAAATGGCAACCCACTCCAGTGCCCTTGCCTAGAAAATCCGATGGATGGAGAAGCCTGGTAGGCTACAGTCCACAGGGTCGCAAAGAGTCGGACACGACTGAGCGACTTCACTTTCAAAATCACTGCAGATGGTGACAGCAGCCATGAAATTAAAGGACGCTTGCCCTTTGGGAGAAAAGGTATGACCAAACTAGAAAGCACATTAAAAAGCAGAGACATTACTTTGCCAACAAAGGTCTGTCTAGTCAAAGCAATGGTTTTTCCAGTATCATGTATGGATGTGAGAGTTAGACCATAAAGAAAGCTGAGCACCGAAGAACTGATGCTTCTGAACTCTGGTGTTGAAGAAGATCTTGAGAGTCCCTTGGACTGCAAGGAGATTCAACCAGTCAATCCTGAAGGAAATCAGTCCTGAATATTCATTGGAAGGCCTGATGCTAAAGCTGAAACTCCAATACTTTGGCCACCTGATACGAAGAACCGACTCATTAGAAAAGACCCTGATGCTGAGAAAGATTGAAGGCGAGAGTAGAAGGGGATAACAGAGGATGAGGTGGTTGTATGGCATCACCGACTCTATGGACATGAGTTTGAGTAAACTCCGGGAGTTGGTAATGGAAAGGGAAGCCTGGCATGCAGCAGTCATGGGGTCGCAAAGAGTCAGACATGAATGGACGACTGAACTGACTGACTGACTCTGCATAGAAGTTGAATAAGCAGGGTGACAATATACAGCCTTGATGTATTCCTTCCCCAATTTGGAACCAATCCATGTCCAGTTCTAACTGGTGCTTCTTGACCCGCATACAGATTTCTCAAGATGCAGATAAGGTGGTTTGGTATTCCCATCTCTTGAAAAATTTTCCACAGTTTGTTGTGATCCACACAGTCAAAGGCTTTGGCAGTCAATAAAGCAGAAGTATATGCTTTTCTAGAATTCTCTTGCTTTTTCAATGATCCAACAGATGTTGGCAATTTGATGTCTGGTTCCTCTGCCTTTTTTAAATCCAGCTTGAACATCTGGAAATTCACAGTTCATGTACTGTTGAAGCCTGGCTTGGAGAATTTTGAGCATTACTTTACTAGCGTGTGAGATGAGTGCAATTGTATGGTAGTTTGAGCATTCTTTGACACTGCCTTTCTTTGGGATTAGAATGAAAACTGACCCTTTCCAGTCCTGTGGCCACAGCTGAGTTTTCCTAATTTGCTGGCATATTGAGTGCAGCACTTTCACAGCATCATCTTTTAGGATTTGAAATAGCTCAGCTGGAATTCCATCACCTCCACTAGCTTTGTTCATAGTGATGCTTCCCAAAGCCAACTTGACTTTGAATTCCAGGATGTCTGGCTCTAGGTGAGTGATCACACCATCATGGTTATCTGGGTCATGAAGGTCTTTTTTGTATAGTTCTTCTATGTATTGTTGCCACCTCTTCTTAATCTCATCTGCCTGTGTTAAGTCCATATCATTTCTGTCCTTTATTGTGCCCATCTTTGCATGAAATGTTCCCATGGTACCTCAAATTTTCTTGAAGAGATCTCTAGTCTTTCCCATTCTATTATTTTCCTCTATTTCTTTATTAATAAATGGAATGGAGGAAACTTTGGGAAAATATAGATATGCCTATGGCCTTGACAATGACAATGGTTTCACAAGTTTATATTTATCTATAGTCTCATTGAGTTATATACATTAAATATGTACAGTTCTTAACATGTCAATCATACCTCAATAGGTTAAAAAATAAACTAGGTGATAAAAATTCAGTCTCATCTCATTTTATTGTGTTTCACTGTATTGTGCTTTGTAGATAGTGCATTTTCTTTTTCTTAATTATATTATTTATTTTAATTGGAGGCTAATTACTTTACAATATTGTTGTGGTCTTTGCCATACATTGAAATGAATCAGCCATGGGTGTACATATGTTCCTCATCCTGAACACCCCTCCTACCTCCCTCTCCATCCCATCCCTCAGGGTCATTCCAGTGCACCAGCCCTGATCACCCTGTCTCATGCATCGAACCTGGACTGGTGATCTGTTTCACATATGATAATATACATGTTTCAATGCTATTCTCTCAAATCATCCCATCCTTGCCCTTCTCCCACAGAGTCCAAAAGACTTTATACATCTGTGTCTCTTTTGCTGTCTTGTATACAGGGTTATGGTTACCATCTTTCTAAATTCCTTATATATGTGTTAGTATACTGTGTTGGTGTTTTTCTTTCTGGCTTACTTCACTCTGTATAATAGGCTCCAGTTTCATCCACCTCATTAGAACTGATTCAAATGTATTCTTTTCAATGGCTGAGTAATACTCCATTGTGTATATGTACCACTGCTTTCTTATCCATTCATTTGCTGATGGACATTTAGGTTGCTTCCATGTCCTGGCTATTATAAACACTGCTGTGATGAACATTGGGGTACACGTGTCTCTTTCAATTCTGGTTTCCTCAGTGTGTATGCCCAGCAGTGGGATTGCTGGATCATAAGGCAGTTCTATTTCCAGTTTTTTAAGGAATCTCCACACTGTTCTCCATAGTGGCTGTACTAGTTTGCATTCCCACCAATAGTGTAATAGGGTTCCCTTTTCTCCACACTCTCTACAGCATTTATTGTTTGTAGACTTTTGGATAGCAGCCATTCTGACCAGCGTGAGATGGTACCTCATTGTGGTTTGGATTTGCATTTCTCTGATAATGAGTGATGTTGAGCATCTTTTCATGTGTTTGTTAGCCTTCTGTATGTCTTCTTTGGAGAAATGTCTGTTTAGTTCTTTAGCCCATTTTTTGATTGGGTCGTTTATTTTTCTGGAATTGAGCTGCATGAGCTGCTTGTATATTTTTGAGATTAATTCTCTGTCAGTTGCTTTGTTTGCTATTATTTTCTCCCATTCTGAAGGCTGTCTTTTCACCTTGCTTATTTTTTTTCATTGTGCAAAAGCTTTTAATTAGGTCTCATTTATTTATTTTTGTTTTTATTTCCATTATTCTGGGAGGTGGGTCATAGAGGATCCTGCTGTGATTTATGTCAGAGAGTGTTTTGCCTATGTTTTCCTCTAGGAGTTTTAGAGTTCCTGGTCTTATGTTTAGATTTTTCATCCATTTTGAGTTTATTTTTGAGTATGGCGTTAGAAAGTGTTCTGCTGCTGCTGCTTCTAAGTCACTTCAGGCGTGTCCAAATCTATGCGACCCCATAGATGGCAGCCCACCAGGCTCCGCCATCCCTGGGATTCTCCAGACAAGAGTACTGGAGTGGGGTGCCATTGCCTTCTCCTAGAAAGTGTTCTAGTTTCATTCTTTTACAAGTGGTTGACCAGTTCTCCCAACACCACTTGTTAAAGAGATTGTCTTTTCTCCATTGTATATTCTTGCCTCCTTTGTCAAAGATAAGGGGTCCATGGGTGCATGGATTTATCTCTGGGCTTTCTATTTTGTTCCATTGATCCATATTTCTGTCTTTGTGCCAGTACCATACTGTCTTGATGACTGTTGCTTTGTAGTACAGCCTGAAGTCAGGCAGGTTGATTCCTCCAGTTCCATTTTTCTTTCTCAAGATTGCTTTGGCTATTTGAGTTTTTTTTTGTATTTCCATACAAATTGTAAAATTATTTGTTCTAGTTTTCTGAAAAATACCGTTGGTAGCTTGATAGGAATTGCATTGATTGCTTTGGGTAGTATACTCATTTTCACTACGTTGATTCTTCCAATCCATGAACATGGTATATTTCTCCATCTATTTGTGTCATCTTTGATTTCTTAAATCGGTGTTTTATAGTTTTATATATATAGGTCTTTTGTTTCTTTAGGTAGATTTATTCCTAAGTATTTTATTCTTTTCATTGCAATGGTAAATGGAATTGTTTCTTTAATTTATGTTTTCTCATTGTTAGTGTATGAGAATGTAAGGAATTTCTGTGTGTTAATTTTATATCCTGCAACTTTACTATATTCATTGATTAGCTCTAGTAATTTTCTGGTGGAGTCTTTAGGGTTTTCTACGTAGAGGATCATGTCATCTGGAAACAGTGAGTATTTTACTTCTTTTCCAATCTGGATTCCTTTTATTTCTTTTTCTTCTCTGATTGCTGTGGCTAAAACTTCCAAAACTATGTTGAATAGTAGTGTGAAAGATACTGAATTTTCTACAAATTGAGATTTGTGGCAATCCTGCATCAAGCAAATCTATCAACACAATTTTTCCAACAGCATTTGCTCACATTTTGTTACATTTTGTTAATTCTTACAATATTTCAAGCTTTTTCATTACTATTGCATTTGTTAAGGTTATCTGTGATTAGTGATATTTGATGTTACCTTTTATTTGTTTGGGGGCACTGTGAACCTCGCCCATATATGACCACAAACTTAATCAATACATGTTGAGTGTGTTCTGACTGTTCCACTGAACCAGCTGTTCCCCATCTCTCTCCCTATCTTCAGGCATCTCTGTTCTTTGAGACACAATAATATTGAAATTAGGCCAGTTAATAATGCTACAATGTACTCTAAGCATTTAAGTGAAAGAAAGAACTGCAGAACTCTCACTTTAAATCAATAGCTAGAAATGGTTAAGTTTAGTGAGGAAGGCAAGTTTAAAGTTGAGATAAGCCAAAAAGCTAGGCCTCTTGAGCCACATAGCCAAGTTGTAAATGCAAACGAAAAGTTCCTGAAGGAAATTAAAAGTATTCCCTCAGTGAACACATGAATCATAAGAAAGCAAAATAGCCTTATTGCTGATATGGAAAAAGTTTTAGTGGTCTGGTTGGAAGATCAAACCAACCACAACATTCTTGTAAAACAAAGCCTAATCCAGAATAAGGTCCTACCTCTCTTCAGTTCTGTGAAGGCTGGGAGAGGTGAGGTGGGTGTAGAAGAAAAAGTATAGCTAGCAGAGGCTGGTTCATAGGTTTAAGGAAAGAAACTGTCTCCATAACATAAAAGTGCAAATGAAGCAGCAAGTGCTGATGTAGAAGCTGCAGCAAATTATCCAGAATATCTAGCACAGATATTTCATGAAGGTGACTACAATAAACAACATATTTTCAATGTAGACAAAATAGTCTTATATTGGAAGAAGATACCATCTAGGCTTTTAATAGCTACAGAAAGATCAATAAGGCTTCAAAGCCTCAAATGACAGGCTGAGTCTCTGTTAGGGGCCAATGCAGTTGGTGACTTTAAACTGAAGTTAAAGCTCATTTACCATTCTGAAAATCCTAGGGCCCTTAAGAATTATGCTAAATCTACTCTGCCTGTGCTCTATAAATGAAACAACAACATGACATACTGAATGACAGTATATATGTTTACTAAATATTTTAAGCCCAGTGTTGAGATCTACTGCTCAGAAAAAGATTTCTTTCAAAATATGACTGCTCACAGACAATGTATTGGGTTGGCCAGAAAGTTCATTCGGGTTTTCCATACGTTGGAAAACACAAAAAATTCTTTTGGCCAACCCAACACCTTGCCACCCAAGAGCTCTGATGGAAATGTACAGTGAGTTTAATGTTGCTTTCATGCCTGCTAATACAACATTCATTCTGCCATTCATGGAACAAGGAGCAATTTTGACTTTCAAGTCTTATTATTTAAGAAATACATTTCATAAGGTTATAGCTGCCATAGAAAGCAGTTCTTCTGATGCATCCAGGCAAAGTAATTGAAAACATTTTGGAAAAGACCCACCATTCTAGATTCTATCAAGAACACTCATGATTCACAGAAAGAGGTAAAAATTAAAACATTAACAGGAGTTTGAAAAAAGTTGATTCCAGCCCTCATGAATGACTTTGAGGAGTTCAAGACTTCAGTGGAGGAAGTAACTGGAAATGTGGTGAAAATATCAAAAGGACTAGAATTAGAAATAGAGCCTGAAGATGTGACTGAATTGCTGCAATCTCATGAGAAAACTTTAATGGCTAAGCAGTTGCTTCCCATGGACGAGTAAAGAAAGTGCTTTCTTTAAATGAAAACTATTTCTGGTGAAGATACTATGAAGACTACTGAAATGACAACAAAGGATTTAGAATATTACATAAATTTAGTTGATAAAGCTGTGGCAGGGTTTGAGAGGTCAGACTTCAATTTCAAAAGAAGTTCTACCATGGGTCAAATGCTATCAAACATCATTGCACACTACTGAGAAATAGTTCATGAAAGGAAGAATAAATTGATGCTGCAAACTCCATTGTTGTCTTATTTTAAGAAATTTTCACAGCCACCCCAACATTTAGCAACCACCACTATGATCAGCCAGCAGCCATCAACACTAAGGCATGACACTCCACCACCAAAAAAGATTAAGACTTCCTGAAGGCTCAGATGATGGTTGGCATTTTATTTTTATATTAAGGTATGTATATTACTTTTTCAGACATAATGCTATTGCACACTTAATAGACTACAGCATAACATAAACATATTAAACATATCTTTTACATGCACTGGGAAACAAAAGAAATTTATGTGACTCACTTTATTGTGATATTCACTTTATTGCAATGGTCTGGAAACAAATTGCAATATTTCCAATGTACACCTGTGTATACAAATGACCCTTAAAAAATCAACAACTCAATATAAAATAGGCAAAAGTCATAAAGAGACATTTGGCCATAAGAATAAATATGAAAAACATGTGAAAAACAGCTCCTTCTCAAGAAAATACAAATATAAGCCATGTCATTGAATGAAGAAAAGCAAAATATGAAAGGACACAAAGTAAGTTATTACTCATTCAAAGTTCCAAAACCAGTAAAAGTAAACACATATTTTTCAGGAGGTCCTATACATATAGTAAAATTATAAAGAAAAGTAGAGGAGTGAGAAATTCAAATTTTCTGGCAGTGGTTATTTCTGGGATTGTATTCAGGCAAACAGGGGTTGTATTCAGAATAAGGTACAGATAGGCTCTAAGTACTGGTACTACTATTTCTTAAGTTGGGAGGGTAATACATTGGTGTCCATTATATTATGTCTTTAGGACATATATAAAATGTACAAATTCTTTTATTATAATATGTTTTATGATAAAGGTATATTTTTAAAATCTGAGTTAATTAGAAATAAATTTAATAAAGACTGTGCAGGATCTATATAAGAAAACTATGAAAGTGCAGAGTAACATAGTTCAGTCGCTCCATCGTGTCCGACTCTTTGTGACCCCATGGACTGCAGCACACCAGGCCTCCCTGTCCATCACCAACTCCCGGAGTTTGCTCAACCTCATGTCCATTGAGTCGGTGATGCCATCCAACCATCTCATCCTCTGTCATCCCCTTTCCCTCCCACCTTCAATCTTTCCCAGCATCAGGATCTTTTCCAAGGAGTCAGTTCTTCTCATCACATGGCCAAAGTATTGGAGTTTCAGCTTCAACATCAGTCCTTCCAATGAATATTCAGGACTGATTTCCTTTAAGATGGACTGGTTGAAAAAAAAAAAAAAAAGATGGACTGGTTGGATCTCCTTGCAGTCCAAAGGACTCTCAAAAGTCTTCTCCAACACCACAGTTCAAAAGCATGAACTCTTCGGCGCTCAGCTTTCTTTATGGTCCAACTCTCACATCTATACATGACCACTGGAAAAACCATAGCTTTGACTAGATGGACCTTTGTTGGCAGAGTAAAGTCTCTGCTTTGCAATATGCTGTCTAGGCTGGTCATAACTTTTCTTCCGAGGAGCAAGGGTCTTTTAACTTCATGGCTGCAGTCACCATCTGCAGTGATTTTGAAGCCCCCAAAAATAAAGTCTGTCACTGTTTTCCCAACTATTTGCCATAAAGTGATGGGACCAGATGCCATGATCTTAGTTTTCTGAAAGTAAGACTTTTTCCTAGATAGAAAGTTTCAATAATAAAAAATATCAATTCTGACCACACAAATATAAGCATTTAATGAAACTCAATACCAAACCTCAAACAATTATTAAGTACATCTAGAAAAGAAATATGTGAGAAAACCAGGAATTTTCTAAATTTAAGAATAATAATAAAATACACAATGATGCACTTATTCTGTCAAAATGTAAAATATATACTTTGGTAGTTAAAGTAGTATGCTACTGATTTAGGAAGAGACCAAGAAAGAAAATAAATAAATTTTGTTAAGTCTAATATCTATAAGAATTTAGCACATAAAAATGTCAAGCCTGGAGAGAAAACATGAATTGCTCAATGAATAGAGTTGAGAACTGGCCAGCCAAGTGGAAGAGGAAACTGCATGTTTAAAACAGTGCTTGCATCGTAATAAACATAACCTAATTAAAATATTTAGATGTAAAATATAAAACATAAACATACAAGTAGAAGAAATTATAGGAGAAGACTTTTTAAATCTTGAGGTGGTGCTAATTTGACACAAAAGCCACAAACGCTTTTAAAAAACACTGATGTTGTGACTACCTGAAAATGTGATTATGGATTTAAAAGAGAAACAAGAAACAGAGCAAAAAATCTGTAACATGTGTAAAGAAAAAGACTTTCAAAAAAGAAAACAAGAATGATGGCCAGTAATAAATTGGGCAAAAGATAAGACCAGGTAATTCATAAAGAAAAATTTGAAGTGAATAATAAAACCATACCAACAATAAGCAATAAAATAAAGTAAGAGTTTTCTCTCATATACCAGATGTACCCAAAGAAAGGCAATATCAAAGAAATTTCAAACTACCGCACAACTGCACTCATATCACATGCTAGTAAAGTAATGCTCAAAATTCTTCAAACCAGGCTTCAACAGTACATGAATCAAGAACTTCGAGATGATCAAGCTTGATTTAGAAAAGGCAGAGGAACCAGAGATCAAATGGCCAACATCCAATGGATCATAGAAAAAGCAAGAGAATTCCAGGAAAAACATCTACTTCTGCTTTATTGACTATGCTAAAGCATTTGACTGTGTGGATCACAACAAACTGTGGAAAATTCTTCAAGAGATGGGAATACCAGACCACCTGACCTGCCTCCTGAGAAATCTGTATGCAGGTCAAGAAGCAACAGTTAGAACCAGACATGGAACAACAGACTGGTTCCAAATTGGGGAAGGAGTATGTCAGGGCTGTATACTGTCACCTTGCTTATTTAACTTATATGCAGAGTACATCATGAGAAACGCTGGGCTGGATGAAGCACAAGCTGGAATCAAGATTGCTGGGAGAAATATCAATAACCTCAGATACGCAGATGAACCACCCTTATGGCAGAAAGTGAAGAACTAAAGAGCCTCTTGATGAAAGTGAAAAAGTTGGCTTAAAACTCAACATTCCAAAAACTAAGATCATGGCATCCGGTCCCATCACTTCATGGCAAATAGATGGGGAAACAATGGAAACAGTGAGGGACCTTACTTTTGGGGGCTCCAAAATCACTGCAGATGGTGACCGCAGCCATGAAATTAAAGGACTCTTGCTCCTTGGAAGAAAAGCTATGACCAACCTAGAAAGCATATTAAAAAGCAGAGACATTACTTTGCCAACAAAAGTCCATCTAGTCAAAGCTATGGTTTTTCCAGTAGTCATGTATAGATGTGAGAGTATAAAGAAAGCTGAGCACTGAAGAATTGATGCTTCTGAACCGTGGTGTTGGAGAAGATTCTTGGGAGTCCCTTGGAATACAAGGAGATCCAACCACTCAAACCTAAAAAATATCAGTCCTGAATATTCATTGGAAGGACTGATGCTAAAGCTGAAACTCCAATACTTTGGCCACCTGATGTGAAGAACCAGCTCATTGGAAAAGACCCTGATGCTGAGAAAGATTGAAGGTGAGGGGATGACAGAGGATAAGATGGTTGGATGGCATCACCGACACGATTGGCATGAGTTTAAGTAGGTTCTGGGAGTTGGTGATGGACAGGGAAACCTGATGTGCTGCAGTCCATGGGGTCAGAAAGAGTCAGACACAACTAAGTGACTACACTGAACTGAACTGAACTGCTCCTTGGAAGAAAAGCTATGAGCAACCTAGACAGCATATTAGAAAGCAGAGACATTACTTTGCCGACAAAGGTCCATCTAGTCAAAGCTATGGGCTTCCCTGTTGGCTCAGATGGTAAAGAATCTGCCTGCAGTGCGGGAATCCTGGGTTCGATCCCTGGGTTGGGAAGATCCCCTGGAGGAGGGCATGGCAACCCACTCCAGTACTCTTGCCTGGAGAATCCCTGTGCATAGAGGAGCCTGGTGGGCTACAGGCCATGGGTTTGCAAAGAGTCGGACATGACTGAGTGACTAAGCACAGCACAACACAGTCAAAGCTATGGTTTTTCCAATAGTCATATATGGATGTGAGAGTTGGATCATAAAGAAACATGAGTTTGAGTAAGCTCCAGGAGTTGGTGATGGACAGGGAAGCCTGGAGTGCTGCAGTCTATGGGGTCACAAAAAGTTGGACACGGCTGAGTGACTGAACTGAACTGAAAGTAAGAATTTTCTTTTATTTACCAGATTAGCAAAAACTGAAATGTGTAATAATTTCCAGTTATGACAAGTGTACAGAGAATCGGACACTCTCAGACACTGTCATTAGGACTATAATTGGTACAAGTATGTAGGCAGTAATTTAGCATTTTCTATTAAACTATAAATGTATTGCTCATGACCCAGTAATTCCACTTTCAGAAATTCATTCTATAAAAAACTCTTGTGCAAGTGCACAAGAACATGTATAATACACACTGCAGCACCGTTGTAATAGTGATAAATTACAATGTCCATTAATGGGAAGGAGTAAATAAATTATGAAACAACTATGAAATGAAATACTGTATTACTATTAAAGAATGAGGGAGAGCATGTACTCTAGAATGCAAGCTCTTATGTCTCCATTCTCTGATCAGAAACTAAAGCTCTCCTTAGGGGAAAAAAAGAATGAAGATAGCTAAATTTACTAATATGGAAAGCAGTCCGTGAAATATTTAAATTGTACCTACTTATATGCACTTTATGCACCAGTGAATGCTGTATGCTATATAGATGCATATGTATAAGTCATTGAGTTGTTCAGAACTGCAACAGCTATCTTGTCTCCATGGAGGGATGACAGAGATAATCTCGGGAAAATCAAATCAAAAACAGATACATTATTGAGCCACTATAGTCTGGAAAAATCTCACCTTCAAACTTCTGGTTATGTGGAATAGTAAACATCCTATTGTTTAAATCCCTTCCATTTGAGTCTTTTGCTACTTAGCCAGAAAATTCTAACCATAACAGCTGGGTTATCAGCACAACTTTAAATCAGTGACATGATGACTAAAAAGAAATTTATGGGATATTTTTATATTATATAGCCACAGAAGCTTTCCAGAGGAAGGAATTCTAAGGGAAAGAATGGAGAATTAATTTTACTTGAATTCTTTATTGTTTCTTTTCATAGGAATAAGATTAAATCAAGACAAATCCCTGAGATTCAGATATCATGTAACAAAAATCATAATAAAAATGTAAATTTTAAAAGATGAAGAGTTACTACTTCTAAAATATGAGTAAAAATTACTGTATTATTTATTGAAGGATAAAAATTTTAGGAAGCACTTTTCCTTTAAAATTTATTTTGCTTAATACTATACATCAAACTTTATTTATATTAGTGATATTCTGAAACCTGTATATTCTAGCTTGAGTTCCTCAAAAAAAGCAGAGTCTGACACAAGGGCTTACATGCAGGTGGTTTATTTTGAGGTTATGGAAAGGCTGAAATATGGAAGGAATAAAAACAAAGAGTGCCTTAGTGAGCAAGGTAGTGCTGTGGGTAATTGGGGCTCAAATCCACTGGGACCCTTGCCAAGAAATATGTAGAAAGCATCTCAGACTTGCATCCCCAAGGCCTTCTTGAGGATTCACTTCCTTCAACTGCAAAGCTTTTCATGAATTCTAAAATCAGATACAGCTCTAAAATTTGTATTTATATATAGACACAAATGATGCTTTCATTGACCAAAAGTAATACAACAAAATTCATACTGTAAGCATGAGTAATTTCATTAATGTATTTTGAAATACATGCCAAACTCCCAGAATACTATTCCATATAATAATGCACAATGGGAAATTCAGTAGGAAAAAAAATAGCCTTCAACTTACTGGGTTTTTTTTTTTCTATTTTATTATAAAGAATCTATACAATGACCAGGCAGTACTGGGAAATAAGTCACAGCTGAGAAGAGCTGATCCTTCAGTTGAGAATGTTTGGGATACTCTGCCACTAAATATCTCAGTATGTTTTAGCTATAAATTGATTCAGTCATAATAACTATGTGGAATCAAAAGAATAGACAGGAAACAGAAACTGCTATATCTAAAACAAGAGTGATCCAAAAGAGTAGAATAACTTAAAAAAATCTCTATCAAAACTAACATAAAAGTATTTGGAATTGTTCATTCCAGTTATTTATAACTGCTTTCTAGAGAGATAGATAGAGATGTCACATCATTATTTATTTATTTCAATCCACTGTTACATGCTCAACTTAACTTACTTTACTACTTACCACACTAAATAGGCACCTATTACAATTTTATAGGTTAGAATGATACTATAATACCTAATTTATTAATTCAACTCTACATCTAAAAATAAAGATTTTATCAATACACTTATAGAATTTCCCTTTTCTAATGAAACATAAAATTGTTGATATATTTTCCCTACATTTTGGCAATTACCTTTGTATTCACAATTAACAATAAGAGAAAATTTAAGAAAATTTAATTGTTTATTTGAATAATGGAAGAAATTTCACAATGCATTTCAGTTTATCATATTATCTGATAGTTTTGAATTTATGTTTATATGTCTATGCTAAAATTTTAAAAGAATATTTCTGGGGAGATTCTTTTTTTCTCTAAAGATTTCAACTGCTCCTATATTTTAACTATTGAATGAAAATCTGTAAAATACCTGTAAACCTAGCTGAGCAGGTTTTATGTACTTTATCTATATGTACACTGTAACTACTCAACTTCTCACTGATTGTAATCAATGCTTTTTTAAGTCGCTGTTGAACTTTAGTGGATATTTTGTGTATTATAGGTAAGGCTTGAGTGCATGTCCCAAAAAGCATTTTATTCTAATACCAACAGTCTTTGCAGTGTTCCTGGTTTGTTAATATTACATAAAATTCTCTAATGTGAACAGAGAATGTATACTAGTGTCTAGATACTTTACTTTTGAAGGTGGGTGTAAATCTTCTCCTAAGCAATGGAATGAACAAAAGACTTATTTGTTCATTGTGGTGGGTCTCACAAGATTTTGCCCCTATTAAATTTCTTTCCCAGTGTTAATTCCTTCATAATCCATTAGGTAACACAAAGTAGGCTTTGTTTTGGTGTACTATTAAAAGAGCCTCATAACTGAACTCATAAGAGAACTCATACTTCTAGCAGCATTATTTTCAATGTGCTGTAGATCTGTGTTCTGGAGAGTCACCCAAAGAATTCTGAAAAACAGCACAAGTGTGAAACAAGAATTTGCATCTTATCAAGAATTTGGGATTTTTATATGAATTGTCTCTGACAAATGTTTGGCATACAAACATTTATATGCGAGGGTTAGGAGGGGTCATAAAAGAAAAACAGCTGTGTTATAAACCTCTTAGTCTCCAAACCACTGGGAAAACATAGGCATGTTTAGACTTTTAGCAGTTCACTTCACAGCTTTCTAAAGATCAACACTTGTACAGTCTAGAGTCTGAAAAAAAATGGAGACTCTTTTCCTTTGGAAATTTTTATTTTAATCATATACATTTTTCAACCAAATTAAATTTATATAGTTCCTCTATTTTCATTTCTCTTTCCACCTCAACCAATCCTGAATTAACCAATAAACAAATTACATACAGTTGACACTTTAAGTAACATGTATTTGAAATGTGCAGGTCTACTTATACCTGGATTTTTTTTTTTAGTGAATAGGTACTATGGTACTACACAATCCACATTTGTTTGAATCCACAGATGCAGAATCATGAATAGAGACCTGACTGTAAAGCTATAATGGAATTTTTCCACTGCACAGGTGTTAGCACCCCGAACCTTTGCATTGTTCAAGCACAACTGTATGCAATGTTCAAGCTCAACTGTATATGCTAGGAAAACAATACCACAGCAGTATACAAAAATTCTTTATGAAAGAATGTAACATTTTATATCTGCACCTCTCCACCTCAGCGTTAAAGCAGAATTGGCAAAGTTAAAATTTAGATGGAATTCCTTTCTTTAGTATTAGCATTGTTTCTTTTTACTTTTTTATCAGGATACCATACTCTTCTTTGTTTATGACTTCTAATTGTCTTCTTTTTAACATTTCATTATAGAAATTTTCAAACATACACCAAAGTAGACAGAATAATGTAATGAACCCTCACATACTGATCACCTAGCTTCAACAACCTATAAATCTTGATAATTACTTAATTAATACTTCTATCCATTCTCAGTCCCCACCCATCATTATTCTGCAGCAAATCTGATATTATATCATTATTTTTCTGAGTATTTACCTGTGCATATCTAAAACAGGTCTGTTTGAAAAAATTCAAAAATGATAAAAATAGCTCAAAGAAAATTCATACTTCTTTAAAAATGAAGATTACTTTCTTCACAGAGATTACCAACTGCTAACATTTTTGCTATGTTCACTTTATCTTTTTCTGTATAGTATATAAATATATATGCACACATATTCCAATTTTTTTGTGACACATGTAAGTTTAGGTTGCAGATATTATGACCCTCCACCTTGAAATATTTCGTCATGTATCTCTCAAGAATAAGGATATCCTCTTATATAACCATATTACAACTATCAATTCAGGAAATGTAACACTGATACTGAAGGGAAGCTAAATATGCCACCTCAAAATATTCTGAATTAAAGTTACTTAAGAAATAGCTGGTACAAGAAGGACACTCTGACCCTCCCTTTCCCCCCTGAAAGCAGAAAATAAACCTCCCATGTGAAAGGTGTCCTTCCTGTACCAGGAGGGTAGAAGGTATTCATATCACCAGAAATATGGAATTTAAGGCTGTATGTACAAACCTTGTCCCTCACTAACATACTACCCCAAGCCCAAACTTGTCAATTCTTCACAAATTTATTATTTCTTTCTCTAAAAGATATAAAAGCTTCCTGCTTTGGTCACTTCTTTGAGTCTCATGTTTTTATGAGCTCCCATACATACGAAATTATTTGTTTTTTTTTCCAGTTAATTTGATGTATGTCAATGTAATTATTCGACCAGCCAAAAAACTTAGAGGGGAAGAAAATAAAAGTTTTCCTTCCTTATAACACAATACTATCGTTTAATACATAATCAAATTTCTCTGCTGATCCCAACAATGCCCTTTATAGTAAATAATTTCAATCTGGGATCCAATTCAAGATTGCATTTAGTTATCATATATCTTTAATATCCTTTAATCTGAAATGATTCCTTAGTCTATTTTATTTTTTACAAAACTGATATTTTGAAAATATATCAATTTGTCTGTGGAATATTTTTCAGTTGTCTTAATATAGCCCCGGTATCAACCATCTCTATCGCTACTCTGTAGGCCTTTGACTTCTTTTGTGGATGCCAAACAGACAGCTGAAGTTGTGTTCACTTAGAATCTCTCTTTAAGATAAAAGTATTTGGATCTGTGGAGAAGTGAAAGGCAATGTGGGGAAGGAAATCAGAGTGGACACTCTTAAGTATAGGCTTAAAGTCATTAAGATTCAAACACTTAACATTTTCATTACAAGGTTTTTCAATTGCTTCTTTCTGTTACTATTTTTATAACTTCACTTGACAAGTGCTCCAAGTAGAACATCTTAATAAGCAAGCATGTGTATCTGATGAGATTTCCTTAGCAAGCTGAGACTGTTGCTGTAACATACTAGTTTGCTTTCTACTTGCCCTAGGCCCTATCTTGGCCTCTTAAATCCATCCTCCCACTGCAGTCAGAGGAACCTATTTAAAAACACAACTCTGCCCATGTTATTCCTCTGCTGAAAGTCACCAGTGAGATAAAGTTCAAGCTCCATAGCATGACGCAAAAAGTCTTCCATGACTTGATATATCCTAGCTATTGCTCCAGTTTCTCATATTTCTTTCTGACCTTCTCAAAGAGGAATATGTATGTGCCCAGAGGTATGGAACAATATGCTGGAAGGATCAGTATGGTGCAGTTTCCTAAAGCTTCAACTTTATACAATGGTAAGAAATTGTGGAAAATTCTGAAAGAGATGGGAATACCAGACAACCTGATCTGCCTCTTGAGAAATTTGTATGCAGGTCAGGAAGCAACAGTTAGAACTGGACATGGAACAACAGACTGGTTCCAAATAGGAAAAGGAGTACGTCAAGGCTGTATATTGTCACCCTGCTTATTTAACTTATATGCAGAGTACATCATGAGAAATGCTGGACTGGAAGAAACACAAGCTGGAATCAAGATTGCCAGGAGAAATATCAATAACCTCAGATATGCAGATGACACCACCCTTATGGCAGAAAGTAAAGAGGAACTAAAAAGCCTCTTGATGAAAGTGAAAGAGGAGAGTGAAAAAGTTGGCTTAAAGCTCAACGTTCAGAAAATGAAGATCATGGCATCCGGTCCCATCACTTCATGGGAAATAGATGGGGAAACAGTGGAAACAGTGTCAGACTTTATTTTTGGGGGCTCCAAAATCACTGCAGATGGTGACTGCAGCCATGAAATTAAAAGACGCTTACTCCTTGGAAGGAAAGTTATGACCAACCTAGATAGCATATTGAAAAGCAGAGACATGACTTTGCCTACAAAAGTCCGTCTAGTCAAGGCTATGGTTTTTCCTGTGGTCATGTATGCATGTGAGAGTTGGACTGTGAAGAAGGCTGAGCACCGAACAATTGATGCTTTTGAACTGTGGTGTTGGAGAAGACTCTTGAGAGTCCCTTGGACTGCAAGGAGATCCAACCAGTCCATTCTGAAGGAGATCAGCCCTGGGATTTCTTTGGAAGGAATGATGCTAAAGCTGAAACTCCAGTACTTTGGCCACCTCATGCGAAGAGTTGACTCATTGGAAAAGACTCTGATGCTGAGAGGGATTGGGGGCAGGAGAAGGGAACGACAGAGGATGAGATGGCTGGATGGCATCACTGACTCGATGGACGTGAGTCTGAGTGAACTCCGGGAGTTGGTGATAGACAGGGAGGCCTGGCGTGCTGCAATTCATGGGGTCGCAAAGGGTCGGACAAGACTGAGCGACTGAATTGAACTGAACTGAAGGAATTGTGGCAGGGTGTATTTTCCAAAGATAGTTGCCAAAATACATCTCATCCCACACACTTTCTTAAATGTGAAAGTTGACTAATCATCAAGAGGCTGTATGCTCCCTTCTCTTCCAAAAAATGTATGTGTATGTATGTGTGTGTGTGTGTGTGTGTGTGTGTGCGCGCACATGCATCCATGTGGGTGTATGACAATATTTGCATCAATGCCAACTGTAACATAAAAGTCCTAGAAACTTGGTGAATCCAATCATGATTCCAGACCATCTGTTTTCAATGTGGGATTCACACACACCAGGGGATTTGCAAGGCCATCACTAAGATATGAGAAAAGATTATAGAACCTGAACTTCCTTTTTATTCTCATACTTCTTTGATTTACACTTTTGAGGTTTTAAAATATATAAAACTACACTATCATATACTGTATTTGATTTTAGCCAAAAGGCCAAAAAGTGAATATCAGATACTGTAAGTCACTAGCCACATGTGTTTATTGAACACTTGAAATGTGGCACCTGAATTGACAAACTAAAAGTTTCAAATAGACACCAAATTTCATAGACTTAGTATTAAAAACGTAAAATATCTCACATTTTTATATTGATGTCATGTTGAAATTATAATATTTTTGATATGATGACTTAATTGAACTATATTATTAAAATTAATTTCTTGTTTCTTTATATTTTTTGGTTTGCATCCAAGTTAGTTCAGTCACTCAGTCATGTCCAACTCTTTGTGACCCCATGGACTGCAGCACGCCAGGCTTCCCCGTCCATCACCAACTCCCGGTGTTTACTCAAACTCATCTCCATCGAGTCAGTGATGCCATCCAACCATCTCATCCTCTGTCATCACCTTCTCCTCCTGCCTTCAATCTTTCCCAGCATCAGGGTCTTTTCAAATGAGTCAGTTCTTCGCATCACATGGCCAAAGTACTGAAGTTTCAGCTTCAGCATCAGTCCATTCAATGAATATTCAGGACTGATTTCCTTTAGGATAGACTGGTTGGATCTCCTTGGAGTGTAAGGGATCTTCAACAAAGAGTCTTCTCCAACACCACAGTGCAAAAGCATCAATTCCTCAGTGCTCAGCTTTCTTTATAGTCCAACTCTCATATCTATACATGACTACTGGAAAAACCATAGCTTTGACTAGACGGACCTTTGTCAGCAAAGTAATGTCTCTGCTTTTTAATATGCTATCTAGGTTGGTTATAGCTTTTCTTTCAAGAAGCAAGTGTCTTTTTATTTCATGGCTGAAGTCACCATCTGCAGTGATTTTGGAGCCGAAGAAAATGAAGTCTGTCACTGTTTCCATTGTTTTGCCATCTATTTGTCATGAAGTGATGGGACCAGATGCCATGATCTTAGCTTTTTGAATGTTGAGTTTTAAGGCAACTTTTTCACTCTTTTTTCACGTTCATCAAGAGGCTTTTTAGTTCCTCTTCACTTTCTGCCATCAGGGTGGTGTCATCTGTATATCTGAGGTTATTGATATTTCTTCCAGCAATCTTGATTCCATCTTTTTTTTCATCTAAGTTTTATTTATTTATTTATTTATTTTTACTTTACAATATTGTATTGGTTTTGCCATACATTGACATGAATCCACCATGGGTGTACATGTGTTCCCCATCCTGAATCCCTTTCCCACCTCCCTCCCCATCCCATCCCTCTGGGTCATCCCAGGGCACCAGCCCCTAGCACCCTGTATCATGCATTGAACCTGGACTGGCGATTCGTTTCACATATGATAATTTACATGTTTCAGTGCCATTCTCCCATATCATCCCACCCTCGCCCTCTCCCACAGAGTCCAAAACACTGTTCTATACATCTCTGTCTCATTTGCTGTCTTGCATACAGGGTTATCGTTACCATCTTTCTAAATTCCATATGTATGTGTTAGTATACTGTATTGGTGTTTTTCTTTCTGGCTTACTTCACTCTGTATAATAGGCTCCAGTTTCATCCACCTCATTAGAACTGATTCAAATGTATTCTTTTTAATGGCTGAGTAATACTCCATTGTGTATATGTACCACTGCTTTCTTATCCATTCATCTGCTGATGGACATCTAGGTTGCTTCCATGTCCTGGCTATTATAAACAGTGCTGCGATGAACATTGGGGTACATGTGTCTCTTTCAGTTCTGGTTTCCTTGGTGTGTATGCCCAGCAGTGGGATTGCTGGGTCATATGGCAGTTCTATTTCCAGTTTTTTAAGGAATCTCCACACTGTTCTCCATAGTGGCTGTACTAGTTTGCATTCCTACCAACAGTGTAAGAGGATTCCCTTTTCGCCACACCCTCTCCAGCAATTATTGCTTGTAGACTTTTGGATCACAGCCATTCTGACTGGAGTGAAATGGTACTTCATTGTGGTTTTAATTTGCATTTCTCTGATAATGAGTGATGTTGAGCATCTTTTCATGTGTTTGTTAGCCATCTGTATGTCTTCTTTGGAGAAATGTCCGTTTAGTTCTTTGGCCCATTTTTTGATTGGGTCGTTTATTTTTCTGAAATTGAGCTGCAGGAATTGCTTGTAAAACACTGGTGAAAGAAATCAAAGAGTACACAAATAGATGGAGAAATATACCATGTTCATGGATTGGAAGAACAATATAGTGAAAATGAGTATACTGCCCAAAGCAATCTATAGGTTCAATGCAATCCCTATCAAGCTACCAAAGGTATTTTTCAGAGAACTAGAACAAATAATTTCACAATTTGTATGGAAATACAAAAAACCTCGAATAGCCAAAGCAATCTTGAGAAAGAAGAATGGAACTGGAGGAATCAACCTGCCTGACTTTAAGCTATACTACAAAGCCACAGTCATCAAGACAGTATGGTACTGGCACAAAGACAGAAATATAGATCAATGGAACAAAATAGAAAGCCCAAAGATAAATCCATGCACTTATGAACACCTTATCTTTGACAAAGGAGGCAAGAATATACAATGGATTAAAGACAATCTCTTTAACAAGTGGTGCTGGGAAAACTGGTCAACCATTTGTAAAAGAATGAAACTAGAACACTTTCTAACACCATACACAAAAATAAACTCAAAATGGACTAAAGATCTAACCTTAAGACCAGAAACTATAAAACTCTTAGAGGAAAACATAGGCAAAACACTCTCTGGCATAAACCACAGCAGGATCCTCTATGACCTACCTCCCAGAATATTGGAAAAAGCAAAAATAAACAAATGGGACCTGATTAAAATTAAAAGCCTCTGCCCAACAAAGGAAACTATAAACAAGGTGAAAAGACAGCCTTCAGAATAGGAGAAAATAATAGCAAATGAAGCAATGGGCAAAGAATTGATTCCAGCTTGTGCTTCATCCAGCCCAGGATTTCGCATGATGTACTCTGCATATAAGTTAAATAAGCAGGGTGACAATATACAGCCTTGACGTACTCCTTTCCCAATTTGGAACCATAATAATTTGCCTCCTAGAATATTTTAAATTATGTATGTGGTTTTCATTTGTTGTTCAAACTATATTTTTATTTGATAATGTTGATATACAATACAGTTTTATAGTAATATGACTGTAAGTTTCAAACTAATAGGCCTATATTGGGAGATGCATGTTTACACATTTTTATAATAATAGGAGTGGGCGATTAGAAATGTTTGGAGAACGCTGATCTAGAAATTCATTTGGGAAATCCATTTTAAATTATGTAGAATACAGTGTACCAAAAGGAAAAAAGCATCCATCTCCATTATGTTGCCTTTTCTCCTCACAAGTCCTCAAAAAATAGTCATTATTTTCTAAATCAATACACCCCTGTGTGTAGGACCCAGTCTGGGCCATTTCCCACTCTATAGTTTTGCTCAAGGTACCCCACTGGCAAAGCTGCTAGTGTGGGTCTTTCTCACTAACCAGCTACCTCATCCAAAAGTTGCTCTCTCAGAGGGCCTCAGGTTAGTACTGGCTACATATTTGTGGGGCCCAGAGCAAAAAGAAAACACAAGCCCATTGTTCAAAAATTATTAGGTATTTTAAGAAAGCAAAAGCAGAGCATTAAACTAAGTGCAGGGCCTTTCTGAGCCCTTGGCCCTGTGCAACTGCATATATCACATTCTCATGAAGCTGACCCTGCCTCAGGTCATATACCTTTTCAGAGCCTCCAGGTGTTCTTACTTCTTTCATATCCCTAGATAATTACTGTGAGGTACTGAGAATTCCCCATCCTGATTTAGCACAATGATTATAGGTCTTTATAATTATAGTTCCTTAAGTAAAGGCTCTACTCTTCCATTAAGCTGCTAAAACCATAAGTTTTCTTGAGTGTTCTCTTGAATCTCTTTGACCATCTCTGAATAGAGTATTCCTGGCCACAGCAAAGAAATTTTACTGTCTTCTCAAAAGAGATCTCATTCCTTTAGCATTCTTTATTTGTCTGATTAAATTTGAATTAGAATGTTTTTCTTTTCTTTTCTTTTATTTTATTTGATTTTTTTTCAATTTTAATTTAAAAAAATTATACATGTGTTCCCCATCCTGAACCCTCCTCCCTCCTCCCTCCCCATACCATCCCTCTGGGTCGTCCCAGTGCACCAGCCCCAAGCATCCAGCATCGTGCATTGAACCTGGACTGGCATCTCGTTTCATACATGACATTTCACATGTTTCAATGCCATTCTCCCAAATCTTCCCACCCTCTCCCTCTCCCACAGAGTCCATAAGCCTGTTCTATACATCAGTGTCTCTTTTGCTGTCTCGTATACAGGGTTATCGTTACCATCTTTCTAAATTCCATATATATGCGTTAGTATACTGTATTGGTGTTTGTCCTTCTGGCTTACTTCACTCTGTATAATAGGCTCCAGTTTCATCCACCTCATTAGAACTGATTCAAATGTATTCTTTTTAATGGCTGAGTAATACTCCATTGTGTATATGTACCACTGCTTTCTTATCCATTCATCTGCTGATGGACATCTAGGTTGTTTCCATGTTCTGGCTATTATAAACAGTGCTGCGATGAACATTGGGGTACACGTGTCTCTTTCCCTTCTGGTTTCATCAGTGTGTATGCCCAGCAGTGGGATTGCTGGATCATAAGGCAGTTCTATTTCCAGTTTTTTAAGGAATCTCCACACTGTTCTCCATAGTGGCTGTACTAGTTTGCATTCCCACCAACAGTGTAAGAGGGTTCCCTTTTCTCCACACCCTCTCCAGCATTTATTATTTGTAGACTTTTGGATCGCAGCCATTCTGACTGGTGTGAAATGGTATCTCATAGTGGTTTTGATTTGCATTTCTCTGATAATGAGTGATGTTGAGCATCTTTTCATGTGTTTGTTAGCCATCTGTATGTCTTCTTTGGAGAAATGTCTATTTAGATCTTTGGCCCATTTTTTGATTGGGTCATTTATTTTTCTAGGGTTGAGCTGTAGGAGTTGCTTGTATATTTTTGAGATTAGTTGTTTGTCGGTTGCTTCATTTGCTATTATTTTCTCCCATTCTGAAGGCTGTCTTTTCACCTTGCTAATAGTTTCCTTTGATGTGCAGAAGCTCTTAAGTTTAATTAGGTCCCATTTGTTTATTTTTGCTTTTATTTCCAATATTCTGGGAGGTGGGTCATAGAGGATCCTGCTGTGATGTATGTCAGAGAGTGGTTCTCCTCTATGAGTTTTATAGTTTCTGGTCTTACGTTGAGATCTTTAATCCATTTTGAGTTTATTTTTGTATATGGTGTTAGAAAGTGTTCTAGTTTCATTCTTCATATTGAGTAAGAGACAATGTTTTGATGATGATTATTTCTTCACACAATATAAGGCATAACTGACCTAATGAAAGTTAAAAGAAATGTGGAAGGTTGTCACTGTCACTATTTCATTAAAATACAAAAAATACTGATAAATGTGTCTTAATACCCTATGAGCTTTTGATCCAATTTAATATATCATTATTATGCCAGAGAGATGTTTAAAAATGATTTTTAAAAAAAAGAAGGTGCTAATGTTTCTCCGGCATTAAAAAAAAATGAATTTTTTATTAGCAAAATACAAAAAAACTGGTCCTAGTTAACTTTGGGCAAATAAATCATTGTATTGATTTCACTACAATAATAAGTATTGATCATTTTGGTTCATAAACTGAATGGCAAGAAATGTGTGCCTTCTAAAAGTAGAGGAAGTTTAAAACTATGCCTTTTATTGCATAATATAAAGAGAACTCGCACATGGGAAGCACATGGATAATGGAGATACAAATGAAGAGAGATGGAATGAGTCAAAAATACAATAAGAGGCACCATTTCATTGAGCTGTCAGCTACCATAAATTCCACGACCTGATTTTACTTCAATGACAAAAGGTTTACTTTTAAATAACTTATGCCCTATATTATGCTTGCATTCATTTTAAATTTAATTGGGTATGAGATGAATAAAAAATAAAACAAAATTTTAAACCAAGGTATATAGATGTCAAATCAGTGCTTGAAAACCAATAAAATATATCATTAAACAACTTTCATGAAGCTATCATGTTTTCTTATAATAAAGCATTTATATAGTCAATATAAAATCCTAATATGTGTAGTCAATTAGAATATCAAAAGAACAGAATCTACATTTATAATGACATGTCACCTGGCAATTCAGTGTTGAAATTTATTTGCTTTTGGTCATCATTCTACATTTGCAAACATACAGAAAATAAATCAGTAGAGATCTTTTAAATTATATTATAATGTAAACATATCAGTAAATGCCCAAGTGAAATCTGCACTTAATTTTAATAACCACTGTTTACCAAGAGCAAGACACTTGTTTAATCTCTTAAAAATAACCATAACGCCTGCCCTGTTAACTCACCAGCTAATAAGATACAAATGAGATAATGAAGATGAAAAAACTTTAAAATCTACAAATTATGGTATAACTATATCATATTTGCATATCTTCTATTATCAGGACTGATTTAGTTCTGGGGCTCATCTGGAATCTCTTCTCAAGCAATTGCTTCCTCCTTGTAGTCTAGGGATTATTTTTTGAACTATGCTGCCTCTGTCTTCCAACTGCTACTATAGCATGATTCCTCATGCTGTGAACAAGCATGTGGTGAGTATAATATCCATCATAGGCATAACACAAAGCTACTTAGATTTTGTGGTGCTGGTTGATTCACATGACTGTTATTTACATAGCACTTTATAATAAGATTCATCTGCCTATGTTGCCTAAGTAAACAATCCCACCTAGTCATTACAATTGAACTTCCTATATAATGTGAATTAAGTAAAAGAAGAATGGATCTTAGCAGGCTGCATTTTCTTAGATAGATGACTCATTTGTCACACAGTGGTTGATTCCTTTGTGACACATGGAAGACAGCAGGTGAATGTGAATGAGAAAGGTCACTTTGTTCAAAGTAGGAAAATAGCTGTGATGTGATTTTCATAACTGTCAATCATATTTATCCACATAAACGTAGATAGTGACAAAGTCAATAATAAAATGAAACACTTCCTGTTGGATATCTAGGAGAGAGTAAAAGAGCTCCATTCTGGGAATCCATCCAGCCATTTCCAGTGACCGTTTAGTTCTCATTCCAATAAATGAGATACTAACCTTATTTTACTTCCATTCAGTTCAGTCACTCAGTCATGTCTGACTCTTTGCGACTTAATGGACTGCAGCACGCCAGGCTTCCCTGTCCATCACCAACTCCCGGTGTTTACTCAAACTCATCTCCATCGAGTCAGTGATGCCATCCAACCATCTCATCCTCTGTCATCACCTTCTCCTCCTGCCTTCAATCTTTCCCAGCATCAGGGTCTTTTCCAATGAGTTGGTTCTTCATATCACATGGCCAAAGTACTGAAGTTTTAGCTTTAACATCAGTCCTTCCAATGAATATTCAGGACTGATTTCCTTTAGGATTGACTGGCTGGATCTCCTTGCAGTCCAAGGGACACTCAAGAATTTTCTTCAACATCACAGTTCAGAAGCATTAATTCTTCGGTGCTCAGCTTTCTTTATACTATCACATCCATACGTGACTACTGGAAAAAGCATAGCTTTGACTAGACGGACTTTTGTTGGCAAAGTAATGTCTCTGCTTTTTAATATACTGTCTAGGTTGGTCATAGCTTTTCTTCCAAGGAGCAAGAGTCCTTTAATTTCATGGCTGCAGTCACCATCTGCAGTGATTTTGGAGACCCCCAAAATAAGGTCTCTCACTGTTTCCATTGTTTCCCCATCTATTTGCCATGAAATGATGGGACCGGATGCCATGATCTTAGTTTTTGGAATGTCAAGTTTTAAGCCAACTTTTTCACTCCCCTCTTTCACTTTTATCAACAGGCTCTTTAGTGCTTCTTTGCTTTCTGCCATAAGGGTGGTGTCATCTGCATATCTGAGGTTATTGCTATTTCTCCCGGCAATCTTCATTCCAGCTTGTGCTTCATCCAGCCTGGCATTTCTCATGATGTACTCTGCATATAAGTTAAATAAGCAGGGTGACAATATACAGCCTTGATGTACTCCTTTCCAGATTTGGAACCAGTCTGTTGTTCCATGTCTGGTTCTAACTGTTGCTTCTTGACCTGCATACAGATTTCTTAGAAGGCAGGTCAGGTGGTCTGGTATTCCCATCTCTTAAAGAATTTTCCACAGTTTGTCGTGATCCACACAGTCAAAGGCTTTGGCGTAGTCAGTAAAGCAGAAGTAGATGTTTTCCTGGAACTCTCTTGCTTTTATATGATCCAATAGATGTTGGCATTTTGATCTCTGGCTCCTCTGCCGTTTTTAAATCCAGCTTGAACATCTGGAAGTTCACAGTTCACATACTGTTGAAGCCTAGCTTGGAGAATTTTGAGCATTACTTTGCTAGCATGTGACATCAGTGTAATTTTGTGGTAGTTTGAACATTATTTGGCATTACCTCTCTTTGGGGTTGGAATGAAAACAGTCCTGTGGCCACTGCTGAAAGTTTTCCAAATTTGCTGGCATATTGCATGCAGCACTTTCACAGCATCATCCTTTAGGATTTGAAATAGCTCAGTTGGAATTCCATCACCTCCACTAGCTTTGTTCATAGTGATGCTTCCTAAGGCCCACTTGACTTCACATTCCAGGATGTCTGGTTCTAGGTGAGTGATCACACCATTGTGGTTATGTGCGTCATGAAGATCTTTTTTTGTAGAGTTCTTCTGTGTATTGTTGCCACCTCTTCTTAATATCTTCTGCTTCTGTTAGGTCCATACCATTTCTGTCCTTTATTGTGCCCATCTTTGCATGAAGTGTTCCCTTGGTATCTCTACCTTTCTTGAAGAGATCTCTAGTCTGTCCCATTCTATTGTTTTCCTCTATTTCTTTGTACTGATCACTGAGGAAGGCTTTCTTATGTCTCCTTGCTATTCTTTGGAACTTTGCATTCAAATGGGTATATCTTTCCTTTCCTCCTTTGCCTTTAGCTTCTGTTCTTTTCTCAACCATTTTAAGGCCTCCTCAGACAACCATTTTGCCCTTTTATATTTATTTTTCTTGGGGATGGTCTTGATCACTGCCTTCTGTACAATATCATGAACCTCTGTCCATAGTTCTTCAGGCACTCTGTCTATCAGATCTAATCCCTTGAATCTGTTTGTCACTTCCACTGTATAATCGTAAGGGATTTGATTTAGGTCATACCTGAATGGCCTAGTGGTTTTCCCTACTTTCTTCAATTTAAGTCTGAATTTTGCTATAAAGAGTTCATGATCTATGCCATAGTCAGCTCCCAGTCTTGTTTTTGCTGACTGTATAGAGCATCTCCCTCTTTGGCTGCAAAATCTGATTTCGTTATTTACCCTCTGGTGATGTCCATGTGTAGTCTTTTCTTGTGTTGTTGGAAGATGGTGTTTGCTTTGACCAGTGCATTCTCCTGGAAAAACTCTGTTAGCCTTTGCCCTGCTTCATTTTGTACTCCAAGGCCAAATTTGACTGTTATTCCAGGTATCTCTTCACTTCCTTCTTTTGCATTCCGGTCCCCTATAACGAAAAGAACATCTCTTCTGGGTGTTAGTTCTAGAAGGTCTTGTAATGTCTTCATAGTACCGTTCAACTTCAGCTTGTTCAGCATTACTGGTTGGGGCATAGACTTGGATTACTGTGATACTGAATGGTTTGCCTTGGAAATGAACAGAGATCCTTCTGTTGTTTTTGAGATTGCATCCAAGTACTGCATTTTGCACCCTTGTTGACTATGAGGGCTATTTCATTTCTTCTAAGGGATTCTTGTCCACAATAGTAGATATAATGGTCATCTGAGTTAAATTCACCCATTCCAGTCCATTTTAGTTAACTGATTTCTAAAATATCGATGTTCACTCTTGCCATATCGTGTTTGACCACTTCCAATTTACCTTGATTCGTGGACCTAACATTCCAGGTTCCTATGCGATATTGTTCTTTACAGCATTGGACTTTACTTCCATCACTAGTCACATCTGCAACTGGGTGTTGTTTTTGCTTTGGCTCCATCCCTTCATTCTTTCTGGAGTTATTTCTCCACTGTTCTCCAGTAGCATACTGGACACCTACTGACCTGGGGAGCTCATCTTTCAGTGTCCTATCTTTTTGCCTTTCCATACCTTTCATGGGGTTCTCAAGGCAAGAATACTGAAGTGATTTGCCATTTTTATTAAAGTTACATATTAAAAATGTGGTTAGGTACGCTTTTGGGAGAAAATCTACTTATCCAAAGTTGTTCTATCTGGATAGGTTGGATATGGTCAAATAAGCCTTAACTTGAGCCTGAACTAATTACAGCACCCAAAGACTTGGTTCCTGCTACTTGTTAAGTACTACAGTGAATGTGTACACAGTATTGCCTCTAATTTTTTTCTGAATACTCAGTTCCATTCTGACTCTGACAGTACAATTTCTGATTCCAAAACAGAGCTTCATGGGATAAATTTCTGAAAGGTAAAGATCATGATTCACATATTATTACTTGGTCCATATAATAAAATCACAAAACATTAACCTAGAAGAGACCATAGTGATCATTTTATTTGTTTTATTATTTATATATATGGACACTAAGGCCTAAAGATTTTAAAGGACTCATAGAGTGAGTCAACAGCAGAGCAAAACCTAAACTTGGACTTCTGAGATCCTAATATACATGTTTTCTATGAATTAAGTTGCTTTTATTACATGTGGAAAAAAGTTTTTAAGCTGTTTCTAGGATTTTGGTTAACTCAGACACTTGATTAAATCCTAAATTCTGGATTTTTTTCTGTATGTTTTCTCTACCTTATACACTTGCACTATTGTAACAACAACAACAACAAAAGCTAAGTAATAAAATATTTTATATCTTCCAAACCTCACCCTGACTCCTTCATCCCTGAAATTGTTCTAAGGTGCGTTTTAGCTTAGATTTTCTAACATTATCCTCTCTGGAGCCCATTTTGAGAAGGGGTAAAGAAGAAAGCCCTGGTTAGAGAACAATGGGGACCTGTAAGTGCACAAAGGCACTCTCAGTCCTCTCAACAGGGCTATCTTACTGAGAAAAAGCCATCAAAAGTTGCAATTTCTCCTAAGGCTTATACCAGAGCTACCTGGCACATCAATTTAGATTGACTGTTTGGCTGTGTGGTTGTTATAAGTAGACTACAGGGTTTCATTCACAATTGTAAACTCCACAATATACCATAGGACTTCTTTTGGTCCCTGCTTCTTGGTTCACATATCATTTCTAACCCATCAGTCTCTATCCAACAGTAAGTATTTGACAAGTATTTTGTGTGCCAGGAGCTGTGCTGGCAGTGAAGATACAGAGATAAACAAAATAAACCAGCTACCATCCCCATGAAGCTAATATCCTAATCTGGCATAAGAAGAAAGAAAGATAATAACTGGTCTTGATAAAGAGTTTGAGGGAAGATAAAATGTTAACATAATAATACCTGACTAACTTCTATGAGGTGTCTTAAGTTGAATAAATGAGCCAAGAAGAATCTTTCTGAAAAGGTACTATTTGAACTGATTCCCTAAAGGGATAGCAAGTTGATGCAGCTGGCGAATAGTGAGCATGGGATTGCAGCATGAAATGCAAGTAAGAGACGGAGGCAGTGCTGATCATACAAGGCCTTAGAGACCATAGAAAGAGGTTTCGATTTTATTGTTAGTGGAGTAGAAAGCCATTGAAGGACTATGAAGGGACTGACCTTTTTATAATCTCAAAATATAAAACTGGAAAAGATCACAGTTATTATTCTGTTTAAATATTTTATTATAGTGATAAAGGCAGTAATGCTCAGACAGTCAAAGTGATGAGTAGAGTAACTCAATAGCAAGGCAGAGCCTAAACTTGGGTCTCTGAGCTCAAGAGAAAGACAAAGAAAGGCAAAGTTGAGAAACAAAGTAAGTTTGCCCAGATTTTGAAGTTATTTTCAACTTTAGGATATATTTTATCAAAAATTACCAAAATAAGGAGACTAGGGTAAATTCTAATAATCACAATGTCTAAGAGTTGATCTAGGTTCCAGCACTTATAGCTTTATGCCCATGGCATAGTCTTTTAAACACTCTGAGTCTCAGACTGACCTTTCTATAAATTGTATAAAACAGAGGAAATAACACTTACCCTGTGTATTTTATAATATCATGTGTGATAATATACATAGTAATACATAGTAAAGTGTATAAAATGGCTAAGAAATGTACACAATCACAGAAATCAGGTAGGTGTACATGAAACTTTATTTACCTTTCCAAAACTAAACATAACCTAGGTTTCTGGTCCTCTAGTTTCACTGATAGCATAAAACTTAATTTTAATTCAATCACTTTCATATTTTCCTTTCTTAACCTCTATGCGTTAGTCAATTCTTTATTCTCCCCTTTCCCCATCTTCTTACATCTGGTTCAGGATGATTGGAAAAGCTGGTGAAAGGGGTAGATCTAAGTTCTCTGAGAGGGTGAAGAAAGGGTCATATATAGATATGAATATGTATTTATATCAGGGAGGTATGGGATATCAGATTCCCAAACCATCCCATCTTTAGCCTCTGATGAGCTATAACTCATGTCATTTGGCTTTCTACAAGATAGGCTGGCATCTATCGATGTCTGCTAGCTTGCTATAGTCCTTGACTACCAGGTCCATACATGTATTCTATGCCAATTCTAGTCTCAGACTCCTCTCAGTAATTTAGTGTTCCAATCACCCTGAAGTGAAGAGGAATGCTAGGTAGCTTTCCTACACCACACTGGGGTGCTTGCAGCTCAATAAGACTGCTCATCCCTCCAAACTTAGCCAATACTACCGCCTATCAGCATCAAGCTAGACACTGATCTTCTCCAGAAGAATTGCCAGAGAATCATGATTCAGGTTCCGTCTATTCTGGGCTCAACCAAACTTATCTCATGTTTTTATCAATCCTTTAAACTTACAGAGGGCAAGATATGGAATTCCCACATTCAGGATATGTATTAAGAGTACACATCAAAGACTCTTATTTTTCATCTCCTTATCCTCAACATCAATTTCTCTCAGTGGTAACCAGCTCTTATCCTAAAAGTTTCATGCTCTGGGTTCTCAGTCTTTTAGACTTTTGATATTCAATCTCTATTTTTTCCATCTCTATTCTTTTTCCATAAAGAAACTCAGGTACTTGCCTTGGCTTTCAAGATTATTGCCATAAGTCAAAAAAAGAAAATGTAAGTCATCATTAAGGTTCTACACAAATTCCATTTTTCCTTTGAGAAATATGGTAGGATGAACTTTCCCACTTATTTTGAAGTTAGAATTAGCATGATATCTGCTTTGGTCAATGAAATGCAAGAGGATGGTACATATATACAGTGAAATATTACTCAGCCATAAAAAAAGAAGGAAATAATATCATTTGCAGTTACATGGATGGACCCAGAGTAAGTTATCATACTGAATGAAGTAAGTCAGACAGAGAAAGACAAATATCATATGATAATGCTTATATGTAGAATCTTAAAAAAAGGTACACATGAACCTATTTCCAAACAGAAATAGAGTCACAGATGTAGAAACAAACTTGTGATTACCAAGAAGGAAAGTGGGAAGGGATAAATTGAGAGATTGGTATTGACATATATACACTACTATATATAAAATAGATAACTAACAAGAACCTACTATATAGTACTCAATACTCTGTAATGACCTATATGGGAATAGAATCTTGTAAAGTGTGGATATATGTATATGTATAACTGATTCTCTGTGCTGTATAGCAGAAACTAACATGATATTGTAAACCAACTATACTCCAACAGATGTTAAATTTAAAAAAGAAAAGAAGTGCAAGAGGAAGCAACATGTCACTTCTAGCCAGAAGTAAAGTGCAGTGTACATTTTCACTTCAGTTCAGTTCAGTCGCTCAGTCGTGTCTAACTCCTTGCGACCCCATGGACTGCAGCACGCTAGGCCTCCCTGTCCATCACCAACTCCTGGAGTTTACTCAAACTCATGTCTATCCAGTCAGTGATGCCATCCAACCATCTCATCCTCTGTCATCCCCTTCTCTTCCCACCTTCAATCTTTCAAAGTATCAGGGTCTTTTCCAATGAGTCAGTTTTTTGCATCAGGTGGCCAGAGTATTAGAGTTTCAGCTTCAACATCAGTCCTTTCGATGAATATTCAGGACTGATTTCTTTTAGGATGGACTGGTTGGATCTCCTTGCAGTCCAGGGGACTCTCAAGAGTCTTCTCCAACAGCACTGTTCAAAAGCATCAATTCTTCAGTGCTCAGCTTTCTTTATAGTCAAACTCTCATATCTGTACATGACTACTGGAAAAACCATAGCCTTGACTAGATGGACCTATCCAACAAAGGTATGTTTGGACAAAGGTATGTTCCAGACAAAGTAATGTCTCTGCTTTTTAATATGCTGTCTAGGTTGGTCATAATTTTTCTTCCAAGGAGTAAGCATCTTTTAATTTCACAGCTGCAGTCACCATCTGCAGCAATTTTGGAGCCCCCAAAAATAAAGTCTGTCACTGTTTCCACTGTTTGCCCATCTATTTGCCATGAAGTGATGGGACTGGATGCCATGATCTTAGTTTTCTGAATGTTGAGCTTTGAGCTTTAAGCCAACTTTTTCACTCTCCTCTTTCACCTGTACAGTATACATTTTACTGTATCCCATTTCAACAGCCCTAATTATAGAAGGATGTGTTGAAATGGAGCCTTCATTAACCTGGGTCACTGATTTCAATAAACAGAACTCCCTTTCCTCACATGTTCACAATGTTTGACAACTAGTATGAACAAGAAATGAAGCTATTCTGGATCAAGCCATTGAGATTTGAGGGGTTTTTTGTTACTGTAGCATAGTCTAGACTATCCTGAATGATAAATCAGTCTGGAACTTTAATTTAGCTGTATGAAAACCTCTACTGATAGTATATAAATATTGCTGATTTAATTTGGAGAGCCATGGAGGAAAAGAAATTAGGGGAAAAATTGAGTTATTTGGAAATGGGCTTCCCTGGTGGCTCAGACCGTAAAGAATTTGTCTGCAGTGAGGGAGACCTGGGTTCAACCCCTGGCTTGGGAAGATCCCCTTGAGGAGGGCATGGCAACCCACTCCAGTACACTTGCCTGGAGAATCCTCATGGACAGTGGAACCTGGTGGGCTACAGTACATGGGGTCACAAAGAGTTGTGCGCGACTGAGCAACTAAGCACAGCACACATCACCCATTTGTATACTGACTTACTTGGAACTATCATTCATTTGTACTCACATCATCTTTTAGGTATGAACACCAACTTATAGGAAGAAGGTGATCATTTATAAAGGAAAGGTGAAACCTGTTTACCACATTGAAGTCTTAGGGAAACGTTAGAGGAAAACAGCTAAGGAGAATTTAAGTTGAACCAGGAAGAAAGAATAAGAGCAGAAGCTTCAAAATAAAGTAACATAGTAGATGGTATGAAATGGTTGAGTGATGCTGGAGGGGCATTATGCTGCATTATAAACCCTCTCTGGAAAATATGGAGAAGAGTCTATGCTTTTGTTCCCTTACTAACAGGATACATCCATATTCATGACAGTCATTTAACTCTTGGCTTTCAGTTCCAAATTTATTCTTTTACACTTTCTTTTGTGATGGTGGGTCACAGAACCTATAAACTACATTTTCCAGATTCCCCAGGCCACCTGAGCACTAACTCTGGGGCAATTGTTACCAGAAGTTCGAACATCATTCATAGGTCACCCCAACCAGAAGTCTGAACAACAGGAACTCCCCAATATGACACCATTCCTCAGTTGGACCACCAAGAGATTGATTATATGAGACACTTTCCATCATGAAAACAGCAGCAATTTTTTTCTCAAAGGAATAGACATTCTGTATATGGATTTGCTTCTGTGGTAGGTAGGATTTTAGGAACATTCCCAATATCCTCCAACTCCTGGTATATATACGCTGTAAAATCTCCAGGACTGTGAACATAGTGAGTTTTACTCCTGTGATTAGATTATGTTTTATGGCACACTTGGTTTTAGAAAAAGATACTTTCAGAGTGGGCCTGACCTAAATACAAGAGCCCTTTAAAATAGAGGGTTTTGGGGACTTCCCCAGCAGTCCAGTGGTTAAGACTTCGTGCTTCCCTTGCAAGGAGCAGAAGTTCCATTGCTCTTTGGGGAGCTAAGATCCCCTATGTTGTGTGGCATGGCAAAAAAATAAATAAATAAAACAGAGAGCTTTCTACCTCTAGCCCCAAGAGAGGAAATCAGTCAGAGGTTCAAAGCATGAGAAGAATTCAACATGTCCTAACTGACTTAAAGATGCAGGGAACCACATGGCAAGGAATGTAGGTGGCCTTCAGGAGCTGAAAACAGCCTCTGACTGATAGTCAGCAAAGAAACAGAGGTATCCATCCTATAGCTGTGAAGAAGTGAACTCTGTAAACAGCAAGAATGGACTTGGAAGAAGAATTTCACCCAGAGTCTCCAGATGAGAACTCAATTCAGCAACACTTTGACTTCAGCTTGTGATACTATTAGCAGTGAATTCAGTCACAATCATGCCTGCTTTCTGACTTACAAAACTGTGAGCTAACCGATGAGTGTTGTTTTAAGCCACTAAGTATGTAGTTATTTCTTATGCAGCAAAAGCAAACTAATTAATACACCTTCAGTTCAGTTCAGTCACTCAGTCATGTCCAACTCTTTGCGACCCCATGAATCGCAGCACGCCAGGCCTCCCTGTCCACCACCAAATCCTGGAGTTCACTCAGACTCACGTCCATCGAGTCAGTGATGCCATCCAGCCATCTCATCCTCTGTCATCCCCTTCTCCTCCTCAATCCCTCCCAGCATCAGGGTCTTTTCCAATGAGTCAACTTGTCGCATGAGGTGGCCAAAGGACTGGAGTTTCAGCTTTAGCATCATTCCTTCCAAAGAAATCCCAGGGCTGATCTCCTTCAGAATGGACTGGTTGGATCTCCTTGCAGTCCAAGGGACTCTCAAGAGTCTTCTCCAACACCACAGTTCAAAAGCATAAATTCTTTGGTGCTCAGTTTTCTTTATTGTCCAACTCTCACATCCATACATGACTACTGGAAAAAAAAAAAAGATAACCTTGACTAGAGGACCTTTGTTGGCAAAGTAATGTCTCTGCTTTTGAATATGCTATCTAGGTTGGTCATAACTTTCCTTCCAAGGAGTAAGCGTCTTTTAATTTCATGGTTGCAGTCACCATCTGCAGTGATTTTGGAGCCCCCCAAAATAAAGTCTGACACCGTTTCCACTGTTTCCCCATTTATTTCCCATGAAGTGATGGGACCAGATGCCATGATCTTCGTTTTCTGAATGTTGAGCTTTAAGCCAACTTTTTCACTCTCCTCTTTCACTTTCAACAAGAGGCTTTTGAGTTTCTCTTCACTTTCTGCCATAAGGGTGGTGTCATCTGCATATCTGAGGTTATTGATATTTCTCAGGGCAATCTTGATTCCAGGTTGTGCTTCTTCCAGTCCACCTGTCTGCAAAGGCCAACTGAAGACTACAGCAGCAGTTGGGAGTTGAAATTGCAGTTAAAAAAAATCTGGTGAGATTGGTATAGTATTCTAGAGCGTGGAATATGCTTTGAACCAACCACAAATACATGTTGCTCTTTCACCCACAGATTCATAATACAGGAATCCTGAAGTTACAGGAGGTGACAAATAAGACTGATTCCTGCTTCTTTTATAGTAGAACTATACAATTTGGGGTCCTAATGTCTACCTGCTCTGCTTTCCCCACCAGAATGATGTTGTTATTGGGAACCAGGGAAACAGGAAAAAAGGTACAATCTCTACCCTCATGGAAAAGGTGATAGCACCCCACTCCAGTACTCTTGCCTGGAAAATCCCATGGACGGAGGAGCCTGGTAGGCTGAAGTCCATGGGGTCGCTAAGAGTTGGACACGACTGAGCGACTTCACTTTCACTTTTCACTTTCATGCATTGGAGAAGGAAATGGCAACCCACTCCAGTGTTCTTGCCTGGAGAATCCCAGGGACAGGGGAGTCTGGTGGGCTGCCATCTATGGGGTCTCACAGAGTCAGACATGACTGAAGCAACTTAGCAGCAGGAGCAGCAGCAATGTCTACCTGAGAGGACAATGTTTCAATTTAATAGGAAGCTGAGACCATCACCTACTCATTTGTGGCTCCTCATAAGACTGAACCAAAAGGCAAATGAGGGCTAAGCATGATCAACATGTATTCAGTTCAGTTTAGTTGCTCAGTCGTGTCCAGCTTTTTGTGACCCCATGGACTGCAGCATGCCAGGCTTCCATGTCCATCACCAACTCCCGATGTTTACTCAAACTCTTGCCCATCGAGTAGGTGATGCCATCCAAGTGTCTCATGCTCTGTCATCACCTTCTCCTCCCGCCTTCAGTCTTTCCCAGCATCAGGGCCTTTTCCAATGAGTCAGCTCTTCGCATCACATGGCCAAAGTATAGGAGTTTCAGCAGCAGTATCAGTCTTTCCAATGAATATTCAGAACTGATTTCCTTTAGGATTGACTGGTTGGATCTCCTTGCATTCCAAGGGACTCCCAAGAGTCTTCTCCAACACCACAGTACAAAAGCATCAATCCTTTGGTGCTTTCTTTATAGTCCAACTCTCACATCCATACGTGACTACTGGAAAAAGCATAGCTTTGACTAGACGGACTTCTGTTGGCAAAGTAATGTCTCTGCTTTTTAGTACATTGTCTAGGTTGGTCATAGCTTTTCTTCCAAGGAGCAAGAGTCCTTTAATTTCATGGCTGCAGTCACCATCTGCAGTGATTTTGGAGACCCCCAAAATAAGGTCTCTCACTGTTTCCATTGTTTCACCATCTATTTGCCATGAAGTGATGGGACCAGATGCCATGATCTTAGTTTTTGGAATGTTGAGTTTTAAGCCAACTTTTTCACTCTCCTGTTTCACTTTCATCAACAGGCTCTTTAGTGCTTCTTTGCTTTCTGCCACAAGGGTGGTAACATCTGCATATCCGAGGTTATTGCTGTTTCTCCCGGCAATCTTCATTCCAGCTTGTGCTTCATCCAGCCTGGCATTTCACATGATGTACTCTGCATATAAGTTAAATAAGCAGGGTGACAATATACAGCCTTGATGTACTCCTTTCCCGATTTGGGACCAGTCTGTTGTTCCATGTCCAGTTCTAACTGTTGCTTTTTGTCTGCATACAGATTTCTCAGGAGGCAGGTCAGGTGGTCTGGTACTCCTATCTCTTGAAGAATTTTCCACAGTTTGTTGTGATCCACACAGTCAAAGGCTGTGGCATAGTCAATAAAGCTGAAGTAGATGTTTTCCTGGAACTCTCTTGTTTTTTCTATGATCCAGTAGATGTTGGCATCTTGATCCAACAGATGTCTGGCTCCTCTGCCATTCCTAAATCCAGCTTGAACATCTGGAAGTTCACAGTTCATGTACTGTTGAAGCCTGGTTTGGAGAATTTTGAGCATTACTTTGCTAGCGTGTGAGATGAATGCAACTGTGTGGTAGTTTGAACATTATTTGCCATTGCCTTTTTTGGGCATTGGAGTGAAAACTGACATTTTCCAGCTCTGTGGCAACTGCTGAGCTTTCCAAATTTGCTGGCATACTGAGTGCAAGACTTTCATAGCATCATCTTTTAGGATTTGAAGTAGCTCAACTGGAATTCTATCACCTCCACTAGCTTTGTTCATAGTGATGCTTCCTAAGGCCCACTTGACTTCACATTCCAGGATGTCTGGCTCTAGGTGAGTGATCACACCATCGTGGTTATTTGGGTCATGAAGATCTTTTTTGTAGAGTTCCTCTGTATATTCTTGCCTACCTTTTCTTAATCTCTTCTGCTTCTGTTAGGTCTATACCATTTTTGTCCTTTACTGTGCTCATCTTTGCATGAAATCTTCCCTTGGTATCTCTAATTTTCTTGAAGAGATCTGTATTACCTAAAGACATTTCTACAAAACAAGAGAAAATGACTATAGTTCAAGGGATTCTTTGTGGTACCACTTCATATTTCCACATCCAATAGTAAAAGTTAATGGAAAACTAAAGCAACTCAATTAAGAAAGGACAAATAACGACTCCAGAGAAGGCAATAGCATCCCACTCCAGTACTCTTGCCTGGAAAATCTCATGGATGGAGGAGCCTGGTGGGCTGCAGTCCGTGGGGTTGCTAAGAGTCGGACACGACTGAGCGACTTCACTTTCACTTTTCACTTTCATGCATTGGAGAAGGAAATGGCAACCCACTCCAGTGTTCTTGCCTGGAGAATCCCAAGAATGGGGGAGCCTGGTGGGCTGCTGTCTATGGGGTCACACAGAGTCGGACACGACTGAAGCGACTTAGCAGCAGCAGCAATAATGACTCAGACCTTTCAGGAATGAAGTTAGGGATTATCTTACCATGTAAAGATCCAGTCAACTTATTTTCTGACAGTAAAGCAAACTTGGAAAGAGTAGTGGAAGAAACAAGTTATAAATTTCAACTATGACCTTCTGACTAGTTACAGAAGTTAAAATTTAGTAGCTTCATTGGTTGTTATGAATATATTAACCATTTTATTTTTTTTCTTTCATCTATTATTTTAATTAAAAAGAGTTACCATTATCTGATTGGTTATTTCAACTTATGCACAACCCCTTATGCTCTTTCAGCCTTCCAATGTCTAGGTTACTATTGTTGTTGTTTTTCAGTTGCTCAGTTGCAACCCATGGACTGTAGCACACCAGGCTTCTCTATCCATGGGATTTCCCAGGCAAGAATACTGGAGTGGGTTGCCATTTCCTTCTCCAGGGGATCTTCTTGACCCAGGGCTTGAACCCAGGTCTCCCTCATTGGTAGCTGGATTCTTTACCACTGAGCCATCCTGGAGCCATTTCTCTATATTAAATCCTGATGAACACCTAAAATTGTTTCTGTTTTCCCCATAGGACCCTAACTAACACTTCATTCTCACTTATCTTTCACAGGCCTCAGTTGTTGTGACTATAGCTTTGTATTATACTTTCCCCTCCTTCCAAGTTATATATCAATTCTGTTTATTTCTATAATAAACAAGTCACCATACATATTATATGTTGACTTTCATGTGGTGATGTCCAGAACTGAATTTAGTAGTTACACTTCTAAATTCAGAGAATTCAGTGATGCTTCAAGAACTGTGAATGGAGCTTCCCTGGTAGTTCAGTGGCTAAGAATCTGCCTTGCAATACAGGGAACACCAGTTCAATCTCTGGTCTGGGAAGATCCCACATGTCAGGGAGCAACTAAGCCTGTGAACCACAATTACTGAGCCCACACACCTAGAGCCTGTGCTCTGCAACAAAAGAAGCCACAGAAATGAGAATCTCACACACCACAACTAGAGAGTAGGCCCCCACTCTTTGCAACTAGAGAAAGCCTGAATGCAGCAATGAAGACCCAGAGCAGCCAAAAATAAATAAATAAATATTGAAGAACTGTGAATGATGGCACAGTTCATCACCACAGATGAGTCGTGAGGAGACACAGTTAATTTGCAGGGTAGGCGAGGGGAAAATATGTCACACTCGCCTATTGGTATTTGGACTTAGGCATCAATCAGGGATTTAAATGCTAACCTTTACACATAGGAGGTAGGGGAGCTAGTGGTTACCAGATCTAAGCTTTCTTCTTTTTCCTAAAAATACTCTTTCATAAAAATTTCATTATGCACTGCATATGTAGAAAAGAGGTAGGTTTTTAAAGAATCCTGGTAGTTTAATTTGGAATTAACTAAGGAAAAAGTCCAAATTGGTTGCTCAACCTAATAAAATAATATCACATAGCAAACCAAATTGCCTGTTTGATGAAGCCAGATTGCTAGACTTTGCATAAATGATACTGTTTAAAGAAATACTTTTTAACAGAAAACAACTGTCTGCTATACAATAATTTTGTTTTCTTCAAATTAAAACAGAGGAATAGAAAATGAAAAGTTCTGCAATTATTCTGCAAGTTTATTGGCAAAATGAATGAACCTGTATTTTGGTTGCTCTGCAGAGATGACGTGACCTAACTGAAAGAGCAATGTGATGCCTGGTGACAGAGCTGGATAATTGTCTTTTAGAAAAAGAGAGTAAATAATTATCCATCTTCTGTATTTCTTTCACATAGGGTTTATGATGACTACTTCAACCCTGCAAAATAACTCATGCCTCCCAAAATCCAAACCAGAGACTCTAATATTAGTTTGACTATTATTACTAATAGTAATAATATTACTATTAGTTTGACTCTAATAGTAGTTTGATTCAGGGCCTTTATTAGTAAAACAAGTACTTCTTTACTACTACAATCACTGATGAATCAAGAACTGTCCTTCTGATTCTTTGTCTATAAGACGAGCACTAAGATTGTTCAGGGGTTTGGTTATTTGTTTTTATTTTTGTCTTGTGTTTTTGTTTTGTGGGGTTTTTTTTTATTTGTTTGCTTTGCTTTTGTTTTCCCAGCAGCAGTTTAAAGTTTTTTCTTATCCATGTACAATCCCTTGCTGTTTTCCTCCTGATCAATGCATTGATTTGTTATGGTGTATCTGTAACTAGAAATAGATTGATGCTAAACAGACATACAGAAGGAAAAAAAAAAAAAATCCATCAACTCTGCCTCCCTATTCCATCACCAAAATAAGCTACTCTTCCCAATTATTTGCTCATTTCCCTTTAGTTTCCAGCAAAGTGTGAGCTCCTTTGGAAATTAATCTTGCTTATCTTTTATTCTCAGTTCCTAGATAATGCACTCAGAAAATTCTGATGTGCACAGGAGATCACCTACACTTCAGAACAGTGCTATTAACAATGGAACAATATCAGTTATTTGAAGCTGCTATAGGAAGTCTGTGGAAAAATGTATAAGGTGAAAATACTTCCTTAATTTGCATTCTTACCCTTATTGTTATGTGGAATGGTAGTTTTTCACAAGCTCAATTTCAAAACCAGAACTCCATGCTTTATGCTCCTTAATGTTCAAAACATGAGAACTATCATAAATAATTAAAGTTGTTAAGGGGTCAGTTACTTTGATACTACATCTGTGCAGAAGAAAACTCAACAACCACTCATTCAATTCATTTGATGAACACATGGATACAAAGATGAACAAAAGACACACCCAAGTTTTTAAATACTACACAATCTTGTTGACCAAACAGGTTTCTACAATGAAAGAGTCAAACCATGGGGTATTACGGAACAGTAGGGGGAGGATACCTAAAATTCCAGGCCAGAGGGTTCAGGGAAAGTTTCCTAAACTGAATCTTAAAGAATGAGTAGGAAGCAGTCAGGCAGAAAGGATAGTTTGAGCAAAGACATTAAAAAAAAAAAAAGAATAGAAAAAACCATGGCATGTAGGAGGAAATGTAAACATTTAGATGTCACTGAAGCATAATAGGAGGGCAGAAGATGGCTGAAAAGGGAAGTAGTATATGGAATTTAGAAGTAAAGGGAGCCCTTAGGGAGTTTTAAGAAAAGCAATGACAGGGTTGGATATGCACTTTAGATAGATCATCTGAATTAGAATGAGGATGGATTTGAGGAGCACAGTATTGTAGGGAAGCAGTATTATAATAACCAAGGTGAAAGATATTGAATGGTTTGCCTTGGAAACGAACAGAGATCATTCTGTCATTTTTGAGATTGCATCCAAGTACTGCATTTTGGACTCTTTTGTTGACCATGATGGCCACTCCATTTCTTCTGAGAGATTCCTGCCCACAGTCGTAGATATAATGGTCATCTGAATTAAATTCACCCATTCCTGTCCATTTTAGTTTGCTGACTCCTAGAATGTTGACATTCACTCTTGCCATGTCTTGTTTGACCACTTACAATTTGCCTTGATTCATGGACCTGACATTCCAGGTTCCTATGCAATATTGCTCTTCACAGCATCGGACCTTGCTTCTATCACCAGTCACATCCACAGCTGGGTATTGTTTTTGCTTTGGCTCCATCCCTTCATTCTTTCTGGAGTTATTTCTCCACTGATCTCCAGTAGCATATTGGGCACCTATTGACCTGGGGAGTTTCTCTCTCAGTATCCTATCATTTTGCCTTTTCATACTGTTCATGGGGTTTGCAAGGCAAGAATACTGAAGTGGTTTGCCATTCCCTTCTCCAGTGGACCACATTCTGTCAAATCTCTCCACCATGACCCGCCTGTCTTGGGTTGCCCCACAGGCATGGCTTAGTTTCACTGAGTTAGACAAGGCTGTGGTCGTAGTGTGATTAGATTGACTAGTTTTCTGTGAGTATGGTTTCAGTGTGTTTGCCCTCTGATGCCCTCTTGAAACACCTACTGTCTTACTTGGGTTTCTCTTACCTTGGGCGTGGGGTATCTCTTCACGGCTGCTCCAGCAAAGCACAGCCATTGCTCCTTACCTTGGACGAGGGGTATCTCCTCACCACCGCCCTTCCTGACCTTCAATGTGGGATAGCTCCTCTAGGCCCTCCTGCGCCCACACAGCCATTCAATATCACAGTAATCCAAGTCTATGCCCCAACCAGTAACGCTGAAGAAGCTGAAGTTGAACGGTTCTATGAAGACCTACAAGACCTTTTAGAACTAACACCCAAAAAAGATGTCCTTTTCATTATAGGGGACTAGAATGCAAAAGTAGGAAGTCAAGAAACACCTGGAGTAACAGGAAAATTTGGCCTTGGAATACGGAATGAAGCAGGGCAAAGACTAATAGAGTTTTGCCAAGAAAATGCACTGGTCATAACAAACACCCTCTTCCAACAACACAAGAGAAGACTCTATACATGGACATCACCAGATGGTCAACACTGAAATCAGATTGATTATATTCTTTGCAGCCAAAGATGGAGAAGCTCTATACAGTTAGCAAAAACAAGACCAGAAGCTGACTGTGGCTCAGACCATGAACTCCTTATTGCCAAATTCAGACTGAAATTGAAGAAAGTAGGGAAAACCACTAGACCAATCAGGTATGACTGAAATCAAATCCCTTATGATTATACAGTGGAAGTGAGAAATAGATTTAAGGCCCTAGATCTGATAGATAGAGTGCCTGATGAACTATGGAATGAGGTTCGTGACATTGTACAGGAGACAGGGATCAAGATCATTCCCATAGAAAAGAAATGTAAAAAAGCAAAATGGCTGTCTGGGGAGGCCTTACAAATAGCTGTGAAAAGAAGAGAAGTGAAAAGCAAAGGAGAAAAGGAAAGATATAAACATCTGAATGCAGAATTCCAAAGAATAGCAAGAAGAGATAAGAAAGCCTTCTTCAGCGATCAATGCAAAGAAATAGAGGAAAACAACAGAATGGGAAAGACTAGGGATCTCTTCAAGAAAATCAGAGATACCAAAGGAACATTTCATGCAAAGATGAGCTCGATAAAGGACAGAAATGGTATGGACCTAACAGAAGCAGAAGATATTAAGAAGAGATGGCAAGAATACACAGAAGAACTGTACAAAATAGATCTTCACGACCCAGATAATCATGATGGTGTGATCACTCACCTAGAGCCAGACATCCTGGAATGTGAAGTCAAGTGGGCCTTAGAAAGCATCACTACGAACAAAGCTAGTGGAGGTGATGGAATTCCAGTTGAGCTATTCCAAATCCTGAAAGATGGTGCTGTGAAAGTGCTGCACTCAATATGCCAGCAAATTTGGAAAACTCAGCAGTGGCCACAGGACTGGAATTTTCATTCCAATCCCAAAGAAAGGCAATGCCAAAGAATGCTCAAACTACTGCACAATTGCACTCATCTCACACACTAGTAAAGTAATGCTCAAAATTCTCCAAGCCAGGCTTCAGCAATAGGTGAACTGTGAACTTCCTGATGTTCAAGCTGGTTTTAGAAAATGCAGAGGAACCAGAGATCAAATTGCCAACATCTGCTGGATAATAGAAAAAGCAAGAGAGTTCCAGAAAAACATCTGTTTCTGCTTTATTGACTATGCAAAAGCCTTTGACTGTGTGGATCACAATAAACTGTGGAAAATTCTGAAAGAGATGGGAATACCAGACCACCTGATCTGCCTCTTGAGAAATTTGTACGCAGTTCAGGAAGCAACAGTTAGAACTAGACATGGAACAACAGACTGGTTCCAAACAGGAAAAGGAGTTCGTCAAGGCTGTATATTGTCACCCTGTTTATTTAACTTATATGCAGAGTACATCATGAGAAACGCTGGACTGGAAGAAACACAAGCTGGAATCAAGATTGCCGGGAGAAATATCAATAACCTCACATATGCAGATGACATCACCCTTATGGCAGAAAGTGAAGAGGAACTAAAAAGCCTCCTGATGAAAGTGAAAGTGGAGAGTGAAAAAGTTGGCTTAAAGCTCAACATTCAGAAAATGAAGATCATGGCATCTGGTCCCATCACTTCATGGGAAATAGATGGGGAAACAGTGGAAACAGTGTCAGACTTTATTTTTCTGGGCTCCAAAATCACTACAGATGGTGACTGCAGCCATGAAATTAAAAGACGCTTACTCCTTGGAAGGAAAGTTATGACCAACCTAGATAGCATATTCAAAAGCAGAGACATTACTTTGCCAACAAAGATTCATCTAGTCAAGGCTATGGTTTTTCCTGTGGTCATGTATGCATGTGAGAGTTGGACTGTGAAGAAGGCTGAGCGCCGAAGAATTGATGCTTTTGAACTGTGGTGTTGGAGAAGACTCTTGAGAGTCCCTTGGACTGCAAGGAGATCCAACCAGTCCATTCTGAAGGAGATCAGCCCTGGATGTTCTTTGGAAGGAATGATGCTAAAGCTGAAACTCCAGTACTTTGGCCACCTCATGCGAAGAGTTGACTACATTGGAAAAGACTCTGATGCTGGGAGGGACTGGGGGCAAGAGGAGAAGGGGACGACAGAGAATGAGATGGCTGGATGGCATCACTGACTCCATGGACATGGGTTTTGGTGAACTCCGGGAGTTGGTGATGGACAGGGAGGCCTGGCATGCTGCGATTCATGGGGTCGCAAAGAGTCCGACATGACTGAGCGACTGATTTGATCTGATCTAAGGTGAAAGATTGTGAGGCCTTGACTTGGAAAATAGGGGTGAGTTCCAAAAATATTTAGCAGAGCTTGGTGATTGATAGAATGTGAGCTGTGAGGAAGAGACTCCCAGGATCCTAACTGGCACAAATAAGTGATCGTACTACTTGCAAAGGAGTTACGGAATGGGGAAAAAAAGGGGGAAGTGGTTTGAGGAAAGGATAAGAAGGATGTAAACAGACATAATGAATCTGACATAACGTTGGGGCATCAGATTGGAACTATATATCAGAAAGTTAGATATGTAAGAATCCCTCCATCACATTTTGGCAGTTGAAACCATGAGAGTAGATCTGAGGGGAGAACAGAGAAACTGCTAAGAGGAATAGTATCAACAAAAAGAAAGGAATTTCAAGGAGGGAATTATCAACAATCAAATCAGCAAAAAAGCCCAACTGGATAAGAACTGAAAATGTCCAGCTATATTTGATAATTAGTAGGTTTTATAGAACATAACGAGAGAATTTTCAGTAGAGAATAAAGCCAGAAAGCTGACTGTATTGGCTTCATTGTAAACGATGAGTGAAGAAGTAGAGATGAGTTCAGACGTTTTAAGAGTTTATATGAGAAAAGAGAAATGATGGTGGCTCAATTTGTTCTTTTATATGAGTTGCTCTTTTAGTGCCATATCTAAGAACTCTTTGCTTAATCCAAAGTTACAAAGATATTTTTATGTTTTCTTCTAGAAATTGTATAGCTCTAAGTGTTACCATTAGTCTATGATCCAGTTTGAATTACTCTTTCCATAAGGTATGAAGATTAAGTCAAGGTTTATTTTTTAGCATAATTGATGTACAATTGTTCCAACACTATTAGTTGAAAGAACCTCAACTGACTGCTTTTGCAACTTTGCAAAAATCAGTTGGTTGCACTTGTGAGGGCTAATTTCTGGACTCTATTCTCTTCCATTGGTTTATTTAAATTTTTTTTATTTTATAATCGAGCTAAGTTGATTTACAATGTTGTGTTAGTTTCATATATACAGTAAAGTGATTTAGTTATACATACATTTATATCCATTCTCTTTCATATTCTTTTCTCATATAGGTTATTACAGAGTATTGAGTAGGGTTCCTTGTGCTATACAGTAGGTCCTTGTTAGTTATCTATTTTATACATTGTAGTGTGTATATGTTAATCCCAAACTCCAAATTTACCCCTTCCACTACCCTTCCCCTTTGGTAACCATAAGTTTGTTTTCTAAGTCTGTGAATCTGCTTCTTTTTTGTAAATAAGTGCATTTGTATCATTTTTTAGATTTCACATATAAGTGATATTATGATATTTGTCTTTCTCTGTCAGACTTACTTCACTAAGTATGATAATCTCTAGATCCATCCATGTTGCTGCAAATGGCATTACTTCATTCTTTTTAATGGCTGAGTAATATTCCATTGTATATATGTACTACATCTTCTTTGTCCATTCATCTATTGATGGACATTTAGGTTGCTTCCATTTCTTGGCTATTGTAAATAGTGCTGCAATGAACATTGGGGTACATGCATCCTTCTGAAATATGGTTTTCTCCAGACAGATGCCCAGGAGTGGGATTGCTGGATCATATGGTAGCTTTTAGTTTTTTAAGGAACCTCCATTCTGTTCTCCATAGTGGCTGCACCAATTTACATTCCCACCAACAGTGTAAGAGAATTCCCTTTTCTTCACAACCTCTCTAGCACTTACCATTTGTAGACTGTGTCTAACCTTTCACTAATACCATACTATCATTTAAAAAATTTTTTTATTATTTTTTTTTACTTTACAATATTGTATTGGTTTTGCCATACATCAGTATGCTTTTATCTTATGTCTTGAAATTAGGTAGTGGTGATTCCTCTAACACTGTTTTTTTTTTTTTTCTCTCCCCAAAACTCTTTTGGCTTAGACTAGTTACTTTGCCTTTCAGTATAAATTTTAGAATCAGCTTGTTGATTTCTACAAAATTACTGCTGGTATTTTGATTGGAATTTTGTTGAATCTTAAGATGAATTGGAAGAGAAACAGCATCTTAGCACTATCAAACTTTCCAATCCATAAACATGGTGAACATCTCCATTTATTTAGGTGTGATATTTTGATTTATAATAAAAATATGTATTTGGTTTCCATCCCCAATTTCTGGCATATCGCTCCTAAAACGCTTGTAATTTCCTAAATGAGATAGGTAAAAGGAGTTTCTTTCAATGTTAATAAGGAGGTGATTTTGTAATGCCCCTAGGTCACATCAGGATAGGGGTTGGTCACCAGAGGAACCAATCATGTGATTGAAGCTTTCAGTCCCTTCCACCCCTCACCCCACCTCCAACTACAAAGAGGGGAGAGGGACTAGAAACTGAGTTCAATCACCAATGGCCAACAATCCTGCCTATGTAATGAAGCCTCCATAAAAACTCAAAAGGACAGAGCTCAGAGAGCTTCTGGGTTGGTGAACACGTGGAGATTTGGGGAAAGTGGCATGCTCAGAAAGGGCATTGAAAGCTCCACATCCCCTCTCCATTCCCTTCCCTAGGCATCTCTTCCATCTGGTTGTTCCTGAATTATATCCTTTAATAATGAACTGGTAATCTAGTGAGTAAAATGTTTCTCTGAGCTCTGTGACTTTGTCTAGAAAATTACTTGAACCCATGGAGGAGGTTGTTGGAGCTGAAGATCTATAGCTGGTTAGTCAGAAGCACAGGTGACAGACTGGCATCTTAACTGGAGGGGGCAATCTAATGGGACCAAACCCTTAACCTGTGGGATCTAATGCTATCTCCAGGTAGATAGTGTCAGGAACGAGTTGAATTGTAGGACAATCATCTGGTGTCCCAAGAATTGTTTGATAGTGTAAAGGAAAACCCTCCTCCATATATTGGAATTGGGTTCAGAACTCAATTATTGGGTGTTCTTGATTTCTTTCATCATCGTTTTAGTTTTCACCATACAGATTCCGCACACATTTTGTTAGACTTGAACCTAAGTATTTCAACATTGTGGTACTGTCTTTTCAGTTTTGTACTCTAAATGTTCATTGCTAGCATATAGAAATACAAGTGATTTTTTATATTGACTTTTTACCTTGCAACCTTTGTAAACTCATTTATTAGGTCTCAGAGCTTTTTTGTAAAGCCCTTGAGACTTTCTATATAGAAACCATGCCATTTGTGCACAGATATAGTTTTGTTTCTTTCCTTACAATCTGGAGATCTTTTATCTTTTTCTTGATTTACTACACTTAATAGAACTTCCAGTATGCTGTTGATTAAAAGTACCCTTGTCTTGCTCCATCTGATGAAGAAGCATTAGTCTTTCATTACTAAGTATAATGCTAGCTGTGGTGTGAGTAACTCCCTCAAATAAAGGGATTTGCCTTTTATTCCCTGTGTGCTGAGAAAAAATTTTAATGACTAACACAGTTGTCCCCCCTTATCTGAGGTTTCACTTTCTGAGGTTTCCGTTGCTCTTAGTCTACCACAGTCTGAAAATTAAAAATGGAAAATTCCAGAAATAAATAATTCATAAGTTTGAATAGCATGATGAAATCTCACACCATCCAGCTTTGTGTGAATATATGTCCATTAACAATTCATGTGTTGTTTTATTAGTGTATTCCTTTTTTGAGGTTAATTCGTGATTTTATTTGCCAGCATAATTAATTATAGTGGCCTGCAAGCTTTTTTGATCTAAAAATTACATTTTACATTACAATCAAACACACATACACACAAATATAATATAATATTTGTTTGTGTGGGTGTGCATTAGTTGCTCAGTTGTATTCAACTCTTTGTAACCCTGTTGACTGTAGCCTGCCATGCTTCTGTTTATAGAATTCTCCAGGCAAGAATACTGGAGTGGGTAGCCATTCCCTTCTCCAGTGGATTTTCCCAATCTATGGATTGAACTCGGGTCTGTTGCATTCTCCAGTGGATCTTCCCAATCCATGGATTGAACTCGGGTCTGTTGCATTGCAGGCGGATTCTTTACCATCTGAGCCAGCAGGGAAGCTTATATACAATATGTATACATATTTTGTTCAGTCACTCAGTCATATCTAACTCTTTGCGACCCCATGGACTACAGCATGCCAGGCTTCCCTGTCCTTCACCATCTCCTAAAGTTTGCTCAAATTCATGTCCATTGAGTTGGTGATGCCATCCAACCATCTCATCCTCTGTCATCCCCTTCTCCTGCCTTCAATCTTTCCCAGCATCAGGGTCTTTTCCAATGAGCTGGCTCTTCACATTAGGTGGCCAAAGTTTTGGAGCGTCAGCTTCAGCGTCAGTCCTTCCAATGAATATTCAGGGTTGATTTTCTTTAGGATTGACTGGTTTGATTTCCTTGTAGTCCAAGGGACTCTCAAGAGTCTTATCCAGCACTACAATTCAAAATTTAGCACTCAGACTTATTTAGGGTCCAATTCTCACATCTGTACCTGACTACTGGAAAAACCATAGCTTTGACTAGATGGACCTTTGTCCGCAAAGTAATGTCTCTGCTTTTTTTAAATTTATTTTTAAATTGAAGGATAATTGCTTTATAGAATTTTGTGGTTTCCTGTCACATCAACAAGAATCAGAAATAGATATACCCATGTCACCTCCCTCCCAGACCTCTCTCCCATCTCCTTTCCCACTCCACCCTTCAGCCTGTTGCAGAGCCCCTGTTTGAGTTCCCTGAGGCATACAGCAAATTCCCATTGGCTATCTATTTTATATATGGTATTGTAAATTTCTGTGTTACTCTCTCCATACATCTCCCCTTCTCCCTTCCCTCCTTCCACCTTTTCCATAGGTCTGTTTTATATGTCTGTTTCTCCACTGCCACCCTAAAAATAAATTCATCAGTGCCATCTCTTCAGATTCCATATATATGTGTCAGTATATGATATTTATATTTCTGACTTACTTCACTCTGTATAATGGGCTCTAGTTTTGTCCACCTCATTAGAACAGATTCAAATGTGTTCCTTTTTATGGCTGAGTAGTATTTCATTGTATATATGTACCACAACTTCTGTATCCATTCATCTGTTGATGGACATCTGGGTTGCTTCCATGTTCTAGCTATGCTAAAGAGAGCTGCAGTGAACATTGGGGTACATGTGTATTTTTCAGTTTTGATTTCCTCAGGGTATATGCCTAGGAGTGGGGTTGCTGGGTCATATGATGGTTTTATTCCTAGCTTTTTAAGGAGCCTCCATACCATCTCCCATAGTGGCTGTATCAGTTTACATTCCCACCAGCAATGCAACAGTGTTCCCTTTTCTCCACAACCTCTCCAGCATTTATTGTTTGTAGACTTTTTGATGATGGCCATTCTGACTGGTGTGAGGTGGTATCTCACTGTAGCTTTGATTTGCATTTTCTTTTCATGTTCTTGTTAGCCATCTGTATGTCTTCTTTGGAGAAATGTCTCTTCAGGTCCCTTTCCCACTTTTTGATTGGGTTGTTTGCTTGTCTCATATTGAGTTGTATAAGCTGCTTGTATATTTTGGAAATTAATTCTTTATTAGTTGTTTCCTTTGCTATTATTTTCTCCCATTCTGAGGGTTGTCTTTTCACCTTGTTTGTAGTTTCCTTTGCTGAACAAAAGCTTTTCAGTTTAATCAGGTCCCACTTGTTTACTTTTGTTTTTATTTCCATTACTCTAGGGGTGGGTCATAGATCTTACTTTGATTTATGTCATCAAGTGTTCTGCCCACGTTCTCCTCTAAGAGTTTAATAATTTCTGGTCTTACATTTAGGCCTTTAATCCATTTTGAGCTTATCTTTTTGTATGGCATTAGGTAGTCATCTAATTCATTTTTTTTACACATAGCTGTCCAGTTTTCCCAGCACCACTTATTGAAGAGGCTGTCTTTGCCCCATTGTATATTCTTGCTCCTTTGTCAAAAATAACGTACCCATAGGTGTGTGGGTTTATCTCTGGATTCTCTATCTTGTTTCATTGGTCTATATTTCTGTTTTTGTGCCAGTACTATACTGTCTTGATGACTGCAGATTTGTAGTATAGGCTGAAGTCAGGAAGGTTGATTCCTCCAGCTCCATTCTTCTTTCTCAAGACTGCTTTGGCTATTCGGGGTCTTTTGTGTTTCCATATGAATTGTGAAAGCTTTTGTTCTAGTTCTGTGAAAAAGAAAACCATTGACAATTTGATAGAGATTGCATTGAATCTGAAGATTGCATTTTGGTAGTATAGTCATTTTCACAATATTGATTTGTCCCACCAAGGAACATGGCATATCTCTCCATTTCTTTATGTCATCTTTGATTTCTTTCATTAGTGTCTTATAATTTTCTGTGTACAGTTCTTTGGTCTCCTTAGGTAAGCTTATTCCTAGATATTTAATTCTTTTTATTGTAATGGTGAATGGGATTGATTCCTTAATTTCTCTTTCTGATTTTTCATTGTTAGTATATAGAAATGCAAGTGATTTTTGTGTATTGATTTTGTATCCTGCAACTTTGCTAAATTCACTGATTAGCTGTAGTCATTTTCTGATACTATCGTTAGGGTTTTCTATGTACAGTATTATGTCATCTGCAAACAGTGAGAGCTTTACATCTTCTTTTCCAGTCTGGATTCCTTTTATTTCTTTTTCTTCTCTGATTGCTGTAGCCAGGACTTTGTGAACTTTGTGGAATAATAGTGGTGAAAGTGGACATCCTTGTCTTGTTCCTGATCTTAGGGGGAATGCTTTCAGTTTTTTGCCATTGAGAATAATGTTTGATCTGGGCTTTTCATATATGGCCTTTATTATGTTGAGGTAGGTTCCTTCTATGCCCATATTTTGAAGCGTTTTTATAATAAATGAATGCTGGATTTTGTCAAAGGCTTTTTCGGCATCTATTGAGATGATATGGTTTTTATCTTTCAATTTGTTGATATGGTGTATCACGTTGATTGATTTGTGTATATTGAAGAATCTTTGCGTCCCTGGAATAAACTTGACTTGATCATGGTGTATGAGCTTTTTAATGTGTTGTTGGATTCTGTTTGCTAGAATTTTGTTGAGGATTTTTTCATCTATGTTCATCAGTGATATTGGCCTATAATTTTCTTTTTCGTGTTGTCTTTTTCTGGTTTTGGTATCAGGGTGATTGTGGCCTCGTAGAATGAGTTTGAAAGTGTTCCTTCCTCTGCAATTTTTTGGAAGGGTTTCTTCTCTGAATGTTTGATAGAATTCTTCTGTGATGCTATCTGGCCCTGGGCTTTTGTTTTTGAGGAGATTTTTGATTACTGTTTCAATTTCAGTGTTTGTAATTGGGTTGTTCATAATTTCTATTTCTTCCTGGTTCAGTCTTGGGAGGCTGATCTTTTCTGAGTATTTGTCCATTTCCTCTAGGTTGTCCGTTTTATTAGCATATAGTTGCTCATAATATTCTCTTATGATCCTTTGTATTTCTGTGTTATCTGTTGTAACCTCTCCTTTTTCATTTCTAATTTTATTGATTTGATTTTTCTCCCTATTTTTCTTGATGAGTCTGGCTAGTGGTTTGTCAACTTTGTTAATCTTCTCAAAGAACCAGCTTTTAGTTTTATTCACCTTTGCTATTGTTTATTTCATTTCTTTTCCTTTATTTCTGCTCTGACTTTTATGATCTCCTTCCTTCTGCTGACTTTGGGGGGTTTTTTGTTCTTCTTTTTCCAGCTGCTTTGGATGTAGAGTTAGGCTGTCTATTCAATGTTTTTCTTGCTTCTTGAGGTATGAATGTACCACTATAAACCTCCCTCTTGGAACTGCTTTTGCTGAGTCCCATAGGTTTTAGGTCATCGTGTTTTCATTGTCATTTGTTTCTAGGAATCTTTTGATTTCTTTTTTTTTTTTTTTTCTTCAGTAACCTCTTTGTTATTTAGTAATGTATTGTTTAATATCCAGGAGTTTGTGTTTTTTGCTATTTTTTCCCTGTAGTTGATATCTAGTCTCATAGCTTTATGGTCAGAGAAGATACTTGATACAATTTCAATTTCTTAAATTTATTGAGGCTTGATTTGTAGCCCAAGATGTGGTCTATCCTGGAGAATGTTCAACGTGCACTTGAGAAGAAAGTGTGTTCTTCTGCATTTGGATGGAAAGTCCTAAAGATATCAATTAGTTCCATTTGGTCTAATGATTCATTTAAGGTTTGTGTTTCCTTATTGATTCTCTGTTTTGATGATTTGTCCATTGATGACAATGGGGTGTTAAAGTCCCCTGCTATTATTGTGTTGCTGTTGATTTCTCCTCTTATGCCTGTTAGTGTTTGTCTTATGTATTGAGGTGCTCCTATGTTGGGTTCATAGACATTCACAGTTGTTAAGTCTTCTTGGATTTGTAGTGTCCTTCTTTGTTTCTTATGATATTCTTTATTTTAAAGTCTATTTTGTCTGAAATAAGGATTGCCACCCCAGCTTTCTTTTGGTTTCTATTCACATGGAATATCTTTTTCCATCCTTTTACTTTCAGTCTCTATGTGTCTCTAGGTCTGAAGTGGGCCTCCTGTAGGCAGCACATATATGGGTCCTGTTTTTGTATACATTCAGTCAGTCTGTATCTTTTGGTTGGTGCATTAATCTATTTACATTTAAGGTAATTATTGATACATATGTTCCTATTGGCATTTTCTTGATTGTTTTGAGTTTGTTTTTGTAGGTCTTTCCTTTCTCTTGTGTTTACTGGCTATGTAAGTCTCTAGTATTTGTTGCAAGGCTGATTTGGTGGGGCTGAATTCTGTTAATTTCTGCTTGTCAATAAAGCTTTTGATTTCTCCATCAATTCTGAATGAAATCTTTGCCAGGTATAGCAATCATGGTTGTAGGTTTTTCTCTTTCAGTATGTTAAATATATCCTGCCATTCCCTTCTGGCCTATAGAGTTTCTGCTGAAAGATCTGCTGTTAATTGTATGGGTTTTCTATTGTATGTTACCTGTTGCTTTTCCCTTGCTGCTTTTAATATCCTTTCTTTGTGCTTTATCTCTGTTAGATTAATTGTGTCTCTGCTTGATTAATGTGTGTCTCAATGTACTTCTTCTTTGGTTTAACCTGTAAGGGACTCTCTGGATGTCTCTGCTTTTTGATACACTTTCTAGGTATGTCATAGCTTTCCTTCCAAGTAGCAAGCGTCTTTTAATTTCATGAGTGCAGTCACCATCTGCACTAATTTTGGAGCCCAAGAAAATAAAATCTGTCACTGTTTCCATTTTTCCCCATCTATTTGCCATGAAGTGATGAGACTGTATGCCATGATCCTGGTTATTTGAATGTTGAGTTTTAAATCAGCTTTTTCACTCTCCTCTTTCACTTTCATCAAGAGGCTCTTTAGTTCCTCTTCTCTTTCTTCCATAAGGGTGGTGTCATTTGTATATCTGAGGTTATTGGTATTTCTCCTGGCAACCTTGATTTCAGCTTGTGATTCATCCAGGCTGGCATTTCACATGTTGTACCCTGCATATAAGTTAAATAAGCAGGGTGACAATATACAGTCTTGACATACTTTCCTGATTTGGAACCAGTCCATTGTCCCATGTCCGGTTCTAACTGTTGCTTCTTGACCTGCATACAGGTTTCTCAGGAGGCAGGTAAGGTGGTCTAGTATTCTCATCTCTTTAAGAATTTTCCACAGTTTTCTATGAGAGTTGGAATAATATCTAGCATCTTTGTTACTGTTTTCCATTTGTTGTCCTTGTTCTTAGTTTCTCTGTTTGTCTTCCATTACTTTTCTGCCTTTCGTATTGTACTGCTGCTAAGTCACTTCAGTCTTGTCCAACTCTGTGTAACCCTGTAGATGGTAGCCACCAGGCTCCGCCATCCCTGGGATTCTCCAGGCAAGAACACTGGAGTGGGTTGCCATTTCCTTCTCCAATGCATGAAAGTGAAAAGTGAAAGTGAAGTCACTCAGTCATGTCCAACTCTTAGTGACCCCATGGACTGCAGCCTACCAGGCTCATCCGTCCATGGGATTTTCCAGGCAAGAGTACTGGAGTGGATTGCCATTGCCTTCTCCATTTGTACAGATGGGTCTTATTCACTTTGATAATCTCATCCTTTCATTGTTAGTGGTTGCTTTAGAGTTTGAAATATACATCTACAATTAATTCAAGTACACTTTCATCAAATAATATTATACACTTCTCAGGTAGTGTGGGTACCTTATATTACCAGTTCTTCCCTCTCATCCCTTATGATGTCTCTTATTACTGTACTTACCCATAAGCTATAATCACCCAATATATTCATTTGGAAAGGTTTTATTGACATATGTTCAAAATCACTAATTCCTTCCTTAGCTATGTCTAGTCTAGTGATGAATTCACTAAAGGCATTCCTCATTTTTGGTAAAGTGTTTGCAATTTCTAGCATTTCCTTTTGTGTCTTTCTTAGAGTTTCCATCTCTCTGCTTACATTGCCAACTGGTTTCTGCATTTACCCAATTTTCTATTACAGTCCTTAGAATGTTAATTATCATTATTTTAAATTAGCACTGATAATTTCAAAATCTATGCCATATCTGTGTCTGGTTCTGATGCTTGGACTGATTCTTCAGACAGTTTTTTTGATTTGTTTTGCCTTTTAGCATAGCTTGTAATTATCTTCTTGTTGTTGTTGAATGTCAAACATGATGTATCAGGAAAGGAAATAAGGTAAACAGGCGTTTAGTATGAGGTTTTTGTGTTTATCTGGCTAGGAGTTAGGCTGTGTTTACTGTTTGCTGTAACTATAGGTATGGGAGGCTAAGATTTGTTCTAAAGTCCTTTTCTTTCCCTGTTTTCCCTGTTATTTTTGAGTTTCCCTAGAAGCTCCTTCTTAACTATAGCAAAAGTCTTGCAGTTCTTTCAGATGTAATTCCCTATTTACATACAGAAGCCCTGTTGAGGAGAAGGCAATGGCACCCCACTCCAGTACTCTTGCCTGGAAAATCCCATGGACGGAGGAGCTTAGTAGGCTGCAGTTCATGGGGTTGCTAAAAGTCGGACACAGATGAGCAACTTCACTTTCACTTTCATGCATTGGAGAAGGAAATGGCAACCCACTCCAATGTTCTTGCCTGGAGAATCCCAGGGATGGTGGAGCCTCGTGGGCTGCCATCTATGGGGTCGCACAGAATCGGACATGACTGAAGTGACTTAGCAGCAGCCCTGTTGATATTGTGGAAAGACATGGAAGGAAGAGGAGCCTGGCAGGCTGCAGTCCGTGGGTTCAAATGTCAGAGTCCAGCTCTAGCAACCAGGGAATCAGCCTGAAGAGATGAGCGGTGTCAGCAGAGAATGATGTAGCCTCTGACTCAAGGTGCAGGACTGCATGTTTATTTCAAGCATCAGGTCTTCTTTATACTTTGACAAAAGCATTAGGTCAGAGGTTTTACATTTTTAGCTCCCCCTCACTCAGATTTATTGTCTCTTTGTTGTCTTTTAAACAGAGTTCCTGTTTCAGTGATTCTCTCAGAATCATGTTTATTTGTAATTACATTGTAACTCATGTTTATGTCTGGGCTGCATACCACATTCCTCAGTTTACTTTTTATCTTTTTAAATTTTGTTTGTCCCTAGTATCTTTAAGCTCACTATCTCCTAAAAAGGCTTCTAGCTATTCTTAATTATTCCTAAACCCTAAGCTCAGCAAACTTTCTTTGCCATAAACATTCCCCTCACAAACAGGTCTCAGATAACAATCCTTTTCATGGCCTCAGGCTGCAGCCTATGTGTTCATCCTGGAACATTATTTTTAAAGATCTTTGAACAAATGTCAATGGTTACTTTATAGATTATTTTCTGGGCACAACTGCAGAAGGCTTTGTGTTTTCTCGGGTTTTTCTCAAGAACAATAAGCACCTTAACATTCTTTTCAGCCAACTCAACCGAAGAAAGGAAAGAACAAGTCAGAATCACAAGACCTAACTCCTTCATCCTGGGACCATGCCTGCAGGATGAGGAGAGGGGGTTGGGGCCATGCTTCTATTTTGTCAGTAATGCCTAACGCAGCTCCTGACATTCAAAGATCTTTCTCATCAGAAGATCTTCATGAGTGCATGCTAAGTTGCTTCAGTCATGTCCAAGTCTGCGACCCCATGGACTGCAGCCTGCCAAGCTCCTCTGTCCATGAGATTTCCCAGGCAAAGAATACTGGAGTGGGTTGTCATTTCCTCCTCCAGGGTATCTCACAGACTCAATATATTTTGGCTTAACTTGGCCATTTAATGACTTTTTTCTTTCTGTTTTCTCCATTCTTCATTCCTCATTTTTTCTTACTTCTCAGTGAGGTATTTGAACATTCTTAAGAATTCTCTCCTGATAAATGTGTAGTGTTTTTTAATATATTTTCTGTATTGTTTTCTTAGCAGTGTCCTAGATACTATATATATATATATATATACACACACACACATAACACACACACATGCACACACATACATCACAATGAACTGGTTTAAACATTTATCCAATTTGAGTTAAGTATGGAACATGACTTCCACTTAGGTTCCTTGATCCTCACCATTAAAAAAGCATTTTTTCAAAGTGTGTCCTCTACTTCTGTTTAGCATCAAGCAGCTGGTGTTACAATTTTTGCTTCAGCTTCAAATATGATTTAAGAAACTCATGAGAAGTAGGAAATCTGTTATATTTACCTCTATATTTACACATTCTAATTTCCTTTCCTTTCTGAAATTCCAAGTCTCCTTCTGTTATCATTACTTATTCTGATTAGAGAAGTTACTTCATTCTTTTTTTTTTTTAATTGAAGGATAATTGCTTTACAGAATTTTGCTGTTTTCTGTCAAATCTCAGCATGAATCAACCATAGGTATACATATATCCCCTCCCTTTTGAAACTCCCTCCCATCTCCCTCCCCATCCCACCCCTCTAGGTTGATACAGAGCCCCTGTTTGAGTTTCCTGAGCCATACGGCAAATTCCCGTTAGCTATCTATTTTACATATGGTAATATAAGTTTCCATGTTACTTTTTTCATACATCTCACCCTCTCTCCATGTCTGTAAGTCTATTCTCTATGTCTATTTCCACACCACTGCCCTGTAAATAAATTCTTCAGTACTATCTTTCAAGATTCTGTACATGTGTGTTAGAATATGACATTTCTCTTTCTCTTTCTGACTCACTTCACTCTGTATAATAGGTTTAGGTTCATCCACCTCATCAGAACTGACTCAAATGCATTCCTTTTAATGGCTGAGTGATATTCCCTTGTGTATATGTACCACAAAGTCTTTATCCATTCATCTGTCCATGGACATCTAGGTTGCTTCCATGTTCCAGCTATGGTAAATAGTGCTGCAATTAACAGTGGGATACATGTGTCTTTTTCAATTTTGGTTTCCTTAGGGTATATGCCTAGGAGTGGGATTTATGGGTCATATGCTGGTTTTACTTCTCATTTTTTAAGGAATCTCCATATCATCTTCCATAGTGGCTGTATCAATTTATATTCCCACAAACAGTGCAAGAGAGTTCCATTTTCTCTACACCCTCTCCAGCATTTATTGTTTGTAGACTTTTTGATGAGGGCCATTCTGACTGGCCATTCTGCTTCACTGACTATGCCAAAGCCTTTGACTGTGTAGATCACAACAAACTGTGGAAAATTCTTCAAGAGATGGGAATACCAGACCACCTGACCTGCCTCCTGAGAAATCTGTATGCACGTCAAGAAGCAACAGTTAGAACTGGACATGGAACAATGGACTGGTTCTAAATCGGGAAAGGAGTACATCAAGGCTGTATATTGTTACCCTGCTTATTTAACTTATATGCAGAGTATATCATGAGAAATACTGGGCTGGATGAAGCACAAGCTGGAATGAAGATTGCCGGGAGAAATATCAATAACCTCAGATATGCAGATGACACCACACTTATGGCAGAAAGTGAAGAAGAACTAAAGAGCCTCTTGATGAAAGTGAAAGAGGAGAGTGAAAAAGGTGGCTTAAAGCTCAACATTCAGAAAACTAATATCACAGCATCTGGTCCCATCACTTCATGGGAAATAGATGGGGAAACAGTGGAAACAGTGTCAGACTTCATTTTTTGGGGCTCCAAAATCACTGCAGATGGTGACTGCAGCCATGAAATTAAAAGACGCTTACTCCTTGGAAGGAAAGTTATGTCCAACCTAGATAGCATATTGAAAAGCAGAGACATTACTTTGCCAACAAAGGTCCGTCTAGTCAAGGCTATGGTTTTTCCTGTGGTCATGTATGGATGTGAGAGTTGGACTGTGAAGAAGGCTGAGCGCCAAAGAATTGATGCTTTTGAACTGTGGTGTTGGAGAAGACTCTTGAGAGTCCCTTGGACTGCAAGGAGATCCAACCAGTCCATTCTGAAGGAGATCAGCCCTGGGATTTCTTTGGAAGGAATGATGCTAAAGCTGAAACTCCAGTACTTTAGCCACCTCATGTGAAGAGTTGACTCATTGGAAAAGACTCTGATGGTGGGAGGGATTAGGGGCAGGAGAAGAAGGGGACAACAGAGGATGAGATGGTTAGATGGCACCACTGACTCGATGGACGAGAGTCTGGGTGAACTCCGGGAGTTGGTGATGGACAGGAAGGCCTGGCGTGCTGCGATTCATGGGGTCACCAAGAGTAGGACACGACTGAGCGACTTAACTGAACTGAACTGAATAATGAGCGATGTTTAGCATCTTTTCATGTGTTTGTTAGCCATCTGTATGTCTTCTTTGGAGAAATATCTGTTTATGTCCTTTTCCCACTTTTCAATTGGGTTGTTTGTTTTTCTGGTATTGAATTGTATGAGCTGCTTGTACATTTTGGAAATTAATCCTTTGTCAGTTGTTTCATTTGTTATTTTTTTCTGCCATTCTGAGCATTGTCTTTTCACCTTGTTTGTAGTTTCTTTTGCTGTGCAAAACTTTTAAGTTTAATCAGGTCCCACTTGTTTACTTTTGCTTTTATTTCCATTACTATAGGAGGTGGGTCATAGAGGATCTTGCTTTGATTTAGTCATTGAGTGTTCTGCCTATGTTTTCCTGTAAGAGTTTTATAGTTTCTGGTCTTACATTTAGGTCTTTAATCCAGTTTGATTTTGTCTTTGTGTATGGTGTTAGGAAGTGTTCTAATTTCATTCTTTTACATGTAGCTGTCCAGTTTTCCCAGCACCACTTATTGAAGAGGCTGTCTTTGCCCCTTTGTATATTCTTGCCGCCTTTGTCAAAAATAAGGTACCCATAGGTGCATGGGCTTTTTTCTGGGCTTTCTATCTTGTTCCATTGGTCTATATTTCTGTTTTTGTGCCAGTACCACACTCTCTTGATGACTGTAGTTTTGCAGTATAATCTAAAGTCAGGAAGGTTGATTCCTCCACCTCCATTCTTCTTACTCAAGACTGCTTTGGCTATTTGGGGTCTTTTGTGTTTCTATATGAATTGTGAAATTTTTGCTCTAGTTCTGTGAAAAATGCCATTGGTAATTTGATAGGACTTAGACCATTCTTTCAGAGAAGGCAATGGCACCCCACTCCAGTACTCTTGCCTGGAAAATCCCATGGACAGAGGAGCCTGGTAGGCTGCAGTCCATGGGGTCGCTAAGAGTCAGATGCGACTGAGTGACTTCACTTTCACTTTTCACTTTCATGCATTGGAGAAGGAAATGGCAACCCACTCCAGTGTTCTTGCCTGGAGAATCCCAGGGACACTGGAGCCTGGTGGCTGCCATCTATGGGGTTGCACAGAGTTGGACACGAAGCGACTTAGCAGCAGCAGCAGCAGCAGACCATTCTTTAATAGGAGGTTTACTAGCAAATAATTATCTTAGTTTCCCTTTTGTCCCAGAATGTCTTTATTGATCCTCCATCGCCAAAGGATATTTCTTTCAGATATAAAACTTGCTGTTAACAATTTAATTCAGTGCTCAAAAAATATTCTGCCACTCTTTAACCCCATATTTTCAGATGAGAAATCTGCTGTTATCCTGATCAGTGCTTCCCTATAAGAAATGCAGCATTTCTCTCTGGCTGCTTTCAAGGTACATTTCTTGTCTTTTGTGTTCAGAAGTTTAATTATGATATGTCATGGCATAGACTTCTTTGGGCTTATCTTAGACTTGTTTAGTTTCTTGTATCTGTAGGTTTGTTTCTTTTTGCAAATTTGGTTTGTTTTTAGCTATTAATCCTTGGAATAATATTTCAGTCTAACTATCTCTCTCCTCTCCTTTTGGAAGTCTGATGATACAAATGTTCTCTTTTGCTATTGTCCCATAGGCCCCTGAGACTCTACTCAATTTTTTTTTTCAATCTATTTTCTCTTTGATGTTCCGATTGGGTAAATTCTACTGATTTGTACTCTGGTTTACTTATTCTATCTATTTTCTCTACTATTGGGCCATTGAGTGAATTCTTCATTTTGATTATTGTGTTTTTAGCTCTATCATCACCATTTATTTTTTGTTATAGCTCATTTTTCTGTGGTGAGTTTTTTTATGAAAATTCATTAAATCATCTTTGTGATGGTGCTTTAAAATTTTTGCCAGATAATTCCAATATCTGATTCCTTTTGATGCTGACATTTATTAATTTTCTTTTCTCATTCAGGTTTTATTTTTCTGGTTCTTACTATTCTGAGTGACTTTTTATTATACCTTCAACATTTTGGAAATGGTATTATGAGACTAGAGATCCTATTTAATCTTTATTTTATCAGGCAGTCCACCTGTTGAGGTGTAGCTCCCATACCAGGTGGAGTATATGTTATGTTTCCTGCTGGGTTCTGCAAACACTACCTCAGCAAAAGTAGGGCAATGACTCACACTATCTCATTGAAGATAGGTGGGATGGAACATAATCTCCTCCTTCAGTCCTGCTGACCCCTTCCTGGTGAAACTAGGATTCTGGCAGGTAGGAATAGAGACTCAACTTCCAGTGAGAGAACAGAAATGCTATCTAGCCTTTCTTTGTACCACATCATTCAGTCTCACTGTTACTGGGTAAGTATGTAAGCTCAACTTGGCACTGGCCTTGTTGACACCAGAGGTAGCTGGAAAGCTGGGTGCTTACTAGGCTTGACTCACACTATTTATTAATACTTAGTCTCATTGATCTCGGAAAAGGTGGAGGCTTAGTTTCTCACTGAGCCCTTTGACACTGGACAGCAGGTATAGGCCCACCTCCCATCACTTCATTAAATCTCATTTCTGCTAGGTACAACTAGAGGCTCAGCTCACCTCTGAACCCCACTGAAACTACCCTGTTGAAGGAACCTGAACACTGCTTAATTCTGTCAGATGGGGAATAAAAGACTGGCTCCCCACTCATCTCCACCAATAGAACCTTGGTAAGGGAATCAGAGCACCACCTACTTCCATCTGGCAGGGGATGGACAATCAGCTCCCCACTTGATCCAGTCATTACTATCTCTATAGGAGAAATCAGATAACTGGTGTCTACTTCAGATCCCCACTTAGCTTGCTAACACCACCTAGTGGAGAAATCAGAGTGCCACTTACTTGCGCCAAGAGGACTACCACTGAAACATGGGGGATAAGGCATACTTTTTTCCCTTGATGTTTGTCTGGTATACGATGGGTCTTGCCAGAAAGGTTTTTTGTTCTTAGGAAATCCTGTTTCTAGTACTTTGGCTAGACAGTGGGAATTTGTTTTGTCTTTGCCTGTTGGTAGTTTTGGGTTGGAGGCCTCTGCCATACCCTGTCAAGAATATATGGGAGACAAGGAAACCCAGGGAACACATCACTGTGTCCCTTCTCAAGTCAAGTTACCTATACTGTCAGCCTTTTTTTTTTAACCTTTCAAAGTCTACGATCATTTGCTATTTTAAGCCATGACTTTGTACTTGTAAGAGGGAGAACCTGGAAGGAATGGGGTAGAACCAGAAGTCTCCCCAAAAATAATTTAAAGGAGACAATATTTTCTGTTTGTTCCTTACTAGAATTTTATTTAAAATAGGAATTGAATATTTTACCAAAAATTTTTCCTTCATGTATTATGGAGATTGATTTGTGTTTTGACCTTTAATCTACTGATTAGGGTTAGGATGGACATTTAGGAAAACTTCACATGATGGCCCAAACATTTTTTTCCCTATGCAGAAGGCAAGACAGTTTATTGATCACCAACCTTTTAAATTTAAAAACAGACTTTGAAATTTACCAGTTTTGTTGAGAACCTGAAGTGAGTACTAAAGGCTTTGATATTTGATGTTATTAAGATATGTAACTGAAGGCTAGAAGGTACTGAGTCTTCCAGTGAAGCTGCAGTCTTCTCAAAAAGAAGTATATAAAACTTTACTGGTAACCATTTTAATACTTATATGTGTGATATATTAGTATGAGAGCAGCTGCTCAGCCAAGTGGCTCCCAATATTTTGTTTCAGCTGATATCAACATGCTGTTCCTCTATATGTCATTTGACAACTGCTTAAAGCCTTCTATATTTCTCAGTGTTCCAGAAATATTTAAATATTATGATCAAGGCAGTATTCAACCTTTAATCGGTTCCTAGACAATGGTCATATGTTGAAGCATCAAAAGCTTATCCTAATGTCCTATATGTGCAAAATTACAAGACAGAATTTAATTCTTGGATATAAATTATATACCATAGACAGACCAAAAGTGATCGGCTATATACATGGAGTAAAACTATGCCTTTAAAATCATGTATTAAGTAATTAAAATTAAACAGACGGTATGAAAACTTGATTTCTAATATTACTTTTCAGGGATTTTTCAGAAACAAAAGAATTAAGTATAGATCCATGTGTCGGTATGGATGAATCTCAAAAATAGTATCCCAAGTAAAGAGAAGCAAGACACAAGAAGTATACGTTGTATAATTTCATTTACATGAAATTCTAGAATGGACAAAACTAATAATCCATGGTGATAGAAAACAGATCATAGTTGTGGGGACATTCACTGAGATGGGACATAAGGGAGATTTCTGTGGTGATGAGGCTGTTCTGGGTCTTAATAATGGTATGGGTTAATACAAGTTTATGCATTTGTCAAAACTGAACAGTACACCCAGAGTATTTAGCTGTATTTAAACTGTATTCCAAAAAGTCAAGATCTATCTATCTATCTATATCTATCTCTCTATATATATATGATTAAAAGACTTAGAAAGTATACTGGCTAAATAAGTTTTATACTCTCCCAAATTAAATAAAAATCTTAGCAATATAGGGCAAAGCAGGGAGGAAAATGTGAAGAGAGAAAACAAGAGAACCAGATGTAGTGGAGGAAGGGAGGGCTGTGTCCTTCCCTTCAGATGCTATACAGAATCCTGCTGTGAGTATGTGAGACAGTATAACGAATCCTGGGTAAAGACGAGGGAGAAGGCAAGCCTTTTGGAAAAGCTCTTCAAACCATTAAAAGTGCAGTTGTTATTGTGTGCCTATACTGGAGAGGGCCAGGGAGTCCTGGCATACTCCAACCCATGGAGTTGCGAAGAGTCAGACACGACTTGGTGACTGAACAACAATAGACAAAATCCACTGAATTTCCTGTAGGATGGCATCTGAAAGTCCTAGAGAGTTAGAGAGGAGCCATGAAGAGAAATAGTTAATGAACTTGTGAAAGATCTACAGGTGATACTAATGATCACTAAATAAGAGGAATGTACAGCTATATAGTTTGATTTTAGCAGATCTCAACATGCCAGGCATAGGCCTGAGGACTAGACAAGAGAAGTCACATTACAGAGGATGTCAGTTTAGGATATAACCAAATTAAACATAACAAGTAGATACACCTACTTTATGGAAACTTTTAAATATTTGTTTAAGCTTCCTTCCAGCTTTACATCTACCTTGAGGAGGGGGAGAAGGTAAAACCTATGAATTTCTTAAGAAAAATCTTAAAGGTAACAAACTTTACTGGTTGTGACCAAATAAAACTTTCTAGGACATAGATAATTTTTCTGTTACTAGATAAAATTTTCTGGGCACTTGAGACAGAGAATACATTTAGTCAAATAAAAAGCAAAGCTTCTTTTACTGTATGTACTTGTTTTAAACTTAGAGAAAATTTGCAAAAGTAGTACAGAGAGAGTTCTCTTCTATAGCTCACCTTGCTTCCCCTGTTGTTATAACCATAGTTTGATTATAAAGAACAAAAATTTAATATTGATACAATATTATTAACTAAACGACAGAATCTATTCAAAAGTCACTGATTTTTTTCCCACTAAGTTGTGATGGCAATGTGGGATCCTGGATAGGATCCTGGAACAGAAAAAAGACATTAGTGGGAAAAAAATCAGTGAATTTTGAATAAAGTCTGTCGTTTAGTTAATAATATTGTATCAATGTTAAATTTTACTCATTAGGTAACTACAGACATTCTTCATTTCTCCAACACCTTTAAACTGAATTGAAAATTTGGGCTGCCTGTTATGAACATTTTCACTGATCATTATATGTGTACAAATGCCTCCCAAAGTCTTTATGTGATAAATACTAGGGGAGGAGCAGATTGCATGGTGATTTCTTCTGTTTCAATGAAACCTTGCATTTGGTTTCACTGTAGCAAACTCTCTAGGAGGCATACCTTCTACTTCAATGATTTGTTTATTTTTTTCTTGAAAAGTCTTCTATGTATTTCTATAGGTAGTTACAAATTTTTTGATGCTATGGCAACAAGTTTTTCTTTTGAAACAATCAAACCTTATTTTGCTCATGATGCTGATATGTCACTGCACTAACTCATTTCTCCTGAATTGCAAAATGTTTTGGCCATATATGTTGCTTAGATCTGCTGCTGCTGCTGCTGCTAAGTCGCTTCATTCGTGTCCGACTCTGTGCGACTCCATAGACGGCAGCCCATCAGGCTCCACCATCCCTGGGATTCTCCAGACAAGAACACTGGAGCAGGTTGCCATTTCCTTCTCCAATGCATGAAAGTGAAAAGTGAAAGTGAAGTCGCTCAGTCGTGTCCGACTCTTAGCGACCCCATGGACTGCAGCCTATCAGGCTCCTCCGTCCATGGGATTTTCCAGGCAAGAGTACTGGAGTGGGGTGCCATTGCCTTCTCCTGAGGCATGAGAATTCACTGCATTTGATTACAAATCTATGCAACAAAAAGTGTTTTGACCTGCTAAATCACCCCATCCCTATTCAAATTACCATTAATCATATTAATCCTCCTTCTGAACTATTTGATGGTAGAGCTTAGCTGATGTCTATGTCTGAGGAAGTCACTAGTTAAAGTGTGAAAGTGAAAGTGTTAGTCAGTTGTCTCCAACTCTTTGCCATCCCACAGACTGTAGCCCATCAGGCTCCTCTGTCCATGGAATTCTCCAGGCAAGAACACTGGAGTGCGTAGCCATTTCCTTCAGGGGATCTTCCCAACCCAGGGATCAAACCCCATTGCAGGCATATTCTTTACTGTCTGAGCTACCAGGGAAACTGAGACAGTCATTTAGATATTAGTGAATTTGGAAACATGTTGTGACTACACTCATTTGGGGAACGAAAGATCATTAAAACAGAACATCACAGTCAAATTGTCATAAATTTTCTCCTTGAAAATGTTTTTCTAACCAGTTTATGGAGAAGGTGGCATAAGTTCCACTTATCTTGAGCTTTTGATTCTCTCTAACACTCTTACTATACTTCTTCCAGGCCTTGACTATATGATAATATCTAAGGTAATGAAAGGTAGCAAAACATGCTATCATATGCTGCTTGGTATATTGATTATTTTGAGCTGAAGGCACTTAAAAACAGCAATTGCAGGGAGAGGCTTTCTTTGAACTCCCCTTATCTGCCTAAAATTCTTCTAAAGGATTTCAATTATCATAAATCCCCTCCCTAGGAGTTTCATCAACTAGAGAGGACTGACTTTTCTCCAAGGAGAAACTAAAAGTCCATACCACACCCAGACAAACTTTGTCACACACTATCATATTTCACACATATTCTTTTAAGGCCCCATTCATCATCCCTAAAAATTATTTTATCTCCCCTAAGAAGCCTACCGTCGCCATCCCCTTTCCCTAGTAAGGTGGTTTTTGATCCTGAATTTTAAAGCCACCTCTTTTGTTAACCCATCTTTGATTATTGGATTCTCAGCTAAGAATTTAGAAGGGTAGAGAGAAAATTATTTTGTCTTCCCTACAATCAATAAAGAATCCACCTGCAATGCAGGAGACCACCTGCAATGCAGGAGACCTGGGTTCGATCCCTGGGTTGGGAAGATTCCCTGGAGGAGGAAATGGCAACACTCCAGTATTCTTGCCTGGAAATCCCATGGACTGAGGAGCCTAGTGGGCTACAGTCCATGAGGTCATGAGAGTTGGATGCAATTTAGCAACTAAACCACCGCCACCACCACCACCACCACCACCACAGTAATAATGGCAGCTGTGTTAATACTACAGAAACTGATATCTAAGAAGCACAACTAAAATGTTAGCAAATTATTTCTTTGAGGTATTCAAAATAAATGCAAAATATAACTGTATAAATGGCAGGTATCAGCTGAAGTCATCTTTACCAAATGAGTACGGGAAGTCTTTGTATTAATGTTTGCTTGAGGTTGCTACTTCTGTGTAACTTACTAAAACAGATAAATTACTATCAATAGATTTTTCAGTTTGCTATCACTTTTGAACCATAAGATCCCATGAGAGTCCAAGTATATTTTTCATACTAAAAATGAGGTACACCGCATGGTAACAGAACACTTCTGATTATACTAACAGCCTTTGAAAGAGATTTGATATCTTGCTATTTTTTACATATTTATGTTCTAATGGGCCAAGAAAAATTGAGTAATCAATATAATATTAAAAAGCCATGAAAAAAGAGAAACACACTGCATATCCAAAAACAATATCACTTCCCCCAAAGCAAGATCACTTTGGGTACCTAATATAATTTATGAATAGTGTTTTTAAACTAAATGTTGTATTTAGTTAATTTCATCATCTTTCTAATCTCTTTCCCAATTAGCTACAACTTCATTTTCTTTGTTCAGGTATAAATTTTGCATGTGGTCAGTCTCTTTCCATGAGATTATGCATATCAGAAGCTGTGCCATTAAGGAAATAAAGTTCTATATTTTCTAAGTATGGCAGTTTTTTGGGGGGGCACACCACACCATACTACACCACACAGCTTGTGGGATCTTATCTCCCCAACCAGGGAGATGCCCCTTGTAGTGGAAGTGCAGAGTTCTAAGCACTGGACCGCTAGGAAATTCCCCATGGCATAGAATTATTATTTTTTTAGAAAAAGACATATAATAATTCTATGACCTTTTCTTCTGCCTGCCATGTGAGGATTTCAACAATGTTACATAGGAACACAGATATGCGGTTTGGGAGAGAGAACCCTGAACTGCAGTTTACTTTCTAGCCTACAGAAAAGGTATTTCTGTAAATAAAGAACAAAGGCAAGGTTTAATTTTTTAAACCAATTTTGTTTTCTTCAGGTACTCATTTAAATATGTTGATAGTGAAGTGGTACTTTCGTAGTGCAAACATTTTTCTCCCTACTCCTCTCCCTTTCCCTTTCCTATCTTTATTCACAATCCTGACCAAAAAGGAATAGTTTATAGGAGCTGACATTTTATTTACCTTTCTATAGCCACACAAGAATAACAGAATATTTCATATATCTCATTTTACAAACAAATTTACTTACTTATCTTGTGCTCTACTTTAAACTTCTATAGAGTAGTATCTTAAACCAAATATGTAGACCCATGATACTAATAAAATAACCTAAAGTACAGATAAATGTATTCTTTTAAGAAACATAAGCAAAGAAATGCAAACAATTAGTGTTAAGGCTTCAAGTAGTCATCTTTGGGATGTTGATATAATTCAAACACTCTGGGAGCTTTTAAAACATTGCTTTCAGTAATTTTATGTGGCATGTTTATAAAAATGTATATTTTATAGCTTATTTTTCCTTAATCAAAAACAGTATTAGTTAATTGGGGCATCAAATTTACTGGTTTGACATAGTTTTAAATGAATTTTTACTATCAAAATTATTCTTGTAGAAAAAAAGTTTGTCAGTTTTGAAGGTATTTAGAAAACTGTGCTACAAATTCTATGCAATTTGAATGATAACATTAGCTTACATTTGTAAGTTTACAGTGATTGTGAACACATTTTTTAATTTGAGCCTCATGACAATTCTAAGAATGTGAATTCCTATATTGCAGAAGAAAATACTGAGGATTAGTGGGGTCATGTGATTTGCCCAATATTACAGAGCCTTGAACTTAGAAGTTTAGACAGCAGGCCCAACTCTTCTCACTCCTAATTTAGCACCCTTTCTAAGTATATCATATCATTTTGCAATTCTACATGTTCTGGGAAGTTTATTTTTCTTATAATTTTATATGAAATTTATTTTCATATAAGTTATAATAATATAATTTATAGTTGCTCTGTAATTTTGATGAAGACATATACTTCAATGAAAATTAAGGTTTGCTGCTAAAAACATCCTTAACTTTGCCTTTTGAATTTATACATTTAGGTTAATACGTAAGCATATGTAAAGCCTCAAATCATTATTTCAAAATTTCTGGACATCTGGTACCATAAGAGTCATTGCATCAGAACAACCAATCCTTGATAATAATTAAAAAATCTGGACACATGCAAAGGAAAATAAACAATAATGTACACCTTTCACTGGATGGCTATAATCTGCCATGAAATAAACCACAAAATAAAACTGTTTTCATAGAATATTAAAAGTAGCCACATGCCAATGGAAAAAAGCTTGGTAATTATGACTTCAAACAGGACTTTTGCAGAAAGTTATTTGCTTAGGAAGCAAGAAAATGCTGTCAAATTCTCATTATCAACTGATTTCTGTTTCTTCTATCACATTCCAAATCCCATAATAAGTGGGTTAACATAACTATATGACATTGGAAACTGTACGTCTCTTCTAAGTAGAAAAGATACGTGGCTTCAGTCAAGTTTAGAAGTAATATATTGTTCTAAAAATAAGGTTTCTGACTTAGAAGACATATGGTGAATCTTCATGAAGTCAGTGAGAGAGGAGGAGTTGTCATGAAATGTGCTCCATTAGAATTGCTAGGGGGACAGACTGTACTTTCCCACTAACAAATGTCCCTTTTTTAATGTGACTGTCCCTATATTTTCTTATTACATGCACAATTCTTTCCAATTCTTTCACTTTTTCCCTGTGAATATGTGAAATACTTTCTCTATTGAATTTCCAGAATTCATGTTTCTAAATATTTACTTATTAGAACTTAAAAGGTATATTATATTACCAATTGCATATACAAATGGAATTTAAAAAAATGCATGCTATAAAGGAGATAATTCTACTTTTGAGAGTGGAGGCTGCTTGATTTGAGAAAGGCTCTACAGAGGAATTTAGATTTCAGTAGAGCCTTTTTGGGTGAGAAGGGTACCTGAGGAAGAGTTAACAAGAGAAGTAAGACTTCGTTTTCTGATGTGGCTAAAGCAAAGTATTCTAGGCAATGGATAGAAATAGAAGTAAAGCTAAACTGGAGCCAGCCTGTAAATGATTTCAAACACCATGCAAGTGATTTCAGTCATTATGCTCTTGTCAGTCCAGTAGAGACTTCTGGTTTTAATTAAAATATTTTTAAATGTTTACCAAAGTAATACACGCACAGGACTTAATAATCTAATGGTACAGAAGGACTCAAATGAGCAAACCATAGTCCTCTGCCCTACTCTTAAGTACTCCCATTTTAACTCTTGTAAGCCGATTGTCACTATTAATAGACTTATTAATTCAAGACACTACCATGGATTTTCTGCCAAGGCAGAAGAGTACTTAGCTAACTCATACCATATCTACTGCTTCATTAATTCTCCCCAATGTGATTATTTTCAGCTCCTATATTTCTTACTATTGTAAGTTCAAGGAATATATTTAATGTTTATTTCTTTTTCATCAACAGTATAAAGTAAATCTTTACTCTCTACCATGTAAAATGAGTTTCCCAGTACTTCTCTTTTTTCTCTTTTACTTTTCTTCCCTCTTTGAAATCACTTTATCTGACATTAATATAGGCACTTCTGCTTATTTTTAATTAATATTTGCTCAATATATCTTTTTCCAACCTTTTACCTTCAGCCTGCCTATATTGCTATATTTGGAGTTTATTGTAGACAGCATATAGTTATATCATGTTTCTTTCCCCACAAAGTTTTATTTCTTCAATAGTACACAGAATATTAAGTGGAATAATATGCTTTATGACCTGGAGAATCAGGTTGTGATATATTTTATTCTATTGTGCTAATGAGGGTTCAGCAAAAAGGATAATGAATAGGATTTTGTTTTACTTGAAATATAGTTGAATTAAAATATTGTGTTATTTACCACTATAGTTATACACAGATATACATTCTTTTTCATATTCTTTTCCATTTTGGTTTATTATAGGATATTGAATATAGTTCCCTGTGCTATACAGTAGGACATTATTGTTAGCTGCATCATGTTTTCTTTTTCATTGGAGGATAATTGCTTTAAAATATTGTATTGGTTTCTACCATACATCACATGAATCAGCCATAGGTATACATACACCCGCTCCTTCTTGAACCTCCCTCCCACCTCCCACCCCTTTGGGTTGTCAGAGAGCACCACGTTAAGCTCCCTGTGTCATACGGCAAAGTCCCACTGGCTCTCTGGTTTATATATGGTAAAGTATATGTTTCAATGCTACTTGCTCAGTTAATCCCTCCATCTCCTCCCCCCACTGTGTCCACAAGTCTGTTCTCTGTGGCTGCATCTCCACTGCTGCATCTCCACTGCTGCCCTGCAAATAGGTTCATCAGTGCCATCCTTTTAGATTCCATATATATCCAATAATATATGTGCATCATGTTTTTCAAATCCACTCTTAAGTCTGCCATTTTAATTCTTGTTTTCTGTTTGTTCTGTTTTTCACTTCTTTTTTCTTGTTTCTGTCTTCCTGTAGGTTACTTGAATATTTTTAGAATTTTATTTTACAGATAGTTTTTGAGTATATCTGTTACATAGCCTTTTAGTGATTGCTCTAGGCAATACATTATATATACATTAACTTATTACAGTCTACTGATGTCATCATTTTACCAGTTCAATTGAAGTTTAGAAACAGTACCATTCTCTGTATGGTTTTATTCTCCCTCATTTATACTATAATGATCTTATATATGTCCTCTTTATACTGTATCGGGCATTGTTATATTTGTGCTTCAATCATCAGCCATAATTTAGAATACTCGAAGGAAAGTCTATATTATATTGTATTTACCCATGTTCTTTCTTCCTTCTGGATGTTCTACCATTCCTTTCTTATCATTTCCTTTCTGTTTAGAGAACTTCCTTTAGCCATTCTTTTAGGGTAGATCTGCTGGCAAAATTTCTTAATTTTCTTTCATCTGAGAATATGTTGATTTACACATCATTCTTGGAGGATATCTCTGCTGAATATAAAATTCTGAGTTCTTTCCTTTCAGTGCTTGAAAGATGTTGTGCCACTTCTTTTTGGATTCTATGGTTTTCCTTTTTTTTAAGTATTTTTATTGTGATAAAATATACATAAAACTTACCACTTTAAGCATTTTTAATTGTAAAATTCAGTGGTATTAAGTAAATTCACAGTGTTTCACAACCAACCTCTATTCATTTTCAAAATTTACCACTTAAACAATAACTCCCCATTCTCCCCTCCCCCAGCCCCTAGTAATCACTATTCTCCTTTCTGTCTCTGTGAATTTGCTTATTCTAGGTACTTTGTGTAAGTGGAATTATACAACAGTGGTTCTTTTGTGTCTGGCTTATTTCACTTAACATAGTGTCCTTAAGGTTTATCCATGTCGTAGCATGTATCAGAACTCCAATCCTTTTTAAGGATAATATTTCATTGTATGTATATACCACATTTGTTTATAAATTCATCTGTTGATGGACATTTGGAGTGTTTTCCACATTTTAGCTATTGTGAATAATGTTGCTATGAACATTGCTGTAAAAGTTTGTTTGAGTCCCTATTTTTTTTTTTAGTCCCTATTTTTAAATTCATTTAGATATATACCTACAGGTAGTATTGCTAAATCATATGGTGCTTGTTTTTGATTTTTTGAGGAACTGCCAAACCATTTTCCACAGTTGTTGTTGTGCAGTCGTTCAGTCATGTCCAGCTCTTTGTGACCCCAAAGACTGCAGCACACCAGGCTTCACCATCTCCCGGAGCTTGCGCAAACTCATGCCCATTGAATTGGTGATGCCATCCAACCATCTCATCCTCTGTCATCCCCTTCTCCTCCTGCCTTCAATCTTTCCCAGCATCAGGGTCTTACTGCCAAATTCAATGTCATGGAAATTGTCTTCAGTGTTTTCTTCAAAGAGTTTTATAGTTTTAGTGCTTACATTTATATGTTGCATCCGTTTTGAGTTAGTTTTTGTATATAAAGCAAGGGTCCAAATTCATTTTCTTGCATGTAAATTTCTGACTTTTGTTTTTTGTTTCATTTTGCTTTTTTCAAAAAATGTTTCTTTGAGGAACAAGAACATGAAGCTTTCTAGTTTGCAATCTTGCTGTCATCCTGGATTCCATGGTTTCTGATGAGAAATCAACTATCTTTCACATTATTTTTTCCCCATAGGTTAAGTCTTGTTTATGTCTGGCTGCTTTCAAGATTTTTGTTTTGCTTTTAGTTTTCAGAAATTTGACTGTGACGTGTCTTAGTTTGAATTTGTTTGGTTATCCTATTTGGAATTCATTCAGTCTCTTGAATCTGTAGGTTTGTCTCTTTTGCCATTTTGGGGAAGTTTTCAGCCATTATTTATTTGAGTTGTTTTTCAGCACTTCCCTTTTTCTCTTTTCCTACAGGACTCCAATGACATGAATGTTAGGTCTTTTGTTTTTGTGTCACAGGTCTCTGAGGCTCTGTTCTTTTTTGTTAAAGTCTGCTTCCTCTTTGTTGTTCAGATTTGGTAATTTCTATTATATTTTATTTTAAAAAATTTATTTATTTTTGACTGTGCTGGGTCTTTGTTGCTGTGCACAGGCTTTGTCTAGTTGCAGCAAACGGGTGCTACTCTTCCTTGCAGTGCTTGGGCTTCTCATTGCAGTGGCTTCTCTTACTGTGGAGCACAGGCTCTAGGCTCAAGGGCTTCAATAATTGCAGCACATGGGCTCAGCAGTTATGGCTCTTGGGCTCTAGACGGCAGGCTCAGTAGTTGTGGCACATGGCCTTAGCTGCCCCACAGCATGTGGATCTTCCAGACCAGGAATCGAACACATGTCTCCTGCATTGGTAGGTGGATTCTTAACCACTGAGCCACTAGGAAAGTCTCTATTCTATCTTTGATTCTTTCCTGAGTCACTTCCATCCTTGCTGTTTGACCTCTACATTGAATTTTTATTTCAGTTGTTTTATTCTTAGGTTCTTAAATTTTGTTTCTTTTTATGTCTTCTATTTCTTTGCTGATCTTTAAAAAATTTTTTCATATATTTCAAGTGTGTTCTTAATTGTTCATTGAAGGTTTTTAATTAGGGCTGCTTTAAAATCTTTGTCAGATAATTCTAACATTTATGTTATCTTGTTGGCATTAATTGTCTTTGTCTATTCAGTTTGAGATCTTAGTGGGTCTTGGTATGACAGATGAATTTCAACTGAAATCTGGACATTTTGGGTATTATGAGCCTCTGGATTTTAAATAAATCTTTGTGTTTAGTTGTGACACCACTCCAAAAGAGGAAGCAGAGGTGTGGCCCTTTTTCAGCCAGGTGTCATAAAGTCCAGGTTTCCCACTCAGACCTCATTGACACCTGAAGGTGAGGCTTCTCATTATTGTTTGGCAATATTTGGAATTTCTGACTTTCTTACAGACTTCCACTAATATTTTCCAGGCTGAGAAGGGTAGAAGTGTTTCATCACTTAAGCTCACCATTTGGTCTCTGCTGACATCGTGGGATGGGAGGTGGTATCATTACTGCTCGGCAGTGGTCAAACTCCTTACTTTCCACAAGGACTCCTCTGACACCACTAGAGCAGAGAGGGGGACACTCTGTTACTGCTGAGCAGAGGAAGGAATCCAGGTTTCTCCCTCACTGGAAGTGGGATGGAGGAGGTCATACTACCTGGCAAGGATGAAAGACCTAATTCCAATTTGGCATTCTCTGAAACCACCATGGCAGGGGTGTTGAAGTGCCTTGCTATAGCCTTGGGAAGTTAAAGAAGTCTAAGTGCCGTACTTTGCCTTTTGCTGGCTAAGGTGGGGTGGGGTTTAGTTTTCTGAGTGGTGTTTGGCTGGAGTAGAATGGTTAGTGTTTCAATGTTTTCTGCCTTCCTAAGCTGCTGGAATCAAGATTGCCGGGAAAAATATCAATAACCTCAGATATGCAGATGACACCACCCTTATGGCAGAAAGGGAAGAGGAACTAAAGAGCCTCTTGATGAAAGTGAAAGAGGAGAGTGAAAAAGTTGGCTTAAAGCTTGACATTCAGAAAACTAAGATTATGGCATCTGGTCCCATCACTTCATGGGAAATAGATGAGGAAACAGTGCAAACAGTGTCAGACTTCATTTTGGGGGGCTCCAAAATCACTGCAGATGGTGACTGCAGCCATGAAATTAAAAGACACTTACTCCTTGGAAGAAAAGTTATGACCAACCTAGATAGCATATTAAAAAGCAGAGATATTACTTTGCCAACAAAGGTCCATTTAGTCAAGGCTATGGTTTTTCCAGAGGTCATGAATGGATGTGAGAGTTGGACTGTGAAGAAAGCTGAGTGCTGAAGAATTGATGCTTTTGAACTATGGTGCTGGAGAAGGCTCTTGTGAGTCCCTTGGACTTCAAGGAGATCCAACCAGTCCATCCTAAAGGAGACCAGTCCTGGGTGTTCATTGGAAGGACTGAGGCTGAGACTGAAACTCCAATACTTTGGCCACCTCATGCAAAGAGTTGACTCATTGGAAAAGACCCTGATGCTGGGAGGGATTGGGGGCAGGAGGAGAAGGGGACGACAGAGGATGAGATGGCTGGATGGCATCACCGACTTGATGCACATGAGTTTGGGTTAACTCTGGGAGGTGGTGATGGACAGGGAGGCCTGGCGTGCTGCGATTCATGGGGTCACAAAGAGTTGGATATGACTGAGCGACTGAACTGAACTGAACTGAAGCTGCCTCTTTCCTGGTCACTTAACTAGAGAGCTCAGGCTTTTCTTAGGACACTTTTGTCTGTGCCTTTCATTCTCTTCATTTTTCTAGGTTGCTAGCTTCTTCAGCTCTAAGTGATGAACAAAAAATAAACAACCTGGGAACTTATCACTGTGTCATTCCTTGGGTCTGAGTTCCCTTGCTTGTCTGCTTTCTTCTATATTTCAAAGCCTTCTTATGTTGTTTTATATATAATGTCCAGGGTTTTAAACTGTTATGTAGTGGGAGGACTAGGGGAAAGTACCTCTCCTTGGTCTTTCTGGAAGTGAAAGCTCAACTCCTTAAATTACAAATATAAATCACATCATGTTTCTGACCTGCTTCCAAGTCTTAAAGGTTTTGCACTATACTCCAAGCTAGTTAGTACATGGACTTAGAAGACTTTTTTTTTCTAACTCAAGCCTATTTCTCTAGCCCCTTTCATGCCCTCACCCATTCTCTATATTTCAGTCACATGGACTTCCTTTCTGTTCCTCAATCACGTCAAATTCTTTATTGCCCCAGGGACTTCACACATGCTTTACTTCTCCCTTGAATGAGATATCTCTGATCTTTGCCTGCCTGTATTCTTTGTGTATATTTCAACGGTGCCTGAAAGTCACCTACTCGGAGTGTTCTTTGATTACTGTAAGGAATTCTCTCTCTCTTGCTATAGTTGTTCTCTATCATTAAACTTTGTACATTTCATGCCAGTGTTTTTCATAATTTACATTTTTATACACATATTTTGTTTGCTTACTAGTGTATTGTATGCTTTTCACTAGACTGTAAACTCCATAGGCTCAGGAGCCATATTCATTATATCCACTGGTTTATCCATGATGCTTAGCCTTGTCCCTGGTACACAGTAACCATTTAATAAATGCCCATTGAATGAATGAATGGAGACAAAACATTATACAATGTACAAATTACATTGCCATTTTATAATCTAGAAATATATGTATTTATTTGCTTTGCATTCATATTTTCATATTTTGAAATACACCCAAAATACCTTTGTATGTCTCTTTCATTTTACTTGCTACCATATGTCAAAAGTATCTATTTGTACGCTTTGTTTTGTTTAAAGGATTCAAGGACAGCAACTACGTTTTACATTTTTGTATGTATAGTGCTTAGTACAGGGCCTATACCCAGTAGATGCTCATGATGAAAAATCAATAAATGATAGCTTTTGCAATGTGCTACAAAGTATTTGAAATAGTTCCTAAGAGGAACTAAACAAACCAAAATATTTTCATAACTTAGATGATCCAAATAACTAAGTTTCCTTTCAAAATCAAGAAAATGTCAAAGCAGGGACAAACTTACATGCCTCTCTCTCTTTCTGGATACAGCTCTTGGTCAGTGGGAATAATGATTTGTTCCACTTGGTATGACCATCTTTAATTTTCCAATCTTCCTAGAAGTAAATAAGACCCATTTGAGAAAAATGACAATTAACTATGGAGAAAGAAAGCAATCTTCCTTTTCCACTCCCCATCTTTATTCTTCTATACTCTGTGAATTATTAGCCAAAGATCAAACAATTTATGTCTTAAGTACTTTTTATGTTTAAAATTTTTGATTTGTTGAGCTAATTTATAAATAAAATGTCTGAACTTATCTAGCATCAATTTTGCCAGTTCACATTTGCCACTATTAATAAGAATAATAAATGTTCACATGAAAATGGACCTGACATTTTGAATATGAGGGAATACCCTAAGAGTGAGATGTTTTGTAAATAAATAATGTTAAAGCTCGGAAGAAAAGGTTTAGATCAGGTTTTTATTCTTACCCTGCAATATTAACATTGGATTTTTCTTTTATTAGTTATGGAGTTATCTTAGGCAGCCCCAGTGATTGAAGCAATACATCCTTTTTGAATTTGAAATCCAGCTCCTGCTGCTGCTCTTGCTGCTAATTTACTAGGCCAGGGCTGGACTGGCCTAGTTTATTCAGGCAGAGGTTCGGCAGAGCTCACTTTTTTGGGGAGTATTTATGGACTTCCAAGATCAAATCTGTGCCAAGTGGTCAAGCAATACCTAAGCAGCAGCGTGGTGGCAGCTGCTAGGTTGGTTTATCACACCTCCATAGATTCAGTCAGTAAGGCAAAAACAAGTCCAAATGAATTCTGAAAGTTTATTATTTACACAGACAGCAACACAACATCAGCATGGTGTCAACTCCCCACATCCCAAGTCCCAAATGATGATACCAAATTGGAGAGGCCAGATGATAGATGATACAATGGTAAGTCTCTCTGTCCCTGAAGAGCCAACTCTAAACTACTGCTCAACAGTTTTTTAGTTTGAAGTTGTATCTGAAGCTCCTATGAGATGGCAAGTCCCATTCCTCACTGGAACCAAGGTGGCAGATGAGAAATGGACTTGAGATAGCTCCTCACAGTATTGATTTGCCATGTTCCAGGGAAGATCACAGGTCGTTTTGCCATGGCATGTGTCAGCCTTGCCTATGCAGAGATGTGCAAGATGACCAGAATGCCATGGTAAAGTTGTTCTCCTATAATCTGATGAGGAGGGGAAGATTTCAAAGTCAGCCTAGTTAAAAGGTGCCATCATGGGCTTCCCTGGTGGCTCAGATGGTAAAGAATCAGATGGCCTGAAATGTGGGAGACCTGGGTTCGATAGATCTCCTAGAGGAAGGCATGGCAAACCACTCCAATATTCTTGCCTGGAGAATCCCATGGACAGAAGAGCCAGTGAGCTACAGTCCATGGGGTCGTAAAGAGTTGAACATGACTGAGTGACTAAGCACATACACATCATTCTATAAGTGGTGAAAGTATAATCGGGTAAGAGTAGGGATCATTATTAATGGATGAGAGTTCATCAGAAAATAGTACTGAAAGTGGTGGTGGTAAATTGAAGAACTGTTACCATTCATCGTCAAGCCATCTGAATAAGATATACACATAGATGGGTTATGAGGAAGAAGAAAAAAATCAACTTATGAAAAAGCTGATAGCCTATATATACCAAGTTTTCCCCTTTTGACATCCAGTTCTTCCACAGATATCAGTAAGGCAGGTGAAGATATCAGTAAGGCAGGTGAAGATATCTAAACTGACAAAACGACCAGATTTTTCTTCTGAATTCTTACTGGAACAACATCATTTTTGCACTGCACGCCATTTTTCACTCTTTTCTATCTGAAACTCTTTTTTCATTGGGCTGCCATGACACTTCATTCTCTTGTTCTTACAATTTTATTTTCTCTTTCTCTTCTGTGGGTGTCCTCCATGGACATCTCACACTCTTCTGGTCCTCATTTATGTTTTAGGAGTAACTTTCAAGTCTACATTTTCAGTCCATACTGAGCTTCACATTCCTATATGTGAATGCAGAAACTGCCTACTGAGAAGCCCTTCTCACTTGTCCCATGGGTACCTCATGTTTAGAATGTCCACAAAAGAATATCTCAGGTCATTTTCTTTTCCCAAATCCTCTTTTTTTTTATTTTAGATGGAGAAGAAATAATTCACCCATTCACCAAAGCTAGAATCATGCAAATCATTCTTGATATTGCTGTTTTCCTAACCTCTCATATCCAGGTTCTGCTGAATATTTATTAAATTCATCTGACCCAAGTCATGTCTTCATTGGTCTATTGCCACGTCCTCCAGATTGACTTCTCCCTCCATCCTGTCCCTCTCACATCTGTGCTTCTCCATGGCTGCCAGTCAATATAAAAACATAAACACATAAATATGACCAAATCACTTAGTTGCTTAAAATTCTTGAAAGGCTATCTTTTAGGTTACCTTTCAGTTTTAATTTTTTCCCCTGATCTGGCTATTATCCACCCCTCCCACCTCATCTCCTGTTGCCTCTTGCTTTGCTTTTCAACTCCAGCCATTCAGGCACTTCTAGGCAGTTGCTTTGTAGCTACTCACACATTATCTTCCCCCCAGTTGTTAGGTTCTCCTCAGTGCATAGTACTAGACACATCTATCACTGTATTTATCACATTATCCTATCAAATTAATTGTGAATGTTTTCATTACTAGTCAATGAGTATCTTGGTCATCTTTGCATCTACAAAATAAAGCTCATTTTTTTCTGATTAAGGATACAACTTGGGCCACCACATTGGTAGTGTTCAAAAAAATGTTTGTTTAATAATAAGTTTATATTCTTTTCATTAATGGCTGCTAAGTGTACCAGAAACTTCCCTGATGGGCTAGGGCTAGTCAAGAAGACTAGGTCTCCTAATCTTAGGTGGGCTCTGGGATTTTTATTAAACTGTGATTAATACCTGGAAAGAGCCCTAAAAACACTCTATTGGGATAATCTCAACTTCAGCCAATTTTTCTTCAATCAGAGATGATTGCTGTGAGTCTTGGTCTGGAAAGGACATGGCTTGATTTAATACAGTTTACCCCTGAGGCAGAACAGCAAAGAAAGGATTCTATTAATTTAATTATAGTCTCAGGGTCTTTCTCCCTGATAATCTAAAGGGAAGTTTGGCCCAGAGAAGCACACTTCAAGGTCCGTTTATGGTTAAAGACTACTCTTCCTACTTACCTCTCTGACTACTGGAGGCATAGACAGATTTGCTTTTTTTCAGAGGCTTTGGTTCTTTACTCATAGCTGTTAGTTGAATTATACAGCAAGAAAATAAAAACACTGTTTCAGAAATTTTCCTTTACTTTCTCTGGAGCAAGTTTTATATACTCTTCTTGAGAATAATTTGTATTTAGTTTTATCACTACTAGTCTTATCTGAATTGGCTAGCTAATTTTTCTGATCAAGGTATACAACTTGGGCCAGCATAGAATACCTGCTTTTGGAATTATAGAAAAGGTTTGGGCACAACTAAGTGGAAAAGAGAGGGCTCTCATCCTTTCCTGTCTTTCAGAACATGGATTTACCCACACAGATGTTCTGTGTGGTCACTCCTCACTAATTATTCAAAAATGAAAGATAAAAGAGAAAAAAATTTCTGATAATATATTACTCATTTAAAAAGCAAGAAATCTAAATGTTAAACAGAGAGCTATAGCAGAAACACAATCTAAACAAATTGGGAATATATCAGAAAGGGCTCTGCAAGACATTCTGTAAATATTAAATAACTAAAAACCATTAAAATAAGTCTTGCATTTCAAGTCTGAGGTCTGTGCAGAGAAAGCTTCTCAGCAGAAGAAATGGGAAGTGAAGATTAAGGCCCCTATGAAATAATCTAGGTTAGAACATGTGGAGGTTAGAGATCTTCAACTTGCAGCTCCAGAAGAAATGTTCACGTATTATTTACTCCTGTCTTTGGCCCCAAAGAGACAAAGGCTTAAGGTTCCCTCCCCATCTAGCACCTAGATTCTAGTCAGAGGACCTTTGTAAATTTTGTATCTGAAGTACTTAGACTCGTTACATATACTACAAAATCTTAACTGAAAATATTTTGGTCAAGACATTTTAATTTTTTATGGAAATCGAGAGGGTCTAAAAGACAAAAATAGAAAACTATAATAATTGGATTAAAAGATGATTTAAAGTGGTTTATTTTGATATAGTTGCAGACATCTAACAAGTTCTGTCTCCAATTAATTGAATCAATTTAATGTTTCTCCTTTACCTGCTTCCAAAAATAATCCAAGGCTGCTTCCAAATAATCAGTTTGGCTTTTATATCTGGACTGTTGAAGTCTGTGTCACATATCACTTAGTGCACTGTTGTGATATGTAGTTTATGACAACATACCTTTCCCCTAATCCTTGAGATTTGTTCATTGAGAAGGCAAAATTAAAGAGGTTGAAGCTTTATGTAATAACGTTATACTAACGAAAATGGGGCAAGAGATTAACATTTTGAATAAGAGGTAAAAGAATATAAAAGGTAGTTTATTTGAAAAGTTGTAGAGAGACTTCCTCAGGAATACAGTGGCTCAGGCTCCATGCCCTCAATCCAGGGGCCAGGGTTCCATCCCTGGTCAGGCAACTAGATCCCACAGGTAGAAAGTTATCTCAGGTGACTAGATTAAATAAATTCCTTAATGTAACATAAATAGGAGAATGTGTACAACCTAATTCTGTGATTAATTCTCAATATCCTCTTTTTCTAGGGCCTTTTTTCCCCATTTTCTCTGGCACTTGTCTTTTCATGAAATGCATGTCTTTTATTTTTACTGCACCCTGGTCTTTAGCATTTGTTTTGATTGATATTACATTCATTATGCAAGTAATATCTCACTTTAAGCTTGCTTGCACTATGATGTATAGTCTGGTTGCTTGTCATAAAAACACAGCCAGGATACACTGTTTGGGTGTTTCAGCCAAATTTCTTCATTTCCTATATTCTCAGTTGGTACTGCTCAGGAACACTGATGGTGACTCTCAGCCTCCTTTGTTGTTAACTTTCTGAGAGACATGGTCAGTTAACAATGAATAGACCTTCCCCTTCCAAAGTATTGTTCATTTTGTGACACTGATACCTATCTTTGTACTAGTTTTAAAAGCTCATATTGTGGAATCACCTTAACTTGGTATTACAATCATGCATCATTATCTCAGACAAATTACTTAACCTCTTTAAGCCTTATTCATTAATTTATTCAACATTTATTGAACTATGTGTCATAGGCTCTGGGGATAGGAAGTGAATGTGATAGCCACTAGTTTCTCATCTATAAAATGTTGCTAATGATAGAGCTGTTTTGAGGATAAAATATAAGTAAAATACTTAGCACAGGGCTCAATAAATGTTCATTGTTATTATTAGCACTATTATTTTGATCAAATTACTTTCAACATCTGTGACTGTAACCTCTAATGATTCACAATGCATCCATTCCATTTCTGAATATAAAGCTACTCCATAAATTACTGATGCTTGGAAATGATCTTTTATAGAAATATTGATGCAGCCTTCTGAGAACACGGGAATGGAGGCACTTCAAAATTTTTCACGCCTGGTTAAGCCAAGAAAAAAAACTGTAAATCACACCACGATCTGGATTATGAAAGGAAGGTGCTATGTCTGTCTTACCTGAGTGTAGACTTATCTAGATAATCTACATTTCTTTCCAAAATCTTCCATATACTTTTAAGTTTGTATTATTAAAAAAAATAAATAAACCAAGCCTACAGACAGGTCATCTTAAGTTTTACTTCTTGTGTATCACTAGCCTGAAAAAATCAAAAATATTTTTACTGTGGTTTCAGCTCTTTGTGTGTTTGAGGGGCGGGGTGGGGGTGGGGAGATGTCAACTCCTGTTGGTTGAGAAAAGTGGCAGTTCTGCATCTCATGCAGTTGAACTAGAGAAAATGGGTTACTGCAGGGGCTGGCAAAACCTACTGCCGTTATTGAAATGGTTATACAAGTAAAATTGAAATGGCTATACAAGTAAGATGAGTTTCTCTTTTACTCAGTGGAGCTATTTAAGAATGACAAAGATAAAACATCTACAATGGTGGCAGACTGCTTGTGCCCAAACATTCTAGGATGAATTATTTGTCGTTTAAATCGAGCCTCATTAGGCAAGCTTTTTACTAAGGATTGCACGGGAGCCTGTGTAACATTTCTGAAGAACGGGAGTTTTGAAGAATCGTTTTCCACACTTTGTCACTCATTTGCAAGCCCAGTGTTACCCTTCAGTTCTTACACAAGAATATCTTTAAACAAAAGGGCATCCCCTGAAATGGGCACTGGGCGCTCTGAGCTTCGGTGGAGTTGACCGAAAACCCCATACCGAGCCCTTCAAAAGGCACGTGGGGCCGAACCTTCCTCTGAATCGCCGCGGCCGGCGCTCGCAGGCTCCAGGCTGGGCGCGATTTCCCCGGCGGGTGCAGCACCGGGGACGGTCCCACAGCGCCGGCCCTCCTGCCTCGTCATCGCTGCGTCTTTGGCCGGCGGGGCCCGGTCCCCGTCCGCGGCACTCCACGCCTCCGTCTCCGCGGGCGTACGCGGGGCTCGGGAATCACCTCGGGAGCCCACTCAGCAGCGGGAGGGCGGGAGCGAGGAAAGCCCGGGCTCCCGCTTTAACCCCCGCGCTCAGCGGCATCCCCCTCCCCTCGGCGGCGGGGCCACAGGTACCTCCTCAGCCGCCTCAGCAGTTGGCGCTCAACTGGTGGGCAGGGCGTCCCGCCACCGCCGCCGCGTCCGCTCAGAGGCCCTTCAGAGCCGCGCTCCCGCCGCCCCGGCACCTGACTAACAGACTGACTGACCGAGCGACCCAAAGCCGCCGCCGCCGCCACTGCCGCCGCGCACGCGCTCCAAGTCCGCCTCCGTCCCGGGGCTGCCCGCTGGGCGGGAACGCGACGCTGGAAGCCGCCCGCACCTGCCTGACTGACAGGCAGACCCCGGGATCGGGCCTCGTGCGGGCGCGCACGCGCACGCGCATCGCGCTCCTGCCGTCGGCCCCGGGGGCGGGACCGCGCGGCAGCGAGCGGGCGGGGGGCTCGTGGCGCGCGCGCCCCGCACCCGAGGGCTGCGGAGAGATATTTTGGGTGGCAGGAGGCCCCTCGTCATTTCCGCCGGGTAGCTGGTCGTGCCCGGGGCTTCACTCCCGCGCACGAGGCGAACGGGCAAGTTGGCTTCGGGAGTGCGGCGGCAGCGCCTTGCCTTAGCAGCGCGACCCTCGGCAGTGCAAGCCATGAACTGAAGCCCCGAAGGGACCGAGACCCGAGCGGAGTGTCCGAGCCACGGCTGCAGCCGCCACCTCAGCGGGGAGCGAGCAGAGCCGGCGCGGAGCCGCGACCCCGGCGCCTTTCCCTCCCCGTCGCCTCTCCCACCGCTGCTGCCCGCCGTTTCCTGCGAGACATTGCAGCCGCGAGACTCGATACACAAAAGCCTCCTCCTCCGCGCCGCCCGTCCAGCGAGGCAGCGACCAGCGAGGGACCCCACCTGAGGGCGGCTCAGGCTGCTGAGTTCGTTTTGTGTCTGAGCTCCGAGCTCCGCGCCCCGCGCGGAACCGACCCCGTGCCCATGGCTCTGATCATGGAACCGGTGAGCAAATGGTCTCCGAGTCAAGTCGTGGACTGGATGAAAGGTAATGCCCGCTGTGCGGACGGCGAGGCGGCCCTGGGGCGCGGGGTCCCGGCGCGCGGGAGGGAAGGGTCGCCCGCCGCGGCCGAGCCCGCCATTGGGGCTGATCTTGGGGCGCCGAGGGCGGCGGGGGACCGCCGGGACTGATTGGGGCTCGGGATCCCGGTCTCCTATTGTCTCCAGCCAGTGGCTTCCCAGCTGGAGAGGGGCGCGGAGAGCGTGGGGGTGGCCGGCGCAACCCGATGGGAAGCTGGAAACACGGCGGCGGAATCCCTGTCTCCGCCTCCTGGCTACCCTCGCTACCCTCAGGCCGGGAGGATGTAGCGACCCTGGTTTTCCCCGCTCAGGGAAGAGGCCCCAGGGACTGTCGCCCCTTCCTCCGGCCCCTTTGTTCCTGGGAATTCTGACACCCCCTTGGCAGCCGCCCCTGCCAACTGCCTTTTCTTGCGCCAACTCTCCCGGCAACTTTTAAGCCCACATAATGGGGTCAGGACTCGGCCGCAGGGGTTTGGATCCGTGGAGCTCACCCTCTTCCCCAGGTTGGGCTGAGGATGCTCGAGGGATGCGCTACTTTGGAGGAGAGGAAAACATGCTTCCCCCGGGACAGCATCTGCGCTGGTGTCTGTGGCTCCCTCCTGTGCATCCCCCCTCCACCCTCACCCCGCATCCTCTGCCTCCTCCTCTTCTGACCGCTTGAGGCTTTGCATCTTAAGGCTTTTTACTGGGGGCTCGACCCAAGAGATGATGCACATTCAAGTGCCCCCTCATTTCTTCCATCTTGAAGACGCTCCCCTTTTTCCCCCTGCAGTTTCTAATAACCATACTTAATTTATTCGCCCTCCTAATCTCAAACGTGGGCTTTTTCTCTAGTCCCTGGTCTTTCCTGCCTCACTATCTCCCTCTGTTGTCTGAGTTAAGGGGCCTGTAGAGGACCCCCTCCTCACGACCACTGCACCGCCTCCCATCCTCAAGATTCCTAAGATTTGGGGAATGCTGACGGGGGATGGACGGGATGGAAAAAAAAAAAACGATTCCGCGCTACACTTGGGAGAGCTTTGCCCGTGGTTATTCTTAGGCACAAGCTCTGGGTAGATTAGTCAGGGACCAAGGCTTATCATTTGAAAATGCCCGTTCCGAAGATGGGGGAGCCCCTTCTTAGGGCTTGCTTAGCACTCAGACTTTCTAAGCTTAAGGTACTTTAGAACGAAAGGTAGGGTGATTGGAAGGGATAGAGAACGACAGGGGGAAACTCAAATTTTTTTTTCTTTTTTCCCTGAGCCTTTTCTGCCTCTTGTTCTTGTGGATTTTCCTTTATCCATTTGCTTTCCTGTTATGCCTTTACTTGGCTCCTTTATTCTTCATTTACTTCGTTTTTCTTTTCTAATATGTGGAAAGTGCTTTGTAACTGCAAAGCACAGTACAAATGAGTGTATTGACTTAAATCGAGTTTATTATTTATCGACTGCCCCCCTGTGTTCGGTGAATTGTGCTAAGGTGCCATGGGTGCCATGACTAAGACAAAGTCCTGCAGTGGCTCTTTTTTTTTTTTTTCCCTGCAGCTTCTTGTCTTCTCATATTTGCTATTGAAATTCCACTCTCCCAGATTCCCATCAATTTTAACCCCCTTTGGAGTGTCAGATGCAGACAAACATCTGTCTTTTCTGTTTCTCAGTCATGGAAGAAAGAGCCAGAGTACATGCAAGAAGCAAGAATGCTTAATTAAAATCCTTTCTTTGAATTTGCCTATAAGATTACTTTAGTTTCCGTCTTGTTACTGAAGTACTCAAAGAAAAGCTGTCTTGGCTCCATGGGAGTCAGATTACCTTCAGAGACTACCTCTCACAACTTCCCATGATGCTTGTAGTGAGTGCTGCATACTCCATCTTCTTCACCTCCCACCTTCCCAGTACATTTCTGAGGTTTCCCCTCTCTCTACACTTTAGGTCCACTGAAGCATACAGAACATATGATGTACATATTCTGACACACATCATTAGTTTCTCAGTACACTAGTCCTTTAAAAATCTCTCCAGCCTAAAATGCAGCTTCTTTGAGGTTGAACTGACATCAGTTGCTGTGCTTTTAAGTGATTGTTATATTTAAGTTGAATAATTTATTTTCCTACCTGTTGGTGACACATTTTAGCGCTATTTGACAAAACAGAATTCATGTATCTTTGTATACATTAAAGTGGAAGAGAATCACTGATGTATCTGTATATTTCAAGTCCCAAACTGCTTATTGCTGAAATTCCCATAATCTTCATATAAATTTGATTGCAAATACCATTGGAAAATAAGGTTTAAAAAAGTAGTTGGATGAAATGAACATTTCCTCAAATTAATTAAGGTAACTTACACTGTTACCTTAATTAATCCCTCCCACTCTTTTCCCCAAATAAACTTTATAAAATACACTTTAAAAATACTTTTCACCCTTTCTTCAGATGCACTAATGTTTAAAACTCAATTTAGGCTGTAGCTTTGGAATGGCTAAATCTCATTTAGTGTTGTATGTAGTGTTATATAGGCAGGACCAAAGCATGAATAGGACTTTCAAACAACTGTAGCATTGTGGGAGTTCTTTAAAAACATGCTTCTAATGTGACAGTTTCATCATCCTTAACATTTAAAGCATATATATAGCATATGGTTTCACCTGGTCACAATTGTAGATAGTTATAACTCTCTTTAGTAAGGTATATGCTTTATGTTCTTTCTAGGCTATTTTTTTTCTTCACTAAACAGGAAATGAACCACTAAGCATATAAAAATAGCATGGCCATGTATTTAATGCTTCCAGACAATTATAGAAGTGCTATAGAAACTCAGTCAGCAGAGCGAGAAATGAAAGGAAAAACTCCTGGCTGACAAGATTATTAAGTTTTGATAGAATAATTCAAGTTTAATTATGAAGGACCATATATACATTGCAATTTACTTTGATTTATTTCTTTTTATTAAAATATATTTCAGGACACCTAAGTATTAGTCTGTGTTAATTGAGTGCTATGAGGAAATACTTCCATATTTTTTGCTCACTCCCAGCTTCACTATTTGTAAAATCCAATACTCATTGGATTTTCTGCTGACAATGAAAATTTGGTATGAGACAGTGTCAATGTTAGTTCCAGTAAATATATGAACTCCTCATGAGTCAGTAAAATAAGCATTTATGTCCCATATTATCCTGATAGTACTTCACACAATCTGGAAATGTCTCATAGCCTTCAAAATTAATTTAAAAAATGAATTTTATAAAAATATTTTTTGAGAAAATCAAATACACATTGTTTGAAACTAACCTTTTTCAGTTGGAAATTGCATTCAGTCCTCTTGTAGTTTTGACAAAATTTTAAAACCAAATCCTTTTTTACAGTAAATAAAAACAAAGCAGTTATTGGAAAAAGGTACAAAAGTAGGTCAGTACAGTAACTGTTTGTAATTTTTGCTTAGTCTATTACTCTAAAGTACATTATTTCTCAGCTCCTGTCTGTTCACTTGCAGTGCCTGGAAATATTTCATAATCTGCAGTTGCTTGAGTCTACTTTTTTTGCCCTCTGAAATATAACAAAAACCCCTAAACAAGTTAGGACCCCTATTACTAGTTTTATTACTCATTTTCCTTATCCATGTCACACCCAGTGATTCCAGTTTTTTTATCACACCTTTTCTGACTTTTGAAATTCTTTCATAATATCCGTATGACTAAGATAAAGTTATTTTCCTGGACCAGCTCCCTTTATGACATTTTCCCAGTGATCTTTAATCCTTTTCTGGATCAAATAAAATGGATTATTGTTTTCAGAGTCAACCAACAGCCCCCACTTTGCTGATCTTCTCTTATGGTCTCTGTGACTTAGTTTCATCCACTCTTGTGTTATTGTGATTCCTAAAATAGTCTATATTTTTAAGATAGCCTCTTAAACCATCCCACAATTAACTGCTCTGGTCTTTCCTGTTTACTATAAACCATTTTCTTTAAGAAGCATTCACTGACTTCTAATTTCTGTCTGATGACTCAGCCTTCTTGAGGATAGAAAATGAAATACATTATTTTAGGTCTTAAAACGTAGATAAAGCCGTTTTGTATACAGCTCTAAAAAAGAGGAAAATACAGTGATGAAATAAGCTCTATTTAGTATAAAAGTGTAAATGCTCTAAGGGAAAATGTGCCTGGTAACAGAAAGCAGTTTCGACAGGTACAACGCTCTTTAGTAATTTCTTTTCCCCCTCATAGGACCAGACCTGAAGTTGAAATTTATCTTAATCAGGAAAATGTCAAAATTTTGAGTTAACTGTCTTGAGAGAGAGATCGGAAATGATTTTCTGACAGGAATTTGAAAAGTATACACCATAAGGGGAAAAAATATGTTCAATGACCAAATTGGTGCTATCACCTCTATTTGAAAAATTAATTTTTTTCCCCCAATTGCAATGTGACTAGGTAGTAACCAACAGTTACCTGCTTTGGATTTGGCATTTTGGGAACAGAAATTCTTGTCATTTTATACAAAGAGGAAGTTTACCTTATATAGATATAAGATATATAGATATATAGAGTTGAGTTCACAAGAAACATTTTATTTATAGTGTCATTAACATTCGCTCCTTAAGGTAACACTCATAGTGCACAGTAGGAAAAATAGTATATTTATGTAGATATATTCTAGTACTTATATATTATTTACATAGTCTTTCAGCGTGGAAGGTTCTTTAATGGATGGATTTAAATAATTCCCTGCTTTGAAGAAATTAGTCTCTGTAAGGGATGGCAGTGACATTGACAAACCTTTGCCAAGACAGAGATAGGTCCCAATTAGTACATTTGGTAAATTTTAAGAGTTTGAATGTGCATACAAGCACGAGTGGAAAGAGAAGATGATGATTTTAGTAAGTCAGGAAAGAATCTATGAGGTAGCTGGGGTTTTCGCAACTGTTTAAGCAGTTTATTTAATTAAGGTATATTCTAAGAGGGATGTATTCTAAATGTAGAAGCACATCAGCAGACTGTAGAGTTGAGGTAGGGTGATTAACCAGAGGGGTTGTGTCTAGGTTTGTCTGGTTGAAGGAGAAAGGTGGGCAGTAGAGGGAAAGTGAGGGAGGAGCATGAGTAGGTGGCACAAAAGTACAAGAACAAATCTGCATTTCACAAAGACAATAAAACTCTCATCGTGTCCTGAGTTTAAATAAATACCACATTATAAAACTTTGGCTGCCAAAAATAAGCCCACAAAGAATGTGTATTGAATTGGTACAGCTGTTTCAAATCTGTTTCTCAGGAATAATTTGGAAATAATGTTAAAATGAGTTATTTTGAAGATTAATTACATCATTAACATTATGTTGTTGGATATTTAGAAATTTACTGATCCAAATTCTTACATGAAGAATGAAGATGGGCTTTTAAATGTTGACATTGTTCTTAAAACAATGATAAATTATCATTTTCATTTATAGCAGAGTGACCTCTGATTAGGACTACTTTTAGCTTTCTCTGTGACTTCCCTCATGTTTAAGGTTTATTGTGAAAGCTGAAGTACTAACTTCTACAAAGAGTCCTAGAAGGATGGATCATCTGTAATGATTTAAAGGTGGGGGCGAGGAAGGGTAAGTAATTTGGGAAAAAAAAATGGAATCTAAAGTTTTATGTTTTATAAGTTTGTCATATTTTAGTGTCTGGCTGAAGAACAGCCAGTGTAGTCTTAGCATTCAGTGAGTGAATTCAGTTTTCATACATAGCATAGGCCCGTGCTCCCCAAAATGGTATGTTTCTATGGTTGTGGAAGTCAAATGATCAAAAAAAGCCAAAGAGTTGATTTTTGCTAAGTATTGTAGAACATTATTTTTACATTAAAACAAACATATATTATATTCATGCTATAGAAAGCAAAATTGGCAGGATTTTAAAGATGAGACCAGAGGCTTAACAGGAATCTTAAGCTTGCAGCAGGCTGTTTAAAGCTGCATTTCCCAAACCTCCCAGGGTTATGAGTGTACTCCATTTAGCAATTATGGATACATCAGTGGAAAAGTTTGAGAAGTGGTGGTTGGGTTTAGAAAAGGTAAAATTTATGTACTCTGCTTCTTCTTTTTCTCCTATGTCAAGGGTCAAAATAAATTTTCAGTCAAGGTCATGATCATTATAGCATCTTTGTTGTATTCATAAAACTGTAGTCAGAATGAACTTCTTAAGAATGATTCTCTTCTGATCCTACCCTTTCACTTCTCACTCACCCCGCCCCAATTTAAAAATTTTAATGATTTCTCACTGTTTTGAGGAAAAAGTCCTCAAAATAGCCTATAAGACCTTTGAAAGTTTGGCTGTTGCCTATGCGGTTAAACCTCATTGCTAGCACCAGCTCCACTGGCCTTCTTTCAGTCCTGTTTACGCTGCCCTTGAGCCTTTGCACTTTTTCTTCACCCAGTTAAGTCCTGCTCATCTTTCAGATCTCAGGCCTCCCATCCTCCACCTTAGAAAAGCCTTCCTGAATCCCCAGATCACAGCAGATCCTCAGTTACCTGTTATCTTATTGCCTTGTATATCTTCTTTGTTCCATTTGCCATTTTTACGTTGATTTGTGTGGTTATTTGATGAGGGCAGGGAACCCATCTTTTTGCATTACAGTGCATAAGAAAATATCTGGTGAAAAGTAGGCACTCAGGAAATATTTGCTGAGTAAATGAATAAATAAATTTATTCACAGATTACTGATCTGTGGGCAAATCTGCTTTCCTAAATGGCAGTTCACGTAAAGGCTCTTATTAATACAACGCTCTAATGGATACTTCAGAGACAAAGTGTATACTGTGTGCCAGAATACAGTGGAAATAGAGTTGCTTTGTCTATTTTTCATAGTTGTGTTGCTGTCTAGTCAATTCAGTATTCCAAATCATGGTTTAGATTTATTTTGTTAAGAATTAATAATTTCAATGAATGTATAACACTTCTGTGTTTATGCTCTAAATATTATTTGCTGATAATCATTTAATAGGCCAACACAGTAGGCAAACTTCTGCTTAAAAAATGAAAACATACCCCTTTTCTTAAGCATTTTTTTTCTTTCATACAAATTTTCTAATTGTTTCTTCATTTTGGTGTTTCTAAAGGAACTCTATATATTTTGGAATGTTGATAGAATGAAATTGAAAGAAAAATGCCTTAGATTTGTCCTCTTAAAAATTTTTTAAAAAGTTCAAATAAGAAATTAAAATTTATTTTTCTGTTGTGAGAAGAAAATGCATTGTATTTGTTAATTTGGAAGATAAAATGAAAAAAAGCCCTTTAGCTTAATGAGAACCATTATCTTCTCTATTATATTTAATATTGAATTTACATTTTTATTAATAGGAATAAAATTAAGATATTTATACTTGCATCTTAAGTTTAGCATTTCTCTATATTTTTTCATCTCTCACTTTGATTTTGAAAAATGAATTTTAATTTTTTAAGCCAAATATAAATTTATTTGGACGGGATGATTTGGGAGAATGGCATTGAAACATGTATAATATCATATTTGGACTAATTTTTTTGAAGAGTGTTCATTAAGAATCTATACAGGAAGTTACTGTAAAGCATAACTTGTTGAATACAGGTGCCTCGTGGACTTTTTGTGAATTACATGCTACTGGATAATCACTAGTAGGCAAGTTACAGAGATTTTTCTAATGAAATGTGTCCCTCCACCCAGATTTAGGATTGTTAAAGCATAAGTCAGAATAAGTGAAATTTTTAAGACTTTAACATAACTTTGCCTGTTAACTCTTAATAAAACAACACCTTCAGGCTTCAATGTCCTAGTTAGTACTGCAAACCAAGGATTGCAATTGTGCCCTGATTTGAATTACAAATAACCATTAAACATGCTAGAATTTTTTTTAACTTGAAAGATGTATTTAATTTCTTGTTCAATTTCAATTTAAATTACAATCATTAATTCTAATAGAAGTTTTCATTATCTTAATCTTACTCTTGCAATTTCAGGAAAGAAAGGGTTGTGGGTATTTGCATAAATTCATTGAATTTTAAATTTTACTAAAGTACAATAACTACTGTTTTAGTTGTCTGCATTCATCTATTGAATAATTAGTCACAACGTAAAATTGTTTTAAAAACCAAGATTTATTAAATAAACCAAAACTCACAATGGCATTAATGTATCCTAGTTTGCCACAGTAAAAACATTGTTACATAACTAATATCAAATGTAGCATACTTGTCTGTTTTATATTTATTTAATGTTAATGTTCTTGGAAATTAGTCTTATTAGGTAGGTTGGATCATCTTCTAATAAGATGATAGAGAAGAGGAAAATTTGTTACTTGCTTTTAAAGTGTTAACCAGTATCCTTTTGTGTGTTTGAACTATTTATTTTGTTTTAGCTATATCTGCTATTTTTAAAATGGGCTGGGAACATGGTTTCTGAAGTAATATCTACAAAAAATCAATAGAAGGCAGACTTAGATCCTGAATTTTACTTTTTTCCAACTTGTTTACCAAAGATTACCAAAGAATCTGTTTTTTAGCAAGATGTTCAGTTCAGTTCAGTCGCTCAGTCACGTCCGACTCTTTGCGACCCCATGAATTGCAGCACGCCAGGCCTCCCTGCCCATCACCAAGTCCCGGAGTTTACCCAAACTCATGTCCATCGAGTTGGTGATGCCATCCAGCCATCTCATCCTCTGTCGTCCCCTTCTCTTCCTGCCCCAATTCCTCCCAGCATCAGTCTTTTCCAATGAGTCAGCTCTTCGCATGAGGTGGCCAAAGTATTGGAGTTTCAGCTTCAGCATCAGTCCTTCCAGTGAACACCCAGGACTGATCTTTAGATGGACTGCTTGGATCTCCTTGCAGTCCAAGGGACTCTCAAGAGTCTTCTCCAACACCACAGTTCAAAAGCATCAATTCTTCGGTGCTCAGCTTTCTTCACAGTCCAACTCTCACATCCATACATAGCAACTGGAAAAACCATAGCCTTGACTAGACGAACCTTCGTTGGCAAAGTAATGTCTCTGCTTTTGAATATGCTGTCTAGGTTGGTCATAACTTTCCTTCCAAGGAGTAAGCGTCTTTTAATTTCATGGCTGCAGTCACCATCTGCAGTTATTTTGGAGCTCCAAAAAATAAAGTCTGACACTGTTTCCCCATCTATTTGCCATGAAGTGATAGGACTGGATGCCATGATCTTAGCTTTAAGCCAACTTTTTCACTCTCCTCTTTCATCAAGAAGCTTTTTAGTTCCTCTTCACTTTCTGCCATAAGGGTGGTGTCATATGCACATCTGAAGTTATTGATATTTCTCCCGGCAATCTTGATTCCAGCTTGTGCTTCTTCCAGCCCAGCGTTTCTCATGATGTCCTCTGCATATAAGTTAAATAAGCAGGGTGACAATATACAGCCTTGACATACTCCTTTTCCTATTTGAAACCAGTCTGTTGTTCTGTGTCCAGTTCTAACTGTTGCTTCCTGACCTGCATATAGGTTTCTCAAGAGGCAGATAAGGTGGTCTTAGACGTGTACTAAATTTATTAATTAAAAACCTTTTAAGTACTGGTTTTAAATAATTATGCTGAATGAGTAATTTCAACATTAGGTGAATTCTCATTATAATTTTGGTATGTTTTATATGTGTATGTGGGAGTTTATTTCATATACATTTTCCCCCAACTATCCATATTATTTTCAAAATGTTTGATAGTTCTGGGGACTTGTGGGTTTTTTCCACTTGACTGTGCAGAAAGTTCATATTTTAATTTTGTGTAATTCACTTGTATTTTGACTATGCAAATGAGCTACTAAGCTATTAAAATATATAAAACAAGAGAAAGTGTTACAGAATTGCTGGTGCTCAAAATAGACATTATAGTCCAGTTTCTAGTTTTCCTCCCTGCTTTCCACAGCCTATATGGAAAAACCAAGTTCGGTTTGGTGGAACACAACACATGGATGGCAAGGCTAGGTGCTTCTTCCCCGCTTCCCTCTGTATTGGTGATATTGTGAGTTTTGCGACAGTCTCTGTTGGCACCAGCTGTGCATTAAATTAATGGCAGCTTTCCTTATCTAGAAAGCTACTCCCTTCTAGAGGCTTTCATTGGGATGTTGAATTGTCAAAGCAGAGAGAAGCTTATTTCTATGGAATATTTAGAGCTAGATAATTTGTCTTTCTCCTTGGTTGCTCCTTGCAAGAAACTTCTTCCAAGCTTGCTCCTTGGAAGCTTGCTTCTTCTCCAAGCTTGCTCCTTGGAAGAAAAGCTATGACCAGCTTAGACAGCATATTAAAAAGCAGAGACATTACTTTGCCAACAAAGGTCCATCTAGTCAAAGCTATGGTTTTTCCAGTCGTCACGTATGGATGTGAGAGTTGGACTATAGAGAAAGCTGTGTGCTGAAGAATTGATGCTTTTCAACTGTGGTGTTGGAGAAGACTCTTGAGAGTCCCTTGGATAGCAAGGAGATCCAACCAGTCAATCCTAAAGGAAATCAGTCCTAAATATTCATTGAAAGGACTGATGTTGAAGCTGAAACTCCAATACTTTGGCCAACTGATGCGAAGAACTGACTCTTCATTGGAAAAGACTCTGATCCTGGGAAAGGTTGAAGGCAGGAGGAGAAGGGTATGACAGAGGATGAGATGATTGGATGGCATCACCAACTTGATGAGACATGAGTTTGAGCAAGCTCTGGGAGTTGGTGATGGACCGGGAAGCCTGGCATGCTACAGTCCATGGGGTCGTAAAGAGTTGGACACAACTGAGTGACTGAACTGAACTGAATTTGTCTTTCTAATCTGTCCCTGGATATAATGTTTTAAGTCTATTTATGATAAAAACTCAGAGAAGGAAATGGCACCCCACTCCAATACTCTTGCCTGGAAAATCCCGTGGATGGAGGAGCCTGGTAGGCTGCAGTCCATGGGGTCGCTAAGAGTCAGACACGACTGAGCGACTTCACTTTCACTTTTCACTTTCATGCATTGGAGAAGGAAATGGCAACCCACTCCAGTGTTCTTGCCTGGAGAATCCCAGGGACGGGGGAGCCTGGTGGGCTGCCGTCTCTGGGGTCGCACAGAGTCGGACACGACTGAAGCTACTTAGCAGCAGCATGATAAAAACTTGTTAACTCAGATTCCATTTATGTGATGTTTGTGATCAATTTGAGTAGGTTCCCACTGAAATTTACTTTGACCTGTGAAGAAAGGGCTTGCTGATCAATCTAATAATGTAATCAAGATTGGAAAGAAATTGTTTGACCTTGGAGGATGCGGTGTTTTCAAGTATCGTACTTTGCCAGGAGCTGTTTCTATACTGAAAATATTCAAGCTAGAAATGAGTTATATTTTTAGTTAGAATTTAGCATGATTGGCTGGAGTCATGGTTTTTTACTTTTTTGGTATATTTTTGCAAACATCCTATAGTACAGCTTGGTTCTTCCCCTCATTCGCACATGTTAGGAAGGTCTCATGCATTTCACATCTATTAGTAGTAGTAGTATTAAAAGTGAAATAAAGGACAGTTGTTAACACCCTTTTTCCTGATAAGTTACAGAAAAGTTAAGCAGCTCAACAAAGATGTGCAGCTGTCAATAGCTAGGACATGGAAGGAACCTAGATGTCCATTGGCAGACAAATGGATAAGAAAGCTGTGGTACATATACACAATGGAATATTACTCAGCTATTAAAAAGAATGAGGTAAATGAAACTGGAGCCTATTATACACAGTGAATTAAGTCAGAAAAGAAAAGCACCAATACAGTATATTAACACATATATATGGAATTTAGGAAGATGGTAACGATGACCCTGTATGCAAGACAGCAAAAGAGACACAGATGTAAAGAACAGACTTTTGGACTCTGTGGGAGAAGGCAAGGATGGGATGATTTGAGAGACTAGCATTGAAATGTGTATATTACCATATGTGAAATAGATCGCCAGTCCAGGTTCGATGCATGAGACAGGGTCCTCAGGGTTGGTGCACTGGGATGACCCTGAGGGGTGGGATGGGGAGGGAGGTGGGAGGGGGGTTCAGGATGGGGGACACATGTGTACCCGTGACTGATTCATGTCAATGTATGGCAAAAGCCACTACAATATTGTAAAGTAATTAGCCTCCAATTAAAATTAATTAATTAATTTAAAAAAAGATGTGCAGCTGTAATTAGATTGAACATTAACTCTTTTTTCTGCCTACTGGATTGGACTTATACTTTCGTGAATGAAGAACAGAGTTCAAGTTTATACAGAATTATCTTCAGGCTTAACTTTTTTAAAGTTGCCTGAATTTTCTACCTTTTAAAAATTGGCACAACTAGGTCGCTAAGAGTCGGACATGACTGAGCAACTTCACTTTCACTTTTCACTTTCATGCATTGGAGAAAGAAATGGAAACCCATTCAAGTGTTCTTGCCTGCAGAATCCCAGGGATGGGGGAGCCTGGTGGGCTGCCGTCTATGGGGTCGCACAGAGTCAGACACGACTGAAGCGACTTAGCAGCAGCAGCAGTATATATTATAAAGAGTACTTTGAAATCAGATGCCTGGCTTAGTTATATTGAGGCTCCATTACTTCCTAGCTATGTGATCTTAGGGAGAGTTTAAGTGACTTGCCAGATTTTCTCATTTTTGTTAAATAGGGGCGAAAATATTATGCACCTCATAGGGTTGTGGTATGCTTAAAACAATACTTAGTATATACCGAGTGCATGATAAATGTCAGTTTGTTTTTTTTTTTTTAATTAAGGAGGAAGTTTAATTCTATTGGTAATCTTTAGAGGCAGAACTGTTAATAGATAATATTTATTGACTGTGTACTATATAGCATGTCCTGTGCTAGGTGCTTTTCCTGCATCATCTTATGCTTATCCTAACCCTGAAAGGTTGGAATTATCCCTGTTTTACGGATGAAGAAACTTTTTTTTAGAAACTGAGTCACTTTGCCCTATATATCCAAATGTTTATCCAGCAAGTTTTCAATAAATATTTTGAGGAATGAATAAACATTAAGTGCAAGAAGCAGAGTTTGAATGAATTTCTAACTGGTTCTGAAACATAATATGTTTACCTTGCCTTTCTACCAGAGGTAGATGTGACATGAGAGGAATCCTGGGAATCCTTGCAAAAAGGTGGATGTCCTCTCCATCAGACCTACTTTCTTTAGTGTGTGATAAGGTGGGCTGTGGTTATTGAGTTCTCTTGACCTCTGTAGGAGTGTATGTGTGTTGTTTGTTTGGTGGTGGTAGTTTTTACTCAAGACTTTAGCCAGTGACAAAAATGCCACATATATGACTATAGTATTGGTGACATCTGTTGTTTCTTTTTGGCTGCACTGTGTAGCATGTGGGACCTTACTCCCTGACCAGGGATTGAACTTGTGCCCCCTGCAGTGGAAGTGCAGAGTCTTAACTACTGGACCACCAGAGAAGTCCTTCATCTTTGTTATTTTTAAGTGTACTCCAGGAGTTTGATATTCTCCTCTTCTGAGTGTGGTGGTGGTGGTGGTTTAGTCACTAAGTCATGTCCGACTCTTAAGACCCCATGGGCTATAGCCCCTCTGTCCATGGGATTTTCCAGGCAAGAATACTGGAGTGGATTGCCATTTCCTTCTCCAGGGGATCTTCCTTACCCAGGAATTGAACCCAGGTCTCCTGCATTGCAGGCAGATTCTTTACTGACTGAGCTATGAGGGAAGTGACCTAGGCTAAAGATCTGCTTTAGGATACTACTATCACCAGCCCTGGAGAAGGAATTGGCAACCCACTCCAGTATTCTTTCCTGGAGAATTCCATGGACAGTGGAGCCTGGCGGGCTGCAGTCCATAAGGCCACAAAGAGTCAGATACAACTGAGCAACTAACATTTTCAACACTGATTAACAACCCAGTGCTGAGATGTTTTATTCTGAAAGAATTGCTAATGAAAGTGCATGGTACCTCATGAAAAAGGATGCTCAACATCACTAAGCATCAGGGAAATGCAAATCAAAACCTCAATGAGTTATCACCTCACACCTTTCAAAATGGCTGTTATCAAAAATACCACAAATAATAAATATTAGCGAGGATGTGGAGAAAGGGGAATCCTAGATCACTCTTGGTAGGAATGTAAATTGGCACAGCACTGTGTAAAACAATATGGAGATTCCTCAAAAAATTAAATTGATAGAACTATTATATGACCCAGCAATTTTACTCTTGGATATATATCTGAAAGAAATGAAAATACTAATTAAAAATATACGTGTGCCCCAGCATTCATAACAGCATTATTCACAATAGCTAAGATATGGAAGCAATTATGTGTCCATCAACAGGTGAGTGGATAAAGAAGATGCAGTATACACACACATATACACACACAATGGAATATTACTCAGCCATAAAAAGGAATGAAATTTTGCCATTTGCAACAATATGAATGGATCTAGAGGGTATTGTGCTTAATAAAGTAAGTCAGACAGAGAAAGACTCACTTGAAAGTGCATGTTTTCACTTATGTATGGAATTTAAAAAATAAAATAAATGAATATAACAAAAGCAGGAACAAACTCAGATACATAGAACAAACTAGTGGGTTACCAGTGGGGAGAGGAGTCAGAGGAAGGACTGATAGGGGAAAGGGATGTATGAGATAAAATAAGCTACAAGGATGTAATATATGACACAGAGAATATAGCCATTATTTTATAATTCCTCTAAATGGAATATAATCTGTAAAAATACTGAATCACTATGTTGTACACCTGAAATTAATATAGCATTGTAAATCAACTATACTTTAATAAAAAATAATAATAATAAATTTTACTTGTACTAGGGCTTCCCTGGTGGCTCAGCTGGTAAAGAATCCGCCTGCAATGTGGGAGACCTGGGTTCGATCCCTGGGTTGGGAAGATACTCCGGAGAAGGGAAAGGCCATCCACTCCAGTATTCTGGCCTGGAGAATTCCATGGACTGTATAGTCCATGGGTTGAAAGAGTAGGACACAAATGAGTGACTTTAACTTACTTATACTTTGAGTGAGTATGGATAAACATCTAGAGTATTTTTTAAATATATTTAATATGCTGTTATAAATTAAAGAAAAAAATCACCCCTCCCCTAGAAGTAATGGTGCCTATAGTAGATGTTCCTAAGGAGTATTACATTTTACTACAAATACAGACATACCTTGGAGATAATGTGGGTTTGGTTCTAGACCATAGGAATACAGCGAATATTGCAATAAATTGAGTCACATGAATTTTTTGGTTTCCTGTGCTCAGTTGTGTCTGACTCTTTGCAACCCCCTGGAATGTATGTAGCCTACCAGGCTCCTCTGTTTGTGGAATTCTCCAGGCCAGAGTACTGGAGTGGGTTGCCATTTCCTCCTCCAAGGGATCTTCCCGACCCAGGGATCAAACCCTGGTCTCCTTCATTGCAGGCAGATTCTTTACTGTCTGAGCCACTAGGCATAGTGAATCCCAAAAAAAAAAACCTTACATGCTGGAGAAAATTTAATTGTTATGTATCAAAAAATCTATTGTGAAATCACTGTTAAATACAGAGTGGTGAAGTTGAGCTAAAGATGTTTCATCAATTGAATACTTGTATTATACAATGGTACTGATAGGTACCATTACCTCAGATATGCAGATGACACCACCCTTATGGGAGAAAGTGAAGAAGAACTAAAAAGCCTCTTGAGGATAGTGAAAGAGGAGAGTAAAAAAGTTGGTTTAAAATGCAACATTCAGAAAACTAAGATCATGGCCTCCGGTCCCATCACTTCATGGCAAATAGATGGTGAGACAATGGAAACAGTGACAGACTTTATTTTGGGGGAGCTCTAAAATCACTGCAGATGATGATTGCAGCCATGAAATTAAAAGACGCTTGCTCCTTTGAAGAAAAGCTCTGACAAACCTAGACAGCATACTAAAAAGCAGAGACATTACTTTACCAACAAAGGTCTGTCTAGTCAAAGCTATGGGTTTTCCAGTCGTCATATATGGATGTGAGAGTTGGACCATAAAGAAAGCTGAGCGCCGAAGAATTGATGCCTTTGAACTGTGGTATTGGAGAAGACTCTTGAGAGTCCCTTGGACTGCAAGGAGATCAACCAGTCCATCCTAAAGGAAATCAGTCCAGGGTGTTCATTGGAAGGACTGATGCTGAAGCTGAAATTCCAATGCTTTGGCCACCTAATGTGAAGAACTGACCTCTTGGAAAAGACCCTGATGCTGGAAAGATTGAGGGCAGGAAGAGAAGGGGATGACAGAGGATGAGATGGTTGGATGGCATCACCGACTCAATGGACGTGGGTTTGGGTGGACTCCGGGAGTTGGTGATGGACAGGGAGGCCTGGCGTGCTGTGGTTCATGGGGTCACAAAGAGTCAGACCCGACTGAGCAACTGAACTGAACTGAACTGAATGATAGCTAAAGTTGCACCCATATTATGTTTTTAAATGATACATGTGGTTTTGCATGTGTATGTAAAATATATGTTCTAGCATGTATTTTTGAAACTTTAAACTTTGTCCAGCGTAGAAACAGAAACATAATATTTTCTATTTCTTTTTTGTTTTCCTTTAATAGAGTTGAGGTGAGTTTGCTTTAGGCTGGAAGTTTTAAAATAAGTGAAAACAACTTAAATTGTCCTTTGATTGTGGAGAGAATGATTTGAAGTCTCTCAGTTTTTATGAAAGCTACAATAGTCAGGACAATAGATATTTAAAAATTAACGTCAACTGTGAACTGTGGTAATTATCAACTATTTTCAAGTCGGCTTAATGTCCATTTGATTCTGTAAAGCATTTTTTCTCTCCTAATGTGCTCATTATCTTTGAAAATCCATACAAATTAAAATTAATTTTGTTTGGGTATGTTTTTGAGAATTTCATCACTTTCTTTGAAAAAGTTGACATTTGTGTTGATAAGTGGTAAAAGATAAACTTTTAAATACGGAAACACAATGAGTCTCCATCTCCATTAACTTTAAGATATGTCTAATGTTTAAACAACATGGTTTCTAATTTTGAGGTATCTTTTTGCAAATGAGGCTGTTCTGTCAGCTTGTTTTTACAATTGCGATCATCACACACAGAAATAATAAATACAGCAAAATAATACCTAGGGATCTACTAACATTTTTCTTTTTACTGATTTACCAGTAATAAGATCACAAAAAATTAAAGGCTGCTGTGTTTCTAAAAAATAAGGGCTTAAATATATATACATGATACATACCCCTACAACACTATTATTACACCAAAATTCATTTCTTAGTATTAAGGATCTAGTTCAAATTTCTAGTTTCATAAACATCATTAACATTTTTATAATTTTTTCCCCATAAATCAGGATCCAAATAAAGCTCACACATTGTAGTCTACCTTATTTTTTTCCTACATCAATCCTTTTGGATTCAGTAATCCCTTTATATGGCAGGCATTATTTAATGTCTCTTGAAGTAAAATTCATAGATAATAAAACCTACCTCTCCTACTATTAAAAAATTCACTGTAATGCCTTTAAGATAATTTAAAAACAATTTTTTTAAATAAAATAAGATAGGCTTTTATATATAAGTGCTTCTAATGACTCTACTAGAAAAAACCAATGTGTGCCTATTTATAATAAGAATGCCTGGATTTAAGCTAAGCAAGCAGTAAATTCAGAAGTTATTCCGTAAGTACAAGAAAATGGAAGAGCAGATGAATTGATAAACAATGGAATAAAAATAAGTATTAGAAGAAGTATCAGGATAGATGTACTTGATATGTCACTCTAATACTTTCTGTTCAACATTTATTGAAAGGAACCTCAGCTTTTTGGAGAAATGGTAGAATCTAGAGCTGAGGAGGGAAAATTTAAGATGAGTGTGGAGCATCTTTTGCCAGAAGGTAAGGAAGTGCTTAAAAAACACAATGATAAGAGCATGTCAAAGACTTGGAGCCCTTCTGAAAGAGCTGTCAGTGGCTGAAGCTGGAACAATTTGAGCAATGCAAGCAGTTTTGAATTTTAACTCAATGTATAATGTAAGTATTGAGGAGTCTATACTGATGTAAATAAATATCTGGATAAACAAATGAGGGAGGAAAGAAAAAAATCTCCCATACAGATAATTTCAAATAATTTATGTAGAAACATCCCTCTCAAGGAAGTGACACATAACTACACACTTTTTGATCCTGAGCTCACTTGGTGACCTGTTCTGAAGACTAATGTGTGGGAAGGGAAAGTACAATTTCAGTGGACGAACCGAGTGAACTCTCTGTTCGCCACCCGATCACCGTTTGCATCATCAGTAATAAGCGATGTTCATCGCAAGTACTTTTGATATGATATGATGTGGTGAGAATGGCACCTGACCAATGTGGTCTTCTTCCCCAAAACCCACAATTCCAGTCTCAGTTCAGTTCAGTTGCTCAGTCATGTCTGACTCTTTGTGACCCAATGGACGGCAGCACGCTAGGCCTCCCTGTCCATCACCAACTCCAGCAGCTTGCTCAAGCTCATGTCCATTGCGTCAGTGATGCCATCCAACCATTTCATCCTCTCACGTCCCCTTCTTCTCCCACCTTCAGTCTTTCCTAGCATCAGGGTCTTTTCCAATGACTCAGTTCTTCACATCAGGTGGCCAAAGTTTATTCGCATTTTAGCTTCTGCATCAGTCTTTCCAATGAATATTCAGGACTGATTTCCTTTAGGATTGACTGGTTGGATCTCCTTGAAGTCCAAGGGACTCTCAAGAGTCTTCTCCAACACCACAGTTCAAAAGCATCAATTCTTCAGCACTCAGCTTTCTTTATGGTCCAACTCTCACATCCATACATAATGACTGGAAAACCATAGCTTTGACCAGACCTTTGTTGGTAAAGTTATGTCTGCTTTTTAATATGCTGTCTAGGTTGGTCATAGCTTTTCTTCCAAGCAGCAAGCGTCTTTTAATTTCATGGCTGCAATCACCATCTACAGTGATTTTGTAGCCCAAGAAAATAAAGTCTGTCACTATTTCCATTGTTTCCCCATCTATTTGCCATGAAGTGATGGGACCGGATGCCATGATCTTAATTTTTGGAATGTTGAGTTTTAAGCCAACTTTTTCACTCTCAACTTTTGCTTTCATCAAGAGGCTCTTCAGTTCTTCGCTTTCTGCCATAAGAGTGATATCATCTGCATATCTGAGGTTATTGATATTTCTCCCGGCAATCTTGATTCCAGCTAGTACTTCATCCAACCTGGCATTTCACATGATGTACTCTGCATATAAGTGACAATAAACAGCCTTGTTGTACTCCTTTCCCAATTTTGAACCAGTCTGTTGTTCCATGTCTGGTTCTAACTGTTGCTTCTTAAGCTGCTGCAGATTTCTTAGGAGGCAAGTAAGGTGGTCTGGTATTCCCATCTCTTGAAGAATTTTCCACAGTTTGTTGTGATCCACACAGTCAAAGGCTTTGGCATAGTCAATAAAGCAGAAGTAGATGTTTTTCTAGAACTCTTTTGCTTTTTCGATGATCCAACAGATGTTAGCAGTTTGATCTCTGGTTCCTCTGCCTTTTCTAAATCCAGCTTGAACATCTGGAAATTCTAGTTCACGTACTGCTGAAACCTGGCTTGGAGAATTTTGAGCATTACTTTGCTAGCGTGTGAGATGAGTGCAATTGTGCGATTGTTTGAACATTCTTTGGCATTGCCTTTCTTTGTGATTGGAATGAAAACTGACCTTTTCCAGTCCTGTGGCCACTGCTGAAAATTTTCCAAATTTGCTGACATATTGAGTACAGCACTTTCATAGCATCATCTGTTAGAATTTGAAAAAGCTCAGCTTAAATTCCATCACCTCCACTAGCTTTGGTCCTAGTGAAGCTTCCTAAGGCCCACTTGACTTTGAATTCCAGGATGTCTGGCTCTAGGCAAGTGATCACACCATTGTGGTTATCTGGGTCATTAGGGTGTAAACAGGAGAAAAACATTAAACAAATCTAAATCTATGGACATTTTTACAAAATAACTGACCAATATTCCTTCAGAACTGTCAAAGTAATCAAAAACAAGGAAAATGTGAGAAACTCACATACCATAAGATAAGGAGACATGAGGATTATTTAGATCCTAGGACATAAACAGCCTGATAGGAAAAAAGTATTTGAAATAAAAATGAATTGTGAAGTTTAGTTAATAGTGGTATAACAGTGCTGTTCCTTAGTTGTGAGAAATGTGTCACAGCAATGTGAGCTGTTAATAATAGAATATAAAATGAAGTGAAGTGAAAGTTGCTCAGTCATGTCCAGCTCTTTGCAACCCCATGGACTATACAGTCCATGGAATTCTCCAGACCAGAATACTCGAGTGGGTAGCCTTTCCCTTCTCCAGGGGATCTTCCCAACCCAGGGATCGAACCCAGGTCTCCCATATTGCAGGTGGATTCTTTACCTGCTGAGCCACAAGGGAATCCCAAGAATACTGGAGTGGGTAACCTATTCCTTCTCCAGGGGATCCTCCTGACCCAGGAATCGAAGCAGGGTCTCTTGCTTTGCAGGTGGATTCTTTACAAACCTAGCTATCAGGGAAGCCCTTAAAGTGAAAGTCGCTGTCGTATCCGAGTTTCTTTGGCCCCATGGACTATACAGTCCGTGGATTTCTTCAGGCCAGAATACTGGAGTGGGTAGCCTTTCCCTTCTCCAGGGGATCTTCCCAACCCAGGGATTGATCCCAGGTCTCTGTCATTGCAGGCGGGTTCTTTACCAGCAGAATATGAGTGAGGGCTATGCAGAAACTCTGTACTATTTTTCCAACTTTTCTGCAGACCTAAAATTATTCTGAAATAGTTTAAAAAATAAGAGTTAAATTTATTTTGAAATTTGGTTATGTCAAAATATAAACAATATCTCATATGAAAAAGCTTTGGTTTACCATTTTGTGTTAATAATAAACTCTTTCAATGTAAGGGGAAAAGTCATGTGGTTTACAGGCAGTTGTACAGTGTGGGACTGTTGCATTCATCGATCTAGCAATCATTCAGTAACCCAATCATTGTGATAACCCCAAACTCCTCACAATACTTACAAGTGCACCCAAGGGCCAATATTGGCCCTGACCTGGCTACAAGAACCTCTGCCTATCTCTTTGCTCCAGTGTAAATCTCATGCTCTTCCACTTGTGAAGAAATAATTTTTTGAATGAATGTTACACCTGGTTTCCCTTCAACTGAAATTAATCTTTTACTTGATTAGCTTTTGTTTTTAATGTTTTGCTAATGAGTAAATGTATTTAAGAGAAGGAAACTGAATGTGCATGGAATAGGGTGGAAACCACCAAAATTTAGCTCCATCTCCTTATGTATATTACCTCAGTTATAACAGATTTGCAGTTAAACTGTTGGACAGAAGAGTGTGCTATTCTAAACCTTGTTAACAAAGCCTGATTACCAACACTTTCTAATTGTAGTTTCTGTTTCCTGCAGACATTGTGTAGGAATGTTAAACAAGGCATGAACATTTTTTAGCAAATAAATGTGGTTTATAATAATTGATTTTAACCTGAATATATAAGTGAAGCGAATATATAAATGTGTATATAAATATGCATTCATGTTTACTTAGGGGAGATATTTGCCTAGGGTAGATTTGCTGAAATTGAATATAACCAAATGAACTTTCATCATTGCTTTTCTACAAGGAAATCACCATTTTTCTTTTTGTCACTAAAGGTAACATTATTTTCATTGTATTATGGGGTCATATCCTGTGTTTAGTGGGCTTCCCTGGTGTCTCAGATGGTAGACTCTGCCTGCAATTTGGGAGGCCTGGTTTCCATCTCTGGGTTGGGAAGATTCCCTGGAGAAGGGCATGGCAACCCACTCAGGTATTCTTGTCTGGTGAATCCACATGGACAGAGGAGCCTGGTGGGCGATAGTCCATGGGATTGCAGAGAGTAGGACATGACTGAGCAACTAAGCAAAGCACAGCACAGTGTGTTTAGCAGCTGAGTTTTGGGTATGAGAGTGTTTGTAACTTAATACCTCCTTTGGTCACATCTCTGAGAAATTATATTTGATTTCAAAATAGAACTACTTTAACACTTGCATTTTATTCCTGTATCTTTTTTTTTAATTAATATTATCCTTGTTTTCTATTTTACTGGCATGAAAATTTTCTGAAAGGAGTAGGCTCTGGTAATAAGTAGGTAAAACTGTGACCAGGAATTTGATGCATTAACTTGTTTTTTTCTTGCCACAATAAATTGAAATGTTATATTGATCACAATTTCAGCTTATTTGATTCTTTGCTATTAATCCGCATCTATGAAAGTGTGAAGTTCTGCTGATGTTAATGTGAATATCTGAGAATTGTCTCCCTGTCTTGCTGCTAAATGTCCTTCTCTTTTCCTGACTTCATGCTCTGACTACCAGCCTAGATATACATTAATGTATTATCTATGAAATACTTTTGTTTTTTGTGCGAAGTGTTTCTTAAACTATGCTCACATGAATGAAGGAAAGTTTATTTTGTTTTTTCTGCTTTATTTTTTTTGTTTTAGTAAGGTAACAATGTTTTGCATTTTAAGAAAACTTAAAAAAAACAATCTGTGTAGATTGTAAGTTAAATATCAAAGCTTTGAAGCCATCTTTGAATATGTGATTAGAAATGATGGGTTGGCTTTCCAAGATTCTCCTATATCATAGACAGGATAGAATCTGTCCCAAGGTAGGTGGGCAACATTTAGATTGAAATTGTTTTCATAACTTTCCAATGATACTTTTCATAACAGAAGTACACAGATTTAGGATGACTAGCTATTACAGTAATACAGTCTCATAATAATTAAAAACAGAATGTTAGAAGCAAATAGTGTGATTTTCATGACTTATGAAATACAGATGGTAAGAAGAAGACTTGGAAGCTTTTTCAGAGTGCAGATGGACATGAGTTCTTCAGAGAAGTTAATTAAGAGTAATCATTGTATAGTAACTACTGTCTTGTAGGCTGCCGTGAATTTAATATTCTACCTTCCCCAATAAAAATGCCAGATGATGTATTTAAGGCTGCTGAAAAGGCATACCAAAAGACTTACTCACCTTTTGTACCCCACTCTTCCCCCATCTCTACATGTCATAAATGTATAAAAATATGAATAAAAAGATAATCAAAGGGAAAAATATCTAGTAGGAAGCACTGTATAGTGAAAACAATACAAGTTATCTGTAGGACTGAGTTGGAACTGAAAATCTCCAGTTTTGGTCCAATTTAAATTCTGTTCCATTGTGTGTTTTTAACTCACCTCCTCATTTCTCAAGCCTTCAATTTCTTTTTCTAAAAATGAGGGTAAGGAAAATGTGCTTTATAGAGACTTCTGAAGAACAGTCAACATGTAGTCTGAGTAGAAATTGAGTAACATTTTTACACTGGCAAAAGTAGTTTATTAATTATTGAACAATATTTTAAAATGATATTTATGAAAAAGAATTTTAAGTATTCCAATTTAGAAATAAATTGCTGTATATAGCTCACATATACGAAGAAGCTAAGACAAAGATTATACTGATTTTAAAATATATTTGGAATATGAAGTGGCTGGTTCTCTCTTGGAAACTTTTCCTATTATTAGCTTCTTTCTGCCTTGTGTGTAGCCACTTCTCTCTAACAGCTTTATTGGTATCTTCCTTTCCAAACAATTTTTTCCTTATGTGAGTCAAATGATCACTTAAGTAATTCAGCCTAATTATTAGAATGGTATATCTCGTTCTCCCTGCCGGGAAACCAAATACTAAGGTCCAAAAGGCATTGCTGTTGATGCCTTACCATCCGTGTCTATGTCTCAACTGGTATGAGCCTCATCTCAGTAGGAATCCTTGCATATCATGATTCCTCACACTTCTCAGCTTTATTTTACCAAAAGGTTTATGATCACAAAAATTTCATTTTTCAGACATTGTCAGAAGATTGGAATATAAGTTTTATCAACACAGGCATATACATGCTGATCAAAATCGTTAAACACTGGAACTGTACAATGAAAATAACAGGCACTTATGAACACTAGAGCTCTATTTAAGTATTAAGAATGTATTGACTTTTCATGGGGAAACAGTCAATTGTAAGAAACAAATGTACCAATTCAGTTGAGCTTGGATCACTGAAAACAAGAGAGAATCACTGACAAAACAATGCCTTTTCTCATTCGTGTATCACAAGTGGTATTTGGATGGAGGACAATTGAGAAGCATTAAGACTACAAATTAGTTCCCATGTTTTGTATTATGGAATGGTTGTTGGAAAGTGTACTTTCCCAATGCTAGTATGCTATATATTTTTTTAATTACCAGCAGTTTTGTTTTTCTCCTTATGTTTCACATCTGTGTTTCCCTTGGAAAAATGCTCCATATATCCAAATTGGTATACTCGTGTAAATGATGTCAGCTCACATATAAAATTTAGTGTAGAAGAATTTTTTAAATACTGCAATTAAGAGCTTCCTTTTAATCAGTGTAACAGTGTAACAATGTTGCCTTTAAAACCTTTGAGAAATATTTTTCTTCATGATTTTGTTATTACTACTTTTCCTCCATCTTTTTGATTTTGTGTGATAAATGACAAAAGACAATAATATGCCATATTTTATTCTTTTCATTCAAACTTTGAAGATCATTTGGACTTTTTTGGTCACCCCTGAGCCATTTATAGCTCATTTTTTAAAACCATTTAAATTTTAAATTAAACAAATGACTTTTGAAAAATGAGATCATGTAGTTAAGATAGCTATCAGAGTTACCGAGGGAAATAATTTGAACTTCTGGTTTTCTTTGCCTTAAAAGAATATTGGGTGACATGTTCTCCTTTAAAACTGGATTATAAATTTTAAATTCCTTCTTATATTTGGTTTAGAAGCAATGAATGATGAGCATTCTTGATTTTCTTTATATCTACTTTAGTGACAGTTGGGACTTCTGAATTTTTAGAAGGTTTAATTTTTTTCCATCCTGTAAATTGAATGTCAGGCATAAAACTTCATGTACTTTACATAAAGAGTTGTTATGTAACAAAAGCAGAAGCTGTATTTTTGATGTTGTAGGTGGATCTGAATCCTTCAGGTCTGTGCCATCATTGCCAGATTACTTTTACAAATTCTGGTTAGCAGATTGCTCAGATGGTAGGTTACAAATCTCTCCTCTTTCTCCCTTTTATCCCTTTTTCTATAATCTTTCACTACTAAAAACTGTAACAAGTTTTGCAAGAAGGTCATTGAGCAAATACCTTCTGATCCCTTGGATAGACTAACTCCTCACACTCTTTCTCTGCCTACTTCTTGGTAATATTAAAAAAAAAATTTCAGGTAGCTGAAAAGTCATACTATATAAAAATAAAAACATGAATTACAAATGCTCTCACAAGACAAGGAAAGCATAGATTAGAGTATGTGGTATATGCAAGTTGATACAGACTATCTTGACAAAAACCCCAATGCTTTTTGTTCTTGGTGTTCATTTTTAAATCATCCCTTTAAAATCAGGGTCTGTGTAATGTTCTTTCAAGTTATTTCTAGATATGTGCAAATTAATCAAACAGATTTGTATTAATGGATGTAGTGCAAATATGTCCCTTAAATTCTTAGCAAATGTTACAGATATTTTTATAAACCTTTAACATTTATGGTATTAATTATATTTGACAGGGAAATTCTTACTTAGGTCCCTTTATTGAAACATATCAGTTAAAACAGTTTGTAACACTTCTTTCATAAGAACATGCTTATTTGTGTGTACACTGACACACTTGTTCTCTGTGAAATAAATTGATAAAGAACTTGTAGAAATCTCTTATTACATGTAACCAACTGAACTCAGATTGGTTAAGGACTTGTCTAGATTCACATATCTTTTTAGTAACAAAATTACAAAAAGACAGCTCAGAAAAAGTGTGAGCTATACATCTTTTCATTGTTATAAGGACATCTCTGTTAGGAACAAAATTAATTATTTTGATCACTGGTGTCAAAGCTAGAACACGTCTTGATTAACACATGCAACAAGCCTACTTCATAAAAAATCCCCTCATTAAGAATGTTTGCTTTAGATTTCATTTATCATAAATCGAATATAAGATTCAGAGAATGCCAGACCCCATTTGTAAGGAGTTAAAAATGCTATTAACTGCTAGAAACACTTCTGATAGTCTTCAAATCTCTGTGTGCTGTGATTCAGTGATTTTTAAATATCATTTTCTAAGGCAATGCTGTTTGTTAGTATAGTCCAGGGCAACAGGATTAAATCCAAGTCTGAACACACAGTGGATTTTGTGGTCTGTTTAGAGCTGTAAATGGTTTACTTTGCTGAATTGTCTATTACAATTCACTTATTTTTAATTATTTGCCATTTTAATTATGAATGATATACATGTTCCTGAATCTCTACATGTAGAATAAGTTTTGGCTTTATATTCTTTAACTATATAATTTAAGTAACCTCAGCATTCTGCTAGAATTAATATAATAGAATAAATTGGTCCCAACCAAACACAAATAGCTGTCTTTGATACATCAGAAAAGTACATTTGAAAGATCAGGACCACTGAATTATTTTAAGATTTGTTCGTTGAGTTGACTTATTGTGATGTCCTCCTTGATACCTATTTTAAACAGTGCTTTCTTCTTCTGTGTAGTAGATATTGCATCACTTATACTGTTCTCATTGCTTTCTCTTTCTGACATTCCTATATCTCAGTGTTAAAGCCACACAGTTGGAGTCTCTGATAAGTATATTAATGCCAAATAGGGAGACGTGAGTAAATAAAAATACTTAACAAAATGGAAACAAACATAAATGGATTTTTTTCAAGTTTGAAACGTGTGGGTCTCTTGTATTAGGTGTGCTGTCACGTATTCAATAACTAGATGAAAACAAAGTATTTTTTCTTTCACCACTGAAATACCATTGTGTTTTCTATTCTAAATTTCCTTCTAATGGCATTTACTGTCCTTTAGGAATTACTTTCTTTTACATGTTAATCTAGATACTGTATTTTTCAAGCTTTGTCATCCTTTTAAGAATGGCAAAAATTTGTAAGTTAATTGCTTGAGAATGAACTGTGGCGTTATGCACATTTTCTGATAGCTGCTGTTAAAGATGGAATGATAATGCTTTTCCTGCCACCATAAGAAATGTGGTCACCTCAGGACAAGCACTGAGTCATACTTCTGGGACCAGTAGGAAAAGTTCACATCATTGGCAGCCACCCGGGCTCTTCATGTTCCATGACAAATGGCAAACGGGCACATAGTGTAACTGAAGTGTTTCTCAAATGTCTAAGTCCCAGGAAAATTAATGTTAAGGAGTGTAAAACTTAATTCTGTGACTGCTTTTGAACCAGCAGTTTTGAGTTATTAATTTAGTTATGCTTGTTTCACAAATTTATAATTGTGTTTTAACTAAATTTATATTATAACTTGAAATGGTAAAACTAAAGCACCTTGTATAGTGAAGAGCTAAAGAATTAGATCTTGTTCCTATATTTTTTTTGTCTGTTAACCCATCTCAGCAACTCAGATAACACTGGAATATGACCGTAAATGTTTTTTTACTATATGTTGGTCATAGATACACAGCTATTAAATTAACCTAGAAAATTTTGGACTTACATAAAAGTATTTATGCAGTTATGTACAACAGTAGTAGAATAATAGAAAACTTAATTGATTACCCTCATAAATACCAATAAAGTTTGGTACCAAAAACTGCCCACTTCCACCTACTCAAATAAACAACCTTAAAGCATAAATTCTATTTTAGAGTATTTTACTAATATTATGTGTTAGTACAATTAAAATAAGCACCTTATTAAAATAAAACCTTTAATTGAATCTCTTTGTTAATGTACATCTTCAAGGCACCTTACATTTTTTATGCAGAAGTTAATTGTATGTATATCCTTCAAATGAAAGGAAGTTTGTTTTAGAGACATTTTTCTCTTTTTGTAGTTTTACTTGAAACATGTAATTTGCTAAGTATATCAGAGCTAATTCTGTATGGTTGGGTAGTATTTTTATTTGTCCGTGGGCCGTTGAGTTTTTTAATAGTAAAATACAACATATGTTGCCTACATAATTAGGTATTTTTAAAAGTTGCTCTGAGAACATTGGAATCTAACATGAAAACCTTTTGGGATAGTTCAGTTATTTTTCCCCTCAGGTAATCAGAATGTCCCCATTCTAAATTAAAGTTTTGACAGAATATTTTTTTTACCATTTAATCACATTAACTTAAACTCCTGCAAGGCCTGTCCACCATCACCATTGTATAACCACCTCCAGTAATCTACTCAGTGGTCACTGTATTACACAGTCTATTCCAGTAGTCACTTTATTACAGTGGCAAAAATGTAGACTTTGAAGCTAAATATACCTAGATTTAAATTCTAGTTTTGCTACTTATTGATTGTTTGGATTTGAGCATATAATAACCATTTTCTCCTTTTTAAAATGAGGACATAACAACACCTCCCCTAAAGACCATTGAGATTTAAATGAAGTAATCTATGCAAATGATATACTGATTATTGGTACTTACTAGGTTCTAACATTGGCTGTTATTATTACCACCACTAATACCACCTATAAAAGAGGGTTGTAGTCTGAGAGTGCTAATATATGCAAAGATCATAGTAGAAACTGGAAAAGTATTGGTTATTATTGTTACCACTAACAACACAAAGTCACCACGCTAGCCTACAAATAATTTATTACTGTAATTGATGCTGAATGTAAATCATCAAGTATTTTTTGAGCTACTTCAATTTAATTTTACTGAAATAATAAATGAATTTTAAGTATAATGAAGCTGGAAAACAAGATTACTGAGAAGATAAAAATAAAGATTCCATAAACAGTTTACATTTGAGTCAGAATCAAGACTCTGCCAGGAACGGACCATTCAGTTCAACATGGCTTACTCATACAAAAATTTCTGTTTATATGCCTCATGCTTTAATATACTTGAATTTAAAGTCATACTTCTGAAATGTAGAGCTTCACATATTTTCATATGGCGAAAATATAGTATTTAAGTCAGACTTAGCAATGTCTGAGTTTCAAAAGACTTTCAGAGTTGTATCTGGCACATTTATACAATAACTATTTTTGAATGAACTAATGAGTAAAATCACCTCAATAAATAAAAAGTGATCTAAGATAAGTACTGCTCTTAACTTCTGTTTCATATGTAAATTTAGCTACAGCGCAAAGAATATTTTTCTTCCACCCTTTTAAAGATTAAGAAAGATAAATTTTTATTTAATCTCAGGGCAGAGACTTTCTTTTTATTGGTTTGTGTAAATTAAGTATTTTATCGAAAGCTTTTCTTTTATGAACTAGAGTTCAAATGTTGCGTGAATAAAACCCAAGTCAAAATATATAAAGAAAATATTTTAAAATGAATAAATGTTCTTAATTGTTTTGGGGCAACCTTACTTAAATTTGGGGGGGTCATTATGAATGATAAGAAAGAGTAGATGAAAGACTTTTAAACTTTTAGGTGTTTTAGTCACTTCTTTCTTCCTTAGGTCTTTACAAGTGTTTTTATAGTAGTAGAAGCATGCAAATACATTTTAAAATCTTTTAGTGCTTCTTTTTAAGAACACTCTGGAATTTAAACCTACAGCTATACCTTGTTCAAGCTAGTGTCTTTTGGCCAAGATGTATCTTTTCTAAGCAGTGATTTGCTGAATTAGGGGTTCTCTAATAAGCCAGGATGTTAGTAATACTAACAGAATGATGAGCTTAGAAAAGTAGGTTAAGAATTGTCCACTAAAAGGATAGTCCAGTAGCAGGAATCTTAAGTGTTCAGTTCAGTTCAGTTATTTAGTCATGTCTGACTCTTTGCTACCCCATGGACTGCAGCACACCAGGCCTCCCTGTCCATCACCAACTGCCGGACTCTACCCAAACCCATGTCCTTTGAGCCGGTGATGCCATCCAACCATCTCATCCTCTGTCGTCCCCTTCTCCTCCTGCCCTCAATCTTTTCCAGCATCAGGGTCTTTTCAAATGAGTCAGCTCTTGACGAAAGCCTCTTGATGAGCCTCTTGATGAAAGTGAAAGAGGAGAGTGAAAAAGTTGGCTTAAAGCTCAACATTCAGAAAACTAAGATCATGGCGTTCAGTCTCATCACTTCATGGCAAATAGATGGGGAAACAGTGGAAACAGTGGCTGACTTTATTTTTCTGCGCTCCCAAATCACTGCGAATGGTGATTGCAGCCATGAACTTAAAAGACGCTTACTCCTTGGAAGGAAAGTTATGACCAACCTAGACAGCATATTAAAAAGCAGAGACATTACTTTGCCAACAAAGGTCCGTCTAGTCAAGGCTATGGTTTTTCCTGTGGTCATGTATGGATGTGAGAGTTGGACTGTGAAGAAAGCTGAGCGCCGAAGAATTGATGCTTTTGAACTGTGGTGTTGGAGAAGACTCTTGAGAGTCCCTTGGACTACAAGGAGATCCAACCAGTCCATCCTAAAGGAGATCGGTCCTGGGTGTTCATTGGTAGGGCTGATGTTGAAGCTGAAACTCCAGTACTTTGGCTGCCTGATGCGAAGAGCTGACTCATTTGAAAAGTCCCTGATGCTGGGAAGGATTGAGGGCAGGAGGAGAAGGGGATGACAGAGGATGAGATGGTTGGATGGCATCACCGGCTCAATGGACATGGGTTTGGGTAGACTCCGGGAGTTGGTGATGGACAGGGAGGCCTGGCGTACTGCGGTTCATTGGGTCGCAAAGAGTCGGACACGACTGAGCAACTGAACTGAACTGAGCTTTAAGCCAACTTTTTCACTCTCCTTTCACTTTCATCAAGAGGCTCTTTAGTTCTTCTTCGCTTTCTGCCATAAGGGTGGTATCATCTGCATATCTGAGGTTATTGATATTTCTCTTGGCAATCTTGATTCCAGCTTGTGCTTTCTCCAGCCCAGCATTTCTTATGATGTACTCTGCATATAAGTTAAATAAGCAGGGTGACAATATACAGCCTTGACATACTCCTTTTCCTATTTGGAACCAGTTTGTTGTTCCATGTCCAGTTCTAACTGTTGCTTCCTGACCTGCATACAGGTTTCTCAAGAGGCAGGTCAGGTCTGGTATTCCCATCTCTTTCAGAATTTTCCAGTTTATTGTGATCCACACAGTTAAAGGCTTTGGCATAGTCTTAAGTGTAGATAGCAACAGTTTGACTTTTTATATTAAGGTCAAAAATAGAGGGTTTTAAAATTGGAAATAACATGCTCATATTTCTCGATAATTATCTAACTCTATAAGCACTTAAGGTGATAGCACAAACTACTAAGATCTGACTTAGAGATAATTCATTTTGACCTTTTTCAAAGCCAGAAAAATACCACTTGTGGGTTCACAGACTCTGATATATAATAAATACCTATTTCCTTTTCCTTAGTTTCTGACTGGAAGCACTGAAAAGTCTTGGAATTTCCTAAGTGAGGGGATTAATAAAGGTGTCTTGTTATTTTAATGAGGTGATTTTTGGACTACACCCAAGAATGTGTGACTGATGAGCCTAAATTTCTCTCTCTGAGGAGAGAGCTTGGAAGTGCCTTTGCCCTTTGCTGGTACCTTGCCTTGTGCATATCTTCTGTTTGGCTGTTCTCGAGTTGTATCCTTTTATAATAATGGTAGTCTGGTTAGTGAAATGTTTCTTTTATGTGAGCTGTTCTAGCAAATTAATGAAACCTGAGTATGGGTTTGTGGGAACCTTTGATTCATAGCCAGTTGATCAGAAGTAGAGGTAATGGTACTGAAACGCACTTGGGTCCACTCTCCCACCATGCAGCAAAGGCAGTCTACTGGCACCTGGTTGTGGTGACTGAGCATACAGCATTTATTGAAAGGGCACCAAGCAAGGAGAATGAGCAACTCATGCTCAAAAGATTGTACTCCCTTATGACCTTCAGGAAAGGGTTTTAAAGGCAACATTTAAGGTGAGGGTTATAGGGTGTATGACTTTCTTCTGATGGGTTGGTGGTGATATTTTGGGAATCTTAATCATCAGCCTAGTTCCAACCAGTTTGGGATCTGTGTGCTTGTTTAGCATGTAGTCCCCATCCTCTACCTGGCATGTGGATGTCTTTGTTTCTGCAGAACAACTCAAAGATTTGTGTCTGATTGTTATGTATATCCCTTGAGGAGGAACTAGTACCCTGTTATATCCCTGAACTTTTGTTTAAGCTATTATTTTCTTGCTTGACAGCTTTTCCTATGTTTCTGCATTTACTCACTTCCCTAATTAGTAACTGTTTGAGCCTGTTCTTTGAGAATCAGAAAGGCCCAAGAGACTAAAGCCTTTTTGTACAAACAAGAAACCCAGAGGGGTTTTTGTGCCTGGGAGGGACCTTCAGGGTCTTGCTCTATTTCAGTAACAATCTGGGCTTGTGGTTGGCATCCTGAGTTAGAGGGGATCCTTGGACCCTCCAGTTTGTAACTGGTGGGTCATAAGCACAAATAACCTGGGCTTTCTGATAGTGTCAGAGTTGACTTGAATTATCAGACACCCTCCTGGTTTTAAAGGAGTAGATTTCTACTCTTATAGCAAAAAGCTCAAAAAGAAGGCTGCCACATTCATTCACTTGTGTAACTTTTTACTATCCTATATATGACTGTACAGGTATGTATTACCCAACCTGCACGGATCTATGTGGTGTCCTTGGATAAGTAAGGATATGGAGTTGAAACCTAGAGCAAATAAAGGGAAATTTCATAAACTTTCTGGTTTTGCTTATCTAAAATTGAGAATATTAGAATAAATCATTAATATTTTAGAATGGTTTAGTTTATGTTCATTTTCAGTTTGGGTAATTGAATGCTTATGCCAAAGACTATGTTTGGACTTATGATGATACTTAACAGGCTTAATAATTATAAAGAAAACTTATGTTTATGATTTTTCTAATTTATTTCTAATCTAGTAACTAATCTGAAATTTAAATGGCAAATGACTACAAATAAATTTACTATAAATTACTCTATCTTACAAATAAAAATCCATTTTTTTACTATTCTGGAACATGCAAATATTTGACATGTAGTTAGCTCCAAAATATTTATACAAAAACAAGAGATCATATTAAAATTATAGGCATTTAAATTTTTATACTTATTTGACATAATTTAATTTTTTTGTGCTTGATTTACCATCTTGATTATGTTTACGACATAATTTTTAAATTAATCTCTTGAATCCAGCTCACAACTGAGTATTTCAATCATCAAACTTGTAAACATATAAAAAAAGGAAGAGCTGGGAAAACCTGGAAAAAGAAAATCAATAAAGTGGGATTAACTTTACTAGATATGAAAACATTATAAAGCTTCTCTAATAAAAACAACTTGATGTTGACCCATAGACAGACAAATATACCAGTGGAATAGAATATAAAGCCCAGAACTAGATGTCAGCACATACAGAAATTTACTGTATGATAAAGGTAAACTTAGGTCCTTAACCTCCTACCATACCCAAGATGGTTTTGAGATCTAAATGTAAAAAATGAAACTGCAAGAGTACTAGAAAAACCCGATTTTAATAGCGGTCTCCATTTTTTAAAGAAAATTTCCACACAATAGAAAAATTTCCTTTTAAAATGATACCTTCTTCTCATTTTGCAAATATGATCAGTTGCAGATAACAGTCATAGGGAATATCTGTTCTCCTGTGCTCTCAATCTTATCATCCAGTATATGGATTCTTTTATTAAAAAAATCACTGTCAGTTCATACTGATATTATGTAAGAATAGATTCACTCTCAGTGACCATAATATGTTTATATACATTATCAATTCTCTCCTCAATTTTCTCCTGTGAACCTTAGTATGAATTTATCTAACTATAAAATATCAGTGGCAATTCAGATTTCGTGATGGTGAGACAGGGAAAGTATTTTAAACTCTACTTGTGACTATGACTGATGAGTGTAAATTTCAGTTATAGAGAAAAATGAGTTAACTGGTTCATTACATAAGGATTTTAGAAGGAGAAAATCTCATAAAATTTTTAAAAAACTCACAAAACGAATTTTAAATCTGTTGAATTTTGAAACAAAAGATATTTATTAGGTAAACATGTATTAAATACTTTCTGTTCTGGAAGTATAAAAATAGCATATAATACCAAAGCTGGTCCTGCTAAGTATATGGAGTTAAATGTATAATCTTAATTCTAAATAAAGGTTATTATATTGACTCCAGTATATGAGTTTCCATGCTATATACAGCTGCTATATATTTCACTTAAACCACATGCTACTTGTCAGAACAAATGGTAAACTGGTACATTAAAGAAAAACTGCTTCCAGAAAATAGCATTATGTAACATACTATTCCTCCTGGAGAAGGAAATGGCAACCCACTCCAGTATTCTTGCCTGGGAAATCCCATGGACCGAGGAGCCTAGTGGGCTACATACAGTCCATGGGATCGCAAAGATTTGGACATGACTTAGTGACTGAGCAAGAACACACAAACAAAAAAACATACTATTCCTCATAAAATCTTCCATAGTAGCTTCTATATTCATAAATAGAAACATGCAACAATATGTACATAATGCAAACTAGATTTCAAGAAGAGCTTAATTAGTTGAAAGAATCAGTTGATAAATCCTCAATCATGTAAATAATTCACATGGATAGGTTTGTTTCTGGATTCTGTTTTTTGGGTTCATGTATTTCCTATTCAGTGCAGTTTTGAATTAATGTTGCTTTATAGAATGTTTACTATCTGAATGACAAGTCCTCCCCCCAGCACCATGTTATGCTGTTTCAGATATTTCTTGCTTATTGCTCACTTTTCTTTTTATATGAAATTTGGGTTCAGTTTGTCAGGTCAAACAAAACAACATCCTGTTAGGATTTTGACTGAAATTGAATTGAATAGGTTAATTTTTGGAAAATTTACATCTACTCACTCTTGGGTATTTTCATCCTGGAATGTGTGTGTCCTTCTTTATTTGCTTGGATATTCTTTTATATCCTTCCATGAAATTTGTAAGCTTTAAAAAAATTGAGTGTTGGCTACATTTTTTGTTAGGTTTTTTTCTTAGCTACTTTGTGTTTATTCCTATGTGAATGGAATTTTTTTCATTATATTTTCTAATTGGTTTTCCTCTGTATCGTTCAGTTCAGTTCAGTCGCTAAGTCGTGTCCGGCTATTTACGACTCCATGGACTGCAGCACGCCAGGCCTCCCTGTCCATCACCAACTCCTGGAGTCCACCCAAACCCATGTTCATTGAGCCTGTGATGCCATCCAACCGTCTCATCCTCTGTCGTCCCCTTCTCCTCTCACCTTCAATATTTCCCAGCATCAGAGTCTTTTCAAATGAGTTAGTTCTTTGCATCAGGACACCAAAGTATTGGAGTTTCAGCTTCAACATCAGTCCTTCCAATGAATATTCAGGACTGATTTCCTTTAGGATGGACTGGTTGGATCTCCTTGCAGTCCAAGGGACTCTCAAGAGTCTTCTCCAACACCACGGTTCAAAAACATCAATTCCCAATCCTGAACCCCCCTCCGATGTGTACACCCATGGCGGAGGCATGTTGATGTATGGCAAAACCAGTACAATATTATAAAGTGAAAAAAAAATACTAATAAATAAATATAAATAAATAAATAAAAAACATGCAAAGCAAAAAAAAAAAAAGCATCAGTCTTCGGCGCTCAGCTTTCTTCACAGTCCAACTCTCCCATCCATACATGACTACTAGAAAAACCATAGCCTTGACTAGATGGCCCTTTATTGGCAAAGTAATGTCTCTGCTTTTTAATACGCTGTCTATGTTGGTCATACCTTTTCTTCCAAGGAGTAAGCGTCTTCAGTGTCATGGCTGCAGTCACCATCTGCAGTGATTTTGGAACTGAAAAAAATAAAGTCACCCACTGTTTCCACTGTTTCCCCATCTATTTGCCATGAAATGATGGAACCAGATGCCATGATCTTTGTTTTCTGAATGCTGAGCTTTAACCCAACTTTTTCACTCTCCTCTTTCACTTTCATCAAGAGGCTCTTTAGTTCTTCTTTGCTTTCTGCCATAAGGGTGGTATCATCTGCATATCTGAGGTTATTGATATTTCTCCCTGCAATTTTGATTCTAGCTTGTGCTTCATCCAGCCCAGAGTTTCTCATGATGTACTCTGCATATAAGTTAAATAAGCAGGGTGACAATATGCAGCCTTGACGTACTCCTTTTCCTAATTGGAACCAGTCTGTTGTTCCATGTCGATTTCTAACTGTTGCTTCCTGAGCTGCATACAGATTTCTCAAGAGGCAGGTCAGGTGGTCTGGTATTCCCATCTCTTTCAGAATTTTCCATAGTTTGTGGTGATCCACCTAGTCAAAGGCTTTGGCATTGTCAATAAAGCAGAAATTGATGTTTTTCTGGAACTCTCTTGCTTTTTCCATGATCCAGCGGATGTTGGCAATTTGATCTCTGGTTCCTCTGCCTTTGCTAAATCTAGCTTGAACATCTGGAAGTTCACAGTTCACATACTGCTGAAGCCTGGCTTGGAGAATTTTGAGCATTACTTTACTAGCGTGTGAGATGAGTGCAATTGTGTGGTAGTTTGAGCATTCTTTGGCATTGCCTTTCTTTGGGATTAGAATGACAACTGACCTTTTCCAGTCCTGTGGCCACTGCAGAGTTTTCCAAATTTGCTGGCATATTGAGTGCAGCACTTTCACAACATCATCTTCCAGGATTTGAAATAGCTCAACTGGAATTCTATCACCTCCACTAGCTTTGTTCGTAGTGATGCTTCCTAAGGCCCGCTTGACTTCACATTCCAGGATGTCTGGCTCTAGGTCAGTGATCACTCCATCGTGATTATCTTGGTCATGAAGATTTTTTTTGTACAGTTCTTCTGTGTATTCTTGCCACCTCTTCTTAATATCTACTGCTTCTGTTAGGTCCATACCATTTCTCTCCTTTATTGAGCCCATCTTTTCATGAAATGTTCCAGGGAAGTTATTGTATACTCATCTTATTTTTGGCCACTTTAACCAATTTGCTTATTCTAATAGTTTTTCAGTTGATTTTCTTGAATTTTCTAAGTAGACATATATAATATATATTCTAAATATATATTTTGATGGTTTTTCTTCTACTTTTTATTACCTTTTTGTGTTGGCTTGGGCTACTGCTCACAGTTGATTATTCTTATCCTTAAGGAGAATGTTTAAGTTTAACTTTTATGTTGATCATATGATTCTGAATTGTTCTAAATGTGTCTCTTTATTTAATAAGGTCTGGTAAACCAATACATTCACCTTTATACTTATACTTAAAAGTTTTAATTAAATAAATACCCCATATTTATGTAAATCATAACAATTGGCTTAGAAAAGTTAGTTTAAGGAAATGATTATTAGTGGTCTCTGGGGAAGACTAGAGCTCTCCTCAAGAAAATTAGTTACCAAGGGAACATTTCATGCAAAGATGGGCTCGATAAAGGACAGAAATGGTATGGACCTAACAGAAGCAGAAGATATTAAAAAGAGGTGGCAAGAATACACAGAAGAACTGTACAAAAAAGATCTTCACGACCAAGATAATCACAATGGTGTGATCCCTCACCTAGAGCCAGACATCCTGGAATATGAAGTCAAGTAGGCCTTAGAAAGCATCACTACGAACAAAGCTAGTGGAGGTGATGGAATTCCAGTTGAGCTATTCGAAATCCTGAAAGATGATGCTGTGAAAGTGCTGCACTCAATATGCCAGCAAATTTGGAAAACTTGGCAGTGTCCACAGGACTGGAAAAGGTCAGTTTTCATTCCAATCCCAAATAAAGGCAATGCCAAAGAATGCTCAAACTACAGCACAATTGCACTCATCTCACACGCTAGAAAAGTAATGCTCAAAATTCTCCAAGCCAGGCTTCAGCAATAGGTGAACCGTGAACTTCCTGATGTTCAAGCTGGTTTTAGAAAAGGCAGAGGAACCAGAGATCAAATTGCCAACATCCGCTGGATCATGGAAAAAGCAAGAGAGTTCCAGAAAAACATCTATTTCTGCTTTATTGACAATACCAAAGCCTTTGACTAGGTGGATCACAATAAACTGTGGAAAATTTTGAAAGAGATGGGAATACCAGACCACCTAACCTGCCTCTAGAGAAACCTATATGCAGGTCAGGAAGCAACAGTTACAACTGGACATGGAACAACAGACTGGTTGCAATTAGGAAAACGAGTATGTCAAGGCTATGTATTGTCACCCTGCTTATTTAACTTATATGCAGAGTACATCATGAGAAATGCTGGGCTGGAAGAAGCACAAGCTGGAATCAAGATTGCTGGGAGAAATATCAATAACCTCAGATATGCAGACGACACCACCCTTATGGCAGAAAGTGAAGAGGAACTAAAAAGCCTCTTGATGAAAGTGAAAGTGGAGAGTGAAAAAGTTGGCTTAAAGGTCAACATTCAGAAAACGAAGATCATGGCATCTGGCCCCATCCCTTCATGGGAAATAGATGGGGAAACAATGTCAGACTTTATTTTGGGGGGGCTCCAAAATCACTGCAGATGTTGACTGCAGCCATGAAATTAAAAGACACTCCTTGGAAGAAAAGTTATGACCAACCTAGATAGCATATTGAAAAGCAGAGACATTACTTTGCCAACAAAGTTCCGTCTAGTCAAGGCTATGGTTTTTCCTGTGGTCACGTGTGGATGTGAGAGTTGGACTGTGAAGAAAGCTGAGCGCCAAAGAATTGATGTTTTTGAACTGTGGTGTTGGAGAAGACTCTTGAGAGTCCCTTGGACTGCAAGGAGATCCAACCAGTCCATTCTGAAGGAGATCAGCCCTGGGTGTTCTTTGGAAGGAATGATGCTAAAGCTGAAACTCCAGTAGTTTGGCCACCTCATGCGAAGAGTTGACTCATTGGAAAAGACTCTGCTGCTGGGAGGGATTGGGGGCAGGAGAAGAAGGGGACGACAGAGGATGAGATGGCTGTATGGCATCACCGATTCGATGGAGGTGATTTTGAGTGAACTCCAGGAGTTGGTGATAGACAGGGAGGCCTGGCATGGTGCGATTCATGGGGTCACAAAGAGTCGGACATGACTGAGCAACTGAACTGAACTGAACTGAGGCTTATGGATTTAGCTACCTGTCTTCTAGGAAGCAAATGTATGTTGAGGAAGATTTTTACTTATGTAACTTAGTTTATCAAGTAACTTGCTTTCATATTTTATAATAAAAATATAATTTTAGAGAATGTAAAAATTCTCTTTTAAGTCTCTTTCAGTTTATTTTTATGTACTGATGATGTCATTAACATTTTAATTATTGAACCATTAGGGCATCTGCACCCATTATTGTTTATACATTTCCTGAAAGCTTTGTTGTGTTTCTCTGAAATGCATGAAGGGCTTGCCTGGTAGCTCAGTTGGTAAAGAATCTGCCTGTCTGAAGCAAGCCTCTGTGAATGAAGAAGTGAAGACATGAAACCATTGAACCACTCCCTGTTGGACCAAAGAGTATTCCATTGTTTCTGATCTTCATCTTCATTCCTTCCTGTCAAGACAAGAAGAAATGGGAGTAGGAGCTTAAGTGTCATGTGTCTCTTTAGTTTATAGAGGTAGTGATTTAAAATACAAGTGTACAGTCTTGAGGTCTTCCACATATCCAAGGAATATTAATCTGTTGCTAATATAAGGTGTATTTTTAAAAAACAGAAGGTAAGTGTTGTCTGTGTAATCCTCCTTTTCTTTTCTTAAAGATCAAAATGTGTAAGAAGTCTAAATTGAAAAGTTTCATTGGTTTTGCTCCTCTTGGTAATACTTTCACTTTTGTGGCTTTACCAGGTCATAGTCACAGAGTAACACTCCTCTTCCTATTTGACAGACTATGAGAGCTTTTAATTGCGGAACATTAGTACAAGTTTATTATTTTTAAAATAAATCTAAGAGCCATAAGATATTTTGAAGCACATGTAAACCTGTAGTTCATATTGTAGTCTTAAAAAATTATATGAAGATTTAAATGAAGGATAAATAAATAAATCTTATTTCAGAAGAAATGCCCCTAATTTAGGTATTCATTAGCTTGCACCAGATTGAACTCATTAAAGTTTACCTCAGGGCTGGAATGTACTGTATGTATTGAAGAGAAAATGCCATAGTAAAGCATGTGGGCCATGTTTCCTTGCAGAGAGGACCAGTTTCTTCAGATTAGCTGTATTCTCTTTCCTATGGTAGTCTTTTAAGTCATTTGTTAATTTCTTTTTCTTGTTGTATCCTTACAAGATAATCACCAGCTGCATGCCCCTCCTGTTCAAGCAGAAATAATTTTTTCTCCTCCTTTTTGGGATTTTAGGTTTGGGGTTGCTATGAAAAGTAATGAAATCAGCTTTTGACATGATTCAGTTTCAGATAGGAATGCACAGTTTTATTTTGAACTCTTTACCTTTTTTTGGTTTAATATTATTTAATATTAATATTAAATATTATTGTTTTAAATATTATTTAATATTTAACAGCACTGGACGTCAGGATCAAAGTGCTTTTTTTCATTACCAGAAGTGTCCAAAACTTTAACAGGAACTTAAAGTTGCCTTTATCATTATTCCATGAACCACACTCTTCCTAAATGACTTTAATCTGTGATGCTATAGCCAAAGAATACATTTCTTGGGAAGTTGCTGACAATAAAAGATGTAATTATAGCTTTTCCTGCATTGTTACATATCTTAGTATAATTCATATTTCCTTTCTTGAAATGAAAAATTCATATTCACCATAGGTTCCTTCAAGACTTTTTCCATTTCTGGAAAAATACCTTGAATTCCAGTTGGCTGTTAAAAGTTATGAGTAGTGAATTATTGCCTTTGAGAAAGGAACAGTTTTGACGCATGTCTGCCAGTATTTCTGTAGCTTTCACCAGGGTTGTTTGTAATGCTTATCACAGTTAGTTTTATTTTGTATATTTATAGCATTTGCAAAAGAGTTCAGGAAATAGCTTAGTTTGTGGCTGCTCAAGATGATCCTTGGTAAGCACTTGGTTCCTTTCACAGGTTGATTTACAGCTGTCTGGAGTATAGGCCTGTGCTGCAGTCAGTGGTAGCATATTTATATATATGCAAATCTTGCTTCCCTCAGGGTCTTTTTACTGAAATTAACCAATGGAGAGATTTGGGATTGAATTGAAATAAAAGCTTGCTAAAAGGATTGTTTGCACAGCTGCTTTTAGGCAGTGACCAAAGTCTCTCAGGAGAGTGAGTGAATACACTCTTGTTGGAGCAAACTCAGAAGTTTTTGAGTTGTGCTTTGCATAATATAAAGTCATTAATATGTTGAATCTTTGCCCTTGCTCTAACCTCCCCCAGCCCTCACATTCCCCCCATCCTGCCCCGCCTTTTCCTTAGTCTCCTTTCCTTAGAAGAGCTGATTGTTTATTCTTTGTGTCCTGTGGAGGTAATTTTTTAAAAAAAATTATGGTCTCGTGTGACATCAGTGTATAGTGATCTAAAGTTAAATTTCATGTTAGACAATTTTTAAATCGTGAGAACTGAATGAAATGATGTCCATGCATCTTTATCTTATAAATTGCTGTCTATGAAACTAGGGTTTTGAGTAGTAATTTAATCAAAGGAATCAGAGAACATTAAGCTCCATTAACTATTGGGTTGCCAACAATATGGATCTAGGATTAAATTATGACTTGGAACTTTGCAAATGTCATCTAAAAGTTAATTCTTAAATTCCTGGCAGGCACTTGCCATCTGCTAAGAAACAGATGTGGTGGAGGTTAATTTGTGACTAAAGAAGCAATGTTGTCTCTGCGGTAAGGAGTGAGGGTAAGATTAAAAAAAAGCAGGTCTATCAAATTATTTCCTTTACTCAATATTTAGCCAAGTCCCTGACATGCTCCCTCCATCTCCCTTCTCCCTTCTCCCTTCTCTCTCTGTTCTCTTCTCTCCCTCCCTGTCTCCTGGCTCCCCTCTTTTCTCTCATTCATATGCATCTCTGTAGAACTTTATTCTCCTTCCTTTCTAATTTATTAGTATTTCTGATTCTGGTCCCCAGTTAGGAATTTGGCATCTGGAGGGAACAAAGTGCTCACTAACACTGTTTTTTTTTCCAGTTTGTTAAAAGGAGGAACCACACTTCCCTAACCAATGGTGATTGCAGTAGAATGTTATCACAGTGAGAGAGAATTTTAATTGTAATAAGCAGAGAGGAATTATGAGAAATATTAGAAGATTCTCATATCCTTGGAGCTCTTTGAGAAATGCTTAATGATAATGAAACCAAGCAGGACCCTGTGGGGCCCTCTCCAGTACAAATCCTTTGTGTCTTCCCTTTCTTATTTGTAGGAAATGAGCTTCATTCAGCCCCCTAGACTTTCCTTGAGTTCCAAAGGGTAGTTTCAAAGAGTTGCTAATCAGTGAAGTGAGGGAATGCAGAGACAAAGGGGGAGCCCTCAAGAAATTATAGCACAGCAATGAAAGATGGGTCCTGGTTCCTTCTCAAAGGATATACACAGCCATATATCTCTTGAGTTCTTCTACGGAAGCTAAAGCCCAACCCCACCCCCCCACCCCCCGGGTGGAGAATGGAAACCAGACTGAGCACATGACTTTTCCTGGAGCACCACCCTTTATGTTACCACCAAATAATCAGAAGAAAGTCACACACCCTGCAGCCTTCACCCCCAATTTTGCCTATAAAAACTTGTCCCTGAGGTGTTGAGGGACAGGGAAGCTGGACACGCTGCAGTCCCTGGGGTCGCAAAGAGTGGGACAGGACATGGCAACTGAACAACAACAGCTGTACCTGGTTAATACTAATTGCAAATAAGATTGATCCAAAAAAAAAACTTCCCCCTGAAAACCATCTGGGAGTTCCAGTTTTTTAACACCTGTTCTCCTTACTTAGCCCTACAATAAACCTCTCTGCTCCAAACCCCAAAACACAAACTTGGATTGGATACCAATAAGGAATAAAAGTTTGTATTGTTTGTTGTTTCTTTATTAAAAAAAAACAAAACTTGCACTGCATTCTTTTATAATTGATGATAATACTGTGAAGGATGAGAATAATTTAAGCTGGTGAGTTTCTCCCTGGATTTCATATTTTGGAAAATTAGGACGTTTTCTAAATACCAATCTTAAAAGATGCAGTTAGGGATTTATTTGAATAAACATAATTTCGATTAGTTTTGAATATCTTTTTTTCTTTCCACTTGGTTAAAATAATTTGTCTAGGTTACAGTATGAGAATTTGTTACTGTGTGGTTTATAAGTTTATGGTGAATATTTGTTGATCTGTGAGTATCATAATAAATATATTTCCTAATTAGGACTGGTAAGCCTATAAATGCTTCCCTGGTGGCTCAGATGGTAAAGAATCTGCCTGCACTGCAGGAGACCCTGGGTTGGGAAGATCCCCTGGAGAAGGGAATGGCTACTCACTCCAGTGTTCTTGCCTGGATAATTCCATGGACAAAGGAGCCTGGTGGGCTACAGTCCATGACGTTGCAAAAAGTCATGACTGAGTGACTAAGCACAGCACAGCACAGCAGCCCACTTGTGTCTGTTTATGTGTATTGCCAGTCATCCTTATTGTCCTATTTGATAATGACCTCATCACTTATTGAAAAAGTCTTCTCTTTTTGCATCTGACAAGCTTGGCTGTAGTAATGGCTATTGTTATTTGGGACCTTGTTAAAAATACACAATCTCGGCCCCCACCCTACAGCAACTGAATCAGAATCTTGAGTTTAATCAGCTCCCTAGATCTTTTATATGCACATGAAGTTTGAGAAGCAATGAAAAACTGACATTGTTTTGCGTTATAGTTATAGAATTATCTTGAGAAGGTCTTATGAATTTTAGGGGAAAAAAGTCAGCCCCTCCAAATAGCCTGTTGTCCTAGGTAAAGTAAAATTTACATATAGGCAAATAAAAATATCGAGCTTTTAGTAAAATTGTATGATATTATGTATTGATTCTGCTACATAAAGGAACACATATATAAAATTCAATATCAGAATTTATGTTTTTAACAGACAACCCAGAAATGACTAGATTCTTTTAATCTTGGAAATAAATCCTTATGAATACATTTTAGCTTTGTGTTAAAGGTCAAAATTCATAGCTTTTAAAATTTCAATATTCAGTAAAACTAAATGATACAAACATTAAATGGAAGGTAAATGTTGACTGAAAATTTGTCGTTGCTCAGTCACTAAGTTGTGTCTGACTCTTTGTGACTTCCCTGTCCTTCACTATCTTCCAGAGTTTGTTCAGATTCATGTCCCTTGAGGCAGTGATGCTATCTAACCGTCTCATCCTCTGCCAGCCTCTTCTCCTTTTGCTTTTAGTCTTTCCCAGCATCAGGACCTTTTCCAATGAGTTGGCTCTTCGCATCAGGTGGCCAAAGTATTGGAGCGTCAACTTCAGCATCAGTCCTTCCAATGAATAATCAGGGTTGATTTCCTTTAGGATTGACTGGTTTGGTCTCCTTGTAGTTTAAGGGACTCTCAAGAGTCTTTTCCAGTACCACAATTCTAAGGCACTCAGCCTTCTTTAGGTTCCAACTCTCATATCAATACATGACGATTGGAAAAACAATAGTTTTGATTATATGGACCTTTGTTGACAAAGTGATGTCTCTGCTTTTTATACACTGTAGGTTTGTCATAGCTTTCCTTCCAAGGAGGAAGTGTCTTTTAATTTCATGACTGCAGTCACCATCTGCAGTGATTTTGGAGCCCAAGAAAATAAAATCTATCATTGCTTCCACTTTTCCCCATCTATTTGCCATGAAGTGATGGGACTGGATGCCATCATCTTAGTTTTTTGAATGTTGAGTTTCAGGGCTGCTTCTCTTTCAGCCTCATCAAAAGGCTTTTTAGTTCCTCTTCAATTTATGCCATTAGAGTGGAATCATATGTATATCTGATGTTGTTGATATTTTTCCTAACAATCTTAATCCCCACTTATGATTCATCCAGCCCAGCATTTCACATGATGTACTCTGCATATAAGTTAAATAAACAGGGTGACAGTGTATGACCTTATCATACTCCTTTCCCAATTTAGAACCTGTCAGTTGTTCCATGTAAGGTTGTAACTGTTGCTTCTTGGCTTGCATACAGGTTTCTCAGGCAACAGGCAAGGTGGTCTGGTATTCCCATCTCTTTAAGAATTTTCCACAGTTTGTTGTGATCCACACAGTCAAAGGCTTTAGCATGGTCAATGAAGCAGATGGTTTTTGGAAGTCCCTAGATTTTTCTATGATCCAACATATTTTAGCAATTTGATATCTGGTTCCTCTGCCTTTTCTTGTACATCTGGAAGTTTTCGGTTCATGTACTGCTGAAGCCTAGCTTGAAGGATTTTGAGCATAACCTTAATAGCATGCAAAATGAGTGCAAATGTCTGGTAGTTTGAACATTCTTTGGCACTGCCCTTCTTTGGGATTGGAATGAAAACTGACCTTTTCCAGTCTTGTGGCCACTGTTGAGTTTTCCAAATTTGCTGGCATATTGAATGCAGCATTTTAGCAGCATCATCTTTTGGCATTTGAAATAGCTCATCTGGAATTCCATCACCTCCACTTGAGCTTTGTTTGTAGTAATGTTTCCTAAGGCCCACTTGAATTCACACTCCGGAATGTCTGCATCTAGGGGAATGACCACACCATCATGGTTATCCAGGTCTTTAAGACCTTTTTTGTACAGTTCTGTGTATTCTTGCCACCATTCTTAATCTCTTCTGCTTCTCTTAGGTCATTACTATTTCTCTCCTTTATCATGCCCATCCTTGCATGAAATGTTCCTTTGATACCTCCAATTTTCTTGAAGAGATCTCCTGTCTTTCCCATTCTGTTGTTTTCCTCTACTTGGCATTGTTCATTTAAGAAAGCCTTCTTATTGCTCCTTGCTGTTCTCTGGAACTCTGCATTTGGTTGGGTCTATCTTTCCCTTTCTCCATTGCTTTTTGCTTATCTTCTTTCCTCAGCTATTTGTAAAGCCTGCAGGCACCACTTTGCCTTCTTGCACTTTCTATTTCTTTGGGATGGTTTTGGTCACTGCCTCGTCTACAGTGTTACAAATTTCTGTCCATAGTTCTTCAGGCACTCTTTCTACCAGGTCTAATCCCTTGAATCCATGTGTCACCTTCACTGTATAATGATTTAGACCATATGTGAATGGCCTAGTGGTTTTCCTTACTTTCCTTAATTAAAGTACAGGCTAGTAGCCGGCCAATCAGGGCAATGTATAGGCTAGGAGTCAGCCAATCAGGTCAACATATAGGTTCGGAGTTAGCCAATCAGAGCACAGTACAGACTAGAATTCAGCCAGTCATGGCAATGTACAGGCTGTTAATCAGCCAATCAGAGCAAAGTACAGACTAGATGGCAGTGAATCAGGGCAAAGTACAGGCTTGGAATCAGCCAATCAGGGCAGAATACAGCCTGTCTTTGTTCAGTTGCTAAGTGGTGTCCTACTCTTCATAACCCCATGGACTGCATCAAGCCAGGCTTCCCTGTCCTTCACTATCTCCCAGAGTTTGCTCAGATTCATGTCCATTGAGTCTGTGATGCTATCTAAGTATCTCATTCTCTCGCTCCCTTTCCCTCTTGCCTTCGATCTTTCCTAGCATCAGGGCCTTTTCCAGTGAGTCGACTCTTCACATCAGGTGGAGCTTCGTTGATTTACTTTAGGATTGACTGGTTTGATTTCCTCGCTGTCCAAGGGACTCTCAAGAGTCTTCTCTAGCACCAAGATTCAAAAGCATCAATTCTTCAGCCCTCAGCTTTCTTTATGGTCCAACTTTCACATTTGTACATGACTACTGGAAAAAACATAGCTTTGACTAGACAGACCTTTGTCCGCAAAGTGATGTCTCTGCTTTTTACATGCTGTTTAGGTTTGTCATAGCTTTCCTTCCAAGGAGGAAGTGTCTTTTAATTTCATGACTGCAGTCACCATCCACAGTGATTGTGGAGCCCAAGAAAATAAAATCTGTCACTGCTTACACTTTTTCCCTGTCTGTTTGTCTTGACGTGATAGGACCAGATGCCATGATCTTAGTTTTTCGTTGAGTTTTAAGTCAGCTTTTTCACTGTTCTCTTTCATCCTCATCAAGAGGCTCTTTATATACTCTTCACTTTCTGCCATTAGTGTGACATCACCTGTATTTCTGAGGTTGTTGATACTTCTTCTGTCAATCTTGATCCCAGCTTATGATTCAACCCAGCATTTTGCATGATGTTCTCTGCATATAAGTTAAATAAATAGGGTGATAGTATACAGCCTTGTTGTACTCCTTACCCAATTTTGAACCAGACATTTGTTCCATGTAAGGTTGTAACTGTTGTTTCTTGGTGCACATACAGTTTTCTTTGGAGACAGGTAAGGTAGTCGGGTATTCACATCTCTTTAAGAATTTTCCAGCATTTGTTGTGATCTACACAGCCTAAGGCTTTAGCGTAGTCCTTCCTCCAGTGGACCATGTTTTGTTGGAACTCTCTACTATGAACCTTCTGTCTTGGGTGGCCTTGCATGGCTTGGCTCATATCTTCATTGATTTACACAAGCCCCTTCTCCAGGACAAGGCTGTGACCCATGAAGGGGACTGAAAATTAAATTGAATATAATATTTTATAACCTGTTTTAGGAGTCATACCATATGTAAAACAGATAGCCAATGGGAATTTGCCCTATGAATCAGAGAACTTAAACAGTCTCTGTATCAACCTAGAGGGGTGGGATAGGGAGGGAAATGGGAGTGAGGTTCAAGAGGGAGGGGATATGTGTATACCTATGGCTGATTCATGTTGATGTTTGACAAAAAACAACAGAATTCTGTAAAGCAATTACCCTGCAATTAAAAATAAGTAAATTTAACAAAATGTTTTAAAACACCAAAGATTTCTTTTTGGCTTGAACCTGTCAAATTCTTGACTAGTTATTGTCTATTATAGACATTTATCGTGGCAATAAGTGTGTCAGTGTGTGTGTGTGTGTGTGTGTGTGTGTGTGTGTGTGTGTGTACCAGAGGCAGAGGGTGCACACAGTGAATTTGGAATGCTGTATAAGATTTGTAATTAGAGAAGCATCATACGAGATGTATTGAGATTAGGTTTACTAGTGGATGGTACCCTTTGTTTCTACAGTTATTACTTTAATGCTAGAGTTTTCTTTTGGGAAAGTTATTTCACTCAGAATTAATGATTTGCACAAGTTTAGATTAAAATGATCAGCTGTAACTTCTAAAGACAGTTTTTTACTTTCTATTACTATAGTGTTGTGTTTTTTGTTTTTTTTTTTTGAATCACCATTTTAAAAGATGTTTCTACTTTTATCGCATTTTTTCCCATTGATTTTTGGTTTGTTGTTCAGGTATAAATAACATAGGATAGGTTGTACTTCTAGGTTTTTTCCCCTTACTTTTTGTTACCAGGAGGAGACTAGGTGGTGGTACGGGGGGAGGAAGGTGTGGTATAGGTAGCGTGGAGGAAGGAAATAGCCCAAGAAAAGCCATGTTTGGGAAAGCTTATTCAACTCCCATGACTGGAATAACTTGAGAAGTGAAGGTACTGAGCAGGAAGATGAGTTCCTGCCAAAGACGATCTTTTCTTGGCAAAATGTAAACTGGTCACAAGTCACTGTGCTACACATTGAAGCCAGCAGGAGCTTTTGTGAGCACAAATCTGAATGCAGCCTTCAGTAATACTGGCCTTCTTTCAGTGCTTCATACTCTCCATCCTCTGTCCCACCTTTGGATCTTTGCTGTTTCCAGAATCTAATGCTCTTCCCTCCCCCTTCACGTAACTGGCTCACACTCCTCTTGTCATACTTCTCACAGAAAACCTACCCTTGAACTGTTGAATTTGGTCATATCCCCCTATTACAGGCTTTTGAAGCACCATTCAAAGATACCTTTCCTTTGATTTACATGTCAGAGTTGCTTGTGTGATTCTTTATGTAATGGTCTTCTTTCCCATTAAACTGTTGGCTCTGTGAAGGAAGGGACCATGTCTATTTCTGCTTACCTTTTATTCATATTCCCTAGAATAATACCTAGATCATAACTAGGCATTTGATAAATACTTGTTGAATGAATAAATGAAAGTTGATATCAGGAAATGGAAAAGCACTTGGGAGGGATCCTGATATTGAGCCAGAAAGGCAGATATTCCTAGCTCAGCAAGCTAGTTGGTCAGAGGAAAATCATATACAGTTCTGTGCTAAGGAATAGTTATTGATTTAGGAATCTGATTTAAATCTGAAGAAAATCAAGAATATTAAGGGAAGCCTGGGGCTGAGATAAAGCAAGATTAGATGACTCTCCAGAAGTAAAGTTGGATCAACAGGTTTTGCCCTTTACAGTGGCATGACCCAGGTTGTCCCCACATCAACATTGGGCAACCACTGCCTACCCTCCCCCTTCCTCCCTAGAGAAGGAGATCTCTCCCAGCACTCAAAGATGACTGATTAATCCTTTCTGCTACTGTTCCTTCAACATTTATATGGATGGTGTTTGGATACAAAATTGCTTTTCTCCCTTGGTAAAGCTAATGTACAATTTTTTATAAAATTCAAAATCCACATATTGCTGAAACTTTTGGCGTGTCTTCACATTCAACAATACTGTTTAGACATTAAAATATTAAAAACAAAAGATAGCTGTATTAAATACTGTTGTGATTAGGCTAATTATTTTTTATGATGTATTAGCTTGCTTGAGGTATTTTGATGAGTTTCATGTGAGATTCCCTGAATGTAGTAAATCATTGCTTTTGATGGTTTCTTTGAAGTCAACAAAAAGAAGAGTTGTGTTTCTGTTAGAGAAACTTAATTACACAGGAACATACCATTTGTAATCAAACATAAAATAGTAAATTACAGGCGTGGCTTTCATAAACACATATACTTCCCCAAATGCTTAAGTATATTTAAAATTTGAAAGTAGTTAATTTAGGCTAAAGTTAATACTTTGGCCACCTGATGTGAAGAGCTGACTCATTTGAAAAGACCCTGATGCTGAGAAAGATTGAAGGCGGGAAGGAGAAGGGGATGACAGAGGATGAGATGGTTGGATGGCATCACTGACTCAATGGACATGGGTTTGGGTGAACTCCAGGAGTTGGTGATGGACAGGGAGGCCTGGTGTGCTGCAGTTCATGGGGTCGCAAAGAGTCAGACATGACTGAGCGACTGAACTGAACTGAATTTTTTAGATAGCTTGTACTTTTTAATATATACATAATGTAAAATTTACCATTTTTAATCATTAAAATTTTTTAAATTATAAAATACACATGACATCAAATTTACTATTTTAGACATATTAAAATGTACAAGTCAGTGATGTTATGTCCATTCACATTGTTAAGCTACCATCACTAATATCTATCCATGAAACAGTTCATCTGGTAAAACCAAAACTCTGTACCTATTAAACACTAACTCCCTCTCTCAGCCCTTGGCAACCAGCATTCTACTTTATGTCTATGAATTCTAGGTATTCTAGGTACCTCATATAATTTCAGTCATATAGTATTTGTCCTTTTGTGAATGGTCTATTTCACTCTGTGCTCAGGGGTCATCCATTTTATAGCATGTGTCAGCATTTCTTTCCTTTTTTTTTAAGACTTAAAAAAGATGAACAAAGTTTGTTCATCTGTTGATGGACACTTGGGTGTTTCCACTTTTTGTTTATTGTAAATTATGCTGCTATGAACATGGATATACAGATTTTTTTAACTTTTTATATTGGAGTATAGTTTATTAACAATGTTTTGTTAATTTCAGGTGTACAACAAAGTGATTCATTTATACAAATATCTATTCTTTTTCAAATTATTTTCCCAGTTAGGCTGTTAAATAATATTGAGCAGAGTTCCCTGTGATATACATTAAATCCTTATTGGTTATCCATTTTAAATATAGCAGTATATACAAAAAATTAAACAAATGAACTTATTTGTGAAACAGAAACTGACTCACAGACTTGAAGAATGAATTTTTGGTTACCAGGGGAAAGATAGGGGGAGAGATATTTCAGGAATTTGTGATTGACAGATACCTTTTTGAGACATTGCTTTCACTTCTTTTGGGTTGAGAAGTGAAATTACTGGATTACATGGTAGTTGTTTTTTTCCATTTTTTAGAGTAACTGTTGTTCTCTTTTCCATAGTGGTTGTACCATTTTATATTCATTTAATGGTCTTTATCCACATCCGTGATAAAACTTGTTGTTTTGTATCTTGTTTATTTTGTTTTGTTGGATCATTGCTATCCTGATTGCAAATAGGAAAAGGAGTACGTCAAGGCTGTATATTGTCACCCTGATTATTCAACTTATATGCAGAGTACATCATGAGAAACGCTGGGCTGGAAGAAGCACAAGCTGGAATCAAGATTGCTGGGAGAAATATCAATAATCTCAGATATGCAGATGACACCACCCTTATGGCAGAAAGTGAAGAGGAACTAAAAAGCCTCTTGATGAAAGTGAAAGAGCAGAGTGAAAAAGTTGGCTTAAAGCTCAACATTCAGAAAACTAAGATCATGGCATCTGGTCCCATCAATTCATGGGAAATAGATGGGGAAACAGTGGAAACAGTGTCAGACTTTATTTTTGGGGGCTCCAAAATCACTGCAGATGGTGATTGCAGCCATGAAATTAAAAGACCCTTACTCCTTGGAAGGAAAGTTATGACCAACCTAGACAGCATATTCAAAAGCAGAGACAGTACTTTGCCAACAAAGGTCCGTCTAGTCAAGGCTATGGTTTTTCCAGTGGTCATGTATGGATGTGAGTTGGACTGTGAAGAAAGCTGAGCACCAAAGAATTGATGATTTTGAACTGTGGTGTTGGAGAAGACTCTTGAGAGTCCCCTGGACTGCAAGGAGATCCAACCAGTCCATTCTAAGGGAGATCAGTCCTGGGTGTTCTTTGGAAGGAATGATACTAAAGCTGAAACTCCAGTACTTTGGCCACCTCATGTGAAGAGTTGACTCATTGGAAAAGACTCTGATGCTGGGAGGGATTGAGGGCAGGAGAAGGGGACGACAGAGGATGAGATGGTTGGATGGCATCACTGACTTGATGGACTTGAGTTTGAGTGAACTCCGGGAGTTGGTGATGGACAGGGAGGCCTGGTGTGCTGCAGTTCATGGGGTCGCAAAGAGTCGGACATGACTGAGCGACTGAACTGAACTGAATGGATATGAGGTAGTATTTCATTATAATTTTGGCTTGTATTCCCTAGTGACTTGTGATGTTGAACATCTTTTAATGTGCTTATTGGACATCTATATACAATCATTCTTTGGAGAAATGTCTATTTAAGGCTTTTGGCATTTATTAATCAACCTTTTGTTGTTGTTGTTGAGTTACAGGTGAGTTCTTTACTCTGGAGTTCTTAATCTATTCTGTCCCTTGCCAGAATTCTCACTTGCAAATATTTTCTCCAATTCCATGAGTGCCTTTTAATAGTTTAGTGTGCTATAATGAACAAAATTACTTAATTTTGATGAAGTCCGATTTATTTGTTTTTTTTCCTTTTATTGCCTGTGACTTGTACTTTTTTAAGTCAAAATCTGTAAGTGTGCTTTTCAAGATTAGAAGTATGACAGTAGGAGTCTTTTATTTTCAATTGTCATTGAATGAATATACAGTATGTATCCTCAAAACATTTTAAACACCTGTTGACAAACTACCGATTTTCCAAAGATGATTCAACTCCAACTCACACATTTATTTTTATTATTATAAAAGTGAGACTCTACTAGCTATTTTCTCCTTAGAATTAGAACCTCTGTTGAGAAATTGTAACATTTTTAAAGCCAGTAAATATGAGTATTTTTTGTCTTTGTGATAATCAGTTACTATTTGGCAAACAAGACAATAAAATTTTAGGAAAAATGTATTTCAACATTTCTGTAAGAGATTCCAATTAGAACCTATAGTTGTGTTTATTAAAGGGGTTTATTGAAGGCGGTATTCATTACATCACACAAGAATTTCTTCCAATGGGAAATCTTTTTTTGGCTTCAGTATTAGATACTTTTGAACTGTGGTGCTGGAGAAGACTCTTCAGAGTCCCTTGAATTATAAGCAGATCAAGCCAGTCAGTCCTACATGATTGGAAGAACTGATGCTATAGCTGAAACTCTAGTACTTTGGCCACCTGATGCAAAGAGCCAACTCATTGGAAATGATCCTGTTGCTGGGAAAGATCAAAGGCAAAAGGAAAAAGGGGCAGCAGAGGATGAGATGGTTGGATGGCATCACCAACTCAATGGACATGAATCTGAGCAAACTCTGGGAGATAATGAAAGACAGGAAGCCTTGCATGCTGCAGTCCATGAGGTCACAAAGAGTCGCACACAACCTAGGAACTGAACAACAACAAATCAGGAATAGGTGAACTTCTCTTAGAAATTGGTTTGCTTTTCTAATGAGTATTTTTAACTGTATACCTGATCCAGTTTTCTTCTTTATTATCTTCTAGGCAATTTACAAGCAGTGTTCTATCTTCTCCCATACTTTAGCAAGCCTAGTATTTTTCATTGTTACGAAGTTTGTGTATTACCATTATTTCTGGATCCCATTTAATGACTGTGTATTACCATTATTTCTGGATCCCATTTAATGATATTTTAATTAATATTATTTAATTAATATCATTAATGATATTTTTAACCACCATTATTTCTGGATCCCATTTAATGATATTTTCTCTCAACCGTATTTTTCTCATCGACTTTTAAATTTGTGTTCTCCTGCTGAGTTGTGGGGAGAAGGCAATAGCACCCCACTCCAGTACTCTTGCCTGGAAAATCCCATGGATGGAGGAGCCTGGTAGGCTGCAGTCCATGGGGTCGCTAAGAGTCAGACACGACTGAGCGGCTTCACTTATGCTTTTCACTTTCATGCACTGGAGAAGGAAATGGCAACCCACTCCAGTGTTCTTGCCTGGAGAATCCCAGGGACGGGGGAGCCTGGTGGGCTGCAGTCTATGGGGTCGCACAGAGTCAGACACGACTGAAGTGACTTAGCAGCAGCAGCAGCTGAGTTGTGCGTGCTTGTGTGCATGTAGATGACATACTAAACCCCTTTTGATATAAAGTAAAATTTAAATGGATTTTAAGACAATGTCTTTAAAGTTTCAAATGGAAAATAGAAAAAATATTTTTGGTATAATGTCTTTCTTGTATGTTACAGATGATCACTTTGGGAAGAATTCTAATTCCTTCTAATTTAGCATAGGTTTTAAAGGTAGAGATTTGATGTCAGATGGACTTGGTTTTAGATTTGACTTTACTATTAAGCTATGGGATCCAGGGCATGATCTCTAAATGTCCATTTTCTTATCTGTAAAGTCAAGATAATTATATGTAATCCATAAGAGTGTCCTACAGATTAAATGAGAAAATGTTTGTGAAGTTCTTAAAACAGTGCTTGGCACACAGCACTAAATAAATAAATTGAAGGTATTACTGTTAATCAGAATCATCTTTTCTACTTGGAAATAATTTAAGTATTGCCAGCTTAACATTTTCTAGAAGAAATTAGGACAAAGTCTTGAATTTATTTTTTTTTTTTTTTGCTTCATCTTCAGGATACCACCCGTTTCTCTCTCTCTCTCTCTTTTTTTTTTTCCTATCCCTCCTTTGCTGTACTTGCGCAATTTGGCTGTAGCAAAGTAATGCTCAGAATTCTCCAAGTTAGGCTTCAACAGTACATAAACTGTGAACTTACAGATTTCAAGCTAGATTTAGAAAAGGCAGAGTAACCAGAGATCAAATTGCCATCATCTGTTGGATCATAGAAAAAACAAGAGAATTTACAGAAAATCATCTACTTCTGCTTCATTGACTACACTATAGCCTTTAACTGTGGATCACAACAAACTTAAATTTTTTAAAGAAAATTCTTAAAGAGATGGAAATACTAGACCACCTGACTTGCCTTCTGAGAAACCTGTATGCAGGTCAAGAAGCAACAGTTAGAGCAGGACATGAAACAACAGACTGGTTCCAAATCAATAAAGGAGTACAACAAGGCTGCATATTGTCACCCTGCTTATTTAACTTATATGCAGAGTACATCATGAGAAATGCTGGGCTGGATGAAGCACAAGCGGGAATCAAGATTTCCGGGAGAAATATCAATAACCTCGGATATGCAGATGACACCACCCTTATGGCAGAAAGTGAAGAAGAACGAAAGAGCCTCTTGATGAAAGTGAAAGAGGAGAGTGAAAAAGTTGGCTTAAAACTCAACATTCAGAAAACTAAGATCATGGCATCTGGCCCCATCACTTCATGGGAAATAGATGGGGGAACAGTGGAAACAGTGTCAGACTTTATTTTTCTGGGCTCCAAAATCACTGCAGATGGTGACTGCAGCCATGAAATTAAAAGACGCTTACTCCTTGGAAGGAAAGTTATGACCAACCTAGATAGCATATTCAAAAGCAGAGACATTACTTTGCCAACAAAGGTCCTCTAGTCAAGGTTATGTTTTTTTTTTTCCAGTAGTCATGTATGGATGTGAGAGTTGGACAATAAAGAAAACTGAGCACCAAAGAATTTATGCTTTTGAACTGTGGTGTTGGAGAAGACTCTTGAGAGTCCCTTGGACTGCAAGGAGATCCAACCAGTCCATTTGAAAGGAAATCAGTCCTGAGTATTCATTGGAAGGACTGATGCTGAAGCTCCAGTACTTTGGCAACCTGATGTGAAGAACTAACTTATTTGAAAAGACCCTGATGCTGGGAAAGCTTGAAGGCAGAAGGAGAAGGGAACAACAGAGAATGAGATAGTTGGATGGCATCATTGACTCGGTGGACATGAGTTTGAGCAAGCTCCCGAAGTTGGTAATGGATAGGGAAGCCTGATGTGCTACAGAGGATGGGGTTGCAACGAGTCGGATGCAACTGAACTGAAGACAACATTAAATTTTTAGAGAAAGAACTTGGCTTTGGGGAGAAAAGTAGAAATGCTGGTGGTCCCTATGGTGGATCTTGGCCGTCTAAGAAGTCTTCTAGAGACCACAGTCCCTGAGTGGTTTTCTACTGCATCACTCTATACATCCTAAATTATATCAGCTTCTTAGAATTCTGTTTATAGTCTCTAAGCTCTGCCAATTAGCAGGGTGAAGGAGACTTTTCAAAGGTAGTTAAATGCATGAATGCACACTGCCCCAAAGTTAGTTCAGTTCAGTCGCTCAGTCGTGTCTGACTCTTTGCGACCCCATGAATCACAGCATGCCAGGCCTCCCTGTCCATCACCAACTCCCGGAGTTCACTCAAACTCACGTCCATCGAGTCAGTGATGCCACCCAGCCATCTCATCCTCTGTCGTCCCCTTCTCCTCCTGCCCCCAATCCCTCCCAGCATCAGGGTCTTTTCCAATGTGTCAGCTCTTCACATGAGGTAGCCAAAGTATTGGAGTTTCAGCTTTATTATCATTCCTTCCAATGAACACCCATGACTTATCTCCTTTAGGATGGATTGGTTAGATCTCCTTGCAGTCCAAGGGACTCTCAAGAGTCTTTTCCAACACCACAGATCAAAAGCATCAATTCTTCGGCACTCAGCTTTCTTCACAGTCCAACTCTCACATCCATACATGACCACAGGAAAAACCATAGCCTTGACTAGACGGACCTTTGTTGGCAAAGTAATGTCTCTGCTTTTGAATATGCTATCTAGGTTGGTCATAACTTTCCTTCCAAGGAGTAAGGGTCTTTTAATTTCATGGCTGCAGTCACCATCTGCAGTGATTTTGGTGCCCCCAAAAATAGTCTGACACTGTTTCCACTGTTCCCCCATCTATTTCCCATGAAGTGATGGGACCAGATGCCATGATCTTAGTTTTCTGAATGTTGAGCTTCAAGCCAACTTTTTCACTCTCTTCTTTCACTTTCATCAAGAGGCTTTTTAATTCGTCTTCACTTTCTGCCATAAGGGTGGTGTCATCTGCATATCTGAGGTTATTGATATTTCTCCCGGAAATCTTGATTCCAGCTTCTGCTTCTTCCAGTCCAGCGTTTCTCATGCTGTACTCTGCATATAAGTTGAATAAGCAGGGTGACAATATACAGCCTTGACGTACTCCTTTTCGTATTTGGAACCCGTCTGTTGTTCCATGTCCAGTTGTAACTGTTGCTTCCTGACCTGCATATAGGTTTCTCAAGAAGCCAGTCAGGTGGTCTTGTATTTCCATCTCTTTCAGCATTTTCTACAGTTTATTGTGATCCACCTAGTCAAAGGCTTTGGCATAGTCAGTAAAGCAGAAATAGATGTTTTTCTGGAACTCTCTTGCTTTTTCATTGATCTAGCAGATGTTGGCAATTTGATCTCTGGTTCCTCTGCCTTTTGTAAAACCAGCTTGAACATCTGGAAGTTCATGGTTCACATACTGCTGAAGCCTGGCTTGGAGAATTTTGAGCATTACTTTACTAGCGTGTGAGATGAGTGCAATTGTGCGGTAGTTTGAGCATTCTTTGGCATTGCCTTTCTTTGCAATTGGAATGACAACTGACCTTTTCTAGTCCATAGGTACTTAGTATATAGTTGCTAAAAGGAATGCTGGAAACATTATTCTCTGGTGTCGGTCTTTTATATCAGTCACTATGATAAAATGATATGAGAAGGAAATTTTTTTCAGTAAAAATTTTAGTATTTTCCATGTAATAAATTAAATTATATTCCAAAATTAATATTTTCCAAATATTGTATTGCCTGTAGTTCATTTATAATATTTGTAATTTTTATTTTTTTTCAATTTGCAGAATAAAATTGATATTGGTGGCATTACAATTGTATAAGTTTTAATATGTGTATAGATTTGCATTACCATATCACAGTTGGAGCACAAAACAGTTTAATCACCTCCAAAATCTCCCTCTTGCTGCTTTATGGTGATAGCCTCTTCATATACTCAGTATCTGGCAACTACTGATATCTTTTCTACTGCAATAGTTTCATCATTTTCATTATGTAATATAAATGGAATCTTACAGTAAGCTCTTTCATATCAGTCATTTTCACTCAGCATAATACTCTTTGAGCTCCATTCAAGTTATTGTGTATGTCAGTTGTGGCTTTTTAATTGCTAAGTAGTATTCCATGGCATGGATGCTCCACTATTTGTTATTCTTGTTCACATTATTTCCCCTTTGTTAAATCAGATATTGCCTAACTTTTGTTGCAATTTAGAATTATTTAGTGGCATAAAGGGTTTTGAAGAAAACTTTCTTATTTTTTTGGTTGAATAAAATTAAATTTGAAAAGAGGAAAAAACAGAGCAAAGAGTAAATAACGCTTTTACTTACAAACTAAGAGTGATGGCCAGCTTATCTCTGAATTAAATCAAGAATTTAACATGGCTATATCATCTCACAACTATATGAGAGTTGTCAAAACAAAATTTAACTGCATGGGTTCTAGAGCAAAATTATGTGTCTAGATTTATTAGATAGTCTAGGTATCTGTAAAGTACCATATATATTGATGTAGTTTGGTCAGTTTTCCGGTGATTAGAATACAGTATTTAGTTTTTATACTGGGATAGGTGGTGATACCTTTCACTGAGACGGTAATTACAGGAGACTCCTCTGGAGGGGAAAATGAGAAGTTGTGTTGTGGACGTGTTACAATATATAGATAATGTAAGTTTGGCATTCATGAGGGAAATCTGAAATGGATGTTTAAGATCTCAGATGGAAGTGGAAGACATGGATGTGGATGAGCTTCTTCAGTTAGAATGTAATGAGTGAGAGGTAAGGCAAGTAGAAAGGGGTCTTTGGAGCGTGCTGCTGCTAAGTCACTTCAGTCGTGTCTGACTCTGTGCGACCCCATAGACGGCAGCCCACCAGGCCCCGCGGTCCCTGGGATTCTCCAAGCAAGAACACTGGAGTGGATTGCCATTTCCTTCTCCAGTGCATGAAAATGAAAAGTGAAAGTGAAGTCGCTCAGTCGTGTCCGACTCTTAGCAACCCCGTGGACTGCAGCCTACTAGGCTCCTCCGTCCATGGGATTTTCCAGGCAAGAGTACTGGAGTGGGGTGCCATTGCCTTCTCCCCTCTGGAGTGTAGGGCAACAATATTTTAGGACAGTTGAACAAAGCATCCTGAAAGGGAACTGACAACAAATAGGCAAAGAGAACCAAGAAAGAGCAATGTACACACACCAGTAGAGGGTGAAAGAAAGAGTAGATAATATAGAGAGACTGCAGGTTAACTCAAGTTACTTTAAGGAAGTTTGAAATTTAGTGAAGACTGTGTGACCTGGTATACTAGACTACCGTACCAGGAACCAGGCAGTTTTTAGGATTATCTGTTCTTCTTTCAGTGGCTACGTAATTTCTGTTATGGAACTTTGCTTCCCTTTGCAAAGTTTTTCTAATCTTGTCTCTGCTTTCTCTTATAATATCTGCTCCATCATAATTTCAGCTGAGTTGTAGCCCATTATTACCTTTCATTTCCCGCCTTGACATATAATCAAGACCTTTTAGATATTGAGAATTACCTCACTTTCTTGGTATTTCTTACTTAAAAATCTTATTAGTCCAGTTCAACATTTATATCAAGTCGTTTCATAGGTTATTGAAGCCACTCAATCTGTAGCCTGGCCAATCACTTATTGAAGTGCCCTGAGTAATCTTGAAAACCATATTCATTGTGGATTTCTGCTTTTGGATCTGTAAATTGCAAATGATTGTAGATTAAAGAGTGCATTATAGGTGAGGAAATAAATGTGTAAGGGGTTTGGAAGGGAATAACAGACTAGTGGGAAACACTGCATCAAGGAAATCAAGGAAAGAATTTTGTTTTATTTTGTTTTTTAAGGTGACAGAGGTTTGAACATAGAAGTCAATAAAAAAGAAATGGGTTACTTCAACATTTAATTTTTTAATTGTTGAAGTTGTGTTAAGGTGGCAGAGGAAGATTGAATAGCCTTGTATTGAAACAATGATACCTCTCCCTCTGCGATGGAGTTAAAGAAGAAAGGAGGAGGGGGCAGAGATAAATTTGGAAGTAGGGGAATATGCCCATTAACACATTTTGTGAAACAGGCCACAAAGAGAATGCTAAGAAGAGAGGTAAAGATTTCCAGTAATTGCTGAGAAAAATTCAAATAGGAACCTAACAGCTAAGGATAGGAGGAAGTGATTATCCTCCCCCCTCCGCCACCCCCAGTGAAGCCCATATATAGGTTGACAAAAGGTGGATGACTGAACTAGTCCAGAGCTGAAATGGGCTCAATTTGTGACTTGGTAGGAGTTAATGCTTGCTTTATTGTAAAAATTTGTTTGGTTCCACTGGGTTTTTTTTGTTGTTGTTTTTCATTCTGGTCTTCAATATGTTTCTTCTGCAGGTCTTGATGACTGTTTGCAACAGTATATCAAGAATTTCGAGAGGGAGAAGATCAGTGGGGACCAGCTGCTGCGCATCACACATCAGGAGCTAGAGGATCTGGGAGTCAGCCGCATCGGCCATCAGGAGCTGATTTTGGAAGCGGTTGACCTTCTTTGTGCACTGGTAAGGGCATCATAGAACTGGTGGGAAGGGAAACTTTGCTTTTTCTCCCTGTTTTCTTTCCTTTTAAAATTTTTTCCTATAATTTTTTTTGTTTCTTCTTCTCCTTCTCTTTACAAAAATAATTTCAATGCAAGAAGAAAAAAAATCCCCTAATTATCAGTCAACTGGATGTGGTATTTTCCTCCTTCATTGTATATGATGTGTTATGCCATGCCAAATTACAAATTAAGGAGGCTTATTAACTCAATTTGTGGCATTTTATCTAGCTACTTGAAAAACTAAGAGCTCACCAAGGGAGTTTTCACAGCAGCACTTGGGATGTACAGTTGTATACAATCATTTATAAAGTTCATTTCCTTCTAAAAGCTTGATTTAGTATCCCAAATGTTAAAGTAATCCTATTTTAGAAAAAATCATCCTTAAAATAATCAATTATTTTAGTGTTGTTTGCATATATATCAATGAATATTGAATATTGTATTTATGTCTGCTTATGTATTGCTATAAGAGCAGTGCCTAGTCAAGGCAAGAGAAATCAATATCAAAATAATCCTGCAAGATTTTGATAGTACATTAGATATTCTGAGAGGAATATAGATTCCCCCCCCCGCCCCCCGTGTTAGCTAAAATGACACTAGCATGATTGGGGCTAGAACTACAATGAGAAAGAACATGAGTCTTGTAATAATATGGGACTGAAATTTGACTCAGTCAGTTAATGACATTTGTGGGCAAATCATTTCACCATTGCCTTAGTTCTTTTATTTAAAATAGAGATATTTTATTTAAACAAGAGATATTTTATTAAAAAAAAAAAAAAGTGCTTCCTTGGTGGCTCAGCCACTAAAGAATCTACCTGCAATGTGGGAGACCTGGGTTGTAACCCTGAGTTGGGAAGATCCCCTAGAGAATGGAATAACTACCCATTCCAGTATTCTTGCCTGGAGAATTCCATGGACAAAGGAGCCTGGTGGGCTACAGTCCATGGGGTTGCAAAGAGTCAGACTCGACTGAGCAACTAACACTTTATGGGCTTCCCAGGTGGTGCTAGTGATAAAGAACCTCCCTGCCAATGCAGGAGATGTAAGAGACTCAGGTTTGATCCCTGAGTCGGGTAGATCCCCTGGAGGACAGCATGGCAAACAACTCCAGTATTCTTGCCTGGAGAATCCCATGGACAGAGGAGCCTGGCGGGCTACATACAGTCCATGGGATCACACAGAGTCGGACATGACTGAAGCAACTTAGCGCAATATCAACTACCTCTTGGTGGTGGTGTGAAAATGAGATAGTGTTTGAATAGCTCCTAATTCACTGCCTGGCACCCAGTTGACATTCAATAAGTTGTCGCTATTATTAAGATGATGATTAATAATAAATGTGTAGATAATTAAACATGATTCAAGCATCCATATACTCAGCACTGTATGTGTCAAGTGTAAAATCTAGTTCCTGCCATCTTGAAAAGTCTAGTGGAGGGAGAGTGACACACAAATAAGCATAAATAATAAAATTACTAAAATAAAAGCATGAGCTAAGTATTAGGGGACACAGAAATTTTGACTAAGATAAATGGGTTCATATTGCAAAAGATGTCATCTTTAACAGCCTACTGGAATATGAGCTTGTGTTTAAGAGGTAGAGAAACAGAGGGAAGTAATTTCCAGGTAGATAAAACGGCACATACACAGGCACACAGAATAAAGAGCATGCCTGGTACGTATGGAAAATGGTAAGCTATTTTCCCTCCACAAGTAAGCGGAAAGCAGTGGGCATAAAATTAGACTTTAAAAGATAGATCAGACTGTAGAGTACCTTAATATCCTGGTAAGAGATTTGTAGTTCTTAGTCTGGGCACTAGAGATCCATGCAAGAATGATCAAATACTTGCTTTAAAAAGGTAACTGATGGTAGTGAAAAGGGTGGACTGGCCTGGACTGAAGATAGGGGAACAATTAGGAAATGTTTAAAATAATCCACTTAGGCTATGAGTATGGCTTGAACTGTGGATGTGCAACAGGAATAGAGTATACTGGTAAATAGGAGTGAGTGACATAAAAAAGGCTGAGAAAGATTCCATCCTTTTAGCTGCAGAGATAGAGTAGATTTTACAATAATGAAGATAGGCAATAGCAGCAAAAATAGATTTAGGTGGGAATATAAATTGAGTTTTATATTTGTTGAATTTGAGACATCTCTGGTTTATCCAGAAAGAGAGACTCCATCAGACAATTGAATTTATGAATTTGGAGCTGAGAAGTGACTGAGGACAGAGATTTGGGAGTCTCAAGGACATAGGGATTGAATCCATAGAGAGAGAGAGATCATTCAGGGAGGGTTTATAGACTTCAAAACCTTGACACTCCATCTGGGAAGGAAGGAGGGGAGGGAAGGGGAGAGGAGGCTGCAGAGGAGTTGTCAGAGAAGCATGAAGACAACTATGAAAGAGTGGTCACAAAAGCAGTGGGAACTATTATTTCCATTAAGGAACATTAATAATGTCATCAAATTTCACAAAAAGCCAATAGAATAAGCAAAGAAAAGAGAACTGACTGAAAATATTTTTTAAAGAATCTGAAACCAGATTGGTTGAATAGTACCTCCTACTTACACATTTCAATCTTAACATTAATTGTCCTTTTGTCAGAGACATGCCCTGATCACTCACTTCCTCACCCTGACCGGGTCTAAAATCATCCCCTCACTGTTCTTCTCTTTCTTAATCCTCATCTCATTTTGTAATTACATATTTATATATATATATATATATATATTTTTTTTTTTTAGTTTAGTATCTGTTTCTTCTGCTAGACTATTAGCTATATGGGAAAAGTGCCATTGCTTATTGAACACCTAATATGTAGCACAAATGCCTGGCAGCAGTAAATGCTGAATAAACATTTTTTTGAAAGTGGCAATGAAAGAGACTTGACATATTTTTCACATGATAATTTAGAGATCCTCTTGTTTCCTTATTCCTGAGATAAGAAAATTAATTCAGACCAGAACACACACTTGCACTAATCAGATCGCAGAAATCATGCCTGAAATAAAAGCTAGTACTCAGGGTAAGGTAAGAGTCCACAGTGTTTTTGCATATTGGTTTCCATATCTGAGTCAAAATGGTCATCATAAAGGTATCATCTAAGTGACTCAGAGACGGGAATCTGACCTAGCAGTACCCTATCGTTATAACAGTAAAGTTGAGCATGTTAGAGCTTGAAATCTAGAGTGAATGTGTCATAAGCAGGTCTTCTCATAAATGAACCATTCACATGCTGAGTTCCAGTCTGTCACTTTGAATAAGAGAATGAGATTGGTCATTATGGTACTACCTACAAATCATCTAGACCTGTAGACTTTGGAGTTTGGCCCATGATAAACTCTGCTGACCTCAACTTACTTAAAATGATGGTATGAGAGATATAAACCACTGCCATGCAGTTCTGGGTTTAAGCACTCTAGTGTTGCATCATTTTCTTGGGGGGGGAAATGAAAACATTAAATTCATTCTTTCTATGTTTCTTCCTCAAAGAGGTCAAATGTTAAACTTCATTTTCACTGCTTCCTAATGGCTATACATCAGCAGCTTAAAAGTGGACATAGCTTACACTTTATGCAGTAGATGTTTTCCAGTAAATATAAAGCAAATATTTGAGCAATGAATCCGGATGTATTTCTCTATGACATTATAAAATCAGAAGGTGAGAGCCCTCCCCAGCAAGCTGAGTTGATTGCAACAGCAGTTGTGCTGTTGGGAACGGGAAACTATGTTTTGTCTCTTCAAATCTGTAATGTCTCTACTGACACTTCTACTTTTTCCTACATCTATTGTATTTATTTCTTCTTTTAACAATTATATATTCATGCTCATACAGTGCTACCACAGAGAATACAAAGATGAAAAAGGCATAGTCTGTGCTCTTAAAATGTCTATAGTCCAGTAAAGAGGACAAGAGTAGTTAAAAGATAATATAGATTTAAAACAAAAAAAATCCCAGGGGAAAGCAGAATTAGATGATAAACACTACTGAGGGATCCAGGAAATGTAAGTGGGATCTGTATTGGGACTTGCAGGATAAGTAGGTGTTTGCCAGATAAAAAAGCTGGAGAAAAGTTATCTAGGCAGAAAAATATGTGTAAAGACAGAATTGTGAAAGAGTTTGGGATGTTCAGAGAAAAGGAAGAATTTTGATTTAGCTGCTGAAGAGTGGGAAGTGATGGCAAGAACGGCACTTTGCACTTTGTGTCACATTATAAATCTTTGCTTTGGTTTTTTGGTCCTCAGTGTGCTTTCTGCCTGGTGCTGGACACACAGAGGATATTAAATGGATGCTAGCTTACTGAATGAAGGTCTCTACCTTTCTCCAGAGAACTGTATAATTTTTTTCTCTTGCCAATACAGCCTCTGACTCTGAAATATAAGGAAGACACAGAGAAGTTACCAAATTTCATTGTTTCATTTAAGCAATGGAATATTTTTCTGCCTTGTTTTAAAATTAGTCCTGATGGGAAATAAATGTCATGGAAGCTAATGAAAATCAAAAGTATATTCAGTGACTTGTTCATTTATGTAACATAGATTTATTAAGCTCCATCTATATACTGTTTGTAAGGACTTCCCTGGTGGCTCAGATGATAAAGCGTCTGTCTACAATGCGGGAGACCCGGGTTCGATCACTGGGTTGGGAAGATCCCCTGGAGAAGGAAATGGCAACCCACTCCAGTACTATTGCCTGGAAAATCCCATGGACAGAGGAGCCTGGTAGGCTACAGTCCATGGGGTCGCAAAGAGTTGGATATGACTGAGCGACTTCACTTTCACTTTAATATACTGTTTGTACAATGTTATCTTAGAAAGAAAGAAGCTTTTCATGATTTGGAATTATATTAACTCTTTCAAGCTGTTATGCTATCATTTGATGTGCTTCAATAGAGAGCACCTTCTATTAACTAAAATAATAGAGCATATATATATAGTTTAATGTATAGTCCTCAATTTATGTTCTGACAATACAACTTGTATTGAGAAGTACAAGTGAATCATCTATGACAGGATAAGAACAGTTTTTATTTCATTCTTCATGTACTTTTAATGTAATAGGTATTTTGCATGAAAAATTTGATGTCACTTGCTAGGATTTGTTTCTTTGCAGCATAATTGCTTGGTTCATTCATCTCAAAATAATTTATTTCTGAAACTATTTGTTAAAGCAATCCTTTTAGGACTCACTTGTATTTATAAAGTATTATAAAACTTAAACATGTATTACATGATGCATTCAGATTAAGAGCTCTGAAGAAAATAGCATTGACATTGTAAAATGCATTGTACTAATATTTTCAGTTAAGTGTGTAGTGAGAATTTGCCACTAGTGAGGGTATAGCCAACTTGACTTGCTAAAATGTTGTTTCTTTCTTTCATGTGCTTTTCCATGCATATAGTTGAGAGAACAGTAGAAACTTAGCACCAGTTCTTTAAGACTAGACTGGCTATGTTGAATCCTTGTGGAGTCACACCTGATTCCTGGCATGAATGTTGTTGGCCACATAGGTAACATAGGATAAAGAAAATAGCAAAGTACATTTCATGTCCAAGCTTTTGTTTAATTGATTTAGTCCTTTCTATACCAATAGTAATGCCTAGTTGTCCCATGCGTATCCAGTAAAAGCAAGCCTGCAGTGAATAAACCTGCATTTTAAAAATGTCAGGACAGTAACTCTCACCTGCATACCTTTGGCCAAAACAAAGAGGCAGTTCATTTACTTGTTGCTTCTTTACATGGTAGGCTGGGGAGTGTGATTTACTGGTGACATAGTGAGTCAGAACAAACCATCCATTTTCATGAAGGAAAAGGCAAAATGGTATCTGTGTTGTCAGTAATTGATTTTGAGCTACTTAGAATTGAGTTCTAATATGATAAAAATTAACTTGCAGGATCAACTAACCCACCTCTTTTGTTAAAGTAGTATCACATCAGATCAGATCAGTCACTCAGTCGTGTCCAACTCTTTGCAACCCCATGAATCACAGCATGCCAGGCCTCCCTGTCCATCACCAACTCCCAGAGTTCACTGAGACTCATGTCCATTGAGTCAGTGATGCCATCCAGCCATCTCATCCTCTGTCGTCCCCTTCTCCTCCTGCCCCCAATCCATCCAAGAATCAGAGTCTTTTCCAATGAGTCAACCCTTCGCATGAGGTGGCCAAAGTACTGGAGTTTCAGCTTTAGCATCATTCCTTCCAAAGAAATCCCAGGGCTGATCTCCTTCAGAATGGACTGGTTGGATCTCCTTGCAGTCCAAGGGACTCTCAAGAGTCTTCTCCAACACCACAGTTCAAAAGCATCAATTCTTCAGCACTCAGCCTTCTTCACAGTCCTCTCACATGCATACATGACCACAGGAAAAACCATAGCCTTGACTAGACGAACCTTTGTTGGCAAAGTATTGTCTCTGCTTTTGAACGTGCTATCTAGGTTGGTCATAACTTTCCTTCCAAGGAGTAAGCGTCTTTTAATTTCATGGCTGCAGTCACCATCTGCAGTGATTTTGGAGCCCAGAAAAATAAAGTCTGACACTGTTTCCACTGTTTCCCCATCTATTTCCCATGAAGTGGTGGGACTGGATGCCATGATCTTCATTTTCTGAATGTTGAGCTTTAAGCCAACTTTTTCACTCTCCACTTTCACTTTCATCAAGAGGCTTTTGAGTTCCTCTTTACTTTCTGCCATAAGGTTGGTGTCATCTGCATATCTGAGGTTATTGATATTTCTCCCGGCAATCTTGATTCCAGCTTGTGTTTCTTCCAGTCCAGCGTTTCTCATGATGTACTCTGCATATAAGTTAAATAAGCAGGGTGACAATATGCAGCCTTGACGTACTCCTTTTCCTATTTGGAACCAGTCTGTTGTTCCATGTCCGGTTCTAACTGTTGCTTCCTGACCTGCATACAGATTTCTCAAGAGGCAGATCAGGTGGTCTGGTATTCCCATCTCTTTCAGAATTTTCCATAGTTTATTGTGATCCACACAATCAAAAGCTTTGGCATAGTCAATAAAGCAGAAATAGATGTTTTTCTGGAACTCTCTTGCTTTTTCCATGATCCAGCGGACGTTGGCATTTTGATCTCTGGTTCCTCTGCCTTTTCTAAAACCAGCTTGAACATCAGGAAGTTCACGGTTCACCTATTGCTGAAGCCTGGCTTGGAGAATTTTGAGCATTACTTTACTAGCGTGTGAGATGAGTGCAATTGTGCGATAGTTTGAGCATTCTTTGGCATTGCCTTTCTTTGGGATTGGAATGACAACTGACCTTTTCCAGTCCTGTGGCCACTGCAGAGTTTTCCAAATTTGCTGGCATATTGAGTGCAGCACTTTCACAGCATCATCTTTCAGGATTTGGAATAGCTCCACTGAAATTCCATCACCTCCACTAGCTTTGTTTGTAGTGATGCTTTCTAAGGCCCACTTGACTTCATATTCCAGGATGTCTGGCTCTAGGTCAGCGATCACACCATCGTGATTATCTGGGTCGTGAAGATCTATTTTGTACAGTTCTTCTGTGTATTCTTGCCATCTCTTCTTAGTATCTTCTGCTTCTGTTAGGTCCATACCATTTCTGTCCTTTATCGAGCTCATCTTTGCATGAAATGTTCCTTTGGTATCTCTGATTTTCTTGAAGAGATCCCTAGTCTTTCCCATTCTGTTGTTTTCCTCTATTTCTTTGCATTGATCGCTGAAGAAGGCTTTCTTATCTCTTCTTGCTATTCTTTGGAACTCTGCATTCAGATGTTTATATCTTTCCAAAGAATTGATGCTTTTGAACTGTGGTGTTGGAGAAGACTCTTGAGAGTCCCTTGGACTGCAAGGAGATCCAACCAGTCCATTCTGAAGGAGATCAGCCCTGGGATTTCTTTGGAAGGAATGATGCTAAAGCTGAAACTCTAGTACTTTGGCCACCTCATGAGAAGAGTTGACTCATTGGAAAAGACTCTGATGCTGGGAGGGATTGGGGGCAGACGGAGAAGGGGACGACAGAGGGTGATAGACAGTGTTATATACAGATAAGCTGCTAAACTATTTTTATAGTCCTCTAGAATTTCTTAAATGCTTTTGAATTATTGGTTTAACTAGTAATAGTTCAACTAGTTATATTTGTTAACTAAAATAACTTTTAAGAATTTCTTTCTCCATCTTCTACTATGCATATTTTGTCTGTTCTTGCTACTGGGTTACTCTGTTTCCCACATTTTTTATCTGAATTTCCTTCATAAAGGGTATTTCTTTAGTAGGCTTCCAACTTAGAAGACCTCTGTATCTTACCAGATTTTGTCCAGAAGATTTTTGGATTATCTTAATTCTTGAGCTGTATTTTTTTTTAATGTAATACTATCTTAAAGTTTGAAAGCTTCAAAGTAGTTGTACTTTGCCTACAGATTTTTATTTATGAGAGAATCTGTATTCTTTTAAAATCACTTTTACCATTTCTAATAAAATATTTGAGATGATTGTATATAAGGAGATAGTTTAAATGGATCTTTTGTGGGCACTAATGGCTATAGAGTTCAAGTTATGTTACCAGATCGATTAGGTTCCTCATTTTTAAACTACTTAAATTTGAGTTTCTCTGAGCAAATGCAAATATTTTCTCATTAAAATGATTAATATACAGAAATGAAAAAAGCAGACACTGTTGTACTTCAGGGAAAATGCTTTAACACAGAGAAAAACTTCTGATAATATTTTCAAGTACTTCAGAAGTTTCATTTTAAGTTTAGTTAATATAATTTTTTTTTTTAGTCATTAGAGTATCTGTTCTAAGAGGATTTTCTTCATAACATACAGACATGCTGGATAAAATCTCCTAAATGTCTCACAAATAATTCATGCTCAGATGCAATAGAATTTGAATAGAATGTTGTTTTATTTGTGTAAACCAAACCTTTTAACTTGACAAGACTATTGCAGTTCAAATTTAACAGTGAATATTTAATATATTATGTGTGTGTGTGTTTTGAATCTATGGCTCTAAAACTTTTCTTTTAGTAAAACTATAAATTTTCAGCAAAGAACAGTCAGATTTTTATCATTATTAAATCTTTAGTGGTAACATACATAAGTTGGTATTAATGTTTTTGCGTCCAAATCCTCTTCCCACTCCCTTTTTTATTTCTTTCCTTAAATTTACCATAGAAAAAAATAAACCTAAATTTCATGTAAACTTAGGTACGCAATAATTGTTGACTTGATAATAGAGCTAAATCTGTTGTTATATTTGCTTCCCTTTTTCATTTTCCCTATTACTTTCTTCCATTTTGCTTCATTTGTTTCTCCTACCCTGCATGAACAGGAACAGATTAGTAGTGCAAAGGAGTGAGTGTAGAGGTATTCTCTCATAGGTGGCCTGGTAACTTACAGTCCCATTCTGATTTCTGTCTGCTCTAAGCTCTGAGCTCTTTAAAGCAAATCAAAAAGTCTCCCTCACTTTACTTAACTGTAAAAGGAAAGGCTAAATCAAAGTTAGAATTTGTTTGTGCCTCAGAGACTATCTAACATTCTTCAACTTTCATGATTTTCTATGTTAATAATACTTTTAATTTTACACATGAAAATAGTGTACATGTTGCCAAGTAGTTTGATCAAGGTCATCCTCTGATCAGGTTAACCGGCCTTTCTTAGAAGTGTTTTACAACTCACAATTACCTGTTTTAAAATTTAGTTGTAACTTGGGAAATCTTTCGCTGAAGTTTATTTGAGAGGATCCTACAATATGTCCCCATTGAATATGGTTTAAAAAAATTATTTGTATTTATTCATAGAAATCCTTCTTGGAATATTTGGGGTGAGATACTATATATTACTGTGGGCTCACCAGGTGGTGCTAGTGGTAAAGAACCCACCTGACAATGCAGGAGACATAAGAGATGCTCGTTTGATCCCTGGGTTGGGAAGATTCCCTGGAAGAGGGCATGGCAACTCACTCCAGTAGTCTTGCCTGCCTGGAGAATCCCATGGACAGAGCAGCCTGGCAGGCTACAGTCCATAGGGTTGCAAAGAATCTGACACGACTGAAGTGACTTAGCACACATGCACTGTATATTACTAGAAATTGAAAACTGAGACCAAGGAAAAGAAGAACAATTATACTTACAAAAAAGTCATTATGATTTCTTTAGATGTGATTCATACTTGACTGAGCTAATGCAACCATGACAAAATTAAAAGTTTAGTTTTAAAATTTGTATTATAAAAAGGAGAAAGTGTATTGGTTCCCTAAGGATGCAGAGGTTTACTATGTATACCATATCATAAAAGAAACTTCCTATGTGAGTCATTATGAAGAGGACACAGAAGGAAAGTTATATTGTATATGATGTATTTTATTGTTGGGTTGTACTTACTTTGCTCGTTTTGGGGAAACATAATTTTTCCTACTGTCTACTTTCATGACTATCAGTTCAGTTCAGTTCAGTCGCTTAGTTGTGTCCGACTCCTTGCGACCCCATGAATCGCAGCACGCCAGGCCTCCCTGTCCATCACAAACTCCCGGAGTTCACTCAGACTCACGTCCATCGAGTCAGTGATGCCATCCAGCCATCTCATCCTCTGTCGTCCCCTTCTCTTCCTGCCCCCAATCCCTCCCAGCATCAGGGTCTTTTCCAGTGAGTCAACACTTCTCATGAGGTGGCCAAAGTACTGGAGTTTCAGCTTCAGCATCAGTCCTTCCAAACAACACCCAGGGCTGATCTCCTTTAGAATGGACTGGTTGGATCTCCTTGCAGTCCAAGGGACTCTCAAGAGTCTTCATGACTATACATATGCTAATAGAATAGATAATCAAAAATAATTGTTGATAATTATGAATTTCACAAGTAAATGAACTTAGGTTTGCTTAAAAAAGAAACTGCTTATGAGTCCTTATAATTTTTCTGTCTTGGGTGCCTTAGTTCCAAGATACTATGCCCTCATCTCTCCATGTTCATGTTAGTACTTACACATTTTATTGTAATTTGTTTATCTGATGTTTCCTCAAATCCTCATTTGACTATGAATTCTGCTAGGCCAGGAATCCTATCTTATTCATGTTTAACTCTTAATACTTGTTCCATTGCCTGTACATATAGTAAAGTACTCAGTAAATGTTGACTGAATAAAATATTGATTGTAAGTATATTTGTTTTCTCTCTTTTTATAATTCAGAATTATGGCTTGGAAACAGAAAATCTAAAAACTCTTTCTCACAAGTTGAATGCATCTGCCAAAAATCTACAGAACTTTATAACAGGGAGGAGAAGGAGTGGCCATTATGATGGGAGAACCAGTCGAAAATTGCCAAATGACTTTCTGACTTCAGTTGTGGATCTGATTGGAGCAGCCAAGAGTCTGCTTGCTTGGTTGGACAGGTAAAACCTTTTACATGTTTCATAAGTTATCCTCTTCAGACATCAGTTTGAATATAACATTATTTCATTTTCTTGTGAAAAGATTGCTTATTGATAAATTGATAAGTAGAGGAATATTAAGTAAAAAATATCTAATTATGATTTACCACAATATAGGCATTGTGATACTAATTATTTGCAAAATTTTATATTTGCAAGATTTTATATTCAACTGACTAGCTAATCAGTCATTAGTTCCTGACAGTTTTAAAATACATTTTCTGCTTTATAAGCAAAATCATTTTTGGCTATCACAAGATTTGTAATACTGCCTTGCTTTGTCTCCTGATTTTCTATGTGCTTTTCATTCATTGGTCATATTTAAAGAAGCAAACATCAACATTCTATTTATTGTTTTAAACAGGTAATTAGACACTGACATTTTCATAGTGTGCATTGTATGTCTCATTACGTTTGCTTTATCCATTCTATATTATTATTCACATTGCACAGTCAATTTTGGATATTACAGACACAATTTTGGTCCTTTTTTTGCTAGTTTAGTTAATTTCATTTGTTTTGAACACATAAAATAACATAAAAGTTTTCATAATATAAAATGAAAAAGGTTGTTAAAATTATATATGTGATTAAACATTTTAATTGTGAAACATTACAAGTATTAAAACTAAAGTTTTCGTTTTTGAAAATTTTTTCTGAGGGACATAAGAATGTTAGTTGCTCAAACTCTTAGTGACCCCATGGACTATAATCCACCAGGATGTATACTATGTTATAATGGTTAAATAATCAAAAAAATATTTTGTCTGAGAAACTCTGATATATAGAAGTTTACTAGAATTTTTTCTTGAATAAATGTCAGTAGGATTTCCATACATGTACAGATATATATGAGCTTTCCTGGTGGCTCAGTGGTAAAGATTCCACCTGCCAATGCAGGAGATGCAAGAGACGTGGGTTTGATCCTGGGTTTGGGAAGATCCCTTAAAGAAGGAAATGGTAACCCACTCCAGTGTTCTTGCCTGGAAGATTCCATGGATAGAGGAGCCCAGCTAGCTACAGTCCATGGGGTCATAAAGAGTCAGACATGACTTAGCGACTGATCACGCATGCACATATGTATATACATATATACACAGTGACCCTTGAATAGCATGGGTTTGGAGTGCATGGGTCTACTTAAATATAGTTGTTTGTTTGTTTCAATCAATATTCATTACAGTACTACACGTCATAATCGTCTGTTGAATGAGTCTGTGAATATGGGCTGAGTATAAAGTTACACATGAATTTTCAACTGTGCAGGGTTGAGACTCCTAACCCTCTTGTTGTTTGAAGTTCAACTGTATTATATTTTTTCCTTTTTTTAAACTATAATACTTTATATTAAAAATAAAGTGTTTTTATGTCTAAGGTAAAAGTTAAGATAATTTTACTTATTTCTATAATGTCTAAGTTTATATATATATATTACTAATAATATATCACGAAGTTGAAAGTGTTAGTCTCTTAGTCGTGTCCGACTCTTTGAAGCCCCATGGACTGGAGCCCACCAGGCTTCTCTGTGCATGGAATTCTCTAGGCAAGAATATTGGAGTGGGTTGCCATTCCCTTCTCCAAACATGTAACATGATAATACTAAATCCAGATCTGAACAGTAGGCTGTATATTGTTAGCTTTTTGGATAATTAATTGGTAGACAGCATATTTCTCTTATGACACCATTAAATTCTTTAAATTGTTTAACCCACATTTATCAGTTGTATGAATTGTCATTTAAACATAGATTCTATAAGTTGTATAATGATCAATAAGTAAATATATTTAAACTATAGCTTATCCTTAAGTAATGTAATATACTTGTTTCAAGAAGCTTCTCAGTAATTGGGAAACTTACAGAAAATATATTTGATTTTTAGTTATATCTTCTTATATCACCTATCCTATATTATAAATTTGTGAAGCCTTTATATTTTATTCAGTAAATTTCATTATTTTCTTTTTACATTAGTACTTATGAAATAAATAAATAGAATGATTAGAGAATGTGTTTACTTCTTAATGGCAGGTAATGTTTATAAAGTCACATAATGGCTTCTAGAACATTATATAATAATTTCTGAAATTCCATTGTATTATATAATTTATTATGGTTGCATTATTTGTATCATCTAAGACCACATCCTTAGTAAATGCTAGTTTATCTGCAAACATACATGAGCATACACACACACATACATAGTAATTTATACAATCAGTGGTGTTTTGTGTTGTTTCATAGGAAAAAAAAATGTGAGAAAAAGCTTGAAGGAAATAAATTAATTCATCTGTTAGGCTTCCGTTGCTGCAAAGGTTCTCATAATCCTTATTTTGAATTATATAATACTACAGTGATAATTAAATCAAAGGCCATTTAACATTTTGGCCATAAAAATGAAATATATACTTTGAAGAAACAAAGAGACAACTTTGTGATAACCTCAAAAATCTTCTGACTAGACTATAAATTGAAAAAAAGAAACTTAAGTTTATATTTTGAAGATTTTTCTGAGGAAAGTTTAGCTCCAGGCTGGCTTGCCTATAATGATTATGCTTTAACAGATTAAGTTTTAAAAGGGAAAGAAGAAGAACAAAAATAATTCTTTGTCATTTTAAGGTATTTGGTCTTTATGCTGAAGGCATATAGGGAGCTGTTTAGAATCACTGTTGTTTTCAGACCTGTGAATTTGGATGATGACTTGGGCTATAGTGTTGGGAAATATTAGGTGAAGAATAAGGCTAAAAGAAGTGAAACCAGTTAAGAGGTTGTTTTAGGAGTATTTGTCCCTTGTTATCTGCCCAGGAGTTAGTTCCAGGACCCCTCAGATACCAAAATTCGAGGATTCTCAAGTCCCTTATATAAAATGACATAGTATTTGTATAAAACCTATGCACATCCTCCTTTATGTTTTAAATCATTGGTAGATTACTTATAATACCTAATACATGCTATGTACATAACTGCCCTTGTGCAACAAACTCAAATTTTACTCTTTGGAGCTCTCTGCAATCTTTTTTTCCCAAATATTTTGAATCAAGTTTGGCTGCACCCATAGATATGGAACTTGCCAATATGGAGTGCCAACTCTAATCATGCTATTGCTACTATTAGTGATTCTGATACTACCAGCCACATTCACTTAAAGCAAACCTAGGAGAGTTGTCTTCATTTTGCAGATAGGAAAAATACAACATTCAGAGGCAAAAGTTAAGTTAAAAACCAAATAGGAAGTAAGTGGTGGAGCCAGGATTCATTCCAGTCATCTGACCACAGAGTTGATTCTCTGCACTGCTTGCTATTGACTGAGATATTTAATTGGAGAAGCAGGAGTGGGGATAGAAGAATATTAGAGACAGATATAGAGACTAAGGAAAAGGGAGACATCTAGGGTGAATAAAGGTATCTGACTTGGCTCATCCAGTGGATGGTGAAGCCATTATCAAAATAGGAGGAACGAGTTATGGTGGAGGACAAGTGCTGAGTGTTGGCCATGATTGTGAAAAGTTCTTTAGAATATTGCTACTCAGAAAAGATACATGGTGGATAGAGATTTGGGAATCATTAAAATATGGGTGATAGTCCTAAATATATTAATATGGTGGTGTAAGGAGATTTTTGCACAAGCTGGAATCAAGATTGCCGGGAAAAATATCAATAACCTCAGATATGCAGATGACACCACCCTTATGGCAGCAAGTGAAGACGAACTAAAAAGCCTCTTGATGAAAGTGAAAGAGGAGAGTGAAAAAGTTGGCTTAAAGCTCAACATTCAGAAAACTAAGATCACGGCATCTGGTCCCATCATTTCATAGGTAATAGATGGGGAAACAGTGGAAACAGTGTCAGACTTTATTTTGGGGGCTCCAAAATCACTGCAGATGGTGATTGCAGCCATGAAATTAAAAGACACTCACTCCTTGGAAGGAAAGTTATGACCAACCTAGATAGCATATTCAAAAGCAGAGACATTACTTTGCTGACAAAGGTCCATCTAGTCAAGGCTATGGTTTTTCCAGTAGTCATGTATGGATGTGAGTTGGACTGTGAAGAAAGCTGAGCACCGAAGAATTGATGCTTTTGAACTGTGGTGTTGGAGAAGACTCTTGAGAGTCCCTTGGACTGCAAGGAGATCCAACCAGTCCATTCTGAAGGAGATCAGTCCTGGGTGTTCTTTGGAAAAAATGATGCAAAAGCTGAAACTCTAGTACTTTGGCCACCTCATGTGAAGAGTTGACTCATTGGAAAAGACTCTGATGCTGGGAGGGATTGGGGGCAGGAGGAGAAGGGGATGACAGAGGATGAGCTGGATAGCATCACCGACTCGATGGAGGTGAGTTTGAGTGAACTCTGGGAGTTGGTGATGGACAGGGAGGCCTAGCATGGTACGATTCATGGGGTCGCAGAGTCGGACACAACTGAGCGACTGAACTGAACTGAAGGTGATTTTTAGAATGAATTCCTCTTTTTCTGTTATATTTGTTTTCCGTAACACTTAAACCCTTCTAACATTCTATATAATTTGCCTATGTGTTAGTCTTGTTTTTATCTGACAACTCTATACATGATGTATGCTTCAAGAGAGCAGGGATTTTCATTTGCTTTGTTCACTGCAGTCACAGTTATCTGGAAGAGTTCTTGGCCTATAGTAGGTACTCAATGAAGTTTTTTGAGTGAATGAAGCGAACTGAGATAAGGAATGACTGCTGCAGACCACCACCAATTGAAGGATGATTAGAAGTTCAGCTTATGGGGAAAAAATAAGAAGGTATAACCAGAGACTCCATAGGCTAGAATTTGTTGAGAGTGGTGTCATGGGAGCAAAAGGAGGAAAGAGTTTTTTTGCTATATTTGGGGAGAGGGAGTGTTGATATTTTTGTATTTTTCCTAACTTTATTGAGATACAAGTGATGTATAACATTGTATAAGTTTAAGCTGTACAATGTGATGATTTGATACACATACATGTTGCAAAATGCTTACCACAATAAGATTAGTTAATATAATTTATAAGCTCACATAATTACCTTTTTTGTGTATGTGGTGAGAACGTTTAAGATGGGAATAAAGAGTTTTAGGGAAAAAGTGAAGTGGTTGATAAGGTCAAATGCTGCTGACAGTTTAGGCAGGGTAAGACTGCAAGTATGTGGTAAATTAGGGAATCAGGATATATATAATCTTACAAGCAACAGTTTAGTCTTTTTATTTAGAATTAATGAAAGCTGGAATTCATGGGTTGATTGTGAGTTAAATGTAAGTGATAACTCTGAAGAAATTTTTCTGCGAAATGGTTAGTAGTTCAGGATAGTTTTGCATAATATCAGACTTTGACTTTTCATAGACTCAAGTCTTTTAGAGGTATTGGCAAGGAGGAAAGGCAAATGATGAGTGCAAGAAGGAAATGCCAACCCACTCCAGTATTCTTGGCTGGGAAGTCCTGTGGATAGAGGAGCCTGGTGGTCTGTAATCCTTGGGGTCACAAAAGAGTCAGACATGATGTAGCAACTAAACAACTTCTGTATTTGGGAACTTGACTTTGCTTCTCCACTGCCATAAAAGTAAAGTGAAAAGTGAAAGTCGCTCAGTCACGTCCAACTCTTCGCGACCCCATGAATAATAGCCTGCCAGACTCCTCTGTCTATGGAATTCTTCAGGCAAGAACACTGGAGTGGATAGCATTTCCCTTCTTCATGGGATCTTCCCAATCCAGGGATCAAACCCAGGTCTCCCGCATTGTAGGTAGATTCTTCACCATCTGAGCCACCAGGGAAGCCCAATACAAATTTCGAAAGGTTCCAAAGTCAAATATAAATGTAATAGGATTTTATCTGTAACTGTGCCAGGTAAAATATTTACACTGTTTGTTTTCCTGACAAGTAGCCCAGGAAAGTTTTCCTGACTTTTATTAGAGATTGTTAACAGATGTGTATTTAGGTTATATTTTTATTCCTTTCAAAGAAAAAATGTCTTCTAGGTAGTAGCTAGAGCACAACACAACACTCCACATGTCCTCTTGTTTCAGGGTATCCTACAAACTACACCAAAAGCTAGACACATTAATCAACACTAGAAAAGCCAAAAGAGCCGTATTCTCCATGACTGCTGTTGTGAATCCCTGCCAAAACTCATCATGAAATAGTATAAAAGACCGAGGGGCTAATAAGAAAGAGATGAGTTTCAGTTCTGCCTAATATTGAACCTTAACCTATGTTTTTCTTTCTAGAATAAGGATGTAAGATCTGGAGAATTTGAAGTTCTCTTATAAGCACTAATAGTCTGTAAATCATTGACCTTGTTCACCAAAGTGATATGAAAAATATATTCATCTTATTTCCCTTTACATAATTTGAAAGAACAAAATACTAACAAAATTTGTTAGTGATTTGTAAAATCATGATTTAACTATCTCTTCTCTGATTTAGTTCATATTAAGTTCTAGACCCAAACTGATCTGTTTTTGTGCTTTGTTTATATAAGGTAAGAATGTATCTTGTCTTTTTTATTTTCGTTTTGAAGAATTTAGAGCTTAAGTACTTAATTATAAAAGTTCCATAGAAATTATATTGACTTGTCATTGTAGATTAATTTGGAGGGTTTGAAATGGTCACTGCAATCAAATACTGCCAAGCATTGGACTTTAAACTTGGTTTATTCCTCTGATATATATAATGCTCTGGTTGAAAAATAAATTCTCTCAGTTGAGTATGGTTATTTTGATGCTAAGCAACTGGCTTAATTTTTAAAATTTGACTTTTGGCATTACACCTGTTTTACATTTTGGGGTGAACTTTCATGCACAGCAATATGATGACATTATTGCAATTTTTATTTTATGTCACTTGAAGGAGAAGAAAGGAAAAGAAAAAATAGGAAAAAAATCTTTAGTTCCATACTGAACTAGATGCTTTGCATGTATTGACTCACTGAGTTCTCACAGAACAGATATCATTATCACCATTTTACATATGAAACATGAAGTAACTTGCCTAAAGTTATTCACGAGTGTGAAAATTATCATTTGAATCTATGTTTGTTGTAATACAAAAGCCCTTCTGGTTTCACTTTTATCTTGTTCCTTTGTTATACTACATTTCCTTTTGAATGTGGACTGATTCTTCAGAATTTTGAGAAAGTAATTCTTTGGAATGCAGCATATATAAACATATATTTGTACTTGGGTGTTTCTCTTCAAATGCTAAAGAAGAATACCACTTTTCTGTTTCTGGCCTTGATACTTCAAAGTGCTATGTAAAATTTTGTTTCTAGAAAGTTTATTTCTCATTCTACTTTGAAGACATCAATGAGATATTTTAATATCACTGAAAGAATGCTAGGGGAGATGTTTACAAATCACAAAACCCGCAATTTCAGTGGAGCTTCTATTTAAATAATATTTAAAATGTTTGAAATAAACAACACTTATTTTAAAAAAACAGCTCCTAACATTTCTTAAATAAAATCTAAGGCTAACAAAATCCTTTTTTTTCCTTCTTATTTTAAATAGCAACGAATAAAACAACAGACTTTCCCAGAGGAAAAACCTCAGATAGGAATCACAGTTGGTTAATATTTTTATTGTTTATTTTCAGTTCATGGTTTACTTGTCTATTTTTAACGTACGTCCTGCTATTTTTCACACCTCATCTTTCTTGCAGTTTTATATGGCTTTGCCAAAATGAATCTATACTTTGAGGTTTACAGATCAATTTATGTTCTATGTTGTGCCATAACCTTATTAAAAATGTTCAAAAGTATTATTTATAGAAAAAGTTTATTTTACTATTTATAGTGAAAGTTTAATCTTTTCTCTCATTTTTAGCATTAATACCTATTTCTAATTGTTTCTACATTTTAGGACCATTCTGTTTTGAAGGGATCAATGCGATATCTTTATATCATTGAAAACCTTTTAAATATTTAAGGCATAAAGGTTGGGATGCTAAGGAAAGAAATGTATTCTTTGAAATCTTTTCCTTTATCTAAGAAAGTGGTTGAACTAATTTCTTCTTTCATGATAAGGAAATATAGGACAAAAGTTATTTCTATACCAGGGAAAAATTATAGAGGCAGAGAAAACTACCCCAAACACTACCAGATGCTTGTGGTTTGGTCTTATTTCCTCTTGTGTGCTCACTGCTCCCACTTGGCACCTCTTGTTCCAGAAATGAGCAGTGATGTTAGCAAGGCTGCTGTTCACACACTGTCCCTCAGGCTCAGCAATGTCAACCTGAGAAATATTAAGGCCTTTCAGATTTCCTGATTAACTCTTAGCTTTTCTTATTAGCTTCTAATTTGTTTAGGATTTCTGAAACATTAATAACCTTTCCATAAATGCTTTTGTTTGAGAAGAATGTACAACAAGTAAGTTTTTTATAGTATCAATAACTTTTTTGTTAGAAGTATAAGCATTATATTATCCATTAGATTTGAGGATAGTTGCGTATTTTAAGATCTATGTAGGATAGTTTCTGTAATGGCCATTTATTAATGAGTCAAGGATTTTATCTTTTTTAAAAAACTTTTAACTTTTGGCATCAAAAAGTTTTCATGCCATGAACTTAATTTCCTTTAAGTCAGCCACTTATTTTTTTCTAAGTAGCCTGAGCTCTAACTTGGGGTTTTTTGAGACTGAGAAACAAATTCCTCTCATAATTTTGTTTTCAAACTGATCGTGTTCAGCGATTCTGTAATGATACATTTCTTTATCTCATTAAGTCATGATGAGCTTATCTCATCTTGATGACTTATCTCATAAGTCATCTTTGGTAACTCACGAAGATTGGAACCTGTCAGCCTTCTTTTATTTATGTATGTGTATAGCCAAGATCATAATACCAAATATTAATATATGCTAGCTAAGAATGGTTGTCAGTATAGTTGTATGTGATTTACCTTTAAAATGAAAACGTTAGGGGGATTCACTACAAGATAAAATTTATGTTTTCCTTGCTATATGTTTAGATTTTTTTCCCATTTTTTTTGGACACTTAATCTTGAGTGAGAAACTGGTCCTACTTGAAATGTGAAGGATCAGGAAAGTGGAAAACACACCTTAGAGTTCAGTTTGCTACAGGCATTCAGTTATCAAATAGATTTTTCTTTTGCTACATTTTAAAGATCAAATGAGTATTTTTTTTAAGAATTTATAGGGAAAATCATGCTGTACTTCATCACTTCTGAATGAAGTTTTAGATTTTATTAACAGTCTTTGACCTTTGTAAAACTAGGAACCCAAGCTCTTTCTAATCATGCCAGAAGCATTTTGAATTCTTAATTAAAATGCCAATTTTTATGCTTCAGTGCAGCAAAAATGGTCTTGGGTGGTTTTTTTAAATGATGTTTTCCTAGAAGTACTTTTATCTTACATCATTAAAAAATAGTTTTATTGAGGCCTAATTTACATTCTATAAAATTTATCCCCTTTAATGAGTTTTAATAAATTTAGATGTAGCTATGCAATGATTTCTACAATCACACGTTTTAGAAAATTTCCATCAGTATAGATTTGTTTAAAACTGGATCCTGCTTACAATTAAAGAGGTTAATTTTTTTTTAACAGAGAACACAGATTAATTAATTGCATATATTTTGCTCTAATTAACATTATTTGAATTCTTAATGATTCCTTAAGTTTTAGTAAATTTTGTTGGAAAAATATACTGTTTTGAAATAGTAATAAGCAGTAGTGGAACACAGCACAAAATAGACTGTGATATATAGAATCATTTAGAAAGCAATATGTTAAAACTCCTGGAGAAAGAAGGCTTCCCCTGTGGCTCATTTGGTAGAGAATCCACCTGCAATGTGGGAAACCTGGGTTCAATCCCTGGGTTGGGGAGATCCCCTGGAGAAGGGAAAGGCTACCCACTCCAGTATTCTGGCCTGGAGAATTCCATGGACTGTATAGTCCATGAAGTAACAAAGAGTCGGACATGACTGAGTAACTTCACTTTCACTGGAAAAAGGGTCATTAAATAAATGGAATTGGGGCACTTGATTAAGCCTTTCTAAAATAAATTATGATGGAGCACTACCTGTTCACTAAAGTAATTTTAGGTATATTATTTATTTAAGCGAGAAGCATTAGTTCATAAGGAAACTGGAGAAAATATAGACAAAATGATTTCCAGATGTAGACTTATTGTTTTAAAATGTGCAATAAAATACAAAGAAATATATTGTTTGATTATATAATATGGAAAAAAATGATTAGTATAAGATAGAAGACAAACTGGAAAAATACTTGTAGCAAACAGTTTTGAGAAATGTAGGGTTAATGTGTACTATGTGAATATTACATTTAAATTAAAATATAAAACACCAAAGTGCAGTAGATGAGCCTATCAGAACAGATCACATCAGTCGCTCAGTCGTGTCCGACTCTTTCCCACCCCGTGAATCGCAGCACTCCAGGCCTCCCTGTCCATCACCAACTCCCAGAGTTCACTGAGACTCATGTCCATCGAGTCAGTGATGCCGTCCAGCAATCTCATCCTCTGTCGTCCCCTTCTCCTCTTGCCCCCAATCCCTCCCAGCATCAGAGTCTTTTCCAATGAGTCAACTCTTCGCATGAGGTGGCCAAAGTACTGGAGTTTCAGTTTTAGCATCATTCCTTCCAAAGAAATCCCAGGGCTGATCTCCTTCAGAATGGACTGGTTGGATCTCCTTGCAGTCCAAGGGACTCTCAAGAGTCTTCTCCAACACCACAGTCCAAAAGCATCAATTCTTTGGCACTCAGCCTTCTTCACAGTCCAACTCTAACATCCATACGTGACCACTGGAAAAACCATAGCCTTGACTAGATGGACCTTTGTTGGCAAAGTAATGTCTCTGCTTTTGAATATGATATCTAGGTTGGTCATAACTTTCCTTCCAAGGAGTAAGGGTCTTTTAATTTCATGGCTGCAGTCACCATCTGCAGTGATTTTGGAGCCCCCAAAAGTAAAGTCTGACACTGTTTCCACTGTTTCCCCATCTATTTCCCATGAAGTGATGGGACCGGATGCCATGATCTTTGTTTTCTGAATGTTGAGCTTTAAGCCAACCTTTTCACTCTCCACTTTCACTTTCATCAAGAGGCTTTTGAGTTCCTCTTTACTTTCTGCCATAAGGGTGGTGTCATCTGCATATCTGAAGTTATTGATATTTCTCCCGGCAATCTTGATTCCAGCTTGTGTTTCTTCCAGTCCAGCGTTTCTCATGATGTCCTCTGCATATAAGTTAAATAAGCAGGGTGACAATATATAGCCTTGACGTACTCCTTTTCCTGTTTGGAACCAGTCTGTTGTTCCATGTCCAGTTCTAACTGTTGCTTCCTGACCTGCATACAAATTTCTCAAGAGTCAGGTCAAGTGGTCTGGTATTCCCATCTCTTTCAGAATTTCCCACAGTTTATTGTGATCCACACAGTCAAAGGCTTTGGCATAGTCAATAAAGCAGAAATAGATGTTTTTCTGGAACTCTCTTGCTTTTTCCATGATCCAGCGGATGTTGGCAATTTGATCTCTGGTTCCTCTGCCTTTTCTAAAACCAGCTTGAACATCAGGAAGTTCACGGTTCACCTATTGCTGAAGCCTGGCTTGGAGAATTTTGAGCATTACTTTACTAGTGTGTGAGATGAGTGCAACTGTGTGGTAGTTTGAGCATTCTTTGGCATTGCCTTTCTTTGGGATTGGAATGAAAACTGACCTTTTCCAGTCCTGTGGCCACTGCAGAGTTTTCCACATTTGCTGGCATATTGAGTGCAGCACTTTCAGAGCATCATCTTTCAGGATTTGAAATAGCTCAACTGGAATTCCATCACCTCCACTAGCTTTGTTCGTAGTGATGCTTTTTAAGGCCCACTTGACTTCACATTCCAGGATGTCTGGCTCTAGGTCAGTGATCACACCATCGTGATTATCTGGGTCGTGAAGATCTATTTTGTACAGTTCTTCTGTGTATTCTTGCCATCTCTTCTTAATATCTTCTGCTTCTGTTAGGTCCATACCATTTCTTTCCTTTATCGAGCCCATCTTTGCATGAAATGTTCCTTTGGTGTCTCTGATTTTCTTGAAGAGATCCCTAGTCTTTCCCATTCTGTTGTTTCCCTCTATTTGTTTGCATTGATCGCTGAAGAAGGCTTTCTTATCTCTTCTTGCTATTCTTTGGAACTCTACATTCACATGTTTATATCTTTCCTTTTCTCCTTTGCTTTTTATTCTAGTAAACAATTTAAAAAAGAAGAGACAGGGATTCCTTGATGGTCCAGTGATTAAGATTTTGCCTTCTAATGCAGGGGGTGAGGGTTCTCTCCCTGATCAGAGAGCTAAGATTCCCGCATGTCTTGGAGCCAAAAAATCAAAACATAAAACAGAAGAAATATTGCAACAAATCGAGACATTAAAAGTAGTCCACATTAAAAAAGAAGAGAAAGAAACAAACTTCTAAGTTGTATAATATCAAGCAACAATTTCAAAGTACCTGAAGCAAAAACTGTCAGAACTAAAAGAAGAAATAGATAAATCCACAATTACAATTGGATACTTCATCTCCTCTCTCAAAACAGAACATAATGATTAGAAGAGCTGAGCACCACCACATAACAAGATATAATTGACATTTTTAGAGCATTTCATTCAACAAATGTGTAATACAATTTCTTTTCAAGTGTCCATGGAACATTCAGGAAGGTATACCACATCTGCATTATAAAACAAACTTCAATACATTCAAAATAATTTAAATCAGAATGTCTTCTTTAACCATAATGCAGTCAAATTAGAAATCAAACAACACACTTCTAGTAATCTATGGATAAAAGGAGGAAATCTCAAGGGAAATAAAAAGAAATACATTGAACAGAATGAAAATTATGATAAGTCACAATTTTTGTCAGTTCAGTTCAGTCACTCAGTTGTGTCCGACTCTCTGACTCCATGGATTGCAGTACACCGGTCCTCCCTGTCCATCACCAACTCCCAGAGTTTACTCAAACTCATGTCCATTGAGTCAGTGATGCCATCCAACCATCTAATCCTCTCTCATCCCCTTCTCCTGACTTCAATCTTTCCCAGCATCAGGGTCTTTTCCAATGAGTCAACTCTTCGCATGAGGTGGCCCAAGTATTGGAGTTTCAGCTTTAGCATCATTCCTTCCAAAGAACACACAGGGCTGATCTCCTTCAGAATGGACTGGTTGGATCTCCTTGCAGTCCAAGGGACTCTCAAGAGTCTTCTCCAACACCACAGTTCAAAAGCATCAATTCTTTGGTGCTCAGCTTTCTTTATAGTCTAACTCTCACATCCATATATGACTACTGGAAAAACCGTAGCCTTGACTAGATGGACCTTTGTTGGTAAAGTAGGTAAAGTAATGTCTGTGCTTTTTAATATGTTGTCTAGGTTGGTCATAACTTTTCTTCCAAGGAGCAAATGTCTTTTAATTTCATGGCTGCAATCACTATCTGCAGTGATTTTGGAGCCCCCCAAAATAAAGTCTGTCACTGTTTCCACTGTTTCCCCTTCTATTTGCCAGATGCCATGATCTTAGTTTTCTGAAGGTTGAGTTTTAAGCCAACTTTTTCTCTCTTTCACTTTCATCAAGAGGCTCTTTAGTTCTTCCCTCACTTTCTGCCATAAAGGTGGTATCATCTGCATATCTAAGGTTATTCTTATTTCTCCCGGCAATCTTGATTCCAGCTTGTGCTTCATCCAGCCCAGCATTTCTCATGATATGCTCTGCATATAAGGTTAAATAAGAAGGGTCACAATATTAAAATTCAATTATAATATAATAATACAATTTTTATATATGACAATATAATAATGCAATTTTTGTGGGACACAGCTAAAGCAGTTCTGAAAGGGAAATTTGTAAAAACTGCTTATATGAGAAAAAAGATCTCAAATTGCTATCTAAGCTCTCTTCTCAAGAAAATTAAAAAATCAACAGGCATGGGCATAAGGTTTCAGTTAAGCAAGATGAAAAAGTTATAGATACCTGGTGTAGAACATTGTACCTATAGATAACAATACTGTCTTTAGCTGGTCCTTTTGTGATGCCAGTTGTTTTGCTGTTCACACTGTACTGTTCACTGAACTTAGCATAGATAAGGTATGCACTAAGAGACTGGAAGAAGACTCGAGGAGCCACAGGAACTGCAGATGTGTTTATTCTCTCCTGGCTGGCATGACAGCCATAACACAGCCTCTCTCCTGCCTGACACAGCAGCCATAGCAATAGCCATAGCATAACCATAATGTAGCCACAACGTAGTCATGAGATAACTTCATGTAACATACCCATGATGTCACTCCCGTGTACCCCCAGTGCTGTAGTAGCCAGGGCTTTCATGGTGAAGCTCATACAGGCGTACTGTACAAGGTAGCCTGTTGACCAAGTGAGTACCTTGTGACGTGTGTGTGCAGTACTGTAAGTGATCTCAGCTGTTACATAACTGTGTGAAGCCATTGTTTACAGAACATGGGGCAAGGGGATGAGAGAGACTGACTGGTGCCATCTTCTTAATTTCCCCACACTGTCTTTTACAGTTAAATTTTTAAGAGGTTAGATCTCATGTTAAGTATGCGTAAAAGAATTAAAATAGAAAATAAGCCCAAAGCAGCAGAAGGGAGCAAATAATAATGATCAAAGAACTAAATGAATGAAAATGGAAGCACAGTATGTTGAGAAGTCAATCAAAATTAAAAGGATAACAAGAAATACTACAAATAACTCTTTATAAATACATTTGACAGCTTCGGTGATATGACTCAATTCCTTCAATATCACAAACTACTTAAACCAGTTGGAAAACTATCAGGGAAATTAAATAGCTCTTAAATATAGATAATAAATACATAGGGAAAATACATATAACTTTGGGAAAATACCAATTAAATCTGTGATATGCCCCTCTATAGCTATTAGAATGGCCAAAATAGGTAAGTGAAAAATATGATTTTTAAAACTATAACTAATAAAGACCCTCTCATATGGACACCTATGGAGATGGGAGGTGCTTGAGTTCTAGAGTTTTTCTATAAGAGAGACATTCGTAACCAAGAAGCAGTTTTATATAAATTGCCTTAAGAGTTATCTGAAGCACTGAAGTTCTAGTTATCTGACTAGATTTTTAGCCCCATATCTTTTCTTTTTGTGTTCTTGTTTTCTTTAAACTGAGCTTCCCATATAATCTCTGGTCCCATAAAAACGTAATTGGCATTCATAGACAAAGAGGATAAAGAATAATGGAAGTAAAAGTCACTCAGTTGTGTCCAACTCTTTGCGACCCCATGGACTATAAAGTCCATGGAATTCTCCAGGCCAGAATACTGGAGTGGGTAGCCTTTCCCTTCTCCAGAGGATCTTCCCAACCCAGGGATTGAACCCAGGTCTCCCGCATTGCAGGTGGATTCTTTACCAGCTGAGCCACAAGGGAAGGCCACTGTAAATTCATTTGGTGGCAAAACACTTGCTTGGGAAGACTGCTGCTGTCTGTAACATTCTTGAAAATATAAACCTTGTACCAATATATATTATTTGTATGCCAAATTGTTTGATGAAGGATCTGAAGTGACATAAGCCATTAGTTTAGTACAAGTGAAAAGCTACTTAAACTCACAGCAATTGGTATATCAGTGTTTAACTCTGGGCTGTGGAATCTGGGAGTCAGCCTTCCTCTGTTTGAATATTAGCTCCACCACTTACTAGTTTTCACTTAAGCTTGCTGTACCTCAATTGTCTCATATGTAAAATGGGAGTAAATAATAGTGTCTTGGAAAAGGGAATAGCAACCGACTCCAGTATTCTTGGGAAATCCCATGAACAGAGGAGTCCAGTGGGCTACAGTCCATGGGGTCCCAAAGAGATGAACATGACTTAGTGACTAAGCAAACAACAATAATAGTGCCTATAAGAGTTGTGAAATTTAGTACATGTAAAGCAGTTAGAAGAATAACTGGCACATAGTAAGTCCTCAGTAAGTGATAGCTGTCATGAGACTAAGCTCTAGATTGTGACTCTTTCTAGCTGATACTGGACTCAACAATGTTAGCTTCATTTGAAAAGAACCCAAAATGTCTTTGATTAAGTATGCCATTTTTTATTTTATTTTAGATGTAGTAAAGAGACTCTGTGAGTACCAGAGAACTTTTAAGTATTAAGAACTAAAAAAAGAGAAAGTAGTATGATGGAAAGCAAGCATTGTTTCTTGTGTTTAATTCTCTTCCAAGCATTTCTCTTAAATTTTTTTCCTTAAGTACGTTCTGAATATTTTTATCACTATGTAATCTTAAGAACAATTCATTTCACATTATTCAAAACCTTATTTTATGTTGTTGTCTTTGGGGACCTTTCAAAAGCTGTTCCGATTAATCACAGTTTTCCTTTTCCCTTTATAGATCACCATTTGCTGCTGTCACAGACTATTCAGTTACAAGGAATAATGTCATACAGCTCTGCTTGGAATTAACAACAATTGTGCAACAGGTATTAGCTGGCAAAATTTCCTTCTGTTAATTTATTAGTATCATATTCTTGTTTAATATAAATTTATTTATTTTAATTGGAGGCTAATTACTTTACAATATTGTACTGGTTTTGCCTATTTAGCAAGCATTTATAAAATACTGGTTTGGGATTTTTCTCATTCAAAGATAAATGGTTCATTAGCAATCAAATACATAATTCATTGGAAAACTGTGCATATAATAGCCCAATAAACAAGGGTTTTATTTATCAGTAGATGTAAATTAACCTGAACCTCTAGAGACAGTATTATATCAATAATAAGTAAGGTTGTTAGTCTTAAACTTTTAGTGGGGATGAATAAACTATATTGACTTTCACAAAATTAAATTGCCCCATTTGGATAGCAATCTGAGACTTTTGCTCTAAGATGCCATTAGTTCCTTATTAATACAACTAACTACAGTTTTATTTATATAGGTATACATAATAAATATATATAATAGCCTTTAATTATACTTACCATTTAAGTGATCTATTTACATGACCCAGTTTTTTTACTTTGAATATTATTTAAACCAGGGACTGCCAAATCAAATGTGTCCAGGAGTGCAGCAACTAAAATGTCCTGTCATAAGATATGAAGAAATGGTAGAGGAAGGAATTGACTAGTACATATACTGCAAAAATTTGTTTAAATCTAGCAAAACATATCTGAGAGGTGTAAGGCCAGCAAGCACCACTCTGTAGAAGCCAGATGTCAACATAGTGCTGGTGCTACTTTCTCATTATTTGTTAACCTATCCAGTGATGCAGAAATAGGAAAAGCAGAGGATAAAATGTGATGATACAGAAAATTATTGAGGAAATTAATGATTTAACTTATCCTTCTACTCCCTGTCTTTATTACCAAGGATAATTAAGAATTTATTATATTGCCTATATTTTCTCAAATAAGAAATTTTATCAGTACAAATTTTAATGTTTCAAGTGTGTTTTCTGTTGTACTATGTAGATTTTATTAGCACCATTTCTCTGAAACTGCAGGTGTATAGCAAGGAGAGTTAAGTTTGTGACTTTTAATTGTGGAATATAAGAGACATTCATCATTCTGTCATAGCAGTAAGAAAGTCAGTAACTCAGTGCTGTTAGTCACAGACATTGATGAAGATGATAAATATTTGAAATACTCTTGTCTCAGTACATGTCTTCGTATTTGATATCAGTAAATTTTATTTCTGAATGTCAAAGATTTCTGGATAATAGGGAGGAGAGGCATTTGAGGGTGAGGGTCAGCAAATGTTTTCTGTGAAAGGCCAAATAGTATTTAAGGTTTTGGAGGCTTTATGATATAGGCTATATGGTGTTTGATCCAACTGCTCAATTCTGCTGTTACTCTGCAAAAGCAGCCACAGACAGTGTGTATGTGAAATGAATGGGCATAGCTGTGTGCCAGTAAAACTTGTGTTATGAAAACATGCAACAGGTTGAATTCAACCCTGGGCCACAGTTTGCTGACGTGTTCTAATGCTAATCCAGTGTGTCCAGTGTGGTTCATGGACTAGTGGCATTATTATCACAAAGAAACTTGTTAGAAATTCAGATTCTTGGCACACACTGCCAAATTTACTGTGGGGAATGCCCAGGAATCTGAATGTTTACTAGTTTTTCAGGTGATTCTGGTTCTCATACACTGTTCTAGGGCATAGGAATGAAAAAGCAGTAATATAGTCTATGGGTAATTTTTCCTGTAGTTCTGTATTATCAGTGACATTGCTCCAAAAAAATGTTTTCTAAAGCGACTTTTAAAAGCCATTAAACTTGACCAGAGACTTGAGATGTGGATAGCAGACTATTAGTTTCTTCTCTTTTACTATGAAAAAAATTTTCTCTGCTTTAAGGGTACCTGTTGTACAGTATTTGTATGATAATCGTTTATAGTATATTGGATATGTGTTCAGGAGTAATCTATATGCAAATAATCCTTGTTTTGCATTTTATGTATATAATTATATACATATATAATTTGCAAATGGTTATTGTCTGCTACATGACAAGATCTGTGATAATCATATTTATGTATTTCTTAATGTTTTCATTTATGCATGAGACCCAAGACAATTCAAATACTGTGGAATTAAATGGGAGAATTAAGTTTATTTTTTTTAACTTTTATACATGAGAAACTCATGCTTATTGTCAGTTCTTTGAGAATGCAGTCCATCTGATGTCACCTTCTAAAATAATGTAATTTCCATGCATAATTATGACAGAAAGTGGGTGTTTTTAATTTCTTGTATCTCTTTTAAACATCTGAATCTAGATAGCCAGTTTAAGGTTAACTTTTGAGTAACTGGCCCATTGTTGCCTTGTAAACAAAGACTGCAGTTCTTCTAAATGGCAACTTTGAAAAGTTTTCTTGAAAAATATTGAAGGAGAATCAGGTGTAATCATTTTCACTGAATTCATTCATACCTAATTTTTTCCTATATAAAAATAATCTTATGTTATTAGATTTAAACAAACTCATCTTTTAAAAAGTTACATTTCTTTTAACATTACCTATAAAGTCAAAAATGGACAATTTTCTATGTTTATAATTCACAGGTTCTAGAACATAATTTTGTCACGATAACCTTCATACGTTACATTCGGAACGGCTGAAATGATTTTCAGTGACTTTAAATTTCCTGTAGAGGCATGTGCAGGGGTGAAAATGCAGTTTGTGTAGAATATGACTAACCCACCCATTCCGCTATTTTAAGAACCTACCATCTAAGTAACAAGTGATGCAGTTTTCATTTCCAGAATGTATGAACACCTGCTATAGACATCTACTTCATAGAAAACATATGCCATTCTGATATTGCCCTCAGAGGCTTGTTCATGCTCACAATAGGACCTTTTAACAGCTACACTGTTTGGCTCAACGTTCTCTTTAGGAAGCTTACTTCAAGGCATAATGGGTTTGAGTTTTGGTAATTTACAGATCAGGAAACATTAGGTAGAATAGAGAGAGATGTTTTTACAGCTTGAACTTTAAGTACATTTTGTCTTGAACAAATGCAGAATTACTGAAATTATCCCCAAATAATTGAAATACTCCAAGTATACTGAGGACATAGAAGGACTTGCTGTACCCTCCACCCACTGTACATTCTGTTTTGAAGAGGATGCCTTGCCCTTCTTAGGACGTTTTGCCCTGATATAACCCATTTATTTATTTATTTTTTAAAGTTCAGTAGCTCATAACATTTGTCATTGTTCCTTCTATCTCACCCTCATTTCCTGATCACATGTCCTGTTCCACATGTCACTTTTAAGATTTCCAAACAGAAAGTTCTCTGTACATGAATGTTCTTGGTTCTTGCCTTGCCTACCCCATCCCAGTATGTACCTGACTTGATGTCATAATTCATCTACTTTAATTCTTTTCTGTTGTACCTTAAAGGAAATATTAGATGTAAATTTTTCTTAATAAAGCACATCTTCATGACATTCTGGTTTAATCTACTTACAAGTATAGAATGGATCACGTTCAGACTAGTTATCCTAAAGCCCTGCTCTGATTCTGTCGCTTTCAGCAATTTTCCCCTAATCTCCAAACTGATTACAAATTCCTCTCTTTGGAATTCAAAGGACTCCTAGTATGGTTCTAACATAATTTTGATTTTATTCTCTAATTCTCCTTTGTATCTTAATTGTACTCTAGTTCATGTGGATGAGTTATTGTTGGTAAAATAGATCTTGTAGTTTCATCTTTTTATGTTTTGAGGCTGCCTCAGAACATTCCCCGTATATCTTTTTATCTCTGCCTGCCAAAATCATGTCCCATCCTTTAAGGCTTCTAGGGAATGCCACCTCAGTTGTGAAATTTTTACCATTCTCATAATTGTTTATATTCCCCCTACTTTGACCATTTATATTTAATATAATTACTAATGTGATTGGGAATAAATTAAATATATCACCCTGCTGTTTGTCTTCTTTGTCTCCAGTCTGGTCTTTGTTCTTTTTTCTGCATTGATTATCTTATATGATTCCATTTTGTCCTTTTTATTAACTTCTCAGATCTAATTCTTTGTTGTGTGGGCAAAGATAGAAAGCTCTTATTTTACATGCATTTTCTATCTTGTCAGTTATAGTCTGCTGTGAATCATACTGATCTTTCTTCCATTAGATTGTTATCTCCTTGAAGACAGGAACAATGTGTGCTTGTTACTTACTTGTTAAAATAAATTGACCTGAGCCCCAGTTATCTTATATGGTTTAGCATATGCTCATTTATGCTCTTCCAGAAAAGTCCAGAATTAAATGCTTGAATTGTTACTCATTTTTATTTCACCTCCTGTGTAAAAGCCACAGTTCTATCTCTGCTACTCATATTAAGAACCCCAGAGATATCCAGAGATACCCATCACTTTGCATCTCAGTTTATTCATTAATTAAAATTACTGATCCTCATAACAATTTTCCAATGCTAGAATGAAAGTGAACAAAACTTCAGAAACACCATATGCTTTTATATAATGCTAGCAAAACATATTTTTAGAGGAAACTTAATTATAGTCATGAAATGAATGTATATAAATCATCTCTTAAATAATGCACTGTTTTTTACTGTTATGTGATGACTTATCTTTGATACAAGGTCTTTCTGGGCTCTCTTGTCTGTTGACTCCTATCTTTGCAATAGGAGTGAGGATGATAATTAAAATAATGAAATAAAACAGTTAACTGTTTGCTTATTGATGATGAAAATATGGGTAATTTTAATTTATTTAGACTACTTTTTTGTGTTTTTCAAATTTTCTAAAACAAATTTGAGTTAGAAAAATATGAAAAGAATGCTATGTACATTGAAGAAATACTGCTTAAGTTTGATGGAAGAGCACAGCATAGATGAATACTTATTATATTTTGAAATAAATTATGTAGTTTACAAACAGTCAGTGTCCATCTAATGGTTTCATTCAGCCATTAAATACACAGTAATCATTGCATTCACTTGGACTTGTATGCAGTATCTAAAGACTGAATTAAACTTAAGCTGCCAGTAAAAGAGGCCAATTTGAATAAGCAAAGTGTAGATTAAAAAAAAATATCTAGGGCATGCATTTATTACTAGGCTTTCAAGAAATCTCATCTGAACAGTTATGATGATAGTTATGCTTTGAAATATGCTGTACTTCAAATTATTTTTCACTCAACTTTAATTATTTTTATTCCCTTTGCAGCAAGGTGAGATGATCAATATCTAAAAATAAACTGTCACAAATAGATTTTTTTCCCTTCTTAACACAAAGGGGTGTTACTGTGAAGTAAGTGGAAAGTGCCTTTTGATATTAGCTACTTATATTTTAAGTAATGCAAACAATAGAGGAGAAAGATACTTTTCTTTTAACAAGTTCTGTTTGGAAGAATTTATTTAGTATTTCTGTATCTGTTTTTCTTATTTCCAGTTGTGATGGGTTTAGACTGTTATAGTTAAAGTCTTTAAAAGAGATTCTTCCCCCAGCACCTCTTTCCCACATAAGATTGATTATAATAACACATTTGAGAAAAAAGGGAAACTGGTTTTAAAATCTTAAATGGAAAGAATTCTTACAAAGAACTGAAGCTGCAGTATTTAGAGCACTGTCAGCACCTGAAACAGAAAAGTGAGACAGGTACCCACGCACTTCTCAGCATTGAAATACTTGCCATGATGCCTACTCTAATGGGTATCAGCTTAACCTAAAATTATTCTAAAATTTTTTCCAGTTCAAACACACAAAAAATGATTAATTAGATTGTCATATAGTTAAGAAATGGTCATAAAAGTATCAGTTTGCAAGGTTCTACTTTGGTGGAATTTAGAATACTTGGGGCAAGGGACAGAAGGTGGGAATGATGAGTCCTGGGAGACTTGAGGCTTAGCCCCATTGTTTCATGCATATACATATGCATACGTATTTTGAAAATGGTCTTTTTCATTTACTATTGTGCCATAATTTTTTAAAAATTTTATGCACAGTTATTAGGTTTTCTGTTCTTTAAAAATGTTTATAAGATAATAATACTTGTTAGTTTAAAAAATACAGAAAACCTTAAAGAATAGTTACTGTCATGTTAATTTAAGCACCAGAAGCAACTGTGCCACTGCTATGGTCTTTCCTATAATAAGTGTCTTTAATTAAGTTGTTATTCTGACTTTCTGCCTGTTCATTTGTTTGATATTTTCCCTCATATTTACCTATCTAATGCATTTTCTTTTTTTTCTAAATCTTCATTCAAGAAAATGGAAAAATCATCTTCAGAAGTCAACATTAGTAATATTTCTTTTTGATGGACATCTTCCTCTAAATTATGTGTGTGTACTCTCTAATCAATTTTGTTACCTTTACATTGTTTTAAATACAAATCAGTAAAAGTAAACTATTTATGAGTTGTTCTTAAGTATACATTTTTAAATAAAGATGTATGTGAACATATTGAGTATATAATCCTTTCTGAAAAGAATGCCTGCTTGAATTTAATCTAACCTGTTTTATCTTAATCCAGTTGCTATTTACTCAAGGTAAATTCCCAGGAGAAAATAAGAGCTTTTTAAGGACTTAATTGAATTGGTATTTATGGTTTAAATTGTTAGGGCATGTATTTATAAATACTAAAAAAACTTAAAAGATTATAGAATTTTGTAAAAATAGGCTTAGAAGTGATTTTTAATGTTTTATTAAGGACTTATACAAAAAAATTTGGCCTGTAAGTTTATTGACAATAGCTATCATATTTTAACTTCATTATACTTTATCCATATGAGTATTACCTCCTTTACCTTCCTAGTTGACCTTTTATGTTATTTACTCTTTTATTTTATGGCAAAATAGTATAGTGGGCTTTGACATAAAGTAGATGTGAATTCATCATGGCTCTGCTTTTTACAAACAGTATGAACTTTAGCAAATTACTTCATATCATAATTTTGTCTTCATCTATAAGGTACATCACTTTATTGGATTATTATAGGTGAATTTCTGTGAATATTGGAAATTGATCTAGTTCATGATCTGTCATTTTAGTGGGAGCTTAATAAATGGCAATTTTAGTTATCTTGTATAGCAAAAGATCTTTGGAAACCCTTAAGTCAGTTTCTTGTTTCATACAAAATTTAAAGGACTGTTTCTCTGCTTACTTTTGGTATTGAGTAGCAATGAAGAAAGACCTAGTTCTGAAATGAGTGACTTTTTTTTAAAAAGGATTTTGGTTTAATTTCAGATATTTTTTAGCATTTAAGGCAATTGATAACTATGCTTCATATTCTGAATGATATTTTGAAATGTCCATGTTCAAATGGAATACAGAAATTAATTTTGATTACTTGTGAATTTGCCCTCCCTTTCCACATATTCAAGTAACCTAGAGTTGAAAATGGAAAATTCAAAACAGGTAAAGGTAAAAGGCTAGTGTATAATAGTAAGTTACACAGAGTTTGTGTTCTAAAAGGGATATTAAGATTCAAGTAGTAGTGAGATACATGTATACTGGGGTAGGCAGGCTACATATTTTATGGTTCATGTAGTAAGTATTAAACCATATGAAAGCTCAGCCAAGATAGTCTATCATTCATCTCAAACATGACTTTCAGTATTATTTTTGCTGTATTCTCAGGGCTAGTGGTTAAGCCTTCCTGAAACAGACATTCTAGGTGACCTGAAAAATGGACTTGGGCTCTTGGGATTTGAAACTGGGACATTTCAGACCAAAAACCAGGACAAACTTTATATGTAATTTTTAAACAATATGAATTGCATTACTTAGCATACCTGTTGAAGGCAATATGAAAGATGATTCTTTTTTATTTTATATTTAAGCAATATATTTTAGTTCAATACTCACTCCTTTAAGTTTTCTTCAGTTGTTTTAGCTGACCATGAGAAGCAAAACCATTATCTTTTTAAACTTTTCTTTATGATCCTAATATATAATGAATCAGATAGTAGATATACAACTATTAAGCATAGTACCCAGGTAGCTCAAGGAATGTTTTTTTCTGAAGACAAGTATGAAACCAAAAATTTATAGAATTTACAAAGCTGAGATTATGTTGTGTGTATGTGCCTATATCCCTCTAAGGCCTGGAATATAGCATTATAATCAGAACAGATATAAATACACAGAGAAAAAAAGAAATCCTCATTCTTGATGTTTAAAAAATGATTATTGATAGCTGCAAATTTTCTGAAGGCTCAGAACAAAACTAAATAAGTGATGAAATTATTACATGCTAATAAGACTTTAGGAAAGCACTATTTATAATATTGGACATAATAATTTTTTATTCTTCCAGCTTTATGACACTTTTTTTATGGGAAAAAAACTTTAAAACTTATATAAAATGAAATAACTTGTTTTTATAGGTTCATTCTTTTACAAACTTAGACTGTGTTGCATATTATCTGAGCGTCTTACCAAGACACTTTTAAAGATGTAGATATTCAATAGTATCATCATTAATAATAACAGAAGAACTGGATGCGTGGTGCCATTTAGTATACTAATCAAATTCTTTTAGGTAATAAATAACAGAATACTATTTTTCAGACATCTGTTTTCTCACTATTATATTTTAAAAATTATGTTATATATACACACACAAAATAATTCATGTCATATATACGTTGTGAGGCATAAAAATAAATACTCTTAAATTGGCCATTTAATAGCTATAACATTACCAATATTGTCTTAGTTATAATTGTGCTCTTTCTTCTCATTACCCTGCCTCTTCTAAAGGTGTTTATTATTTCATTTTTTTTCCTTTAAAGTAATTTCATACATTTTCTAAACATTTCATTTAGTTAAGCTTGACTTTGAGCTTTGTACACATAGTATCACTTTGCATATTACTTTTTTATTTGATAGTGTATTCTGAACTAATTCATGTTTTGTTTAGTCACTGTAGTTCTTTCACTTTCAATACATAGATTACTTAATTATATGTATATACTTCAGTGTTTATTCATTCTCCTGACCATGAATATTTGAAATATATACTTACATTTAACTATGTATGTAGGAGGATAATTGCTGGATTATACAGTATACACATGCTCATCTTTAGAAATGTACCACATCCTTTTCTCAAAGTTTTATTGCTTATTTATGTAATATACTTTCATTGCCTTCCTATTTTCTGAATTACTACATTTTGTCATACTGTCTTATTATACAGTTCACTTTCCAAGAGGCTTTTAAAATATTCTCCCAAAGAAGATAGAACATTTAGCATTATTGCTCTATTATATATAAGGAAATAGAAAGATGGATTACACGATTCTTAACCCTTTTAGGTGGTCAGGTTTTCAGAAGAGAATCCTTGATGTGCTTCCATTTGTAATCTACTGTGGTGATTCCTTTTAAAGAATCAAGCCAAATGTAATACTAATCCATTTAAGAAAAGATTTGCTGTAGGAGACTTGGTAAAGGCAACTTTTCTGCTTTTTGCACCTGAGTGTCTCCAGTGCCAGGCAAATAAATGTTGAAAAAAGGAAAGGATTCATTTTCTCTTTAAAATTTCACCTAAAAAGGGCTTACAGGATTTTAAATGTAATCAGTGTAACTAGTTCTGAGGCTGATGAAAACCTGAGAGAGAACTAAACAAAATACTGATTTCTTTTTTCAAAGTTGATAAAATCCAGGTATATCATGATTATTACAGATATAGTCCTTAATATTTTAAGGCTGTGGTGAACAGTATGGAGATTACTTAAAAATCTAAGAATAATACTACCATATGACCCCACAGCCCTACCACTGGGCATATACCCTGAGAAAACCATAATTCAAAAAGATACACGTACCCCAGTGTTCATAGCAGCACTATTTACAATGACCAGGACATGGAAGCAACCTATATGTCCATTGACAGATATATATATATATATATATATATATATATATACACACACACACACACACACACACTGGAATATTACTCAGCCATATAAAGGAATGGATTTGAGTCAGTTGTAGTGAGGTGCATGAACCTGTTAAACAGAGTGAAGTAAGTCAGAAAGAGAAAAGCAAATATAGTATATTAATGCATATATGTGGAATCTAGAGAAATGGTACTGATGAACCTATTTATATGGCAGGAATAGAGATGCAGACATAGAGAACAGGCTTGTGGACACAATGGGGGAAGGAAAGGGTGGGACTAATTGAGAAAGTAGCATTGAAACATATATATTACCATGTGTAAAATAGATAGCTAGTGGGAAGTTGCTATATAACACAGGGAGCTTAGCTGGTGTTCTGTGACAACCTACGGAGTGGGATGGGAGTGGGGGTGGGAGGAAGGTTTAAGAGGGAGGTATGCTTATGGCTGGCCTGCGGAGGTATGCATATGTATGTTTATGGCTGATTCACATCATTGTATGGCAGAAACCAACATAACATTGTAAAGCAATTATCCAATTAAAAATAAATTAAAGAATAGTTTGAGGCTGCTTCTGTTTCTTCTCCTTTTAATGCTTGTAACTCCAGGGAGATGAGTTGGGTGGGGGCAGGAGGGGGACAGTGTTAATGGTATTTGTCTCCTTGTGAAACTGGTAATAAGCTGGTGAATTAAGAATTATAGTGGTTCTTCCCATTTAAAGTATCTGCATGAATGCTTTCCTGTCCCGTCTTCCTACCTGCTTTTTAAAATTGAAATGTATTCTACCCTTGGCTCTTCAGTTCACCTTTATAACCCCTCCCTCAAGCCACGTCATCTGGATAAATCCTATATCTTATGACATTTAAAAATTATTAGCAAGAAAAAAGGGCTGTATAAAGTATAATAGGCAGGCAATGGTATTATTTCTATTTTGAGGTTGGCAAAATGCTTTTAGAACTTATCGGATTTATCCCCCACAATAATCAGGTGAAATAGGTAGACTAAATGTCATTATCTCAATTTTGTAAATGGATAAATGGAATTTTAGAGAGGGACAGTGACATGGTCAGTTAGTGACATGACCAGGACTCAGATCCAGCTGCTTTGACATGGTTTGTAATACTTCCTGCTCATTGTTTCTCAAGTTTGGCTTCACCTTGGAATGGAGTAAAGAGCTTTTTATTTAAAAACATAGGTATTGGGTCCCATCCAAGACCTATTAAATTAGACTCTCTTGGTAGGGTTGTAATCAGTTTTTTTAAATGATGCCTCAGTTGATTCTAACATAGAGCCAAAGTTGATAACCACTGTGATGTAGTCACACTGCTTTAATGAGATGAACGTGAGGTAGTAAGAAAATGTATGTGATCAAGAACAGTGCTTCCCAATGGTTGGTCCAAGGACTATGATTTACCCAGGGAAGCTTGTTAAAAATGTAGATTTCTTGGACTTCACTACAGTATGAATGGTTGAGAGCAATGGATCAGGAGGTCCAACTATTTATAGGTTATATCAGCCCAGAGCCCACACTTTTATAAAACAGGCTGAAGTTTCGAATATACAACTGTTGCTATCAGTTCATAGTCTATTTGGGTCATAAATGTATTTCCAAAAGGGTTAGACTTGTTCTTCGAAACACCAAATGTATATGTTGTTAACAAAAATGGTCCTTGTGCATTCATAATAGCAAGAGAACCCATTCTAGAAACTAATGTGGTATCAACAGACAGAGGTAGAACTAGACTTACTAAAACAAGAAGGAATAGTAATATTTTAGCATTTTTATAAACCATATTATGCCTTATTTGGATTATATAGTTGAATCATTACACAAAATCTGTGACATAGATTTCATACCTACCTTAGATGAAAGCAAGAAATCAAAGAAAATATAGAACTACTTTTTAAAGCCACTGGTTTTCTGAGATATTTTGCCCAACTGCTGATGTAGTTTTTAATAACCATGGCCTCTTGGGTTGGCTCAGAATAACCACTGATGTGAGATAGGTAATTCATAAGATATTAGACTCTGACACAAGTAAAATAACGGATTGAAATTGTAATCAACAGGGGCAGGTTGAAGAACTGGTCAGAATTAAGTAATTAGGACAAGTGAGCATAAATCAAACTGAGTAAAAATGAGGTAAAAATTCTCTAAAGTACAAGATGGGAAAAGACTAGATTTGCATGAAGGTAGTAGAATGTAATCTGAGGTTAATTGTGAATTACCTTCTGTGAGGAGTGACATGGCACCTCATATTTCCTGAAATGAAGAAGTACAACCTGTAAAATTGATGAAATAGTTATTGTATTAAACTCTGTGCTGGTTATATCTTCATTTGAGTGAGTGTTCTGTTTTTTCCCCTTTTTATTTGATGGAGGATTTTATCAGTCAAGATAAAGTTGATTATGCTGTGGTAACAACCTGAAAATGTTAGTGGCTTTTAATAATGCTCATGTCCAGTGCTCATGTTCCATGTCCATCCTGGGTTGCTTTAGCTCTTCTCCACATCCTCTTCATTTCACAGCTCAGACTAGCTTCTTCTTGAATACTGCTTGCACAGGGAAAAGAGAGCCTGGTGAACTATGAACTGGTACTTAAAGTTTCTGCATGGAAATAAGACATAGCACTTCAACTCACATTTTGTTGAACAAAGTAAATCATAGGTCCATGGCCAACATTGGTGGCTCCAGGAAATTTACTTTTCCCTTAAGAAAAGAAAGTATATATTTAGAAATCATAATACAAATCTGCTACAATATTGAACCTATAAACAATTTCATTATAGCATTTACTAGAATTTTAAGGACAACAGTGTTTATTTGAATATAAGGAAAGGGGCAATAAAATTAGGTGCTAAAATTTCAAATATCAAGAAAACAGCTTGGTAAAGGTTGAATTTGAAGAATTTCTTCTTTTCCCTCAATGCTGTATTTATATGCGTGTGTGTGTTTCTTGGTATTTGAAGTATAGTCTACTGGAATATAGGGTGGTAAGTTTGGTGGGAAGGGGAGACTTTGGTGAGAGGGGGAGACTTTGAAATTTTTCAAAGCATAAAATTCTACCCGATAATCTCTCAGTGTTATGACTAGGAAATGCCAAATGGATACTGATTCCATGTAATATCTATTTTGAGGGTGTACAATGTTCAGCCTAGATAGAAGCTAGTATTATTACTTTAACAATTTAGTATTTGTTATGATTTGAATATCACCATCATTGATCTAAAAATATTTGTTGAATGCTCGGGTAGATGTTACTTTTTCAAATGTTGGACATAGTTACTAAAAGAAACGGTTCCATTTTGTCTATGAAAGTGCAATCTAAGCAGATGAATAGGGCAAAGATGCATGAGCTTAAGGAATTTTTTAAACTAATACTTGGAATCTGTTTTCATATATCTTATATCTTCCATTTATTTTCTGGCAGTCAGATGTATGGTCTTGAATTAAAGAATTAATGTTTAATTGATATCTTTATTTCCAGTGGGGTGTGGTATTAATCTTTGCTTGAACTCTTCAGTTGGATTTATCACAAGGGAAAAATTCTCTCCCAATTTTAGACACTATAGATTTTCTTTCCATTCTCCAGGCAAGAATACCAGAGTGGGTTACCATGCCCTCCTCCAGGGGGTTTTCCCAACTCAGAGATTAAACCCAGGTCTTGCATGGCATCTGGTCCCATCACTTCATGGGAAATAGATGGGGAAACAGTGGAAAGAGTGTCAGACTTTATTTTTTGGAGCTCCAAAATCACTGCAGATGGTGATTGCAACCATGAAATTAAAAGACACTTACTCCTTGGAAAGAAAGTTATGACCAACCTAGATAGCATATTAAAAAGCAGAGATTACTTTGCCAACAAAGGTCTGTCTTAGTCAAGGCTGTGGTTTTTCCAGTGGTCATGTATGGATGTGAGAGTTGGACTGTGAAGAAAGGTGAGCAGCAAAGAATTGATGCTTTTGAACTGTGGTGTTGGAGAAGACTCTTGAGAGTCCCTTGGACTGCAAGGAGATCCAACCAGTCTATGCTAAAGGAGATCAGTCCTGGGTGTTCATTGGAAGGACTGATGCTGAGGCTGAAACTCCTAATACTTTGGCTACCTCATGTGAAGAGTTGACTCATTGGAAAAGACTGTGATGCCGAGAGGGATTGGGGGCAGGGGGAGAAGGGGACAACAAAGGATGAGATGGCTGGATGGCATCACCAACTCGATGCACATGAATTTGGGTAAACTCCGGGAGTTGGTGATGAACTGGGAGGCCTGGCATGCTGTAATTCATGGGTTGCAAAGAGTCGGACACCACTGAGCGACTGAACTGAACTTGCTCATTGCAGACAGATTCTTTACCGTCTGAGCCACCAGGAAAGCCCAAGAAGACTGGAGTGGGTAGCTTATCCCTTCTCCAGCAGATCTTCCCTACCCAGGAATTGAACCAGGGTCTACCTGCACTACAAGCAGATTCTTTACCAGCTGAGCTACCACAAAGCCCTTGTGATATATTAGATGGTCATTATAGTAAGTAACTTGAACATGTGGAAGCTAGAGAGACTTATTATTACAAAGAAATTTTAGCTTCATTGAATAAATATAAAATTCTTGATATCTTTTACATAATGCTAATCTTTGTGCTGAGAAAGCCCCAATTATTTTTGTTGAAAATATCTGCTGAGATCATGCAAATTGAAGTCTAATACCAAATTCATATTTAAAATGATTTTAAAACTGTGAAACTCAGTCTTTTTGTACAAAATAGGAGTGTGAAGAAACTAAATATACTGTGCTAGTTTGTTTAGCAGTTAGTTTTGTTTTTAACATATGGCTTTAAAGTTTCGTTTTTATAACTAACCTATAAACCCAATGTTAAATACTTACTATGGAATATGAAAATAGAGACTCAATGGAATAAAATAATCATAAGTGATGAATTCACATTTATAGCATATACAGGGCCTCTGGAGATATTACAGAGATAGTGCAGTTGAATATAGGGTTCCTTTTTTGAAAATATTGACAGTCTAATGGGAAAGACCAACAATTAGATCACTGATAGAAACATAAAATGCATACAGTTAGAGTTATCTGGCCATTCAAGACCATTTTGGATTTGTTGGATTTACCTCAGTGGTTTTTGGATTTGTTGGAGAGCCACTTAGATGCTGGAAAAAAAACTCACTTCTGCTTCTACCTCCAAGTCTGTATAGCTAAAAAAATTAGTTTCCACATTCATCCAACTGCTGGAGCATTAGTATTTCGTTGTCAAGTAAAAGATGAGTGATTAGAGTCAAGTGTGCTTTCATTTTAGATGAGCTCTTGTGGGAGAGCTGGAACAGAACTTTGGAGAGGAATATGATCCAGGGTGCAAAAGAATGTAATTATGTTCACCGACAGAAAGACTAAGATGGTCTCTAAGGTCATGCCCACCCACATTCTCCTCCTATTCTTGGTTTATTGCATTTTTTGTTATAATTCATAACCGTATTTAACCTAATGAAAACCTTAGCCAATTTTTTAAGTGGGTCATTTTAAAATTTCTGTTTTTTTTTTTTAATTTTTTTAATTTTTTTCTTTTTGTTTTTATTTTTAACTTTACAATATTGTATTGGTTTTGCCATATATCAAAATGAATCCGCCACAGGTATACATGTGTTCCCCATCCTGAACTCTTCTCCCTCCTCCCTCCCCATACCATCCCTCTGGGTCATCCCAACGCACCAGCCCCAAGCATCCAGTATCGTGCATCGAACCTGGACTGGCGACTCGTTTCATATATGATATTATACATGTTTCAATGCCATGAACATTCTTCTCATTTCTGAAATAACATCAGGAAAACTAACAAGTTTGTGATCATTGAGTCAGTCACAATGGTGAAGGGACTGCCAAGGAAGTAATTGTTGGGCTATTATACTTCTGCCTTATTTGCCAAGGACATTTATCTGAAATGAAAATTAAACTATGGCATGTTGATAACATATTCAGGAAGGATGTTAATGCCTGTCCATTCACCGTGGACATTCTTCTTTTCACTTGAAGTACTCAGTCAGTTTCAGTCTCTGATGAACCTTAATTTAGTTTGAACTTTTATCTTTCATCCATTGCAAATCATTTATCATTGGCACTGCTTTCTCAGTGCCCACAAAACTATGTGATGGGTTCTTGGAATTCATTTTTCATGCTCTTCTGTATTTTATCTTACAGAGAGAACTGGTGTTATTGTACTGTGTGGCTACTGTAGATGTCATAGTAGACTGGACTCTGCCCTTTGCTGAAGGGGAAAAAAAATGAAGGATCTGGTTAATGACTGGGAAATACCTTCATGGTTTCTTCCTAGATATTGCTTTTTCTGTTTTTTGTTTCTTGGTAAATGGCTTTTCCAGGCTTCCCTGGTGGCTCAGCAGTAAAGAGTTCACCTGCCGATGCAGGAGATGCAGGTTTGATCCTTGGGTCAGAAAGATCCCCTTTAGAAGGAAATGACAACGCACTCCAATGTTCTTGTCTGGGAAATCCCATGGATAGAGGAGCCTGACTGGCCACAGTCCATGGGATCGCAAAGAGTCTGGCACATCTTAGCAACTAAACAACAAATGGCTATTCCAGCTGTTGGATGGACTAAGTATATTTCTCTAGACTTGTGCTGTTGTCTAATATGGTAACCACTAGCTGCATGTGGCAGGTGTTTTTTTGGCCACATTGTATGGCTTGCAGGATCTTAGTTCCACTACCAGGGACTGAACCCAGGCCAAAGCAGTGAAAGCATGGAAACCTAACCACTGGACAACCTGGGTATTCCCTGAATGTGGCAATTGAAATGTAAATTAGTTAAAATTAAAGAAAATTACAAATTCAGTTCCTCATTTGCACTTAAGGCATTTAAAGTGCTTAATAGCCACACATGTCTAATGACTTGAATTAGACAGCACAGATATGTTTTACTGTAACTCTGTTATCACTATAACTTTTATTAGATGTCTCTGTAACACTTTCTCCAGTTACTCCTGACCACATAACTAACTTCCTCCATCTCTTTTTTTAAATTAATTTATTTTTTATTGAAGGATAATTGCTTTACAGAATTTTGTTGTTTTCTGTCAAAACTCAACATGAATTACCCAAAAAATACGGAACGCTTCAAATATTTGCATGTCATCTTTGCTCAGGGGCCATGCTAATCTTCTCTGTATTGTTCCAATTTTAGTATATGTGCTGCCGAAGCAAGCATCATCTGACTCCTAAACATTCTCTGACCTTGTCCATAGCTGTCTTCTCACTACACATATTCTTTGTTGATGAATTCATTGTTGTTTCATTTTTCTTGTACCTTTAATTCTCTCTTTAATGTAAATATTTCCCAGCTTGGATTCTATTCTTGATCCAATTCAGCTTTTTTCTTAGCTACTTGCTGAGCAGCTTTGTATAGGACTGGCCAAAAAGTTTGTTTGGGTTTCTGTAAGTTGTTTTTCTATAAGATGTTACATAACATCTTACAGAAAAACCCAAATGAACTTTTGGCCAGCCCAATATATGGCCTTTCAGCCACTTCTAATTTTACATGCCCAAAGTAGAATTATTTTATTTTCTCTAAATTCTCTCCTCCTATCATCTCTACAGTGTTAATCATCCAACTGCTTAGACTTGAACCCCAGGGTAATGTTTAACTTTCCCCTCCCCATTATTCTCTGTATCTATCAATTAATTACCGAGTTAGCTCATTGCTGGCTACGTGTATCTCATCTACCTTTTTTCATCTTCCCTTCCACCATCATCACCTCAGTTCAAGCCCTGATTACATATCATATTTTCTATTGAAAAAGTATTCCAACTGACCTCCTTGCCTCCAGTTTTGCTCCCTTCCAAATCCATGACTACTTCTTCATCGTTTTCATGAAACATTTGATCACAGTCTTCCCATACTCAAACATTTGTGAGCACTTCCTTTAGCAGAATAAATTGCATATTTCATCTTCCCCAGAGATGAAATGTCTACTGGTATATTTTGGAAGATAACACAACTTTGAAGAGATTCTTCCCTCTGAGACATGGCACCAAAGTTATTCTTGTAACTAAAGGAAAGGAACAAGAGAAAAAGAACTATGAGAAAAGAGAGATGTCTGTCTGAGTTGTTAAGCTAGACCAAAGAATTTGAACTATAGTCTCATCCCACCACCCCCGTATTTTGTTAAAATACACACACACTCATGCTTACCATTCACTTTGCTGTTTAATACCAACCATGGCACTAAGTGTAAGCTATCCTGATTTCAGCCTCTTCCAAAAGAAAGTCACAAGAAATTGTCAAGTGACTGAATTAAGTCTTTGCTACCCCAATGGAAAGTGAAAGTCGCTCATTGTGTCTGACTCTTTGTGACCCCATGGACTATATAGTCCATGAAATTCTCCAGGCCAGAATACTGGTATGGGTAGCCTTTCCCTTCACTAGGGAATCTTCCCAACCCAGGGATCGAACCCAGGTCTCCCACATTGCGGGCAGTTTTTTTTACCAGTTGAGCCACCAGGGTAGCCCAAGAATACTGGAGTGGGTAGCCTGTCCCTTCTTCAGCAGATCTTCCTGACCCAGAAATCAAACCAGGGTCTCCTGCATTGCAGGCAGATTCTTTACCAACTGAGGTACCAGGGAAGAGGGAGCTTCAAAATAGATTGCTTTACAAAAATAAAGCTTTTATTCCCTTTAAAACAACAAAATTCCCCCAGCCTATCATTGGTAACTCTCTACAATATGACTCTTTATTTTTTAGACTTGCTTTCTCATTGCACTCACCTCATGTATCTTAGGCTCTAGCCAAATTGATTTCCTTATCCTGATTGTGTGCCTTTGTTCAGTGTGTTCATATAATTTGGCATGATCTTTCCCCCTGAACCCCCAATTTCCAGACTTAAAAGCTATTTAAGCTCAGTTAAAATACCATCTCCTTCAGAAGATCATTCCAGAGTTAAGAAGTCAGAACTTATCTCCTTTTTTATAGGATCACCTATTAGCATTTATCTTGTTTACCTTGTATTATTATTTGAATAGTTTCACCTACTTCTTTACTAAATAATGAAATAATGATGGCCAAGGATCAAGTTTAATTTATCTTTGATCACCCAATAGTGCCTTACAGTGAATTGCATTTAGAAGATGCCAAAAAAAAAAAAAAAAAAATTCTGGTGAATGGTATTGTGACTTGGGGCGCTTCCCTCATGGCTCAGTAGTAAAGAATCCGACTCCCAATGCAGGAGGCATGGGTCAGGAAGATCCCCTGGAGGAAGAAACGTACTCTTGCCTGGGAAATCCCATGGAGAGAGGAACCTGGCAGGCTACAGTCCATGGAGTAGCAAGAGTCAGACACGACTTAGCGACTAAGCAACAACATTGTGACTTGAGTGAATGAATGATTGAGTAAGAGTATAATACTAACTCATTACATGAATTAATCAGTGAAGCAACATAGGGTAGAAATTTTGATATCTTGATAATAGAATATGTGAGGTATTTGTATGTAAGTACCCTTATCAAAGGTTTGCATGGCTGGCTTATTTAAATATTAGTTGAAAGTAAAGCAATTAATGACCTATGTACTGTTCTTGTGACTATCTATAATACACAGTTGATGAGATGTATTATCTGTACTGAATATTCTAATCCCCAGATGACAAAGTATTTAGCATTTATGGTAAAATACAGGATAGAAATTTTTTATGTATTCTGCTCAGTTTAGCAATTGGATCATGGTTTCACTAAAAGATTAACTGATTATGATTCTGTAGGGTGATCTTACTCTCCTAAGGAAAAAGTGATCAAAACTGAAGAAACACTCCTCATTTTATAAATATTGTCTTATTAAGAATTTGATACATTTAAATGTGCATCACATCATTTGAAAAAGTGTTATACATAAAAAGGATAAAGAAATTCAAGTGTTATTTTACATGTACAGTAAAAGACAGCATGAGCTACTAAAGAGAATTCCTGGGAGTGTATAGTGGCACAGCTCTAAATCCAATTTTAAAAATCTAAATTTAATCCTAACCTAAAAATAACTAGAACGTCAGAGGTGTACCTTTCCATAGTGTGCATAAGTTCAGAAAATGGAGATTTCTTCATATCCAGTGCAATTTTATTTTTAAAACTTGGGGTATAATCTTTTAGGAAAGGATTTGGCCTTAAGTGTTAATAAAACTCCCACTTCAGAAGCAAATATTTTAAAATCACATTTGATGGAAATAAAATGACTTACGGATGAGATGCATCCCCCCGAAGTACCTGCTGTATGTATGCTATGTGTGTGTGCTCAGTTGTGTCCTACTCTTTGCGACCCCATGGACTGTAGCCCACCAGGCTCCTCTGTCCATGGGATTCTCCAGGCAAGAATACTGGAGTGGGTTTCCATTTCCTCCTCCAGGGGATCTTCCCCACCCAGGTATTGATTCCATGTCTTTTGCGTCTCCTACATCGGCAGGCCAGTTCTTTACCATAGCACCACTTGGGATGCCTCATAGCACAACACAGTGGTTTTGTTGAATTTTATTAAGAACTATATTAATATTTTAATTTTTAATTAATTGACCTTTTATATGTTGATTTGTGTGATTTTGTGGCATTTATAGTCCTAAAGTTATTAAAATATAAAACTTCTTGAAGACTGTAGAATTTTACATATTGTAACTTATTTAGGTGAATGCCTATCTTCTTAAACTGTACTTCTCTAAGCCATGTTTTATTCATCTTTATATCCTTAAAACAGATGATTAATATTTGCTGAATCAAGAGCTATACAGATAAATAGCTGTATACATCTATCATATATTATCCAATTAGTTTAATATATTCAATAGTATTAAACTTACTAAATATATTTGGCTATATTTAGTATATTTAAATTTTAGCTTCAAATATATTAATATATTTAATATTTAGTAATATTTACTATTTCTGTCCATTATAGTTATCCTCTTAGATACTCAAATTGCTCCATCTCTACCCAGGGAGAATTCTCTTCATATTGACTTCTGAATCCTACTGACACAATCCTTGTAATCTTTAATAGCTTCTTTCTATTTTGTGTCACAATATAATTCATGCCCCTCTTGACAATTCCTATCCCAGTTTGGTATTAGCCATTTTCCAAGAAAGCCTGTGAAATGGTGTTTGAATACCACCAATTGTGGAGGGTTCATTTACTACTAAATTGGTCATTGTTTCTATGCTTTTTCAGTGGACAGAGCTAAGAGAAACATATATACATACATAATACATCAAGAGACTCTAAGGTTTTTACTGATCTTCTTATGTATGTGTCTGCTTTCTCCCATGCTAAAATTACTTACCAGTGTCACCAAGAGTGATAAAATGTTCAGTTCAGTCACTCAGTTGTGTCTGACTCCTTGCGACCCCATGAACTACAGCACACCAGGCCTCCCTGTCCATCACCAACTCCGGGAGCCTACCCAAACTCATGTCCATTGAGTCAGTGATGCCATCCAACCATCTCATCCGCTGTTGTCCCCTTCTCCTCCTGCCCTCAATCTTTCCCAGCATAAGGGTCTTTACAAATGAGTTAGCTCTTTGCATCAGGGGGCTAAAGAATTGGAGTTTCAGCTTCAACATCAGTCCTTCCAATGAATACCCAGGACTGATCTCCTTTAGGATGGACTGGTTGAATCTCCTTGGAGTCCAAGGGACTCTCAAGAGTCTTCTCCAACACCACAGTTCATAAACATCAATTCTTCGACACTCAGCTTTCTTTATAGTCCAACTCTTACATCCATATGTGACTACTGGAAAAACCATAGTCTTGACTGGACAGCCCTTTGTTGGCAAAGTAATGTCTCTGATTTTAATATGTTGTCTAGGTTAGTCATAGCTTTTCTTCCAAGGAGTAAGCGTCTTTTAATTTCATGGCTGCAGCCACCATGTGCAGTGATTTTGGAGCCCCCCAAAATAAAGTCAGCCATTGTTTCCACTGTTTACCCATCTATTTGGCATGAAGTGCAATTCATGGGGTCGCAAAGAGTCGGACACGACTGAGCGATTGAACTGAACTGAACTGAACTGATGGGACCAGATGCCATGATCTTAGTTTTCTGTTTGTTGAGCTTTAAGCCAACTTTTTCACTCTCCTCTTTCACTTTCATCAAGAGGCTCTTTAGTTCTTCTTCACTTTCTGCCATAAGGGTGGTGTTATCTGCGTATCTGAGGTTATTGATGTTTCTCCTGGCAATCTTAACTCCAGCTTGTGCTTCTTTCAGCTCAGCATTTCTCATGATGTACTCTGCATATAAGTTGAATAAGCAGGGTGACAATATACAGCCTTGATGTACTCCTTTTCCTATTTGGAACCAGTCTGTTTTTCCATGTCCAGTTCTAACTGTTGCTTCCTGACTTGCATACAGGTTTCTCAAAAGCCAGGTCAGGTGATCTGGTATTCCCATGTCTTTCAGAATTTTCCACAGTTTGTTGTGATCCACACAGTCAAAGGCTTTGGCATAGTCAACAAAGCAGAAATAGGTGTTTTTCTGGAACTCTCTTGCTTTTTCAGTGATCCAGCGGATGTTGGCAATTTGATCTCTGGTTCCTCTGCCTTTTCTAAAACCAGCTTGAATATCTGGAATTTCACAGTTCATGAATTTTGAGCATTACTTTACTGGCATGTGAGATGAGTGCAATTGTGCAGTAGTTTGAGCATTCTTTGTCATTTCCTTTGGGGTTGGAATGAAAACTAACCTTTTCCAGTCCTGTGGCCACTGCTGAGTTTTCCAAATTTGCTGACATACTGAATGCAGCACTTTCACAGCATCATCTTTCAGGATTTGAAATAGCTCAACTGGAATTCCATCACCTCCACTAGCTTTGTTCATAGTGATGCTTCCTAAGGCCCACTTGACTACTGTCATGTAATTGTTCACTTGCTTCATCCTGTAAGGATTCACACATAGCAGTTTCAATAAAACAGTAACAAACTAACAACACTACTACCAACAATGTGGTTACTGAAAATAGTATAAGTGAAAATAGTAAAAATCGTTCAGTCGTGTCTGACTCTTTGTGACCCCATGTTACTTACTGACCACATATTACTGTCCAAGCCTGAAAATAGTATAAGATTTTCTTTAACAATTCTTTTTTTATATCATACTAGGGATGTACAATGGAGAAGGCAATGGCACCCCACTCCAGTACTCTTGCCTGGAAAATCCCATGGATGGAGGAGCCTGGTAGGCTTCAGTCCATGGGGTTGCTAAGAGTTGGACACGACTGAGCAACTTCACTTTCACTTTTCACTTTTATGCATTGGAGAAGGAAATGGCAGCCCCCTCCAGTATTCTTGCCTGGAGAATCCCAGGGATGGGGGAGCCTGGTGGGCTGCCGTCTGTGGGGTTGCACAGAGTCGGACAGGACTGAAGCGACTTAGCAGCAGCAGCAGCAGGGATGTACAAATAAACTGTATTATAAAGAACCTTGAAGTAGTTATTCTCCATGTGATTATTCTCTCACAACAGAATATACATTTAGATCATATTTACTTTTTTCCTTGATAAGCATCCTTTTGAATTGTGAACATTTAATCCATATCATTTGATTCTAGGAAGGTAGGTAATTAATGAAACTTGCATCCATTACAGCTGAAGCTAGCTGTAGAGGCAGCATGGGGAAACTGGGCAACTTCCAGCTTTTCCCAAGTTATCTCTCTCTTCCCAGTGTAATTATGTTTGATGTTAATTCTGTAAAATTGGACTCTTCCAAATTCAGATGTAAGTACACATGCACTTTCCCAATATAAATGTTTTATCTACACCTTGCCTCCTCTGTACACATAATTCATTCATACTTAATAAAGAATTGACTTTATATGATTATATAGACATAGACGTGATTGTTTGTAACAGACTCCTCCTTTGGCACAGGAGCCCTGCCGAATGGCAAAACCCAGTCCTTAAGTATTTCTATTAGTTTGTGAAATGAATTAGACCAAATTTAATGTTAAAAAAATTAGCCCCCAAAAGAATATGTGCTTCTTCTGGCAAGGTATTATGGTGAAATGGTGTTACCAAAAGCTATGTTGAACAAGATTCCTTTTTGTCAAAATTAAATTCAGGGGGAAAAGTGAAATGGATTCTCATTCCTTGAAATATGCAATACTTTGGGATATATATATTTTTTCAAAATTATCTAGCCAAATAATAATCAGTTAACTTTATATTTTGAGGTAAAAGTAATTAGTTTAAAGTTCTTAAATCGTGCAGAGCACAATAATTCATAGTTAAAATGTACTTATCATTTACTATATGTCAGATAGTGCTGACATATAGGAAATTTATTTCATTTCCTCATTTGATTCTCACACATTGCTATTGGTTTACTGCTATTATCATGCCCATTTTATAAATTCCTTGAGTAAACTGTACCATAGAAACACAGAGTTTCTAAGCAAAGATCACTTTGCTATATTACTGTTTATTATAAGTCTAGCAATTGCAGATAAAAAGACAATGGAGAATTGTTTTAAATAATTTTTTGTAATTTCAGAGACAAATTTAGGGAAGAACTATAAAGTTAATATTCATTGGTAGCATACACCAATTTTAATTGCATAATGCAAATATGTTTAATATATTATAATGTATTTTTGAGATTCTTTATATGACTATTGAAATTAATGTTAGTATTTTTCTTAATGTTCCAATATATAATAAATAAGTGTTTGAAATGTTGGACATATTTCAGCAAAATACATTTATTACATATATAAGTTTGGACAGGAAATGATTATAGTAATTTTCCATTAGTTGCTTTTACATCTATTTAATGTATATTGTCCTTTATTATGTGTGTTTAAAATTAGTAAAATTAGAAAACACAGTTAAACAAAAATGAAAATATCCCTATCCCTGACCATGAGAGCAAATCAGTGTGAATGTTTTAGTATACAGTATTCCAGGAGTTTTCAAGACTTTTTCGAATTGTAGTACAGTTCCTAAGAAAGTATTTTAAAAGGAATGTTTAATTTTTTAAATTAATATATGTGTTTCTTTTTTCAGGATTGTACTGTCTATGAAACAGAGAATAAAATTCTTCATGTGGTAAGTATACTTGGATTTATTTTCATCTTCGTTGCAAAGTATGTATTCCTTTGCTTAACTAGTTATTAAGTAAAAAGCTACAGCCTGTGAAAAAGTGAGCCCTGTATATTTTATAGGGAAAGTACAAAAGAATCAAAAGATAATAAATTGTATTAGTTATAATCATTCTTTTTTAACTTAATAGAAAAATATGATACAGAATTTTAAGACTATAGTATGTAACAAGGTTAAAATGCCATAAAATAAAGAATCTAGAGAAAAGGAAATTTGAAATAAGAATTTTTCACTCTTGATCTGTGACAAAAGGAGATCAGAGGAAAATATTTAGTTTTGTAATAGAGATGATCCACCTCTGTTGTCATTTGGATGAAATACTTCATAAAATGATCAAACTGCCTTTACTCTGATTCTGTATTCACCAACCTTCTAAATTTTAATTTGGCCATATTTATTGTATCAGCTAATGACTTAGCATGTGTTTTATCTTATTACTAAAAATATTGAGTATGAGTACATTATACTTGGTAAAAAGGCATCTTAATGAAGTTTGCTGTTTTTCTTTGTAAATCCATTTCTTGGTTGATGCTCATCTGCCCTAATAACTTCACCTCTATTAGAAATGAGTGACAACATAAATAACATTGAAGAAGTTTAGAAATGAATGTAGTATAATATTTACTTTGATTATTTTCCATTTCAGCTAGTGAGAATTTAAAGATTTTGTCTGATAATGATTGGGGCTTCCCAGGTAGTAGTAGTAGTGTTAGTTGCTCAGTCGTGTCTGACTTTTTACAGCCCCATTGACTGTAGCCTGCCAGGCTCTTCTGTCCATGGAATTCTCCAGATAAGGATACTAGAGTGGATAGCCATTCCCTTCTCCAGGGAATCTTCCCCACCCAGGGATCCAACCCAGGTGGCACAGTGGTAAAGAATCCATCTGCCAATGCAGGAGACACAAGACACGCGGGTTCGATCCCTGGTTCAGGAAGATTTCCTGAAGTAGGAAATGGCAACCCACTTCAGTATTCTTACCTAGAAAGTCCCATGGCCACAGCTGAGTGACTGAGAATGTATGCTGATAATGTTTGAGACGGAGATTGGCATTAACCAATCAATTCACCTCAGAAAGCACTTGTATTTTCATGTTACTATTCTACCTCCTGTCTTGGCCTTTTTATGCAAGAATGGCCCAGCCTTCACTAGAAGGTTGGATACTTGTATATTGCTTTTCTCACAATAAGAATTATTTTTTTAAGAAAATAACAAAATGTGTAGTGTACCACTTGGTATATGATGCTGAAATACTTTATTTTTATCTTTTTTTTTTTTTTTGACACAAAGTTAACTTTACAATGGAATACTTTCTTAAAAACTAAAATTTCAGAGAAGTCTCTTTCTGGGTTTCCTGTAATATAGAAAGACATCAAACATTTCTCACTCTTCTGGAGACTGGGCAATCCAGGATCAGGGTACCAGCAGATTTAGTATCTAGTGAGGGTCTGTTTCCTGATTCATAGAGGATCCTCACATAGTGGTAGAGGCAAGGGAATTCTCTGGAGTTTCTTTTGTAAGGACTCTAGTCCCATTCAAGAGGGGCCAAACCAATGATCTAATTACCTCTCAAAGCCTCCACGTCCAGATACCATCATATTGGGGATTAGGTTTCAGTACGTGAATTTGGGAGGAATACATACTTTAAGTCTGTAACAGATGGTGAGGAATAAAAAAGTATATGAGTTCTAACTACTATTTTTAAATCAAAATTTTTAATGATAAATCAAAAAATAATACAAATATCATTGAACTTACGTTTTAAAGAGACAAGCTCTGTTCTTTCTGAATTAAACCACAAAGACTACCATTACTTTGCAGTGGCAGTTATCCTCAGAAAACAAAGATTTCCTGTAAAACTAATGAAATACAAATTTTCATCTGTAGATTCGTAAACATGAACACACAAATTTATATAGTAGCACACTAAAAATATCCAAATGGTACTTAGAATCTGATGTAATGAGAATGGATATACCTTGCCTCTAGGCATGTAAGTTCATAAAACCTTTTTTAGTTAATTTTAAGACTCAAAAACATTAATACTAACATTTATGTAGTGTTTAAAATATGCCTCAGGCACTATTTTAAATGCTCTGTATAAACTAACTCCTTTAATCCTCATAGCAACCTTATGAGATGGTTATTATTAGTGTCATCTCTATTTTACAGTTGAGGAAACTGAAGCACTAAGAGGTTAGACAGCTTTCCCCAAGTGACATAGTTGGAATGGATTTAAGACAGAATTTTAACTCAGGCATTCTGGCCCCAGAGTCTGTATTCCTATACGGAGTCTAGTCTAAAAATAAATTCTAAAACACAATAATAGCATTTTCTATGGAAAGTAGCAGCGTTATACGTAATAATGAAAAATGGGCAATAATAGGTTAATGCTTCAGTACACTATGGTGCATTCAAAGGATGAAATATTTATTCATACTATTTGAAGTTGTATTTGTGAATATATGATTTATGAATAAATTTTCCTTAAATTTTATGAATATATCAAAAATATCTTTTGACAATATTCATGGAAAGATTCTAAATGATAATGTTAACTAAAATCCAGACTAAAAGCATTATACACACAGAATAGATTACCATTAAAAATTGAAATTAAAAAATTCTTTATTTGAAATAGAAAATATTCTTTATTAATATTTGCTTATTTATTTGATAAAATAATAGCTGATTTTTGTTTGTTTTTTCTTTCAAATGTCATCCCAAGTTTCTTCAGTTAGTGTTACTTTTATAATTAAGTAAATATTTATTATGTTTATAATCCAGATGGCCTTTAATGGATAATTTTATTCTCTATGTTGTGAGATTGTCAAAAGTGATTTGGACAACCCTTTGCCTAGATTTCCTATTCACCTTTTTATCCTTAAAATTGGAGAGAGTTGTTTCTATTTAAGATGATAAAGTAATAGACTCTGAAGACCAAAAAGCTGGGTAGAAAAGAGCATTGGTTGGTTTCAGTGGTAGACAGAGCTATCTTGGAGATGGGACAGCTTAGATTTCCTTGGAATTTTGCCATTAAATATAGTGATATAGATAGCAGAGTGCAACCATAAAGGACAAAAGGAAATGCAGGTATTGGTGTACTATATATCTGAGTGATTGTCACCTGATGATAAAGAGTAATTTATTTCACTCTCTTGATTTGATCTTTACCTCTCAGTGAGGCTTAGTCCCTAGGCACACATTCCCTGGTATGTTGGAGCCCATCTGTTTTTCTCTGCACAAATCCTTGTTTCATACAGTAAATCAGTTGCAGGGAATCTGGAAATCTCTTCAGTTGTGTGCCCTACTTTCTCCTCACTCCCACCTTTCACTACAATCTATAAAACTGGAGAGTATTCCTGAGAAGCCATTTCAGCCACTGTGCTTTAGCAGACCTATTTTGCTTGTCACAGCTCTGCTGCTCTCCTTGGTGAGCTGGGAATACATGTCAGCTTTGATAAACTCATGAAAATCCCAGGCCAGGCATTGATTGTTAAAGTCACATTGTTTAAATCAGATTGTACTGAGCTCAAATACACCTTTTACATTAACCAGAAGTGTGGTCTTACATATTGCACTTGCTTTGCACTAGCATTTTATTGCACCCATCTTTTTTATAAAGATGGGAGGAATAAATAAAGTAAATGCCTATTTATCATTTTAATGTTAACACTGTCTCTTCATTGTATAGTACTTTACAGTTTACAGGGAATTGTTATGAATGCTGTCTCTTCTCTCTCCTCTCTTTTCTCTCCAAGCTAAATTTTTTTTTTCATTTCTTATTTAAGTTTGATCATGAATTAGGCTTATTTTGGCCTGTTAACTATTTGTTTTATTTCACAAATATTTCATGTATATTTTATTCCTTCCTTTAAATTTATGCATTGTTTACCCCTAAACTCCATTTGAAGTGATATTACTGTCCCTTCTCTGCTATCTAGACTAGAAATGGCTAAAACTGAATAGAACCAAAAGTTAGGTTAAGAGGAGAGCCTGGAAGAGAAAATTAAAAGCTCATTTTAGACTTTGCCCTACCATCTATAGCATGTCATTTATCTAAGCATGGTTTCCTCCTAATCCCCCAAACCTTGCAGATGTCAGTACTAGTGCAGCAGCATGCTCCATAATAAAATAAAAGTCATCGTATTAATATTTTATTTTTAGAGATTTCTTCAAAACAGTGACAGTCTAATGACTTTATAAAAATAGTTTTATATTGGGTCCCTGATGCTGTAAAATGGCAGCTTTCCCAATTATAGATTCTTCTCTTAAATCTGTGATCCTGAGCCATTGCAAACTGAATGTTTTTGTATGGTTGACATTGTGGTTGTAACTGGAGCATTTAAACATACAATTTATGGTCAATCTCATTAAAACATGAATTCTAATACTGGTTTTGTAGATAGAAAGCATTAAGATCCTTCTTTATTTTGAAAGTTAATGTGACCCTTCCATTTTGGCCCACTTCACTATCTTTGTGGTCACCCTAAAAAAGCACATTAACTCTATTACTGAAATAGGCATTGATTTCTTGAGTGTTGTATTAGATTATCTTCAGCTTTTGGCACTTTGGTGCTTTATAAATTATTTTAACTATAAAATTAAATTCTCCACAGCTGATGTCCCATGTAGGAATGAAGAAATCTAGTTAGAATATGATGGAGTTAGAAGATGTTATTAGTCTTTTATGGGAAAAAAAATGCATATATACTAATGGGAATGTGACCACACATAAAAAATTAAAATTATTTGTATTCAGTGTCTTTTTAGTTTGTCTTTATGATTTGGATACACAGTATGTAAGTTGGTATATTTATGGATGTTTTTGCTAATGTCACATTTGCTGAATGCATTATGCATTGTAAAATCCTTTCATATTCAGATTGACTCTGAATGTACATTCCTCTTTATCAAAGAGTATTTGTTTCAGTTGTTAAGTCAAGTGAGGCCAAATAATGTAGTAGAAAGAGCAGCAATTTGAGAGTTAAAAAGATTTTATGTCCTGACCCCATCCTGGCACTTACTAGCTATGAACAAACTAAATTAGCCTTTCAGATTAAGTTGGGGTAGTGGAGTGTGTTTGATTTCAAAGATCTAAATGCCATAAATCTTTGGTGACTCACAAACTCAGTAAAAAACAATATGGCCACATAAAGAGATGATTGAAGGACTGTCTTAATCTAAGATCATTCTTTATGTGATCAAAGACACTATGTTTTTTAAAAAAACTATAGTTATTGTCACTGTAAATGTAAAGATTTTTTCAAAAAGATAATTGAATCCATCTGGAGACAGAAATTACACAGTAGCTTAAACAAGGGAAATTTAATCTAAATAATTATTAAACTGTGGTGGAAGAATACCGCTAAAGCATGCCCTAGGACTAAGACAGAGTACCCAAGGAAGAACAGCTTCTAAGTGGACACCGTTCCTCCACGCTGAGGGTCAGAGCTCGTTAGAACAATCACATTGCAGCTTCACTGCGTTGCCTAACTAGAGCTGGTCCAGACAAGCAGGAAACAACCTTCCAGGACACAGGCAAGCGACGCTGGTAGGAGTCCTCACAGAGGGAGTGGGAAGCTGCTGCTGTGCGTGTGACGCTGACAGGGCTACAGCATGGTGGTCAGTGAGCCCACAGTGAGGCTATGAGGTCACTGAGGGACTACATAGTCTGGGCATCATGGATGTCCCCTCACACTTCTGCTAATGGACCTTGTACCAGAAGCAAATAAAACAAAACACTGCACAAAGGAAAGAAGAAAAGCCTCCCTCTCCTTTCCCTATCCCTCCAGCACCCTCTACTGATACAAACTTAACATTGTCCTTACTGTAGAGCACAAAGGTCCTGCCTATTCCTAGAGAAAACACTGAAGGGTGAATTGGAGCTGAGAGCCCGTGAACTAATAACTGGTACAATGTGATTAACTCTTTTCTCCATAAAATCACATATGGCAACTTTGAACTTCTCTACTAAAAGTAAAGACATTGCTCCCAGGTCTCTGCTATTTGTTCCCCATTTGTCCATAAACTGTATATATAGTACCTGTATTTTCCAGAAGCTCATCCAAACATAATGAACTGTTTCACTCTTGCTATTTGACTCTGAAATAAAATGAAATCATCTTCCTAATAACCTACATCTTGCTTGAACCACTGGTATTTCCAGACTCTTGTTAATCTTTAGCCTGGAAAGTAGTGTGCATTCTAATGAGTACCCCTCTCATCTGCCTGGGAACTCCCTATAAGCCTATTGGCTCTACTTCCTGCCTCTGAGAGAGGAGGTAAATAGGATAGAGATTTTCCCAGATTCAGTTCTGGTTTCCATCTGACTGTTTCCCTATCAGAAAACAAAAGAGCAATGGAGGTTCATGTCCCAGCTTTAATTCAGACCAGGATGCCTCAAGAAAGTAGTTGTACTGATGCTGAAGCTGCTATACTTTGGCCACCTGATGCAAAGGGCCAACTCATTAGAAAAGCCCCTAATGCTGGAAAGATTGAGGGCAGGATGAGAAGTGGGAAACAGAGGATGAGATGATTGGATGGCATCATCGATTCAATGAATATGAGTTTGAGCAAACTCCAGGAGACAGTGGAGGACAAGGAAGCCTCTCATGCTGCAATTCATGAGGTTGCAAAGAATCAGACAGACGACTTAATGACTGAATAACAACAGGATGTCTCATGAAAGTAGTTGGAAATAAGTTGGAAGTATCATGGACCCACTTTTGTTCATCAAAGTAGGTGTACGTTTGGGACTGACGTTTTCTCACTGTTTGGTACTGACCTCATCATTCTTCGATGATTATTATTTTAAAGTGTTATTCCTTCTCTGTCATCAGGAACATAAGGACAGCATGGTTAATGTCAGTGATACTAAGAACAAGCCAAATACATCACCAGAAACACTGTCTCAGTTTGAGAAATCCTTAAGCGTAGCAGTGACATTTAAATCATGTAACAGATACTCAGTGCTTTTTGAATGAATGAATGGCTTAATAAAGCAGTGGTGGTGGTGATTTCTTTACATTTTGCCAATAGTTTGTTGTGCTTTTCCCCCACCATCAGAGTTTGAAACCTAAAGGGATTGGAGAGTTTTCTAGGTCTTTTTGGAACAAAGTTCATATGATCTTTATTATTTATTTGCAAATACAGTTGCTTTCTGAAGCTCTTTGAGACTCTTAATCTTTGTTATATACAAATATAATTTTTATATTGGTTTAAAATTGAAATTTTATTCTATTGTATTCATTTTTAAAGTTTAAAAAAGATTTCTCGTGCAGTTCTTTTTACTCATATGAGTAAGAAATTCTTCCAATGTTGGGGAATGTGTATGTAATTAATACTTTTTAATATCAATTTTAATTGTTCACTCCTGTTTTAATTTTTATTCTATATTAGAGTATAGTTGATTTATGGGCTTCCCTTGTGGCTCAACTGGTAAAGAATCCACCTGCAGTGCGGGATACCTAGAGAATTCCATCAACAGTATAGTCCATCGGGTCGCAAAGAATCGGACATGACTGAGCAACTTTCACTTCACTTCATAGTTGATTTGCAGTGTATTAATTTCAGGTGTATAGCAAAGTGATTCAGTTATACATATATCTATTCTTTTTCAGATTCTTTTTCTATTTAGGTTATAAAATATTGAGTAGAGTTCCCTGTGCTGTAGAGTAGGTTGGTGTGTGCTAAGTCACTTTGGTCATATCCAACTCTTTGCGACCCTTTGAACTTTGTGACCTACCAGGCTCCTCTGTCCATGGGATTCTCCAAGCAAGAGTACTGGAGTGGTTTACCATTCCCTCCTCCAAGGGATCTTCCTGACCCAGGGATCAAAGCTGCATCTTTTAAGTCTCCTGCATTGACAGGCAGGATCTTCACCACTAGTGCCACCTGGGAAGCCCAGAGTAGGTTTAGGGAGCCATTGTAAGTGCACAGTTGCTAACTCAGCATAGATCTGGCAAGTACTATAAACACTGTATTTCTGAATGAAGCTTATGTAATTTAGAGTTTTCACTATTTAATATTGGACTAAATTTGTACTATTTTATAAAAACAAAGCCTCTCGTTTACCAATTATATTGGAAATATCCTAAATTGGCAGTTACATGGTTTATAATACTGCTGCTAAGTTGCTTCAGTCATGTCTGACTCTGTGTGACCTCATAGACGGCAGCCTACCAGGCTCCCCGTCCCTGGGATTCTCCAGGCAAGAACACTGGAGTGGGTTGGCATTTCCTTCTCCAATGCATGAAAGTGAAAAGTGAAAGTGAAGTCGCTCAGTCGTATCTGACTCTTCGTGACCCCATGGACTGCAGCCCACCAGGCTCCTCCGTCCATGGGATTTTCCAGGCAAGAGTACTGGAGTGGGGTGCCATTGCCTTCTCCGTTATAATACTGAGGTATAAAAATATATAAACCAAACAAAAATATGCTCTGTCCTCTAGACTATTTTAGTTGAAATATTATTTATATATCAATAACTATTTTAATATGTATACATTATTTATCAAAACTAAACTTTTGTTATTGTTTTCCATATTATTGATAAGAAACCTGAATTGTTTTTGCTGTCCTTAAATTGTAGCTTTCACATCATTTTTCCCATCTTAAAATGCATATTCATCTGTTTATTGTTTCCTCATTTTATCTTAGTTTTACACTGTTGTCCCTTTTATATATGTGTATACCTGAAAGTAGAAATTTCCCTATATAAATCCTTTTGTTAAACTTCTGAACCTGAGGTTCTTTTCTATGTCAAATGAATTTCTTATTTTTAAATCTAAAGATAATTTCCATTCATTTCCTCAAATATACTCAGAAGAATAGCTATCCAGTATTCTACTTATTTAGAAAAACATAAATAAAAATCCTTTAAGTAGCTTAATCATGTCTGGCTGAATGTGCTCCCAGGCTAAGAGGCTGACTTAAAACTTTTTACCTACTCCTTCCCTATTCACTGTTGTTTGCACTTAGAATGCTTTCTCCATTTCCTTTTAAAAATTCTATAGTTTATTACACGTATTAATCTAAAAAGTGTCTGACAGGTTCAGTGATAATGAAAGAATGCTCATCAGAGAAACTGAAATAATGCTCTGTTATTGGTTAGTATATTATTGTAAGATTGCTGTTTTTCGAATCTTCACAGTGACTGAAATGTTGCTTTTATGACTTTTTAGAAACCACTATTTTATACTAAACGTGCTGTGTTCTGATATTTTTTTCCCCTAGGAACTTTTAGATTTGGGTGAACCAGCCATACACTATATGCAAACCTATATAAAATATACTATGTGTATAGGATAAAAGATGAAAAGGTGCCATTTCTTCCTGAAAGTATACTCTATGATTATATTAATTCAGATTTGAAATTTATATAAATAACTGGAGAGGAAAAAAATGACAATACCATTAAATCCAGCCCATGACACTCTTCTGTTTTAAAAGTTTCTTAAATCCTAGCTAGCCATGTCTGTTAACTGTTATTCAATCACTAATCTTTTCTCGCCATTTTGGGTAGTATAAACAGAATCCAGAGGATCAGTTATAATACTCATTGCCATTTTATGTTTCCTTTATACTAAAGACATATTATTTTACTAGGCTTTAATTTAAAATTTCAAAAATTGTTTCTATTTTTAGAACTAAAGATAAACAGAATTTAAAGTTCTTTGATATAAATATTTCAAAAATAGTGAAAGAATCTCCTTTATGCAAGTGGCTACCACTTATCTTCTAACTAGAATAGAGTTGTCTTTTTGTTGCTAAAATTGCAAGTTTTCCCAGAGAGCTGCTGCTTTCATACTCCCAAGTCTACTAGTTCTTAGCTAAACTGCATTATAAATTGCAAGAACACTTGTAGGCACACCTTATATTTCATTATACTATGTAGTTTAAACATGTTATATAATATCCCTTTAATACTAACATAGATTTTAAACAATAAAAAAATGAAACTAATCAGCAACAAATGGAGATTTAAGGATTGAAGAGATGGTAAGCATAATGATTAAGAAGTCAGATTGTTTTGTTGCCAAGACAGTGACTTTATTTAGCCTTGCTTTCTCATCTGCTAAACTGACTATAATAATAACTACTTCAGAAAGTTGTTAAAAAGATGCATGAAATAATGAGGTATTTAGCATTGTGCAGGACACATGGTAGGTGCTCTGTAGTGTTGATGTTAACTTTCAATAATAAAGAATGTATTTTCTTAGTATATTATAGTTAGTTTTCTTTCTCTGGGATACACTATTAGGTAGCAATAGATAATACTGTGTGTTAATATGATGGCATAATATTACAATTTCACTGAAGGGAAAAATTAACTTTTTACAAGAACGTGTAGGGCATCATGCTAAGTGACATAAGTCAGATGGAGAAAGACAAATACTTTAGATGTCACTTACATGTGGAATCTAAAATCTACAACAAACTAGTGTCAACTGAATAAAATGCAAAACCTAAAAGTTGAGAATTCTGTTTTATTCGGTGGACTGTCTGAGAACTCAGGTCCTATAGGCAGCCTCTCAAATAGTTCTGAGGGACAGCTCCCAAGAGGTTAGGGAGTAATCAGGGTATATATGGGTTTTTGCAACAAGGACTAGGGAACATCAAAAGATTGCCGTTAATTAAAGAAAACCAAACATCTCAAGTTAACGAAATTAGTACTTGCCCATGTATGGGAAGATGCAGGAGTCTGGGCTCACTGAAATTAATTCTTTTGATACACACCTTAGCCAGCACCCTCTTCTTTCCCATCCTGAGTCTCCTCGGGGTGCACCTTTGAGGGTGGCTGCAGTGGCTAAGGGCTTTGTGGCCTCTGCATCCTTTGTTTGTGGATATGGCAGACAGTATTTTTTCATTCACACTACTGAATATAACAAAAAAGAAACCAAATAACAGATATATAGAGAACAAAGTAGTGGTTACCACTGGGGAAGGGAAGAGAAATCTAGGGGTGGCGAGTGGGAGATACGAACTGTTAGGTGTAAACTAGGCTCAAGGACGTGTGGTACAACATGGGAAATCTAGCCAATATTTTATAATAACTGTAAGTGGAAAATGACCCTTAAAATTATTTTAAAAAAGAAAAAGAAGTTCTAAACCCTACTTCAAATTCAGTAAATAAGTAAACAAATAAAAATAACTTCCTTGGAACTTTACTGTAGTACCCTTAATGTGGCTTCCTGCAGTGGCTTGATGTATGACAGTAATGAGTGTAGAATTAGCATATGAAACCAAGCCATTCTGTATCCTTTCTAATTGGCTTATTGAACCAAGTGCCAAATGCTACAATATAAGGATTCTAGTACATTATCTCTCAAACAGGGAGCAAGGTTCTAGCCAAGTTTCTTTTCTAAGTCTATTATTTTTTCCAAAGTTTTTAATCTGTTAAATCCTGATAGCTTTGCTAGTAAAGTCAATGTTTTACTCATCTTTCATATTTCCAGCAGACCTAGAACATAGCAGGCATTTGACAAATAAAATTACTCAGTAGAGAAATCTGAAAAAATGATTTGCAACTTAATATGGTAGATTTAATTGGTTTTTTTTTTTTTTTTTTGGTAAAAACACCTACAATGTAGTTTTTCTTCTTTTCCTCCTACTCCACTTCTGAGTGCTTCCAGTGCTTGAATAGGAGAGCTACTGTTGCTCATTGCTGTTATATGAGGCCTTGAGTGTTGCAGTACACACATGTTGAGCCATTTTTATATATTCTTTACCTTCCTATTTATTTCCAGATTATAATGCAATTCAAGTATTCTATATAGAAACCCTTCATATTAACATTGTTATCCATCCTGCCCCCCGCCACTTGAGATAGAGAAAAAATAAGAATGAAAATGAAACCACTTAAGGAAGGAAAGGAATAATTAAAAGATTTAAATCTGCCCTAGTTGCTTTTCTTCCCATCGAACAGTAGCAATTTGAACCATAGACATTTTTGTAAAGGGCTGCCATTCTGTCTTTTTCCTTGTGGCTGCTGATGAATATTTTCAAAAGAAATTTAAAAAACAAAAAACACAGAAACTACCATCCCAGGATGGGCTACATAATATGTGAGACCCAGTGCAAAGTGAAAATATGAAGCTCCTTGTTCAAAAAGAATTAAGAATGCCAAAATGGCACCAGCAGAGTGTAATACTAAATGCAGGTCCTTGTGCACAAGTCATATGCCCATGACGCTCGCCCTGTGCAGTTCCCTATAGTTCTGAGAGATAGTCTTCCTGTTGGCACTTTGCTTTGCAGCTTCAGGGTAAATACCTACACTGTATCTCTTGAAAGCATTGAAACTTGAATATCAGAGAGAGTAAAGAGGTTTGAACTTCCCATTATGACCATTCACTGTGATTACTGGTGATTGTAATATCATTAGCAAGGCCATGGAGTTAAGAATAATAAGATAATTCATCCCATGAGTGAGAATCGAGCCCTTTGAGCTTACAGAAAGCAACAAAGGAAGAATAAACATTTATTTGATGTCTTCTTTGGATAGAAACCATATTCAGTTCAGTTCAGTTGCTCAGTCATGTCCGACTCTTTGCGACCCCATGAATTGCAGCATGCCAGGTTTCCCTGTCCATCACCAACTCCCGGAGTTCACCCAAACTCATGTCCATTGAGTTGGTGATGCCATCCAGCCATCTCATCCTCTGTCGTCCCCTTCTCCTCCTGCCCCCAATGCCTCCCAGCATCAAAAGTCTTTTCCAATGAGTCAACTTTTCACATGAGGTGGCCAAAGTATTGGAGTTTCAGCTTTAGCATCAGTCCTTCCAAAGAACACTCAGGACTGATCTCCTTTAGAATGGACTGGTTGGATCTCCTTGCAGTCCAAGGGATTCTCAAGAGTCTTCTCTAACACCACAGTTCAAAAGCATCAATTCTTCGGTGCTCAGCTTTCTTCACAGTCCAACTTTCACATCCATACATGACCACTGGAAAAACCATAACCTTGTCTAGACGGACCTTTGTTGGCAAAGTAATGTCTCTGCTTCTGAATATGCTGTCTAGGTTGGTCATAATGGAAAAAGCAAGAGAGTTCCAGAAAAACATCTATTTCTGCTTTATTGTCTATGCCAAAGCCTTTGTGTGGATCACAATAAACTGTGGAAAATTCTGGAAGAGATGGGAATACCAGACCACCTGACCTGCCTCTTTAGAAACCTATATGCAGATCAGGAAGCAACAGTTAGAACTGGACATGGAACAACAGACTGGTTCCAAATAGGAAAAGGAGTATGTCAAGGCTGTATATTGTCACCCTGCTTATGTAAGTTACATGCAGATTACATCATGAGAAACGCTGGACTGGAAGAAGCACAAGCTGGAATCAAGATTGCCGGGAGAAATATCAATAACCTCAGATATGCAAATGATACCACCCTTATGGCAGAAGGTGAAGAGGAACTAAAAAGTCTCTTGATAAAAGTGAAAGAGGAGAGTGAAAAAATTTGCTTAAAGCTCAACATTCAGAAAACTAAGATCATGGCATCTGGTCCCATCACTTCATGGGAAATAGATGGGGAAACAGTGGAAACAGTGTCAGACTTTATTTTTCTGGGCTCCAAAATCACTGCAGGTGGTGACTGCAGCCATGAAATTAAAAGACGCTTACTCCTTGGAAGGAAAGTTATGACCAACGTAGAAACCATATTAGACTTCTAAAATATATATTCATTATCCTGATTTGTCGTGTAAAATATATAAAGTAATTTTTATTACCTAATTTTTTACATGTGTAAACTGAACTTCAAGGATATAAGATAACTTGCTCACAGACACACAGCAAGTAACTGGCAGTGTGGTGATTGCCTACATCTCTTCATACCAAGCTGATGCTTTCCATGCTGTCCACGGTCTGTCCTTAGGGGTTGATAGCCACAGTAAACGTGCAGCCATGAAAAGCAGATGCAAAGGGCAAGGCTGCAGTAAGGGGGAGAAATTTAGCCATGCAGTTTCTGTGGGGTGAGAAAGCTGAACCAAGCAGAGACGGAGGTCATGGACCATGTATAGAATGCAGCAAATAAAGAGCCCTGAGGGAACTGACTCCCTTAAGTAGAGTAATGAAGTAGTCAGAGAACAAATGTAACATGTTGGAAATGGATAGAAGGTATGAATAGATTTATCCTAATTTAAGCAATAATTTTGTGTCTTCAGTCAACAACAACAAATGTTCTAGGATCTGTCTCCCAGGGGTAGGGGAGGAAGAGAAGTCAGAGATGAGTAGGACGTGGTCCCAACCTTAGAGGGCTTCTGAATGAAGTTACACAATTTCGGACAGTTCATAGAACTTTGAAAAAGCAGGTTTGAGGGAGTGCCAAACGTTGCCTGGAGGAAGGGGGTACTTTACAGAAAGGTAACTTTAGAGGAGTTCAGCAAGCCGATTTGGGAGATTCATTTTCCCTGGATTTTGGCTGGATTTTTTTTTTAACTTTTCTGATCATGAAGTAGAAAATCTTGAAGGTTTTTGAAGTTGTTGAATTCTCTTCCATCCAGTGGCTGGTATCAAGAAGTGTTCAGGTTATTAAGATTGTTTTGAAACAATCATTTCATTTTAGATCTGATGAATCAAATAATAGAAACAAAGCATAACCATAACTTTCTTGAATATTTTGATGTATGCATTCATGCTAAGTTGCTTCAGTTGAGTCCAACTCTTTGCAAGCCCATGGACTGTAGCCCTGGCTCCCCTGTCCATGGGATTCTCCAAGCAAGAATACTGCAGTGGGTTGCCATTTCTTTCTCCAGGAGATCTTCCAATTTTGATGTGGGTTCTTATAATTTAGATATAGATGTGTTTTGTGTGTGTGTGTATTTCTTAACCTGAATGAATATCTTTTTAATACAGATTTTATAAAATAAAATGCCAAGGACCTCCTTCTATTTTTTCTTTTTCCTTGTAAAAGATATTACAATAAAAAGTGATTTATATGTTATTTACAACATGTGTTGACCATAATTTTTGTTTGTTTGTTTTCAGTGTAAAACTCTTTCTGGAGTCTGTGACCACATCATATCCCTGTCATCAGATCCTCTAGTTTCACAGTCTGCCCACCTTGAAGTGATTCAGCTGGCAAACATCAAACCAAGTGAAGGGCTGGTAAGAGAAACCATATTTATCAAAGCTGCTGCTGCTGTCACTTCAGTCGTGTCCGACTCTGTGCGACCCCATAGACGGCAGCCCACCAGGCTCCCCTGTCCCTGGGGTTCTCCAGGCAAGAACACTGGAGTGGGTTGCCATTTCCTTCTCCAACGCATGAAAGTGAAAAGTGAAAGTGAAGTTGCTCAGTTGTGTCTGACTCTTGGCGACCCCATGGACTGCAGCCTACCAGGCTCCTCCATCCATGGCATTTTCCAGGCAAGAGTACTGGAGTGGGGTGCCATTGCCTTCTCCTTATCAAAGCTACCATCCATCAACAGACAGCTAATAGTATGGGTGGGCAGCCCCCAAATATGAGAATCCATTAATTTTAACAGAGTGAATAGTTTTTTGTTTTTTTTTTTTTCCATAGAGGAATTGAAGTGGTGGGAGATAGTCATGATAAAAAGTTTTACAAAGATAAAAGAAAATGAAAGAAAATTTAAAATAGTGATTTCTGAATTAGCCTGTTTACTTTGGTAAATAAATTAGCTTTAGTTACATTTTTAACCCTTATCAAAGTTCCTTAGAATAACAGGAAATTTAAGAATTTTGTAATAAAAACCACAGTGTTACCTGCTGATGCAAATAGGTGTTTTGTTTATTTTGCTTTTGTTTGTTTGTTTTAATAGGTCTCTCTTCCCTTAGGTTATATATGCTAAATAAACCTGATATTCTTTATAATTCACATCTTTTCTTTCTTTTAAGGGTGAGTAAGCAGGTAAATATCGCTAAAACTAGGCTAACATCTATGAGATATATTTTTTATTATGTCATAATAAAGATAATCTTGTATATTTTGTTCACCTGATTAAAAATTGTATTGATTCTAAATTTAACCCAAGGGATACCTTGTCTTTTAATGAGCCTCTAGAAAGAAAGCATATAATATTACTATTAATAAGTGAGAGATGAAAAACAAAACAAAACAACAACAACAAAAAAAAAAAAACAAGAAACTGGAGAATATCTTACCTACTACACAACTATTTCATGATAGTTTGGTGCTACAGTGTTTCTACTCTCCCTAAAGGTGAATTTTCCAAGAATACTAATAAGGATATTTTAGAAAATAGAAATCTTAAAAACTACTGTTAACAGTGTAATTCAGATAATATATTCTTATAGATCCCTGTGCAGGTTTAACTTTTTATGTGACCTTCCTTTTTCGATTGAATATGTGTGTGTGGTGTATGCATGTGTGTATATATATATATAACTGTTTCTGGGAGCAGTGCCTTCATTGGTCACCAGTGATTTTTTTTGGCTTGAAGTCCTGTTTTCTATAGAGCAACTTTTCTCTGGATACTTAACAAATTACTTTTGGGTAATCATAGTTCCCTGTCTTTTTGTGGCTTGTATCTGTATTTTCCCAGAAAGATGGAAATCAGCATCTCAGATATAGCCAAAGTATGTCATCATTGTAACCTATAAGTGTTATTAGTTATATTTTGATTAGTTTTAGAATTTATTTTAATGTTTATAAACTTATTTGAAGTAATATTTATGATTTTAATTCTTACTTTTCCTTTTAGTTATGTTTTACAAAGTCCAGTTTTATTTAAAGCATCTTTCTACCTGTAGTATTAAAGATTTTCCTTTCTTTAAAATCTCCCCTTTTAGTAGTTCTAAAGGAAAGAAAGTTCTTTAAGCATGATTTGCACTGTGAGAAATTATGAACTGCTACTATGTAATATTAGACTAGGAGACAGAAAACCTGAATACAAAACACTTCCATAAAATAGAGCTGTGCGTGGGATATGGGAGGGGTGAGGAAGTAAATTAAACCTCCTTGGCCGTGATATTTTCATCTGTAGAATGTGAGGGGCAGGAAGGGATGGACTAGATCCTCTTTAAAGCTCCCTGTAGCTCTATGAATTTGCAGTTCTGAGGACAGTATTGTTCTGAGTAAAAAGCCTGATTTTTCCCTCTAATTTCCACTGAAATAATGAGGTGAAAATAACAATGTGAAGTGAGTGAACACATTGCTCATTTATGGACTTGATGAAACCTTGATTTTTATTTTCAATGATGGTATAACCCTGGACAGGTCTTTTAAAATTTCAAGTATGTAGAGCTGGATGTGCTGTTTGGAATAGTCATGAACTTAAAATGCCAAGAACCAGGTTCAGTTATTCTGGAAGAGAGCTGGTAGAGAAGAGGAAGAAGTGAGTACCTACCATTTACCAGGTATCATCCTCACAACTCTGTAGAATAGGTATTAATTTTCTCATTTTGCAAATGAGAAAATGGTATCACAGATCCTCACCAGTTTGCCCTGTATGACATTAAGGTAACATACAACAGAGGCAGAGATTAAATCCAGGTAAATCTAAATGAGGTGCAATTTACCAGTTTGTTCCGTTATCCCACAGTTAAACTTGGGGTGGCTAAAAGGAAGTACGAGAAGTTTAGGAGGATGACTTTAAAATTAGAACTACTTAGAGGAATCCATTTAAAAGGGTAATGAGCAGTATTTCATTGGGAAAATATTTCCAAGGGACAAAAAGAAAAAGCTAACATGTTGAATATTAATAAAAGGAGTATATGTAAAACCATTTCATATGATTCATGTTAAAGGGGAGATGACTAAATAAAAATCTTATATAACTTTACTCAAGGTATCATTTTAAAAATGAATCACTTGATTTAAGTTTAGTCAGTCATGTTTGAAATAGATTTGAGGATTTGGGTGACATTTAGGAAGAGCTTAGCCATAGAAGTGTTTAAATGAAGGAAAGGAACAGAAAGACATGGGAGAATACCAAGCTTTAATGAAGTTTAATCAGTTTAAAACACCTGCAGATGGTCTTCTGCCTCTTTCAAAGCAGAACATCTCTCATAGGTAAAAGGTAACGGGCTTTATTCTTGCACTGATAAACTAGATAGATTGTTCATCAACTTTCTACCTAAGTAGTCAAATGTCCTAGGGTTTCTTAGTTTTGAGAGTCCTGAGCATTATAAGGAATAGTGGGCATTGTGCTTAGTAATGGTTAAAATATATCAAGCTAGCTTCTAAAACGCTTTTAAATAACAATAATTCACAGGAAGTTAAAGGAAGGAAAATGAGAACTATTGGAACATATCAAAACTAGATCAGAGCCAAGAGATGGAAAGAACAGAGAGGAAAGGGCTTAGGGAGCAACCTTGGGGAAGCCTCTTTGCGTTAGAGAGTTCTTTTGCTGTTTAGGTACTTGGACTCGCTCCTAAAATGCTTTAATCCATTGACTTGACTGTGAGGTTGCTTTGGCTCCATTGGTTAACCGCCATTTGAAGACAGTGAAGCAAATGTCATTTTGGCAAGCTGAACAGAAGACAGGGAGCTGTTGGAGTCAGCTCCAGAATTAATTAATTGCTTTAAAAAAAAAAAAAAAGGGAAGGAAGAATGAAGATTTTGATGAAATTTTGATATTTGGCAAAACTAATACAATTATGTAAGGTTTAAAAATAAAATAAAATTAATTTAAAAAAAAGAAAAAAAATAAAAATATTCTTAAAAAAAATAAATAAAAATATTCTTAATATAGAAAAAAAAAAAAAGGAAAACCAGATTTGTCCCAGAAAAAGAGCCATTTGAATTACATGTCCTCCTGCTGTTTGACCCTTTCTGAGAGGTGACCAGGTGATCAGATGTATTTCTATGAACTCTTCATTATTCAGATGATTAGTTTGAAACTCATCCAAGTAACTCGTTTCTTCTCTTACTTTCTGTTTGTGCTTGACTTTTGGCCATTTTCCTCGTTAGTACCACCAGAAAGATTAAAAAGCTGAAGAAGTCAGTCTTGATTATGAAAAGCAGTTACAACGAATGGTTTGTTGCATAAAGCATAATATCTTCATTCTATGTGGCATTTTAAAAATATGTTTTATTTCTGTTTTATTGCTCATAACTATGAAGTTGCTGAAACTGAACTCTGTATACATAGCTAGATCCTTATTTATTTAAGCATTTTAAAAATATATTCTGTCCATCTAAAAAAAATTAGCTTTAATATAAATTATACATTTAATTATATATAATGATGAAATTCTCTTCCTATAACTAATTGATAACTTGCTTTAGCTTACAATTGCCATTTTAAAAGTTCCTGGTATGTGTAGTAATTGCATACAGATTTCATTTCCTGAGTCATAACTAGATTATCTCCATGAGTTCTTATTATCCTGATGAATATAATGACTTTTCTAAATATTTATTTTAGGAGACTAGACTTTCTCTATGACCTAATCATTTAAGAAATTAAATTATATAGAGCTCTTGTCAAACACCTTAATTCATAATCAGTAATGCACTGTTGAAAGAAGTGTGGAGAGAAATATAATCAACTTTTACTTGCAGTTGTCAGAAGAGATGGGTGATTAAAATAAATTTGTAAAAGGTCAAACCCAGTTATTCTTTTATAACCACATTGAACTTAGTATATGTGTGCTAGAGAGGTCTTCATCTTTTTAGAATGGATGTTAAACAGTGAATGTTTGACTCAGTATCTACAATTTCCAAATATCCTGTTCTAATAAGGAAAGTGAAGGTGGACAACCCTTCTGTTAATAAATCTGTAAATTAGGAGCCTCATGGTTGAGAGTATCATCTGGGCTCGAAACACAGCTTCACCTCCTTTGGCAGACCTGCCCAGTCTATCAGTAACTCAGTTTCCTTATTTCTGAAACAGAGATAATCACAGTGTGTACCACACAGACTATTGTAAATAAATGTCAAAACACTAACACAATCCTTAGCAGATTGTAACAAGTAGCTGTTAGTGATGATAGTGATAGATAATGATGAGTGATGATTGTTGTGTATGTCTAAGTTATATATTGATATATTGTTTTATTTCACTGTTTTTTTTCCACTTAATCCTCTCACAATCCTTCTATGTTAAAAAACTAAAACAAAATTTAGTGTTTAGCTCTTACAAATGTACTTTAAAAATCCTTTATTAATTTGATGTTATTTGGTTAACTCCCATGAGGATAATGATTGCAAGAATCTTGTCCTGTTCTAAGTAGTGCTGTTGTATTAAAGTGAAAGAAAGTGAAGTCGCTCAGTCGTGTCCGACTCTTAGCGACCCCATGGACTACAGCTGTTGTATTACCTTCCAATAAATAATGGGATTAAATAAAGTATGTTCAGCTCAATTCCAGAAAAATAAATGACCCAATCAAAAAATGGGCCAAAGAACTAAATAGACATTTCTCCAAAGAAGACATACAGATGGCTAACAAACACATGAAAAGATGCTCAACATCACTCATTATCAGAGAAATGCAAATCAAAACCACTATGAGGTACCATTTCACGCCAGTCAGAATGGCTGCGATCCAAAAGTCTACAAGCAATACATGCTGGAGAGGGTGTGGAGAAAAGGGAACCCTCTTACACTGTTGGTGGGAATGCAAACTAGTACAGCCACTATGGAGAACAGTGTGGAGATTCCTTAAAAAACTGGAAATAGAACTGCCTTATGATCCAGCAATCCCACTGCTGGGCATACACACTGAGGAAACCAGAATTGAAAGAGACACATGTACCCCAATGTTCATCGCAGCACTATTTATAATAACCAGGACATGGAAGCAACCTAGATGTCCATCAGCAGATGAATGGATAAGAAAGCAGTGGTACATATACACAATGGAGTATTACTCAGCCATTAAAAAGAATACATTTGAATCAGTTCTAATGAGGTGGATGAAACTGGAGCCTATTATACAGAGTGAAGTAAGCCAGAAGGAAAAACACCAATACAGTATACTAACGCATATATATTGAATTTAGAAAGATGGTAACAATAACCCTGTATATGAGATAGCAAAAGAGACACTGATGTATAAAACAGTCTTTTAGACTCTGTGGGAGAGGGAGAGGGTGGGATGATTTGGGAGAATGGCATTGAAATATGTATAATATCATATATGAAACGAGTCGCCAGTCCAGGTTCGTTGCACGATACTGGATGCTTGGGGCTGGTGCACTGGGACGACCCAGAGGGATGGTATGGGGAGGGAGGAGGGAGGAGGGTTCAGGATGGGGAACACATGTATACCTGTGGCGGATTCATTTTGATATATGGCAAAACCAATACAATATTGTAAATTTAAATAAAATTAAATTAAAAAGATAAATAAATAAAGTATGTTATATACTTGTCACCTGTATAAGTTTGAATATTACCATATGGTTATAGCCAAAAACTAACCAATTTCTTAATTTCTATTTGTATGTTTGTTGAGGTTAGTTATGTATTTCATATAAAATGATGAACTTTCATATAAGACATTAGAATTCACAGATAAATGAACATCTTGTAAAATTACGTTTATTTTGTTTCACATTAAGAGGAGATCCAGGCTTAAACAGTCTCTGAACTGATCAGATCAGATCAGATCAGTCGCTCAGTCGTGTCCGACTCTTTGCGACCCCATGAATTGCAGCACACCAGGCCTCCCTGTCCATCACCAACTCCCGGAGTTCACTGAGACTCACGTCCATCGAGTCAGTGATGCCATCCAGCCATCTCATCCTCTGTCGTCCCCTTCTCCTCTTGCCCCCAATCCCTCCCAGCAGCAGAGTCTTTTCCAATGAGTCAACTCTTCGCATGAGGTGGCCAAAGTACTGGAGTTTCAGCTTTAGCATCATTCCTTCCAAAGAAATCCCAGGGCTAATCTCCTTCAGAATGGACTGGTTGGATCTCCTTGCAGTCCAAGGGACTCTCAAGAGTCTTCTCCAACACCACAGTTCAAAAGCATCAATTCTTTGGCGCTCAGCCTTCTTCACAGTCCAATTCTCACATCCATACATGACCACAGGAAAAACCATAGCCTTGACTAGACGGACCTTTGTTGGCAAAGTCATGTCTCTGCTTTTGAATATGCTGTCTAGGTTGGTCATAACTTCCCTTCCAAGGAGTAAGCGTCTTTTGATTTCATGGCTGCAGTCACCATCTGCAGTGATTTTGGAGCCCCAAAAAATAAAGTCTGACACTATTTCCACTGTTTCCCCATCTATTTTCCATGAAGTGATGGGACTGGATGCCATGATCTTCGTTTTCTGAATGTTGAGCTTTAAGCCAACTTTTTCACTCTCCACTTTCACTTTCATCAAGAGGCTTTTGAGTTCCTCTTCACTTTCTGCCATAAGGGTGGTGTCATCTGCTTATCTGAGGTTATTGATATTTCTCCCGGCAATCTTGATTCCAGCTTGTGTTTCTTCCAGTCCAGCGTTTCTCATGATGTACTCTGCATATAAGTTAAATAAACAGGGTGACAATATACAGCCTTGACATACTCCTTTTCCTATTTGGAACCAGTCTATTGTTCCATGTCCAGTTCTAACTGTTGCTTCCTGACCTGCATACCAGTTTCTCAAGAGGCAGATCAGGTGGTCTCGTATTCCCATCTCTTTCAGAATTTTCCACAGTTTATTGTGATCCACACAGTCAAAGGCTTTGGCATAGTCAATAAAGCAGAAATAGATGTTTTTCTGGAACTCTCTTGCTTTTTCCATGATCCAGCGGATGTTGGCAATCTGATCTCTGGTTCCTCTGCCTTTTCTAAAACCAGCTTGAACATCAGGAAGTTCATGGTTCACGTATTGCTGATACCAACATCTTAGACATATGACATTACTGAAATGAATTTTCTGAATTAAAACCTACCCAAAGACTTCTTAATAATTCCATGCCATGAACTTATTGCTTCTTGTTTTTATTTCTTAGTTATTTTTAGTGAAAACACAAGTACATTTAGATATCAAAATATTAACATCCAGGTATAGGAAATTAACACTGCAATTTTCTACACATAATTATTTAAATGTCAGCTTTTTCTGAAATGATTGTTCTTAGTTATTAAGTCCCTTATATTTCAGGCTTCAGGTTTATTTTATAGTTAGTACTTTATAATTTTTGAAGTCAATAGTTGAGATGCAAAGTAGTTTCAAAGTAAAACTCAGTAAATTTTTTATCTAACAGAATATTCCTTAGGAAAAAAGGCCATTCAGAGAATCATCTATTTTTTTCTGATTTATTTAAATAAAAATATTTCAGTATTTAAAATGTGAATCCTTTCTTGTAATATTTTTTCTTTTAGGGTCCTGTCACTGTGCATAACTTAAAGAAAGGTTTCATTTGTTCTTAAAACTTGAATAATTTGAAGATTTCTAGATAATATTTTATCTTTAATGAAGCTTTTTCTGAAATCACTTTGTTTAAATGGAAGCAGAATTTCTTCTTTATTGGGAGGAGGGGGTGCCACACATTACCTCTAAATTAATATTATTATGATTTTAATTTTAAATAGTTATTTATTTTTGGCCACACTGTGCAGCTTGTGGAATCTAATTCCCCAACCAGGGATTGAACCTGGGCCCGCAGCAGTGAGAGTGTGGAGCCCTAACCCCTGAACTGCCAGGGAATTCCACCTCTTAATTATTGATAGATCATTGGATGTAATTATTAAAACTTCAGCAATAAGATTAAGATAGAATGTGTAGGATACCACAAAAGAGGAACAGAAAAAAATTTTTGTATAAACAATATTTTATCATTCTTCTGTCTCCAGTAGTTCTGTAGTGGCTCTATAGAAACCTACTTTTTATTGTGTAATATGTATCAAGTATAATAAACTAATAATATCCCAATATTTGAACTTCCCATTGTAACTTTTATTTTGCCACAGCACATGTAGTATGGATTTTGAGGAGAGTGAACTGTGTTCTTCGGGATATTGAATTACCATGATGCATTTTTTAAGTTCACTTTTCAAGTAATCATTTGATTAAGCTGAGTACAGGCTTCTTCAGGCAAACTTTAGAAGCCAGAACATTCAGATAGGAATTTCTTAAAGTTTAAAGACAGCCTTATTGAATCATGGATTCATCCCTGGGGCAATGGCAATTTTAACTTGATAGGGCAATTCGTTTTGTAAATGAGGTTATAATATCCTTGAAAATATTTCAGTTTTCATTTGTTTTCCTATGCTGTCTTTTTTTTTTTAGGGTATGTATATTAAATCAACATATGATGGCCTCCATGTAATTACTGGAACTACAGAAAATGTAAGTATTCTAACATTTCAAATTTTGGAGTATGTTTTTTCTTTTATTGTTAACTGACTTATGGCACTTACATAATTCCGGTTGACTTTTGAGGAAATAAACAGATTAAAATATACAACTAAAAAGACATATTGAGTTAGTAAGCACTGATTTGGGGAGAATTTCAGTCATTTTTTTTGGTTGAGAATAGCTATTTATCTGAAGTAAATCAGATGTTTTGTGTTCAAAGCCAGGGATTTGTTAAGTATGTTCTGATTCATGACAAGTTATTGTGACATCTAAAAGAATCCACCTCCATCTGACAAATAGTGTAGTTTTATTAGGAAACTTAAATTGTGTAAGAAAGAAGCATCAGATAAGTCAGGTTTCCTGAATACTTGAAGTATAATTGAACTTTATTCAGTGAAGGGGTAGCATGGTATAGATCAGCCCGTTTTCACAGTGAAGTCCATCCCTGGACCAGCAGCATCAGCTTCCTTTGGGACTGTCCCACCCCAGACCTACTGAATTAGCTCTGGAGACCAGTCTGTTTTTTAAGAAGAGATTCTCCTTTAACAGGTAGTTTTGACACATGCTCCACTGCAAGCAGTAGGTCAGAGTCGTTAGGCCTAAGCTGTACACCCAATTTTGATTTTGTTGGCAGTGTAATTTCTGGCGAGTCATTTACACTCTCACTGCTTTAATTTCCTCAACCATGCATGTATGCATGCTAAGTTGCTTCAGTCGTGTCCAACTCTGTGCGACCCTGTGGACAACAACCCACCAGGCTCCTCTGTCCACAGGATTCTCCAGGCAAGAATACTGGAGTGGGTTGCCATTTCCTTCTCTGTCCTCAACTATAAATCGTGAATAATATATCATCTGTACTGCATACCTCACTAGGTTGTTGTGAAAATTAAATAAGATAATAAATATGAAAGACTGTACCATCTCCCAGAGTTCACTCAAACTCAACGTCCATCGAGTCGGTGATGCCATCCAGCCATCTCACCCTCTGTCGTCCCCTTTTCCTCCTGCCCCCAACCCCTCCCAGCATCAGTCTTTTCCAGTGAGTCAGCTCTTCACATGAGGTAGCCAAAGTACTGGAGTTTCAGCTTTAGCATCATTCCTTCCAAAGAACACCCAGGGCTGATCTCCTTTAGAATGGACTGGTTGGATCTCCTTGCAGTCCAAGGGACTCTCAAGAGTCTTCTCCAACACCACAGTTCAAAAGCATCAATTCTTTGGTGCTCAGCTTTCTTCATAGTCCAACTCTCACATCCATACATGAACACTGGAAAAACCATAGCCTTGACTAGACGGACCTTTGTTGGCAAAGTAATGTCTCTGATGGACAGGGAGGCCTGGCATGCTGCGATTCATGGGGTTGCAAAGAGTCAGACACGACTGAGTGACTGAATTGAACTGTACTATAAAGAAAGAGCTACAGAAAGGTTAAATGATTGTGTTGGGCATTAATATGATCACTGTAATAGATTTGAGTTGCATAATAAGTCATTATTTCTGCATTTGGTTGTCCCAGATTTCCATCCCACTCTCTTAAGCAGGTTTTGAGCTTCATATATTTTTATTTTAGAAATTCTGACAAATCACATTTATAGCATGTTCCTTCAAAGAAGACTGAGGTGAAATTAGTTAAATCTCAAGTTATTATTGTTCTCAACATTTTACCAGCGTTTTCTTTTTAAAAAGACAACATTATTTCATCTAATACACCTATTTAACCATTTGTTGATTTTTTCCCCCTCCACTTCACTTAGTTTCTTTTGAACGGTGAAATACATTGAAGTTGCAGTTTTGTACTGGCATCTCATTGTTATTAAATGTAAGAGTTAAATGAGATCAAGAATATGTTATTTGCATATTGTCAACTGTTTAACATTTTTAAATGCAGTGAGATATTTACAAACTATACTCTTGTCACTGATTGATCATTCTCATTCGTGTGTACATTCCTTTGATCATTTGTTTGATCATTTGTTCATTTAGCAGAACTCTGCTTCATGTCTGTTGTGTTCCAGACTTGAAACTAGATATTGAAAACATTTTTAAATTAAACTAACTTGCTGCCCCTAAGGCATACAAGTACAGATTTATCTGTGTAAACAGGTACTGAAATTTGCATAGATGGACAAAGGAAAGAATAGTAAATACTGCCAAATAAGAACAAGGAAGGAATCACAGAAGTGGTTATTTTGAACTAACTGTATCTTGAAGAATTGATCAAAACATATCTCTCTACATTGTATGGAGTCTGTAAAAAAAAAAAAAGTTGAGCACTATGCATTGTTTATATTAATTAGTAATATTTTATAAATGGATAAATGACCAAAGAAGGATTGATTCTGAGTAGTTCAGATATAAATGATATGTTACTAGTTCATCATTTAATTCTTTTTTCTTGAAAGTATTTCACTATTTTTGGTACCCTAAATCATTTATCATTCGATCTGTGTTGAGTCTTAGTAAAGCTGCTCACTAAGTGGGGAAGTTATTTTGTTTTGCTGTACCCTAGTTTCTTAGTTTTTCCTTTGTAAAATTAGGGGTTTGGATAAACTCTCTCTAGGATAAATTTTAACACTGAAAGTCTATACTTTGTATGAATTGTTTCCTTTTTCACTTCCCTGTGCAAAAAGTTGTTTCAGTTTCTTTGAATTTTATGTAGCAACTATCAAGCTCTTTTACATTATGAATTAGAGCCACTGACTTGATTTTTTTTTTCATACACTCGTTTAAAAAGATCAGTTGTAAGCCAAATAGCACAGGAACAGACTCTGTAGTTACAGCTCTATTTACAGACTTTTCAGAAATGTTACATGGTCTTGTCTGATTTGGTAGGTGCTGTGAAATAAATGCTTGTTTTTTTCTTGTTGTGACACTATTCTTAGAGTTGGGTTCACATCCTAGGTAAACTACCCTATTAATTGTGGGGCTGTGTTACTCCTTCAATAAATGGAATTGAATTCTAGCCTACTATAAATATTTTTTAAAGAAAATCCTATTCCAGTGTCTTAAAAGTAGCATTTTACTTTGCAAGTTCTATCACCATATCATCCTTCTTTTCCTTTCAATAGATATTAATGAATTGTATTACAGTATTTATAGTTGTGTTTGATAAATTAACACACATATAAATACACAAATACATTGTTTTCATAAAATACTTTTTCTGTATATTCAAAAGCCCATATGCATATTATCATTAAAATGTCTAATATACATAATAGTCATTAGAGGGAAAAATAAAGAATTGTACAGTATTTTAAATTCTTACAGTATTAGGAAATTTCTATCTTAAATCTCAGTTTCCTAAAAACTTCAGAAAACTTGGCAATATTAGTTTACTAGTTTTTTTTTTTCTTATTTGTTTTTGTTTTTAATCTCTTTGGGGAATAAAGAGGAAAAATGATAAAATTGTTACATCCTGTAGAAATATTGGCATTTTAGTTTATTTAATGTGGTTTTGCCAATGTATTATGCTGCATAAAACATTAGAAATAGGATTCTCTTGTAGTTAGATACTGAAAAGAATGTTATTTAATGTAACTTTGAGCTAATGGCTATCTTTTCAATTTGCTTTTCTCATTTATTCAGAATTGATGGTATTAATGATGAAATAAATTAGTGATATAATCATTAGTTGACAAAGCTTTGGTGCAGATCATAAAGATGTACTTGAAAGCATTTGTTTGCTGAAGTTAATGTGAATTATTTGTATTAAATGAAAAAGACCAAAGTTTTAAAAGATATGTTTTGACATATATATTTTTGAACCAGATGCCCAGTAGAACTACTGAGAGGGTTGCCTGTTTACAGTTTGCCATTATTATTTTTCCCTAATGGTCTCAGAAAGATAATGGTCTTTTACAACATAAATATCTATATATTGTCTTACATTCCTACTTTCTGTCATTAGTTTTACATAGAATACAAATAGTAGATCAAAGTATTCAGTCAGTTCACTCTCTCAGTCATGTCCTGCTCTCTGCTACGCCATGGACTGCAGCACGCCAGGCTTCCCTGTCCATCGCCAACTCCTGCAGCTTGCTCAAACTCAGGTCCATTGAGTTGGTGATGCCATGTAACCATCTCATCCTCTGTCGTCCCCTACTCATGCCTTCAATCTTTCCCAGCATCAGGGTCTTTTCCAATGAGTCGGTTCTTCACATCAGGTGGCCAAAGTATTGGAGTTTCATAGAACCGTTCAACTTCATCTTCTTCAGCATTACTGGTTGGGGCATAGGCTTAGATTACTGTGATACTGAATGGTTTGCCATGGAAACAAACAGAGATCATTCTGTCATTTTTGAGATTGCATCCAAGTACTGCATTTTGGACTCTTTTGTTGACTATGAGGGCTACTCCATTTCTTCTAAGGGATTCTTGCCCACAGTAGTAGATAAAATGGTCATCTGAATTAAATATCAAATATTAGTAACATTTTTTTAGTTTATTTTTATGAAGATTATAATTAAGCTCTTGATCTGATTTAAAGGGGTGAACTTATGGTAGTGTTTCCATAGAGAGGAAATGATTGATAAAACTTATGTTCTTTACCATTTCCTTTATGTGTAATTTAGTCACCTGCAGATCGGTGCAAGAAGATCCATGCTGGGGATGAAGTGATTCAAGTTAATCATCAGACTGTGGTATGTATAATTACCTTACAAGTCAGTGGGAGGAACTAATACAAAGATTGCTTAAGTCTTTAAAAGAATACAATGAAATTAAATGCCGGTTTGTGTACAAAATATTTAAATAGCCTTTTGAAAAATAATTGAATGACTATTTTTCTTAATTATCTTAAGAAATTTCATAAGGCATTGTTTTAAAATAACATGAGGATTTATTGGTGGTGGCTGATGTTAGATGTACAATTCTGTATGGATAATATTACCCCATGAACTGGGATGACCATTCTGGAATAGAAATTACAGTGACAGTGCATACAAATTCAAATTTTTTAGTATAACTTTTAAGTTTCATTTTAAAAAATTATCAGGTTACCTAGTAGATATGTTTTATTACACCATACATTCATTTATCTACTTTAACATTGATTTGTTCATTAAAGTATCTGGCAGATTGGTTTATTTTCATGTCATTTTTTTTTATTTTAGTAGCTGAATTGGCTGTTCATTTCCCAAAAGAGAACTATAGTTTAAGTTTTAAAACTATTGCACTTAACTGAATAAGTTCATAATTTTTTTTTCTTTTTTTGTTCTTTGAACCTTATGATTCCCTTTCTAGGCTGAGAATGACAGTGACATTCTGTGCCTGTGGTAGATTTTCAAGGGCAATTTTTCTTAATCTTAGATTTTTTTTTAATCTTAGATTTTTAAAATTAACATCATATGATTTTCATTTTGGACTAGTTTCTATCTAAATTGCTCTGTCTCTGCCAAAATAAAATATATGGTTTTTAAAAAGTGAAGTTAACATTAAAATAATCTGATTATTGATTTATAATCCACATTTTAAAAGAAAAACATTTTTTTTCCTGGTAAATGTTCTATTTGTTACTCACTGACTCTTCAGAGTAAGTAATTATTTCCTGCTGTACCTTTTAACTAAATTTGGTTTTGCCTGTTCTAGTCATAGAAGAAAGGCTATATTTGGAGAGTAAGAAGACTCATGTGAAAAGTCTGATCTTTCTCAGTGATTCTGATATTAAGGCAGATGCTATTTTAAATTTGGTTTGAATGAGAAGTTTGTAATATCTTGGAGAGGCTCCTGAACACTGATAATTAAATTTATGATATTTCTTCAATAAGTTCATTTTCTAAGTGAATAAAAGTTAATGAAAGTATGAAAAATTATATGTATGGGGTATAAAGTTAATACTAATTATTGTTAGCTAGTTGAGGCTAATTAATGGAGAATATTGGTAATCAACAGAGCCTTTCTACTCTGTGACAGTTTTGATGATGAGTAAGTTCTCATGACTAGAAACTATACAGTAAAAAGTGATTGTCCTGAGTAAAGTTTCTTGTCCTTTAGGATGAGGATTTGGGCAGTGGGATAAAAGAGCTGCTTAAGTAGATTGGCAGCTCCTCCTTCTGATGTTCACACTGCCTCCACTTCTACAATGTGACCTTAGCAAATATGATGTCTGTTGGATAGTTTGACCTATTTCCAGTTGGTCAATACTAAGAGGATAGAAATTAGTCTCTAATGAGAAATAAAGTTGTTAAAAGGATACTCTTTGTGGAGCAAAGATTCTCATGCCTGTTGAATATGAAAGTCTTTAAAAGACTTAAAGTGAACCAATAAAATTTATATGGATTGGTGATATTTAAATACTGTGAGAATGTGTCAACACATCTTTCTATTGCAGGAATATTCTAAAATATTAGAAACTACACAGAATGATGGTTGGAGGAACTTGCTTTCAGTTTTTGCTCTGAAATTGACCTATAGTTTTAAGTGAGTCATGATAACTATTTATCTTTTCAATAATAATAACCAGAGCCAACACTTACTGAGTTCTTACAGTGTGCCAAGCATCATGTTAAGTCCTTCACATATTTTATGTTATATACTCCTCACAATGATCCTGTGAAGAAGGTGTATATGGAGACTGAATGATTATTTAACCCACCCACAGCTCAAAGCTCACTGACTCCAAGGTCCATGCTCTTACTTCAGTTTTATTATACTCCCTCCCCAAACTCAAATTGTAAGATTATCAAACAAAAGGGGAGGAATTCCCACAATCCTGTAAGTAAATCTTAAGATTCAGGGAGAGGTTACGCAGAGCCAAGGGTAGAAAATAGAGGAAGTGAGAATTTACATAACTTGGATAGTGGTTCAGCTTAATTGAAATTAGAAATGGGGTTGAAATTTAACTTTACTGCTACATCCTCACTCACTCCTTTCCTCCAGATAGACAAGATACATAAAACACAATGCCAGGCAGGTGTTAGAAGTTCCACAGAAATTAACTTTCCAACCTCCCTTTATCTACTACAACGGTTGGGCCAACTGGAGTCCAAGTCCTTAGCAGACTGCTACTGCAACCTGCAAATTGATTTTGGATGATAATAGAGACATTGTCTGACAGGAAATTATGTTGAATTCCATCAAAGTGACCTTCCTTAATAATGTGATCAATTAGCAGATTGCCTTCTTTTTGTTCAAATTGAGCCATTTTTGTGCATGAATGGTATCTTTCATTAAATGCACCCTACTGTGTCCTCTCTTGCTATTGCCCCCATTGTGGTCTGTGCAGTGGCCTTTACTTCTTACGAGACAATATACAAAGGTGAGGGAATGGACATTATCTTAGTGTTGTTATTATAAAAGGTTTGATAGATCGATAAATTAGTTGAAACAAGTGTAAGTTATTTGTAGTCTACAGTTATCCCTTCTGTCCCTGCAATCATAACCAGGGATATTAAGGGTTTGTTATGATATATTTACATTAAAATATTGCCTAATGCTTTTAAAATACATATTTTAATACAGTATTTAACTAATCAGAATAGTGAGATATTGCCAATATTATGCTATACCAATATAGGTTCAAGAATGAAAAGAGTAATGTTCAATTTTATGTTTTGAATGTTATTAGCTCAGTATTTTTCTATAATTATAAAATTTCCTATTGTTATAGGTAGTAATGTACAATATAAAATTTGACTACTTTTCTTATTATAAAATACCTAGAAAAGCAATGTGAAATTTTCCCCTAAGAGTATGAGAAAGTTGAATAATCACAGATGAATTCAAAAACTATTTTTGAAATTGCTAGTATGGTATATCTTCAAGATGTTCTATTAGATGTGTGTGTGTGTATTTATAGTTTTCTCTTTAAAATATATATATTTTTTTTATTTAAAAAGAAACTGGAAATTTTATGTCCTTTTTCACGTTGCTATATTCTTTATTATAAGTGGCTTTTAAGCTTTTCTAATCAACATACTTCTGTGGCTGAGAAACTGGCTGCCAGGTAGGAAGAAGAAAAAATCATGAACATCCAAGCAAAGCAGACTGAGTCCTATTGCATGTCTTCCCTGCCAGTGAAGATCCAACTCCTCAAAGGCTGCTGGAATCTCCCAAGATTTTTTCCACTTCATCTGCCACTACATTCCTCTCTGGGAGATACCTCGGCATAGTTTGAACCAGCAACTCTGCCCTCATGATGCACTTTTAACACTTTTTTTTTAGCTGATGAGTCTACTTATAGTTATTCAATCTATTTGGGCATATTCCTAATGAATCTGTTAAAATTTCATGTCTTTGCTGTTTTTGGTGTGTAAGTGTTATAAAAGTCTATCCATACTAAAAACAGATACTTTCTTCTTAGAAATATCAGTTGAAAAGAATGGGGTATGTGATGGTTGAAAAAAAATAGCAGTTGGAAAATTTTCCTTTTATTTTTTGTGTATACTAAAACATATTCACTATTTGGAAAGTCTTCTGGAACCTGGTGACTACATTATGGCAAGAAAGGGTTCAATAGATGGGGCTATAAAGCCTTCTGGAATGGAAAATAACCAGGTTGGGATAGTCAAGAAGAAGATAGCCTACAACAAACAGTCAGGATGCTTGACAGTGATCAGTAAGAGCTGGAAGACGAACACTATAAACTAGTGGGTTTTGTTACCCCCTAAATGGTAAACATTACTGAACAAGAATGCAGGTGATGTCATAGGGGGTGGGAGAAGGGAACGAGATAAAGGACTATTGAGTTATCTGGAAAGGTCATTCTGACTTCATTTATGTAATTCTCAGCAGTGTCTCCTTTATTTTCTTATTCTCACTCTAGTCTCTCATTTGTGACTCTCTTCACCCTCTTGTTCCTTCAACAATAGGCGAGTTCACAACAATAGGCGAGTATTGTTTGAAAGGGAAGCCAATGTAATCAGAATGGATGGAGAGTATGGTGACCCATTAAAACTCAAAAATCCCTTACCCCTGCCCTGCCCTTATCCTGTTGCCTGGAAGGAGTAGTTTATTGAGTGGATTCAGTACCACAATATTGGCTAACACCATTGTGCTTTCTCTCTTTTTTAAATATGTATAATTGTTGTCTTTATTTTTTAAGTTTTTCTTCTAACTTAGTTTTCTTTACTTGACCATCCTCATCTCTTCTCACTTGACTATTTCTCCTACATTCTTCACTGTTTTCAGTATTTTGTTTATTCTTGCCTATTTTCTTCTGTTCTCCTTTCTCAAAAGAGAAAATATTTATCTTATAATTTCTTACAACAAAAAGTATTGAAAACTCAAATGGCAGTATTTGCAGTGCACCTGCTTTCTTATCCCTGTAAACACAAGATGTTGCTGGAGTATAGAGATTAAGTATATTAGCATGGTGTTTAACATATTGCTTAATAAATGGTTATGATAATATCCTAAAATAATTCTGTTAGGATTCTAAGAAATTGGTATTCTAAAACAGAGCAAGTTAATTGTTTTCTTTTGGAAGGGGAAAATAACATGAAAAGACACTTACCAAAAATTAGAAGAAATAATACATCCAAGATTTCAGTTCCTCATAGTAAAATTTTATTTCAGATTCTACTTTGTATAGGATATAGTTTCTTTTATTTTACATTGAATATTGTGGATTTGATGAGAATGTGTGGAAACTGGTTTTGAACGGCCACATATTTATATAAATTATGTTTTATTATCCCTAGAGAAATAAATTCATTACTTTATTATCTAATATAATATTTTATGATTTTTCTGTTATCAAACTAAAATTATCTTAAGTCTTTATATAAAGAAGATAAGTTGTATGATACCTTAATATTGGTAACTTCCTGTGAACCAATTTATTTTTTCTGCGAATCACTGCATCCTGACTTATTTCTAATTTATATAATTCTTCCTAGCTCCACCAGGAAAAGACTAATTGGTTCTAAATGTGGTTAGCTCTAATTTTTTTTTATTATTAGAAACATCTTTTGGTGTTGACATACAATTAATAGGTTGATTATTTTACATGGAATTTTAAAATGTATCCACATAAGTGTTTATTTTATATGTTTAAAATGTATCTCTTGGCTGATGTTCTTTCCTACTCTGGATTTTAAGTGTGCAGCTCATTTGTAAATCAGTGTCAATAACTATATCCCTTTTCCTACATGTATCAAAAAGACAGAAGTCGGTCAGTTACAGTCCCCTGATTTACTTTATGTCTATAATAGAGGTGGGCAATTAGTAGATGACAGCTGCCTGATAAACATAAAAAATTATTGCATGAAAGGGAAATACATTAGAGCGTCATAAAATGGGAAATTCAAGAGATAATTTTAATAATGTTAAGTTCTTTTTAAGTTATTTAGCCTTAGGATTCAAATATAGGTTTCAACCACTAAATTAACATTCTCAGCTACATTGTGGCTGAAATTTTAGGTCATGTAACTACTCATCACTTTCATATTTCCTCTCATCTTATTACTGTAATACTGGACAATAAAGGGTATTTTAAAATTGAGACAAATGGCAGAGAGAGTTCATGGGGCCCCATTTAGAACTGACAAGGAATTAGCTTTTTTGTCTGAGTTGTTGCATTTCTGATAAAATGATTTCTGAAGATAACATCTACAGTAATAAGTATTTATAGCCATTATGGAAGTTCTTAAACTAAAACTTTTTGTTAATAAAGATGTAGACTACTGTTTATTTAGCTATATAAATGCATATATGCACATTCTTTGGTTTTGTTTTGATAAATGCAGACATCTATTGCAGTACTTGCTAGTATTTTCAAATACACATATCTGTTAAATGTCTACCAGTAAATGACATTATAAAATTATTTATAGAAAAGTTATAGATTTTTAAACATGTTTCTTTATGAATACTTGCCTTTGGTTACTTTACATTTTTGTTTGGATTCCTAAATTAAGTTGAATTTTTCATAAATATAGATGTTTTCTTATTCTTTCTCAGAATTCTTACAAATAGGATGTATAGATTTTTAGATAACAGTGTTTCATCCCTTAGCTTTGGTGACTAAGACTCTTTATTTTAAAATACACATTTTCAATGTCTTTGCAAGGAGAACAGAAATGAAACATAGGAAGAAATGGCTGAGATGTAAAATTTCCATATATATGCAAACATAAAATTAAGTTAAAATTTAACCCATGCAAGTATCTTTATAAAAATTCTAGTTAAAAACTTGTATTATTATGGTTCTTTGAAAATATCCCATTGATTTTGGGGGTAATGAAGCTCTGTGATATGACCAAAGATTCATCCCCACATTCTTTTACTGTTACATGATTGTCTTCCTTCTCAGTGTCTCCCTAGCAGAGGCTTTTATACTCACTGAATTTTATGTTTTGGAGAAGTTAAAGAATACCATGAATGATAATGAAATAAGAATAAAATGGGCTTTGATTTAGTTTCCTATAGCATATACAAATGTGAACCATGAAGCCCCTCAAAATAAACTTTTGACCTTCAGAGACCAAAATATTACCAAATACCATACTGAGTTGGTATATTGAGTTGCTCAAAATGCTAAACTATACCAGAAGCAGAGATACCAATGATACAAAGGTGCAGTTTATATAGGTAACAGGATAGGTAATAGAAGATAATGCAAGTAACAGGATGTGGAAATGTATCTATCACCTTTGGTAAAAACAATGTGGGTGATCTGTAGAACTAAATGGAAAAAAATCATGCGTATTATTTTCTTCCTCCCATGAGCTTCCTCATGAGTCAATCAAGAAATTCTGATTTAACTCTCAGAACTTCTTGGTTATAGAGAAAGACTCCAAGAAGGTGGTGTACAATAGGTGAAAACAAAGTACTTCTTGTAGTCTTCAAGTTGGTTTTCTCTCTTGGACTCCCTATCCATCTTCAGCGGTGAGAAACTGTTCTCTGTGCTTTCTCTTAAATAAAACACACACACACACGTATATTATATATGTGACTGTGAAATTCACATGAAAATATTAGCTACCAAAACATATGTGTAAATTCAAATTGTGAGGAGCTCAACATGGTCCCAGTTTTACAGTAAAATTAAACCACATAAAAAACTTGCCTTTAAAAAACAAATGCTTTAATAAAGTCTTATTTCATTGTATAAATACTTAAGGAGGCCATGAGATGAAGAGTGGCTCAGTGAATAAAGACATAAAATTGTGGAGTATTCCCTGTAATGAAAATAAAACTTTTTAATTCCTTCTTTTTGAATGTTTGTTCCCTTCATCTTTTCCCAAGATTATCTCTTCTAGTCATGTTTGTAAAAAATAATCAGTACTAAGGTTTCATTTATAATAGATAGAACCTTGGGTCATTTCTAATACTCTGAATTACCTATTTAAATTACTCCATGCTGGATTTTTTTTTAATTTTACTTATTTATTTATTTTCGGTTGTGCTGGGTCTTTGTTGCTGCACATGGGCTTTCTAGTTGTGGCAAACAGGGGCTACTCTAGTTGCAGTGCACGGGTTTCTCATTGCAGTGGCTTCTCTTGTTGTGGAGCATGTATGGACTCTAGATCACAGGCTCAGTAGTTGTGACACACGGGCTTAGTTGCCCCATGGAATGTGGATCTTCCTGGACCAGGGATCAAACCCATGTCTCCTGCGTTGACAGGCGGAATTCTTAACCACTGGACCACCAGAGAAGTCCTCTATGCTGGAATTTAAAGTAATTTTTTTTTTTTTTGCATTTAGTTCCTTAACCAAATGCATACCTTTCAGCTTATATTCCTCTTTATTTGAACCATGGGTAATTCTCTATTTCTACTCACTAAATGAATGATTGTGAAAAAGCAAAATTAGGATATCCCCAAATATATCACACAAATATATTGTGTGAAAAAAATAAGTTTAGGTGAAGTTTTTAGATTGGTACTTAAATTTAGTGATTCTAGGATCTTTGAAAGATACTGTGTATCAAAATTCATTAATTCTGAAATGTTTTGAAATGTTTCAGTAATGCAGGAGAACAGAGCACTGTAATATCTCAGCACCAAAACATTTGGCAAAGACACAGTGTCATTAGTCTGAATGTGATGGGTTGTGTATTGAATTGTCTCTTTAGTGCTTTTAAAAAGAGCAGAGGAACATTTGGGTATGGTGTGACTCATATCGTCAGACATTCATATAGGCACACTTCAAGCCTCTTTGAAATTTACTTTGTGAATAGGTATCATTTAAACATTACAACCATGAGTAAGAGCCAGTGTTTACACAGGAGTGTGTGTAATTGTTAATGAATGGGTCTGTTACTTTGTCTTCTGAAGGATAATAACTTTGAAAATATTTTAAGAATGTCCTATCTTCCTACTTGTATTTCTAGAGATGCTTTTTTATAATTTCAAATACAGTTGTAACAGAGGTAAAGGTCTAAGTTGATAGGCTTACATTCTTTTATGCTTATTTGTAACTTTGGCTACTTGGAACCATAGAGAGTCTTTTCATTTGTTGGTCAAATAATTCACTACCTATTGTTTAGGAATCAGATAGGCTAGAGAATGTCCTAAAGGGATCAGAGACTTCTTCACTCTATGTACAAAGAGGAAAGGAAGACTGTCACTTCTTTAACACCAACCCCAAAGCCCTTTGTGTACCTAATCTGGGCAAACCATTGTCTAAGGACCTGCCCACTTATGTTGCCATTTACCCAAGAACCCTTGGTATCTGCTTCAACCTGATCAAAGCAATCACAAGCCCTGTCTACAAGAAAGCAGAGCATGTGGCTTTAAACTCTTGGGATACCTTAAAAACTCTGTTGGACCATTTTAATTCTGTTTGTGCTGAAAAATACATTTCAGTGTCCAAGTTGGGGATTGCATTTAAACTAGTAAGACATGCCATTGTTTACAGACACTGAATTTTGCTACCTGGACAATCAGGAAGATACTATTTGTAGTTCAGCATATGTGAAAAACATATTATCTTTAATAATATGACATACTTGGTATCAGATGTATAGGTGGATTTTTAAAGGTCCATGAACTTTAGTGTGAATAAAATATTCTATTAAATATTGAGAAAGGAAAACCTGGACTTAATATTTTTCTAGAAAACCTTCCTAACTGTTTCTATAATGTATATGATGAAACAGAATATTTCTACAACAAATAGCAACTATATCCATTGTTACTATGGGTATATATTATTATGGATATTATAGATATTATGGATATTATATATTATTATGGAAAATATTTTTCTTGTCATAATCAAATCACTGTGACTTTAGGTCTGAAGTATCCACTCTATATTTTTTTTCCAAATGTTAGTTTATAAGAAAGTTTATTTGGTAATTTGAGGTAAAGAATGTTTATTATAGCTTTAGTATCAAGTATATTACATTTAGAGAAAAATTTAATATTACATCTTAGTTTTATATACAAAACAAAATTCCCTTTGGACTTTTAAGGCACTTCATTATCTCTGAAACATTCACATTCTCGTGTCACCATGTCATTTCACTAGTTATCAACAAATACTCATTAAGTCTCTGCCATTTCTAAGACATTGATTGCAGGTATATCCAGAAAAATGAGACTCAGTTTTTATCCTCAAAATAAAAGCTTCAATATCCAGTTTTGTGAGGGTAGATGAAGGACATGAGGAAAAATATATAGCTTTAATAAGCAGCAGTACATGAAAAATGCCATAAGAGAGATGTAAAGTCACATGAGGAAAATAAGGTCCTAGCTATAAGAGGCTGTATGATGGGTGTTGCATTTAATAAGCACCATTACGGATACATGAGATTTTATATGTGGCAGAATAAAAATGCAAGTATTTATATAATAAAAGGGTACTTTTGCTGAGAAGAAAAGCACAGTGTTGAAGGGCAGCATAATACTAACTTAACCAATTGTTCCACCCATACTGAACTACTGCTGCTGCTGTTGCTGCTAAGTCGCTCAGTCATGTCTGACTCTGTGTGACCCCAGAGATGGCAGCCCACCAGGCTCTGCAGTCCCTGGGATTCTCCAGGCAAGAACACTGGAGTGGGTTGTCATTTCCTTCTCCAGTGCATGAAAGTGAAAAGTGAAAGGGAAGTCGCTGAGTCGTGTCCGAATCTTAGTGACCCCATGGACTGCAGCCCACTAGACTTCTCCATCCATAGGATTTTCCAGGCAAGAGTACTGGAGTGGGGTGCCATTGCCTTCTCTGATACCGAACTACTGAGAATTGCTCAAACTGGTTTTAACTTGTCTCAGGGCTTTCTTCAGTCCCTCAGCTTCCATATCCTCTTCACGTGTCCACTTCCTAAGAAATTCAGCTTAGGCTAATAGGAAACCTTTCCTGAACCCTCAAAAATGGGTTAGCTGCCCTTGGGGGGGCTCCCATTATCCATTCTATTGGGGTACTTCTCTTCAGTTCAGTTCAGTCACTCAGTCGTGTCCGACTCTTTGTGACCGCATGAATTGCAGCACACCAGGCCTCCCTGTCCATCACCAACTCCTGGAGTTCACTCAAACTCCTGTCCATCGAGTCAGTGATGCCATCCAGCCATCTCATCCTCTGTCGTCCCCTTCTCCTCCTGCCCCCAATCTCTCCCAGCATCAGAGTCTTATTTATTGTAAATGCTTATTGAGCTGCTCATCTCTCCCCTGCTCATTATGCTTTTTAAAGAGTCACAGGTTGTGCTGCAAGCGCCATTGCACCCATAATACATGGAAGGCACACATCAATATTTAGTGATTTTATAAGTTATAATATCCAATCTTAAAAACATATTAAAATAGTCTAGACATGGGCAAGTCACTGGCTTCAAGAAGCTCACTGTTCTCAAACAATGTTTCCTGACCAGCTGCATCAGCATCATTTGGTAACTTGAGGGAAAAACATGTAGATTCTAGGGCCCCACCTCATACCTACTGGATGAAAAACTGGTATTTCCAGATGGTTCTAACACATTCTGAAGTTTAAGAACTACATTAAAGAGAAACTATAGGAGATAGTGATGGCCATATTGGCACAGGGTCTATTATAGGAATTGACTCTTTAGTTAGGCCTTTGGTGAGCTTTTCAAGTGTTTTGAGGAAAAGAACACTGTTATGCTGTAGCTGTATATTGGAGCTGCAAAAAACTAGTAGTAGAAAGAGCAGTTAAGACTTAAGTCTAACAACCTGGTATCCAAGACAGATAAAGGAATGAGAAGAGGTATTAATTGCCAGAATCTGTTCTTTAGGATGGGCTTCCCAGGTGACATAGTGGTAAAGAATCCACCTGAATGCAGGACATGCAAGAAACACAGATTGGATCCCTGGGTAGGGAAGATCCCCTGGAGTAGGAAATGGCAACCTACTCCAGTATTCTTGGCTGGGAAATCCCATGGACAGAAGAGGCTGATGGGCTACAGTCCATGTGGTTGCAAAGGGTTGGACGTGACTGAGTAAGCACACACATTCTTCAGGGTAGATGTGTATTAAAAACAGGGGGAACTGTTGTAGGTGACTCCATGCTCAAAACTTGAGAGGATGATGGGGAACTTTTTATTGTTGCTGTTGCATCAAGTGTTGCATTCGTTTGTACTACCAGTGGAATATTTAGAGGAGGATGTTTGCTGTCATAATGCCTTGTGCTTTAGAATCAAACAGACTTGAATGAATTCTGGCTTTGCAACTTACTATGTTTCTATTGGGCTTCCCTGGTGGCTCAGATGGTAAAGAATCTGCCTGCAATGTGGGAACCCTAGGTTCAATGCTTGGCTTGGGAAAATGCCCTGGAGAAGGGAACAGCTACCCACTCCAGTATTCTGGCTTGGAGAATTACATGTTTCTATTAATAATGTTGACCAAGAAAACTTAATCTCTTTTTGCTTCAGTTTCTTCACATGTAAAGTGGGTTTAATAGTTTACTCCCTAGGGCTGTTGTAAGAATGAAGATATAAACAAAAGGAATGCAGTATGAAGCACCTAGCACAGTGAATTACTGGTGCTTGATTATTCAGTAGCTATTAGTATGGATGAATGAACTGTTGAAAATATGCCACAACTTCTTGATAGGGATTGGGGACAGTTAGGAGGATTTGTGAGTCATGCAGAAAGTTGTTAGTGGAAGTTCTGCAAACAAGAGTTTTTTGTAAGATGACAGCATGAAATATTAGGGGAATAACACTTAGCCTGGAGGAAACTCTTGCATGTATTGGTTGTGAGGAGGAAGAAAGATGGAGGACAAGTGTTCGGAGTTGTATCAGGACCACATCCATTTACTACAAAGCTCATCTGTTGTCATCTATTTGTACTTTTCTACCCATTCTGCATAGTAAAGTTGTAACGTATTGTGATTTTTGAAGTCTAATTATTTAGCCTGTGCAGTAATACATAAACATCTCTTTTGGTATTGAGTTCACTTTTTCACAAGTCTATCAGTTCCTTTTTGGATGTCTTTGATTATTAGAATGTTTTTCTTTGTATCCCAGACTCACTTAAAGTTTTGTACCTTATTTAATTCCTTCCCATATTAGTGAATTATACTTTTATATTAGCAACCACTAGAATCCCTGGTTTTCCTTCTTTCAAAGCTCCTTCTATCTCCTAGTACAGAAAGACTTTCACTGCAGCCAATGTAAAGTATATAATTATTTTTCATATTACTGTTGCATCTTCACATGGCTTTTAATTCAGGTCTATCAAATTTAATACTTTAAAACCATAGCCAGAAACTCAAATGAGGAAATAGAAAAATAAGTTTGAAAAATGATTAATACACATTGATATATTTCACTTATTTTGATGTCTATGTACCATATTTAGCTCCGGAATGGGGCTCCTGAATTTCTTGAAGTTGTAACCCATATACTTGCCTCATTTCATATTAATACCATCTATTCATGTCCCCCCTATAATCTGTCAACCATAAGTATCTTAGTAACAGAGAAATAAATTTATTTTAATAATTCACTATACTTATGTTTGAAGATATGTGAGGATACACAGAACCAGAGCTGAGAATCATTTTTCCTAGAGCTCTAAGACCACACCACATCTGCCCTTGAATAGAACATGGTACAATCCAATAAATGGGTACAGTCGTTAAGCATAATATGCAGTAGAAAAGGTAGAAAGTAATGAAGAAATTATCCAAGTCAAGGAGCTTGAGAAAGGACTAAGGAAAAAAGATTATTCATATGAGAGGCATGTAGTCTGGTTGCTATTTATAGGTATACAAATACTGGGGTTGGACTGATATAGCTAAAACCTATCTGTTATTAAGAAAAATGTTACATGTATACTGGGAATTACACAGCCAACTTCATTATATTACTATTCAGCAGTTTCCACAAAAACCTAAATTAATACTTACGTGAGGAATCTATTGAAATCATTCATTGAATAAAAAATCAACAGATAATGTAGGTCTTATTATGAATAGTTGAGTAATAATTTTATTTTTCTTTTGACAATTATTTAAAAGGATAATGTACAGAGCGGATGTCATTTCCCCATCACCATCTTTTACTGTTCTACATAGTGTTGCCTTTCTGGTTCTTTTTGTGGGAATTTACCATTGATAACAAACAGTCCTAATGAGATAATTCAGAAAATTCACAATTTTCTAACTGGAATATTACTCTTAGACTAGGTCCATTAATCAATATTTTGTTGGCTTTATTGTTTATAAAACACATGTTTATTGCCAAAAGTTTAGGAAATTAAAGAGTAAATGGGAAAATATATATTACAGTCTTTATTACACTTTAATGTAACCATTGTTAATAGTGGTATATAGCTTTCTGTGTTTTCTATATTTATATACATATTTTTAACAAAAGTAAAATTGAATTACATTAGCGAGTCGGACATGACTGAGTGACTTCACTTTCCCTTTTCACTCTCATGCATTGGAGAAGGAAATGGCAACCCACTCCAGTGTTCTTGGCTGGAGAATCCCAGGGATGGGGAGCCTGGTGGGCTGCTGTCTATGGGGTCACACAAAGTCGGACATGACTGAAGCAATGCAGCAGCAGCAGCAGCTACATTTAAACTTTTCCTACACAAATTTTATGTTCCATGCTAATGGACATTTGCATAACGTACAGTTTTTGTTTGGTTTAAACAGCACTGCAACATACATGTTGCACATTTATCTCTATGCTTTTATCCAGTCATTTCCTTTTGGCAGTAGAAGTCGAATTTGGGAGCCAAAGATAAATATATGGATTGCTTTTGTTTAAAAGACTGCTAATCGAATGTCAGTGAGCGTGGTAAGGCTAATTAAAAAGTAATAAAGTTATATAATTTTCTGCAATTAAATAACATTCATTCAGCTTAAAATTTAAGGCTTCCCAGGTGGTATAGTGGTAAACATTCCACCTGCCAATGCGGGAGATGTGAGAGACACAGGTTCGAGCCCTAGGTCAGGAAGATTGACTGGAGAAGGAAATGGCAACCCACTCCAGTGTTCTGGCCTGGAATATCCCATGGAGAGAGGAGCCTGGTGGGCTACAGTCCATGGGGTCACAAAGAGTTGGACGTGACTGAGCGACTGAGCATGCATACAAAATTTAAATCTAACCAAATAATTACTTTGTCATCAAAAATCAATTTCACTTTTTCATGGAGAAACAATTCTGTTTTTTGGAATTGTGTACTCAAAAAGAGCATAGAGAAATTGTGAAAGAGTAGGATGAATCGAATTACACTAAATGTTACACTGGAAAACCCAGTCAAGCCCTAAGAATTTTCAACTAGTGACATGATTATGTCATAGAATAAAATGAAGAGAAATTGGTACATAGAAATCAATGTGTAATTCGTTGTCTAGAGTAGATAGGCTGAAAGAAGGTTACAGTAATATTGACTGCTTTAGTATCATTAGCAATTATCTAAATAATTAAAATAAGTGATAAAATGTGGTTATCATTAATAAGTTGTTCATAAACTCTTTGTATAAACAGTATATTTTTTCCCTCCAGACCTGGTATTCAAAAATCTGCTCACTTATTTTTTTGGCAAGCAAAATGAATACTTGAATTTGAACTAACTTTGCTTTGATCTTGGCTCATAGAAATGGCTGTAGGGACACTTCTTAGCCATCAGAAGAATCAGAATCAGTGTACCTTTGGGGATGTAATAATCTCCACTTATATATAATGGGAGACATTTGACCAATATCATTGCTGTAGCTGATCCACATTAAAGTGATTTTTTAAAAAATTGACAGCCTGTTATTCATGTTAGGCAAGTATCATAATGATCATTTTGATTCCTATCTGAGACCGTGAGGTTTTAGGCATTATAATGTCTTGCTTCCTTTGTGTCCTCTTTCTCTTAAACTTCGCTCAGTTTAGCTAGAGTAGAAGCTGTAGTTTAAATGAATGGTCCGTCATATAAACTAAAGTCTCCCATTATCCTTCAGTGGCTGTGGTCCAGAGTACCTCTTTCATCATAGTCTCTGGGATCTGTGCTAATTTGGATGAAAGTGCTCATTCTTTACAGCTTGAGCATTATCTCCCAGGCAAAAACATGGTGAATAGGTACAGGCAACCATTCCGTTTCATTTAGGTGCCTAGGAAGAAACTAGATCATGTTCAGACCATTGGCTAAATCTTGCTTGCAATCCAGGATAAATTTTGACCCACTGTATTTATATAACACATTTATATAATTTATGTAGCATAAATTTCTAATCCATTAGAGTTGGAATAAATGGTTGTCTCTTTTAAATGTGAAATACATTTTTTTAAACCTTGGAATAATAGATGTTTTTAATGTGTTTCTTTAAAGAATACTTCTAGGATTTCAAATAACTGCATAACCAGTATGTCTTAAAGCAAATTAACAAATATTCAATAATGTAAAAGAATGATAAGTAATATAACATGGATAACAGTTGAGCCAGGTTTTTGGACATTTATCAAGTACTTCTGTTTAATTATACATAATTATACAATATGTTTGGGGTGATATTCACATATCACATAATGGCTTCATTAAATTTAGTTTATTACATTTTAAATTTATAGAGTCTTTTGGAACACATTTTCAATAGCTGCTGCATTGGAGTAGCATTACCTTGTCATTTCTTACTCTATATTGTGGTTAAAGGTTTATTTTATCAATCCTGTCTTCCACGCTCAGAATGTCGCCTTGGTGTGTCAGTACCAGCTGGTAGTATAATGTCAGTCTCACTTAGGGACACTAGTACCACATATCTCTAAAAGATGGTGATGAGCAAGCATGTGGTTTAATTTGTGAGTTCAGGACATTGCCAAATCTTTGTTTCAGGCATGCGGATTCTTAAATTGTAAGTTGTGAACAAAGCTTGGATCTACACCTTGTGCAGCATTAATAGTGCCATAATTTCTTTTAATTCTAAATTATTCTATTGGTTGGATACCATCTTAGTCTCTGCTTTGACTTGTAAATGTCCATTGTTATCTCATAATGATATGGACTCTAATGCAATAACATGGTTAGTCAATTCAAAAATAAAATATCTTTTTGAGTTTATATCTCCTGAAAATTGATAGGATGGTACACCAATTATGTGGTTTTCTTTTTTTTCTTACTAATCTTATTAAAGGGGGAGAACATTAAATCTTTGAATACTGTACCTCAATTTTATTGTAATGATTTTGCTGGTTACCAGGTGGGGTGGCAGTTGAAAAATTTGGTGAATGCACTACGAGAGGACCCGAGTGGTGTTATCTTAACTTTGAAAAAGCGACCTCAGAGCATGCTTACCTCAGCACCAGCTTTACTGAAAAATATGAGATGGAAGCCCCTTGCTCTGCAGGTAATGAAGCTTAATCATAAGTCATACACCATCATTTTAGCCATAGATTATCTCAGTAATGCTTCTTTATTGTGCCTCATCTCAGCAGCATATGGATTAATCTTGTATGCTTTTGAAAATTTGTTTGTGAAATGATCTCTTCACAGCTGATCCTAATAGGCTTAATTGTGATGAAATTTCAAACTCACTATAACTAAAATCAAATGATAAAGAACCCTGCCTTAATTTTTAAACATTTTAAAGCATAATTCCAAAGAAAAGCACAAGTTATTTGAAGCCAAAATGTGGATAGAAATGAAAGTGAGAGGTTTCATTTTGTGATATAATCTTCCATTTAAAAGTTATATCCATATATACTTCTTGAAGAAACTAGATAATAGTTTATAGAATTCTTTTAAATCAGCTCATGAGATAAAAATAGTTGTTTTTGAACAGTAGGTAGAGAAAGTTTTAGATAGTAATTAAAATGTACCTATTACATTCTTCCTGATGGATCATTTCTTTCATTTCCACCACGTATAAAGGCAAAAACAGGGAAATTGTTACGTTAGAAATTCTGCATTTTTCTTCAACATGAAACATCACTCTAAAATGTTACTCTGGGTGTTGATAAATTAGGTTCATTAAGAACCAGAGGTATCTAGGAAGTGATAAAAATATTCTGATTGATAAAGACAAGGAAATAATACATTTTCTTCCTTTTCAGTCAGGCTATAATGTTTAAACACATCATAGAAGAAAATTTTACTCTTCACAAGACCTGCACTTTTAAAATAGAAGACCATTACCTTTCATAGAAGTTTAATTTTTAAAAATTAAAGTCGCCCATTGAAATAGAACATTTCCTGTTGTTCAGATTAAAAAGAAAAGCAATAAATGAAAATGCCATTGTTATCGCTACTATTAAGTTCTGTATTAGTACCTTACACCAGTCTTGATTTTTTTTCCCCTGAAATTCTCAATTCTTCATTACACATGAATGGCCTTATAGATTACAATGATTTCTCATTGTTTAAAACTTTCCTACTTCTTGGCCTCAAAGTTGCATTATACTTAAATAAGATAAAAATATAAAAAGAACATTAAGATCTTTAAATTTTTAATGTGAATCTATTTTTTTCAAATAAAGATGTATAAAACTATATTTTAAAACTATATTAATATGTCCAAATGCACTTGACTTGCAGTGTATGTTTATTATCAAAGATTTTTGATGATCATTAAAGTTTAGAGACCAGTATTTGACTCATTAATTCATAGATTAGCAAATCAGACCTTCCCATCACATCATTTTATTTTCTCACTGCATTGTAAGTTACTTTGTTGTTCCACTCTGTAGTTTTCTATTGACATGTCTTCCCCAAAGATCCTTCTTCAGAGCCTGAAAGGTGGGAACCCTGAAGAAGAGACCCTTTTAGCCATTAAGTTTTCGTCTCTATATGTGTGGTTAAATTTAACAGCTTCTCTCTAGCCCCTTCTGCTTCACAGTGAACACCAAAAAGAAGCTAATTTCTTGTTGATCCATGAACTCTATTTGAGGGAATATCTCTAGAAGATAAATTGATGATTTGGTCCCCTTTTAGATTCTTTTCCACAAGCACAAACTGGAGAATTAAGCTAATGACAATATATAGTTAAGAATCACTTTTATAGAAAATTCTGAAATAATTGAAAGACCTTTTTTCTTTGCTACACATACATTTGGTGTGTGTGTTTAAACCTAGAGAACAAAGACTTTAATTTTTTAAATTGTTCTACATCATTCCTTAATTATAATAGATACTTAAGACACTGTTTCTAGGTTCATTCCTAAATGCCAAGAAATGTGCCTCATCAGATCACTAATTATATTTATTCCTTATTGCCTATTGAGTTACTTTGAGTATACTTGTAAATTTACTTTTTCAGAATGCTGAATTCAGAAAAAAATAAAATCAGTATTTACGTAAGTGCTTGTATGTGTTGACATTTTTATAAATTTGTTACTTCGCCTGCATTTAGTTCACCTAAAATGTATTGTCCAAGCTCGACGCTTTATAGATAAACAATACTATTAATGGGTTGGAGGAGGCAAGGAGGGACCCTGCTTTCAACTTTGAAAATTGACTTTAAGAAGCAGAAGAAAGAGTAGTAGTTTTAAGTAAATATTTACAGGTGGTGGTAAAACAAAGTCTTAGGAGTAAGGGCAATGGATTAGTCCTGTAACATCGCACGCCACTACCAAATCTCCCACCGCCAAATCTCCCTAAAGTCTATTTTGAAGACCTGAAATTGTACCGTTACAGAGTTTCATTTTGGTATTAAGGCTTTGGCTTGTGCTAAAATGTAAAAAGATACCAGAAGCATAATGGAAACTATCTGGCCAGAATTTTAAGAGAATGAATACAACCAAAGATGGATAAAGCTTGAAGATTCCAGGATCTGGAGGTTGTAAGTAGACTGCTTCCAGAAAGGGAAAAATCAAAGAAATAGTGGGATGAGAAAGTCTTACAGGCAGTTCTGGATTCTTTGTAACTTTGCCTGAGACTACGTATTTTTCCTAGTGGCCAAGAAAGGACCTCATATGTGAAACTTAAGTGCTTAATGTAGCAACAATCCTCTGTGCAGACATAAGTACCATTCTTATTGTAGTCCTGCTTCTGGTGTGTTGGAGCCAAAATGCCCATTAACTCACCTGAATACAAATTTTCATGTTCAACCTGAAGAATTGGACATTAGGTTATTTCTTCATAGGGTATACCAATAGTCTACTAAGAATTATTTCAAATAGAGTTTACAAAAAGAAACAATCTGTGGCATATATTTAACCTCAATATGTATATTTCATCTTTTTCTTTTATGATACCAGGCTTAGCGTTTTCAGATAAAGTATAGCAAAATTTGTGTAGTTTGGAGGTAGATGCTAATACATGCCTCTAATGAAGAGAACAACTTCATTCTAACAAAGGAATAATTATTTTTTAAACTAATAAGGAAATAATTTGTACCTGCACAACTAAAATATAGCCTTATCTACCTTAAGGTTGATTTTTGAGGAATACACGTTTTAATAAAAGTCATTTTAGTTCTAAAACGAATAGTAGCTTCTATTATTAATTAACTGCAAAAAAAAAAAGATAATTAACTACAATGACAAATTTTAATCTGGATTTTCTTTTTAAAATCATTCGTGGAATTATAGCCAAATAAGCAAAAGCATACAATTGAACTTCATGCTCACAGAGCAATTTCATTAGTACATTTCATGAAATTTGGCAACTCTTGTTAAATTCCTGATTTCTCAAATGTTTTGCAATAGAACTGAAAGACTTAAAGATATTTTAGTCAAATACTACAAGCAGATTTAATCTGGAATTGAATTTGTTGTCATCTGCACCCATTTATATATATACAGTAGAGATGTTCTACCTGAGGTAGAATCTTTTGTTCTGAGAAAGCAAACTAGCAATTCCTTGCTTTCTGAGAGCTGTTTTTAAAACATGTCCTTAGTAGCACCCTCTACTAATGTCCTGGATTTTGGTAAGCATGGTGGTTGCTTATGGTCAAGTCCTTGAAATTCAATGAAAAAATCCTGGGGAATTATGGATAAACCTCAGTGTATATTTTTTGATGTTTGTCGTCTTAAATTAGCGTGCATAGGTCACCAGCTTGCACGAGTGGTGTTGTTTTCTTCTTACAAGAGATGTATGGGAGAATTAGCTGGACACTGGTGAGAATATTGATTGAAATCATCACTGGGAATCAACAATTTTAAAAAACATTTAGGAACCCAACTTTTTTTTTTTTTTGGTGAAAATGCATCTCAAAAATAATCACTAAAATCAATGCTGGAATTTGATTTACTGATACAGGTTTCATTAGACATTTTTAATGTAAAATGATATCAAGCTGTATCATTAGAATTGCTCCTAGGCTGTTCTAATCCATAAGTCTTTTATATCGAAGTGGTAATTTTTTGTGTGGTTTTTGTGCTTTTCACTTTAAATGTTATTGCTTAGCATTACCTTGATGCCATTTTTACAGGATATTTAAATTAAATACATTTGAGCAGAGAAAGAAATGGAAAAAGAAATGGAAAGCAAATAGTCGTAGTAGTCAGTTTTGTTTATCAACTGGTGTAACGACTGAAGAACACTGATAATGTTACATTTCAGATACATAGAAATATGAATGGTTGAAGTCACTGTAAAAATAAAAACATAAGGAATAATAAAATTTATTTTAATATCAAAGTTATAGGATGGGGTGGCCAAAAAAACATTAGAAGCAAAGTTTATATGTTTCTGAGAATTTTGCTTTAAAAGCATGTTTTGGAGGAAGGAAGGAAGGTAACTAATATTAATATGACACTAGAGAAGAAAATAAGTTTTAACTAAAAATGTAGTTGTGCTGACTGGGAGGCAGAAACAATTACATGTTTCACATGCTCAAGTTAGTAAATAGCTGCAAGCAATTGTCACATCAGATTTTTGTTCACCAATGCTTAAGCAAATTAATTAAAGGATCTAAATCACATTTGTGGTTTTCAACCAAATGCTTTCAAAATGTTAACACAGACTACAAATAATCACCTAATATAAAAAATTATTTAGTTTTTCTATTCTTTAGCTTCCTAATCTTTCTTTAGTTAATATTCTAAAAATAATGTGTAGTGTAAGGTGAAAAAATTAGAAGCTCAGTTTTAATGTTGCAGTATTAACTATGCCCGTAAGAGTGGACAGCATAAATATCCCAGTGGTAGTTTCAGTACAGTGTGCAAATTTTGATGATTAATTGGAAAAAGCCATTTTTTGATGTGACTCTAAAGTGTATATTATTTGTGTATTATATAATCATGTACATAATTTTATGCCCATAGATTTGTTTTTAACTTATACAGATACAGCTTCCTGATCAAATCTGTGGTTGAAAAAAAATGTTTTTTTCTTTGTAGTCTGATAAGAAAAGGAAGATTACATGCTTTAAGAAGAAGACTTAAGTCTTTTGTATTTATAAATTTGTGTTTTAGAAAAAGCTGAGAAAAAACTGAGAGTGGGAGAATTTAGGATACAGGTATTTCTCTTACTTAGACTCTTTTCAAGTCATTGAATACTTAAGAAAATCTTACCCAGGAAAAATTATGCCCAATAATTTTCCAAATTAGATCTAATATTCTTTATATGATAAAGAAATTTACAAGATTGTATGCAACTTCTTGCCTCCCAAAATCCAGAATACATTTTATCTGGAGCATTTCTTTAGATGTCTCAGAGTTGCTAACATAAAACAATATTCTGGTACTTGTATTGGAATTATAATAAAAATGTGTTTGAACTGAATAAGGACTTGTGTGAATGTTCTGTGCTAAAATAATGGGGTATTGTGTTCCAGTTGAGTCTGTACTTATTCCCAAGAGTGAATAAAATTAATGGCCAGGTTTTCTACTTGATGTAATCATTCATATTTCAATGAGTATTTTCCCTCTGGAAGACAAAGCAAACTCTTTGTGATATTTGCACTAGTGAGTTCTACAGATAACTGCATAATGTGTAATGCACCATTTTCATCTTTTAACATTGGGGCAGTCTTTATGTCATTGATTCCATTCAAGACTTTATATAGCTCTATGAAAGCTGGGTCACTTACCAGATAGAGGGACAACCAAATTAAGATATGCTTGCCAGGAGTTGTTAATATGTAAAATGTTTCCAATAAAACCTTTAACATTAACTGTAGTTTTTTAAGTATAGCTGCTCTTCTTTCATAGTCTTTAAGGCCGTATGGTTTTCAGAAGTACATTAATGCCTTCCAGATGTGCTCAGTTACCTTAGAGATGTTAGAATCCGGGACACGAGGAAAGGGCTTGAGCCATCAGAGGACTTAAAGTGAGATTTCAGTGATCCCTTACAAAAGCTGAAAATTTTAGTTTATACTAATGACAGCCTCCCAATGATGTTCAAACTGGAGGAGTAGGATCTTTTTACTAAATTCATCACTGATGATTCAGAGGAAGATTTGTGCCATGCCATATTTTGGGATACAGTTTAAAGGTATTTATAGAGTTCAAACCGACAATATGAGAAATGTATGTGTACATAATATACTTCTGAGTCCTGTTCATAGTAGTAACTTATCATTAATTGACTAAGGTTATAACTGTATACTTGAAGAGATGCATATATGATCATTTTATTTACGATTTGGATATTTCAACATATGCATGCCTGTGCCCCAAAAAATCTGTCATAGATTTCTTTTAGAAGAGTAACAGTATGTATGCAAAATATGTCCTTCCTGTTGGAGCCTCATTGAATCTGGAAGGAAAACTTTGTCATTAGAACTGTTGGGATATGAAAAATAAATTTTGTCGAAAGGTCCTTTCAGAAAATAAACCCACTTGGATAGAATCCAAGATGGATCCATGTCATGCTTGATTGCATACCGAAGTGGATCAAGTTATACTGAAGCTTCATGCTTATTTGAGTTACAAGATGCGGTCTTAAAATACCCTTGTATTTTATCCATAAGTGATAATAGTTCTTAATTCTCTTCCTATGCAGATTTTCCCATTATAAGAGAAAGAGTCAAAATAGCAAAGTGGTACAATTAAAAAAAAAGTATCCTTTATTTCTACTCTTTTTCCTTAAATTGGAAATTCTTAATAGCACAATGGTAAAGTACTTTCCTTATACTATTTTATGAAGAAATTTTTAATGTAAATGTTACCAAGGTAGGAAAAACTATCCTTCTGCATTATTATACTCACATATTTAGGTTTTTGTCTGAACTCAGGCATATGTCTGTTAAATTTTGAATTAAATACAGAGAGAACTTTTTTTTTTTAATATTATTTTATTTTTAAACTTTACATAATTGTATTAGTTTTGCCCAGTATCAAAATGAATCCATCACAGGTATACATGAGAACTTTTTGATTTGAGGAAAGCTGTGTTTTCCACTTTTTGTGTGTATTAGATAGTTATTGGTGGTAAGTGTAATTTTAATGGCATTTGTTACACCTAGGAATTTCTCACTGATAATTTCAACTAATAGCATCATTTATTCTGTGCTTTATTTAGTCACATTTTGCCTATCTTTCTAATGTTCTTTAATGCCATTTTCATTCTTTTGTCATTTATATTTTGTAACGTTTCAATTCTTGTCCTAACTTAGAGCTTTTTAAAGGCGTTATAAATGATCACAAATTTCCTTTGGGGTTAAGTAGCTATTTCCATTTTCCCATGAAGATTCTATTTTGCCATACTTTATTTTTCCATTGCTTAATGTCTTCTTTAAAATATTCTCAAGAATAATTTTTACTTTTTAGTTTGAATTAGCTTGATAAAAATATACTGAATAAATTTATTATTTGTCATGTGTCTTATACTTAGTACAAGGCATACTGATTTAACCAGCCAGACATCTGCATGATAAACCAATTTAAATGTTTTCTATGATTTACCAGTTAATAAAATAACTAGTAAGTAGAGTTAACAGAATCGACTAATTTCTTCTTTCTCTGAAAGAATAAGTTGTTTTTTTCCAACCACTTGAATTAATTGAACCAGCTGAGACAATCAAACCTGTTATTTAAGTATATCTGTCTTTTTCTTCTACATTTTTGCTGCTAATTTAACTATGCTGAGAACATTAATAGCAAATCTGTGCTGAAAATAGAAACCTATAGAAAATATCAATTTGAAGGGAGTTGACACGACTAATATTTAAAGTTCCTGGAAGGAGAAGGATCAAGTACCCTAAATAGACAATCCTTGTAACAGTCCAGGCAGAAGAAAATACTTTTATTGGTCCTTACCTCACACTTCACTTGTAATCACTGACTATTACTACTCCTTTTTTCCTTCCTTCCTACCTCTTTGGGGAGGACAGGAATAGATACCAAGAGAAATTATCTTTAGTTCTACAGATGGTAAAATAAAAGGAGAAAAGTCTTCAGAATTTAGTAATCCTAGAAAAGAAGAAAGAGAATAAAAAATGTTTAGATTATTTTTTAACGTTATGTTTTTAGAACTTGTTTTTAAGTTCACTCATAGTGTTAAAGATAATTTAAAATAAGAGCATATTAGAGCATTTAAAAAGCATACTGAATATACGTTTTTCTCTCACAGTGCATCAGTTATAGAAAATGTTGGCAAGTAATGTACTGTGTAATTAATGTTTTCTTTACATTTCTATAATTATGAAATTTTGTTTAGATTTGTTGTTTAGTGTCATTTGTATTTAATAATAAGATATCCTGACAGGAAAAATTTGTAAACAGTCACATTACAGATCACACTTAACCTAAAGATCCTATCATTCAAAGATATATTGGAGAGACTTGTAATACATTCTTAGAAATGATATAATTCTTTATTTCCTCAGGCTTCATGGTGTTCATCTGTACAGGCGACTCCTGATTACCTATATAAATTTCAGAATTTCCCATTGCCAAAATTTTTGTTTCTAAAAGACACACATAATTTAACTTAGTGCTATTCCAAAGTCAGCATATTTAAACATAAACAACATAGTCTTTACCATATGCTTTCAAAATATATCAAAATTCTTCGACATGTAAACTTCCAGACTTTTTAAATATCATATAAGATACAATATTCTAGAATCCCAAAATAAATTATCAATTATTTTTCCCTTCTCTCTCTCTTTCTTTAATTTCTATTTCACATAGATTAAAACTTAACCGTCATTTTGGCAGGATGTGTGATTTCAAGCTATTAAGGTGAGCTGTGTAAAAAGGAAGGTCAAAAACCATGAACTAAGCCATAAACTATGTAGCCTACCCCAGGGACCTACATTGTACATTGTATTTATGCTTGGATTTTTGAACAAATTTTGTTTATCTGTAAAAAAATATTGTCATAATATAAAATAGTTGTACTATGCCATTTTTTAAGTGTCCAGCAATACATGTTAAAGTAATAGAACTATGGGTCTATATACAGCTATCCTAAAAGTGTTTTCATACTGGCTAAAATGGCAACATCTTGTCATGTGAAGATGCAGTTCATTTTGTGATCATCATTTTTGTTTGCGATTACATTGACGTTCTTATTTCTCAATGTTATTGTATATGTAGCTAATAAGTCAGATATCTGTAAGATAAACATGAACATGTGTGAATTTTAGTTTCACTTTAGAGTAATTTCTCAAACGACAGTATCATTTCCAAATGCTATGATGCTTAGAATTGGGAGTGTTCATAAGTTAATGCATCCTGATGTATTGCTTAATTCAGCAAATAGAATATCTTAATTTTTAAAAAACTTAATAGGTAAATACAGGCATGAAAATAAGATCTATAGGTATACAATTAAAAGTTGTTTTAAGCAATGGTAAATGTGTGTGCCTATGACAAGTGAAATGATTGTGTCACACTAATCACCATACTTTTGAAGATGTACCATAAAATGACTTTGAGAAGACAGTATTGTTTATATTTATGGAAGAAGTACATTTTCCTAGGAAATATTCTCATATTAGCCTTTCATACTCTATTTTTGTAACATTTTCTGAGAATCTGTGACTTTCTACTGACTTAGGAGTATAATGCATCTCTTTTGGGAAAAGATTTGAAATAATCTTTCTTGTATAATCAGTCAGGATATAAGTGAGCTCATTCTTTTGGAAGTTAGTCTTTATTATCTTTCTTTCAAAAGTGGAATTCTAACAAAGCAAATTCAAATACGTTTCTAACTGTGAGATAGATCTCTCCATTATGAAACACTGCGTGATATTATTACCTTACAAATAGCTTTAACTGATTATGCCACACAATAAGGTGAGTTAGGAACTAAATGGAAATCTGTTTGTTTTTGAAGATTCAAAGGAATATCCATGTGCTAAATAACATACTTCTTGATTTCAGCCAAGTTTAAAAACTTTGTAGAAATAGATCACTTAAAATTGATAACTATGTGTCGTTGTTGTTGTTGTTGTTGTTTGTGTGTTGTTTGTGTGCGTATGTATTTTCTTTTTCATTTTAACCAGCCTCTTATACCTAGAAGTCCCACAAGCAGCGTTGCCACGCCTTCCAGCACCATCAGTACACCCACCAAAAGAGACAGTTCTGCCCTTCAGGATCTCTACATCCCCCCTCCTCCTGCAGAACCATATATTCCCAGGTATCAAACTAACCATCGTTTTGTTCTGTGTAGCTTCCAGCTAAAGACTGACCTCAGTACATGAAAACTGTGAAGTAAATTCTCATGGAACACCTTGAATATTTTCTCAGTTAAGAATTCTGAGCACATTCTGGAAAAAAACATTACATTATAGAGACTGTGGGCTTCCCAGGTGGCTCAGTGGTAAAGAATCCGCCTGCCAGTGCAGGAGATGCAGGTTCAATCCCTCAGTTGAGATTATCCCCCAGAGGAGGAAGTGGCAACCCACTCCAGTATTCTTGCCTGGAAAATCCCATGGACAGAGGAGCTTGGCAGTCCACAGGGTCACAAAAGAGCTGGACATGACTTAGCAACTAAACAACAACTTAGAGACTTGTATTCTAGTTAATATCAATAACCATGATTTGTATTAAACACTCTACATTAAATGTCTTATAAACATTATCTCATATAATAGGAAATAATAGGAAACTAATATAAAAGTAACAATTTAGGGTTTTTTTAGTAAGTGAAAAAAAATTATTGAGGCTCTTTGACAAAGAAAAGAAATCTCAGGTTACTTTGCAGCATTCCATACTTTTTCTCTAAATGAGAAAGTTACAGGTAACTTTTATGCCTTCTTAAATGTATGTAATTAGGAAGAATTTTTTTTTTTCTTGGATGATAATGAGAGAGAGTGTATTTTCCCCCAATACCTCTGTATCTACAGTTTCCACTTGGTTAGTTCATTAATGTTTTCTTTCAGAAAGTAGAAGGAGTTTGCAAAGAGAATGAGTTGCTTTTAAAGTCTATTTTCAGGTTTCTGGAGGCTGTATCTCTATTTCATGTTCCACATTCCTATTTGAAATTCCTGGCAGGTGGAAGAATATAATTCTGTGCCATCATGCATTCTGTCCAAAAGCATTCTGGTTTCCAGCCTGTGGAATACAAAAATTATGGGAAAAGGCCAGCACTAAATGGAGATAATTAATACCAATCACAAAGTATTTGATTCAGTTTTTAAATTAGTTGTGCAGTCATTCAAAAACAATAATTTAATGTCTCATGTTTTCAAGCTATACTTAATATTAAAATTCTTTAGTAAATCAAAGCACGGAAATTCCTCTTTTTAATTACTTTTCATTGTTCTTTACTTTAATACATCTAATGCTTCATTCTATTGGCTATGATGCTACAGACATTTAACAGTCTAAATGCTACATGACAACATGGCATGTCTGCGAATCCTGTGTTGTCATCTAGTAATAAAACTACAGCCAATTCTAAAAACATTTAAGGTCTTTTTTTTTTAAATTAAATGTTGTGAGAACATGGTTTGTGAGAAGATATAATTTGCTAAGCTGGCATTTCAAAAATCTTACTAATATATAATTTATACTCTTATGTTAGATTTACAATCAGTTGTACAAATTGATTTGATATCCTAGTCAAATGTAAGTTGAATTTTAATTAAGGTAGTGTTGGACTTTTTAAATATTCCTGTAAAAGGAACAATAAAAGCATGTGTATTTCACATAGGAAATGCCTCTTTTGGTTTGTTTTCATTGGAAAGATTTTATTCAGGACAAATGATTATTTAAAAGACCTTATTTGTCAGAGTGCCACATGTCCAGATAAGCATCAGAAAACTATTTTTTAGCAAATCTCTGCAGTTTTTTTATGTTCTTTCCTTGCCTCTTGGATAGGGAGGAACTTGTAATAAAGACAGTATTTCCTAGACAACATATTTAAAATGTACTTCAGAAGACAAGAGTTTTAAAGAATTTAGTTCTGTCCTCCAAGTGTGGTGCAGATATGAAGGCAATAAATTGAAGTCAATAAAAAGCTTTAAACGTGCTATTTACAAAAACAGAATGCAAGAGACTAAAGTATCAACACCATAGTACTTGTTTTGGTAGTATTGCTTGAATGCTCCATACTTTTCAGGAAAATTCATAATTAGAGTCTTATCTCTCACTTTAATTGATTCTTAGTCTAGCATTTAATTTAACAGAATGTTCTAACTGTATTCTGAGTCAAATTATTAGTTACCTAGTCACACAGTCATTTGATATATCAGTTAGAAAATACATACATCAGAGTCCCTTTGTACCACAGCCTCATATAAATTATCAGCATTTTCTAATTTCACTTGAAGTTATAGTCATAAAACTTTTTGCATTTGTCATTCTTTTATAGTAACGGCCATGGCATTTTCCCCCTTATTTTCATGATGAAAGATTCATCTAATTAAACTCATCTAAGCATTTCTTTTTTTCCTACATTTAAAACATTTGTCTTTATAGGATAGGCATTTCGGTGATAATTTGAATTGTGAATAATAAGAGCTTTCTCATCTTAAAACCAAAAAACCTTAAAAATGCTAGGAATAGACTTTTCTTCATGTGATTATCATTCTTCAAACACATTTATTCCAGTAAAAGAATGTGATCACAAAAATGACTTTTTCACTGAGAGAGAAAACACTCATATATATGATGTGAGTGAAGTTTAGTCCATTTTTTATTATATGACTATATACAATTTCAGTATCAAAGTAGATAGTGAACTTTCATACTTAACCAAAATTCTTTATTTTATCTTGAAAACTAAGGATTTATAAATCTTGCACAACTATGAAGTTTAAGTACTAATTTATCTCATTAATTTTACTATGAGCCATTAAATATAAAGATAGTACAATGAAGCAGTGCTCTAGCTTTTCATCGATTCCCTTAAACACTTTTTAGAGCAAAAGCGTAGGTTTTTTATATTTTGGCCACCTGACGCGAAGAGCTGACTCATTTGAAAAGACCCTGATGTTGGGAAAGATTGAAGGCAGGAGGAGAAGGGGACGACAGAGGATGAGATGGTTAGATGGCATCACTGACTCAATGGACATGAGTTTGGGTAAACTCTGGAAGTTGGTGATGGACAGGGAGGCCTGGCGTGCTGCGGTTCATGAGTCACAAAGAGTCAGACACGACTGAGTGACTGAACTGAACTGGTAGCTGTATAGGGCTTCCCTAGTGGCTCAAATGGTAAAGAGTCCATCTGCCAATGCAGGAGACAGGCGTTCGATCCCGGGATAGGGAAGGTCCCCTGGAGAAGGGAAGGACTACCCACTCCAGTATTCCGGCCCAGAGAATTCCATGGACTGTATAGTCCCTGGAGTCATGAAGAGTTGGATACGACTGAACGAAAAGACAGAATGCAGAATATGAGTACATATACACATAGGCACACACACTTGTATATGCAAGTCATGTATCAATTAATTATACTGTAAAGTTTGGTTTTGGTTTATACTTTTCTTAATTTAGCTTTATTAAATGCATTCCATATAGACATGTCTAATAAATCTTCTTTGTTGGCATAAGGCCCCTCTTTCATATCATGATAGAATCAGGAATACCAGCCCTTCCCATTTTCTACCACAGGGTGTATCCCTATAAAGAGTGTGGTGAGAATTGAATCACCCTCTGATCTCAGCTGCATTAATATTAATGTCACAGGACTGATAGAAACATCTGCCCACTTATAAAGAGGCATAACCTTCTCCAGTGCCCCAGGTTCATTAGGGCTGTTTCCAAGCTAATTGCAGTGTCAGTTTCTTTTTGCTAGAGGTCTGACTTAACAAAAAGTGCCAGGCAATTTGTTCAGGAAAAGTTTTTAGCTAGCCGAAAATATATGTTCCTGGGTTTTATATTTCCTTCTTCTTGTTTAAGAACTAACTTTCATAGTTACAATTTGGTAAGTAGCAACACTTTTATTTAAAAAAAATTAAGGAGTGCCAGCTTGCTGATTCCTTCTTGAATATTATTTACTACTTTCTACATAGTTCAAATAATAAGAATATAGTTCTCTTCATTTGGACAAACCCAACGTATACCTGAGATATAGTATACTGTAGTATAAAAGTATAGTATTTTTGCTGAACTGAAACTCATATTTTAGAATTGGCATTTATAAGCTCATCACCATCTCATAAGACTTAGTAGATCAATTAAAATTTGGTATTTTTCTCTGTTTTGTTTTAATTCAGTTTATTCTGTAGAGTTAAGATTTCACCCTTGGCATTTAACATAAAGTTAAATTTTATTTGGTTTGATACGATTCATGGTTCTGTTTAGGGTAGAACTGGAAATAGAAATTGGAAGAAATAAAATTAATGATCCATGAAGAAAGAAATACTGCATTTGCATTTATAGTCATGTTCTAGAATGTGAGCTTCTCTAATAAAAATTTCATAGCTGGTTAGTGAAATTATCATAAGATAAACAAAGTTCATTTTAACTAATCCTAAATGGAATATTTCTACTGAAACACCACTCATTATGGGTCCAATCACCTGGGCTGTGTGATTAATACTTTGTGTGAGTAAGAGTTTTAGGGATCTCATAAATTATTAGAGATTTTTCTTTTCAGAATCCTATAGAAGAAAAAATCATCTTGTCATCATCTTAAATCCCATTCTTAAATTCTGTATATGATCAAGTTTCTCCACCCTCTCTCCACAAGAAATGTTGCTAATATGTAGTGAAATTTTGATATATCCATTTAGAATGAGTTCCAGGAACATATCTTTTTTACTATTAAACTAGATATATACCGTTTAAATACAGAGTGTAATTCTTTTCACTAAGGTTATTTTATTAATAACAAACTGTTTGAAATTCTTAAAATACCACTTTATATAGTGCTAACTTGGTTCTTAAGGTCACAGTACCCTCACAGAGGTGGTAGTTCTTAAATACATCTATGTTTTTAAGCAGTGCAAATATTACCATGAATCAGTTAGATGAACTGGCAGAAGCAGCCTATATTGTTAGCATTGTTAATATTATACCTATTTTCTTAAGCAGTAAAAGCAATTTATGTGCTGAGATGATTTCTTTTATATGCCATAGTATGGTGAACATGAACTAGAGCAGGAGTTAGATTATCCATAGTCCATGTCTAGCTGTGTCATTTATTACCTGTGTAACCTTTAGGCTAGTCATTCAACCTCTCTGAGTCTTGGCATTTTTTTTTCCCTGCAAAATAGGAATGATTAAAAATTGCCCTATAAACATCAAAGAAAGCTTGGAAAGATCAGAAGATATACAGGAAGGATATTATTACTACTTTAAACCCTCTGCCATTTTACCTCCCTAACACTTCCCGACATCCTTCTCCTTTACCCTTTCTTTAGGGATGAAAAAGGAAACCTCCCTTGTGAAGACCTCAGAGGACACATGGTGGGCAAGCCAGTGCATAAGGGATCTGAATCACCAAACTCATTTCTGGATCAAGAATATCGAAAGAGGTTTAATATTGTCGAGGAAGACACTGTCTTGTATTGTTATGAATATGAAAAGGGAAGATCAAGTAGTCAAGGAAGACGAGAAAGCACCCCAACTTATGGTAAGAAGTCTTCTCTTACGTTGATGAAGGAGTTTATGTCTGGTATGGGAATCTCAGTTTTTTTTCCTAGGCTTTTTGGTTGTGAAAATTACCTGAGAGCTTTTGAATCTTTGATCTATTTCTGTTGTGTGCTTCCAAGTGGAATCTCAACAATATAAGGCATGACATTAAAATTTACTCTAAATTTTCCAAAGGTAAGCAAGAATAATTGCCTTCCAAAGGCAGTGTTTTAACTTAACGATACATAGACCCCTTTTTGAATCACATGTAATTTTTGTGTATCACAGGTTGCCAAACTGAAGTAGTTCAAGAGGGGTTTTTTTTTTTTTTTAATCAATACTTAACTGTTAACTTACTTAAAATCAAATTTCTGTATTTCTCAGATATTAAAAAAATCTTAGATGGACTTTTCTGGGTAAAATTTCATCTCAATTTTTGCTTTGTTTTTTTATAAGAAGTGGTAAATTTTGAGTGGATTTTAAATAGAAAGGACATAACATATTTAAAGCAAAGATGGGCCTAGAGTTACCATGTCCCAGGATATTTTTTTTTATCTGACTCCTATTTTTCCATGCATGACCAAGAAAGTAACCCAGAATTGATATAGTTTAGCTGAACCATTTGCAGATAAATTTGCCTAGTGTTAGAGTAGTAAAGTCTATGGTCCTCTTACAAGAATGAATAGATTTAATTGGAATTCTGTACTCCTTGCTTTCCAGTTTTAGGAGAAGGGCAGGATCCTTGCTGATAAGTGCAGATTTGATCAGTGGAAGCTGAAGAGAAAGAAAGTTGTTTTTAACTTTCTCTTTCCACTTACTTGCCTTACTTGTTCACCATGGCCATATGCCTCCCTCCTGTGGTCCCAAAAGATTGGTCATCACATACTTTATAACTGACACCGTATTTCATTACAGCTTTTTGGTAATAATGAGTAATAATTAAGTATGGAAAATTTTGCCCAAAACGATCCTAAGTAATAGAACCCTACCTATCATGCTTTATATTATTCTCTGTACATGTGCTGTTTTTTCATGTGCTCCTCATTTATACTACCCTGGTGGCACTTATTTTGAACTGTCATAAATTGAAGGTATTTGCACCTTTGCTTTTCTCTACTATTACATTGTAAACTTCTGCAGTAAACTTCTGCCTGCCATCTTCGTTACCCCTGCCCCTGCCTCATCACGAGATTTTTATTTTTCTGCATTCATTCCACAAGTACTTATTGACTACATATTATTAGATAAGCATTCAGTTCAGTTGCTCTGTCGTGTCCGAATCATTGTGTCTCCATGGACTACAGCACATCAGGCTTCCCTGTCCCTCACCAACTCCTGGAGCCTGCTCAAACAAATGTATATCAACTCTTCTTTTTTTTATGTCCCAGAATTTTCTGGCTGTTTTCTACTTGTATTAAAGTAGATAAGAATATATAAGGGGAAAGTATAGTCACTAGATAAAGTTGATTATTGATAGCTTTATGAAACATAGTTTACCAAGGCCTTACTTAAATAGCTGTGAACTGTTAGTTCCTTCAGACTATGGTTTAAAGCACCTAGTGCTATCATGTTCCACAAATCATACCTCTTCCAATAAAATAGAATACCATTTAAATTTTAGAAAATGTAGATATCCTATAGATACCTAAAGTGTTTTTATAAACAACTTAGGAGAAAATAAATGTATATATACTTAAAAGAGGAATAAGGAAGTAAAAACAAAAGTTCTTTTACTTTTGGATTTGAAAGTGTTTTTTTTTTTTTTTTTTTAATTTTGAACCTGAAATATAGCCTGAACTTTCACTTAGAGATACTTTAGAGATACTACAGTAGAGATTCCCTGGCACGACTGGAAAATTGTTCCATGTAACTAGCAGTTTAATGTATATTTACCTTTTTAAAATCAGATCTTAAGTGATAAAACCTACTTGTCACATACATGAATTTCTGGCCATAACATTCCCAAAGAGTAATTTATCTGTTAATGCATTCAGCTGATATTTGTTGTGTGTATAAAGTCAGCCAGGCACTGGGGATGCAAAGATGAATAAAACATAAATCTTGCCTGGAAGGCAGTCATAACCCAAAGGGAAAGAACAAAGAGATGCAGTGCAGCAGCAACTTTAGGTAAGGAGGAAAGTGAACAAAGTGCTGCAGTAGCATGGGAGCTGAAGTCCCAGTGTCTTCCTGGGAAGTCACAGAAATATAAGTGACGTTTATGCTGAGTTTTAAATGATGAATAGTCATCATTCAGGGTTTCTCAATGCTAGCTATCCCTACCAAATACTTGACACCCTCTCAAACCTAGTACTGAGATCTGAGAGTTCATATAAATCTCCCAGCCCATCCCCTAAAGGCCCCAAGTATTAGTAACTTCAACCCTTAATAAGTACTAATTGATGACAACTTCATTTAACCTATAAAATGGTCCCATTATATGGATCCCCAAGTATGACAATATTCTCTTGGGTTTAAAAATAATGATAATGAAATGCTTGATCCTGCTGAAGTATATAACAAAAAAAAAACCCTGATTACCAAAAAAAAAGTTCACAATTTATATTTTCTGAAAATGAGAGTAATTTAACTTGTTACCACTTGTGAAATACCTTAAAAGCATTGTATAAGTCCTTTAGCCTTACAGTTCAACTTAGTTCTTCATTGCAAATATCCTTATCTTCCAGTGTGTGGACTTAGCCACCATCGCTACCTATTAACTTCCCAGTTACCTATTTACTCAAAGAGGTTCAGAGTTAAGATTTTAAGAATCTAGATAGTGTTTTGAGAAGCAAAGGAGAAACATAATACAGTTTTTACTATGTGCTTTTGTCTTCATTCATATTTTAAAGTTAGATATATAAGACAAAAATTAAAATTTACAGACACTCTGTTATTAGACTCAGTGACAAAGAAACAGATATAAAGAAAAATACTTGAAAATATCCTAATCATGAACTTTATTTATTTCAAGACTGGAGGTTTATTAAATGCTTTATCATATTTGTTAACCAACTTCTCAGTTTATATCATGGACCCACTATTCGTGGGTAAGAGTGAATTAAAAGATCAGTTATTTGCCCTAAGCCATAAGATAAATACAGTATGGATAGACAGTGGATGGCCTATCTAGAAAATAAGTAAATACTTGTTGAGCTTTTATGTATGCCTTTAAAAAGCATTGGGCTTACCTCATAGGTCAGTTGGTAAAGAATCCACCTGCAAGGCAGGAGACCCTGGTTCAATTCCTGGGTTGGGAAGATCCGCTGGAGAAAGGATAGGCTACCTACTCCAGTATTCTTGGGCTTTCCTTTGTGGCTCAGCTGGTAAAGAATTCACCTCCAATGAGGGAGACCTGGGTTCAGTCCCTGGGTTGGGAAGATCCCCTGGAGAAGGGAAAGGCTACCCACTCCCATATTCTGGCCTGGAGAATTCCATGGACTGTATAGTCCATGGGGTCGCAAAGAGTTGGACATGATTGAACTACTTTTACTTTCATTCTAAAAAGCATTAACCCATTTAATCCTCACAACCCCAAGAGGTAGATAACTAATAGAATCCTTACTTTATAAATGGGTTAAATATCTTACCCAGCTAGTAAGTGGTAGAACCTTGATATTTGTTGACTCTATCAGTGTTACTAGCTAACTAAATAATATGAAAATATTTTGCTAAAGTGTAGAAAAGTAGTTCAAAAAGGCAAAATGGTTGCCTGAGGAGGCCTTACAAATAGCTGAGAAAAGAAGAGAAGCTAAATGCAAAAGAAAAAAGGAAAGGTATACCCATTTGAATGCAGAATTCCAAAGAATAGCAAGGAGAGATAAGAAAACCTTCCTCAGTGATAATGCAAAGAAATACAGGAAAACAATAGAATGGGAAAGACTAGAGATCTCAAGAAAATCTGATACCAAGGGAACATTTCATGCAAAGATGGGCACAATAAAGGACAGAAATGGTAGGGACCTAACAGAAGCAGAAGATATTAAGAAGAGGTGGCAAGAATACACAGAAGAACTATATAAAAAAGATAACCATGATAACCATGATGGTTTGATCACTCATCTAGAGCCAGACATCCTGGAATGCGAAGTCAAGTGGGCCTTAGGAAGCATCACTACGAACAAAGCTAGTAGAGGTGATGGAATTCCAGTTGAGCTATTTCAAATCCTAAAAGATGATGCTGTGAAAGTGCTGCACTCAATATGCCAGCAAATTTGGAAAACTCAGCAGTGGCCACAGGACTTGAAAAGGTCAGTTTTCATTCCAATCCCAAAGAAAGGCAATGCCAAAGAATGCTCAAACTATTGCACAATTGCACGTATCTCACACGCTAGCAAACTAATGCTCAAAATCCTCCAAGCCAGGCTTCAACAGTATGCGAATCGTGAACTTCCAGATGTTCAAGCTGGATTTAGAAAAGGCAGAGGAACCAGAGATCAAATTGCCAACATCTGTTGGGTCATCAGAAAAGCAAGAGAATACCAGAAAAACATCTACTTCTGCTTTATTGACTACGCCAAAGCCTTTGACTACGTGGATCACAACAAACTGTGGAAAGTTCTTATAGAGATGGAAATACCAGACCACCTTACCTGCCTCCTGAGAAATCTGTATGCAGGGCAAGAAGCAACAGTTAGAACTGGACATGGAAAAACAGACTGGTTCCAGACTGGGAAAGGAGTACATCAAGGCTGTATATTGTCACCCTGCTTATTTAACTTCTATGCAGAGTACATCATGTGAAATGCTGGACTGGATGAAGCACAAGCTGGAATCAAGATTGCTGGGAGAAATATCCATAAACTCAGATATGCAGATGACACCACCATTATGGCAGAAAGTGAAAAAGAACTAAAGAGCTTCTTGATGAAAGTGAAAGAGGAGAGTGAAAAAGTTGGCTTAAAATGCAACATTCAGAAAACTAAGATCATGGCATCTGGTCCCATCACCTCATGGCCAGTAGATGGGGAAACAATGGAAACAGTGAGAGGCTTTATTTTGGGGGGCTCCAAAATCAGTGCAGATGGTGACTGCAGTCATGAAATTAAAAGATGCTTGCTCCTTAGAAGAAAAGTTATGACCAACTTAGACAGCATATTAAAAAGCAGAGACATTACTTTGCCAACAAAGGTCCATCTAGTCAAAGCTATGATTTTTCCAGTTGTCATGTATGGATGAGAGAATTGGACTGTAAAGAAGGCTGAGTGCCAAAGAATTGATGCTTTTGAACTGTGATGTTGGAGAAGACTCTTGAGAGTCCCTTGGACTGCACAGAGATCAAACCAATCAATCCTAAAGGAAATCAGTCCTGAATGTTCATTGCAAGGACTGATGCTGAAGCTGAAGCTCTGATACTTTGGCCACCTCATACGAAGAACTGACTCATTGGAAAAGACCCTGATGCTGGGAAAGATTGAAGGCAGGAGGAGAAGGGGACAACAGAGGATGAGACGGTTGCATGGCATCACATGAGTTTGAGTAAGCTCCGGGAGTTGGTGATGGACAGGGAAGCCTGGTGTGCTGCAGTCCATGGGGTCACAAAGAGTCGGACACAACTGAGTGACTGAACTGAAGTGAGGAAAGTAGTTTGTCAAAATTTCATTACTCCTTCAAAATTCAAGCATCTGATTTCAATCAAGCAGAACTAGGTCTAATTATGTATGTTCTTCTATATGTTTTGTATTTCCTGATGGTACAGTAAACATGCATTCACATAGACATGGCCCTAACACACTTTAGGAAAAGACAGCTGAAATGAGGGGTAAAGTTAGCAACAGTGTGTTAGGCTGTTTTTAAATGAGAAACTGTAATTGGGTTTTACTTTCCTAAAAAGATAAACAAGAATGATTCCTGGAAACACAGATACAGTAGGGTAAACAACCTAGATTAGTGATTGCTGGTATTGGCTTTATAATCAGCTATACTTGTTAATCCTGTCTGCCATCTAATTACTCCACTCTAGGGCTCAGTTTCTCATTTGTTAAATGAAGATGATAATATCTGTCTCATAGACATTTTGTGAGAATTTAATGACAACAGACTGTAAATTGACTAGAAAGTGCCCAGTATGTCCTAGGTATTTATTTTCACTGCTTCGTTATTACATAGAAACTTTAGTGCTGCTGAGAGAATAGATCTTAAGTGTTTTCACCACATACACAATAAAGGATAAGTATTTGAGCTGATAGATGTGTTAAGTAGCTTGATTGTGGTTATCATTTCACAGTATATATGCATATCAAATCATCATTTTGTATACCTGAAATGAATGCAATTTTTATTTGTCAATTATCCCTCAGTAAAACTGGAGGGAAAACAATCAAAGAACTGAAATACTTCAACATGTAAATAATATTAATAATAATAAGAGCTATTTAAAATTCTTTGAAGAATAAGATGGGATGAATAAACAGAAAGTTCAAGGAAGAAAAGAAATTGTAATGTGAAAATAAAAAGGAAAAAAGGATAGCATTAAATTACTTTAACTATTTGGTCTCATCTGCTCATGCTTCAAAGGCAAAGGTTCAAGTTGGATGAGATTAGTTGCTTGGCAACTTTTCAGAATGATAGTATTTCCCATCAACTTTCTTTTTTCATTGTTCACAGACTCCTTGCTCTTGTTGCTCCATCACAGCACATTTCTGTGCATATAAACCTGCTAAAAGGTAGACACAGTTGGCTGAGTCCCTTTGTGGTTGTGAGTGGTCATGTTTTCTAAAAATAGGATAAAAACATATTTTTGACAATAATATTGTAGAATAGTATTCGTTTGAAGAAATTCAGACCTTTTCTGATTTATTGAAAATCCAGGACCTCATAGAAAGCACACAAGTGAATGCAAGGTTGGTATTTTACAAGTGCTTCTCATAAATGTTATTTGTCCACAGTGTGCACTGAGGAAAATTAATTTCTATATTATACCTGATCATTTTCCACTGGAGTAGTTGGAACAAGAGAAAACTAAATACCATGTCCTTTTTAGCTACATAAATACTACATGGCTTGAAATGACCTGTAATAGCATGATGAAGGACCTATGGGCAGTGATACTGGGAACTGAGCTTTATCATTGTGAGGTCAGGATATGGTCTGAAGGTTTTAGGGTCTCTCATCTTACTTCAAAATCACCTTTCTCTGTCGTACAACTTCATTCTATCTTTTGGGCAGTTGAATTACAATTAATAGCATTATTTCAAACATTTCTTAAAGATATGCAGAATACATTCACAAATACATTTCCAAATGAAAGCTTGTTCCCTCTCCTATGTTTTTTTAGTATAAATTGTCTTTATCAAACAATAGCCCAACTGTTATTCATCAGCTATTAGAGACAAAAGAAAATGAGATTCTAACCACAAGAAATTTCTGTGCTCAAGTAAAATGTACTACTTCCAAAGCAGAACTAAACAAAGTACAAATTAGTAAATCAAAAATGCAGATATATGAGACAAGTACTGTACTCATAGGAATTCTTATTTAGGACTGACTTAATACATTTCATAAAGACTGCATGTTGGTTAGCTTCACAAAATAATTTTGACTATCAAGCTGATGGTGATAAGGGACCGTGTAACTGATGGAAAAGTAGTTCAGCAATATTTTGGCATGGAAATAGAAAATAGTCTAAGGTAAAATTTAGAGTAATCACCTAGGGAAGGTGCTCTTCCTTAATCTCTATAATTTTACTGATTAAAAATGGAGCATAAGTTTTGAGGTCGGATAGAACTGAATTTGGTGCCAAGGCTTGGCCTTTAATAACTGATTGACCTTGTACTTGAGAGTTACCCTCACTGTACTTTTGTTTCCTTATCTGTAAAATGGGATAGCAATACTACTCAAAGTATTTTGATGAGGATCAAATGAATTTTATGAGGATTAAATATATGCCAAGTACTTAGCACTGATTTTGCCTCATAGAAAGTACTCAAGTAATGGTGCATTAAATGGCATAGTAAATCACTGCTGCTCATAAATAAAAGTGTCTCAAAGATTGTGAAGTGCTGATGGATCAAATTAATACTTCCTCCTTTACTGTGGAGGGGATCAGTGACGAACTAAAGGAATGGAAGTATTCCCAATAACCAACCATTTAAATCATGCCTATGAAAAGAAATAGTTTGCTTGTTTTTTTCATTTGGTTTTGAAAAGTAAAAGGAAGAACATCAAATAGCTCATAACACTAGAAATCTCTGTGATACAAGTTTTCTTTTTAAGTTCTGTTACTGAAATCATCACTTCATATGTTAGGTATGTTTAAAACAATTTAGACTCCACATATTTTTAAAGTATAAGATTAGTCGCTTTTTAAAAAAGAATAGAGAAAATAATATGCTAAGTAAATTGAATAGCTGGAGACTTTCAAAAAAGTGAAATCTGGCAAGAGGAAACCAAGTAACAGATAATAGTAAGATTAAGGGGAAAAAAACTTTTAATAAAATTCCAGCATATTAATATATAGATAAAAAGGAAGAATTAGCAAACCAACAAAGTTGACACAACTATTAGAGAAAAAGAAAAACATCTTTAAACGAATTAACAGAAAGATAGGAACTAAGTGAATTAGTGCTTCCCTTAAAGACAAAATGGGAAAGCCAAAAATAGAAATAAACCAACTCAGGAGATTTGTAACTGGGTCAGTATTGTCCCCTAGGGGACATTTGGCAATTTCTGGGAACCCTGGTAGTTGTCATAAATGGACGTGGAGGTGCTACAGGCATCTGGTGAGTTGAAGCCCAGGATGCTACTAAACATCATAAAATGTTGTTTTATGATGGGGGGAGGACACCCCTCCCCCCAACAATAAAGAATGATCCAGTCCAAAACATCATGAGTGCTACTGTTGAGATACCCTAGCTAAATTAAGAAGAATCGGTTGTCACAGAGTCAGATATTTACGACTCGAAAATCAAAGAACCATTGTATGACATAGGGCCAATTGCCTTTTTCTTTCATTCATGCAATCTGGGAACTTACTGCTCTGAAATGATAAACCTACATTTACTCGCACTTAGCATATTCTCGGGAGAAGGCAATGGCACCCCACTCCAGTATTCTTGCCTGGAAAATCCCATGGACGGAGGAGCTTGGTGGGCTAAGAGTCAGACATGACTGAGCAACTTCACTTTCACTTTTCACTTTCATGCATTGGAGAAGGAAATGGCAACCCGCTCTAGTATTCTTGCTTGGAGAATCCCAGGGACGGGGGAGCCTGGTGGGCTACCGTCTATGGGATCGCACAGAGTCAGACACGACTGAAGCAACTTAGCAGCAGCAGCAGCATATTCTCTGGGAAGAAATAATACAAGCTTGTGAGTGTCTGAGATGACTTACCCAGCTCTACAGTAGAAAACCTAATCATGGCATCCCTTGGAGCAGGAGGGAACTCACTGTCCCTAATTGAAATCAGAATGCATTTTCCCTCCATGGGAAAATGATGTACTAAATAGCAGCCAGGTGAAATTTAAATAGAGTGGTTGATGTCTGCTTTCAAATCACAATGTGGCTTAAATAATCCAGCATTTTCTTATGTGTGTTCTTCAGATCACTACTTCTGAAAGAGATTCTTTGTAAAAGAAAGAGATTATGTGGTTAATTAAGATTGGGAAGCTCTGCATATTTTATCCCCGTCTTGGAGATTATTACGTGTACATTAGCATACTAAAGGCTTTGAAAATCTTGGTTTCCCAAATGTATTTGTACATTGCATCTTCTTTGGTTTTGGTCACAAAATACCTCCCAATGTAACTGATGTTTGATGGCATATATTTTGACAAAAACTGATACAGACTTGCAGCTCCTCTTAAAGACCCATATACTAATGATAAAATTTAAGTTGCAAACTGCTAACTTAACAGAAATCCTCTATCCTTAACTTGAAGTCTGCCCCAGCAGACAGCTTGTTGAATGTCGTCTTCATTCTTATCATGCAGAAAAGCCATTCTCTAGAGTAAATCTTATTTGTGATGAAAGTCCAAACTAAAGTAATAAATACTAACTGGAACGATCAGTGCATGGCTCCTCATAGAATTACTTTTATCACAGCAAGACAATTTGCTGGAATCTTGGAAGAAATAGATCCCTGGGGATAGAAAATATCAAGTGTGAGATCCAATCTTGTTAAAAGCAAAGACTAAAAATTATACACTGAATATCTTAATGACTGGAAACATTAAAGCAAATAATTAAAACAATAGACAGCCATTTAAAAGTATACATATGACAACCTAACATTACTTTATAAATGACACATCATGTCAAGCCAGTTTATTTTCCATCTTTGTTCAGGGATGGATAACAAACACAGTTACAGCTACAGTTTATGTTCCAATCCTCTACAAGTTCTTTACCTAGCCTTTAAGAACTTTTTGCAAGAGTTGCAAACTGGCTGGGAGTATAGTTGTTTAAAAAGCAGTAATCATACATGTCAGTGAATTATTTTTGAAGAAAAATGAATTGAATCTTTGTATAATGCAATGGTCTTCAATTCATCACTGAGGCAACTTAATATAATGAAGTTACAAAGTCTACGTTCACAGGCTGACTCCAACATTGATTATCAATGAAATCCTAAGAAATTAACTGGGGTGTGTGTCAAGTTTTAATATAATGAAGTTACAAAGTCTACGTTCACAGGCTGACTCCAACATTGATTATCAATGAAATCCTAAGAAATTAACTGGGGTGTGTGTCAAGTTTTTCATCTCTACTGTTTTAAAAAATATTTTGCTCTATTGTCATATTTAACTGGAAAATGGGATGTTTTTAACCAAATAATATTTACCCCACATCATCCTTCTTTCCCACAGCTGTATTGCTGAGCACAGCAGGAGGCAAAAGTATTTAGCATAGCTCATTGCTTTTTTACCCACCAGAGCCTTCAGAAGAGAACCCAGAACTGTTTTGCCACTTAGTATTTAAACCACTGAATTCTTCCCAGACCTCCCACATGCCTCTAATGTAGAGGAATAGTCTCTATGCACAGTGGCAACATTTCAGCTGAAATAGCCTGCCTTTCTGTACTCCAGTGTGTACAGCACATTTGCTTTCTTGGCAGAATGTAATTTGGTTCAAAATGTAATTCGCCTTGGAATCAAGTGTTCAAAATTCCCTATAATTTTTGATGCGGTTCAAAATTTTCTCCTTCAACAATTTTTATGTGACTCCCCATTTAAAGTCTAGATCACTTTTAGGGAGCAGTAAGAAAATTCACAAACAAGATATAGCTTATTCTTTGAAATTATATTTTGTTTTGCTTCTCTATTAATGCAACCAAAAAGATTTCAAGTTAATAATCATCAGGTTTGTATTTGATTTATATTGTTATAAGGTGTTAAATCCAGTACTTAAATAATCATCACATTGTGATGTTTACAAGCCAGTTTTTCCTCCCAAACTCTTTTATCTAGAAGTGAACATTTTAAAATATGGCCCTAGAGATCAAAGTGCCCATTCTTACTTATTTTATTAGATCCAGATATGTTGCCTTTATCCTTTAAAAAGCACTGACTTTCCATTTAATTCAGTTTTACTCCTCTTTAAATGTGTGATTCTCTACCTTAAATAACCTCGGGATGTTTTCCTAGAAATGCAGTCAACCATCTGAAAGTAATTTTTCTGTCTGGTATGTGGGGAGTTTGATGGGTGTATGTGACATGCTTATAACTTAACATTCCTTACTATACTCATTTTCATCAAAATATTGGCTAAAATATTCAGAACAGATGTGTATTTGTGTGTGCATGTATTTTTCTAGAGAAAGCTTCTTTTGTGAGCAATTAAAAGGTACATCAGACATAAAGAGAAATTTCTCTGCAGCCTTTTTTCCCCCAGTTCTTTGGCAACTGTAATAGAGAAGATTACTTCTCAGATGCTGTATATCATCCTGAAACGTAATGATTTTAGCATGTTGGGGCCAGAGTTTTAAAAATGTAGGGGAGGGATACGACTGAAAAAGGCAGCAATTCAGTAGTATTTCAACATGCACCATGGGTAGTTTAATATGGAGATGTTTCTAGATAAGAAATCAGGAGGCAGGATTTCTAGTTCTGCTTGATTAGCACACAGCTTTGTCAGGCTCAGTTTGTTAGAATAATGAAAGTGGTTGGTCAGAAAGGGAGGGAAAGTGAGGGGGAGGGGGAATGGAAAGCTGACAGGAAGAAAGGGAAAGGAAACTTTGAAAATAGAAACTAACTGTATAGCTTGGACCATTTTTAACTCCAACGTATGAGGAAGGTCCCCTATTTACTTTCTTAACAGGTCATCAGTTAACAAATATTGAGCTGTTAACTATGTTTAAGTCACTGTGGTAAATGATAGAGATACCATGGTGAACAACAGAGAAATTTCTGTTCCCTTGTGAAATTTACATTATAGAATGGTGACAGAATTCAAGCAACTAATTTAATAAATACTTACTTGACTATAAGTGACACACTATGAAAAAAATTATGAAAGAAAAACAAATACAGAGATACCCAACCTAGAACAAGTTCAACAAGAATATCCCTGAGGAAATGACATTTTTGCTGAGCTCTAAAGTATGCATTTGAGTTTAGTAAGAGAAGAGGGGACAAAAACCAGAGAAAGATAGTATCCTGGGTGCCAAGTGAAGAATGTATTTCAAGAAAAGAATAATCCTCTGTGTCAAATGTTGCAGATAAGAAAAGTCAAGGGTTCTGAGAATTGTCTTTTGGATTTAGCAACATGGAAGCACTAGTAACCTTGACAATAGTAGTTTTAGGGGAGTTGAGGGGCAAGATCTTAATTGGAGAAGATTCAAAGAAAAGAGGAAATTCTACATGTAAGTGAGATCATACAGCATTTGTGTTTTGTGCCTGGCTAATTTCATGTAGCATATGTCCTTCAGCTTCATCCATGCCATCATAGATGGCAAGATTTCCTTTTTATGGCAGAGTAATATTCCTGTGTGTGTGTGTGTGTGTGTGTGCTCATGCACCACGTTTTCTGTATTCATTCATCTATTGATGAACACTTGGATTGTTTACATATCTTAGCTATTGTGATCAATGTTACAATGAATGTGAACTCTTGGAGATACTGATTTCATTTCCTTTCAAAATATGCCCAGAAGTAGGGTTGCTGGATCCTACAGAAGTTCTATTTGTAATTATTTGAAGAACCGCTGTGATGTTTTCCATTATATACACTTGAATTTTGCTAAAAGAGTAGATTAGATCTTAAGTGTTCTTACCACACAGTCGACACAGTCATACATGCACACACAGATGGTAACTGTATGAGGTGAAGGATATCATAACCTGCTTGCTGTAATCATTTCACAATGTGTTCGTGTGTATACATACAATCACATTTCACACCTCAAAAAGTCATTCTGTACAGCCTTAATGTGTAACATTTTAATTTGTCAATAATACTTCAATAAAGCTAGGGGAAAAAAGAGGAGAGAAATTGGAGACTGAAAATCAAAATGAGACTTCTAGGAGTTTTTCTGTAAAGGGGGCCAGAGAAAGGGGTAATGGGGTGGCTGTTAGCGAAGAGAGGTTTGTTTATTTTTTAAGACTGTAGACATTACAGCATGTTTGTATGCTAATGGGAATCACGGGTAGAAAAGGGAAATTGATGCTACAAGAGAAAGTAAGGTAGAATTGTTCAAGAGATGCCCTTGAGTGAGAAAAAAAGGAGTAGGATCCAGTGAACAGCCCAGTAATCTCCCAAATGTCTAGCATCCTTTCATTCAAGCGTTCAAAAGAAATTTAGTGAATACCCACACTGGGTCAGAATCCTTGCCAGGAACTTTCATAACAAAGATATATAAGACCCAGTTCCTGCCAAAAAGTAGGAAAAACCTATAAACAGAAAGATAGAATACAGTATAATTAAGGATTGTGTATACCAAGGAGCTAAGGGAGCCCAGTAGAGCAAGCAGTTAACTCTGCCACAGAGCACCATAGCATGTGTAATTGCATTGAAAATACTTTATTGGCTAAGGAAAAAGTCAGTTTATTTTCAGACAGTTCTGTACACTGCTATTAAAGCATAGTTTCATATTGAAATAGTATTTGATCATTGTAAGGCATTCCATCGTTGTCAATATTCTTTTTTTTTTAATAGATCACCAGTTTATTATAAAGCATATAACATGGGAATAGCTGGATGGGATAGATGCATAGTGAAAGACATGGGGCAAGAGCTTAGAGCTTCTGTGCCCTCCCTAGGGTGCCACTCTCCTGAACTCTCCTTCTGTTCATTGCCTGGGAACTCTTCAAACCCTGTCCTTTTGATTTGTATGGAGGTTTCATCGTGTAGACACAGTTGACTAAATAATTGATCCTTGGTAATTAAACTCACTCCCCAGCCCGCTCCAGTCTCTAGAGGCTGGGACTAGGACTGGAATTTCCAAGCCTCTAATCACATGGTTGATTCTTCGAGTAACCTGCCAGTAATTGGAATATTACCCCATGTCTTTGCTTCCAACAGTAGATCCCTGTCCTACTGTATCTCGCTGGTGCTACTCTTCTCCTGAATTGTCTATTTATTGTTTCTTTGCTTTTTTAGAATATTTCTTATCAATTTATACATGTCCCTTACAATATGCTGTTCAGTTTGGCTTGTTCTTGGACTTTCTAAAACTTCTATCTGCTGACACTCAGTGTTTTTAATTTAATTTAGTATATCTTTATTTTATTTTTTAATCATTTTTAAAATCAAAGTGTAATTTACAATGTTTTGTTAGGTTTAGTTGTACATCAAAGTGATTCATCTATATATATTATAGATTATTACAAGATATTGAATTATAGTTCCCAGTGCTAAATATTCTTTAAATTGTATTTTGTGTTCTGTTTGTGTTTAGTTGCAGCTAAATATAGTTCATATTTTTTAAAAAGCTACTTGCCATTAATTTCAGAATAAAATTCAAACAAAATCCAGAAGTATCTATCTTTGACCTCTTCTACATTTAGTATTCTACAGTAAGAAATACAGTGCACAATTGGCACCTCTATAGAGATCCTGGTTAAAATACTCCAGATGTGCAACAGATATGAAAAGCCAAGTAACAGAATAATTTAACTATGAGACAGTAGCAGAGAGATATTGCAAGGCTTATGATCGTGTGTCACCTACATCAGCTCACCCAGATTCTCTCTGTAAAATTACAGAGATCTACCCCATGAAAATTTGGAAACTGAAGTGATCATTTATGAAGTCATTTGCACACCTTGTAAGGAAGTCATTAAGTAAATACTTCATTTGTGGGTCATTAATAATTTTATCATGTCTAGTTCATCTCAAATTTCAAAGAGCTTAGTAAAATATACTGAATAAACTGTGTTGGCAAAATGCCATTAAGTTGTCACATTTTCCCTTAACAACATAATGAGGAAGAAGTATCTTAATGGATTTTTTAACGAAATATGTGGAATGTCTGTAACAATTTGATTGTGAAATTTATCTAGCCAAGGGGGAGAGTGATGAGAACATATTGTGACCAAGAGGTGTTGAAAGGTGGGAAGATTGGTAGATTAAAGGAGGAATTGTTAGAGTGCTGTGGACGATATGCTAAAAATACAGGTTTTAGTTGAAAAGTGGGATACTGGGAAGAATTACTGCCTTTTCAGGTGACAAGATTAAGCATATGACCACTAGAATGGGTGGAGGAGAGAATCTCAAAAAACTGAGAGCCCAGAATATGAGTGGGTGAATATTGAAGTTACCAAAAGTTATTGCAGAAGTACGATTTGAATGCCTAGATTTGAGCCCTGGTACTACACACTTACTGTGTGTTCTTGGGTAAATTGTGTATGCTGTCCCAGACCCTTCATCTGGCAAAATGAGGGTAATGGTTTATTTCTTATAATTTTGAGAATTAGGTGTTGTGCTAGGTGTCCTTTTTAAACTTGTGAGTGATTTTTCTTTTGGCTATTTTGTGCTTCATAAATTCTGAATTGATCAGAAATCAATTGATCATCCTCACCAAAAAGCTATCCTTAAAGTCTATGTCATGAGTTCTGCTTGCTAAAATAAAATGCTGTTTAGTAAGAACACAGACCCAGAGGAAAATGGGACAGACCAAAGCAGTGATTACTTGAATCTGGAAACTAGAGTTCATAATAGCAAAAGAGATGCTCAAGGGCAGACCCAGCTTTAGGCCGTAGAAAAGAATCTAGCCGCATTGCTGAAGCATGGTAGTATCTAAAAAGCAGATAGGAATTAGGAAGCAGTGAAGATGGGAAGTTAATACTGTGTTCCAACATTAAATACAAGGGGCTACTGTCTTGAAGATTGCCTATCAAGATAAAGATACTTGGACATTGAGGAATAAGACAGATCCAGTTATAGAAAATGAAGTCACTAAAATAATGGTCCTCTTTGTAAAGGACCACATTCTTAAAGTCTAGGGCTCCTAAGAGAGCAAACCTAGGCTGTTCTGTATTACTTATAAAAAGTGCCTTAAGTTTGCATTATCACCTGGCCAATTGCCACAGGCAGTTTCACCTTCTGGCTCAAAACACACATATTTTTCATCTTCACAAATGCCAACCATAATGTTGCATATGAGTGAGTGTGTTTTGCAGACTGTAGCTAAAAGTCAGTTTAAGTTTGAGCATTCATGGGGAAGAAAAACAATGTGATGTGAATTTTGTTCTCTGTGTTTAGGCAAGCTACGACCTATATCTATGCCAGTGGAATATAATTGGGTGGGGGACTATGAAGATCCAAATAAGATGAAGAGAGATAGTAGAAGAGGTAAGTGTTCTAGAATTTCAGTGTAGGCTGGGTTGTTGAAACAAAAAGCAGATTTAAATGTTTTTTTACATAGGATGTTATGGCTTCAGTGAAAAACTATTCATTCTCTTATTGATTTTTATGATATATCCAAACCGACTCAGACCAACCTTTAACTGTCTTGATCGATTATTAAATAAATATCTTCTCCGAATGCCTCCTAAGGGATTTAGGGTAGATAAGTACAGTGTAAAAAATTAATATCTGTTATTTGAAATTTAATACTTGGAAAACAAGGTCAGAAGTGTGAAACTGCATAAAATAATTAAATTCAATGAATAGGAAGTGTTTGTGATCAGTCCCCATTGGTCCGCAATGCCACCCTCACTATTTTTGTATTAATATAACCTTAAAATGAGTTTTGAAGTACATGGGTAAAAGCTAGTAGAAACTGGGCCAGTGTCTCTAAAAGAAAACCATATAAAAATGGAAGAAAAAAAAACCTGCTTTGCTTTTTTCTCTCCTGTTTGCTGTTCAGGGTTATCTTCTTACTTGGGGGTGGGCTACACTTGAAGTATCTACTAAAAGTAAGTTTTTATGTTCACTTATTCCTGCTATTGAGGTGAGCAGTAAAGAAGGCAACGGGAAATTTCACTACTAAATGGGATTGAACCAAGTGTGGATGGATATGGTGGGCCCAGTGGGTCATGCTGCTACTTCCATTTTCTGAAATAAGATCCGTGAAGTTATAGATGAAAAACAGAAACAAAGCAAAAAAAAAAAAACTCTTCATAGAACATGACTTCACAAAGCTTCCTTTAAAACATGTTTAACCCATTTGCCTGTTATTTCTAGCCTGTGTGCAAAATTTATTTCATTAATGCACAGATCCACAGACCACACAGAAATAAGCAAGCATGAATATCTGCTTCATTAGTCTTAACACTTGTTTTATGGAGCGAGCATTTCTGAAAATGTTGGTAAATATAGGAGCATTGAGATTACTTTACATCTATGTATTCACTCCATTTTCCAAACTTCAGTTTCTAACCTCTTCTGTTTTATAGAGTTAATCAAGAAAAATATTTTAGGAAAGAAACACTTGTATGCCTTTTCTGAGTCACCCTTTTGGGACTTGATATGATGGTAACATCTTGGGGAATAAAGTCTTTATGAAGTAGAGTTCTGGCTATCGATTTAAGCATAAATTTTTTGGACTAAGTTTCCTCACTATTGGTCCATAATGTGGGCTTTTAACTTCTCCAAGGATGCTCCCTAGGATGTTTGTTGTCAGATTTTAGCAAAATCTCCTTGCGAGAACTTGTTAAAAATTTTATGAGCCACACATCTGAAACTTATGATTCAGGTTCTGCAGGTAATTCTGATATGGTTGGTTCAGAGCTAAACTTGGAGAAATACTCTATAGGGTATCAACTTCCTGTTGTCCTGTGATCCCAAATAATTAAGATTCTCCATATTTTTACTACAAAGGTGTTTCATAAAGGAAATCAAGTTACATTTCTGAAATGAAATCTAATAGTACACTTTAAGGATGGTAAGTTTGGAATATTTGCATATCTACATTGGTGTATTTATCTTTTTTTATTTAGAAAACTCTCTACTCCGATATATGAGCAATGAAAAAATTGCTCAAGAAGAGTACATGTTTCAGAGAAACAGCAAAAAAGACACAGGGAAGAAGTCTAAAAAGAAGGGTGATAAGAGTAGTAGCCCGACTCACTATTCGTTGCTACCTAGTTTGCAAATGGATGCACTGAGACAAGACATCATGGGCACACCTGTGCCAGAAGCCACACTGTACCATGTAAGTACACTTTTAAAGACTCTGTGATGACAGTTTTATTGGCAGACTGGCAATTGACTCTTTTTGGTAAATTCCAGATTATTTATTTTTATCCTCTTGTCAGATTTTCACAAAAAATCCTAAATTTAGATTTTATACCCTGAAAAAACATTTTTAAAAAATTGATGACTTATTGATTTGTCCCTCAATTCATATATTCAGTGAGTGCATATGTTGTAGCAGCTTATATTTTTAAAGATATAACTTCATAACTTCCTATGCACAGAACTGATGGAGAATAATAATTAATTAGCTGATCAGTTATTGTGATAATATACAGTAAATGAATAGCTGTAAAGTTCAACATTAAAAATAGGATTTTTAATATATTTATGATTTCATTTAAAAATGAACATCTGTTGTACAGTAGACTTGGACCATGATTCTTGAAGTAAAGATGTGAAAAGACATAGATAGCACCCCATTATATGGAAAGAAAGACACACCAAGAGTTCTAATACAATTTGTAGTAAGGCAGTGTAAGAGTGTAGGAGAAGAAGGGCCTTTGCTTGGGGAGTGAGAAGAGGCTTCAGAATGAGGAGCATATGGGTAAAGAGTGAAAGATGAGCAGCAGTATTTTTGTGGTGAGACATATGAAGGTGTGCTACCAATGTGTGTGAACGGTATGTTCCAGCAATTTTATGTGGCTCGGAGTTACCGGTTCACTAAAAATTGAGGGAAAGCATGTGAGAAAGGGCAGTAGATGGGCCCCTAGAGAGCTAAGTGGGGAATTGTATGATAAAATACTTAGGCTTTTTGCTGCAGTAATGAAGAGCTAGTGAAGAATTTCGTCCTGGGGACTTGCATGATGAGATTGGCCTATAGGATCTCTCTAGTGCTGAGAGCATCCATCAAGAGATGTGAGGCCAAAGGCAGGGCCATTAAGCTCAGACCAGATGGATGATGAGAGATTAGGACAATGGTAGCGTGGAGGCTGATAATCTTACTGACCCAAACATTCAATTCACAAAATCGACCCATTTTATGACATTTTGGTTAGAAGGAAGTTTATTGTGCTTCTTGTTAGAAGACCATGAAAAACATGGCTACAGGTTTTTAAGTAATTTGAGCAACAGTGCTTCATGTTCACAGCATCAAAAAAAATTGATGTTACTGTTGTGGAAGATAGACCATCTAGATGTACAAGATGTGAAAGATTTAACAACTTAAATTTGAGTTGCTTTCCTGAGTATATCTTTTAAATATCTTATTACTTGTTATTCTCTCCTAAAACTGAAGTGTAGGAAAATATTTTCATTTATTTGGGTTGATGTAGGAGTGCAGTTCTCTATGGCAATTGTTCTCTATTGTCTCTTGTCCCCAGTTATATACCCCCGGCATCTTCCTCCACAAGAATAGTGCCCTTATCAAAACCTGCTACTCTGAATAACTGAGTAATCAGGTTATTATTTTTTCCACAAACATTTGAAGTTGTTCTGAAATCAATACTCAGAACTGTGTGACAGGAGACACTTTTGTTCTTACTTGTCAGAAATGCTCTCTTAACACTCAGCTCCTTCTAGAATCTGGCATTCCAGTCAGAAGTAATAGCCTGAACAACGATCGAAACATAAGAGACAGCTGGCCTATTCGAAAGGGGAGTTGGTAGTGAGAGATGAGGCTAGAGAGGGAAGAAGAGGCCACTTCACCCAGAGCTTGTAAACTATTAAAGGGTTTGGATTTATCCTAAGAGGAATGGTAAGCAATTGAAGGTTCATTCAAACACTCAGCCTGTGCCATCCTGTCGTGCACACTGGGACAGGAATATACTGTGTGAGGAAGGAAAAATAGCTGTGAGTCTTATGGATTTTGACTAAATAAATTATGGAAGATAGCAAAAGGTAAAACTGGTATATTGTTAGCACCTTTCTGAAAGGCATTGTTTAGGTGGCACAGTGGTAAAGAATCTACCTGTCAATGCAAGAGATACAAGAGACGCAGATTCGATCCCTGGGTCAGGAAGATCCCGTGGAGGAGGAAATGGCAACCCACTCTAGTCTTCTTGCCTGGGGAATCCCATGGACAGAGGAGCCTGGTAGGCTACGGTCCATAGGGTCGCAAAGAGTTGGACACGACTGAGCGATTGAGCATGAGCACATGAAGAACCTGGTCTAGTAACTTTATTTCTAGAAATTTATTCCAAGAAAAAGGGAAGAGCCTACTTTTGCCTCCTATTTTTATTCTATATCCTGAGTTTGTAACATGATATTTCCCAGATAGATATTTATCCCAGCTAATTTTTGACAGAGAGACAGTACAGGGTAAAGAATATTGTTAATCATGGAGGAAATCCTCCCATGTAACACTGACCCACTAATTTCAGAGTGAAAGGCTGAACAGTTTCTAACTCTGGTCTCTTGTTTTTAAAAAAGCTAAATAATTGTTAATCCCAAAGAGTATGTTAAATGCCTATGACCGGTGTTCAGAAAGAAAGAACATTTATTGATGAGTTGTTTATTAGACTTAAGTTCCTTTGAGGACCTTAGTTGATTAATTTAGGACTTTTGCAGTTATCAAGGGAGTTTCCACATTTACGTATTTTTAAACCTCACTGGTGTTGGAGAAGAGTCTTGAGAGTCCCTTGGACTGCAAGGAGATCCAACCAGTCCATTCTGAAGGAGATCAGCCCTGGGATTTCTTTGGAAGGACTGATGCTAAAGCTGAAACTCCAGTACTTTGGCCACCTCATGCGAAGAGTTGACTCATTGGAAAAGACTCTGATGCTGGGAGGGATTGGGGGCAGGAGGAGAAGGGGACGACAGAGGATAAGATGGCTGGATGGCATCACTGACTCGATGGACGTGAGTCTGAGTGAACTCCGGGAGTTAGTGATGGACAGGGAGGCCTGGCGTGCTGCGATTCATGGGGTCTCAAAGAGTCGGACATGACTGAGCGACTGATCTGATCTGATCTGACAACTGTATTTGCAAATGACAGCTCGAAATGGTTAATTGATTAACCCAAAGCCATGTTGCAAAAAAGTGCAAGAGTAAGGACTAGGATCCAAACCACTAGGGATCTTTCCACACTCTGCCTTGGTCCTCCGTAGGTATTGCATACACATAGGAATTTGAGCTTTAATAACTAATGAGTGAGTTTTGGAAAGGTTTTACTTAAAGAACTGTGTGTGCTCATATGCTGATATTAGTAGCATTTTTAGTAACTGGATTGATTTCTACCCAGGTTTCTCTTTTGCTCTTTGTTACTATTTTTTATTAAGTTCAAAAAAACATACAGAGCCGCTGCTGTTATAAAACTCAAGCAGTTATTCAGCGTTATCTATTACAAAGACTACAGGGTATTATAGTTAAATTGCCTGGATTTGGGAGGCAAAATAACATATACGTAAATGATTGCTTTTTACATTTCACAGAATTTTTTGGTTTTTTTTTTTTAGTCTGTATATATGTACTTATTTAAAATAAAAGGACGTTTCCTTATGTTAATTTTTTTAAACACAAGATCAGTATCAATATATAATTCACTTACCTTCATAATGAACCATTATCTTCATTCTTACCAATTATTCCTTTGGATGATACAGCTCTTTTTAATGAAATAGAACTTAAGTGGAAGAGGACTATAAAGATAGAATACGGAGTTTCGTAGGCTGCTGTCTCTGCTATAATACTAGTTCTATGTGGTCTGAGTTGAAATTTAGAGAAAAATTTAGTTGAATTTTGTAGCAGGATCATATCAGCAATAAATACCCTTAAAAAATTTACTAAAGCTGTGTGTGTTGGGGGGCGGGGTGTAGGGTGTTTCTTTTTAAGCTCCTAGATTAAAATCCTCATTACTGTATTCTGGAAATTAGCCTAATAAAAATACACAAAGCCAGGCAAATACAGTTTGACTTCAGTGTGACTCATTCCTCTTAGCAATTATAGCAGAAATGTTTATATAATAGTAAAGACAATTTAGAAGTTTATGGTATTGTAAAATACATAATTTTATTTTTATTAATTCCATGTTTGTTATTCTAGTTTATGTATTTTTCTTAAACTTATCTGAAAGGAAATCATTCTCTTTGCCTTAACTACCCTAATCATCCACCAGTCTTTGCCTCCTCTTTCATTTTTGGCATATTCTTTGTCCATGGGGTCTCAAAGAGTCAGACACAACTAAGCAACTAACACTTTCTCTTTCCCTCTACTGAGAATGCTTCTATTCGGTCTTTACCTCTGGCTGGCTCCTATCTAAAGCTGAGATTGCAGAGAGATTTTTATCTGATCCCTACTCCCTAAATTAAATCAGTTTCTGCTATTATAGTCTCTTAGTACCCTATATAACTTCTTGGAAAACTTTATGGTTCATTTGCATGATTATCAGCTTAGTGTCTTTCTTCACTATACATGGTAGGGAGAGCATGTCCAAGTCCATGGCAGGAAAGGATAGTTTCTCCATTTTGTTCAGCACTATATTTTAGTACCTCGTCTAGGTCTAGTACCTTATAAGTGCTCAATAAAACTGTGATGAGTAAATGAATGAACGAGTGAGTGAATGTGACAGGAACTTTAATGCCTTTCTCAGTATCTCTCAATTGCAAAACAGTCTGCAGTCCTCAGTCTGCAAAAACAGCCACCTCCACGTCCTTGGCTAGTCCCGTCCAGCACAAGCAGGCCTTCAGTTGGGGTGTATTCATAGTGGGAATCACCAGGAACTTATTACCATAGGTTCAGTGTCCCATATGCCTGGGCAGAGATGTAGGACTCTGAATGTCTTCTGTCATGTTTGTCTAGTCCACATGACTAAATTCTACTTTGTTTTATCAATTACCATTTTACTCCAAAGACTGGGACTCTGCCCTTATCGGCACCTCCTCCAAGAAGGATTTGGCTGGTTTACCAGTACAGGCAACAGACCATGTGGAGCCTAACTCTTACCATCCATCCACCTATAAGAGTATTGGAAGCACCTAGAAATTTATACTCACCACATTGGGCTCCCTGTCAAAGCAGGTCCCAGTTTGCACCTTTTATGGGACCGATTTACAGCACTGCCCTGCTCCACAGGTGCCACCAGGGTAACCCCCTCAGCCTAGCCTTGCCTCTTCCACTCCAACTAGTTTTTGCTCTCTTCTTATCCCTGACCTCTCATTATAGAGGTCACAGTATGGCTGTCTGCTAAGCATGTGATGGTATTTTTCAAAAGAGTATAACGTTAGTTTGCCTACTCACTGATCCTCTGCCTGAAAATGTGGGAGTTGTTAGCTGTGGAAACCCTCTTCTGACCTGCTAGCCCATGAAGGAAGGGCAGACAGCAGTATCTGGTGTGTGTGTATGTGTACGTGTGTGTGTGTGAAATCCAGATGTAGTGGTAAAGGCTTTAGATAAGGAATGATTAGATTCAGAGCTTTTTTAAATCCTTAATATGATATACATATGACATCTTAACTCTCACATTAAAGCTGATGAAGTAAATCCATAAACAAAGTGATAGTTTGTTTTAAATCTACACACTGAGATGCCAGAAAAGTAAAATCTGATAATGGATCTAGACAACCTGCAAGTGTACTTTCATAAACTGAATAATGTGATTTTAGGTGACTTAAAACAGACTTTGAGTAGGTGTTAAAAAGTCTGGATGATTCGTTTCCTAACAGTCCAACATTTGTGTGGCTTGTCTTAGCTATTTAGGGTATAACTGCAAACATTCAGTTACTGTTTTACTTATGATAAGTCCTTTTAGCTATTTCCATCAAACTGTGGCAGGATTTTTGGTTGAGCTTCTGGGGGAAGGTGGTGGAAATCTGTTAAAAGACATCTTTTTTTTTTTTTTTTTAATTTAGCAATTAAATAAACATTATGAAACAGACACTATTCTAAGTAATTTGTAATATTTAACTCAATACTCATAAAAAAACTTAGAAGGAAGGTGCTAGTATTATCCCCATTTTATAGATTAGGAAGCTGGGGCACATTGGATTAATAAGTAAAATGGTAGAGCTGGGATTTGAACATTGGTAGAATGGGCAGGACTACCACCAACAGTAAATGTGTTCAATTCTATGCTGTTATTTCATGTAAATGGAAGATTTCTTGATTTAATATTTACTCCCATTACCACCTTACCCCACTTGCTCACGTTTAGACTTTTTTCTGCAGACACACACTAATGAGAAAGTAAGGGGAAAATATTTTTCTTTGAAATATTTAAATCTCAAAGGCTTTTATTTGTTTATTTGAAAATTAAATATGTAGAAGTATTTATCCTTGTCCCAACTGTTTCAAATTGCCCCTCTAAAACAACATAATTTAGCAGAGACTCAACAGCAATTCTAGTGTGCCAAACTATCTTTAAGGCACAATAAGTATTGTGGAATATATATAAATAATAATACTGTCACTGCTGTTACTAATAATAGCTAACATTTACCTATTGCTTACTAAGTTCCTATGCTAAGTGCTTATATACTCATTGAACTTATATCTCATTGAATCCTCAAATTGACCTTCTGAGGTTGCTACTCAGAAGTTCTTCCATTCTTCAGTTTTGAAGAACTGAAATACAGAGTTTACCTTGCCCATGGTCATACGGGCAGAAAGTAGCAGACTTGAAATGTAAGTACAAGCAGTCTGGCTCCAAAACTCACATTTTTAGATGAATAAAGCCATATCTGCTCATAAGGATTTTACCATCTGTTAGAGAAGCCAGAGCTAGTATTATCACAAAGATGAAAAATATGCTGTATTGTCAGCCTATAAACATTTATAATTTGCCTGCAATTATAAAGGTTGGTTTGTCTAGTATAGGCCTGACTTAGCTGCATTGTTTCAGGATCAATGTAATTAAAATAAGAGAGCAGTTATTTTCAGTGGCTAAATAACCGTCTCTGAGCTAACAGTTTATAACAACCACTTTCTCCACACTTTGACTTTACTCACCTAGATGACAGCCGTGGTACAGTGTGATGTGAATCTTCTCCTCACCAGGGTGCGTGCAGATGTGTTAGATATCCATTCTAAATGTGATTCTGTTCATATCATATGTATTTCCTGGTTCCCATGGATGACTTCATTATTTCTAGAGTGTTAATGCCAAATTCATGGTAGCACTGGCAAAGCCCTACATGGGAACAGCCTGGACTGCGACAAGTGTTTCCCACTGGAACACTTCACTAGAGCAGTCATTCTCAAATTTAGTAAATGGCTCTTAGTAACTGAGGCTTGATGTAGAAATGATAGACCTTCCTTTGATTCTTACAGGCAAATACCACATAATTCCAGAGACTTTAATTTTCCCTCGTGATTATATATTGCTTCCTAGTAACTTACTAAATGACTTTAAAAGGTTATACATTGAATAGCCATAAAATGATGCATTAGTAGAGTTCACTGAATATTACAATTCACTATTTTTCCTAAAAGCCTGATATTCATGCAACCAACAATGCAGTTTTGCTCTTCTCATACAAACCCAAGTGTAGGTGGTTCAGGTTCCCACAGCTTTCAGGAGGAATACTGTGTTGGTACCTCATCAGATTTTAAGTTACCTATAGTTTTCAGTTGCCTTTTTATTATAAATTATTGTTAGACTATTGATTTTAGTTTGCTTTAGGTCACTTGCTTTACCTTCTGTGTGTGTGTGTTAGTCACTCAGTTGTGGGTTGCATGGGCAACCCCATAGACTGTAGCCTGCAAGGCTCCTCTGTGCATGGAATTCTCCAGGCAAGAATACTGGAGTGGGTAGCCATTCCCTTCTCCAGGGGATCTTCCTAACCCAGGGATCGAACCCAAGTCTCCTGCAGTGCAGGTGGATTCTTTCTCATCTGAGCCACCAGGGAAGCCCAGGCTTTACCTTCTAGCATGTTGTAATTCATATTACCCATAATTTTTTTTAATGGTACATCACTTCATGGGAAATAGATGGGGAAACAGTGTCAGACTTTATTTTTTGGGGCTCCAAAATCACTGCAGATGGTGACTGCAGCCATGAAATTAAAAATTGCTTACTCCTTAGAAGGAAAGTTATGACCAACCTAGATAGCATATTCAAAAGCAGAGACATTACTTTGCCAACAAAGGTCCATCTAGTCAAGGCTATGGTTTTTCCTGTGGTCATGTGTGGATGAGAGAGTTGGACTGTGAAGAAAGCTAAGTGTCGAAAAATTGATGCTTTTGAACTGTGGTGTTGGAGGAGACTCTTGAGAGTCCCTTGGACTGCAAGGAGATCCAACCAGTCCATTCTGAAGGAGATCAGCCCTGGGATTTCTTTGGAAGGAATGATGCTAAAGCTGAAACTCCAGTACTTTGGCCACCTCATGCGAAGAGTTGACTCATTGGAAAAGACTCTGATGCTGGGAGGGATTGGGGGCAGGAGGAGAAGGGGACGACAGAGGACGAGATGGCTGGATGGCATCACTGACTTGATGGAGGTGAGTCTGAGTGAACTCCGGGAGTTTGTGATGGACAGGGAGGCCTGGCGTGCTGCGATTCATGGGGTCGCAAAGAGTCGGACATGACTGAGCGACTGAACTGAACTATGAATTATCCACACCCTACAGTACTTTTACAGTCATATTCTATTAGTATAACCTAATTAATTTCCCACTAGAAACTGGGGACAAATGCATCACAGGATCTGCTGGCCTAAAATAGAGTCACAGTCAAAAACTGCTGAAACCCACTGTCTTAAATACAGTTATGTGGTTTTTAAGAAGTTGAAGAAATGAAATCTTGACTTTTCTTGTCTGTAAATATTAAACCATTTTATAGAATGCAAATCCATAAAGAAGTCTAGGAGGAAAATACACTTGTGTTTCCTGACCAATTTGTACTAGTAGTTATTTTTGTGAAGACCATTTCAAAAAAATCATGCTCCTTCTCTACCACAACAGGCCTCGAAAGTGTCTCTTCACTAAGAAGACAGAAAAATCTTAAATGTATGTGCATCAAGCAACAGAGATTCAAAATACTAGAAGCAAAGTCCAACAGAACTGAAAAAGAGAAATTGACAAATCTATAACCATAGTTGAAATCTTCAGCACCCCTCTCAGTAATTTATAGCACCACTAAACAAAAATTCTGCAAAAGTATAGAGTGCTGAATGACTATCCACCCACCAATGTTCTCCCCAAAATAGCAGAATACATATTCTTTTCAAGTATGAGTGGGACAGTCATCAGGATAGACCATACCTTGGGTCATAAGGTGAACTTTAATTATAAAAGAACTGTGATCATACAATGTATGTTATCTAACCACAATGGAATCACACTGGAAATTAACAACAATTAACAAGTAAGTCTCCAACCTCTCGGAAATTAAGGAACACCTTTTTGAATAATAAATCCATAGATAAAAGAGGAAATCTCAAGGAAAATTGAATGAAGATGTAAACACAACGTATGTTTAGGGGAAAATTATAGCAATAAATGCTTATATCAGAAAAGGGGAGTGGATTCCCTGGAGATCTAGTGGTTAGGACTAAGCACTTCCACTACTGGGAAGCAGGTTCAATCCCTGGTCATGGAACTAAGATCTCACAAGCTGCACATCAAGGTTGAAACAATGAATGAAAGAAAAGGAGAAAGTTGTCAAATCTAAAAACTAAGCTCCCACCTCAAGAAATTAGAAAAAGAATAACAAGAAATAAGCAGGCATAAGGAAGACAATAGAGAGAAGAAATGAAATTTGAAAACAGAAAAAAAGCCATAATAGAGAAAATCAAATTAAAAGCTTTATTTAAAAATATTTTAAAAGAAAAGCTCTTTTTAGAAAATCAAAAAAGAAATTGATAAAGTGTCTAGCGAGACTGACAAAGGGCAAAAGGAGAGAAGACTCAAGCTATCAGTGTCAAGAATGAAAGAGGAGTTATCACTACAAACCTCACAGACATTTAAAGAATAATAAGGAAATGCTATGAACAACTCTGCACTGAAGTTGAACAGTTTAGATGAAATGAACCAAATCCTCAAAGCCCACTAGCTACATAACTCTCCCAAGATGAAGTAGATGATCTGAACAGTCATAACTATTAAAGGAAATTAATCATTAAAAGACTTCCAAAAAATAACGACAGAAATACTGAACAAAAGGGCTAAACATATTGCACTTTTATATTGCTGAAGTGCAAGAGTAATCCATTTTGCTTTTACTATTATGTTCTGTGGTGCCTTTAAAGTGCTGGAAGCCTTTAAAATATTTGATGTATAGGGCTTGTGACTTAGTGGAATTCCTAGGAAACTGATTAAATTCATAAATTTTATTAATGGTGAAAATATTGTTTAAACATTTGGAAAAAATTTTTATTTTATAAATGTTTTAAGTTTAATCAGTTATGCAAACAAACAAAAAAGATTCACTAATACGCCCTCATGCTTTAGAGAGGTTTCTGCTTACACTGTATAAAACAAATTATTTAAAGTCAGCCCCATCAGTTTCATGTTTGAACCAAACAAGGTCCGGTCCTCATTCTGCTAGTTCTTGGCTAGATGATGGCTGCCAGGAAGCAAAACACAAAATCTGGCTTAATTAGCAAGGCATCATGCAGAACAGGACACAGAAGAATTGGATTAGGAATTTATTAATTTTAAATTTATTAAATTTAAATCTTACTATGAATTCCTTGTTGCCTTTTAAAAATAAAATAAAACATAAATTCTGATGAGAGCCCCTTCACTTGGTTGCTGTGGTCAATAATTAATTACAGACTGTTTGGATACATACCTGTTTTTATCAGAGAGGTTAAAGAACCCCATTCTTTTTTATATTGTAGGCCTATCTCTCCCAGCTTCATAGCCTGAGAAAATTTCCTCAAGTTTTGTTAGCAATAGACATTTTTTGCTCCCATTATCACATTACCCATATTACCTCACCACCATAACTCATTTAATCAAGCATCTCAAGTTTAATGAAACTCCAGGTAAAATCATTTTACCCCTAGAACTATTTAAAGCCTCTTCTGATTAAAGGACCATAACTGATAATGAAATGATTTTCTTCACTCAACTTGTAAAATACATTACTTCCTTGATGATTTCAGCACCCTCCAACTCTACAAAATTGTAGACCTAATCATTTGCTGTATATACCAAAATCTCATCCAAAGATTTCTCTTAATAGACTGCATATCTGAATCTCTTGGCCCAAGTCTTATGTGAGAATGAAGTTTAAGGCCCAGTTATTGACTGCTGTTACGTTCTAGTTTCTTGAGGATAGCTTCTAAGAACAGTGTTAAATTGTTTGCACCCTTCACATATTCATCTTTGGCTTTTGGCTCAGACAGCAACTGGCAGCAGGCCAGAGTGCATGAGCTCAACCTGGAGTCTTGGTTCTAAATGATATTGTTAAATCTGTTTCTTAGCATCTCTACAGGTATCAGGTTAAGCCAAAACAGTATCCTAATAGACTTGAACCCAAAACAATCTGCAGTGTTGAGAAATGGATCCGTATTTCAATTCCTATTCTTTCTATGCAAATAATTTTAGATTATAACTAGATGCAAACTTTCCTGAAATCTCAAATAGGAGAATAAGTTACCTTCTCGTGTTTTCTTTTATTATCATAAATTCAAAGTGGCCTCAAGGACAACCAGTTTCAAGTGAAAGGGCCCAACATTAAAGATTCAGATAGCTAAGAATAATGCTCTATTTAATAGAACATGAGCTGTTTGAACTTAGACACTTCTGAACCTCATTTTCTCATCAGAATAGAGAGGCTAATAATACTTAATTTGCTCAGCTATTACAGAAGTAAATCATATACTGTATATAAAGTTTATTCCACTGTGCTGGGCAGATAGTGACTATTCTTAACACCATATAGAAAGGAAATGGGTTCATTTACATGGAAGGGGATTGCTTCCTGATGAACAAATCAGAAAGGCTTCTAGGACCAGAACATCTGTCTTCATTGGGCATTTTAATGAATGTATCAGTTAGGGTTCAGTCGGGGAGCCAGAAGCACGAAGTGGCATGGAATAAAGGACTAGATCTTACTCAATCAAGGAGCTGAGGTGAAGACACCTCAGCAGAGCCAGTGGTCATGAAGAAAATCTGGATGTAAAGCCAGGGAGAGCAAGATGAAGTAGAATTCATCAGCACAAACTGGAAGCCTGTCTCCAACTTCATCAACGAAGCTGATGCCCTCTGCCATGGAGATTCACAGGCTCCTGGTCCAGGATTTAGAGGACCTGAAGGAGTTGCTGGCCTGGCTACTGACCCAAACCAACAAGAGTGGCATATGTGTGCACGGTGGTAGTGACTGGCGCCCTACACTGACCTCCAGAGCAAGGCTCCTGCCTCATTTTATTCTCCAAAACTCCCACAGATTTACATTGATTGATCCTAACTAACACCATACAGGAAGAGGTATTCTGAGATACATAGTTCCACCTTTCCCCAGTTGACATAGCTCTTCTCAGTTTGTTGATAACCACCACACTGAGTTTTCCTTTTCTGTTGTCACCATAGGTACATACCAGGTAAAACCTGCTTTGAAAATTCTAGAGACAGTGTGTGTATCACTGTAAAGTGAAAAATTCTAAACGACCATAAATTTGGAGTGGATGCAAGGTGTAGCCTACTTATTTAACTTCCCAGAGCATATAGGAAACTATAACTTCAAACTGTCCTTCATCCATCTTCAATGAAAACAGTGACTGCTGTAAGTAACAATTAGGATAAAATGCCTGATTTACTTAAAGAGGTTTCTACTTAATAAAACACATAAGGCAACTCTTTAAAGAATTTCTTTGTATAATCTGTTTTAGGAAGAGTACCAGAAAGCCATGTCCCTCTACCATGTTATTTTAGTCACTTGTTGAATCTTCTTCACTTAATTGCATTTTCCATTATGTCCTCCATTTTTATCAGATGCCTGGTGTAAGAAAGAAGCATATGAAGTTCACTTCTTTGTTTGCTAGTAAAATATTTTTGAGGGTATTATATTCTTCCTTTGTGTCTCTCTCGTATATATTTTATAATTGGATAAGGACTTTGACTCCCTGTAATTAAAAAACATATAAAGTGTCTGATACAGTATCTGGCACTTGGATAGTGCACATATATTCTTAGCGTCCTTCCTCTAACCATACTACCAAATGTCCTCAGCAGTGGGCTGAGAACAAGCCAAACCCTAATCTTGGTGCATTTGAGGCAACGAGTTCTGGAAAAGTGGCAGCAAACATCAGGCCCTGCAGAAATCTAATTTTTCATATCTGAGCTTGCATAAATTGCTTTCTTTATCTTACTCAGTTTTCTCATTTACAAAATGAGCATAGCACTGGAAAGAGGACTATGGAAAATGCCATCTAAATTGACAGCATAATGATGATTTGATTCCTGTTGCAAACATAATTTTTTTTAAAATATCCCCATCGAGCTCTTTTTTCCTTTCTGTTAGATAAAACCAGTTTTACTTTTTCAGTCTTAAAATCATGTCCTAGTAGGTGGTTGTGTATAGAAAAGAAGGCAGTGTGTGATTTATCTTATTTTACTATAACATAATTTGTGTATAGGAACTTTTGAAACTTTCTAAACTTAACTTTTATTTTTATCCAGTATTACCTTTGAGAGATTTTCTGGTAAAGAAAAACAATCTCTGGATCAAGAAGACTGCAACTAAACTAACAGATATAGAAACATTTTGAGTGAGTGTCTTTGAGGGCTCATCTATTCTCTAAGCAAAAATCCCAGAATAAGAGCCTGATATAAACATCCTCATACCCATAAAGGTATTTAAATAAAAGCTAGAATTCTTGGAACAAATTACACTGACATGGCAAGCATCCCATGGTGAGAAAATATGTACAATTTATCAGAGCAACAAAACTAAAAATAAAGGTAACCCCAAACCATTTAGTTTCAGATTCTTGTGGCTCAGCTGGTAGAGAATCTGTCTGCAATGCGGGAGACCTAGGTTTGATCCCTGGGTTGGGAAGATCCCCTGGCGAAGGGAAAGGCTACCCACTCCAATATTCTGGCCTGGAGAATTCCATGGACTGTATAGTCCATGGGGTCACAAAGAGTCAGACATGACTGAGTGACTTTCACTTTCACTTTCATTAAATCAATAACCAGAAATTTTCCCAATATTTATGATTGTCATAAAATTGCTGACAAAATATGCCATATCCATTTATTTGAGAGTTTTAACTTTTTGTACATTCTTCATTAGAGGTGATTCATTTGTATTATTTTTCTCTCTTTTCTTTTGCAGATAGTTTATTTTTATGTCATTGAATAGCCTTCCAAAGGCAAATCTGGTTCTCTCAATTTTTTCTGATCATAAACATTTCTTTGTCACAAAATATGGGCAAGCCTATCCTGATCTCTCTGACACATAAATGTCGACAGTTTGTCAAACAGAAGATTCAGGAGCAGGCACTGTCCTAGTTCTGCTTTTCACCTATTCAAAGTTTCTGCCTCTGTCCCATGTTGTACACATTAATCAAACACCCCACAATAGCTATATCTAAAATGGCTGGAAATAAATGATTTTCATACATGGTGCAACTTAAGCATAAACCAAGTACCTTTCAGTGAATAATCTAGCATTGTGTTCAAATTAACACTGATTACAGGTATATGTAATTAATTCCTGACACATCAATAATTGGATGTGCATTGGTAACTAGCCATTTTCTCCCTTCATTTGTAAGTCAGAATCATGTACAGTTAGTGCTTATAAGATATCCTAAAAGCATCTGGTCCAGCTCTCTGATCCTGCCAATGAAGAAATTGAGATGAAGATTACTTTCAGTGACTTATCCACAGCCATAGAGCTGGAATATGGAGAACTAGAAGTCAGGTCTCTTGATCTCTACTATGGTATTGTTCTCCTGGTGCTGTGCATTCCATTCTTGCTGAGACAGCACCCTTCAAAGTATATCACTCCAGCTGGTGTGTTGAGAATAGGCTGCAGGGGCTTTGTGTAGTATGGAACCATGAAAACAAGACAGTCTAGTCAGTTGACTAGGATTTAGTCAATTCAGGTGAGAGATGATAGGGGCTTAGCCCTGGGTGCTAATTGGAAGAAGTGAGAAGGCCTTGGACTCTGGATATGAGTGGACTGGATATGCTGACAGATTGCATATGAGATGTCATAACTCATACCCTCACTTTCCACACACATAGGTAGTATTTGATTCATGCTTTCAATAGAAGATTATATGTCAGGTCCAGTGTTAGGAGTTGAGTAGAGAGTGGCAAGCTAAGCAGATGGTTTCTGCCTTTGTAGAAACTAATGCAGTAGTTAAAAACTGCATTTTGAGAAATTGAACCAAGTAATTTTAAGGCATAATAATCAGCAATGTATCAAGTGAAAAATTGCATAACACAATGAATCAGCTCCAAGAGATTTCTCCTGTGTAAAGAATTTAGTGGAGAGGCAGGCTTGCCTTATTTGGATCACTGATTTCCTCATCAGTATTGACATAGGGTTTTTTAATTGCATTGAATTCAGTTAACACTGTTAATATGTTTGGAATAAACTTTGAATGCAGTCTCATCCTTGTATAACTTGGCTGAGACTTATTACCTTTCTGTACCTTATTTTCTATCTCATTTGCAAAATTAAAATGTTAACATGAGCCTTCCTCTCATGAAAATATGATTAATGGTTACCTCCCCCAAACAGCTGCAAATCTTTTTTTAAAATCCCACAGAGCAGTATAACTTGCTAATTCAAAGAAAATCGACAAAAGCATGAGAATCAGAGATTGGTAGGATGTTAGATTGGTAAGATTGCTAAGACTAGTAAAGTCTTAGACTGGTAAGATTGGTAAATTTAGAGATGAGCTTCTCTGGTGGCTCAGACAGTAAAGAATCTGCCTGCAATGCGAGAGACCTGGGTTCTATCTCTGGGTTGGGAAGATCCCCTGGAGAAGGGCATGGCAACCCACTCCAGTATTCTTGGCTGGAGAATACCATGGACAGAGGAGCCTGGCAGGCTACAGTCCGTTGGATCGCAAAGAATCGGACACAACAGAGCTACTAAGCTACACAAGGTGTTACCTGTTTAAATTATCTCCATGAATATAAAAGTATAATCCTAGTATCTTTCTGTTTTACAGAACCTTTCCACATAACAATGCACTTATATCACATGTTATGGGAGGTTTTCATAAATGGATATCTTTGTGTCAGATACAGAAAGCAGTTCTTTTCTCTAAAATGGTTACCATGACTACACAATACTTGCCTGAGAGGCGATATTGCATGGAGTGGTTAGAACGGGTTTGTGAATAGGTAGACCTGGGTTTGAATTTTGACTCTGCCACTACCTGTGTGCTCCTGAATAAGTTATCTACTCTCAGTTTTCTCCTCTTTGAAATGGCATTCACCACTGAGCAAATGTATTATAAGCATTAAGATTGATAACTGATACAAGGTCCCTAATGCTGTGCCTCACACGTGTCATTCAGTCAGTTCAGTCACTCAGCCTCACACATGAGCCCTCAGTAAAGATAATTATTTAGATCCAAGAATGACAGTTCCTATTTCCCAAGGGTGGTGACTTTTGTTACTCTTCCTAACCAGTCATTACTCTTCACTCTTCTTCCCATCTTACCACTTACTACTCGATAGGAAAAGGGAAATCACCTTATAAAATATTGTGTAAGTTTCACTTACGTACTTCCTTCTGAATCTGATGTGCATGGTATTCTTCTGATGAAACACTGACTCTGCCCTTCCTAATGAATTTAACCTTCTCTAAATTCCCCCAGTCATTGCCTTTTTGTTCTTATTTGACTCATAATTTATTAGCATGCCTATTTTTTAAAATACACTTATTTGTAAGTATATGTAGAGCCATTTTCAGTCAATATAAAGTCAGATTAACTTTATTGACAGAATCCAGAGCAAGCTCACCCCACTGTCTTCAGAGAACCAGTGTGCATGCAGTATCTTGTCCCCACCCCATTCAGCAGTTTCTCTCCTGTACCAGAATGGGCAACAAGCTTGTTCAGTTCTATGCTGTTATTTCATGTAAATTGAAGATTTCTTAAGATAATATTTACTCTCATTACCATATCACACTTACTCATATTTAGACTTTTTCTGCTGACACACAATAATGAGAAAGTAAGTGAAAATACATTTCTCTGTGAAATATTTAAATCTCAAAGCCTTTTGTTTATTAAAAAAGATTAAATATGTGGAGATAGTTATCAGTTGTCCCAAGAGTTTCAAATTGCTAAGCACCTTATGTATAAGAAATAAGCTTTTGGTTTGACTGGAGAAATCTTGGAACTTTGCAGAAAATTACAGTAAGAGGAAGTTGCTATATTGCAACAAGAGAGTATTTTGATTACAGATTTTTCCATAAGTATGGCAATTTGCAACTTGAGAAGAATTTAATAGTAGCTGAGCTTTCAAAATGTAACACAGAAACTGTCATTTTCTTCCACAATTAAAATAAGTGCTTCTGAAAGTTTCAGGATAAGAATGACCCAAATTACCCTCCCCCACATTTCCTCATCTAGAATAGGGGAGAATGGGGAGAATGTTTGAACAGAACATCTGTGGACAAAATGAAAGACAAATGGTCTTTTCAGGCAAATGTCTGAAAAAGCGATCTTTTATAGCCAAATAGAATACTGTTGCATGCATCACCATGGTTAAGAAGAGGATCAACAATGCTTTCATAATGGCCTTTTATTTTAGCACATTCTATTTTTATGAGTTGAATTGTGATTTCAACACATCCATTCATAATTCATCATATAATTGTATGCATAAATATCTTTTGACACATTAAGGCACTTTTGCCGGCCACATCTTGAATTCAAATTTAATTCAAACTAAGTGCATTAAGACAGATCTCATTTCCAGTAATGTTTTGGAAAATTAGATAAAAAAAAAACTTTTTTATTTAACAAAAGGAGTCTACTAAAGAACCAAACTTTCAGTAATATGCTGTACATGGATTACTAGAGAAAAGATACCTGGCTTACTTATTTCCTGCTGAAGGACTTCAGGTTAAAAAGCAATCAATTAATTAAGACTACATCCTGTGTTCTTTGCTGGTGGTCTGTTCAACTTTTATGCACTCAATCAATATTTATTTAGTACTAAATAATCCCTGTTCTAGTCAAAGGATAAAACAATGCATAAAGTAGAATTTTTGTTTCATATAGCTTATATTTGGAGGGAGGGCTGAGTAATAAACAAGAAGTATTTTTGGTAATGCTAAGTTCTAAGGAGAGAAATAAAGCAGGGGAGGAAAACAGGAAGTGCTGCAGGCAATAATGAAAACCATTTTCTATAGGGAAGCCTGGGAAGAATGATCTAAAGGAGGTAAGGGAGTAAGCCATAACGGTATTGTTACCAAACTCAGGTTTGGCTGCTTGCTGCTCATAAGCCAATAATTCGAGAGGCAAGTGTCAGTAGAAAGGAAAGGTGCTTTAATCAGAAAAGCCAGCAATCTGGGGAAAATGTGGACATGGTCCAGACACCAACTCCGAAGATTCTGCTCAGCCATGACAGTTTTTAAAGGGGCATAAAATGGGGATGGTAAAACTCAACATTCAGAAAACTAAGATCATGGCATCTGGTCCCATCACTTCATGGCAAATAGATGGGGAGACAATGGAAATAGTGACGGACTTTATTTTGGGGGGCTCCGAAATCACTGCAGATGGTGACTGCAGCCATGAAATTAAAAGATGCTTGCTCCTTGGAAGAAAAGCTAATGACCAACCTAGACAGCATATTAAAAAGCAGAGACATTACTTTGCCAACAAAGGTCCATCTAGTCAAAGCTATGGTTTTTCCATTAGTCATGTATGGATATGAGAGTTGGACTATAAAGAAAGCTGAGTGCTGAAGAATTGATGCTTTTAAACTGTGGTGTTGGAGAAGACTCTTGAGAGTCCCTTGGACCGCAAGGAGATCCAACCAGTCCATCCTAAAGGAGATCAGTCCTGAATATTCATTGGAAGGACTGCTGCTGAAGCTGAAACTCCAGTACTTTGGCCACCTGATGCAAAGAGCTGACTCACTTGAAAAGACCCTGATGCTGGGAAAGATTGAAGGCAGGAGGAGAAGGGGATGACAGAGGATGAGATGGTTGGATGACATCACCAACTCAATGGACATGAATTTGAGTAAACTCTGGAAGTTGGTGATGTACAGGGAGGCCTGGCATGCTGCACTCCATGGGGTCGCAGGGTCAGATGCGACTGAGTGAACTGAACTGAACTGAACTGAAAATGGGGATCAAGAATCTTAGTGAATCATTGAAGCAGGAAGTTGGATTCTGCATCATCCTCCATTGCATGCAGACTGGCTGACTCTTCAGATGTTCTCTTGCCTGCATGATCTGCCTCAGGATTGCTAAGACGGCTGTTGAGAGTGGAGAGCTAGTCATTTTTTAACTGTTTAATTCTTCATTCTTTCCTCCTTTTATCTAGAAAAAAAAAAATCAACAGTTTAGAGAAGGCATGGTGTGCATTCAGAAGAGCATAATCACAAAGTACTTTCAATTGCTTAGTGGTCTCATTCTTTTAATTAGATTCTTTTAAAGCTAGTGGGGAACAGAAATGGGCAACCAGGAAGGTGGCAAAAGAGCTACTTTCAATATCTGAACAAATATTTCAGACAGAGGGAACAGCAGGGGTATAGACCCTAAGGTGGGACTCTATTCCACACAATCCAGAAACAGCAAGTGTGGCTGGAGCAAAGTTAATAAGGGGCAAGAAGCAAAGGGAACAGCCCAGGTCATACAGGGCCTTCAGGGTCAGTGGAAGAATTTGAGTATTTATTCAAAGTGAGGTGAGAAGCCATTGGAGAGTTTTCATGATCAAATCATGTTTTAACAGGATCACTCTGCCTCTTATGTTAAAAACAGAAGAAGTGAGGACAGAGGAAGGGCAAACAATAAGATATTTCAGTAATCCAGGTGAGGGATGATGGTGGCTTCGACTGAGGTGATAGTAATAGAGATGGTAAGAAACAGTCTTATTTTAAACATATTTTGAGTGCAGAGCTGATATAACTTACTGGTGGATTGATTATGGGCTGTAAGAGAAAGGAAAGAGTTAACATTGACTCTAATATTCATGGTTTGCACAGTTGTGGGGAGAAATGGAATTGCCATTTACTAAGGTATAGAAGAGGAGCAGAATTGGTTGATGGGTGGTGGGTATGAGAAGCTTAGTTTTGAACACATTGAATCTGTTGAGTTAGGCAGCCTGTAGCTCAGTCAAGAAGTCCCCATTGATTATATAAATTTATAAGTTGCTGAAGATCAGAGCTTATAAACACTCTTAGGGAGAAAGTTCAAAGAACTTTCACCCAAATGCTCAGTACAATAAACATAAAGTGCAAATGATGGTGTTAGAAAGATTTTATTGAATGATAATTCAGGAAATAATATAAAAATATTTTTTAAGAGAAAGGACCTTCAAAAATGTTTACAGAAGGAATCTATTTTTGGTGGTCAGTAAGCATTATGAGCTCATACTTTAAATTCTCACACACCCCTACCCCAAACATAAAAAGATAGTCATGGTCAAAAATGATATCTAGTCTCCAGGGACTAGAAAAAAGAACAAAATTGCACAACAATAAATGGGAACTAAAGCCATATACCTGTTAGGCTCTGAGTCCAGAAAGGGCTAGAGATGACCAGAAGTCTACTCTAATGGGTGTGAGAGAACAAATGGACCCCAGCCATGTCAGGAAACTGAAGATTGACTCATGGGGTGAAACCAGCTGGGAGGGCAAACAGAGCTTCTTCACCCATGAGTATAAGAAGGTTGAAGAAAGATACAGCCATTGACCAGAGCAATAACTTGTTAAAGGTGATTCTTTCCTTAATAGATGGAAATTTTGGGAAATCCAAAAAGCCCTTAAAATTTGAAGTAATAACAGGATGACTAAGACACTGGACGTTCAGAAGTGCTAGCACCAACTAGTCATCCTGGATATGTAAAATATAGTCAGTGAAATAAACAGTCTATAGGTAAAATAAACTTTATACAGGTATGTAAAATCAGAGAATTAGAAAATTGGAAAACAGTAAATTCACCTAAAAAGCATTGAGGAAATATGAAAGGATAGCAGTATTAAAGATAGATGGTAAATTAAGAGATACCAACATACATCTAGAGACAAAAAAGAGAAAGTAAGTAAAGAAGGCCATTTGGAGAGAGAATGCCTAAGAATTTTCAGGATTGAAAAACGCCTTCAAGTACAACACAATGAATTTGAAATGGGGTTCATTAATATCATTTGTAACCTAGACACATCAGAGAGCAATTGCAGAATATCACGGATAAAGAGGAAAATATTTAAAAACTTAACAGAGAGACTAAAGACAAATTATAATGAATGAGAGTAGCTACAGATGTTTTAAGGGCAGTGATGCTAAAAGAAAATAAAGTGATATATTCAGATTGCAAAGGGAAAATTATTTTCAACTCAGAATTCTATACCCATCTAAATATTATTTAAGAGTGAAAGGTTTTTATATTTTCAAACATAAATACCTAGACGTGTTTGCTACTCACAGACTGCTATGAAAGAACTTCTAAAGAGCATGCTTATTAAACATGAACCTGGAAGAAGGGTGATCTGAAACTATTAAGAAAAATACAGAAATAAAATATATTATGAATTTTCTCTATTGTGAGAAAAGCATTTATCATGAAAGCAAGGATTCCAAGCCCCTTGTTTTTCTACATTGGTCATAACACTTTATATGATTTGCTGTTAGCCATTGTAGTCATGTGTCTATTCTTAGTGTCCTTCTTTTATTAAATATTTCGTGATGTTGTCAGAAACTGGGGATATGATATCAAATACCTGTCAGAATGAATAATTCCATCTTTTTTACTAAGAAAGACTACACAGGATTGTAAATTTGCACCTCAGGGTATTTAATCATACCTGCTGATAACATGAGGAAACCTTCACTGTCAGGAGCTTATTTATGTGTGTGAATATTAAACAGTTTCTGATATAAGTTTTTAAGTAATCTTTTGAAAATGAGTCTATTTCAAGATCCCATATCACCCACATGTCCAGTGATTGACTAGGCCTCAGAAGACTCTGTGTTCTATCCACAGCTAAGATTTTATTACAGTGGTACAGCAAGGGTATCCAGCCAGATTGGTATGGAAAAAAGAGACCATGGAATCTGAAGAAATCCACCTACAGGCTTCCTGTGCTCTCTCCTCATTATAGATCATGCAGAGTACACTTCACTTAGCAGCAAAAATGCAATCACACGTGTGTAGTGTCTCTGCCCAGGGGAGCCTGTTAAAGACTCAGTACCCAAGGACTTTATTGAATTAGTTACATAGGCATCCTCTGCCTAGCAGCTACTTTTCCTTTCCTGAAATTAAAGCAAGTGTTTAGTCCCCAGGTGGGCAAAGTAGTCTTATTGCTTAGGGAGGCTGCATGTCAATACAGAGAATTGTTTTACTAGCCAAGTTCCCAGATGTCAGCAGAGGGCCAGCCTTGCAAGCAGGCCCTTCTATGATAGCAGCCTCAGGCCTGCTATATTAACACTTTTCTACACAAGGGACCTATTTCCTTAACTGTAGTTTTCATTGTTTTTTTTCCATTACTTTCAAAAGAATATAGTTCAATTAACTTTCATTTTAGAAAATATCACATCACTTGAAAAAATAATGAAGTCTCTTTTAAGGGAATGTCGTAGTATTTACAACATTTTAAAAAGATAGCTAAAGCTTTGCTTCTTTGAATGATGGATAAATCTGTACTGTGTGCCTCAGAGTTCTTAGGTTCCAACAATATGTATACTGATTATACTCTGCACTCATGATAATGATAAGTATGAAAATATATTTCTATAGGGAAAGAAAAGATAATCTTGTTGAAAAAGAAAACCTAGAGAGCATAAAATACATTTTGTGTAGATTTTAAACTAGACCTTCAGGTTCTAAGAAGTAATGTGCAAAAAGCATAGGAAGTACATTATATAACTCAGTTCTTTAAAGCTGTCTGTTATCCATGTAGCTTCCTAAAAAACAAACCACCCCCATCTTTGTCATTTTTAAAAATAATGAGCTGTTAAATTATAATGATTACTTGTGGTAACACTAAACGAGAAAAACCTAATCAGTAATTTTACAGCCAAACAATTTAGGGAAAATAACTATATGTAAATTAACTATACTTAAACATACTAGCCTGAGTTATTATTTGAGTTATTATTCTGAAGCAAAGTGCACTCAAGAAAATTAGCATAACATGATGGGTTTTATCTTTTATGCTTTCTCTCTAAAATTAATTGTGAATTTCTATAGCCATGGATCCTGCAACTGATTTATACACACACACATCCCACATACATATTGGGTGGTTATTTCTGGGTTACACTGAATGTCAGCAAATTATTTGATCCTTATCTTTAGGACTAATATCCATCCATAATATTATATTCCTAAGAATTATGTAAACCATATACAAATTGTGAAAATTATTACAGTCTATGGGGTCACAAAAGAGTTGAACATGACTTGCAATTAAACAACAAAGAATGTTATTTTATAAGCAAAGATATTAAATAAAGTATGTCACGTAATATGAATTTTCTGTATAAACCCAAGGCCAGCAGATTTTATGTGGACAAAATCCAGTTGTTCCTTACAGATATACCTTTGTAAAGAAAAAGAAGAATCTGTTACCTAAAATTCGTTTTGAGGGATTATCTGTGAATTAAAACTATGTATACTGTTCTCTCTACCCTAACTAGCTACTCATATGAATTTAACCTTATTTAGACTAGTGAACAATCTAGTTTAGTAGACTGACTAGAACCAGTGATTTGTAGTCATTAATTGAAAGCTAAACCAGTTGTGGGTTTCTCTGTTAAGACATTACACTCTTCTGGTCCTTAGCATGGAATGGACTGATAGGTGGGTTTAATGGATGGCTGTTTAGCTCGGCAAGCATGATGCAGGAAGTATAGCTCCAGGGAATGGTTATAAAGGTGTTCTGTGGAAATCAAGTGGAATAAGAGAAATAAAGGCACAAAACAGTGGTAATGTCAATAAATTGGATACTTGAGTGGAGATTTTCTTTTAAAAAATTGCTGGGTTGGAGGTAGTGTACCATGTAGAATGGAGATAATAGAGGCAGTTGTTGGAGTGTGCTTAAGAATAACAAACATAGGGCCATGGGGGTGGATAGCTGGAGAATGGAGAAGTAAAGAGCATTGGAGCTAAGGGACTGAGGAGCCAATGTACTGACATCACCTACATGAAGATTGCTGCTGCTGCTGCTGCTGCTGCGTCGCTTCAGTCGTGTCCGACTCTGTGCGACCCCATAGACGGCAGCCCACCGGGCTCCCCCGTCCCTGGGATTCTCCAGGCAAGAGTACTGGAGTGGGGTGCCATTGCCTTCTCCAATGCATGAAAGTGAAAAGTCAAAGTGAAGTCGCTCAGTCGTGTCCGACTCTTAGCGACCCCATGGACTGCAGCCTACCAGGCTCCTCCGTCCATGGAATTTTCCAGGCAAGAGTACTGGAGTGGGGTGCCATTGCCTTCTCCGACATGAAGATTAGTTCTGTGTAATAGAGGCAAAAGTAGGTGTGAGAAGAAAATATTGATTCAAGTACTGAAATACTAGGTTGGCCAAAAAGTTTATTTAAGTTTTCTTTGAGCTGTTACAGAAAAACCCTGATGAACTTTCAGCCACCCCAATATTTAACACCTGGGAGTGTTGCCTAGGAGATCAGTAGCTAGTGGTGGCTTATGGAGTAGAATGAACTTCAAAGGAACAAGTGATAGTCATATTTGCTTGACTCCTTCGTAAAGTTTTGTGAAAATCAAGTGAGACTGCCTGAGAAGGCACTCTAAACCCCTAAAAAAGGTACGCAGTAGTACTCTGCATGTTTAAGAGCCCTGAGTTTCACCACTGCTTTGTATCCCTATTTCTCTGCCTACAGAATAAGGACAAAGATAATATTATTCTCTCCTGCTTCACAAGAGATAAGAAAGTTTAGTGGCATGATTTTTGAATTTGTTTTGAGTCTTTGGAAAAAGAAAGTACTTTTGTTCACTGGGGTTCAGAGTCACTGTTCCATTCAGCTTTTCAGTGTTTTCTGCGACTGTTAGTACTTCAGTGGCACTCTGTGTATCAAATAACATTCTTCCCCATCTTTGATTTCAGACATTTCAGCAGTCTTCTCTGCAGCACAAATCAAAGAAGAAAAACAAAGGTAAGAAAAGTAAATGAAACAGTTAGCTGCTTAGTCTACACTGAAACAATCACCAGCCCACTTCACCCATCCTCTCTTGCCTGAGCCCAGTGTGGTGTGGAAGAGAACCACCCCCTAGCACAAGAGCTACAAAGATCAGCTTCTCCTTCAGGTCAATTATGGTACAAGGTACCCTTTACAAGTGGTCTCAACAGGTTTTCAGACTGGGACCATGCATTTCGAATTAAATTTTATGTCTATGTAGATGAAAAGGTATTAAAATTTTCCAGTTTTTTTTTATTTTAATACAATGAGAAAAATATTTTTAAGGTTTAATATACAGACTTATTTTTTATGATCTATAGATTAATCTTCTACCTTTTATGATCAATAGATTAACTTAAAGAGCACATTTACCCACTATTATTTTTAGGTCCTATAGCTGGCAAGAGCAAAAGACGAATTTCTTGCAAAGATCTTGGCCGTGGTGACTGTGAGGGCTGGCTTTGGAAAAAGAAAGATGCGAAGAGTTATTTTTCACAGAAATGGAAGAAATACTGGTTTGTCCTAAAGGATGCATCCCTCTATTGGTATATTAATGAGGAGGTAAGACAAGCACATTTTGTTTTCTTATTCATTTTGTTTTTAACCAAAAGAATCACTGTTTTAAGATTTATATTTTAAAATATAATCAACTTAAGGCTAATTCACGAGACTTCTAGTAATTTTTCAGTCTGCCCTCTTAAAATGGTTGCATTGTGGGATTCTGTGAAGGCAGTTGTCTCAATTACTCTAATGAAACATGTCTGAAACATAGGTAATATATAGTAAAATTCTGTATATCTAGTTAAAAATATGAAGCTAATTCAAGCAATAGCTTACTTAAAAGGATTATGTATAGAGAGAGAGATTTGATAAAGATTTTTAAATGTCTTGCTTTTGTTCAATGTTTTACATTTTTTTATGTTTGCTTTTTTGAAAGGAAGTCTTTTATAGTAAGTTAAGTTAATTAATTGGAGAAGGCAATGGCACCCCACTCCAATACTCTTGCCTGGAAAATCCCATGGACGGAGGAGCCTGGTAGGCTGCAGTCCATGGGGTCGCTAAGAGTCGGACACGACTGAGCGACTTCACTTTCACTTTTCACTTTCATGCATTGGAGAAGGAAATGGCAACCCACTCCAGTGTTCTTGCCTGGAGAATCCCATGGATGGAGAAGCAGCAAGTTAATTAATATCTGCATTTACTTCAGTTTTTCTTAAAGAATAAATGAACTAGTAGACTAGCTTTAAAAATCTGCAAGTATTCATTTCATTTGACCCAATAGGGGAAGGAAGGGGAGAGTATATAACAAATGCCAATTGTTCTTATGATTTCCTATTTCATTTGTGGTAATTAGATTTATATTCAGAGTAATTATATAACCTGTCAACTATCACAACAAATATACAGTATACCTTATTTTTTTTATATTCTCTTAACTCTACATTTGCTTCCATTGCTATAGCCATCTATCAATTCACTTTAAGTTTTTATTTATTTATTTATTTTTGGCCACACTGCGTGGTATGTGGGATTGAACCCGTGCTCCCTGCATTGGAAGGTGGCGTCTTAACCACTGGACTGGCAGTGAAGTCCTCAAGTTTGTTTTTGTTTTTTTTTTTTAATATAAATTTATTCATTTTTAAACAAAAATTTCTTGTGTTAACTTGTTTTATCATTAAAAAAAATATACATGGTTTTAAATAGTGTACTGGCTAAGTACTTTTTATATGTCAATGAAATAGTATAAAAACATAGCTTCTTTATGTTTCTCTTTATTTTAGATCACTTATAGATTGTCTACTGACCACTATTTTTTTTTAGTATAATGGGGAGATCATAACTACCCCAAAAGTTTTTTAAATTTTTCAAAATTTTAAATTTTAACATTAAAAACATCAAGGGTAACATAAGAGAAATCAAAGTTAAGAAAGAGATTTGAGACTATTGTATTTACCCCAAGATTGGAAGAAAATAAAAATGGACTTCCCTGGTGGCTCAGAGGGTAAAGCATCTTCCTGCAATGTGGGAGACCCGGGTTCGATCCCTGGGTTAGGAAGATCCCCTGGAGAAGGAAATGGCAACCCACTCCAGTATTCTTGCCTGGAGAATCCCATGGACAGAGCAGCCTGGTAGGCTTCAATCCACAGGGTCACAAAGAGTCAGACACGACTGAGTGACTTCACTTCACCTTTTCTTCATTAAAAAATATTGGAAGTTACAACACTACTTTTGTATATAATATACATTTTAGTCACTATCATTAGCATCAAATTTTACTAAGTTTTACATATAAACATACATACACACACTAAAAGAATTGAGAATCTCTATTCTTTTTCTTTGAGATAGCAGGTGGGAATGTGTAATGTCTCTTGAACTTGATATATAAGAAGCCATGAACTGGTTATAGCACACATCAATGTTTGGGAGTAAATGTCTGAGAATTGGCTTATGTACATGAAAGAAACAACAATGATTAAAGGGTTTAGCCAAAAATACTTGGTTGATTTAGTCATTAAGTCGTGTCCGACTCATGTGACCCCATAGATGGTAGCCTGCCAGGCTCCTCTGTCCATGGGATTCTCCGGGCAAGGATACTGGAGTGGGTTGCCATTCCCTTTCTCCAGGGGATCTTCCCAACCCACGAATCCAACATGGGTCTCCTGCATTGCAGGTAGATTCTTTAGATTCTTTACCAAATGAGCAATGAGGGAAGCTTAGACTAGTTGAAATAACTTATATCTAACATGAGATTTTAGATAATTCTCCTATCTTGTATTTCTATCCCACATTAGAGAGGGGGACTTTATGGATTTCATTCAATTTTCCAAGTGAAAAATAACATTTTATATATATATATATGTATAGCATGTAAACCAAATCAGATATTTGAAAATCAACTTACCCTATCCACTTGTAAAATGTTGAGTACACAAAATAATTATTTAATTTGTGTTTGATAAGAGATTCTTTTGGAGGTAGAAAAGGAACTAAATTAATAGATATCCCTATATTTTACATCTGGACATTTAAAATGGGAGGAAATTTAATTGTAAATGTGGACTAAAGTTATTTTATATGTTATAAAAGTCTGTATACATTCTGGGAAAAATACTTAGAAAACAGGTTTTACATTGAGAATTAAATTATTTTTTCTGTCTTTATTTTAATATAGAAAGAATTTTTAAACATTCTGTATATATATTTTAATATTTACTATTCTAAATGTTCAAAATATACATTCAGTTTAATGGACTATAACAGGTAAAAGTGAAATTCTAATCTCTCAAATGTCTAATTTAAGGGATTAAATGAACTGTTTTATTAGTATAGATGTTTAAGACATAGTTATATAGTAGCGTCAGCTTTAAACCTTTGTATATAATATCCTAAACAAGAGTGTTGCCTCTTCAGGATGAAAAAGCAGAAGGATTCATCAGCCTGCCTGAATTTAAAATTGATAGAGCCAGTGAATGCCGCAAGAAATAGTAAGTTGACTTTATTTGGGCCAAGGGAGAAAAAGGAAGGGTTTTTTGGGGATTTTGTTTTGATTTTTAATTTCTAGCTTTTAAATTATAGATTGCTTGGCTAATGCTTTCAAATTGAGGTAATAAGAAAGCAGTTTTGTGGGCAGAAAATTGAATTTTTAACTGATTTCTGTCATCATGGTAGAAGCATTATATATTCATACTCAGGTTAGATTTGAGGCAGTTTTATCCATAAAAATTATCTGGTTCTAACTTATTTCCCAATCTGAAATGAATGTACTCTGTTTCCTTTTGCAGTGCATTCAAAGCCTGTCATCCTAAAATCAAAAGCTTTTATTTTGCTGCTGAGCATCTTGATGATATGAACAGGTAAAATGTTACTTATATTTCAAAATAGTCTGTTAGGCTTAGAATTCTCAGTTTTCCCCATTAATGCTTAGAGAAAAATTTCACTGAAGTTTCTACATCAGATTTAAAATAAAACGGACCTAGCCATAACTCCATACCTAATTTTAAAGAATAGCATTTTAAAATGTCAAAATAAACTCAATGACTTTTTAAGTTTACCAAAAATGTTCCAAAATCCATATATAGGCCAAATATATATATATAAAGGCCAAAAAACACCCACTGCAGAAAAAAATAATTTTTAAGTCCATTTCAGGAATATGTCTCCAAATTTATTCCCAAGTGAGGAAAATAAAGATCCCCACAAAAAAAGCTGACTTTTCCAAGTGCAGAGTATTTATGACAGAATAGCCATCTCAATAATTCAAGCCTAAGCTTAGTTGGTATATCTTTCTGTCACCTTTCTTCTGTTGCTAGACAGGATTGTGCAACCAAGTGATTAGATGGCACATGGTTATGTGATGCCTCTGGGAAAATCTGTATATATATATGCTATGCTAAGTCACTTCAGTTGTGTCCGACTCTGTGCGACCCCATAGACGTCAGCCCACCAGGCTCCCCCGTCCCTGGGATTCTCCAGGCAAGAACACTGGAGTGGGTTGCCATTTCCTTCTCCAATGCATGAAAGTGAAAAGTGAAAGTGAAGTTGCTCAGTCTTGTCCGACTCTTAGCGACCCCATGGATTGCAGCCTAAAAGGCTCCTCCATCCATGGGATTTCCAAGCAAGAGTACTGGAGTAGGGTGCCATTGCCTTCTCCATATATATATATATATATATATATATACACACACATACACATACACACACATATATTTTTTTTTTATCATCTACAACATACAGCTTCTTGTTTCCATTTTGGCTCTTATTGATCCTTTCTTCCTTTTTCTTTCCTTTCCCCTTTCCTTTTTCTAGATTTGTAGAAATTGAGTTTAAGATTGAAAATATTTCCTTTTATAGATCTTCACCAGGCAGTGCATGTTACATATATAATGTGCCAACACATTATACAGAGGTACAGAATAGGGAGTTACAGAATAGCATAGGGAGATACAGAATAGCATAGTGGTTTAGAGTATGAACTTTGGAACCAAGCTGTCCAAATTCCAGCTATCCCACTTACTAGCTGTATGACCATGGATGCAGAACTTAACCTCTCTATGTCAGATATTAAGCTCTTGTAAAAGTGGTGATAATAACCATCTTCACCCATAGAACTTTTATGAGGAGCAAATAAGCACACATGAAAGGCTTAGAATAGTAAATTGTAAGTGCTATATAAGTGTTTCCTTTCAGTATATATTCTTTTTATTGGGTTAGCCAAAAAGTTCGTTGGGGTTTTCCATACAATGTGACCAAAAACCCCAATGAACTTTTTGGCCAACACAATATATACTTTGGGCTTTTACACCATATGCCTTTCTTTGTATATCTCTAAGGAATTTGTGTTCAGATATTTTTAAGCACAAAACTACATCTTCATAAATGTGCTTGAATGCACTCAATGAACACTTAATATGCTGTCATAAATAATCTTGTTCTTTGACACTTTGGAATATAGGCACGATTTTTCCAAAGCAAGGATATGAATATAAGGAAAGGGCAAAGAAAGGTATTGAAAAACTTGATAAACTCTTTTTATATTTAATAGGAAAATTGAGCCTTTCTTTTTTGAAGTTATTAACAATGTTGTGTTAGTATCTGGTGTACAGTGAAGTGATTCATTTTCACATATTGGGTTGGCCAAAAAGTTTGTTCAGGGTTTTCCATACCATCTTACAGAAAAATCCATGGTTTGCAGATATTTTCTCACATTCCTTACATTGTCTCTTTGTTTTGTTTATGATTTCCTTTGCTGTGCAAAAGCTTATAAGTTTTATTAGGTCCCATTTGTTTATTTTTGCTTTTATTTCTACTGCCTTGGGAGACTGACCTAAGAAAATACTGCTATAGTTTATGTCAGATAATGTTTTGCCTATGTTCTTTTCTGAGAGTTTTATGGTGTTATGTCTTATGTATGTCTTTAAGCCATTTTGAGTTTGAGTTTTTTTGTGTATGGTGAGAGGTTATGTTCTTACTTCATTGGTATATATGAGTCTGTCCAGCTTTCCTAACATCACTTGCTTGAAGAGACTACCTGTTCTCCATTGTGTATTCTTGCCTCCTTTGTTAAAGATTAATTAAGCATAGATGTATGAATTTATTTCTGGACTCTATTCTGTTCCATTGATCCATATGTCTGTTTTTGTGCTGATAGCATACTGTTTTGATGACTGTTGCTTTGTAGTATTGTCTGAAGTTAGTGTGTGTTGTGGGGGTGGGGTATGCCTACAGCTTTGTTCTTTTTCCTCAGGAATTCTTTGTCAATTCTGGGTATTGTATAGTTCCACATAAATTTTAGGGTTATTGGTTGTATTTCTGTGAACTGAGCCTTGCATTTGGTTTCCACAATCTTCTCTTGCTTTGTATGTTGCCATTCTTGAAATTTCACATGAGGCAATCAGAATTTGCTGAGTTTGTTCTCAAAATGAAAATTATGTAGTTGCTGGGGAGTGGTGCTACTCTATTTTGTGTTTTAACTATTTTATAATCTGCTCTTGTAGTTACTATTCATTTTTTCACAGTTGAGCTCAGTACCCTTGGGATAAACATGAAGGATTATAACATCATAACCAAACAGAAAATAAGTGGTATATATGAGCATGTCCTCTTCTACAAGATAAATCCACTAGAACACAGTTTAACTCCCATCTAAGAATTAACATAATTTAATCATTTGGGATACTTGCTAATCAGGGTCTTTTTAGGTTTAGAAAATAGCCTGCTCAAAAATGCATTTTTATTAGCTGTAACACCATTCTTGGTCTCCATTTTCTACCCTGTGTTAGGAATAACTTTAGAAGTATATGATGCCACTACTCTTCCCTGATACTCCTTTGGATGTATCTGGTTCAGGATATTAGAAAAAAACTAAGCCAAACCCATAAGTTTCACTTTGTTGCCTTTTCTAAGCAGCGAATCAAAGAAAAAATAAATAAATCTGATCAAGTATGTCATCATCTCCATATCATACATTTCAGAGTGCTGTTTTATATTAGCCTTTCCATAGTGTACTACAACCTTCTTGAATTGTCCTGAAAGTTTTTAAAAAATTTAAGTATAATAGACTATTACTGTTTTGCCTTGCTTTTTCTTTCTTTAATAACCATATTCCCAGTATCTATTTTCAACAAACAAGTTGTTTAAAAAATTACTTGTCAGTAGGACAGAGGGTGAATGGCAATGTTCACAGAGGATTGGTAATAGGGAAAGACACCCTTCAACAACTTTATTTAATATCCTAATTATTACATAACAGCAAGATGTCCTGGGTATTGGTTCATTCTATATGTAGTCCTTTGAAGGCATGTACCTAAGCCTTCAAGAAATGATAAATAATTATAATAATTATAAATAAATACCTTATCTGGTTATTTCATAATTTCTAAAGTATTATCATATGTATTTTTAAAATGTAGTGCTAGTTTCGGAGAAGGCAATGGCACCCCACTCCAGTACTCTTGCCTGGAAAATCCCATGGACGGAGGAGCCTGGTAGGCTGCAGTCCATGAGGTCGCTAAGAGTCGGACACGACTGAGCGACTTCACTTTCTCTTTTCACTTTAATGCATTGGAGAAAGAAATGGCAACCCACTCCAGTGTTCTTGCCGGGAGAATCCCAGGGACAGAGGAGCCTGGTAGGAGGCCATCTATGGGGTCGCACAGAGTCGGACATGACTGAAGCGACTTAGCAGCAGCAGCAGCAGTTTTGACAGGACCTAGTAATTGGAATGAAAAGGCAATCCTTAGATTTAATTTACTTCTATAAAATCTGCATGTATGTATACACATTCATACACTTATTCATACATATACCCAAATATACATATACCCAAATATAAATGTTAGAATATTAAAACCTCACCTTCTGTTTTTTGAGTAGCTTTAAGTTGGAATGTGAGGTAATTTGCAAAAAACACTTTTGAGCACCCTACCACCAACCCATCTGTTCCCTCCTCAGAAATGAGCATTGAAACATTAAAAAAATCTTTTTTGCCAGTCTGTGTGAAATCTGTGGGAAGAAAATAAAACATCATGTTTCTCAAGTATTCTGAGACTTATTTACTGAATTTACTTGGCCTGCGTATTCCTTTTCATGTCAGCACATATGTCATTGTAATTGTCAGGACTCACCAGTTTCTGTTTAGTAGTTATTATTTGTACATTTCTTCCATAATTCTTACTCTTATTTCCCTCTCAGTACGTTATTCTGTGTGTTCTTGGCAGCTTCACTGGAATGTTCACCGTAGGCCCAATCTTATTCCTGCATGTTGTCTGTCTCCCTCACTGAAAATATAGGCATCATGGAAACAGATACTTTATTTCATTTATCTCTCTATCCTTCATGCCTAGGACAGTACCTGGCACACCTAAATATTTCTTACCTCAATTAATGCATCAGTTCAGTTCAGTTCAGTCATATCTGCTATTCATAATAGCATATAAACACCAAATCGTAACTGCAACAAGTGTTTAGTTAAGCATTTTCTAACCAGGGCCTAAGGAGACTTATCCAAGACAGCAACAACAGCTGTGTAGCATTCAGCCTTTTGTATTTGTATACCCTGGCCCAAGTTTATACACATACTTTCTAAAGAGTTTTTATTGTGGGCAGAATTTGTCTTCCTAAAAGTAGTTTAATGTTTTCATTGTCTTGTGAAATTTAAGAATCCTGGAGCTCATCAAAGGCAGAAATTATGTCTTATTCATTTTTGGACCCCTAAAGCATAGCTCATTGTTCATCATATAACAGACATTTAATAAGTGTTGTTGAGCTGAAAAATTAAGAAGCCTCTTTTTAGTTTCTTTATTCATCTTATACAAGTCCTCATTGCTCTTTAGCTAATAACAAAATTAAATTTCAATGATATATTAAGAAGTAGTAAATAGGAGGTACTGAATTAAAATTCAGCAATAAATGTTCCTCTGGTGGAACATCAACATCATTTCTACCCAAAAAGCACCAACGCAGTCTTTCCTAAGGGTGCTAAGACTTGCCTTGTAATACAAATTCAACTCCTTTCTTACTACAAGTCACCTATAGACTAGATTTTCATGTTGACCTTTTACTAATGATTAGTCATTTTTAAAAGGTTATTTGTTATGAGGTTAGCTTCTTACAGTTTATAATTTTCTGCATTATGTGTGTATATACCATCGTACTGAATTCATTTGATTACTTTTTGTTTTCATTTCTGCTCCCTTTTTTACTTCCCAGACATACTTGAGGTAATCATTGCACTGTAGGTTTTGTCAAAGTTGAGCTTTAAGTGACTTGTTCCTAAAATTAAGCCTTAAATTTCCATGGGTGTGATTTTGTCCATTAGAGAAACAACTTTCCTCCCTCTCTCTTCAAGATATTCTCAGTATCTGATGCACAGTCAACAGCACTTGGCACAATGATGAAGTATATGAGTCACTTCAGAGATATTCATCTTCCAGTTGACAGGGGAAATAATCTCTTAGGAGAAGAAGTTCTCAAAAACAATTTTTTTTAAATATGTTAAGATCAGATTATTCCACAATTTAATATTAACTCTATTAGCTGGTTTAGAAGGCTGATTCTCCCTTACTTTCTTATTTGGGAAAATATATGAATCATAGTTCAGGATTAACCAGTGAAAAATTGTCAAGTTAGTTTAAAGACTTTGTGATTCGATAAACTGATGCAGTGTAAACAGTTACCAGAGTAATGGAACAAAAGATGGAGATTGAAGCAGTGCTTTGCTTCAGGTAGTCCCCTATGTTAGCAATAGCAATTCTCCTGAAAGAGGAGAGAACTAAGATTTAATTTTAAATTACTATTGTTTGTGGAAATAAATTTTCAGGATCCAAAATGTAGGTTAAAATTGTATATGTAATTTTTGTTTTGGAAAAACCAAATACCCTTGTATTTAGAGACAGATTTCCATAGTACTACTCAGATGTGTTTCCCCTTGGATCATTAAATATAAAAGAGATTCATCAAAACTAATTATAGGACTTTGGTCATCTCAGACCCCTTTATATTGCAGATATATACAGGCTTGTCCAAGACTTTTCTTGTGAAATAGCATCTTTACTGTGGGAACAGTTTGTACTACAGCAAATTATAACTTATTGACAACTCCATGTGTTAAGAGTAACAAAAAACAACACATCTTTTATCTGAGGTTATTCCATATACTCATATGCATTTGAAAATAAATATTTCCAAAAAGGTAAATTATAAGAAATTCAGTTGCAATGTTACTGGTATTTGTTATTTCAGGTGGCTTAACAGAATTAACATGCTGACTGCAGGATATGCAGAAAGAGAGAGGATTAAGCAAGAACAAGGTAAAGGAATACTTTTTTTTTTTAACTATTGTTATGTTTTTTTCCCTTGCTGTTTTCCTCTACAGTGTTTCATTGCTATCACTTGAAAGAAAATGCAAATGTCAATCTGTGGTGGTGTTTTTTCTCTCTCTTTTGTGCACTTCAAAGGAATCCAAACCATAGCATCTTATGCGTAGGATTTAGTAAATCAAACAGGAAATAAACTCAGATTTTTAGAGCGGCTAATATGGAGTTTGTTCCTGTTTGTTGCCATCTCCTTTAGACTATTTCTTAAAAATTAAAAAGCCTAGAATTGGTCCTATATTGACCCAATTCTAGGTCCTTAGTGGTTTTTTCTACTTAGTGGTTTCACAGACATTTAAGTGCTTTTTCATGCAGAGAGCTCGGATGAATGATTCATTCTTTCATCAAATATCTCATTTGGTTGTGTTCTTCAGTTCTGTTAGTGTGTTAGCTCTGTGATCATATGGAACTTGCCTTAGTATTTCATATTTATGAAACACAATATCCTGATGCAGAATTGAAATCTCAACAAAAGTTGTGGTTACCATTCCAAAAGTGGCTTTACTTTTCCCAAAGAATGTTTGCTGTACATCCCTTGGAAGCATAACTTGTTTTTTGAAAACTTTTGAGACATCCTAAAGCTAAAGGAATTCTATAGAATGATACACAAACATACTTCTAGTTGTGTCTCCAGTATGTATAGTCTGTGTGTTGATGTGAAGATTCGGAAAACTTTGTTTCCTCACAGAGAAAACTTTTTAAAGCATCTAAAAACTAAAGGTTAGAGATATCTGAAAAAGATAACCAGATCCCAAAACCAATCTGTCAGCAAAGTTTTAGGTCAGGGGTCAGGAAACTTTCTGAGTAAAGAGCCAAACAGTAAATATCTTAGGCTTTGAAGGCCTTAAGGTTTCTTTGAAGCTATTCAACTCTGCTACAGACACATGAAAAGAAGTGACTGTACTTCCATAAAGCTTTATTTATGGACAATGAGATTGAATTTCATAACATTTTCACATTTTGAAACTTCTTTTGATTTTTTTTAATCCACTTAAAATGTAAAAGCCATTCTTGATCCACAGGCTGTATAAAAACAGGCCAAGTGCCTCATTTGGCCTGCAGACTGTAGCTTACCAACCCCTGGTTTAGAGCCATAGGATAAGAGAATGGAGGTGCCTAGAGCAGTGAAGAGTGGGGAGATAGGGCAGGAACATGTCCAAGAAATAACATAACATGATTTTTGCCGATGGGAATTTATCATCTTGTTGAGAATTTCAAAAATATACACTTGAAATTACCTAAGAAAAATTAAAGAGCGACATAAAGTAAATGAGTACTAATTTTTGCACAACATGCAACTGATTTTAAAAATTGCTAAGTGGATACAAAATTTTAAGAAAAAAATCCTGAAGAGGGGGCAGGATTAACGAGGATATACTTGGAGAAAGTAATCAGTGAGCCTGATGTAAAATATTAGCACTGAAGAGAAAGAGAAGACTTTATTAAATATTGAGGTGTTTCTGGCATCACCGACTCAATGGACATGAGTTTGAGCAAACTCTGGGAGACAGTGAAGGACAGGGAACCTGACATGCTGCAGTCCATGGGGTCGCAAAGAGTCGGACATGACTGAGCGACTGAACAACAACAAAGTGTTTCTGAGTGAGGCCTTCATCTAGCACTCTAATTGTATTATGGTGAAATTTTTGGAGAAGGCAATGGCACCCCACTCCAGTACTCTTGCCTGGAAAATCTCATGGATGGAGGAGCCTGGTAGGCTGGAGTCCATGGAGTCACTAAGAGTCGGACACGACTGAGTGACTTCACTTTCACATTTCACTTTCACGCATTGGAAAAGGAAATGGCAACCCACTCCAGTGTTCTTGCCTGGAGAATCCCAGGGACAGGGGAGCCTGGTGGGCTGCCGTCTACGGGATCACACAGAGTCAGACACGACTGAAGCGACTTAGCAGCAGCAGGCACTCATCCTGCCTGAAATTACATTGAATTGTAGCAGAAAAGATACTCTTAGTAAAATAGAGAAAGTGAGACATGGAAAAGTACAAACCAAATTCCATGGGAATGAGTCTGGAGAGATTTCTTCCAGGAAGGAAATGGGAAAGACATTATGTGGACATAATCTGAACTGGTTCTCACAGGATGAGAAGTAATAAAATAAAACATTTCTGAGAGTAGAAGCAGCATGGGTACATCCACAAATAACATGGAAGCCATCTCCATCAAATCACTGTGCACAGGCAAACCCAGCAAGGACTATGAAGTGTCAGGCCAGTAATTAAGTCACATTTCTTCATTGTTAAAGGTTTATTCCCTGCTTAATTCTTCTACTTAATGTATGGGCCTACAGTTATAGTAAGAGAACTAAATACACACACACACACACACACACACACACACCAGCCCCTTTTCAAATTACTTTTAAAAGGCATGAAAGCTGTTCTTTAAAAGTGCTTGTAGATTTGTTTCTCTGTTTTTTAAGATGCAAGAATTAGAAGTGTGGGCAATGTGCTGATAGGGAAATGAATCTTTAAAAAGTCAATTTGCATGAATAAGGAAACTTGGATTTTCAGGCTTAACTTCTGTATTTTGTCACTCGACATTGCTTTGAAGCTGAGCATGACCTTGATTTTAGTGGATTTCCTTTGTACTTGGTATTATATAACCAAAATTCATTATGGATGAAAGAACTGGTAAGTCACATTGCACATGCAGGTTCCAAAAAATACTTATTCCATGGATTCATGCTGCCATAGTCTGTCATGTGAGCATTTATTTTAGTGCCTACTAGAAAATGGTAGATAATCATAAGTAGAAGCTTAAAGTTATAGTTCAATTCTCTACAACCAGAATCTCTGAGATAATTTAGATTTCCCCTTAAAGTATACATTCATCAGACACTCTGACATGGATCAGAAGCATATTAGACTTCCTACCTTATATGGGGTTAGGTCTCACGATATCCTATATAGTCAATTGCTGGATGCACGTGTCTACACCACAGTTCTATAGAATTGTTTGACATCTGAGTACCATTCTCAGCACTGAAGTTAAACCTGAAACAAAATAAAGCTCTTTGAGAATTGGGAATATTTCAGAAAGATGCAAAGGAATAACTGCCAAACACTGTTTCTATTTAAATACTGAGTATAGCTTAGAAGTGACTCTTTCATTGACTTAAAAGTTTAGTGACTTGCTGTCTTTAACTACAGCAGTATAAAGGATATGAGGATCTTTTTCATTATGCATTATTTTACGTAGAGAAAACAGGGTTACATTGAATTTTGCCAAGATCATAATTTGGCTAATGTCTGCGAATCCTTTTTTGTATTTTTCCAGCTTCAGATCAGACATTCATGACACATTATTTTCAATCACACGTAAGGTCTTTGTAAAGCTTTAATTACATAAAAATGAATAAAGTTCATTGTGTTTCTTTGATAGTTCTAGATGAAAAAGTCAATTTTTTTCAGATTATTCTTTGTATCAACATGAGAAGTGGAAATTTTCCTCTTCTATTGATGGCACTGTTTATTCATGATTAGTTACTTGTTAAATTGAATATCACTGCGAGAGACATTAAAAAGTATCCATTCATTCCGTGCTAAATAAGAGAGCTAAGAAAAATAAATTAATTTGCTCTTAGAATGAAAATCAGACTGGTTTCAGCCTCTGGGCAGCAGTGTGCTGGTAATTTTCCACACAAACCCAAAAAGGCCTGAATTTTCTGTAGGCTCTTCCCTGGCATTACTCTCTCAGGGACACGTGGCTTAGTGTATGAAATGAAGTTAATTTACAAAGTGGTATTTCAACCTCTTCTTAGACAACCCACGAAAAATTTGGTTTGATGGTGCTTCTTTTTTAGCAAACCAAGAATTACATCAAATTTCAAACTAGAATTTTTCCTCATTTATCAAGGAAGGAGGGATTAGGGCGGGAAGTAGAGAGAATCTCCTGAATCTGTCACTTGTAGTATTAGTCATAGAGATCTTAAGAAAATAGTTATCCTCTCCTTCTCAATGTGCTGATTGGACCATTTCAAGTGCTAACTCCTTGAGACCCAAAGTCTCAGTGCAAAGGTGAAGGGAAAACTCAGCACAGGTGTCATAGTTTCTAGAAATAGTAGGAAGGGTAAGAGCAGAGTGATCTTGGCAGGCCTACTGCTTGGGAGAAGGAGGAGGGGTGCTTAGTACCTCTCCCTCCAGCAATAATTTCCCAGTAGTATTCAAGCTCCCACACAACTACCCAACTGAGGCCCCAGAGCTCCAGAATTCACTTTTCATTGCTGGAACTTGCTACAAGAAAAAATAGATGGCTAAGAAGATGGGAACACCAGGCATTTATTTCCTGTGTGATCTGGGACAGACTGTCCTAGTGTGCTACCTGCCAATCCACCAGTATTAGGAATCCTAATATTTTTTAGTGCTTTCAAGGTGTAAGGCACTTAAATATGTGCTACCATAGTACCCCACTCATACAACTCTGAAAGGTGGTGTTTATTAGCCCCGTTTTACAGATAACAAAACAGACTCAGAGAGATTAAGTCACCTTCACAAGAGCACGGAAATGGCAGTTGGTACAGCCAAACATTGAAGCTGCATCTGCACGAATATATAGTCCATGCTTTTCTGACTAGCATTTACTGGGTCCGTTTCTAGATAGCTACATCAATTCATATTTGGGAGGAAACTTAGTACGCTTCCCATCACCAGTGTGACCCAGTGTAAAAACCAGATATCAAATTTAGGTTAACTATAGTCTTTGCTTTTCTTTTACTCAAAGGGGATAATTAAAGCAGGAATAGGATTTTCAGAGACTTTCTCTCCATTGCTAAAGAATTTTGACCAAATTCTTTAGCAGGGAGGACAGAGGCTTGAAAAATCATGAATATATGTCACATTAAACTCTCTCTTTAATGTCACATTAAACTAAGTCATACGAAAGTGTCCCAGTAATTTAACCCTTCAAGGTTTAGAACAAGGCAATTTCTTAGTTCAAACCCCAGTTTTACTACTTTCTATTTGGCATATAATAAGTACTCAGTAAATGTTAATTGTACTTATTAATCAGCACCACAAGGAAAATGTATAAAAATATTACAATATGGGAATTCCTAGATGGAAAAAGGTACCTATAAAAATATGTGCCATGATTTTTCACCTACATCTAAGTATTAGTTAAGCCTTCTAGTGGTTCTTTTGTGGTGGAGCTTTTCATAAGAATAAGGAACCTTTTGTTTGGCTACCTTTTCTTTTATCATTTGAAATTCATATGGGTGATACTTCTAGATTTTTCCTTGTAAACACAAAAAATTAACCCAGCAGTTATAGGGTGGTTGAAATATTGGTAGAACAGATCTGATGATTGACCTTTGTGCTGTATTTTATTCAACCAGTGTACCTCAGTTTTTCCTCTTCCCTCTTGCCTGAGGTCTACCAAGTCATTTTGTCTAGCGGCTTACATTTTCTACCCTTTTAAGTAATTCTAGAAGTTTGGAGCTTACAGCCCACATCAGCAGATTTGCCCTTTTGCGTTTGGCAAGAATCAAGGTTTGCCATGTGTTTCCAAGTAGAGGTGGGAGTATGGTGTTATAGAGACTCGTGTCAGCATGACTCTGGAAACAGCGATTGTTAGATAACCAGTGAACTGAAGCCAGAGAAGAGAATTGAGAACATTATTTTGGGAGCTGTTTATATCTGTAGAGATCTCCAGCAATGTATGCATTTCTTCTTTGAGTGTTCATCTTTAAGATAAAATGATACCCCTTTAAGAAACATCATGTAACAGCATTCATTCTTTGAAGTTTCAAGTAGTTTGGTCTGGAATTATACCCTAAAGCTGATTTGACTTATGCATTATCTTTTTCGTAACTCCTTAAAACTGCAGCTATGTGTAATTGCTTGCTTTAAAAGGAGGTGGGAATTGGGTGATTGTACTCTTTCTTTCTCCTCAAATCCCAGCTGAAAATAAAAGTTGTTGGACCTAGAGTAGCCAGTGCTGGGGATCAGTGTCTAGAAATGGAATTTAAACTTCCTTTTGTTAGCTGGTAGTGTGTGTTACTGAAAATATGGCTAGACACTTTTAATGGAATATTGATGTATCCATATGTGTGAACTTTCAGATTACTGGAGTGAGAGTGACAAGGAAGAAGCAGATACTCCATCAACACCTAAACAGGACAGCCCTCCTCCCCCCTACGATACATACCCACGGCCTCCCTCTGTAAGTTGCCAATAGTAATGTACTCAATATAGTATTGGATTCTTGGATCTGAAACATCCTTTTTTTATGTTAAAAAACATTGTGTGGTGAATTACTTGTCAGACCTTGGGTTTTTCAGGGGGAAAGAAAACAGGGAGCCTAAAAGAAATAAGGGAGAAACTTTAAGTATACAAAGAATATTTAATCAGGAGAAACAGTCACCACAGATTCCACACTTAGAAATATCTTACCAGTTTTATTAAGAAAACATACCATTTGTATCAGAGTAGCCTTCATGAACTATCAACAAAAAAAAAGTTTGGAAAAAGATATGTAAATTGACCTTATCTATTCTACGCTAACAAAGTTCATTCCTATGTTCTTTAGAAACAGTAGTAAAAATTGATATTATATCTGTATTGAACATGTTTTGGTAGGTAGCTTTTCAGATAGCTATGGGATCTGGTTTAATGTATATGTGTTTATGTGGTACCCTTCTTAAAACTTCTTAAACTTGTTTAAATCATTCTGTGTATAGACTGTACCTTGATTTTTTTAACTGTCCCTATTTGTTTTATGCTCATCAGAATTATTGAAAGAGTCTCAATACTGTCCCATTTTAAAGACTGTACATTGCATGGTCATGGTACGTAAGAGTCCATTCTGCCTATCTTGGGACTGAATCTTCCACATAGGTAATGGAAACTGGATTTAGGTAACAATAGCAACCAACCTGATTCCACTTCTGTGTTACTCCAGGGGATTTTTAACAAGAAAGGTGCTATGCAAGATGTTGATATAATTCGAGGCCACTTCTCAACCTTGGCTATGCATAAGGATCAGCTCTGGAATGTTTTAGAAATGCAGATACTCAGGCCTAATCCAGAGATACTAAATCGGCATATTTGGGACTGCAAACAGCTCACTGAACTGGACTGTGAACTTTTTGAGAACAGGGACTCCATTCAATTCATCTGTTCATCCCTGTGGCCTAGCACAGCACTGATACTTATTTATTCAGTGCTCAGTGAATATTTCTGAAATAAATAAATGGAATAAATGGATAAATATTTTGGCTAATGACTGAAAGGGAAGTCACATTTTTAATTGAAATGTTTGATGATAGTGTCTCTTACCTAAGGGAAAAAGAAGAAAAGTAGAAAAAAATGCAGAGTTGTATACACATGTCCATATACACACTTCCTTAATAAATGCTGCAGTGCAACAGAATGCCAGGATGAACTAAACAAATGAAATAATGAAGTCAGTAACAAGATATAGTTTGTATCATATTTTCCCTCTTTCCCTAAAAAGTCAGGATCTGAATATTCTTTTAAAATATTTGTAGGGACTCCCTGGGGGTCCAATGGTTAAACCTCCACGCTTCCAATGTAGGAGGCATGGGTTCCATCCCTGCTTGGGGAACTAAGATCCTACATGCTGCATGGCACAGCCAAAAGATACAAATAAATAAACCTTTAAAAATAAAATATTTGTAAACATGAAAGAAAGGGAAACTGCTTGACCAAACTGCTCTTTAATGATAGCAACTTGTGAATTTCAAGAAGGAAACTACCCACATTGTTATTAACACGTGGGTGGATAAACTGCCCACAGAAGATGCCACTGAACTCCTTTACCCAAAGGGGTAGATGTACTTTCACCTTAGGCTTTTCCTGGCCACAACTTCAGCCTCAGTCGTAATGACCACATTGAACACACCTGGCTCCTCCCAGTAGGGGTGCCTCCAAGTCTTTAACAACATTCACTTGATGCCAGTCCTTCTTGGTTGTGCTTTGTGCGGTAACACATGTTACCAAACTTTAAATTCCACTGATAAAAACATTCCATTTCTCTTTTATGTTTATGTATTCTGAAGGCTGTGCTCAAGGCAAATGCTAATCCCCATCAGGGTATAATCTTATCCTTCCTACATTTTAACTCTAGAGTGTGCCACAGAACTGACAAGACCATAAGAAAACTTTTCCTTGGCTCCATAGGAGCAGACAGTCCACCTTTGAAGAAGAGGAAGGGTTGTGTCTCATTAGAGAGAATCACCTTGTTTTTACATCCAAAAGCCATTCTTGCTCTCATCCCCAGACTCTGTAAAATCTGGAAATATGAATTTGACAACAGTTCTTCAGGATTTTTAACACGTAGAGATTTTAAAACTTGGGGTTTGTTTTTTAGTTGCTGAATATTTCTTATATAGGCACTCACATTCCCTTATACTTTGATTGTGGTGAAACTTTGCACGAATATGTCACATTTTACATGAGAGCCCAGCATAGCTGTATTTCAATACATCCATGTCTCAGTCTCTGAAAATTTAAGCTGGGGCCTACCTTTGAGATACGTGAAAAGGTGAGTAGTCATTCACTCAAAGAATAAATATTACCTGCTGGGAATCAAAGGTGTCCCTTGGTGATAGGAGTGGTCTGTTACTTCTGGGAGACTGATCAGAGTCTCCTTTCCACAGATGAGCTGTGCCAGTCCTTATGTGGAAGCGAAACACAGCCGCCTGTCCTCCACAGAGACCTCCCAGTCGCAATCCTCCCATGAGGAATTTCGCCAGGAAGTGACTGGGAGCAGTGTGGTGTCCCCCATTCGCAAGACAGCCAGTCAGCGGCGCTCCTGGCAGGATTTAATCGAGACGCCCCTGACAAGCTCGGGATTACACTATCTTCAGACTCTGCCCCTGGAGGATTCTGTCTTCTCTGACTCGGCGGCCATCTCCCCCGAGCACAGGCGGCAGTCTACCCTGCCAACGCAGAAGTGCCACCTTCAGGATCACTATGGGCCGTACCCCTTAGCTGAGAGCGAGCGGATGCAAGTGTTAAATGGAAACGGGGGCAAGCCTCGAAGTTTCACTCTGCCACGAGATAGCGGGTTCAACCACTGCTGTCTGAATGCGCCAGTTAGTGCCTGTGACCCGCAGGATGACGTGCAGCCCACAGAGGTGGAGGAAGAGGAGGAGGAGGAGGAGGAGGAGGAGGAAGGGGAGGCAGCAGGGGAAAACATAGGAGACAAAAGTAAGTATGTCGATGGAGATTCTTAGCCTGTACACACAGATTCCTAACCTTTCAAACTTCTTATTTTAAGAAAACAGAATTTTGTTTCCCCTTTTTCTTAAAATAATGGTCTTGCTGCATAGGAAGTTAGGTATCCCTTGGTGTCCTACTTTCATAACTTGGGGGGGAAAAAGGATGAGTAGTGAAGCCTATATCTCAGGACACTCACAGCTAGAAGAAATAATTTATTTTCTCCAGTTACTCACTTGCCTTTTCAGGTCGATGGCATTCGTTTTTCTTCCTCCTCTTATCTACTTACTTTCTTCTCACTCACACGCATCATCCCTTTGGTCCACAGTTGTTGACCTCTGAGTTTGGGTTAAGAAGCTATAAATGCTTCAAGCAGGTGTTAGCAGGACCTTGGTTGAATAAGTAAGTAAATACACAAAAAATACACACACTCATACATATACATACATACATACATATGTAACTTCCCTTTTCACTATTAGAAGATTGAAAGGAAAAATCCAAAAGAGTTGTTTGAAGCAGAAATTTTATATAGCATTTCTATCAACTCCAAATAGCAGAATCTGTTTCTAGAAACCAGTTTGCCAAAAGCATCCATGTACTTGCCTGGTATGTATGTTGATTGCAAAGCTCAATTTATGTGAATCAACTCCTGAGAGAGAGAAGTCATTTAAGCAACCCTCTGTCTTATTGGCATTAAAAATTCCACAACCAGATTCAGTCCCTGGTCTGGGAAATGAGATCCTACAAGTCGCTTTATGTGCCCCCCCCCCCCAAAAAAAAGTAGGTAAAACAATATGTTTACTACTTACCAAGACTTGAATGTAAAATACCAAAGAAATAATATAAAATCTCTTTATTCAAAATGAAATATTAAATAAATAAATGAAATAAGGGCCAGTTAGTACAGATGACCCAAGCCAGTGTTGATGAAACCACAGTTACTGGTCTGGTCCCATGAGGGCATTAGACTTCTCTTTTTAAAGGATACCAACAGACTGTGTCCTTCAGCTCATTTCACAAAGTATATGAGACTTTGATTAAAGGATATATTAGTGTAAGATCATCACAACTGGAAAAACAAGTCAAAGCTCACAGGTTACCAACAAGTTAGGAACCTCATATCGATTTCAGGTTTGGCTTATTTAAAATGAGGGTTACTTTGGAGATTATTGACAAGAAAATTTAGTGGACCTCTTCTACTATCAAAATATGAATTGCTTACAATAAAATTCACATGTTGAAGCAGTTTCCATATAAAGTATGTTGTAGTCATAATCTCCATGAGGACCATTATAAAAGGTGTACTGTTGGTTCAGGAAAGTTGATTACCTGCCAAGCTCTCATAACATTCACATCTATTAGAAATTATAAAAGAATCTTGTAGAAGAAAGATCTAGGAACCATATTAGGCCTCTGTAGGAGTTCTGGGAAGCACGATCATACATTTTTAATGTTAGGATGATTAATGAGTTGTTTTCTAAAACTTAACTAAAGATAAGTTAGAAACCTCATTTTGACTGTTGTCCGGGTACTGCATAACTGCTGCAACTAAGTATGGGAGGTTTATTCAGTATTTTACAAATGCATTAGGGAAAATACTTCATCTCTGCCATTTTCAAATGAATTGTGTTGAAATTAGGCACAGCCCTCTGAAATAGAGAATCCTGTTCACAACACATTCCTTCATTGCCATACGTAGAAGTCTTTGAAGCTGTCTTTTTCTGTTAAGCTAGATACTTAGCACTTCCTCCTGGTCATTGTGTAGGGAGGACTAGAATGGAGAATATGTCCTAGGACCTGAAAGGCAAAGCTAGGCCTTTGCTTGCCCTTCCTTCAGGCTCCACTAGGCTACAGAGCATCTCTAGTTAGATGGCATTGGATTATTTTCTCTTCTATTGTCAGTTTTTTGCTGTTTTGTTGATCGAATGTATTTTTAGCTTACAGATGCACTCCAAGTGGATGGGTTTTTCCTTCAGGTTCCCAAGTGGGTCAAGTAGGCAGTTACTCAGTACTTTCCATCTTTTTCAGCAGGCTTTCTCTTTGTGGAATGATTGCAATAAGGGAGAACAGCCCTAGGAAATGTGTAGGTAAACTTGGTATTGCGTATTTTGCCTTTACACTTTGATATGGTGGTGCAGCTTGGGCTATTGCAGTCGAGTCTGTTTCACCAAAGGTGGCCGTGCACTGTCTTACACAGCCCCATCTATTTCTGGGTATTTTTCTATAAATCTTGCCACTTGATGTCTCAGTGTCCTTTAAACCATTCTCATCAGGGCAGTACGTTTCATGCTTGCCTAGAAGATTAATGATGGTTTTTCTGCATTATTGTTTCTAATATTGAGAAGCATACAATTTGATTAACACTTCATTTGGGAAACATCAGCTATAAAAAATCAGTGTTTTCAACAGAATCTTTAATGTCTAGTTAAGGCAAGTGTCTTATTCATGACTGCTCTGAGTTGGCCATTAGGAGTAAGTATTTTAGGCTGCTTATTCAAATCAGGCTGCTTGGTGTTATGTCAGCAGAGTCAAAATTATACACAGGAAAGAAGCTGTGGCCATCCCATCAGCCTCAGACTTATAGCCCTCCACACGGAGTGCTCACTATGCTACCACTCAGGTCAGCAGGCTACCATGCTTGTTAGAATCAAAGACTAGCAGCAGTGTATTACTAACTGTCCTGCTGAAGGCCAGCATGCGTTGTGACCTACTAAAGTGAATTTGCACTAACCAAGTACAGACCTGCAGAGGAAATAAGTTTCATGTCTCTAGCTCCAAACTTTTTTCTCAGTTTGCCAAGAAAGTAAAGATAGGAAATATCAGGCAAGTGAACAGAAGGAGCCATGGGAGAAAATGTTAAAATACAGCCTATCTTCAGTTTTAAGGATTAGGAACTATGTCACCACAACCTAGATGGGTGGGATGAGGTGGGAAGTGGGAGGGAGGTGACATACGTATACCTATAGCTGATTCGTGTTGATGTATGGCAGAAACCAACACATTGTAATGGAACTATCCTTCAATTAAAAGTAAATAAACTTTTACAAAAGAATTATGTCATCAACCAAACCCATTTCATGATCTGTATCATGTAGTGCTTATGAGTTTACAGAGCAATTTAAGAAGCAAGATATACCTACATCTGTTACCTGAATGTTTTTTTCATTTTCTTTGTACATGTAGAATTTGGCCCTGCTTGGGAGGTGTAAATTTAGTCTTCTTTGGAGCATACTTCTTAGAGCATACTTCAATCAATGTTCTCATAGTTGAACTACCTTTTGTCTTATTTTGAAATTCACTTCTTTAACTGAGTCATATTGTGATTTTTCTCAGGCTGAACTCATTTTAATCTAAATGGATAGTACTAAAAGTACACAGATGAGACCTGTCTTGTTTTCCTTTGACTGAAAAGTCAGCTTGCATATTAATTATCCTGACCTACTTCACTGGCATTTGGGAGAAGACAACTAATTTCCTATTATCCCAATTAGCACTTTGGAATCTTACTGAAGTGTAAGCCTTATAATACCTCAGTGAAATTAAATTATAAATTATGTCAGCCTATGCAGCTTTCAAGGAGTATTAATCATAAAGTTATGGGACAAAATATAAAGATATAATATTCTTTATTCAGAAATCATCTGCTGTAACACTAAAATACAGTTTTGGTTAATACAGCTTGAAGTCTGCTTCTAATAGCTGTCTTTCCCTTGCCATACTATGCGGTTTAGGTGAGATTTTTGAAAGCTTTATCCCTTAATCCTGCTGATTTCCCTCTTGGCAATTAAAAGAGCACTCTTTATCAGCCATACATTTTTGGTGCCTCCGGGTACTCAATGAAGTTATAATGTGCTCTTTTTCATTGTCCTAATCTATCAGCATTCAATTTACACATTTATTAGTTTGGTCTTAGGAATCTAAAGCAAATCCTGGGGTTTTTTGTTAGCAGGGATGAGAGTTGGTGATGGATAAAATGTTACCTACTAGCTACAATACCTATCAGGTTATCTGGCTAGGATATTTATTGATGCTTTCAAAATGAGATCTGCCAAGAAGTATGCTTTAAAGTTGTTGTTGTTATTGTTGTTTCTAACAGCCATTGCACACCATTGCTAATTTAAGAGCTATACAAAATGTGCAGCTCAGTGCCTTAATATCCTAAATAATCTAGGCAGAGAGGCTAGATAATGACTACTAATATCATGCAGAAGAAGATAGATTAATCCTCTTCAATCATTTTGAGAGTCCTGAAGTAATTTCCTGAAGAGTTTCTAAATGCTATGAATTTTATTTTTAAGAACATTCAGGTAAGAAGTATATGGGCAAGGGGAAGATATTCTCAGAATATGAAATTGTGTTAAAGGAAAAAAAGGAGCAAGTTGAAAATAAAAATATTGCAGTACTTTTTACTATTTTATTTATTGTCAAGATAAATTATGCTCAAGCACAAAGAGTTTGGAAGAGCATAATCATCAATAATATCTTAAATTACAGTTCAGGTCTAAAGGGAATAGATGGAAAAGATATACAAGCAATGTGAATAAAAAGACAGGTACCAAAAAGAGAAAGAATAGTAGAGAACCTTAAAAATGTCACTTTTGTGAAGTTCAAGGGCACCATTCTTGGCTGCTTATGTAAGACATAGATATTGAAAAATCTGGTGGTCCAGTGGTTAAGAATCTGCCTTCCAACACAGGGGATGTGGGTTCCATCCCTGATCAGGGAACTAAGATCCCATGTGTTCCAATGAAGATCTGACACAGCCATAAATAAATAAATATTAACAATTAAAAAAAAAAAACTCTAGAAAGCAAAAACAAATACTCTCTTAATACTGTACTACCTGATTTTGAAGAAAGACTGTTAGGGAGACATAAACACTAAAGATTGGATATAAAATAGAATGTAGCTATGATTCTGGTATTAGTTATAGGTTGGATTTTTAATCACACCTCCTCCTTTTTTTGTTTGGATAATGGGGAAAAGCTAATTATCTTAACTTACTGAAAGTTCAGAGATGGAGTTGTTCTGGAATAAATGTCATGGCTCTGTAATGTCAGGACTCAGCTAACTTTTCTGTAATGCCAACAGCTCTGAGCATCACTTTTCATAAGATAGCATCCAAAACCCAAAGACCAGACCCTATTCTTGGTATTTTTTGTAAAATCAAAACTTCCTAGATCCTTCCAGCAGACTTAGCCCTAGATTTCACAGGCCAGGGCTGCATCACATGCCCCTGCCTAAATATCAAAGGAAATGAAATGATTATGAGTTTAGACTAACCTTGATTTGTAAGATCATAAAGAACAGGAGTGTAGCAAACTGTCTACCATTACTATCTATTGATACATGAGCCTCGGTACTATTATGTGTATCATCAAATATATTTGTTCCAGTAGTGTTTCACCCTTTCAGTGTATATATACAAACACACCCCAGATCACATCACATCATTTGAAACTCTTGACCCTAATAAAATGTTAAATATCAGAAAGAGGATGTATATTACATAAACCTTGAAAATGTAACAAGTTAGATATGTAGTTGACCTTTGAAATAAATAAGCATGTTTTCCTATGAACACTGAGTGACCAACGGCTAGAATACAGTTTCTGGAGACATTCCTCAGTTCATATCTTTGCTTTGTCACTTTACCACTTCCAAGTGGTATGACTGATCAAGTTACTTAACACCTCTAGACCTCAATTGTTAGATGATGTGGTAACAGTTCCTACTTTTTGAGGTTATATGAGGATTGAATGAGGTAATGCCAGAAAGCACTTAGTTTCCATTTTTGACACACTGTAAGTCTATCCAATAAATGTTTTATAATTATGTAATTTATGTAGATTTCATGCAGATTTGGATTTAAGCAAAGAGGGCAATTACAATACTTAAATAGTGAATTAGTCCTGGCAAACCTCACTGAATAACATTTACCTGACTACATGACCTAACTTTGTTCAGTGCCAGCTATTGAGTTGAATCATATGAATTGCTGTTTTTGTAGGTCAAAATGATGAAGTATCAGCAATTTTGTATATTTCAACATAATATGTTAGCTGTGCTCTAGGAGCTAAAATAGAAATGTCCCTCATTTCACATTCTTATCAGTCACTCTTCCTTTCCTTTTTGACTTTGGACATTTGGGAACTCAAAAGAAACTTTGTATTCCAAATAGAAGTTACTTCATATATATTTGGGCTTTTCTGGTGACTCAGATGGAAAAGAATCTGCCTGCAATGCGGGAAGACCTGGGTTCGATCCCTGGGTCAGGAAGACCCCCTGGAGAAGGGAATGGCTACCTACTCCAGTGGCTACCTACTCCAGTAGGATATATTCCACGAGGTCACAAAGGGTTGGACACAACTGAGCACCACTTTCACACTTTCACTTTTTTTTTCATATATATTTACTGAAATATTTGTTTATAGATCTTGCCATTCAGGTTCAGATATTTTCCCCTAAGAGAGATCTACCCTAACAGCCCAGTCTGACCCAGATGTCCCTTCCCTGCCCCACCCCCACCATTCATCCTTGGTTGTGCTACCCTGTTTTATATTCTTCACAGTTTTATCACTTTGAGTATAATATCAATGCTGTTAGCTGGTTCATTTTCCATCTCTACCCACCAGTGTATAAATTTCTAAAGAACAGGGATTTTATTCTTGTCTTGTATACCCAGTGCCCAAAACAGTATATGGCCCATAGTAGGCCAGGCAGTATTGGATAAATGAGTAAGTGAAGGAATGAATAATTGTAACCCTTTTATCACTAATTCTTTCCCATTTTATTATATAGTAGTTAAAGCTAAGGGGAGGGAGGAGGGAGGAGGGTTCAGAATGGGGAACACATGTATACCTGTGGTGGATTCATTTTGATATTTGGCAAAACTAATACAATTATGTAAAGTTTAAAAATAAAATAAAATAAACATTACAAAATTCTTTATTTTGGGTATCTTGTAAAGGGAAGGGCAGGACTGCATGTGTTCAGCATACCTTCTCCATGCTGGGCACCACAAAGCTAGGATACTAATAACTAGAATTACTGCTCTTTGTATTGATATTATAGCTAATTTATAGTCACTTTCTCTATGTTGAAACCATTTTCTTCCTGTTGTACTCCCATTTCAAAGATGAAGGCCACAAGAAGATGACATATTAGATAAGCAAGTTATTGTTAGAAACCAGATCTTTCAGCACCCATTGGTAGTTGATTTTCCTACCAAAATCTGCTGCCTTCCTCAGAAGTCACCCAACACCTAACTTTGTCCTGATTCATTCGTAAAATGTGTTGAAATTGCAACTTGTACTTTAGCAAATAGCCAATAGCCTGCATCAGCCAGGAAAATATTCTCAGAAGTTTCATAATAAGTAATGAAGCCAGATTCAGTTGGCTAAAGAATGAATTCTAGATGCTGCAGAGTCATACCAGCAGAAGGTGTGGACAGAGAAGAGTTAAAACTCACATACAAGAATGACAACCCCTCACCTGTATAGCTAAGACTAGTTATGATTTACAGTTTGTTTTCCCAAGAAAGATGATGCAGTTCAGCCACACTGCTAGTTGTTACTATTTTCACACACCAAAAGGCAATCCCCTTTCTTCAGATCAGTGGTAGCATATAGTCAGTTTCTCAGTAAAATTTGTTCTAGCTTATTTTATGAGAAGCTGTTCTAAGTTTAAACTCCTTTTATCTGGGTCGCCCTTGCCAAAGCTGAAGGTCACAAATGCTGCTTTTTTTCCCCTCTGTATATGAAGTCTACCTGCTATGGTTACCAACTAGTGGAAGATAGTAGATTAAGACATAATAGGGATACACTATAAAACATGCATTTGAAGTTTTTAAACTTTCCTACATGTTTTTCTTTTATTGTTTTATTGAAAAGTAGTAACTTACTTGTTGCTAGATAAACAAATTAATTAAAATACAATGATAAATGTATCATTATGATACATTTGTATATGTATAAAGTATATATTATGATACAAATGTATCAAATGATAAATGATAAAGTAAAAAGCAACCCTCATTCTTACTCTCCAGAGGTAACTTCTTTTAAAAGTTAAAGCTTTAAAAATTCTTGTATGAATTTGTTTTTCTCATATATCTTTTTCCTGTAACTCAGTGTGAGTAGGGAGGGATGATATGGTTTAGTTGGTTTCAAGTTAGTGTATTTCCTCAAATTTTTTTGATGTGATTTATAATATAATATAATTGTTTATAATATAAGCGGTAGTCTTGTGTAATTACTTACATACCACCTCAGAACCCAGCCCCAATCCCAGCATATATCACCCTAGAAAATGCAGCAGTTACCTGTTGACTATTTCAAAAATGATGGAAGGAGCTGGAAGAAATGACAATGGCTGTACATTCATGCTTACACCTCACACACATACACACTCAGAGTGGTATGTCGCTCCTTGCCTGCCTGCCCAATGCCTTAATGCTGTGACTTTTTCCCACCCTTCTTTACGGGGGTCTTCCTGTAATGTCAGCTTATCCCAAATATCTGTGATGAAAACAGCTAAGCCAGAGACAAGTAGCTAAAAAACATAGCAAGTCTAGCCTTCAAAGCTAGAACGTAGAACTCAGAGATGGACTTCAGAACTACTGTGTCTGGTGGTCAGTTTTTTTCACCTGTGACTTTGGCTTTAATCTTTTTACTAAACCATCTCCCTTACTTCTTTTTTCCAGTGTTCTCACAAATTCCTTCCTCTGGCCTCTCAAACTTTCTTATGTTTAGTCATATGCACTTTAGCCCTAATAGTTGGTCCTAATAGCTCGATCTTTTACACTGAAATTTTGTCTTTAATGTGAAAATACTCACTAATATGACATCCAATAAGGAAAAAGTACCTATCATTATATATCTTAAATGCAAAAGTGGCAATTGGTCATTAAAAATATTTTAATATTTAAACCTCATCCTTGAGAATTCTAGGTTATTGTCTCTGATATGTAATTTGAAAATTTCATATATATTTGTTTCTATTACAAATAAAAATTTCCAATAAGATCAATTTTCTAGGTTATCTCACAGAAATTATAGAATGTTTGAAAATAAGAGTGGTAGTTATTAAGATTCATTTTACAGATGTAAATTCTTTAACATTCTTAATCCTGGATTCCCTAATATTTCAATATCTAAATTCAGCCTACTAAAATGTAAAATAAACCTCTGTATTGTATTTTTGCTTTGCTGTATCAATATATAGTCTATTGAGTTCTAAGTGTGTATTTATTCATTCATTCAACAGACATTTACTGTTTGTTTATTACAAGCCAGGCACTATGTTAAGAGTATATCTAACTCTTTTGTAAGTCTACTTACAACAAAAGTTTGTAAATTATCTTTGAAAAATAAGAAAAATCTTTCTGATAGCATGAAACAGAGCAAATAACTCAAAGTATTCAGCCTCCTTTTTACACTATGCCAATAATTCCCCTAATAACCAATTGATAATATAAAAATGATCCTTTGAGAGATACTGCAAGATATTCTTTGTTCATTTTAAGGTACTTATCACTTATGCAAAATTTATAAAGCTGGTTAGGATCAAATAATATCACTCTTGAGCTATTTCTGATTTGGCTCATTCCTTAAACATTATGGTTGGGGAAAATACTTCTTGGTTAATCTCATATGCTGATTAACTGAAACCAGATGTCTAAAACTTCTCATTTATTTCTATAAAATTAGGAATTTTTTCTCAATCGAAGAAATATTAATCTATGGTCAGTATGATACATAGGCCATGATACTATACTGACCACAAGGTAAATATTTGATGATTGAGAAGATGCTTCCCAGTTTTATAGTACAACTAAAATGGAATTTGATCATCAGAAAAGCCTACTATTGACAGAGTACCAAATACAGAAAATTATACTGTATTTTGAATGTCCATTTTAGGGAAATCTTAACCTTTTTAAACAGAATTTTTCTCTTTCTTCCACCTTTATAACCCCATATCTTCCATGATTTTGAATCTGGTATATTTATTGTGCTTTTTCTCTTCTGATAAATGATCTGTAGGCTTTCTTGACTTAATACCTAAGATTTATTCATTTAAGACCTGAATTTTCTCATCCATGACTTTATTGCTTCCTTTCTTTTAATATTTTCCTTAAATTGTTGTTGCCCTAATTTTGAGTCTATTCTATAACCTTATGAAATGGGTATTTTGAAGCACTCACTTTAGGATTCTTAGTGAGAGAAGATAGCCCATAACTTCAGCATTACTAAACTTGAACTTTACCTTTTTTCCTCTAGCATCTCTGCTATTTTCTCCTTGTTCTTTACCAATGTCAACAGGCAGGGGTTTTCATGCCTTTTCTATAAAGAACAGGGAGCAGGGACAGCTTGGAATCTGTTTGGCTTCAACACAACCCACTGCCAACTCTGACAGTAAGCCCCACCCCTCACTTTGTATTCTATTCTCTGATACCCTATGAGTTTGCTGGGGAGCCATCTCTTGATTTAGCATCCTGGGTTCTAAGACTCATGATCATCTTTTATTAACCTAATTAGAAGGAGTGTGCCTCAGCTCTGGAGGTCGAAAAGATGTTTACAATTTTAAAAATAATTCTGTACAAATGTTGAATATCTTTGCTGAATAATTAAGTGAAAAGTTAGCCATAACTTTGAAATCTTCTTTAGATATGTAACACTTTTTGTGTGTGTTGCTGTGAATAGTGTCTCTCTGGTAAATGCTATAGAACCCATTTTAAATGTTTTATATTAAGGTGAAGAATTAATTTAATAATAGATAAATTGTTTTTTATTGGAGGAGGCATATAACAAGTGCCATGCTATGTGTAAATATGCATAATGATTAGCTATCTCACCATAGAAATTAGAGTTTTAAATATCATCCTCACACCCAATATGGAAATATCTTTATACACTTGATGAATTTTACTGAGTCTCTGCTTGAATATTTTAGGGACCTAGAGCTTACTGCCCCCAAAGACAGGGCATTCCATGTTGGACAGCTCTAGTTTAAAAGGTCTTCCTGGTAGTGATATAAAAGCTGACTTCTTATAAATTTTCTACTCATTGTGGGTCTTGACATTGAAAATCAGAAAAATACTGAAAGGCTGACATGTGGAAGATGGATGAATGATCTTTAAGATTCCAGAGGACACAATAGATGCATGGAGGGTGATTTTAGATTGATATGAGGGAAAACGTTCCAATGATTGCATTTGCCCAAGAGTGGGATAACTGGTTTTTGTCAGTTTAGAGGATTCCTCCTTACCCTGTGTTTAAGAAGGAGCCAAAAACCAGCTACCAATCAGGGCTTCCAGAGTCAGTGGGACAACTGAATGTGATTGCTTCTTCTAACTCTAAGATTTTATGGTTCTCTTCAGCATAATGGCCTCACCTTTGCTCTCTTGTGTATCTGCACATTGTACATGTCCAAAAGTGTACAGTAGAATTGTGTTATCAGACATTATTTGTGTTGCCTTATCTCCGAGCTGAATGCATATAATCACCTTAACTTTATAACCTGTGACATAAGTTCTACACAATCCTGGTTACCCGCATCTGTCTGCCTTGTTTCTTTTCAGTGTCTCCATGCCATGTGTACTGGAACTGTTGCAGCAATCTAGACATGATATTTTTGTGGACATGATTATATTAGTTTAACCTACTCACTGTCGATTCATATGATGCTTTTATGTCAAGTAGCATCCCCACACTTATTTACTTTATTTTTAACCTAAATGCAACTATTTATTTTTCTTGCTGTTAAAGTTTTAACTTTTCAGCTTTTCACCTAGCAATATTCAATCCTGTTAAGAAAGTTTGGACTCTCAGTTTTATTCTATGGTACTAATCATTCCTCCTGTTGTTGAATAATCCTCCAAGGTTCCAAGTATCCTTTCTATGTTTTTAACTGCTTCACTGAATAAGGAAACACACAAAACATTTTAAAGAAGAAAGGAGCAAGGACGTAGCTGTGGGGCATTCAAACTGAAATTTTATATATGCTAATTTCATTCAGTCATTCAGTATCCTTATCTGGCTCCAACTAATTAATAGTAATATCACTCAGTCCATATTACACCAGTTTATTCATAAGGATATCATGCAAAATTTTATCAAATGCAAGGCTCACTGCCCTTGGCTTTCCACTTGTCTCCCAACCTAGAGATACTGTCCAGGGCAGATGGGGGAAGCCAGTTAAAAATGTTTCATATCTATTGAATGCATGTTGGTCATTCAACTGAAATTAAAAAATGAAACTCCTCCCACTAATAGTCTGTTCTAAAACTTTATCATGTATCTATGTCAGGTTTATCACTGTGTTCTCTGAAGAACCCATGCAAAGTTTGGTTTATTTGTATAAGAGAACTCTCTCTTTAAACAATGTCTCAGGCATTCTGATGGTGACCCTAAAATAAATTCCAAAAATTCATTCAGTTCCTAAGATTATTCATTCAGTTCCTAAGATTATTCTTCTAGTTCAAAGAGACCATAATGTAGTTCTTTTGATAAGATAGGCCGTTATCTCAAGACACATGTCTTTTAAATTTCCTAGTGTAAAGACTTCTCTCCTTGCAGGAAACACCTAAAATACCATTGAAGTCATATACTACCTACCACCTTCCCATTTGGATTTAAAAAAAAAATTTTTTTTTTTTTAAGTTCTGTCTTCAGCTTCTTAACAATCCTCAGCTGAACATTTGCCTTCCTGGTATTCTTCTTGCAAGCAATTGGTATTATTTTCCACTTGTTCATTTCTAGTACCCTCTTCCTTAAAAGCTTTTACTAAGGAATTTCCTGTAACTATCTTGACTGGAACTACATCTCCTTTCCTTCTCTCATTGAGACTGTTTATGTTTGTACTACTAGAATTTCATTTTTTAAAACTACTGATCAAAAAAAAAAAAATGATCATTCAAAATTTCTGTTTTACTCTCTGAAGTTTTAAAATCATATTCCTTATCATCTCATGTTCATACCCAACTATGTGTTTTCTCTCCTTGCCACTAGAAAAAATAGAAAACAATTAAGCTACTTTTAATTCCCTACATGTCTAAAGTGCCACTTAGTTATCCCCCGTTGTTCAGTGTTAGATTCCAAATAGATTTTAGTCATAGTCATTTCTTTATATTTTTGTGACATGAAATTGTCAGGGCTTTAATGGACTCAGCAATTACTTACAAGTATTAATCTCATTTTTAATTAATTAAGCCCCATAGTATATTGGTGATAAGCAAAAAATATTGGAACTCAGGTTATATTGTTTCATATTTGTTCATCTTCAAAAGGTTTCATAGAAGCTGATCACAAGCTTTTTTGTATTCTGCAAATTGCACAACTGGAGTTATAAAAACTAGATTACTTCATTAGGACAGTTTGTAAGATCTTTTATTCTTACATCTCTCAATACCAGAATGTGCCAAGATACAGTATTAGAACCACACAGACCTTGGCCATTAATAGAATCTAGCAAGAGTAAGGAAATAAGAATACCAGAGATTTCTGGTAACTTTTTTTTTAACCCAGAGTGCTATCCCTGATCAGCCATATTCCTTGGTCAGCCTCATTCAGTGGTTCCTAAGACTTAGCATTTCTTGGCTTCCCTGGTGGCTCAGACGGTAAAGCGTCTGCCTGCAATGCAGGAGACCGAGGTTCGATTCCTGGGTCGGGAAGGTCCCCTGGAGAAGGAAATGGCAATCCACTCCAGCACTCTTGCCTGGAAAATCCCATGGATGGAGGAGCCTGATAGGCTACAGTCCATGGGGTCACAAAGAGTCAGACACGACTGAGCGACTTCACTTTCACTTTCAAGAATTAGCATTTCTTCACTGTAATCTACGTCACATTTTCTGTCTATCAACTGTAGCTTCAAATTGTAGAAACAAGCTGCATTCAAATCTCTTCATGTTAAGACCTTTTATATAAAATGATAATATCTTGGTAATAAAAAAAACTATACTACCAATTTCTGGTCTAAATAATTTATGGGTGACACTTTCATACTTCTGTTTATTGAATTAACTTGCTATAATAAGATATATGCTGCCTATCTATAAAAGACAAGGATATTTCTTGGCGATCGTCTCTTTTATTATGGTTTTTAGAGAATATATGGTAAGATCTCATGTGTGGTTTAATGAAAAGTAGAGTTGAGCTACACTGTCTATGTACTTTGATACTGTCATACATAGTTAGTGATCTCTCTCTCCTATCTGAATAGTTAATACAACTGATGGTAAAAATAAATGAACAAACACACACACTAGATTTAGCCCTTCAAAAATTACTTTGCTAATAGTTCACTGAGCATATGTGTATTAAATAAGGTTTATATTAACAACATATGCTTCGCTGTCATAGAACCAAGACTATACAGATAGTAAATAAAACTTTTGGGGGGATTTATATAATAGCTTACAAAATACTGCATGCTGTTAGAAGAAGAGACATGGGTGTCCCCAAATTGGTTTCCGATTAATATAATATGGAGAATAAAAAAAGGAATAACTGTTCTATAATTCCAGCTAAAATTTAGCAATTCCACTTACTATTTTGAGCAATTTATCAGTGACTTTCAGGCTTTCAGAGTTTAATAAATATACCCCAAAAATAATAATGAGAAAACCAGACTATGAATGACACACTGTTTAAGCATCAGTAATATTTCCATTGGTGAATTCAAATCAGTCTTCAGTTTCTGAAATGTATAGGGAAGTCCTGTGCATTACTGACATTCAGAGCTATCTTTTTAGTATATTGAGATGATTGACATCAAACTAGGGACTTTAAGCCAGTTAAACTATTTTCATGAAATGCAGAGCTATCCTATTTCACACTCTTAAGTTTTAAAAAGAAAAAGAAGGAAAAGGGATATAATGCAGTTTGTTTTACTTAGTTTTTGGTGGCTCAGACAATAAAGCGTCTGCCTGCAGTGCAGGAGACCTGGGTTCGATCCCTGAGTTGGGAAGATCCCCTGGAGAAGGAAATGGCAACCCACTTCAGTACTCTTGCCTGGAAAACTCCATGGACTGAGGAGCCTGGTAGGCTACAGTCCATGGGGTTGCAAAGAGTCAGACACGACTGAGCGACTTCACTACTACCAAGTTAAGCAGCACTTAATTATCATCTGAAAGGTAAACCATAAAAGCAGTCATAAATGATGTCTTTACAGGTCATATATTTGACCAGTGACTAAAAGCTCAAGAATATTTTATTGTATCTGCAATTGAGTTTAGTGGAGTTGAAATGATAAAAATTGTGTCTATGAAGTTATAATTCTTATGGCTAAAGAATACCTAAATCAGATCCCTGATGATTATACAGTGCAGGTAACAAACAAATTCAAGGGATTAGATCTGGTAGACAAAGTGCCTGAAGAACTTATGTCCAGGAGGCAGTGACCAAAACTATCCCAAGAAAAAGAAATGCAAGAAGGCAAAGTGGTCATCTGAGGAAATTTTACAAATAGCTGAAGAAAGAAGAGAAGCAAAAGGCAACAGAGAAAAGGGAAGATATATCCAACTGAATGCAGAGTTCCAGAGAATAACAAGGAGAGATAAGAAGGCCTTCTTCAATGAACAATGCAAAGAAATAGAGGAAAACAATAGAATGGGAAAGACGGGAGATCTCTTCAAGAAAATTGGAGATATCAAGGGAACATTTCATGTAAAGATAGTCAAGATGAAATAGTAAGGACCTAACAGAAGTAGAAGAGATTAAGAAGAGGTGGTAAGAATACACAGACGAACTATACAAAAAAAGATCTTAATGATCTGGATAACCACAATGGTATGGTCACTCACCTAGAGGCAGACAACGTGGAGTGTGAAGGCAAGTGAGCCTAAGGCAGTATTACTACAAAAAAAGCTAATGTAGGTGATGGAATTCCAGCTGAGCTATTTCAAATCCTAAAAGATGATGCTGTTAAAGTGCTGCACTCAATATGTCAGCAAATTTGGAAAACTTCAGTAATGGCCACAGGACTGGAAAAGGTCAATTTTTATTCCAGTCGCAAAGAAGGGCAATACCAAAGACTGTGCAAACTACCATACAGTTGTGCTCATTTCACAAGCTAGTAAGGTAATGCGCAAAATCCTTCAAGCTAGGCTTCAACAGTATGTGAACCAAGAACTTCCAGATGTACAAGCTGGGTTTAGAAAAGGCAGAGGAACCAGAAATCAAATTACCAAAATACGTTGGATCAGAGAAAGCAAGGGAATTCCAGGAAAACATCTGCTTCATTGACTACACTAAAGCCTTTCACTGTGTGAATTACATCAAACTTTGGGAAATACTTGAAGAGATGGGAATAGCAGACCACCTTACCTGTTTACTGAGAAATCTGTATGCAGGTCAAGAAGCAACAGTTAGAACCAGACATGAAACAATGGACTGGTTCAAAATTAGAAATGGAGTATGAAAAGGCTGCATATTGTCACCCTGCTTATTCAACTTCTGTGCAGAGTCCATCTTGTGAAATGCTGGGTTGGATGAATCACAAGTTGGAATCAAGATTGCCGGGAGAAATATCAATAACCTCAGATATGCAAATGATACCACTCTAATGGCAGAAAGTGAAGAGGAACTAAAGAGCCTCTTGACGAAAGTGAAAGAGGAGAGTGGAAAAGCTGGCTTGAAACTCAACAGTAAAGGAACCAAGATCATGGCATCTGTTGCCATCACTTCATGGCAAGTAGAAGGGGAAAAAGTGGAAACAGTGACATTTTATTTCCTTGAGCTCCAAAATGACTGCCCACGGTGACTGCAGTCTTGAAATTAAAAGACACTTCGTCCTTTGAAGAAAAGCTATGACAAACCTAGACAGCATATTAAAAAGCAGAGATTGTACTTTGCCAACAAAGGTCCATATAGTCAAAGCTATGAATTTTCCAGTAGTCATGTACAGATGTGAGAGTTGGACCTTAAAGAAGGCTGAGTGCCGAAGAATTGATGCCTTCAAACTGTGGTGTTGGAAAAGACTCTTCAGAGTCCCTTGGACAGCAAGAAGATCAAACTAGTCAATCCAAAAGGAAATCAACCCTGAGTATTAATTAGAAGGACTGATGCTGAAGCTGAAGTTCCAATACTTTGGATACCTAATGAGAAGAGCCAACTCATTAGAAAAGACCCTGATGCTGGAAAAGATTGAAGGCACAAGGAGAACGGGGCAGCAGAGAATGAGATGGTCATATAGCATCACCGACTCAATGGACTCGAATGTGAGCAAACTCTTGAACATAGATACTGGAATGCAAAAGTAGGAAGTCAAGAGATACTTGCCTGGAGTAGCAGGCAAGTTTGGCCTTGGGATACAAAATGAAGCAGGGCAAAGGCTAACAGTTTTGCAAAGAAAACACACTGATCATAGCAAACACTCTTCCAACACAAGAGACTACTCTACACATGGAGATCACCAGATGGTCAACACTGAAATCAGATTGATTATATTCTTTGCAGCCGAAGATGGAGAAGCTCTATACAGTCAGCAAAAACAAGACCAGGAACTGACTGTGGCTCAGATCATGAACTCCTTATTGCCAAATTCAGACTTAAATTGAAGAAAGTAGGGGAAACCACTAGATCAGGTATGACCTAAGTCAAATCCCTTACGATCATACAGTGGAAATGACAGATTCAAGGGATTCGATCTGATAAAGTGCCTGAAGAACTATGGATGGAGGTTCATGACATTGTACAGGAGGCAGTGATTAAGACCATCCCCAAGGGGGAAAAAAAAAAGGCAAAATAGTTGTCTGGGGAGGCCTTACAAATAGCTGAGAAAAGGAGAGAAGCAAAAGGCAAAGGAGAAAAGGAAGGATATACCCATCTGAATGCAGAGTTCCAGAGAATAGCAAGAAGGGATAAGAAAGCTTTCCTCCATGATCAATGCAAAGAAATAGAGGGAAACACTAGAATGGAAAAGACTAGAGATCTCTTCAAGAAAATTAGAGATATCAAGGGAACATCTCTTGCAAAGAAGGGCACAATAAAGGACAGAAATGGATATGTTGTAATGGTGTCTTATTTTGCCTTAGCCACGTGGTATAGAAACCTAATCGTTCAAAATCGTCTGAAATGACTGTTTTGCACATAGCAATAAACCTCAAGGCTGCAACGCCTTCCAGCATCTCTCCAAGTTCAGATCAGATCAGTCGCTCAGTCATGTCCGACTCTTTGCGATCCCATGAATTGCAGCACGCCAGGCCTCCCTATCCATCACCAACTCCCGGAGTTCACTCAGACTCACGTCCATCGAGTCAGTGATGCCATCCAACCATCTCATCCTCTGTCGTCCCCTTCTCCTGCCCCCAATCCCTCCCAGCATCAGAGTCTTTTCCAATGAGTCAACTCTCCAAGTTAGCAAGGTGTTAATAAGATTTTTTTGCAGTAGTTCCTTCTAATCAGCCTCTGTCAACAGAGGACCTTTCGAGAATGTATTTATATACTATATTTATAATTAAAAGCTTGTCCTGAATCTTAGTAAAATTTTGACTCACCTCATCTACTCTGAATGTGAATGACATGTGAATAACTTGACAATCTAGGTCATTCAAGGAAACACCCTTTAGCAGTGGTTAGGCTATCACTTCATATAAGGTCTAGATCATTCTTTTTTGACATAGCAGTGCCATAAATAGCATTCTTTGACCTCAGCGACCTATCTTCCTAAGGTTTTCCCCTCTGCCACATAGTTCACATTAAAGACTTGAAGTAGATCTTCTTAGTAAAATGGAAGGTCTAGTGAAGTAAAGCACTTTATCCAGTTGTATAATAGAATACTTTATTCAGCTTGTACCTCATGTTTGTTATTGTTTAATCACTAAGTCATGTCCAATTCTTTTGCAACCTAATGGACTGTATGTAGCCATCCAGGCTCCTGTCTGTTAGATTTCACAGGCAAGAATACCGGAATGAATTGCCATTTCCTTCTCCAAAGGATATTCCCAACCCAGGGATCAAACTCACCTCTCAGCATTGACAGGTGGATTCTTTACCACTGAGCCACCTGGGAAGCCCTGCACCTCATATATTTAGGTGTTAAAATAAAATTATTTTAGTGACTTAATTCAATTTAAGTAATATCTATGGAGCAACCACAATGTCTTGAATATGCACTCTCCTAAGTGTGGGAAAAACAAAGATTTTTAAAAATCAATCAGTAAGTTTGCCATCAAATAGGAGAGAAAAGCATCCACATGTAACATTACAGTATATTAAGTCTTTTAAAAGATGGAGCATGTTAAGTTTCACGAAAGTAGTTAAGAGGTCTTGATTATTTCTACCTTGTGAAATTAGACAAGAGGTCACAGAGGATGTGACTTTTAAGCTTAATTTCACCAGGAGGAAAAGAAAAGTGGTTCTTTGTGATTAAAAAAAAAAATAGCATCAGCAATGGTAGAAATGAAGAAAAATGACAATTAAGAAAATACAGCATATAATATGGAAGAGTAGAGATGAGACAAAAATTGTTGAAGAACTAAATTATAAGTCTTGGTATTCCATGCCCAGAAGTTTGGATTGTATCCCAAAAAAGCATGATGGAGAGCATTTGGAGATCTCAGTAGGAAAGTGCTTGTAATCAGACATGTTTCAGAAAGGTCACTCTCCTGTATAAAAGTACAGAAGATGTATTGGTGTGAGAGCATACAAGTGATGGGGAGACAAGTTAGGAAACTGAACAGTCCAAATGAGAGTTACTTTATCCCCTCTACAAATGCAGAAGCAAGTAGTTATCTGTTCAAAGGAAGATCCATAGGTAGAGAGTAGGACTTGAAGAATCTAATGGAAACTTGGAGCATCTCAATGGGGAACTGGAAATTGAACTAACCAGGCACTAATAAGAGATCTGCCAAGTGATCCTTGATGATGAAAAGTCAGAATACCCGAATTTAGAATGGTGCCAACTCAGCATGGACATACAGTGTCTTCTAGTAATGCCCAGTGGCTAGGTAGGAATAAGAAAGCAGAAGTTGAATACTTGAAAGTGTATGGTTAGTACCTATCCAAGAGGGTAAGGAGATTAAGAGTTCTAGTTAGAGTGGTTCACGCTGGATGAGGAAGTGAATGCAGGAGGAAGTTGTGTTCTTAATTAGCTCAAAGATTAGACATAGTAGAAGAAATAGAAGGAGAGGAAGCTGTAGTCATGGAGAGCTGTATAATACATCAGAGGTGATATGGTTCACCATAATGGCAAGCTGAAATATGTGATGCTTTTGGATTTGACAGTAAAAATCCCACACAGAGGGCACTGATTTCAAAATAACTCTTCAATATCCCTCTTTTATGTTTGTATCTTAAAGAAAAAATTAATTTTGGACATTTAGCCACATTAGTGTGTCAAATAAGCTGTCAAATGGCAAGTGGGAGACACACATTGATAAGGGAAATAAAAATCCCATTTGTATTAATATGATTTATTATATATTTCAGTTGTGTAATGAAATATATTTAATGAGCATAACTTGAACTGTAAGGAAGTGAAAACTGAAGATGTTCTAACTTGCTACCTCCATTCTAAGTAAATCTTAATTCATTTCAATCAGGTTTACAACATCTTTAATGGTTAGTCTTTGAATAATGTTATCAAAGACATTCTGAATAGAATGACTGAATTATGTGTTGCTGCTGCTGCTAAGTCACTTCAGTCATGTCCGACACTGTGCAACCCCACAGACGGCAGCCCACCAGGCTCCCCCGTCCCTGGGATTCTGCAGTCAAGAACACGGGAGTGGGGTGCCGTTTCCGTACTTGGTCTTTTACTTTCACTACTGTCTTAGGAAAACTCTCTTCACCTTTCCTATGGACTATACCTGTCTGTTGAATGAAAGGCATTTCAGTGGTTTATCTTTTCTGTAAAGGTATGCTACATAGTCTGGACTTGAAATGCAATCTGCAAAGTTAGGCATGTCCATAAATCTGAATTTTTCATTCTTCTCTCATGTAGAGAGAAGAGATATTTTTCCACATGGAAAAAATACTGTAATGGAGTTGCCTTCCCTAAGGTAAAACCAACACATTTATAATAGGGTGTATTTTGTTTAAATCTTGTATGCTTGTTGAACACATTATCTTATCACAAATAATTGCTAAGACTTTTAATGAGTGCTAACTATTCTAAGGTTCTTGCACAATATATAACCTATTTAATCGTCACAACAATCCTGGGAGATAAATACTGTTATTACCCTCATCCTCTAGATGAGGAAACTGATTTAATAGCATGATCAGGACTCCTTGGTAGTTAATAGTACATCTGAGATTCAGTCTAAAACTTTCTAACAGCAGAATGAATGCTCACAACCACATATTGCCCCTCAGATCTATCATTGTAATTGAGGTTAAAATTTAGCAAGATGTTTCCTTTATCTGTATGTATATTAGACCCATATAAAAGAAACTAAAATGTTAAAGTTTTAATATAGCAAGTCAGTATCACCATTAATACGCTCTTTCAAAAGAATAAATCAAAGCCCTGCACACCACTTGGCTCTTTATTACTAAAAATTGTAATTGGTGCACTTTCCAATTTTAACTAATCAGTATCCAAAAATCATGTACCTTGATATGTATAAATAGTGAAACAATTCCCCCAGTTGAGTCAAAACTCCTAGTATTTTAAACTTTGACGTGATTCCTTTCATAGCTAATTTGTATCAAGTTAGTATTGGTATATTTTAAAAAAAAGAACTACTTCCGAAGAATTATGTTGAGATGAATTTGAAAAGTATTTCACGTGGTGGACAAAGTTACTTCAGTTTTCCCTTCCAAGTTCTGCTTTATTCATCTTCTTTGAAATAATCCAAATCTTTCTGCCCTTTTTTTTTTTTGGTGTCAGCTAAAGATCTTTTTGTTTATTTTTTTTAATCTTTTGATTGGTACAGGGGATAGAGAAGCAACAGATTTAGAAGTAAAATGGGAAGATGCCACTCATATTTCCAGGTACCAAGTCTGATGTACTGTAGATGACTATGTTTTCTTTCATGATAAAACGTATCTTCGTATCACCTCTTGCACACCTGAAAAGTTGATTCATGTGCCCTGAAAGGCACTATGAGAGAGTACAACATTTGCACTTCCATGTGTTTCCAACTTCAGATTTCTCACTTGTACTTTGCAGTCGGTAGCATGAAAAATTCATTACCAAAGTGAACTCTAGTGAAATTCTCTATTTTCCACATCTTTTGAGATATTGCATTTTTAAAAAGCACTTTAGAAAGTAGAAAGTAGAACACAAATGTTAGTATCATAATTAATTTGCCTTCAGAATGTTTACACGAAATTGAAGGAGAGTAGAAGTTGTTCAGGCTATTTCTTAAGATTAAAAAATCTTTTAAAAAAAAATGCTCCTTGAAAAAGAAAAGTGTTAGTCACCCAGTCATGTCCAACTCTTTGCGACCCCATGGACTGTAGCCCGCCAGTCTCTTCTGTCCATGAAATTCTCCAGGTAAGAATACTGGAGTGGGTAGCCATTCCCTTCTCCAGGCTATCTTCCCAACCCAGGGATTGAACCCAGGTCTCATCATTGCAGGAATTAGATTATATGAATTTTGTAAGAACAACAGTGCCACTATTAAACTTCTAAACCCAATTTAAGAAAACCAAATTCAGAACTAGTGAATAAATTGTTACTTTTAACCTATGTGCTCTGGCATTTGGTTTGATGTTTTAGTAGTAAACGATGTGGATATCTGTAACCTGCCTTTCTTAGCAGATTGCCATGGTAACTCCCGAAGTAAGGTACCATTTCACTGGAGCTTCAGGCTTTGGCGATGCTAAATACAGAAGCTGCATTTGATTTCAGCTTGTCTGTTTCTATGGGGAGCAATGTACCACAGTTCTTTCCACTTCTCAGGCTGACTTTCGCATCACCATGGAGACCAGATCTGCCCACGTGACTAAGATCTGAAACCATTCCTAGTATGGCTAAAACTAAGGCCTTGGTTCCCAAGGCCTTCTATAATTAAAGTATTGTTTTGTTAAAGAAGAGTTCCTGTTTCTGCTTTTGAAGTATTTATTGATTTTCTGCAAAGAGAAAACAGACTTTCTAGTGCTGTGCTGAAGATTTACAATAAGGAGAAAGAAAATGTCATCATGACATTTTCCTTGGTCAAGTTCTGGTTTTGTGTATATTTATGATGTATACTCCACTTAGTCAATTAGTATGAAGTAATGTTTCTTTCAAATTATGTGATAGTTTTCCTAAATGGTAGTATACATACTTAATGTACTGTTCATAGTGGTCTTAAAGTGCTGCTTTTAATTTTGGTTTTGGGTTGTCTAACTTTGTTCTAAATCTATTATTGGTGTCATTTGGATTAGTTCTGCACTTGCTCGCAATAAAATCAGTATGAGAAAACTTATTCTAGAACCTTGATCATAACTATGCATGGGTTTAAAAGAAAGGATTGGTGTAATGTATCACTGTAAATCCAGTTTTAGAATATCCGGATAGAGCAGATCAACTAGCTATAAAAGATCATACACACCAGTACAACTTATTATAATGTGTTCTCTTTTTTAATTTTATTATAGTAAGAATGTATTCTTTTATACATATGTTAATATCACAAATATATATGTTAATATCACAAAAAGGGCCAAAGTTCTGCAGAGTTCTTTGGTGATCACATTTGATACATGCATGCTCAATCACTTCAGTCATGTCTGACTCTTTGCAACCCCATGGACTGTAACCCACCTGGCTCCTCTATCCATGGGATTCTCCAGGCAAGAATACTAGAGTGGGTTGCCATGCCCTCCTCCAGGGGATCTTCCCGACCCAGGGATAGAAGTTGTGTCTCCTGCATTGCAAGCAGATTCTTTACCCACCATGCCACCTGGGAAGGCCCCTCACATTTAATAGGAAGATACTAATTACACCCTAGCTGCTATCAGTGTCTCCTCACCCTCCCTCAAAAATGGGGCCAGTCAGAAGAGATAGTAAGAAAGTCTTAAGTGGAACTTGAGAATTCCAAAGTCTCCCCTTGATTTGCACATGCTTACAAATTCACAAATCTAGTTTGATGGTTGTGTTTTTTTTTTTTTTCACCTTAGAGAAGACAGCTTGGCCCTTGTTTAATATAAATATGCTAAATAGGAATTACAAAAAAGCCTGACTTCAATTAAATATGAAATTGTCCTTACTTTTTAAAAGATACTATGCATAAGCTAGTACCATAAAGTTGCTATAAGTTAACTAATTTACAAATGGAAACCAAATTTGTTAATATAATTGGATTTCTTGTTTTCACTAGCAGGAAGTGAGTGATTCATTGCTATATTTGAATATAAATTAAGTTGTACAATATGGAGAATCTTTTGACATTTCAAACGTTTGAATTTTGCAAAACAAGCTCCCACCCTAATGAACTCCTTGTATGATTCTAGTTTTCTATAATTACATTTGAAAGTGTGAAATTCAACATGTGATGATAAATGTTAAGCACAGATATAGCTGGAAACCTTTTGCAATAGCTATAAAGTCATTTGTATTTTTCCATAAAAACACTGAGAGTCAGCATATCTCTAACGCTTTAGTAAAACTTACTGTTTTTGAAAGGGCAGTGCTCTACAATTTTGTCAGGGGTGGAAAAAATGAAACATATATAATAGGGTATTTTATTTAAAAATATGTTCTTAGATTCCATAGTTTTCTATCCCAAAAGTAAAATGAGTTCATTGGTTCAAAATGTAATAACTAATCATTTCAAAACAACTAAGACCGAGTATAAACATTCGTTATTCTCCTCTGAGTTTTTTGCTAAGATGAATGTTCATGCTAATTTGTTTACATCCATGCTATTTTTCTAATAGACATGATTTTATTGTGGTTTTTACCAAAATAGTTTTCATTCTTATCATGTACACAATATATTTTAAATACCTGAAAATGTAATAGTTTAAATGTCATTGTATGCAGATAACCCTAACAATGGGGATTTATGAGAATAGTCTCTGATGTAATTATTATATATTGAAAAATAGAATCTGAAAATATTATTGATTAGGGTGAGAGATTAGATTTATAACTGGTTTGAGGTAAGAAAAATATGAATTCTGATAAGTAACTGTTTACATAAAATTTTAGACTATTACAAACACCTTTTGAATTTTCTTTTTACTTTTTCTGTCACTTGCTTTGCTGGGAAAGGTATTTTTGGTTGTCTTTATTGCTAAGAAATTCAGTTGGCGGAGCCCCCAAAGTAACTTCTTGCCAAAGTTGCTAATGAGCAAATGATCCCAAATGTCAGGCTGGTATGCCAAGGAGGTTAGTAACAAGGTATTAACATTTAGAAGTTATTGAAGGGGGAAATCAGTATTGCAAATTTTTGGTAATATAAGTTCAGCCAGGAAAAGTAAGCAGAAGTCCATTTCAAGTTTCTATAGTCATAAACAGTGTTATAGCATGAGAGAAAGTAATATCTTAAAATTTTTAGCATAAGAATCACTCCTTTTATTACTATTCCCAACCTACACACATGCACCCATTATGGTACTCTTATTGAAGAGAATTTATTATTTCACTAACTTCTACAGATCAGTCCCTCTATTTTCCCCCTCATTTAGTCTGGATGGTATCATGATACTGGAGCTGATACTGAATGATATTTTTTTTTAAGTAATCTCACCAAAATCAGTATGGCCATACTTCGAGGGTAGTATATGACTCTAGTGTGAGAATAAGAATAGGCTGGAACTTTATAGAGCAGAAGTTCAATAAGATCTATGTTACTGTTAATTTGAAAAAAAAAATGTACATTAAGTCTTTATTTTAGATAAAATTTTCAAGAATTAAGAAGTTATGCCATTGTCTACTTTTAGTCTACCTTAATAGCAAGCTGGGCAATAAAAGCACAGTTTGTATCAGCTCAAAATTTACTGATCCTAGATCATGTTTGCTGCTCAGCACCTTAGAAGAGGACATAAGGCAAAAAGACCTTTGTTTACTTTGAGAAAGTTCTGATGGACTCAGCATATGAAATGTGTCTTTACAACTCCAAGCCCCCCAGGTAGAGATACCTTTACCTGTTATTCCATCAGAATGTCCAGTTTGTAGAATTCAAGTCAAGTGCAACAGGCAAATGAAATAATTTGAGTCATGGAAGTATAATCAGTGTTCTGAAGACTTTTTTACCATCTAGTCTCATAAGTGATTCAAGGTTCAGATAACATTGGAATTGCTTTTTTCATTGCTTATCACTAGGAAAGAGAATGTCCTAATAGGGTTGGAAGGACCAAAGAGTAATCCATTGAAATAAATAGTCAAGAAAATGACTGAAATGTAGCTAGTCCCAATTTACCTTTTCATTTTGGCAGACTAGACATAGTCACAGATGAAGTGTTCTGTCACATAGGATATACCTGTGCACCCCATTGGCAGTTCTCAGCACTGAGTTGCGGTTCACACTGATTATCATCCAGACTGAATATCATCTATTGAATTTCATCCTTTTATTATTGGGTTGGCCAGAAAGTTCATTTAGGGTTTTCTGTAAGCTCTTACAGAAGTCCATAAGAACAAACTTTTTAGCCAACTCAATATAACCATGTAAGGTGCTGAAAGTGAAAGTGAACTCGCTCAGTCATGTCCGACTCTTTGCGACCCCATGGACTGTAGCCTACCAGGCTGCTCCCTCCATGGGATTCTCCAGGCAAGAGTACTGGAGTGGGTTGCCATTTCAAGTTTTCATAAATTAAAAATATACATCATTCATCTCTGCATTATTGGAGAATAAAAAAGTCTTTAGCTCTCTTACCTCTTTTGGAAATGATAATTGTAAAAAGATTACTTTAAAATAAATAATCATAAAATAGGTTGCAAGAGCCAATAAACTGCCATCTATCCATGTTGCTGAAAATTATCTCAAAATAACTTGATGAAATACATGTACTTCATATTTAAATATTTTTAGTATAAATATTTTAAAATATATATGACTTAGAATAGAATGGCTTAAGGCTTGATTTAAGTGTTTTATAGGGAAATAAAGAAACATTTCCTCTGCTCTGTTAGGTTATTTACCTGGAACCTGTGAATTAAACTAACAAATGACAGATTAACCAGAGAAAAGATATACAAATTTTATTGTGTTAATTTAATTTTTATGTGCATGGAGGCCTTCAAAGGAAAGAAATGAAGACCCAAAGAAGCACTTTGATCCGAGGTTTATATACCATTTTAACAAAGCATGGTAAATTACGGAGAAGTGACAAAAAAACAGAAGGGGGGTTTGGATTTCTAAAGTGGTAAATTTTGGAAAAGTTTATATATGGGGAAACTAACAGAAGATAAGGGCTATTTTAGTAAGATTTTGTTTGTGCAGACCCATCCTGATGCCAACTTTCTGTCTTCAGTGTTAAGCATTGTTCTCCCGGAATGCAAGAGGAGAGGATGAACAGTTTCTGAGTGGGAAACATACGTCCTGCTTTATGGCAGTTAGAGGGATGGCCAAAGGTCTTTCTGTGTCTACTGTTTCTTAATTACCTTCAGTTCAAAATAATCCTTAGGCCAGAGTGGTATATTTTAAGGTGGCATATTGTGATTCCTTTCAAGTTTTTTTTTTAAAGGTTTTTTGTTGTTGTTTATTTTTCATTGGAGTGTAGTTGATGTACAATATTATATGTTACAGATGTACACAGTATAGTGATTCACAATTTTTAAAGGTTATACTCTATTTATAGTTATTATAAAATATTGGCTATATTCCCTGTGTGGTACAATATATCCTCATTTATTTTATACATAGTAGTTTGTACCTGTTAATCCCCCACCCCTATATTGCCCCTTCTTCCTTCTCTCCCTACTGGTAATCACTAGTTTGTTCTCTGTATCTGTGACTATGTTTCTTTGTTGTTATATTATATACAAAATATATATTTTGTATTTTTTGGATTGCACATATAAATGATATTTTAAACTATTTGTCATACTCTGTCTGACTTATTTGACTTAGCATAATGCCTCCAAGTCCATTCATTCCATTATATGCCACATCTTCGTATCCATTCATCTGTTGATAGACACTTGCTTCCATATCTTGGCACTTGTAAATAAAGCTGCTATGAACACTGGGGTGCATGTATCTTTTTGAAATAGTATTTTTTGTTTTCTTTGGATATATACCCAGGAGTGGAATTGCTGGGTCGTATAATAGTTCTAATTTTAGTTTTTTGAGAAACTACCATAGTGTTTTCCATAGTGGCTGTGTCAATTTACATTCCCACTAACAAAGCTTCCCTTTCCTCCACATTCTCACCAACATTTGTTATTTGTTTTCTCTATGATGATAGCCATTCTGTCTGGTATGAGGTGATATTTTATTGTGGTATTGATTTGTATTTCCCTGGTGGTTAGCGGTGTTGAGCATCTATTCATGTGCCTGTTGGCCATCTGCATGTCCTCATTGGAGAAATGTCTATTCAGATATTCTCCCCATTTTTTACTCAGTTTGTTTGTTTGATGTTGAGTTGTATGAGCTGCTTATGTATTTTTGATATTTACACCTTATCACAGGTAAACCCTTTGCAAATATTGGTCTGGCCAAAAAGTTCATTCTGTTTTTTTCAGTAACTACATATGAAAAACCCAAATGAACCAATCCAATATTTTCTCCCATTCCGTAGGTTCTTTTCATTTTGTCAGTGGTTTCATTTGCTATGCAAATACTTTTAAGTTTAATTAGGTCCCGTTTGTTTATTTTTGCTTTTGTTTCCTTCGCTTTACTGATCTCCAAAAAATTGCTCTTATTTATATCTAAGAGTGTTCTGCCTGTGTTTTCTTTGGAGTTTTTTGGATTCCAGTATTATATTCGGGTCTTTAATCCACCTTGAGTTTATTTTTGTATATGGTGTTAAAGAATGTTCTAATTTCATTCTTTTACATTTAGCTGTCCAGTTTTCCCAGTACTGCTTATTGAAGAGACTATCTTTTCTCTATTATATATTCTTAATTCCTTTGGATAATAGACCATAGGCGCATGGGTTTATTTCTGGGTTCTCTATTCTGTTCCAGTCCCCTTCAGTTTTCAAGTCTATTGTAAGCACCAGAACTCAGCTGTTTTATATCATATATATATATATATGTATATACACACATATATTAATATTTTAGTGGTATTCTTTACATTTGCCCTAAAATTTATTATTTTCTATGTATTCCAAATATATTAATCCATTTAAATTAATATATTCATATAATATACATTGTTAGGATAATTTTATAATTACATTATAGTCATATAGTTGTATCTGTGTATATGTATATATATATTTATACTAGTAAAGTAGAGCTTTATTTTACTGATAATCCTTAATTATAAAATTATAAGACAAAAATGGGGAAGGGGTTATACAGCTATGCCATTAACTCTTTGAGGTCAGACTATCATCTTTGTATATTTACCCCTAACATTTGATGTAGTATACACATATATATATATACATAGGCACCCATTAAATCCTTATTGAACAATGCATGTCTATAAAAATGAATTCCTCCCATTTTCTGTTTTAAAATCTGAAATATGACATTTGGAATGACAATATAATGTGGCCGAATTCCATAGTACATTTTTCTAATATATCTATAGGCTCTTCATTGAATATAAACTCAGGCTAAATTGAATTAACATAATAAGTACTTCTGTGACTATTAAATATAAAAGACCTTTTCAGTTGTTACTAATATATAAGCTTAATTTAAAGGATACTTCAGGTGTACCTTTATTTCAGGTAGTGGTTTTAATGCAGACAGGAAAAGTAATATGTGATATACCCATAAGTCCTAAATGCACTTTAAGGTCATAGTATAGTGGTAAATAGTTTAAGATGAAATACCACTTCATAAGGAAATATTCTGTCTCTTGTGAATTATACACAGAGAATGGAATTGTTAGAGTAACATTCTAATCTGGAAACAGTATTTCCTTATCTGTTTTGCTTGTGGCTAGGTTCATCAAATATTTTTATTATACCTGAAATTTCTAATTAAAGATATCCATAAGTATTAGACGTATAAGCACAAACTATATTACTTTTTGCTATTTATCACTTTATTTTGAAAAAGAATACTTCATCATTCATAAAATAAAAGACTTCCTAGTCCCTCCCCCATGGTATTAAAAATAAGCAAACAAATTTTTTAAAATCTGATATTATGTCTGTTTGAGCTTTATCTTTACAAGGAAATAGACCCTCAAAATTTGAACAGCTACTACTCAAGCCACAAATAAGTCTCTCTCTTGGTTTGAACATTCTGAATCAAGGTTTCAGCCCACTTTTTCCAAGACTTTCATTGAGAAAAATTATCACTGACTATCAACTCATGGTGTTAGATATTCCTGTTTTACAAAAAGAAAAACTTAAATGTGAACATATACATTTGGAAGAAGAGAGAGATCCTGATAATCGTAATAAATCAGATCTTTTTCAAAAGCTCACAGCAATCTGTACTCTCCCAGGAGCTCCACATGTGTTACTATTGATAGGCTTGGATGCCTGCCTTGTTATCTGCAAGCAGCTTAAGACCAGTTGTCAGTGGCTTTGCCCTTAAATTTGCCCTCAGGCTCACCGATAATGGAAGTGAGTATGTGGAACCAGTTTTCTCTCATAACTCAGAAGTAAAAATCTTTGAAAGTGCTGTTCTGGCTTAAGCACTTCTTATTTCCATTTTTATGTATTTCCTTCTGTTTCATTCATTAAGTAAAAGATTTATTTTTTACCTATTTTGTATTCAAACTGAATCATTCTCTTGCAAATGTTTGTACCTCTATCCTTACCTTATAATCTATTAGCCTGATTACATTTCTAAAAGTTACTTCTAGAATTTCTATTTCTGCTTATAATTTGCGTGGAAAGAGTTTTAAATTCATAAAACAAAAAGGGAAAGAAATATTTTTCTCACCATATCCTACATAGATTCAGTCTGTAAAGAGCTGGCATGAGAAGTGGATCCACACTGGAATAAGTCATCCTATACACAACATGGCATTACATCTGGGTACACCATTCACATCTCGAGGGGTTTAGTAACAGGGAAGTAGGATCTTTCTCTTTCTACCCAGCTGGGCTGGTGGCCTCACAATCAAAGGTTTCAGTGATGAATGGCAGCTCAATAATTATTTAAGTAATATGCCAAACAGAAACATTACTGATTTTCTTGGGCTAGGATAGAAATATTGCTGTTGTTTCAAAATGTACTTGATTAAAAGCTTGTTAAATAGTGAAGTATATTTTAAGAGCAGGAAGTAGGGAATGGAATATTTTTTATAGTTCGGATATTGACCAAAAGAATAAAAACAATCAAGAGCCATACAATTTAAGTTTTGGGGTTTTGTTTGTTTGTTTGTTTTTTTAGAAACACGCAATTTCCACTTGTCCTTAAAAAAAATAAACAAACAGGCACAAAATTTTGTTGTTGTTTAGTCCCTAAGTTTGTGTCTGACTCTTTTGCAACCCCACGGACTGTAGCCCGCCAGGCTCCTCTGTCCATGGGATTTGAGTAGGGGTAAAATTGTCAGTTTGGAGATGTCAGAAATGGCTATCTGCTCCAGTATTCTTGCCTGGAGAATCCCATAGACAGAGGAGCCTGGCGGGCTACAAGTCCATAGGGTCTCACAGAGTCGGACACAACTGAGTGACTAAGCACAGCACAGAAATAGGCAGAGTGAGAATGCCTGATGAAAATACAAAGGGAGGGGAAAAGGAATATTGAGACCCAGAAAGGGACTTGCAAAAAGTTGAAGACACATAGATATGAGATTTGTAGAAGTTAGGCTTTCATAGAACAGTATCTTTATGAAATATGTTTTTATGTTTTAGAGGTTTCATGTAAATTAGCCATATACCAGTCCATCATATCTGACCCTCCTCGCCTGCCAATGCTGTTCATACTTGAGATTCAGAATGCACACCCCAAGACATAGATTCAGCAGGCTTGAGTCTGGAAGTATCTGTTTATTTGTTCTGTTTGCCTCAAAAATAAAGAGGAGCTATTTAATGCTTACCTAAAAGTATATCTTTAAAGAATTTATTCAAGCAATATACCACAATCTCTCATTTTGCCATATTCTCAGTAGACCAGGGTATTTCCATCAGATTCCTTGGCAAAAATCTTGAGATTATTTGAGTTACATAATACAGTGTTATACTGGTGACAGGACTGAAAATAAAACTCTGTGTGATGTGTCCAACTACAAAGCTTGTGACGTAAAAACTCCTTATATGTGCAGTACAAAAGTTGGCATCACTCAACCAGCCCTCCCCACAGTGTAGCCCATCACAGTGTGACTGGCCCAGTGCACGAGGTCTCAAACTGCAGTGGGCAACAAGAATCACCTGGGTTGCATGCTTAAAATGCAGATTCCAGAGTTCCATACCCAGAAATTTTGATTGAGTAGAGTAAGGGAAGGGCCCAGTAATCTGTATTTAACAGACCTCTACCCTGAGATTTGGTAAGCTGACCACTACTAGTTGAAGAGACACCTTGCCAGAGAGTTACCTTCTCTTATGTTAGTATATACAGACTTGGAAATAGCTGAGCATGCTAAGTCGCTTCAGTCGTGTCTGACCCTTTGCAACCCCATGGACTGTAGACTGCTGGGCTCCTCTGTCCACAGAATTTTCCACGCAAGAATACTGGAGTAGGTTGCCATTTCCTCCTCCAGGGAATCTTCCCCACCCAGGGATCAAACCCACATCTCCTGTGTCTCCTGCACTGCAGGCAGATTCTTTACCGCTGAGCTACCTGGGAAGCCCTGGAAATAGCTGTAGTCACTTTGAAATAGTGATCCACCCACCACCATCCTGCATGTTGGCAAGGCCTCAACTGAGGAGGTATTTCCAGTCTCTTGAAGTAGAATTTCCCAATCCTAATTAAATGGTGTCTTAAATGTAACTAAGATGTGACTTGATTACCAAGGCTCTAGTTCAGATTTAGGATGGGTTGAGTTCACTAGAATTAAAGCATTCGTGTAAGTTGTTTTTGAGGGGAAATATTTGAGTTGCATAGATAAATTAGAAACAGTTTAAATTTAAGGATGACCTTGTGCCAAGCATTAGATTGCCTCTGACTTTACCGTTTGAAGTTCTATGACCTTATGAAACAGTGGTAGAATCCAGAGTTCGCATTACAGTATTATAATTTTCTTAAAAAAAAAATAAGGTGTTGTCTTTTCTTTCATTTGACCTACCTATGAAGATTATTTAGTTCCCAGCCCCTTTTCTGCAAAAGAAGGTTATGATATGATAAACAAAAATTAGATCTGCTGATTTCTGAACCATACTGCATCCTATTTTCTAAATACTGTGCTGTGGGCAACACACTCCCTTCCCATTTTATAAAGGAGCTAGTAGTGAACAACATGCTGTCTCTGTTCCCTCTCCCAGTTTGTTCCTTCTTCTTGATATAACTCAAAAGGTACTAAAGGATGTAGCAAATAAAGATCTGCCCTAGGTTATAAAGGAAAAAAAAAAACCTGCTGATTGGTGCCTAGTGGCAATATTTGAACTCCTCAAAATCCAAAATAAAATGAACTAAAAGAGACTACAGTTTATTTTTAGCCCACTTGTTCTGAGTTTTCCAAGTCATTCAGAAACTTTAGTCTCTTCTAGTTTCTTAATTCCTAAGAATGTGGCTTGTGCTCGGGTGTCAAGTCACCCTTTCATCACGTTGACCGTGTGAGAGCTTTTCACCTCTGTTCACTTTGTATTGGTCTGCATTCGACCACTTCCTTGGAGCCACACTAGCTGGGCTTTTCTCTCACCACTCAGCACGTGGTAGCATGTGAGTCGGGTTAGTTAGTTAGAAGGTGGACCAGAAAAGTTTTCCTCATACTTCTTGATTGGATGAATTTGAGGAAAGATCTTGTATAGAACTACAGTTTATTTTTTTAGAAGATTAATCATTTTATATGTGTATGGAGAATACTTTTAACATAAACTTTCTGATTAAAATTACAGATACGCATGTACAAATATAGAGGTGAGAAAAGATATATCTGTGCTGTGTATTATTTTATATACATAAGATTGGCAATTCGAGATAACCAAGCTTAAAATAAAGTCCCATTTTTGGCCAAGTAGACTTGCATGCCAACACAAAGACATTATGGTATTAAAACCATATGCAATTCTAGCCATATTTTTCTCTTTTCTCTTCATGGGTATTGCATGATGGTATTTCTAATACAAATACTAATATGCTTTGGAAATAATGGCACTCGCAGGTCTTTCATCATATTGTATCACTGCTTTATCATATTAGGCTAATACACTGCGAGAGTTGGTAGAACCTCTCCATGCCAAATCGGATCCACTTCTGTTGGCACTCAACCCATTGGACTCACAGATTGATAAGCTAATGTTTAGAGAATTTAGATCGGAGAGAGTCGGCACGACGCAGACTTAACATCAACCTCTTGCAAGCAACTAAAATGGCCTCGACCTTGCTGTTTATAACAGAAAACAGACTTTTAAAAGCTTAGATCATCAAGTGTTTTGGATTGGGGGCCTCCCTAAAGGGATATTAAGAGGGGCAGGCCACTCTTAAGAAGAATGCAAGCTTTCTTCACTGGGACTAGCATAAGATCAAAGCCAGTCAAGATGGAGCACAGTGACAGAAAACTGCTGTTTCTGTGGGTGAACAGAGGCAAAGGGTACTGACTGGGGAAGGGCTCAGTTGTGTTCTCCTGTCACAGGAAAGGAGAGGGATCAGCTCCAATAACTAGAAAACCCTGGCTGTTCAATGGACTCTTAAGTGGCCTCTTGAAGGCAAAGCAGAGAAAGCGAATTCTGTGTGTTAAGTGTATTTTTGCATTTTTAAAATTTGACGTGCTGTATTGTACTACATTAAGTGTAATCTATTAAGGCAAGGTATCTACAACCTGCTCTGAAACTTACTATGTTTATTCTATTATAAAGTGTATTCAGGTGCAACACAGAGACTGCTTTCAGTGGCACTAATGAAGAAAATGCCACATGCCAGGCTTTAGTAGATTCCTCAGCTAAAATCCTAACTTTCTCCTTACTTCTTGGCACTTGTATACAAATGGTGTTGCCTCATAGGACAGGCATGAGCTATTCTTTTCTGTAAAATTTTCCAAATCTATAGGCTGTGGTTTTCACTTTGGAAAAAGTATTTTGTCTGGTTGTCTTTCAAAATAGTTTCAGATATTATTTAATACTATGTAACTGGGTCCCTTATGGCTCAATATTGCTTATTTTTCTTCTGTAGTGGATGTGAAATTTCCTTTATTTAGTTGGATAAGATACTCTGTAATAATTTTAATGCTAATTAATGGATATTTCATACTGTGCAATGAACAGATAATTTAACATTGTATTTGGAAATGTTTTTTTTTCTTCCTGTCGCCGCAGTGTGTGGTATTGCATAATGTGAATACTTGTAAAAATATAAATTACATAAAAATAAAAATATGACCAATTGGTATCAGATCTTTTTAGATAGCTAAATAATTTGCTAAGTATGCTTGATAGTAAATATCTTTCTAAAGAGGAGTAATCTATGCTTCTTTCTCACAAATGGAATTTGTGTTGTGAATAAAATCACATTGATATGCCTTACAGTTGCCTCTGTGCTCTAACCATTTTAATGTGTTTTTTTAAGTATATATAAAAATGATGGTTCTGGTATATAGAAATGCATCAAAAAGCATTATGTTGGTTTTAAATATTCGTGGGATTGTCTTGAGTCATTCTCCCTGTTTAAGTCATAGTAAAATTTTATGATATGAAGAATTTTAGTTTTTTCTCATTAAGGAATATGATGACTCCACATTAATTTTTTAATAATCATCTTTTAGCTTTGTTTTTAAACTGTATCCTTTATGAATTCCTTCCTAAGAACCAGGTACCTTGACCTCCATATCTTTATATAAATTTTCTAAATTCGCTGGGTAAATATAGAATCTGTTATTTATGTTTGCAATTCTCCTTCAAAGAACCTCCCCTTTGGGTCAATAAATCAATGCCAAGGACACCAAGATTTTGCCATCTGAACTATTTGTCATAAAAACAACCGTAATACCCTGAAAATACAACCACTTTCATAGTTGTGGCATTAAACCACATAATTCGGCAGAAATTACCTGCTTCGAGAATGAAATGTAGAATAAGCTTCAGCTCTGTCTGTGGTGTCACCTCTTTGTGGAAGTCAGCTTTACTTTTGTGCAGAAGGGATTTACAAACACTGATATAGCTGTACTTAATTTTGGTGAAGCACAAGGTCATTCGTACAGGGATGGGTTTCACATATTCCTTAAAAATTCACTTAGCAATATTGGTGGACTCACTCAAGCTGTCCTTTCAAAAAAAGGACTTTTTTTTCCCCTCAATTTTTTTCATCAGACAAATTATTGTTATTTTGCCTAAAATAAAACAAACCAATTAATTCTAAGAAGGGTAGTTGATTACAGAGTAACAAGTAAAAGCCAAGTTGTAAAATCGTATGCTTTATAACAAACTGTCCTCCCCCCAGTTTTACAAGGCATAGCTAGTTGACTTATATAAAAACATGAATTAAAAGAACTAATCTTTCATTATAAAACAATTCAGATTATAGTGTAAACTCCTGAATGCATAATCATCTTTAGCAAAAAAACCTACAGATATTGAACCTATCTCCATTAAACCCATTAAAACTTTGGCACCTTACATAGAAATAAGTTGTTCATTATGGTGCACTGGTAAATTAGTATTCACAGAAAACAGTCCTGTGTCTAAATGCAAATGCTAATTGCCTTTCATGGTGAGAATAGTGCTCCACATACTTGATGCCATTCGCCTGGAAGCCTTAGAGCACTCCGCGACCGTACAAGAACGAATACCTCTCACATTTGACTGGTGACTAATGCTACTATGTCCAGCCTTCTCCCCCACTTGTGACTTAGTCTCTTCCAGCTTTCTATGCTCATTACCCAGTTGTGTTGTGGAAGGAACAACTGTTTCCATGAGGACATCATTATCCTATTTTAAAAGAGCACAGTTCCCTTCCAAAACATGTACAAGAACTGATTATTCATTGCTGACTTGATTCTTTAAGAGCCTAGTTCGTATACTCGTTTTGTTTTGTTTTGTTTTCATTTTTTACTCTCCTTCCACATTGTCATTGCAGAGGCAGGGAAACAGCGAGGACACCAGAATAACATTTTAGGTTGCCACACTTGTAAACTCTGCTCTTAATTTTCACCAAAGAAACATGAACGACATTACACAAGAGACTGGTATAAAAAAATTACTCAGACTGATACAGAGTCCTCTTTGGAGTACTTGGTGTCTAAAGTGAAGAAAATCATCACTCAGTTTAAACATTGGGTTCATCAGACACCATGTCCTGTAGAAGATTGGGAAATGCAAAGAGAGCAAGGCATAAGCACTCAGGGAAAGTCGCAGTCTAGGTCTCTAGAGGTGCACATGGAGTGAGGTACAGAACGAAAAAACATTGGGATTTCTCCTCAGGTTTCACATCTCATTTTCTCGAATATCTCTTCTATCTATCTATTAATATAGAGTAATACATATATTGAATATTTATCAACAAAAGTGTTTTAACTGAAAAGGGTATACAATCGAACAGGTTTAAAAACACTGGGCATGAATGTAAGGAAATAGGTCAACCAAACATCCTGCGGTGTTTGAGGAATGCGTTATCATCTGCTAATAAGCCTTTTCAAGAAAGTTCCAACCAACTATTATTTTCTATTGGCTAATCTTTTCTTTGAGCTTTTATTACTGCCTGGAGGTCATATGCAACCTGAAGGAGCCAGACACAACTATATTGATGCTCAGTGCATTTCTTAGAGTCACAGTGTTTCATGGTGTAGCTAGAGTATAAATGAAACGATAAAGAGGATCTTCTAGCCCTGCCACTATGACACAGCCAGAAACGAGTCCTCCCTTGGCTCAGAATACAAGTTATCCATAACTTCATTGGGATCCTCAAATCTATCAATGAAATTTTATATAGGAAAGAGAACTTTATATGTTCTCTTCACTTTAATAAAATTGAAATAGAAAAGTGTGTCATCTGACACAGGACTGATTTACATGTTGTAAATGTAAATGTGATTTGATGGCAAATTTATTCCTGCATAGGCCCAGAATTTCCGAATCAATTTGATACAAATTTAAATTTCATTGTATCAGGGATACACTTCCTCTTGAGGAATCACAGAAGGTTCCTCTATATGTCCTGTGGTTTGCATGTGGTTTTCTACACTTTACCAACTTTCAGAAACCATCCATTCAAATTCCGAAAGAGCTGGGCTTGGGGCCAGTGTTCCCATGACTGAACTGGCACATTGAAAGAAAGTCAATCAGGAAGCAGACCTCACCAAGTGCTTGCCTCCTCTTCCAAAGCAAGCCTCTTCTAGGAGAAGAAAAGCAAGGGTTTAAAAGAGAAACCAGAAGAGAAGGAGACAAAGAAGAAGAGGGCAAAAAGAAGAAGTAAAGGTGCTTTCACATTTTCAGTTGCAGCGGTAGCCCCGATTGAGTTAATTGGTATTCATCTAAGAAAAAAAAAAAAAAATCAAGGAAACCAGTTTGAAAATTATAAAAGAAAATAAAGGTCTGTTTTTGTCTTGAATGTTGAGTTCTGTGTTGTTTTGACTGTTGAGCACAGTGAATCAGATTTCAAATGTGACTCCGGCCCTCACCCTCTTCCTCTGAAAATAAAGGGACTCTTTGTCTAGTCTTAAAATGTTTAGTACTTGGTGGCATTTTGTAGGAGCCTGGCATCTCAATCCTTCATCCTCCGCACCCCACGACTGTGTCTTGTGTCACATATGTGTGTGGTGTGTAGGGGTGGGGGAAGGAGGCCTGACTTATCTTTAATATCTCTATTCCATTCATAGCTTGGAAATGTTTCTGTGTTCTGTCTCCTTGTGATTCCCTGTTCATATGTGCTGCCCAGAGATAAATCCATGCTTGATTCTCCTTACAGCTGTCAAACCAGATTCTTTGTAGAATTATATGTTGTACTTTGGTTGAACGTGTTCCACCTCCCCCCTCCCTTAATGGCAAGAAGAAGAAAAAAAAAGCTTTCAGTGTTAAGTCATGTTTGTCATTTTTTATATTAAATCTTTACCATTCTTGAAATAAAACTACATTGAAATTTTATTTTATAATCCAGCATGTGACTCAGTATTCCACAAACTGTAAGAATTGAGGAGAAAGAAAACTGGGTAAGAATGTTTTTTCAACAAAATATATACTCCTTACAGTGTTAGGTAATATGGAAGAAGGTTATCTTAAAAATTTACTATGTGGAAATGTTTCTGCCTCCCTTGAATCCTAAAACTATTATTTGAATTCCTTTTTTCTTTACCTTCCTTTAAGAACTGAAAAGCAAATAATACATTAGGCTTCATGATACCTAGACTACTATAATTCACATCTGTTAGGGCTCCGATTTCTCCCCCACCCTCTGCTTTATGAAATTTTTCTGGTTTAAGATGCAGTCTTGCCTTGAAGCAAAAATAATGATAACTACTAAATAATTCCTCAGGGTTCTTTCCTGGCCTATGATTTTATGAAATGGAATTATGCTGTTCAAATGTATCCTTGTTTTTACAACTCCATTTAGTTTTACACTGAATAACCTTATGATTTTTTGCCTTCCTGGCTCCAAACCATTCTGTTTAAAATTCCTTATCTCATTTCAACCTTAGCCTACAAGGCAGCTAGTTGCTCTTTTTACAGTCCTCTGTACCCCCACCCACCCCTCAGAATCCTCTAGGTGCTGCAAACATTGAAGGATGAGGCAACAGAAAATTAAAAAGCTGTTTTCTTTTTTTGTACTTTTAGATTATAGCTCTAACTTAGATATATGATTAGAAAGTTAAAGTTTGTTGTAGAGGAATAGTGGTAGCAGGTGCTGATAACAAAGGACTTTCTAATGAGAGAACTCAATAATCACACTTACCAATAGTTGCTAACCTTAGCAGGAAAGTAAAAATTGAATATGAAACTTAAATGAAGTCACTTTTTCATCCTAAAGGTGATCCCTTCAAGTTAAGGTACTGTGTTGTGGGCTTTGGGGGAAGTTTTAGGTACACTCTAAAAAAGTTTTTTTCAATGCTGTATTTCAAGCATCTCACAAATTCATTAACACCTCCTGTTTAATACACAGTTCAAATGATTCCTGACAAAACTGGCAGTCTAGAATTCTTACTAAAATCATGAATTCTGGAGCCACACTGCTCAGTTGGAGTTCCAACTCCACCACTTAGTAAATGTGACCTTGAGCAAGGTACTTCCCTGCTAGAAAATGAAAATCAAATAGATCTACTCCTAGTACTGCTATGAGGATTAAATGAGATCATGCATGTTAAGCATTTACCCTAATTCCTGACACATATAAATGTTTACATTATTACCAATTAGGGTGTCTTTAAAAAAAAAATGTGTCAGAAAGCCTAAAATATTCACATGGACCATGGTGGAATGAATGATATTCCATATTTACTTTTTGGGCCAATGTAATTAGCATTCCTCAAATAGGACTCTTTGGCTCTCTATTAAAGGAAATGTAATATAACCCTAATCCTATCTGCCAATCCAAGCAAAATCCAAGTTAATCTTTGTTTATCATTGAGAAAAATACATCAATAGTCAGACAATTCAAGAATAATATGGTAGTTTGATTTGCTCAAATAGATTCAAGATGCTTTCCTGAACCAGACCTTTTTTTTTTTCCTCAAAAATATTTAATTGGAGTGTTTTCTTCCTTGGTCTTTCAAATGTTAAGTAGCTTCCTTCAATACATGCCATATTTTTACTTATATTTGCATATAAACATTCCCACATGTCATTCTAATTAAAGCATTATTATTGATGATCATTTACTGTATTTACAGTGTGGCAGGCATTACTATGGCAGTCACATGAAACCTAATAATCCTCTACAGCATACTTTTGGAAGATTTTTACAATCATATATACTCCAGCGAATGCCATTCCATCTTATGAATTCTAGAAAAATGTAAACATCAGTTCATTCAGTGTTGTTAAACCAGGAGAGCTCTGTTACTTAGCACATCTATGCTTATCAGTATAATGATAAGGGATATTCATTACTGTTTTAAAATGTTAAATGATGTTCAGAATTGTTTCTGTGTTGTGTACCTTTTGTACTGTAATTCTTTGAATTTAATGGACTCAAGATATGTACAGTGATTTGCTATTTATTAAGAGTATTTTATTAAAGCATCCTATTAATTATTCTAAAACAATTGGCTGCCTGTAGCTAGTCTTACCCAGTATAACTAGCAACTGTGGGTTTGATGGGTTGTTTTTCTTTTTTTAATGTAATAGTGTTTTCCCTATCATTCATTATTCCGTTTCTCAGATATTTTTTGTTTGTTTGTTTAGTAGATTTTTGGAGTGTCAAATCACTGTATTACACTGGATTCATATTTCTCTGGTTTTTTTTTTTTTTTTGGACATTGCAGGTGAAAGTAGGGAAGAAAAGTTAGGAGACTCTTTGCAAGATTTATACAGGGCATTGGAACAAGCCAGTCTGTCGCCTCTGGGAGAACATCGCATTTCAACCAAGATGGAATACAAACTATCCTTTATAAAGAGATGTAATGATCCTGTGATGAATGAAAAACTACACAGGCTGAGAATTCTCAAAAGCACTTTAAAGGTAAGATAGGAAATGGAAGGAGACATTCGTTTTAAGAGATTCATTCCTGAAAAAATCGATTATCAGATACTCTAAGGGACAAAATGGGAGGGGGATAAATAGAACAAATGTAATAAGTGTATTTGGCCAAAAGGAAATGATCTTAGCTTTATATTAACATCTCAGAGCATGCACAGACTACACATTATGTGACTTAGTTCTAGCAGAAAACAGGATGTAATTTTTTTTTTCCAAAAATGTAGGGCTAGTGTTATTCCTCAGTCTTTTGTTTTCCTAAGATAAATATGCCATGTTGTAGAATTGATACAGTTATTAAAAGAGCACAGCATTCATGCAGGGGTGGGTGCTAAAAGGGTTTGAGATATTTTATGAATATCTCTTGTAGCACATTTGGAGTGAAGCCACATTGTTTCATATCCCGTGTAGAAATTTTATAATTGTGCTGTATACATTAGCAGTTCCCAACTCACGTGTTACTTTTTTCTTACACATTTCCATAAGCACTTACATTGTCTCCAGTCTTCTTATGCCACCCCCAGATTGGGGAGGAGGTGGTGAGGAAAGGGAAACAGGCAGGAAGTTGAAGAAGGAGCCAGAAAAGTCAGCCCCCTCACTGTGTGTCTCAGTGGAGAGGGCCTGCCATACATACTCTCCCTAATCAGACCATGCACCCTGAAAAACTCAAAACCAGAAAAGAACTGTCATACCAAGTTTGTGATGCAGTCATTTCAAGAAATAAAAGGTCAGAGAATTCGTTTGGAAAATATTTCAGATCCATAGTCTACTGCTGAGGTTTCATAATTTTGAGACAGAGTACCAAAGAGATCCTGGACTTCTCTAGTGGTTCAGATCAGATCAGTCGCTCAGTCGTGTCCAACTCTTTGCGACCCCATGAATCGCAGCACGCCAGGCCTCCTTGTCCATCACCAACTCCCGGAGTTCACCCAGACTCACGTCCATCGAGTCAGTGATGCCATCCAGCCATCTCATCCTCTGTCGTCCCCTTTCTCTTGTCCCTAATCCCTCCCAGCATCAGAGTCTTTTCCAATGAGTCAACTCTTCGCATGAGGTGGCCAAAGTACTGGAGTTTCAGTTTTAGCATCATTCCTTCCAAAGAACACCCAGGGCTGATCTCCTTCAGAATGGACGGGTTGGACCTCCTTGCAGTCCAAGGGACTCTCAAGAGTCTTCTCCAACACCACAGTTCAGAAGCATCAATTCTTTGGCACTCAGCCTTCTTCACAGTCCAACTCTCACATCCATACATGACCACGGGAAAAACCATAGCCTTGACTAGACGGACCTTTGTTGGCAAAGTAATGTCTCTGCTTTTGAATATGCTATCTAGGTTGGTCATAACTTTCCTTCCAAGGAGTAAGCGTCTTTTAATTTCATGGCTGCAGTCACCATCTGCCGTGATTTTGGAGCCCAGAAAAATAAAGTCTGACACTGTTTCCACTGTTTCCCCTTCTATTTCCCATGAAGTGATGGGACCGGATGCCATGATCTTCGTTTTCTGAATGTTGAGCTTTAAGCCAACCTTTTCACTCTCCACTTTCACTTTCATCAAGAGGCTTTTTAGTTCCTCTTCACTTTCTGCCATAAGGGTGGTGTCATCTGCATATCTGAGGTTATTGATATTTCTCCCGGCAATCTTGATTCCAGCTTGTGTTTCTTCCAGTCCAGCGTTTCTCATGATGTACTCTGCATATAAGTTAAATAAACAGGGTGACAATATACAGCCTTGACGAACTCCTTTTCCTATTTGGAACCAGTCTGTTGTTCTATGTCCAGTTCTAACTGTTGCCTCCTGACCTGCATACAGATTTCTCAAGAGACAGATCAGGTGGTCTGGTATTCCCATCTCTTGAAGAATTTTCCATAGTTTATTGTGATCCACACAGTCAAAGGCTTTGGCATAGTGGTAAACAATCCACCTTCCAGTGCAGGAGACAGGTTCGATCCCTGGGTCGAGAAGATACCCTGGAAAAGGAAATGGCTACCACTCCAGTATTCTTGCCTGGGAGATTCCATGGAAAAAAGAGCCTGGTGGGCTACAGTTCATGGGGTCACAAAAGAGTTGAATATGACTTAGCAACTAAACAACAACCAAAGAGATAACAAAATAGGAAATGCATGATTTGAAAAAACTTCTGGTAGCCAGCAGCCAAGTTCTCATAGTCAGTTAGCTCTCAGTTGATATTCATGTGAATGCTGTTGCAAATCCATGGGACAACGTAATGACCTTTTGATAACTAAGACCAGAATTTTTAAAGAGCTTTAATATACATAAGAATAATTCTGGTGCCCAGCTAAGGTCCAGAGATATCCTTACTACCTCCCACTTCACCGAGCCCCCATTCTCATTCAGGTCCAAACTACCAACTGAGCATCTAGCAGGAGGAAATAGGACAATGCAAAAGTAACCCAAGACACAATGGGGTAAGCCCACTCAACAGCAGTGATCAAATGTTATGGGGACTTATAGAAATGAAGGAGAAAACATTTTTTCAGTTGTTTAAGGAAGGCTTGAAGAAATGAGAGGCGTATGAACTGGACATTAAAGGATGAGGAAAAGTTTCCATAGGCAGAGATGGGAAACAGGATAGGGTCCAAAGGAAAAATAAACCAGGGTGCCTACATGTAGAAAAAAGTACCTGAGGATTTGAGTCTAAATAGTGAGTTTGAGTATCCAGTGAACCAGTGAAGTTGTTCAGTCATGTCCGACTCTGCAATCCCATGGACTGTAGCCTACCAGTCTCCTCCATCCATGGAATTTTCCAGGTAAGAGTACTGGAGTGGGTTGCCATTTCCTTCTCCAGGGGATCTTCCCGACCCAGGGATCGAACCCAGGTCTCCCACATTGCAGGCAGACACTTTACCATCTGAGCTACCAGGGAAGCCTGAGTTTGAGTATAACAGAGCTGTTTCTTCTGGGCTTTTGCCTGTTAACTCTTTAGTTAAAATCTGAAGAAAATTGTCCCTTTTGTAACTCTTGAATCCTTTTATTTTTCAGGCCAGAGAAGGGGAAGTAGCCATTATCGATAAAGTACTAGACAATCCAGACTTGACATCGAAAGAATTCCAGCAGTGGAAGCAGATGTACCTCGATCTTTTCTTGGATATCTGTCAAAATACCACCTCAAATGACCCATTAAGCATTTCTTCTGAAGTAGATGTAATCACTTCCTCTCTCACACACACTCATTCATACATTGAAACGCATGTGTAAGTGTATTGTGCCGTCTGGCCATTTGGTACCTTCTGGTACTTTGAACAAGTATATAAGGTAGTTTTTATATCAACGTGTGGGACACGTTGACAAGCTATACTTTAATGTTACCATTATATGAAACAAACCCTATATGGTCATAATACCACTGTCTTTAATGAGCATTTGTATATTTTATATGCAGTTAGTGCTCAGCTTATGTTTACCATGTGCAAAATCAACTGTCTTCAATGATTTAAAATTAACTTTTGCAAACAACCCTGAAGACAGGTGGTCTTCAAGTAGAAAAAAAAAAACACAAAAAGGCGGTTTTCTATCTAAGGTCATCTTTTCTCCCTTTAATTTTATATAAACAAGACTTCAAAACTAAGTCACATTTTTTCAGGTGCAGACATCCTTGTGGGTGGGAAAGAATTTAAACCTTTTTTATATTTATTAAAATGTTGTAAGGATTTTCTTAAACATTGCACAAAGTTTAATGCTGTAGTTTTATTTTTGTGAAATGTAGATGCGCATACATACAAGAGTTAAGCAAAATAGAAGAGCATCAACATAAGAAAAGTTCAGGTATCAAATATTCGTCTTAATAGTCTATTAACTTGTGAAAGCTGGTTAATGGAAATACTATTCCATATCCATGGGGACACTCAATGGTGTATCAGGGCAAAGCTTTGTAAGATGTTTTTGTAACTGAGACCAAAATTGAAGATAGAGCTGCTTTATTTTCTTGGTTTAAATCTTCCTTTATTTTGTAGTGATGAAATGCTGATTGTGTACAGAGGAATTTGAGAGTGAATTTTTTAAAACACACTTAACTCACCCAGAAAGGCAGCTAACATATATATATATAATTTCAGCCCAAACTCATGTTTTTAAACTCCAACTCCTAAAAACCTACAAGGTATAAACGGAAATGAATCAACTTCCCAGTTAGTGTCCAATTTTCCCCCTAGTCCGTTAGTGAAACTTATGTAATTATACTTCAGGCAGGGAAGTAAAATATGTTTGGTTTCAGGCTGATGTGTGTTCTAATATAGAAAACAATGTTGAAAACGAAAAATGTACCTCTCTCCTGAGGAGCAAGAAGATGATGGTCATTCAGAGAGATATTACATTGAACTATACGATAGAAACAATTTTTAGAGGTTTTTCCTAGTTTCATGATTTGTTCTATAGAGTGGATAAAGTCTATGAAAAAAATCCTCTTCATATATTTCCATTTATAAGCATCTCATTTTTGAAAAGTGATCACAGCATGATAATGACTGTGCTGCTTTTTAGTGTCTGGCTGCATAACGTACAAGTCACAATTTGCTGGGTTTGGTTTGGTTTTGTTTTTTTTCTTTAGAAGGAGGAAGAGACCCTCCTTTACTATTCTATATCCTGAAATCTACTTCTAATCAGCTTTATACTGTTGCCTGTACAGCTCAGTGAATGTACTTTCATCTCTAAGCGTTCAGATATCTGCCAGTGACTATTTTTGCTGTAGAGAAGAAAGTAAAAACTCCACAGCGAGGATCTTTTTCTTTGCTTTTGAAACCACCATTGAATCACTATCGTTTTGCAGACTTTGCACAACTGTACAGGAGAGTGGCCTTTCTACAGCACATTTTCAGTAATCCTATATTTAGTCAAAGTGGATGAGAAATCATGTATTAATGTTTGTATGGAATTTGGGGTCCAGTGTAATATTTTTATCATTTAAAAAAACCTATTTGTAAAAACATTTATTTACTGCATGGATATTGACGCACATTAAATTTGTGGGATTTTGTATATGTAAAAAAAAAAAAAAAAACCAAAAAGCAAAAAAAAAAAAAAGAAACCTCTTGTCCTAAAATGAATTGTGCTTGTTACAGGTGTTTAGACTTGTTGATGTTTACTAGGCCAAATGTGTACATTTACTTAAAAATATCTGTACCTGATGGATGTGTCGTGGATACAGTGGCCAGATTGTGCCCCTGTCAACAGCGAGCAGTTGATGGAAAGACTAGCTGTGTTGCTACTAAGCGGCTTTTACTTTGGTGAAGTTGGCTCTGTTGTTTTAAATGGTAAAAAGTAAACTAATGAATTTTAAAAGACTCGTGGCTAGCTTAGCATGAAAGAGACCTTTAACGCTATATATCTGTACATTTTATTGCATTAGTTTCAAATCTAGGAGAGAGGCGGCACTGTAAACTGAAGTCAAATAAATTCAGCTCTTAATGAATCCTTATAAAGCACCTATTTTATTCATGCAGTCCACATCACATTTCTTTGTGACCGAATCACACGCCACCCCACCACCCCCAGTTACAAGTTTTAACTTTGTCACTCCACTGTGGTATAAGCCAGAAGAGGCAATGTCCAGTATATACAAGAATCTTCTCTGAAATCCTGCAAAATCAAGTTGGTTTCCCATTTACCTGACACAAACTTTAAAATTTCACCTGCTGCTCTTTCCTTTCTCTGTGATTCTTTTGGGAAGGTGGGGTAGAAGGTCTAGGAGGCAGGGTACCATCAAAAATAAACTTAAAAAAAATTTTTTTTACAAGTATTACCTACAACGTATCTGCCGAATGAACGTTTAAAGAGGATAAAAGAAATAGGGGTTTTGTTAGCTGCTGCTGCTGCTGCTAAGTCACTAAAGTCATGTCCAACTCTGTGCGACCCTATGGACTGGAACCCACCAGGCTCCTCTGTCCATGGGATTCTCCAGGCAAGAATACTGGAGTGGATTGCCATTTCCTCCTCCAAAGGATCTTCCGGACCAAGGGATAGAACCACTTCTCTTATGTCTCCAGCATTGGCAGGCACTAGAGCCACCTGGGAAGCCCCGTTAAATGTTCCACTAAATCAGAGAAGCCGGATTATTATGGCTAAAGTGAAGTGAAAGTGAAGTCGCTGAGTCGTGTTTGACTCTTTGCGACCCATGGACTGTAGCCTACTAGGCTCCTCTGTCCATGGGATTTTCCAGGCAATAGTCCTGGAGTGGATTGCCATTTCCTTCTCCAGGGGATCTTCCCAACCCAGGGATCGAACCCGGGTCTCCCGAATTGTAAACAGACACTTTACCATCTGAGCCACCAGGGAAGTTATTGTGGCTAAGGGCTGCACAAATAAAACCAATAAGCTGCCAAAAGTCAGAGCAAAAGCAGACTAGGGTAAGTAAGGATGAAGTACAGAAAAACTTAACCTAGGTTATTTTCTCCAAAAATAAAGTGCTTTCTAGTAGATTTTTTTTTCTCAGTTCCGTATGTATATTAAACCGTCAAAGCAGAACTATAACCATGATTCTGTATCATAAAATCATAGTTCTCCTTACAATGATTGCATGTTTTTTAACCAAGGCACTTTCCCATCACTATTTATTCAGATAATGCCATCTTCTAGAACCATTCATTACAGTCATTATACCTAACAATTTTCTGGTCTGGCATATAACTTATTATTGTACGTTTTTTGGCTGTTTGGCACAAAAATAATCACTGTTTAGAACCTGGGAAACACTTTTAACTACAAGAGGGAAAACGGGGTCATATTTTATTTTTGAAAGTCCATCTCTAGCCCAACATGAGAATTTCTAGAAATGCCCAGCTCACTGGAGATGATTCATATATCCTAAATTTGATCCCTCCTGTCTCCCATTCTCAGAATAAGGGCAAATGTTTCTCTTTGGCCAAGTCTAGGAAAAGCCCACGACTTGCTCCTCCCTAGCCCCGAGGCTGCTTAACCCATTAAGCCCAGAACAAAATCCGGTGTCTCTCCCGGCTCTCCCTCCCTCTGCTCGTCCCCACCCTCTGCCAGCTGCAGCACTGCGCACTGCAGGCCGCTCCAGGCCCAGGGGAGCGCGCAGCCAATGTCCTCCCAGCGGTCCAGGTCGAGGTCATAGCCCACCACGTTGCGGGTGGGCACCTGACGTGAGTCTCGCCACTTGAGGCCGCCCAGTAGCAGCACCGTCTCCTCCACCAAGGCCAGCCCATAGCAAAAGCGGTCGTAGGGTAGCGGTCGCAGCCGAGTCCACTGGTCGGTGCCGGGGTCGTAGCGCTCGATCTCGGAGAAGGGCTCGTAGCGCCCCAGAAAGGCGAACACCGCGCCGCGCAGGGCGGCCATGTGGTGCCCGAAGCGGGCTGTGCCCATGGGCGCTCTCTTGCTCCACGTCTGCTCCCCGGGGGCCAGGGAGAACACGTCCCGGAGGCTGCTCGCGCCGCCGTCGCCTCTCCCCGCCTTGCCCCCGGAGATGTAAACGACGCCGCGATCCCCGACGGCGCCCGCGTGGCCGTGCAGAGCCCGCGGCAGCGCCCCGGCCGCCGTCCAGCGGTCCCGGCGCAGGTCATACATTTCCACCGAAGCCAGCGCTTGGCCGCCCGCGCCCAGGCCCCCGACGGCCAGGAGCCCCTCTCCCACGGCGCCGCACCAGAAATGGGCCCGTGCTTCCCGCATAGGGGGCACCGTCGTCCACACGTGGAAGCGCGGGTCGTAACGGTGCACTTGCGCCACGACAGCCATAGGGCCATCCGCTGGGGGCGAGCAGGCGCCGCCAGACGGGCTCTCCCCGCCCAGGACGAACAGGAAGTTGCCCGCGACACACACGCTGTGCCCCAGCAGCTGAGCAGGCAGCCGCGTGAGGCTGCGCCAGCGGTGGTTGTACACGTCAAAGGCCACCACGTCCTGGGTGAGCTCCCACTCCTCCTCCTCCACCTGCTCCTCTTCCTCCTCCTCCTCCTCTCCCTCCTCTTCCTCCGGCTCCGGCGCGGCGCCCCTGCCCCGGGCTGCCCGCGGGGGACCACGACTTCCTCAGTCACCACCTCCCGCCCCCGGCGCCCCCCGACCAACAAGATGCGTGTTTGAGGGCTCCGGACGCTGGTCTGCTCGCCCTGCATGAGCGGCTGGCGAGAGGGCGACGTGTGGTAGTTGAGGGCCTGGATGATGAGGCCCTTGACCCGGGCGGGCAGGGTGAGGCCGGAGCCCGAGTACACGCGCCGCAGCACGTCGGCGGGCACGAGGCCGAAGCGGACCCGCTCGAGTAGCTGGGTGCAGTGGGCCAGGCGTTCGGCCTCAGGCTCCTGCCGCAGCCAGGCCAGCGCCAGGCCCAGCAGCCGGGCCTCAGGCACCCGCGCCAGGTCAGGGGCACCCAGCACGGCCCTCAGCGACGCGGGGTTGAGCTCCAGAAGGCCGGCCGGGCCCGCGCCCCGCGCCAGCAGCTCCCTCAGGTGGGTCACGATGCAGCGTTCGGCCGCGCTCAGCGTGTGCGCCAGGCCAAAGCGAGCCGCCACGTTGGCGGCGAAGCAGCAGTTCTCCAGGGCCAGCTGGCGCTCCAGGTAGCGGCCGCAAAGCCCCAGGGCCTCGGTGACCTGCAGGTAGCTGGCGGCCTCCAGCGTGTCCTCCACTGTGTCCATGGAGAGCGGCAGCCAGGCGGTGTAGATGAAGTCCAGCAGGCGCTGCAGGCCCGCCGCCGACGGCACGTGCAGGTGGATCACGCTCGCCTGGGATTCCCGGGTGTGACTCTTGAACAGAGCCCTGAAGTAGTCGCTGGAACACGCGAGGAGCGACCTGTGCGCCGGGAACTCGCTGCCCTCCGCCTCCAGCGTCACGTCGCACAGGAAGCCCTCGGCGCGCAGCGCCTGGTAGCCGGTGAGCAGCGAGCCGCCATGAGCTTTGCAGTAAGACAGGAAGTAACTCATGATGCCCAGGGCGGGAAGCTGCCGGGCCGGGGCTGGGGCCAGCCAGGCGCGGCCGGAGGCATCCCGGGACACGGAGCCCCCGGGCCCCCCGCGCTAGCCGAAGAGCCCCTAGCAAGGGTCCATTTTTGCCTGCTCAGCTTAAAGCCCAGGCCTCCTTCATACAGGTCCGCAGATCTGCCCGTACCCTTCTCAGGGCAAATGTGGTAGGGAAACGATTTCCAGAAGCACCTAGTAGCGGAGAGCGCGGGGTTTGGAGTTTTCCGGGAGCTGCAGGGTTCGGTTTCGGCGGCTGCCGAGGCTGCCAGCGCGTTGCCCAAAACCCCCTCCCCGGCCCTGTTTGGGGAACCCACACCTGCGCGCCTGGGGCCGCAGTGGCCGCGCACCATCACCTGGAAGGGCGGAGCTGCGGATGGACTGACTCCCGAGGCGTGCTGGATCTCCGACGGCCCAGATGCACAGATGGGGCCGGACGAGGGCTGTCCGGGAAGTGCGGGGCGAGGGCTCTGACCTCCCGGGGGTGGACAAGGAGGGTTCTGCGGGCACCGGCGAGGGCTGGGGACAACTAACTAAGGGGCGGGGGGGGGTGAACTTGTTCCGCGCGGAGGATCAAATCAAAGCCTGGGGGATTAGGGAGGAGGGGCGCGGGTCAGCGCGACGGGTCGCAGGCGTGATTGGGCGCCACACATAACATGCCAGTAGCTCACAGTGACAGGAATAGCGCGCGGCCTCGGCCTCCCTGGCGCGCCCCGCCCCGCTCCCCGGCTGCTGGCTGAGAACCGAGGGCGCGGGAGGAAGCGGCCCGGCCTGGGACATGACTCTCGTGACCCGTCAAGCCGCCGGTCACCAGGGGGTCCCGGTAACCCGGCTGGGGGTGCGAAGAGCGCTCACCGGAGAGGCGCGAGTCGCGGGGACGCTGTGCTTGGTGGTGTCTGGGGAGGGGCGCCCGGCTGGGCTGGAGGAGTGACGACCCCCTTCCCGGGGCTCCTGTGGCTAGGAAAAAAGCCCCTGGCTCGCAGCTTTCTGCTTAAGGAGGCCCTAATTAATCCTTCGGGAGCGGGGATTAAGCGGCGATTTTGCGCGCTGACACCCAGGAGCCCGCTACGCGCAGAGGAGCCGCTGGCCGGAATCTTGCCCGGGCGAATCCAGGCTCCCAGCCAGCGGCGCTCCGAAGCACGCCCCTCACCTGGACTCACCCTTGCGTGATGCTGGGCCTTACTCTGCGCCCTTCCCGAGGTCTCCCTGGCTTGTCTCACACTCCGCTTTCAGGAGTTTGCGCCCACCTCGCTCCCCGACCCCGGCTGAGTTCTCCCTTCCTGTTCTTAAACCCTGCCTCACCCATCCCTTGGCAAAGTGGACGAAGAAACTGTAGGTGACTTGGGTTTTCTGCTTTTGAATGACCACTTCCTTTAAGAAAATAAGGCTTTGCAGTTTCTCTCCCCGACTTTCCAGTGTATTAGTCGCTCAGTCGTGTCCGACTCTTTGTGACCCCATGGACTGTAGCCCGCCGGGTTCCTCCGTCCATGGAAATCTCCAGGCAAGAATACTGGGGTGGGTAGCCATTCCTTTCTCCAGGGGATCTTCCTGACTCAGGGATCGAACCCAGGTCTCCCTCACTGCGGGCAGATTCTTTACCATCTGAGCCGCCAGGGAAGCTCCAGGCTTTCCAGGCTATGATCTAATTAAGGTCCGCCCCGTCCTCAGTGATGTGATAATGGGCAGTAAGGTTGAAAAGCTGGCAGAGGCTGCAGTTTCAAAGCGCCCCTCCTCAGGAAGTTATTTTTATAAGGTGCACCAAGCACAGAAATGATGGCTGCTGCTGCTGCTAAGTCGCTTCAGTCGTGTCCAACTCTGTGCGACCCCATAGACGGCAGCCCACCAGGCTCCACCGTCCCTAGGATTCTCCAGGCAAGAACACTGGAGTGGGTTGCCATTTCCTTCTCCAGAAATGATGGCTAAAACCACCCTAATCTTGAAACATTAGGAAAGCCTTTCTCCATCTCCAGCACCCTGCTGTTAAAGAACTAAACGATTAATATAACTGCCCTTTCTTGCCAATTTGGAAAATTCTGTGTGTTTTGCTTTCATCTAGAATTGATTTTTCTGTTTTCTAATACAACCTCTCTGGTCATCTATTTTAAGCAAACCTTTTGAATGCGTTTGAAGTGACTTGCATTTCTTAGAGTTGAGGTTGTATTTCATTAAAAAATAAAAGCCAAGGAAGGATAAAATTCTATCATTTTCTGCCTGGTATGCCATTGGTATTACAAGGTCTCCACTTAGAAGTAGTTCTTGAAGTACATAAAAATAAGTAAAATGATTTTGCTTTGTTGTCAAAGATGGAACTGTTGTATGACTTAAATTAGACAAATTATAAAATGCAGGCAGGGGCTCAGGTTAAGGGCTTGCTTAAACTCCAGAGGCTAAAAATACTGCAATTTGAATTCCTAATGTAGAGCTACAGATGGGTTGGGGGAGGAGAGGATGCTGGTTGGTTTGGGTTTTTCTTTTCTTTTCTTCAGTACTAAAATTCTTAGCTCAAAAATAAAATACCAGCTTGGTTCACTATGCACAGATCTGTATGGTGAAGTTAAATGGGCTTTACTCAACCTGATAGAATTTTGCTAGAAGGGATATTTGACATCATTTAGCCAAACCCTTTCTCTTTCCTCCCCCAATTTCTTGTTTTTCTTTTTAAAAATGTGGCTGATGAGCCCCAGAGGGAGTACGGTTTGTCTGGGTGACTTGGATATTGAGTTACAGAGTCTGGACGTATATTATGTGACCTCGTGTATGATAAAAATAAAGTAGTGCAGTGCACAGTCAGTTGATTTAAACCAAATTTCAGAGTGATGAAGTTTAAGCACAGTTTTTAAAACAGCATATTTCCAACCCCCAAATTGAACCACACATCCCATCAGCTCTGTCCATCAGCATGCATTCAGTTTGAATGCAAAATGTCACACTTACTTGAGAACAGAGATGGTGTGGAAGATTTTAAACTCTTGACATCGAAAATCCAGTTTTACACAAGTACCTGTTCATTGCCAGCCCAACATGCCACTTTAACATATTTTGCCATTGAGGATATGATGAACTGTGTTAAGTGAGAAAATTTACCTATTAGATGTGTCTACAAGGTCTTCTTTAGAAAATATATTAAAACTGTCAATCCATCCAAGAACATTATTGTCCTTTGAGTAGCATTTATGGAAAGTATCAATATTTTAATTTCTTGGCAATATTAAGTAGGATGTGATTGGTCTGTTGAAAATGATCAGCTTATAAGTTTTCCTCCCCCTTTAGACTATGGACTTCTTGAGGCCGGGAACTGTTTCTTAATCTTTTTATGTCCATTCCGTGTCATAGTCTTTGGCATGAGTAATGTTGAGTTGAACAAATATAGGGAATGGCATTGTCAGTGGGAGGAGTAAAGGGTTGTTAAGAGGGACTTGACTTAAGACAATTACTTCTTTCTTTCTACTTCTCTTTCTTCCCTTCACGCAGCTGCAGTTGCAGACACCTCCTTATACAGCCATGAACTAACATCCCTAGGAATCAAGTGGCTCACCATGGGTGGCCCACAACTGAGAGAAGGTTGGACCATATCATCCAACTCTCTGTCCTATATCCCTATTCCTTTACCAAGACCAGCCCCACATGGCTCTTGGCATCTAGTTGGACACACTAATCTTCCTCCTCCTCCTGGGACACAGGGCCCCAGGTACTCCAGCAGCTCCTCCACACCCCACTTTGTATGGCCAGGCTTCTACTAAAGGCCCAGCTACACATTCCAGTGTGTCTGTTGGGACCCTGCCCTTTCTCTGAGCCCCTCACCCCATGTCAGGACTGTGACCTGCTGTCAACCATCCCTTTCATACATCTGCACCTCCTGTGACAGAGCCTAGAACTAAAGTTCTCCTAGCACCCTTCTCATTTCCCACATCAAGGTAGCAGTGCTAGTCAACCACGGCACTCCACATTCCCTGAATGGGCCCTACCTAGCTAAATGTAAATTCCGTAGTTCCCACCTCTAAACTAATTGTATTTGTTGAAAAAATTCCACAACTAAAAACATCCATGTATAATGGGCACTTACACTTTTTTTGCAAATGTAATCTGCAATGGTAACAGCTTTGTTGAGATACTATCCATATAATACACAATTAACTTGATCAGAATGTACAATTCAGTGGTTCTTAGCATATTTCCAGAGTTGTACAAAATTCTCCAGAATCTCATTTTGGAACATTTTCATAACCTTGAAAAGAAACCCCATGCTCTTTAATTCTCACTTCCTTGTACCACCTGTCCCCCAAGCCCTAAGCAACCACTGCTCTATTTTGTGTCTCTATAGATCCTGGATATTTCATGTAAATGGAATCATGTAATACATGGTCTCCTGGTGATTGACTTCTTTGACTTAGCATAATGTTTTCAAGGTCCATCCATTGTAATGCAATTTTGAGGGAAAAAAATAAAAGGATTTATGTGGTAATAACATTGGGAACTTTTTCTCAAAACCACAACATTCTAAACTGTGCTGTTTGATATTTAGGATATAGTTTTGTCAGGTTAACTCTTCTCTTTAAGAATTTTTTAATATGTATTTTTTTTTTTTTTTTTTGGCTACACAGGTCTTAGTTACTGCATGTGGGATCTAGTTCCCTGATCAGGGAACCTCTGCCCACTGCATTGAGAGCATAGAGTCTTAGCCACTGACCTGCCAGGGAAGTCCCTTGGCAGGTTAATTCTTTATCATCTATCACTACTGACTCTTTTCAATCCCAATATGCTTCCTTCCAACACATGATTTCTGGAAACTTCCATGGAGAGCCTATTATTAGAAATTGACACGTTAACTTAGCTAATTGTGAAAACATGATTACAAAAAAAATAACAGACATTCAGTAGAGAAAAAAATCCCATATTAATGTCACTCAGATTAGCAAGACCATTTTTTGTGGACGTAAAACATATTTTATCTTTGTGTAGCTTGAGTGAAAGAATTTCAAGGGGTTGTGTGTGTGTGTGTGTGTGTGTGTTTTAATCATGAGTGATTTTGGCATTCTGGGCCAACTGACAGCTAAAGAAGCAATGTGGTGGGTAGAAAAGAACTGGGCTTTGGGGTCAGACAGATCTGTGCTCCAATTCCAGATTTGCCCCATTAGACTTTAAACAAGTGACTTAAATTCTGTGAATGTCTTTTTAGTTCCTCAACCAGGGATTGAACTCAGGGCTACGGCAGTGAAAGCATCGAACCTTATACGCTGGACCACCAGGGAACCCCCTCATTTTATTATTTTTAAGATACTGCTTCTACTTTCATAGCACTGTCAAAATAAAATTAGGTTATGTATCTATGACAATTCCTAGCCTGAGTATACAAAATATATCTGAGTTTCTCTTCCTTCTCCCTCCCTTAACTTAAAACCTTCTGAAAATTCATAATACCAGAGGCCAAGCAGCCAGGAAATGTAATAGCAGTGGTTTTCAGTGGTCCTCCTGCAGCATCACCTGGCAACCTGTTAAGAAGTGTAAATTCTTGGCCTCGCCTCAAGCCTAATACATCAGAAACCCTAGAAATGGGCCCAGTAATCTGCTTCACAGCAAGCCCTCCCAGTGATTCTGATGCACAAGAAAGTGTGAGAACACTGTAATAGAGAATTGATGATAATTCTCTATTCTCGATTTTGGGAATCATACATCCCAAATTCACTATTCTTGGTAACAACTTGTTCTAAACACAATGTCAGTATTTTCCCCCCAAACAAGAGAAAGCCCACTGGCTCCAAAAGGTCAGAGGTTGGAGACTTAGACAAGAAAAATTAGTAGCTCTGCCATACATCATATGACTCTAAAGTAAATTGTTTGCCCTTCCCTATCCCAGAGAAGATGACAATATTAACAGTGATCTCTGTGGCATGAGATGATTCAGTAATCAATGCATTTTCCCAAACAACACTTGATTGAATACTCAAATCAGAAAGTGGAAAAGGAATATGTCAAGGCTGTATATTGTCACCCTGATTATTTAACTTATATACAGAGTACATCATGCAAAATGCTGGGCTGGATGAAGCACAGGCAGAATCAAGACTACCAGGAGAAATATCAATAACCTCAGAAATGCAGGTGACACCACCCTTATGGCAGAAAACGAAGAGGAACTAAAGAGCCTCTTGATGAAGGTGAAAGAGAAGAGTGAAAAGGCTGGCTTAAAACTCAAAATTCAAAAAAGGCACCTCTACCAGAAAAAGTAGGCACAAGGATGATAAAGGGGGCCAAGGGAGGGGGTGGGTACTAACCACATCTACCCTGCCTACATTGAACTAACAGAAAGTCAGCAACATCTGTGTACATCTAGGGAGGTCCTGAAGCCCCAGCATTCCCACTTCAACAGAAGACTGGATGGGTATATCCGTGGTCCCAGGAGCATCAGCTATCGATGGTATTGTGAGGATCAGACACCTCTTACCCAAGTAGTGCTTGACACGAAATGCTGACTAGGCCTATTGCCCACTAGGCAGTGAATAGATTTGTCCTCAGGGCTGCATAACTACAGACTGGTGACCCCAAAGATGCTGCTCAGTGCCCAAAGATCCATAAACAGACAGGTCAGAGGACCAAATTAACTGCTGCTGAAGGAGGTTGGAACACACTTTCATTCCTGTGCAGTCCACTAGGACAGCAGTCCAGCAGTCATCTAGCATCTGCCAACCCTCACCCTCCAGGTAGACCCTGTGGACCAACTGAAGGATGGCAGTTCCTATCCCAGTAAGACTCCTGAGGGTGTGGTCCCTGCCCTGCTCTTTGTTTCTCATCCCAGTCTGTCCCTATCCTCTCATTGAGGCTTCTTATTCCTCTGAGCCTTGTGACCAGTTGTGACTTTGTCAGCAACTCATCTGTTTGTGCTTTTACCTACAGAAAGAAATACGTTTTGTACACAGTTAAAAGAGTGGGCTCTGGGGCCAGCGTGCCCAGGTTCAAATCCTGGCTCTACCATCCTCAAACCGTTTGACTTGGAACAATTTGTGTGGCTCCCGGTTTCAGCTTTCTCATTGTAGGAATACACAGGACAGGACTGAGGGCTGTGTTAATAGCACTGACTACATTGTAGATAATAAGCATAGATAGATATTCTCCCTAAATACATTAGGGAAATATACATAGTCCTGGAAAAATTATTTTATTTTTTAATTAAAAAAATTATTGGAGTATAATTGCTTTACAGTGTTTGTTAGTTTCTGCTGTGCACCTGTGAACCAGCTGTAAATATGCATATCATATCCACTTCCTCTTGAGCCTCCTTCCCACCCTTCTAGGTCATCTGCTGCTGCTAAGTCGCTTCAGTCGTGTCCGACTCTGTGCGACCCCATAGACGGCAGCCCACCAGGCTCCGCCGTCCCTGGGATTCTCCAGGCAAGAACACTGGAGTGGGTTACCATTGCCCTCTCCATTGTGTGAAAGTGAAAAGTGAAAGTGAAGTTGCTCAGTCGTGTCTGACTCGTAGCGACCCCATGGACTGCAGCCCACCAGGCTCCTCCGTCCATGGGATTTTCCAGGCAAGAGTACTGGAGTGGCGTGCCATCTAGGTCATCACAGAGCACCAAACTGAGCTCCCTGAGTTATACCGCAGCTTCCCACCAGCTATTTCACACATGGTAGTCACACATGTCAGTGCTGCTCTCCCAATTTGTCCCCCTCCTCCCCTGTGTCCACAAGTCCATTCTTTTTAAGTCTGCATTTCTACTCCTGCCCTGCAAATAGGTTCATCTCTACCATGAGAAAATGACTTTCAGTGAAGAATTTACATATATTGTTAATTCTCCCTCTGTGAAAATATTCAAGAACTTTACAGAAAAACATAGAATAATCCTTGAACTATGGTATTTAATAGCAAGCATTGATTGGTACAATATATTGGCTTTTTAAGCCATCTTTCTTTAGTAATTTATACTCTGATAGAAAGGAAAAATCATTACATGGGAGATCAATCAGTAGGTTCATGACCTATGATGGGATTTTACTCTGGATCCTCCCATAACACTTGCTCAAAGGCACTCATGTTTACTTAGGGGCAGAGTAGGGCTCTGAATTCAGGTTTCCAGTGCCCCTATCATAGGACTCTGAAAAATAGCGGCAAGCGAGGGTATCCTTGCAGTAGTGTTCTAGGATTTTAAGAAAACACCAGAAAGGGATTTTTGCAAAGCAATTCTTTCAGCCAAAAATCCATGATGAATAAGTTTGTGTAGTATAGATGTTTAATAGTAAATGTTGAATAGTTTTACAAATTGGCCTTGTAAGCAGAGCACATCATAAAAGCCTGTGACTGTTAATTGGAGGGTGTACCTGATACCACGGTGGCCTGATAATGATGCTCTGTGTTGGTGTTCAGACTAAGGGTTATGCAGGAGATCAGCCATCTTCCTGTCCTTATGGGTATGAAAAGTGAAAGTCAGTCAATTGTGTCTGACTCTTTGTGATCCCATGGACTATACAGTCCATGGAATTCTCCAGGCCAGAATACTGGCATGGGTAGCCTTTCCCTTCTCCAGGGGATTTTCCCAACCCAGGGATCGAACACAGGTCACCACATTTCTTACAATTGCCTCCTTGCATAATAATATATAATAAATACTGTTTGCATTTTTCTAACATAACATACATTTTTCCCCTTAAATAAACTATGTTGTTAACTTTTCTCACCTTTTTATAAAGACGGAAATTTTAAAATCTTGACCAGAACAGAAAAGAATAATAAACAAAGCAAAAATGCCAAAAATCTTTCCATTTAGTAACCACTAACACTGATGGGATCATGCCACAAATGCTGTTTTAAAGTCAAAATTTTTCTTAACTATATGTTTTGAGGATATTCCCAAGTAAATGTATATGGCTATAAATATCCTTTATAATGTTTATATAGTATTTTACAGTATTTAGATGAATATAGCGAAGTTTAACAAGTCTTGTTCTATGGATATTCAGATAACTTTTCACTCTTTTTAAAATTTTTTTATTCTTATTGGAGTGTAGTTGATTTACAATGTTGCTTTAGTTTCAGGTGTACAGCAAGGTGAATCAGCTATGTATATACATATGGCCACTGTTACTGTTTTTTAGATTCTTTTTCCCTATAGGTCATTACAGAGTACTGAGTAGAGTTACCTGTGCTATAAGTACGTCCTTATTAGCTATCTGTTTTGCATATAGTAGTGTATATATTGTCAATCCCAGTCTCCCAGTTTATCCCCTTCTTTCCCCATTGGAAACTCCAGTACTTTGGCCACCTCATGCGAAGAGTTGACTCATTGGAAAAGACCCTGATGCTGGGAGGGATTGGAGGCAGGAGGAGAAGGGGACGACAGAGGATGAGATGGCTGGATGGCATCACTGACTCGATGGACGTGAGTCTCAGTGAACTCCGGGAGTTGGTGATGGACAGGGAGGCCTGGCATGCTGCGATTCATGGGGTCGCAAAGAGTCGGACACGACTGAGCGACTGAACTGAACTGAACCATGAGTTTGTTTTCTACATCTGTGACTCTATTTCTGTTTTATAAATAAGTTTATTTGTACTATTTTTCTAGATTCCACATATAAAAAATATATGATATTTATCTTTCTCTGTCTGACTTCACTCAGTATGACAATCTCAAGATCCATCCATGTTGCTGCAAATGGAATTATTTTGTTCTTTTTTAAGGCTGAGTACTATTCCATTGTATATATGTACCACGTATTCTTTACCCACTCCTGTCAATAGACATTTAGGTTGCTTCCATGTCTTGTAATATTGTAAATAGTGCTGCTGTGAATATTGAGGTACAGGTATCTTTTCAAATTATAGTTTTCTCCAGATATATTTCCAATCGTGGGATTGCTGAATCATATGGCACTTCTATATTTAGTTTTTTCAAATATTTGAAATTCAAGAAAGATCCAAATGGTAGAGTACTAGGTCACCTTTAAGATTATTTTTAGAAGAATATTTAATGACATGGGAATATGCCCAGAATATATTATTATCAAGTGAAAGAATAAGGTTACAAAAGAGTAACTGCAGTATTATTCTAACTAAATCTGTACATGTATATAGAGCGAAAAAAAAACCCTGTAAGGATATACATTAAAATGAAGATTAAAAAAAAAAAACAAATGAAGAGTAGTTATATCCAGGGGAGTATTACAGGGGATATTTTTTTTTCTCTTTGTAGCTTTCTGCATATTCCAAATTCTCTACCATGACAACTATTACTTTTACATTGGGGAGAAAATGATCAATTTTGCTAAAAATATTATCAATAATAACAAAAGCTTTGGCCTTGATATTGGTGTAACAAATCAGAAAGTGTGGAGTTATGAGATTTGGGGACAGTTTCTTTCACTAAGCTTTGGGAAAACTCAGTTGATCATATTTGTGAGCAACTAGCCTGGAGAAGGCAATGGCAACCCACTCCAGTACTCTTGCCTGGAAAATCCCATGGGCAGAGGAGCCTGGTGGGCTGCAGTCCATGGGGTCGCTAAGAGTTGGACACGACTGAGCGACTTTATTTTCACTTTTCACTTTCATGCATTGGAGAAGGAAATGGCAACCCACTCCAGTATTCTTGCCTGGAGAATCCCAGGGATGGGGAAGCCTGATGGGCTGCCTCTTTGGGGTCACACAGAGTTGGACACCACTGAAGCGACGTAGCAGCAGCAGCAGCAGCCTGGAGATGTTCTGATAAAAGAAAGAAAGCTTTGAAAGCTTCAAGTTATGTGCCCGCTCCAGGTCATCATATACCAGCTTTACTTGGATTATTCATCAGATGAAACTTCAGTCTGGTTGTAAATTTAAGCAAGCTGTTAGATGGCAACATGGAACATCACTATACACTGAGATAAGCAAGCCCCATTTGCTTCATAATATGAATACATGTATCTATAAGATGAGCTTCATTATAAAAATCAAGTTTCTGACTGTCAGGACACACACCATTAGTGACACATGGTGCAAGTTAAAAAAAAAATAGCATTTATTGAAGGAAAATGTATAAAAGAGGAGAAGGAAAGAATGTGCAATCCTCCAGAACTCACATTGTCCCACTGCTTACCGTGGCCAGTGTTCCACCAAATGACCCACCACCAAGATGCCCCACATACTGTAGTTCTAGGTTCAGGAGGCCAGGAGACATCGATGCAACTGTGTAACATAGTGGAGACCTCCTAGATGGACGAGTGGCTTTATTAAAAAGGGAAGCCTCCAGACCCAGTAGCTGCTACCAGCCTGTCCTTTTCTTGAGCTAACTAGACCTTTTGAGACAGACTGTCCCTAAGCTCCTCAAAGTAGAGAGGACATCAGCCTTCAGAGCCATTCCAATAAGTCTTGCTTCACTGGTTTTTGTGCATTTAGAACTGAGACCGAGTTTCTCACAACTGCCAGATGCCTGGATCACCACAACAGGTTTCTTCCACAGAATAGGAAATGAGAGCTATTCTTCTACTTGGAAACTTGTCATCCATTATATGGAAACTCAAGATTTCCCACAAGGCCTTGCCCAAAGTATAGCCATTGCCTTTGTTCAAGGTCTTCCATGTACAACTGGGAGTGACTTATCCTCTGTCATTCTGCTGGAGGCTCTTCCAGCTCCAATATTCTGATGGGGTGACACCAACGATGGCTTCCAAGACTCACTCTAGCTCCTCAGTGGTCTCTCTTCTGGTGACATTTTGAACTCCCAAACCATTTCAGTCATATATGCAGTCCTTCATCTCCTGTCATGAATCTGCTGTTTCTTTTATGTGAGTCTTGGGATTTTCTATTTGTGTAACGCACTTCAGTCACTTTTTAAACTGATGTATTTTTCCATAGTGAAGTGATGTCTTCCATGTTGAAACAGGAACTATGCAGAAGGGGCCCTGTCTCAAGACTGTTATGCCCTGAAATCTATTGAAGACAAAAGCCCCCTCACAGCTCTCAGTGGCCTTCCAAAGACAGTACGGAGTTGTGCTTTTTCTTCTCATAAGAATTCCTTTTATGATAAGTTTAACATTTCTCCAAAGAAAATGTTACAGTACCACAAACTTCTAAGTTGGCATTTACTTAGTTTTTACAAGAGGGATATTTAAAATTTACACATGGCTTACATCTGAACATCTTGAGGTTTTGCAGGTACCTCAAAGGGTAACTCTAAAAACAAAACTTAAGGCTACCACATTTTCACAGGTAAATAGAAGCTCGTCCATGTGACTAGTTCTAAGTCAATACACTTAAATCCTTGGAGCTTCACTGGGTTCTCACCCCAGGTGGCCAGCTGCTTGCCAGGGAAGTGCACTGGGCCAGCCATGTTCCCAATGTGTGATTCACTGACACATGGGTTGTGTGAAGCAACCCATGGGAGCAGTGAATTATCTACCTCCTTATCCCCTCAAACTTACCCAGAGATTCTCTCAGTAAAGGCAGCTGTGCCATGGACTCACTACCAGCTTTTCATTATGAGGCTTGTTTTGTAAAATAAAGCCCTTTACAACCCCTCAATTAACAGTGATCCTACTCTTCTCCTTTGGGAGAAAATAAACCAAAGCTCCCATACCCTCTGCAGCACAAAAAGCTGTTTTTGAAACACTAAAAAAAAACAAAGTTTCATAAAGGAGAAAATAAAAATTGTCCATGTTTACACATCCACAATAGACTCCCATTGATATCTTGGCCTGTTTATTTACATGGTTTTTCTTTCTGTCTCCCCCTTCTTCCCTCCTTCTCTCCTTTTTCTTATTTCTCTCTCTTCCTTTCTTTTTTCTTTTGTTTTGTGTAGGAGGGGTGCTTTTTGTAATTTTATTGGAGTATGGTTGATTTACAATGTTGTGTTAGTTTCAGGTATACAAAAAAGTGATTTATATATATTCATTCATTTTCAGATTCTTTTCTCATATAGGTTATCACAGATTATTGACTAGAGTTCCCTATGCTGTACAGTAGGTCCTTGTTGGTTATCTCTTTTATACATAGTAGTATGTGTATGTTAATCCCAACCTACTAATTTATCCCTCCCCTGCACGTTTCCCCTTTGGTAACCAACAAGTTTGTTCTCTATGTCTGTGAGTCTGTTTCTGTTTTTGTAAATAAGTTCATATGTATCATTTTTCAGATGCACATGTAAGTGATATCATATATATTTGTATTTGTCTGAATTACTTCACATAGTATGATAATCTCTAGGTCCACCCGTTTTGCTGCAAATGGCATTATTTCATTTTTTATGGCTGGGTAGTATTCCATTGTATATATGTACCACTTCTTTATCCATTCCTCTGTTGATGGACATTTATGTTTGCTTTCATGTCTTGGGTATTCTAAATAGTGCTGCTATGAACATTGGGGTGCATGTATCCTTTCAAAGTATGGTTTTCATTGGATATGCCCAGGAGTGGGATTATAGGATCATATGGCAGCTCTATTTTTAGCTTTTTAAGGGATCTCCATACTGTTTTCCATAGTGGCTGTACCAATTTACATTCCCACCAATAGTGTAGGAGAGTCCCCTTTTCTCCATACCCTCTCCAGCATTTATTGTTTGTAGGCTTTTTGATAATGGCCATTCTGACCAATATGTTTTCTTCCTTTCTTTCTGATTTTTTATATATATATTTTTTCAAATAGTCTTTCAAACCCTAAATCCACCATCAGAAAATTACTAGAGCTAATCAATGAATATAGTAAAGTTGCAGGCTATAAAATTAACACACAGAAATCCCTTGCATTCCTATACACTAACAATGAGAAAACAGAAAGAAATTAAGGAAACAATCCCATTCACCACTGAGATAAAAAGAATAAAATACTTAGGAATAAATCTACCTAAAGAAACAAAAGACCTATATGTAGAAAATTATAAAACACTGATGAATGAAATCAAAGATGACACAAATAAATGGAGAAATATACCATGTTCATGTATTGGAAGAATCAATAGAGTAAAAATGAGTAAACTACCCAAAGCAATCTATAGATTCAATGCAATCCCTATCAAGCTACCAATGGTATTTTTCACAGAACTAGAACAAATAATTTCACAGTCTGTATGATGCAGAGTACATCATGAGAAACGCTGGGCTGGAGGAAGCACAAGCTGGAATCAACATTGCCGGGAGAAATATCAATAACCTCAGATAAGCAGATGACACCACGCTTATAGCAGAAAGTGAAGTAGAACTAAAGAGCCTCTTGATGAAAGTGAAAGAAGAGAGTGAAAAAGTTGGCTTAAAGCTCAACATTCAGAAAACTAAGATCATGGCATCCGGTCCCATCACTTCATGGCAAATAGACTGAGAAACGGTGGCTGACTTTATTTTTCTGGGCTCCAAAATCACGGCAGATGTTGATTGCAGCCATGAAATTAAAAGGTGCTTACTCCTTGGAAGGAAAGTTATGACCAACCTAGACAGCATATTAAAAAGCAGAGACATTACTTTGCCAACGAAGGTTCGTCTAGTCAAGGCTATGGTTTTTCCAGTTGCTATGTATGGATGTGAGAGTTGGACTCTAAAGAAAGCTGAGCACCAAAGAATTGATGCTTTTGAACTGTGGTGTTGGAGAAGACTCTTGAGAGTCCCTTGGACTGCAAGGAGATCCAACCAGTCCATACTAAAGGAGATCAGTCCTGGGTGTTCATTGGAGGGACTGATATTGAAGCTGAAACTCCAGTACTTTGGCCACTTGATGCAGAGAGCTGATTCATTTGAAAAGTCCCTGATTCTGGAAAAGATTGAGGGCAGGAGGAGAAGGGGATGACAGAGGATGAGATAGTTGGATGGCATCACCAACACAATGGACATGAGTTTGGGTGAACTCTGGGAGTTGGTGATGGACAGGGAGGCCTGGCATGCTGCGGTTCATGGGGTTGCAAAGAGTCGGACACGACTGAGCGACTGAACTGAACTGAACTATGCAAATACAAAAAAAACCCTCGAATACCCAAAGCCATTTTGAGAAAGAAGAATGGAATTGGAGGAATCAACCTGCCTGACTTCAGGCTCCACTACAAAGCCACAGTCATCAAGACAGTATGGTACTGGCACAAAGAAATATAGATCAATGGAACAAAATAGGAAGCCCAGAGATAAATCCATGCACCTATGGACACCTTATCTTTGACAAAGGAGGCAAGAATATACAATGGAGAAAAGACAATCTCTTTAATAAGTGATGCTGAGAAAGCTGGTCAACCACTTGTAAAAGAATGAAACTAGAACACTTTCTAACACCATACACAAAAATAAATTCAAAATGGATTAAAGATCTAAATGTAAGACCAGAAACTATAAAACTCCTAGAGGAAAACATAGGCAAAACACTGTCTGACATAAAGCACAGCAAGATCCTCTATGACCCACCTCCCAGAGTAATGGAAATAAAAGCAAAAATAAACAAATGGGACCTAATTAAACTTAAAAACTCTTGCACAACGAAGGAAACTATAAGCAGTGTGAAAAGACAGCCTTCAGAATGGGAGAAAATAATAGCAAATGAAGCAAATGACAAAGAATTAATCTCAAAAATATACAAGCAGCTCATGCAGCTCAATAATAGAAAAATAAACAACCCAGTCAATCAAGAAAGGGGCCAAAGAACTAAACAGACATTTCTCCAAAGAATACATACAGAAGGCTAAAAAACACATGAAAAGATGCTCAACATCACTCATTATCAGAGAAATGCAAATCAAAACCACAATGAGGTACCATTTCATGCCAATCAGAATGACTGCGATCCAAAAGTCTACAAGCAATACATGCTGGAGAGGGTGTGGAGAAAAGGGAACCATCTTACACTGTTGGTGGGAATGCAATCTAGTACAGCCACTATGGAGAACAGTGTGGAGATTCCTTAAAAAACTGGAAATAGAACTGCCATATGACCCAGCAATCCCACTGCTGGGCATACACACTGAGGAAACCAGAATCGAAAGAGACACGGGTACCCCAATGTTCATTGCAGCACTGTTTATAATAACCAGGACATGGAAGCAACCTAGATGTCCATCAGCAGACGAATGGATAAGAAAAAAATAAAGTCTATCACTTTTTCCCCTCTATTTGCCATGAAGTGATGGGACCAGATGCCATAATCTAGTTTTCTGAATCTTGAGCTTTAAGCCAACCTTTTCACTGTCCTCTTTCACTTTCATCAAGAGGCTCTTTAGTTCTTCTTCACTTTCTGCCATAAGCGTGGTGTTACCTGCATATCTGAGGTTATTGATATTTCTCCTGGCAGTCTTGATTCCAGCATGTTTCATCCAGCCTGGCATTTCTCATGATGTACTCTGCATATAAGGTAAATAAGCACGGTGACATTATACGGCCTTGACATACTCCTTTCCCAATTTGGAACCAGTCTTTTGTTCCGTGTCCAGTTCTACTGTTGCTTCTTGACCTGTATACAGATTTCTCAAGAGGCAGGTCAGGTAGTCTGGTATTCCCATCTTTTTAAGAATTTTCCACAGTGTTGTGATCTACAGAGTCAAAGGCTTTGGCGTAGTCAATAAAGCAGAAATAAATGTTCTGGAATGCTCTTGCTTTTTTGATGATCCAATGAATGTTGGCAATTTGAGTCTCTGGTTCCTCTGCCATTCCTAAATCCAGCTTGAACATCTGGAAGTTCATGGTTCACGTAATTTTGAATCCTGGCTTGGAGAAGTTTAAGCATCACTTTGCTAGTGTGTGAGATGAGTGCAATTGTGTGGTAGTTTGAGCATTCTTTGGCATTGCCTTTCTTTGGGATTGGAACAAAAACTGACCTTTTCCAGTCCTGTGGCCACTGCTGAGTTTTCCAAATTTGCTGGCATATTGAATGCAGCACTTTCACAGCATCATCTTTTAGGATGTGAAATAGCTCAACTAGAATTCCATCACCTTAACTAGCTTTGTTTGTAGTGATGCTTCCTAAGGCCCCCCTTGAGTTTGCATTCCAGGATACCTGGCTCTAGGTGAGTGATCACACCATCATGATTATCTGGGTTGTGAAGATCTTTTTTGTATAGTTCTTCTGTGTATTCTTGCCACCTCTTCTTAAAATCTTCTGCTTCTGTTAGGTCCATACCATTTCTGTCCTTTATTGTGCCCATTTTGCATGAAATGTTCCCTTGGTATCTCTAATTTTCTTGAAGAGATCTCTAGTCTTTCCCATTCTATTTTTTCCTCTATTTCTTTGCACTGATCACTAAGGAAGTCTTTCTTATCCCCCCTTGCTATTCTTTGGAACTCTGCATTCAAATGGGTATATCTTTCCTTTTCTCTTTTTCCTTTCACGTCTCTTCTTTTCTCAGCTATTTGTAAGGCCTCCTCAGACAACCATTTTGCCTTGTTGCATTTCTTTTTCTTTGGGATGGTCTTGATCAGTGCGTCCTGTACATGTCACAAACCTCCATCCATAGTTCATCAGGCACTCTGTCTATCAGATCTAATCCCTTGAATCTATTTCTCACTTCCACTGTATAATCGTAAGGGATTTGATTTAGGTCATACCTGAATGGTCTAGTAGTTTTCCCTACTTTCTTCAATTTAAGTCTGAATTTGACAATAAGAAGTTCATGATCTGAGCCACAATCAGCTCCCAGTCTTGTTTTTGCTGGCTGTATAGGGCTTCTCCATCTTTGGCTGCAAGGAATATAATCAGTTTGATTTTGGTATTGACCACCTAGTAATGTCCATGTGTAGAGTCTTGTGTTGTTGGAAGAGGGTGTTTGCTATTACCAGTGTGTTTTCTTGGCAAAACTCTATTAGCCTTTGCCCTGTTTCATCCTGTACTCCAAAGCCAAATTTGCCTGTTACTCAAGGTATCTCTTGACTTCCTACTTTTGCATTCCAGTCCCCTATAATGAAAAGGACATCTTTTTGGGGTGTTAGTTCTAGAATGTCTTGTAGGTCTTAATAGAACCATTCAACTTCAGCTTCTTCAGCATTACTGGTTGGGGCATAGACTTGGATTACTGTGATATTGAATGGTTTGCCTTGGAAATGAACAGAGATCATTCTGTTGTTCTTGAGATTGCATCCAAGTACTGCATTTCAAACTCTTTCGTTGACTATGATGGCTACTCCATTTCTTCTAAGGGATTCTTGCCCGCAGTAGTAGATATAATGGTCATCTGAGTTAAATTCACCCATTCCAGTCCATTTTAGTTCACTGATTCCTAAAATGTTGATATTCACTCTTGCCATCTCCTGTTTGACTACTTCCAATTTGCCTTGATTCATGGACCTAACATTCCGGGTTCCTATGCAGTATTGCTCTTTACAGCATAAGACTTTATTTCCATCACCAGTCACATCCACACCTCGGTTTTGTTTTTGCTTTGGTTCCATCTCTTCATTCTTTCTGGAGTTATTTCTCCCCTGATCTCCAGTAGCTTATTGGGCACCTGCGGACCTGGGTAGTTCATCTTTCAGTGTCCTATCTTTTTGCCTTTTCATACTGTTCATGGGGTTATCAAGGCAAGAATACTGAAGTGGTTTGCCATTCCCTTCTCCAGTGGACCACGTTTTGTCAGAACTCTCCACCATGACCCGTCTGTTTTGGGTGGCCTTACATGGCATGGCTCATAGTTTCATTGAGGTAGACAAGGCTGTGGTCCATGTGATCATTTTGGTTGGTTTTCTGTGGTTGTGGTTTTCAGTCTGTCTGCCCTCTGATGGATAAGGACAAGGGGCTTATGGAAGCTTCCTGACAGGAGAGACTGACTGAGGAAGAAACTGGGTCTTGTTCTGATTGGTGGGGCCATGCTCAGTAAATCTTTAATCCAATTTTCTGTTGATGGGCAGGGCTGTGTTCCCTCCCTGTTATTTGACCTGAGGCCAAACTATGGTGGAGGTAATGAGGGTAATGGTGACCTCCTTCAAAATGTCCCATGTACACACTGCTATACTCAGTGCCCCCAACCCTGCAGCAGGCCACCACCGACCCACACCTCCACGGGAGACTCCTGGACACTCATGGGCAAGTCTGGGTCAGTTTCTTGTGGGGTCACTGCCCCTTTCTCCTGGGTCCTGGTGCACTCAAGGTTCTGTTTGTGCCCTCCAAGTTTCTGTTTCCCCAGTCCTGTGTAAGTTCTGGTGGCCCTATGTTGGGGTTAATAGCAACCTCCTTCAAGAGGGCTTATACCGTACCCAGGTCTGCTGCACCCAGAGCCCTTGCCCCTTTAGCAGACCATTGCTGACCCATACCTCCTCAGGAGACACTGAAAGACAGTTCTATTTCAGTCTCTGGGGGGGTCTCTGGGTCCTGGTGTGCACAAGGTATGTTTGAGCCCTCTGAGCATCCCTGGTGGGTATGGGGTTTGATTCTAAATGCAATTTTGCCCCTCCTACCATCTTGCTGGGGCTTCTTCTTTGCCCTTGGACATGGGGTATCTCCTCAAATTAACTCCAGTGCTGCGTAGTCGCCACTCCAGTGCCTACTGTCTTGCTGGGGCTGGAGTAATTAGCCCCCAATTAAAATAAATTAATTAATTTTAAAAATTAGTCTTTCTGTGAACATAATGCATGCTTATTTTGAAGAATTCCAATAGTTTAAAAAAAAGTACAAAGTTAAAGAAGTGAACAGTCACCCACCAAACACCATCCAGAAGCATTTATCGCTGACATTAGGGGAGTTCCAGCCAACTACCTGGGCTCATACAAAAAGATAGATAAGTAGATAATGACAGATACAGAGAGGGAAGCTTTTTAGAAATGCTATTTCTTAATTAAAGTAAGAATAAAATAGCTAAGTGCTATTTTCTTTTAAATGTTTTTAATTTCATGTGAATATCACATAAAATAAGAAATTGATGTGAAACTGAAGAACTCCTAATGATTTTTCTTCATCACAGGCTAGTATTTTCTAAGACATTCTTGAGTTTAAGGGGGAAAAAAGATTCTAAACTGTTGTTAAGGGGTTGGAGTTGGAATGTTGAAACTCCCAGTTTAGACAGTACTGACTCTTTGCTACAAACAATGAGGAAATTCATACTTTCCCACCACCCCTCACCTCTCCCCACTTTCCAGTGTTTGATGGTTGTATATTCTTTTCTCCTTGGCAATTTAGAGCCTTATCCTACTCTTTGATGGCTGAATAGGGGCAAAGTCTTACAAATGACTTTTCCTCCCTGAACTTCTCTTAGGAGGGGTTTCTGATGTTCCATTTGTCCTGTGCTGAGTCCTAGGCTTTCCACCTGCTCCATCCAGTGTGTCACTGAAGTCCCTGCCTCCAGCCGCCTCAGCACCTCTCCCACTAGCCCCTCACATGCTAGCGGTAGAGGGGGGACAGCTCCCTTAAGGTGATGGGAACTTGTTTCTCTACCATTTCCCCCTATCTCTTAATGTTTCTCAACCAACTGAATAAGGAATCATTCAAGATTTTGGCGGCCAAAGCCTCCTTTTCCTTCTGGTACTTTCCATAACTCACTGCTGTGGGGCTTGTCTCTTTAAAGAAAAATAGGATCATAAGAAAAAACATAGCTTAGGGAAAGTATGTGGAATATTTCAAAGGGTAAACACAAGCAGTTTACCTAATAAAGGAGGTTTCTGATGAGGTTCGAAGCCCTTCATCAGGATAAATTATAGTAAGTGCTAGGTAACAGAAAAATATGGAAATAAAAAGCACAGCAGGGGTGGTGAGTTGGTGAAAGGAATCTCAGAGGCATCAGTGACAATACTGAGGAACATTTTATATTTACCATGCAGCACAAGCTAAATAGAGGACATCTTTTCCCCCTGCCTCCCTGCACACATGGTCCCGGGATGAATAAAATTTAGTCCCTGAACTAATGATGATGATTGCCTTATTAAAATGTGTTTTAAGAATATTTGCCCTCAAAAATAAACAATAGAAATGTCCATCAATCACAGTCCAACAACACACACTTTTTAGAAAGTCAAGAAAGAATGACTCAGAGAAACTTTGGATCACAGTAAGCCCTGGTGGCTCAGTTGGTAAAGAATCCACCTGCAATGCAGGAGACGCCATGGATGCAGATTCAATCCCTGGGTCGGGAAGATCTCCTGGAGAAGGAAATGGCAACCCATTCCAGTATTCTTGCCTGGAAAATTCCATGGACAGAGGAGCCTGGTAGGCTACAATCAATGGGGTCACAAGAGTTGGACATGACTTAGCAACTAAACCATCAAGCCCATCTAACTAAGAATAGCCTCTTTTGAAGGACTATGACACTCTGTTCAGAACTGTGTCTTTGGTTTGTTAGGCTGCTTTCTGAGATGGCTCTCAGTGATCCCCACCTCCTAGTGTTTATATCTTTGTGCAGTCCTCTCCCTTGGAATGTGGGTGGGGCCTCTAAATTGTTTCCAACTGGAAAAATATGACAAAAGTGATGGGATGTCACTTTGATGGTTAGGTGACAAGTGATTATGACTTCTGTCTTATTAACAGACTCTGTTGACATCTCAGTTTGGATGTTTTGAAGTAGCAAGTGACCATGTGGGAGAAGCTGAGAAAGGTCCCAACCAACAGCCAGCAGGGAACAGAATGCTTCTGATGACCACAGAGTGAGCTTGTAACCAGGTTCTTCCCCTGCTGAACATTCAGATGAGACTGAGACCCCAGACTACCAGCACCTTGATTAGTCTCATGAAAATCCCTGAAGCAGAGATCCTGGGCTCCTGACTCACAGAAATGGGGTCACACACTCTGAAGTATGTGTTGTTTTAAGCCACTAAGACATGGAGTAATTTGTTAGCCCCAACAAGTATGGGGCTTCCCAGGTGGCGCTAGAGGTAAAGAATCCACCTGCCAATGCAGGAGACATAAGAGAGATGCAGGTTTGATCCCTGGGTTGGGAAGATCCCCTGGAGGAGGACATGGCAACCCACTCCAGTATTCTTTCCTGGAGAATCCTGTGGACAAAGGAGCCTGGACAGCTACAGTCCATAGGGTCACAGATTCAGACATGACTGAAGCAACATAACACAGCACAAGTATAACTAATACACTTAAATTCACATATACTAATATATACCACCTCTGGGCAGTTCAGCCTGATGGAGAATTACTGAGCCAAGACAAACATGTGAGAATGTCAAGAGTAGTTACGGGGAGTTTACAAAACAAGAGTGAAGTTAATGTGGATCACATTTTTAGTTCAATTGGCTATGACAAACCGCTGCTATTTAAAATTAACATTCTGTCTCAGTAATTTACACAGTTGCTTTTTACTACTGACTCTTCTTACTATATTTTCTTTTTTTTAATTTAAATTTATTTATTTTAATTGGAGGCTAATTACTTTACAATATTGTATTGGTTTTGCCATACATCAACATGAATCTGCCATGGGTATACACATGTTCCCCATCCTGAACCCCCCTCCCACCTCCCTCCCCATACCATCCCTCTTTCAGTACAACACTTATAATTATTATTGGAGTTTCCTCATGAATTCAGTGTAAAACTCCAGAGATAAATGACTGTAAATTACTGAGATAGAATGTTTGTCTTGAATTTAAGATACTTCTAGCTTTAGATACTAACGTTTGGATGCTCTCATTGATTTGACTTTTTGAAGTGATTTCCAAAAAATTTATTTGGGTATATTTTTTTAAACTTGTTTTCAGTACATCTTTGTCTTCACATGGTTCAGTTATAATATGTATTCTTATAACATTTATTTCAAATTCCCATCTTTCAAGTGAGTAAAATAATACATCTCTCAAACATGTCAAGGGTATTAAAGATGATGCTTAAAGTACCATGGAACTGAAAAGTGCTATTAAATTCATTTTTATCGAGTCTGCTCTTATGAGCCATTATCACATCACACTTTTACACAGGCTCTGGATTATCTACTGCCACCCAGAGAACAGGGAGTTCAGGCTTATTATGTGAATCATTTGGTGCTTATATCAATCAAAGTTTTTGGCTGCAAGCAGCAGACACTCTGGCTTACTTAAATGCACAAGGAATGATTAACTGGTGTCATGTGGCTCATAAAATCCTCCGTAGGGCCAGAAAATAAGGTTTGGGAGGCTGTGCAGCCAGGAAAATGCTTCATATCACACCTCAGAGCTGGAACCACAGAGACACCATTAGTGCTTCCCCTGGGCTTTGATACCCTGTGTACTGCTGACTGCTGGACACCACTATGAAGACTACTGCTCTCTTTGGAGAAATGACTGATTCCAGGCATGGGGCAGGTATAAAGTGAGCCTGGAGCATCTTCTCGTTCAGAAAGCAGGGAAGTGATCAAGCAATGGAGACACATCCAAAGGACAATGGGGCTGGCTGGAAGGGACTCCCACTGGCTGAATTTGGGATAACTTGAGGATCACAATGAGTAATGATAGTAGTGAATTACAACAAAAGGAAATCAGTGAGTCCACAGTCAAAGATAAAGGTGGGATGAGGAAAACTTCTTTACAAAATAATGTCAGTTTAGACATATAGAAGGAATGATAGAATTTGAAAATCACCATTTCACAACCAACAACATAATGACTAGTTCAGGCAAAAAAAAAAACATACCAATGAATACTAAAACCAATGGGTGAAAGGTTAGTGGGTAACTGAATATTCATATAATCTCAAAGTATCACCTCCCAGATTACTTATTAATTTCAAAGGGGAAAAAGATATATTTGCCCTAGAGAGATATGGTGGACCCCCACCCCTTAAACAAATGATCAAACTTAGCATCTCCAGTAATGGGACAAACTGATACCATCTTCCTCCTGATATGATTCAGTGGAAGGACACAGTAGAAATATGTAGAATTCTTGTCAAAAATGTTTAACCAATATCTAATAGTGAGGAAATATTTAGACAAATCCAAAATTTCAATAGTCATGAAAAATAAAGATGGAGAGATTGTTCTTGATTAAAGGAGACTAAAAAAAATATGATAGCCACATGTAATTTGTGATTCTAGACTTGATCCTGGGGCTTCCCACATGGCACTAGTGGTAAAGAACCTACCTGACAATGCAGGAGACCTAAGAGACACAGGTTTGATCTCTGGGTTTGGAAGTTTCCCTGGAGAAGGGAATGGCTACCCACTCCAGTATTCTTGCCTGGAGAATCCCATGGACAGAGAGGCCTGGCGGGCTGTGGTCCATAGGGTTGCAAAAGAGTCAGACATGACTGAAGTGATTCAGTAGCAGCAGCAGCAGCAGACTTGTTCCTAGATTTTCTTAAAAAGATACAACTATGTTTCAAGGACAATTGGAGAAGTTTGAATATGAAATGTATATTAGATAATATTACTGGAGCAACATTGCATTTCTTGGGTGTGGCAGTGGTCTTGTGGATATGTAAGAGAATGTCTGTTTTTAGCAGATACATTCTGAAGCATTTACAGGTAACATGCCATGATATATGCACATTATTTCATTGTTTGCAAAAAGAAAACAAAGTAAAACTTCTGTGTGTTGAGAAGGGATGGGGTAAAGATTAAGCACATGTGGCAGGATGTCAAACAATTAGTGAATATAGGTATAGAATATATGGAAATTTAGACTAGTTTAAATTGCCCCACATTTCATTTATTTTCTGTTCCTTCTTTTTTTCATTTAATAAAATTCCAAAGAGGGAAGAACCATTCCTAAATGAGCAGAAATCAGCACCTGCTTTCTTCCCAGGGGGCATTCGCCAAGTATGGACAAGGACTGAGAATCAGGCCTACTGTATGCAGAGAGACAGTGTAGGGATAAAAATCAATGAGGGAAGCTTTTAACAGTTGTGTGGGCTCACACAACTGACTGGAATCAAAGGGAGCCCAAAACATATAGCCAGTTTTCTCCAACAGGCCTTTTGCTGAGTTTAGGGGCAGTGAAGGAGGCTGGGGAATAGAATCAACTTGGTAGACATAAACCCAACTGTATTGTAATTACATTAAATGTAAATGGACTAAACACTAGAATGAAAAGACAAGGACAGCCCAGATGAAAAATCCAACACCCAATTATATGCTCTATAAAAGATAAACTTTAAATATCAGGGCACAGCAAAATTGAAAATAAAAAGATGAGAGATAACTGAAAAGAAAAATCTCTGGCTACATTAATTCCAGACAAAGTAGACTCTAAGGAAAAAGTATAAACAGAAGTAAAGAGGATGGTCCATAATGATATTAGTAAGAATCAACTCAGCAGAAAAGCATAATGGCCTTAAAACTGAATGAACTTCTAATAACATAGTTCCAAAATATATAAAGGAAAACTTAACAGAACTAAAAGTAGAGATAGATGGACAATCTTAGTTGCATAAATTTAAAATCCTCTCACATTAGTTGCTAGAACAAGTAGGAAAAAAATAATAGAGATATAAATAATTTAAACACACCATTAACCAATATGACCCAATTGACATTTGCAGAACATCTGTGGAAATCTCATGGAATGTTAACCAAAATATATCTATATTCTAGGGCATAAACAAGTCTTAATAAATCAAGGGTGGAAATCATACAGAGTAAACTCTCTGACTACAGTGGCTTAAACCAGAAATCAATAATAGAAATAATATACCTAGGGAAAAAATAAGCAAAAACTTACAGTTAATGAAAGACATTTGGGTCCTTTATGCTTGTGTCACACACCAGAAGAGGGGAAGCTGGTTGAATGATGCATGTGGGTCATCATTTTTCCTGCCTGCAAGTCAGAGTAGAGTTCCTGAAATGGGATACATGGGGAGCGCGACAAGATATGTGCCTTCAAAGCAGCTTGCAAAGAGAAGACTCCCTAAATAGCACCACCAGGTAACTTTCTGTTATCACCATCTGAGAGAATTGAAAAGAAGGGTGGTGAATTTTGTATCCAAGGATAAGAGCCCTTTACATTCTGAAATATTTATAAATGAAGTGGCATTTACTTCAAATTCTTATGGGAGGGGAGATCTGATAGATATATACATAAAATAAGATCAGCCACAAGTTGGGAGTGGTACACTAAGTGGCTGGGTACATGGGAGTTTATTATAGTGTTCTGCTTGGTACATAATTTAAGTGTCTCCATAGTAGACAGTTTTTAAAAAAGAAAAAAATCACAAATAATTTATATGGGTAACTGGTTTGAACCATGGGGTTGATAAGTGTCTCTTAAAAACTGTCCTGAGCAGAAGGCAAATGAGAAAGGACAATGCCCTTCTTCCTTTTTCCACATCCAGAAATATAATCTACAGGAGGATGATGGGAGATCAATGGAAAGATACCAGCTGGTTCTGAATGAGAATGTATGGACTGCACTCTGGGATGAGATTGGTATCCAATTGATTTAGAAATTGATTCCAGGGTCAGGAGTTTTAGAGGTAGCACCATAAATAACTCGCATAATGGAACTTTGTGTAATAATCACTCTTCTGACATTTTCTCCTTTCCAGTTTTTATTTTTAAATGTATATAAAATTTCTCAGCCGTGGGCCTAATGTTTTCTTCCCTTCTTGCATCTGGTGCTCATGGTACTTAAAAGGCCAGATCTCTATTTTTAGTTTTTGTGGGTTTGAGCAATGCTTCCAGGTTCAAGGGATAAAGATTGCTCATTAATATTTGTTTAGAGGATGAGGTAATTTCACAAACCAGGCTGTGAAGATCAATAGTGTATCAAATCTGATGAAATTATGAATATCAGGCCTAGTGAGAAGAAGAAATTCAATACAATTATGCAAACTTATAGTGACATTGATATGATATAGTTTATTAATCTCTTATGAACTGCATGAATTATTGGAGCATGTGAGCCATGCTTCGATAAGCACAGTGTTGCAGGCATAAATCAAAATCAAAATAATGGAGATTTCTCCACTCATGTTTGTAAAACCAAGAGATGGATTTGGCTTAGTGGCACTATTAAAACAGCCTTCTATTTATTCATGCTTTCATTCATATGACAAATGTTTATGAAGTCTCTGTTAGTAAGCCATCCACTTTATTTTTCAAATTAATGTCCAGTTTGCAAAGATCTCAGATAGCCTTCCTTGAACCCTAAAAAAAATTAGTAAGGGGAGTAAAATTTCACCCATGAAAAAACTAAATGTTAGGATTCAATTTGGGAGCAAAGACATCTCTAACATTTGCTACCTGCTTGTTCTGCACTTAACTCCACAGTGGGTTCATTGAGGAGGATAAATTGTAGCCTAGCTCTTACAGAAATCATGATCTAAAAATTGCCCATACTCTTAAATATGGCTGACAAAGTCATTTATGGTTTCTGGTGCCTCAGCAATGACACTAAACCACCCAACCCCACCATAATTATCAGTAAGCTGCACTAAGGTACCGCTTCCCACAAGAAGCCTTCCCTTACCCTCTAAATAGATAGCACTGGTTTGTTGAGGAGTCTGTTTGTTTTGTTCAATGACTACCTCCCCCTTCTCTACTAGGTAGCAGATCCTTTAAAACATCTTGACCAGTCATTTTTTTTTTTTTTTAATCAAAACAGTGTTCATTCAGCTTAAATACTCAGTGCTCTTCACTCTCAAATTTCCATCTCAAGGTCAATTTAAAATTCATCTGATTCCTCTACTCCCAAGTCAGGTTTGGAGTAGAAAGTAGTACAGTCTCTTTATACACATTCCCTTCCTCCATGCTGCAGAGACTAACTTCCCCTTGTATTCAATAAGTATTTTCTGATAAGACCAGGCCAGATAACTTTAGTGTGGGAAGGTTTTAAGAAAAAGTTTTAAAGGAATTTGAAAGAGAAGATGTACTTGTTTTCAGAAAGAAAATGGAAGATAATCCAAATAAGGGTGATAATTTGAGGGGTAAATGTGCTGATAGAAAAATCCTGTGCCTATGAATAGAGTTATGTTTGTTTAAATACAACAAAATGATGATTGTATACTATGTCAAGAAAGGACAAGTTGCTTTATAGAATTGTTGTTGTTTAGTTGCTAAGTTGTGTCTGAATCTTTTGCAACCCCATGAACTGTAGCCTGCCAGGCTCCTCTGTCCATGGGATTCTCCAGGCAAGAATATTGGAGTGGGTTGCCATTTCCTTCTCCAGGGGGTCTTCCCAACCCAGGGATCAAACCTGGGTCTTCTGCATGGGCAGGAGGATTCTTTACCATTAAACCCCGAAGGAAGCCTGCTTTATAGAATATATAGTTTCATATTAATTTTGTAGAATCAGTTGCCTCCATTGTAAATATCTGGTGGAAATATCGCAAGGTGTCAATATCAAGACATATGATCTCTGTTGTTATGGCAGGACTAACCTCGACCCACTTCCAAAATCCCTAGAACAGATAGACTTTTCAGGTAGAGATACACAAAGAGTGTTGCACTTCATTCTTCACAGGCATTGATGCAGTCAAGCTTTGCTGAATAGTACAATCTTTGCTTTAAAGTTACTGTTGATTTCCTCCAATAACTCAGTCTATGCTGAGTGAATTCTAAAACCATTTAAGGCCACACATTTGGTCATGAAATAAATGCCCTGACCATGGTTTATAAATGCCCAATTAAAAGCATTATTCTTGCTGAAATTCTCTGTATACCTCCATTCGGTGTTTCATTTCCTGGGTCCTTTCATGAGTATTCAGACCAGATGTAGTTTACCTAGACTGGATAGGCATTTTTAAGTTTTTCTGACAGAGATTTTCCCAGAGTTAAGAGAAATATTTGTATGTGTTGAACTATGTATCTTTGCAACAGAAGGGTAAAGCTGATTTTCCGGATCACCTGTCTCCACAAAAAACTCTCTTCTTGGATCAGACTCTGCTGTTTGGCTCCTTTTGAACTGTACATAACCAGTAAATGGCTGTGTGTCTGTTGGGAGAAATAGCAAGGCTTGAGTGTAGATTTGGTTAAGGTCGTCTGCCATTGGAAACTTGACAAGTGGTGCTCCACTAGGAAGAGAGTTTTCTCTTAGACCTGACCTTGACTAGCTATGGTTGACAGTGACTGGCAGAAATGAGTTATTTGAAGAAGCTGGTTCGCATCGTTTCTGGTTGCAAACTGCCTTTCTCTCTCCATCATTACTTTTTGGAGTGAGAATTCAAGCTGACATTCCATATAGCCTTGAGTTTTCCCTCAGTGTTTCCTTGAACTCCTTTTTTCCCTAAAGTCCTAAAACAATTGTCACGTATTTCCCCAAGTATTTATTACCACTGCCTTATGCGTTCTCTATTTTGGCCCATGTGTATGTTCTATCCCGAGGCACTTACTAGCGGAGGCAAGAAGGGGGCAGCCTTTCACCCAGACAGGCTCTAAACGCTGTGAAGGAATTCTTGGCATATGCCTCTCAAACTCTCAATATTCCTTTTCTGAATGCAGACCTCCCTTGCTATCTGTATCTAATCCATCCCTGAAAGCATGTTGGATAGCAAATTTTTCAGATAAAGGAAGCTGATAGTCTGTTATTTTAAATGAAAAAAAAAAAAAAATGTATCCCCAGCCCATCCAAAATCTACAACCAATTTTCCTAAATATCACTAAAATACTCCTAAAGCCCTCTATAAGCATCCACCAGGGATTCCTACATAATGTAAAAACATCAAAACACCGACTATCTGATTTTTTGTGTGTATAATACTCCAGTGTATAGCAGGGCTTTTCAAACTTTGGCACTCATCAGAATCATCTGAGGACTCTGGGATCCTTGGACCTAGAGTTTCAGATTCAGTAGGTCTGGGTTAGGACCCAAGAGCTAGCATTTCTTTCTCAATATTTATTTTTATTTATTTATTTGACTGTGCCAGATCTTACCTGCAGCACATAGGATCTTCAGCCTTCTTTGTGGCATGGGGGATCTAGTTATATGACCAGGGATTGAACCCAGGCCCCCTGCATTGGGAGCGTGGAGTCTTAGCCATGGAACCACCAGAGAGATCCCAGAACTAGCATTTCTAACAAGCTTCCTGGTGATACTGACATAGCTGGTCCAGGACAACACTGACAGGAGGAACACTATGGAGTAGACGAAGTTCATCTTTCCCACACTCAGTGAGTATAACTGAAACATAAATAACTATTGTTGTTCATTGGCTAAGTCATGTCTGATTCTTTGTGACCCCATGAACTGCAGCACGCCAGGCTTCTCTGTCTCCCAGAATTTGCTCAAACTCATGTCCATTGAATCAGTGACACCATCCTACCATCTCACCCTCTGTCATCTCCTTCTGCCATCAATCTTTTTCAGCATCTGGGTCTTTTCAAATAATGTAATAAATAACTGTAATGGAAATAATATGTTCAAAATACTTTAAATAGGGAATGAAAGTTATGCTTAGAAAAATAAAATGAAATAATAGAGCAGTTTTCAGGTTCTGGTTAGTGATCAACGTAAGAGTTGCCCAAGCAGAGTCTGCTGGGCCAGAGGAAGGAGGTGGAACTTCAGTCTCCTTTGAGGGTTGGGGTTGAGGGAAAGACTGAGTGGGATGGTAGATGCATCACATCCTACACATCCAAACAAGGAAATGGGGGGTGGCTGTCTGATTGGCATGTAAGACTCTGGAAGTGGTTGTGACTCTGAGCCGTCATTTGGAGCTATAGATGATAACATGTAGTGGGGAAAGCTCACAAATGAACATGTTTGTATTGTTTTTGTTGAAGGTTATACAGCTCCCAGTGGCATGAGACAGGGTGTGTCACTGCATTTCTGGGGTGCAGTGCTTTCTTTGATGTCACAATCACATTCCCTTGGCTGCAGCAATGGTTTTCTGCATGTGATCTGGGATTTCTTGTAAAGATTCAGTACACGGATCCTCTTTCCTTTCCTCCAAATGATGATGAACATGAAGCTGAATGAGTACTACTTTCTGAGAAGACATTTTCACTAAATAACTAGGAATGCTGATCATCTAGACATCTGGACATTGGTATACACTTAAACAAGTATCCATATCAGGGGGCTTCCCAGATGGCTTACTGGTAAAGAATCCGCCTGCAGTGCAGGAGACGCAGGAGATGAGGGTTCGATCCCTGGGTCAGGAAGAGCCCCTGGAGAAGGAAATGGCAACCCACTTCAGTATTCTTGCCTGGAGAATCCCATGGACAGAGGAGCCTGGCAGGCTACAGTCCATGGGGTCACAAAGAGTTGGACACAACTTTGCAGCTTAACAATAATCTGTATCATGCAGCCATTGAAATAGGACTGCAACACAATCTACATTCTCTTACCTGGGCTCACATACACCTTAAACAGGCTTTCTGGTGTTTGTTGGCTGGTTTGTAATAAATCCGGAATTTTTGCAAGCCATTTTAGTGGATAACTGGATAGTGAGAATTTAGATAACGAAGGACACCTGGGTGAACTAAACCTTTACTATGTGGCAGGCACAGGCCTGGGCGCTAGGTTTAGAGTAATCAACACAATAAATATGGTACTGCCCTCATGGCCTTACAGCTAGTGAGAGAGAGACACAATAAAACTAGAAAACAAAATGTAAACCACTGCAAAATGTGATAAAGACCAAGAGAGGAAATAACAGGATGCTATTAGAGATAATAATGTAGGGATGGGAAAGGGGAGGGGAACCCTTCTGAGAAGGTAATGTCTTATTTTTGTTTTTACGGAACATTTTGTTTTGAGTTTTCTATGGAAATGTTTAAAGTGCAAAAAAGTACCAGGAAGAAAATAACATCCACCCATATTTCCACCCTCCAGAAATAACCTCTTAGTATTTTGGCTTTGTTACTTCCAATTAAAGCTTATAAAAGATCTATTTTGCTGCTGCAGGGAGCTGCAGGTTTAATGGTGAAATCAGGGTTGCCTGGCTCAGTAGTTACTGTGCTGTGGAGTAAAGGGGAAGTGACAGAAAGGATCTGGTATACAACAGGGTTTGGGGATGATTGAGCAAGTGGCCGAAGGAGAAGGAAGAAAACAGGATGAATCCCAAGTGTTTGGCATGATCAAATAGGCGATAATGTCATAAGGAAGACAGGAAGAGGTGTGTGAAACAGGTTGGAGGTGGGGACAGGAGAACAAAAATTTGGTAATTCTGAAGATTCATGTGCAACACCTAGCTATCAAGTAGACCATTGGAGAAAAGATCCTGGGGCACAGAAGATAGAGGATATTAATTTGAAATGTTGCATACAGATACTATTTAAAACCAGGGACCTGGAAGAGATCACCTGCAGAGGACGTTTAGAGAGAGAAGAAAGGGGGCCAGGGCTAAGACCCAAGTACAGTTAACATGAAAATGAATTAAAGGAAGAGCAACTGGGCTGAATGAGTAAAAATTACCTCTTACCACAGATCAAATTGCCCACATCCGCTGGATCATCGAAAAGGCAAGAGAGTTCCAGAAAAACGTCTATTTCTGCTATATTGACTATGCCAAAGCTTTTGACTGTGTTGATCACAATAAACTGGAAAATTCTTCAAAAGATGGGAGTATCAGACCACCTGACCTGCCTCTTGAGAAACCTATGTCCAGGTCAGGAAGCAACAGTTAGAACTGGACATGGAACAACAGACTGGTTCCAAATAGGAAAAGGAGTACGTCAAGGCTGTATGTTGTCACCCTGCTTATTTAATTTATATGCAGAATACATCATGAGAAACGCTGGACTGGATGAAGCACAAGCTGGAATCAAGATTGCCAGGAGAAATATCAATAACCTCAGATATGCAGATGACACCACCCTTATGGCAGAAAGTGAAGAGGAACTAAAGAGCCTCTTGATGAAAGTGAAAGAGGAGAGTGAAAAAGTTGGCTTAAAGCTCAACACACAGAAAACTAAGATCATGGCATCCAGTCCCATCACTTCATGGCAAATAGATGGGGAAATAGTGGAAACAGTGGTCCACTTTATATTTTTGGGCTCCAAAATCACTGCAGATGGTGACTGCAGCCATGAAATTAAAAGACGCTTGCTCCTTGGAAGGAAGGTCATGACCAACCTAGACAGCATATTAAAAAGCAGAGACATTAATTTGCCTACAAAGGTCCATCTAGCCAAGGCTATGATTTTTCCAGTAGTCATGTATGGATGTGAGAGTTGGACTATAAAGAAAGCTGAGCGCCAAAGGATTGATGCTTTTGAACTGTGGTGTTGGAGAAGACTCTTGAGAGTCCCTTGGACTGCAAGGAGATCCAACCAGTCCATCGCAAAGGGGATCAGTCCTGGGTGTTCATTGGAAGGACTGATGTTGAAGCTGAAACTCTAATACTTTGGCCACCTGATGCGAAGAGCTGACTCATTTGAAAAGACCCTGATGCTGGGCAAGATTGAAGGCAGGAGGAGAAGGGGACGACAGATGATAAGATGGTTGGATGGCTTCGTCGACTCAATGGACATGAGTTTAGGTAAACTCTGGGAGTTGGTGATGGATAGGGAGGCCTGGTGTGCTGCAGTCCATGGGGTCACAAAGAGTTGGACATGACTGAGCAACTGAACTGAACTGAACTTACCACAGGGGTAGGAGAAGAGCCTAGTGAGGTGTGTGGTGGGCAGAACAGTGGCCCCAGACTATCTTAACGTAGTCCCTGCAACCTGCCCAACTCCATTACCTAAAGTGGCCAAAGGAACTTTGCAGATGGAATTAAAGATTCCCAGGTGGGCCTGATGTAGTCACATGGGTCCTTAAAAGTGGAACGGTGGGCAGAAGTGAAGGTCAAAGAGAGACACTGATGGAAAAAAAGGCAGGAGAGAGAGAGTGTAGGGCAGCAGTCCCCAACCTTTTTGGCACCAGAGACCGGCTTCATGGAAGACAGTTTTTTACACTGACTGGGGGTGAGGGGATGGTTTGGGGATGATTCAAGCACATTACATTGATTGTGCCCTTTACTTTTATTATTATTACATCAGCTCCACCTCAGATCATCAGGCATTAGATCCTGAAGGTTGGGGACCCCTCATGTCGAAGGACTTGATCCAACATGACTGGCTTTGAAGACGGAGGAAGAGACCCATCAGCCAAGGAATGCAGGCAGCCTCTAGTCGCTGGCAACAGCCCTCCACTGACAGCCAGTGAGAAAATGGAACCCTCAGTCCTACTAGCATCAGGAACTGAATTCTGCCTCTGGCTTCAATGAGCTCCAAGCAGATTTTTCCTGAAAGCTTCTGGAAAGGAACTGAGCCCTGCTAGCACCTTGATTTTTTAGACTGCTGAGACCTGTGGTAGACTCCTGACCTACAAAACTGTAAGTGAACACAATTTCTTGTTTTAAGCCTCATGGTTTATAGTAAATTGTTACGGCAGTTAGTCCTAAGGAATATCAGGTATTATTGCTATCCTTTTTTGAGACATGAAGGTGATGATTCCCTTTCAGTAGGTGTCCTTATTTGTAACTGGGGTGAATCCTTACAAAGTTAACCAAATTACCCATAGCAGACCGTGTCAGAGGCAGTGGTCAATGTCTCTTCCATGACGTCAGCTTGTTTTAATTAATCAGGTGACCCAGTTCCCAGCTGATGGCTCAGGGATGCCCTCTGCGTGATGGTGTGCTGCTGTCTCATTACATCACTCATGTCTAAGCCATCCTTACACCATCGCGAGAGTTCCTATCTCCAGCTAATGCCTCCTCTTCAGAGAGGAGCTGCATGCAGAGTAATGGAAATGTTGAGACATTTTGTGCTCCCTGCCTAAATGTCAGGCTTTGACAACTATTGCTTTCTCACTGTTCTCCCCACATGGGTAATGTCATCATTCCTGACAGCTGGGATTCACTCATCTGTTAGACGGAGCCACCCAGGGATAACCTGCAGCCCTTTGCCTCACAGCAGGGCTTCATAAACCTGGCTGCACATTAAAAGCAGCTGGGAAGATTTTTATAAAGCTACTGATAGTCAGGTCCCCTTCTGATCATTTGAACCTGGACTTCTGAGTATGGGGCTTGGGCATGGACACTTTTCAAAGGTGCTCTGGGTGATTCCAAAATGAAGTGATGCTGGAGAAACACTGCCTTGGGGCACTTTGCCTTTCATGGCTGAGGGTGGGGGAGGCCCCCTTTTGTACCCAGAGGGACGTTTATTTAAGTCTGAGCCTTGCAGAGCTAATGGACAGAGCGTCCACAGTGCAAAGCACTGCCATAGACATGTGGGAAGAGACATCCAAACATCTCTAAGTGGGGACGGTCTTCCCTGCAGCCACCTTCAGTGGTGATTCTGTGCTCTGGGTCATCTGAGAGACAGGAAGGGGCTAGAGTTGGTAAGGCAAAGACATTTTATTCTTTCGTAAGCTTTATTCAGGATGCTCATTGTTTTACCTAAGCAAGAAAACACCATTGACTGTCTCCTCACAATGTGGCACACAGAATGCTACCCAGCTATCTTAGTCAGCTGGAGTTGCTGTAACAAAATAATGTGGACCGGGTAGCTTAAACTACAGACATTTATTTTTTACAGTTCAGGAGAGTGGAAGGTCCAAGATCAGGTGCCAGCCAATGTGGTTCCTGATGAGAACTCTCTTCCTAGCTTACAGACGGCTGTCTTGCTGAATTTTCAGGTGGCTAAGAAAGGAAGTAAGATGGTAGGTGTTGCGACAGGGCATCAGAGGACAGACACACTGAAACCATAATCACAGAAAACTAGTCAATCTAATCACACGGACCACGGCCTTGTCTAACTCAGTGAAACTAACCCATGCCATGTGGGGCCACCCAAGATAGGCGGGTCGTGGTTGAGAGGTCTGACAGAATGTGGTCCACTGGAGAAGGGAATGGCAAACCACTTCAGTATTCTTGCCTTGAGAACCCCACAAACACTATGAAAAGGCAAAATGATAGGATACTGAAAGAGGAATTCCCCAGGTCGGTAGATGCCCAATATGCTACTGGAGATCAGTGGAGAAATAACTCCAGAAAGAATGAAGGGATGGAGCCAAAGCAAAAACAATTCCCAGTTGTGGATGTGACTGGTGGTAGAAGCTAGGTCCAATGCTGTAAAGAGCAATACTGCATAGGAACCTGGAATGTTAGGTCCATGAATCAACACAAACTGGAAGTGGTCAAACAGGAGATGACAAGAGTGAATGTCGACATTCTAGGAATCAGCGAACTAAAATGGACTGGAATGGGTGAATTTAACTCAGATGACCATTGTATCTACTACTGCAGGCAGGAATCCCTTAGAAGAAATGGAGTAGCCATCATGGTCAACAAAAGAGTCCGAAATGCAGTACTTGGATGCAATCTCAAAAACGACAGGACGATCTCTGTTCGTTTCCAAGGCAAACCATTCAATATCACAGTAATCCAAGTCTATGCCCCAACCAGTAGTGCTGAAGAAGGTGAAGTTGAATGGTTCTATGAAGACCTCCAAGACCTTTTAGAACTAACACCCGAAAAAGGTGTCCTTTTCATTATAGGGGACTGGAATGCAAAAGTAGGAAGTCAAGAAGCACCTGGGGTAACAGGCAAATTTGGCCTTGGAATACAGAATGAAGCAGGACAAAGGCGAATAGAGTTTTGCCAAGAGAACACACTGGTAATAGCAAACACCCTCTTCCAACAACACAAGAGAAGACTCTACACATGGATATCACCAGATGGTCAACACCGAAATCAGATTGATTATATTCCTTGCAGCCAAAGATGGAGAAACTTATACAGTCAGCAAAAACAAGCTCAGATCATGAACTCCTTATTGCCAAATTCAGACTTAAATTGAAGAAAGTAGGGAAAACCACTAGACCATTCAGGTATGACCTAAATCAAATCCCTTATGATTATACAGTGGAAGTGAGAAATAGATTTAAGGGACTAGATCTGATAGACAGAGTGCCTGATGAACTATGGACGGAGGTTCGTGACATTGTACAGGACACAGGGATCAAGACCATCCCCATGGAAAAGAAATGCAAAAAGGCAAAATGGCTGCCTGGGGAGGCCTTACAAATAGCTGTGAAAAGAAGAGAAGCAAAAAGCAAGGAGAAAAGGAAAGATATAAGCATCTGAATGCAGACTTCCAAAGAATAGCAAGAAGAGATAAGAAAGCCTTCCTCAGTGATCAGTGCAAAGAAATAGAGGAAAACAACAGAATGGGAAAGACTAGAGATCTCTTCAAGAAAATTAGAGATACCAAGGGAACATTTCATGCAAAGATGGGCTCGATAAAGGACAGAAATGGTATGGACCTAACAGAAGCAGAAGACATTAAGAAGAGGTGGCAAGAATACACAGAAGAGCTGTACAAGAAAGATCTTCATGACCCAGATAATCACGATGGTGTGATCACTGACCTAGAGCCAGACGTCCTGGAATGTGAAGTCAAATGGGCCTTAGAAAGCATCATTACGAACAAAGCTAGTGGAGGTGATGGAATTCCAGTTGAGCTGTTTCAAATCCTGAAAGATGATGCTGTGAAAGTGCTGCACTCAATATGCCAGCAAATTTGGAAAACTCAGCAGTGGCCACAGGACTGGAAAAGGTCAGTTTTCATTCCCATCCCAAAGAAAGGCAATGCCAAAGAATGCTCAAACTACTGCACAGTTGCACTCATCTCACATGCTAGTAAAGTAATGCTCAAAATTCTCCAAGCCAGGCTTCAGCAATACATGAACCATGAACTTCCAGATGTTCAAGCTGGTTTTAGGAAAGGCAGTGGAACCAGAGATCAAATTGCCAACATCCGCTGGATCATGGAAAAAGCAAGAGAGTTCCAGAAAAACATCTCTTTCTGCTTTATTGACTATGCCAAAGCCTTTGACTATGTGGATCACAATAAACTGTGGAACATGCTGAAAGAGATGGGAATACCAGACCACCTGACCTGCCTCTTGAGAAACCTATATCCAGGTCAGGAAGCAACAGTTAGAACTGGACATGGAACAACAAACTGTTTCCAAATAGGAAAAGGAGTACTTTAAGGCTGTATATTGTCACCCTGCTTATTTAACTTATATGCAGAGTACATCATGAGAAATGCTGAGCTGGATGAAGCACAAGCTGGAATCAAGATTGCTGGGAGAAATATCAATCACCTCAGATATGCAGATGACACCACCCTTATGGCAGAAAGTGAAGAGGAACTAAAAAGCCTCTTGATGAAAGTGAAAGAGGAGAGTGAAAAAGTTGGCTTAAAGCTCAACATTCAGAAAATGAAGATCATGCCATCTGGTCCCTTCACTTCATGGCAAATAGATGGGGAAACAGTGGAAACAGTGTCAGACTTTATTTTTTGGAGCTCCAAAATCACTGCAGATGGTGATTGCAGCCATGAAATTAATAGACGCTTACTCCTTGGAAGGAAAGTTATGTCCAACCTAGATAGCATATTCAAAAGCAGAGACAGTACTTTGCCAACAAAGGTCCATCTAGTCAAGGCTATTGTTTTTCCAGTGGTCATGTATGGATGTGAGAGTTGGACTGTGAAGAAAGCTGAGTGCCGAAGAACTGAGGCTTTTGAACTGTGGTGTTGAAGAAGACTCTTGAGAGTCCCTTGGACTGCAAGGATAACCAACCAGTCAATTCTAAAGGAGATCAGCCCTGGGTGTTCTTTGGAAGGAATGATGCTAAAGCTGAAACACCAGTACTTTGGCCACCTCATGCAAAGAGTTGACTCATTGGAAAAGACTCATGCTGGGAGGGATTGGCGGCAGGAGGAGAAGGGGACAACAGAGGATGAGATGGCTGGATGGCATCACTGACTCGATGGACGTGAGTTTGATTGAACTCTGGGAGTTAGTGATGGACAGGGAGGTCTGGTGTGCTGCAATTCATGGGGTCGCAGAGTCGGACATGACTGAGTGACTGAACTGAACTGAACTGAAGAAAGGAAGCTCTGAGGTCTCTTCTTTTGGGGGCACTAATCTCATCATGGGGCTCTACCCTCATGACATCTTAACCTAATCACCTCCAAATACCATCACACTGGGGACTAGGGACTTCAACACGTGAACTGTGGAGGAACACATTTAGTCCATAGCACCATACAACTTTCTTGGACTCTGTAAGTTGATCATTGTCCTACCAATACCCCGTGGAGCCCAAATAACTAAAGATTTTTTTTATTGAAGTATAGTTGATTTACAATATTGTGTTAGTTTCGGGTATACAGCAAAGTGATTCAGTTATTACAAGATACTGAGTATAATTCCCTTTGCTATACAGTAAATCCTTGTTGCTTATCTATTTTTGTATAAGTAATTTGCATCTGTTAATTCCATCCTTCTAATAGGTCTGTGTCACCTTCCCTCTCCCCTTTGGTAGCCATAAGTTTATTTTTTATGTTTTTGAGTCTGCTTCTGTTCTGTACACAGATTCTTTTGTATTTCTTGGATTCCACATATAAGCGATATCATATTTTGTTTGTCTTTCTCTGACTGACTTCATTAGGTATAATATTCTCTGGGTCCAGCCATGTTGTTACAAATGACAATATGTCATCCTTTTTGTGCCTCAGTAATATTTCATTGTGTATATATACACTACATCTTCTTAAGCCAGTTGTTTGTTGATGGGTACTTGGGTTGTTTCCATGTCTTGGCTATTGTGAATAGTCCTACTATGAACATTGGGATGCATGTACATTTTCGAAATAGAGTTTTCACTTTTTCTGAAATGGGATACCCAGAAGTGGAATTGCTGGATCATATGGTAGCTCTATTTTTAGTTTTTAAGAAACCTGCACACTTTTTTGATGCTGAAGCTCCAATACTTTGGCCACCTGATGCAAAGAATTGACTCATTGGAAAAGACCCTGATGATGGGAAAGATTGAAGGTGGGAGGAGAAGGGGACAACAGAGAATGAGATGGTTGGATGGCATCACCGACTCAATGGACATGAGTTTGAGTAAACTCCAGGAGTTGGTGATGGACAGGGAAGCCTGACATGCTGCAGTCCATGGGGTCACAAAGAGTCAGATATGACTGAGTGACTGAACTTAACTGAGCACACTTTTTTCCATAGTGGCTGTACCAATTTACATTCCTACCAACAGTGTAGGAGGGTTCCCTTTCCTCCACATCCTCTCCAGCATTTAGTATATGTAGACTTTGTGATGATATCCATTTTGACTGGTGTGAGATAATACCTCATCATGATTTTGACTTGCGTTTCTCTAATAAGTGACAGGGAGCATTTTTTTTCACATGCCTGTTGGCCATCTGTATGTATTCTTTGGAGAAGTGTCTATTTGGGTGTCTGTTTCTGCCTATTTTCTGATTTGGTTGTTTGATTTTCTGATGTTGAGTTGTATGAGCTGTTTATGTATTTCGGATATTAACTTCTTGTCAGCTGTGTCATTTGCAAATATTTTCTCCCATTCCATATGCTGTCTTTTCCTTTCATTGATGGTTTTCTTTCCTCTGCAAAAGACTCTGAGTTTGATTAGGACCCATTTATTTATTTTTTAATATTTTTTAAAACTTTATATTTTGTATTGAGGTATAGCCATTTAACAGTGTTGTGATAGTTTTAGGTGAACAGCAAAGGGACTCAACCATACATATACATATATCCATTCTCCACCAAACTCCCCTCCCATCCAGGCTGCATATAACATTGAGCAGAATTCCATGTGCTATACTGTAGGTCCTTGTTGGTTATCCATTTAATATAGCAGTTTGTATATTTCCATCCCAAACTCCCTAACTATCCCTTCCCCTGATCCTTCCCCCTGGCAATCAAAAATTCCTTCTCTAAATCTATGAGTCCCTGTTTTGTAAGTTCATTTGTATCATTTCTTTTTAGATTCTGCATATAAGGGATGTCATATGATATCGCTCCTTTTCAGTCTAACTTAGTTCATTCAGTATGACAGTCTATAGGTCCATCCATGTTGCTGCAAATGACATTATTTCATTCTTTTCAATGACTTAGTAGTATTCCACTGTGTGTGTGTGTGTGTGTGTGTGTGTGTGTGTGTATCAGTATCATATCTTCCTTATCCATTTCTCTGATGATGGACATTTAGGTTGCTTCCGTGTTTTCACTATGATAAACAGTGCTGCAAAGAAACTTGGGGTGCATGTATCCTTTCAGATCATGTTTTTCTCCAGATATATGCTTGGGAATGGGATTATAGGGTCATATCATAGCTCTATTTTTAGTTTTAAGAAACTTGTATATTTTTTTTCCGTAGTGACTGTACCAACTTACATTCACACCAACAGTGTAGGAGCTTTCCCTTTTCTTGATGGGTCCAATCTAAACACATGAATCCTTAAAAACAAAGAAGCTTCTTAGACTTGAGGCAGAAAGACGCTGCACCATCACCAGAATGAAGATGGAGAAAGCAGCATGGTGAGGGAAGCAAATGGCCTCAAGAAGCTGAGAGAGGTTGCTGGTTGACAGTCAGCGAGGACATGGAGACCTCAACCCTATAACTGTAATAAACTGGCTTCTGCCAATGACTTAAATATGACTAGAAGTGGTTTCTCCTCCAGAACCTCTGGAAGAGAACTCAGGCAGGGCAACAATCAAAGTCAATGTTACTAAAATTGCTTAACACAAACCACAAGTTGAAAGATGAGAAACCTATCAAGTTAGGTGGTCAATTTACTTGTGGAAGATTTAGCCTGACTGTTGACTTGCCAAAGATGAGTTGTGATGGTGACAACTTAGATGATGTTCCTTTCTACAAAGTTCCTAAACATAATAAAGGGAATCCCAATGGGCATCAGAAATTATTATGCCTGGCCAGCCCTGTTGTAAAAAAATGACACAGAGCTATGACTATTGCCAAAAATGTTCAAAATGAAATGCATACTTGGAAAAAGAGAAGTTTAACTATCATCAAGACAATCATCAAGACATTTTTTCCTGTCATAGATGTGAGGGCAGTTGGGACTTTTGAGCAATTTATCTCAGTCATTTCCCGTGTATGTTAGGCTAAACAGCCAGGCATATCCACAGTCTTAATGCTCTTCCAATTTCCCAGCAACAGACTTCTAGCCAGGAGTCTCATTAGGAAATGCCTGCATTTTAGAATCATGGCAACATCCTTTAAAAGGCTCCCCTCTGGGCATATTTTATTAACTCCAACAACAGAAACCAACTGTGTTCACCTTAAACACTTATTGCAGTTATTTATTGAATAGCTCACAGAATTAACAGGAAGGTTTGGAGAATTGGATCTTCTCTGATGGCTCAGATCCACCTGCCAATGCAGGGTATCCAGGTTCGTATCCAGGGTATCCCTGGGTTGGGCATATCCCCTGGAGAAAGAAATGGCAACCCGCTCCAGTATTCTTGCCTGGGAAATCCCATGGACAGAGGAGCCTGGCAGGCTATAGTCCATGGGATCACAAAAGAGTCAGACACAACTTGGCAACTAAACAACAACAATGATTGGAGAATCAGCTCTGACAATGGGTACTTAACTAGGGAAGCCAAGCAGTTGGATCCACTGCTAAGATTACATCATAGGAAGAGTTGATTAAAGAAGTCACCTCTGAACCACTGATGTTGCCCACCCACCCCCTGACTTTCACCTGTGGAGGCCAGTTACTATGGTTGCAGATGTCAAGACTTCTGAACTATTCCCTAGTATCTCCAGATCCAAAATCCCAAGTAGAGGAATTTCATTTTTCTCAGCTCAGATAACATGCAAAAAATTCCAGCCACCAAGGGTCAGAAAAAGCACATAATAGTTTCCTCAGTAGGAGGCAGGACTGTTCTTCCCTCCAAGACTTACACTGTGGGTAGTTTCCTTGACACAGAAAAGGGTGCCAAGTAGATGGAGCTGTCTACCCCTCTGGCTGTCTAATATCTCAGAAGACTCATCTTCTCATACATCTGTTTTTTTAAGTGTTGCCACTTCAAATAATCCAACATATTCTATTCCCAAAGAAAATATCCTAGCTATTTCATCAGTCACTTCTTCCAGCCCTCACCCAGGGCATCTGAGGGATATCTGTTTCTCTCATAATTCCTTCTCAACCACCATCACACTCAGTGCAATGGTGAAGTAAAGGAAAAGGAAACAAAAGGCAATCAGTTTAAAATATGTAAATAGGGACTCCACCTTCCACTGTGGGTGGAGATGGCAGGGTCGGGGGGTACAGGTTCTATCCCTGGTTGGGGAACTAAGATCCCACATGCCATGGGGTTCGGCCAAAAAGTAAAAAAATAATAATAAAATAAGATGTGTAAATAAGCATGTGGCACAGTGAGGAAGAGAATCTTTGTAGAGAATGTATGGTCCTTGTTTGTGCACCTGATGAGGCGGTATTTATGACTACCCCTGGCCATTCCTCCTTCATGGTCCCATTATCTTCTGCCCCACCTGGGCTGACTGCAGTGGTGTGCTGGTAAGGTTTAACTAGATCTATAAAAAGAAAGATATTCATTACAAATTTTACTGATGTAAAGGATGTTTAGCACATACTTTAATAATAAAATCTACAGTGTTCTTTATTATAAATTCCACATAGCCAATTGATTGTCAAAGGTTGAGGGTTTGGGAAGCATCACTACGAACAAAGCTAGTGGAGGTGGTGGAATTCCAGTTGAGCGATTTTAAATCCTAAAACATGATGCTGTGAAAGTGCTGCACTCAATATGCCAGCAGATTTGGAAAACTCAGCAGTGGCCACAGGACTGGAAAAGGTCAATTTTCATTCCAATCCCAAAGAGAGGCAATGCCAAAGAATGCTCAAACTACTGCACAATTGCACTCATCTCACACGCTAGTAAAGTAATGCTTAAAATTCTCCAAGCCAGGATTCAGCAATACATGAACCATGAACTTCCAGATGTTCAAGCTGGTTTTAGGAAAGGCAGAGGAACCAATTCAAATTGCCAACATCCGCTGGATCATCGAAAAAGCAAGAGAGTTCCAGAAAAACATCTCTTTCTGCTGTATTGACTATGCCAAAGCCTTTGACTATGTGGATCACAATAAACTGTGGAACATGCTGAAAGAGATGGGAATACCAGACCACCTGACCTGCCTCTTGAGAAATCTGTATGCAGGTCAGGAAGCAATAGTTAGAACTGGACATGGAACAACAGACTGGTTCCAAATTGGGAAAGGAGTACGTCAAGGTTGTATATTGTCACTGTGCTTATTTAACTTATATGCAGAGTACATCATGAGAAATGCTGAGCTAGAGAAAGCACAAGCTAGAATCAAGATTGCCAGGAGAAATATCAATAACCTCAGATATGCATATGACACCACCCTTATGGCAGAAAGTGAAGAACTAAAGAGCCTCTTGATGAAAGTGAAAGAGGAGAGTGAAAAAAACTCAACATTCAAAAAACTAAGATCATGGCATATGGTCCCATCACTTCATGGCAAATAGATGGGGAAACAGTGGAAACAGTGTCAGACTTTATTTTTTGGAGCTCCAAAATAACTGCAGATGGTGATTGCAGCCATGAAATTAAAAGACGCTTAGTCCTTGGAAGGCAAGTTATGACCAACCTAGACAGCATACTAAAAAGCAGAGACAGTACTTTGCCAACAAAGGTCTGTCTAGTCAAGGTTATGTTTTTTTTTCCAGTAGTCATGTATGGATGTGAGAATTGGACTATAAAGAGAGCTGAGCGCTGAAGGATTGATGCTTTTGAACTGTGGTGTTGGAGAAGACTCCTGAGAGTCTCTTGAACTGCAAAGAGATCCAACCAGTCCATCCTAAAGGAAATCAGTCCTGGGTGTTCTTTGGAAGGACTGATGTTGAAGCTGAAACTCCAATACTTTGGCCACCTGATGCAAAGAGCTGATTCATTTGAAAAGACCCTGATGCTGGGAAAGATTGAGGGCAGTAGGAGAAGGGGATGACAGAGGATGAGATGGCTGGATGGCATCACCGACTCAATGGACATTGGTTTGGGTGGACTCCAGGAGTTGGTGATGGACAGGGAGGCCTGGCGTGCTGCAATTCATGGGGTCGCAAAGAGTCGGACATGACTGAGCGACTGAACTGAACTGTACTGATGGGTAACAAAACCCCCAAAGGACAAGAAGTGGTTTTGTTTTCTCCCCTCAGAAATGTCAGCAAACCAAGTCTACTGTGGTGGCTCTGTGGACCTAGTTTCCTAATAACACACAGCTTCCACCTCATGGTCCAAGGTGGCCACTCCCGCTCCAACCATTACATCTGCACTGCAGCTAGAAGAAAGAGGAAAAGGGAAAGAAAGAAGTAGCTGACCTCTACCTTCAGGGTCGCTCATCACAAATTATATACACTGTTTTGCTTAATGACCTTTAGCCAGAATTTAGTCACAGGGCTACTGTGAGCTGAAAGAGGAGTAGTTGTGCAGCTAGTTATAATTCAGAGGTTTTATTACTGAGGAAGCGGAGGGAAAGTGAATATCAGTGGACACCTAGATCTCTCTGCCACTTTCAAGACATTTTTACATTTATAGTGGTGAAACTACTTTTGCCCTTTTCTAGGCTCCAATCGGCACCCCACTCCAGTTCTTTTGCCTAGAAAATCCCATGGATGGAGGAGCCTGGTAGGCTGCAGTCCATGGGGTCGCTAGAGTCGGACACGACTGAGCGACTTCACTTTCACTTTTCACTTTCATGCATTGCAGAAGGAAATGGCAACCCACTCCAGTGTTCTTGCCTGGAGAATCCCAGGGACGGGGAAGCCTGGTGGGCTGCTGTCTATGGGGTTGCACAGAGTCGGACACGACTGAAGCGACTTAGCAGTAGCAGCAATCACCCCCAACTCACCGTGGCAGGGAATCCACCCAATGGGAGAGACTTGTTTGCCACCCTTCAACCTCAGGGCATCTCAGGACATCATATAGTGACTTACTCAGCCGCATTTCTGTTGCTGGTGCTTTCATTTCCTCTTCCTTCTTGATGCTGTTACCCTATTTGCCATTTTCACTGCAGAGCCTAGCAGGCTACCAAATCATTGGTATCGATTACACCTTAAGTTCAAGTTCTCTTTCTCTTTTGCTCTTTTTATCAATTCATTCAAGAGTACTTTCTTATTGAACTGATACTTAAGCCCCAAGTTGTGTTCAGTTTGCAATGGCTTACATAAACAAGACTGACAGTCTCGGGTGCTCTGGAGACGTGGGGTTTAACCATGAGGATATTTTATTGGAGCTTTCAAAAACTCCTAATAGATGAAAACATGCTGCTTTTATAGAAAAGGGAAATCTGGGTCTGATCAACAGTTTTTTCTAGGAACATATCTATTTTAGAAATAAAAAACAAGCCCTCATAGTGATAGTAATCTTGTATATTAATTGTATATGGAGCGCAAGATTCATTAATCATGTAATATTTATATTTGTATAGGTATATTTATTTATATATAACTGTATAAGCTGGCTGCAACAGACCACGCATAAGCGTGGCCGAGAGGAGCTACCCCACGTCCGAGGTCGGGGCGGTGGCCAGGAGGAGCTACTGAAACCCCGAGACCAGGGGCGGAGGCCAGGAGGAGCTACCCCACATCCGAGGTCAGGGGCGGTTGCTGGGAGGAGCTACTGCAACCCCGAGACCAGGGGCGGCTGCCAGGAGGAGCTACCCCACGTCCGTGGTCAGGGGCAGCGGCCGGGAGGAGCTACCCCACGTCCGAGGTCAGGGGCGGTGGCCGGGAGGAGCTACCCCACGCCCGAGGCCAGGGGCGGCGGCCGGGAGGAGCTACCCCACGCCCGAGGCCAGGGGCGGCGGCCGGGAGGAGCTACCCCACGTCCGAGGTCAGGGGCGGCGGCCGGGAGGAGCTACCCCAATTGCGAGGCCAGGGGCGGTGGCCGGGAGGAGCTACCCCACACCCGACGCCAGGGGTGGCGGCCGGGAGGAGCTACTGCAACCCCGAGACTAGGGGCAGCGGCCAGGAGGAGCTACCCCACGTCCGAGGTCAGGGGCGGCGGCCGGGAGGAGCTACCCCATGCCCGAGGGCCAGGGGCAGCGGCCGGGAGGGGCTACTGCAACCCCGAGGCCAGGGGCGGCGGCCGGGAGGAGCTACCCCACGCTCGAGGCCAGGGGCGGCGGCCGGGAGGAGCTACCCCACACCCGACGCCAGGGGTGGCGGCCGGGAGGAGCTACTGCAACCCCGAGACTAGGGGCAGCGGCCAGGAGGAGCTACCCCACGTCCGAGGTCAGGGGCGGCGGCCGGGAGGAGCTACCCCATGCCCGAGGGCCAGGGGCAGCGGCCGGGAGGAGCTACTGCAACCCCGAGGCCAGGGGCGGCAGCCGGGAGGAGCTACCCCACGCCCGAGGCCAGGGGCGGCGGCCGGGAGGAGCTACCCCACGCCCGAGGCCAGGGGCGGCGGCCGGGAGGAGCTACCCCACGCCCGAGGTCAGGGGCGGTGGCCGGGAGGAGCTACCCCACGCCCGAGGAGCGGCGGCTGTGCGGGCGCAGGAGGGCCAAGAGGAGCTACTCCAAGTTCAAGGTCAGGAGGGTTAGCTGTGAGGAGATACCCCTCCTCCAAGGTAAGGAGCAGCTGGAGCAGTTGCTGGAGCAGTCCTGAAGAGATACCCCACGTCCAAGGTAAGAGAAACCCAAGTAAGACAGTAGGTCTTTCGAGAGGCATCAGAGACAGACACACAAACCATAATCACAGAAAACTAGTCAATCTAATCACACGGACCACAGCCTTGTCTAACTCGGTGAAACTAAGCCATACCTGTGGGGCCACCCAAGATTGGCGGGTCATGGTTGAGAGGTCTGACAGAATGTGGTCCACTGGAGAAGGGAATGGCAAACCACTTTAGTATTCTTGCCTTGAGAACCCCATGAACAGTATGAAAAGGCAAAATGATAGGATACTGAAAGAGGAATTCCCCAGGTCGGTAGATGCCCAATATGCTACTGGAGATCAGTGGAAAAATAACTCCAGAAAGAATGAAGGGATGGAGCCAATGCAAAAAGAATACCCAGTTGTGGATGTGACTGGTGATAGAAGCAAGGTCCAATGCTGTAAAGAGCAATATTGCATAGGAACCTGGAATGTCAGGTCCATGAATCAAGGCAAATTGGAAGTGGTGAAATAGGAGATGGCAAGAGTGAACGTCGACATTCTAGGAATCAGCGAACAAAATGGACTGGAATGGGTGAATTTAACTCAGATGACCATTATATCTACTACTGTGGGCAGGAATCCCTTAGAAGAAATGGAGTAGCCATCATGGTCAACAAGAGTGCGAAATGCAGTACTTGGATGCAATCTCAAAAACGACTGATATCTGTTTGTTTCCAGGGCAAACCATTCAATATCACAGTAATCCAAGTCTATGCCCCAACCAGTAACACTGAAGAAGCTGAAATTGAACAGTTCTATGAAGACCTCCAAGACCTTTTAGAACTAACACCCAAAAAAGATGGCCTTTTCATTATAGGGGACTGGAATGCAAAAGTAGGAAGTCAGGAAACACCTGGAGTAACAGGCAAATTTGGCCTTGGAAAGGAATGAAGCAGGGCAAAGGCTAATAGTGTTTTGCCAAGAAAATGCACTGGTCATAGCAAACACCCTCTTCCAACAACACAAGAGAAGACTCTACACATGGACATCACCAGATGGTCAACACCGAAATCAGATTGATTATATTCTTTGCAGCCAAAGATGGAGAAGCTTATATAGTCAACAAAAACAAGACCGGGAGGTGACTGTGGCTCAGATCATGAACTCCTTATTGCCAAATTCAGACTTAAATTGAAGAAAATAGGGAAACCCACTAGACCATTCAGGTATAACCTAAATCAAATCCCTTATGATTATACAGTGGAAGTGAGAAATAGATTTAAGGGACTAGATCTGATAGACAGAGTGCCTGATGAACTATGGACTGAGGTTCGTGACATTGTACAGGACACAGGGATGAAGACCATCCCCATGGAAAAGAAATGCAAAAAGGCAAAATGGCTGTCTGGGGAGGCCTTACAAATAGCTGTGAAAAGAAGAGAAGCGAAAAGCAAAGGAGAAAAGGAAAGATATAAGCATCTGAATGCAGAGTTCCAAAGAATACCAAGGAGAGATAAAAAAGCCTTCCTCAATGATCAATGCAAAGAAATAGAGGAAAACAACAGAATGGGAAAGACTAGAAGTCTCTTCAAGAAAATTAGAGATACCAAGGGAACATTTCATACAAAGATGGGTTCGATAAAGGACAGAAATGATGTGGACCTAACAGAAGCAGAAGATATTAAGAAGAGATGGCAAAAATACACAGAAGAACTGTACAAAAAAGATCTTCACGACCCAGATAATCACGATGGTGTGGTCACTGACCTAGAGCCAGACATCCTGGAATGTGAAGTCAAGTGGGCCTTAGAAAGCATCACTACGAACAAAGTTAGTGAAGGTGATGGAATTCCAGTTGAGCTATTTCAAATCCTGGAAGTTGATGCTATGAAAGTGCTGCAGTCAATATGTCAGCAAATTTGGACAACTCAGCAGTGGCCACAGGACTGGAAAAGGTCAGTTTTCATTCCAATCCCAAATAAAGACAATGCCAAAGAATGCTCAAACTACTGCACAATTGCACTCATCTCACACACTAGTAAAGTAATGCTCAAAATTCTCCAAGCCATGCTTGGATGAAAGTAATATTCAAAATTCTCCAAGCCAGCCTCTTGATAAAAGTGAAAGAGGAGAGTGAAAATGTTGGCTTAAAGCTCAACATTCAAAAAACTAAGATCATGGCATCTGGTCCCATCATTTCATGGGTAATAGATGGGTAAACAGTGGAAATGCTGTCAGACTGTATTTTTGGGGCTCCAAAATCACTGCAGATGGTGATTGCAGCCATGAAATTAAAAGACACTCACTCCTTGGACAGAAAGTTATGATGAACCTAGATAGCATACTAAAAAGCAGAGGCATTACTTTGCCAACAAACGTCCATCTAGTCAAGGTTATGGTTTTTCCAGTGGTCATGTATGGATGTGAGAGTTGGACTGTGAAGAAAGCTGAGTGCTGAAGAATTGATGCTTTTGAACTGTGGTGTTGGAGAAGACTCTTGAGAGTCCTTTGGACTGCAAGGAGGTCCCAGTCCATTCTAAAGGAGATCAGTCCTGGGTGTTCTTTGGAAGGACTGATGCTAAAGCTGAAACTCCAATACTTTGACCACCTCATGCGAAGAGTTGACTCATTAGAAAAGACTCTGATGCTGGGAGGGATTGGAGGCAGGAGGAGAAGGGGATGACAGAGGATGAGATGGCTGGATGGCATCACTGACTCGATGGACTGAGTTTGAGTGAACTCCAGAAGTTGGTGATGGACAGGGAGGCCTGGCGTGCTGCGATTCATGGGGTCGCAAAGAGTCGGACACGACTTAGCAACTGAACTGATATTACTATAGATAGATACTTCCCTGGCTTTATGGCTATAACATTATGATGAAAATGTAGTTTGAAAAATATAGGGGAGTGGGGGTATTTGTGAAATTTATATAGGATGCCCTGTAGAATTTCTAGTTGTTAATTTATTTTCATCATCAATATTGTTTCAAAATGGTTACCCTTGTAGGAAAAGAAACAATGATGCGACTTAGCTATCCAGAAGATATTTTCCCCTTTATTTGTTACGAGAAAATACCAGGAATAATTCATTTCCTGAATCAATTTTGTATATTTAGCTGGTCACATCTTCAATAGAAAATGTTTGTGGTCTACAGTAAGAATTTCGTTTTTGTCCTTTTGTACATAGAAGCTCTAACAGGACCTGTGCCTCACCCATATCCTACTGGCTCCCACATCTCATTACATGACTCAGCTTCCAGGCTGCCAATCACCACGCTCCTTGGTAGTGGGGAGGGTGCTTTCCCCATCTGCAAACAGTACTTTGCCAGCTGGTGGTTAGTTGTTCTTTGTTGATCAGTCATAAGTCATGTCCAACTCTTTGTGACCCCATGGGCTGCAGTACACCAGGCTTCTCTGTCTTTCACTATCACCTGGAGTTTGCTCTAACTCACATCCATTGTGTCTATGATGCCATCCAGCCACCAATAGGCAGCTCTCAATCAGTGATGGATGGGAAGTGGTGTATAAATACCCCAGCTCTCTCCCTTGAGCTCAGACCACTCTGGAGCATGTGTTCTATTCAGACTCCCAGAGCTTCCCCATCGCTGGGTAAGCTCCAGTTACCCATTGTTAGAACTAGCTTCACCACGTCTCTTCAGCTGCCTCTCCTGCCTTATTTATTTCATCTTCCCAGCCCCTGCTGATATTTCCTTCCCTACCCAAATGAGCTTGTTGTTGTTTAGTCACATGCAACTCTTTTGTCACCCCAGGGACCATAACCCCTCAGGCTCCTCTGTCTATGGGATTTCCCAGACAAGAATACTGGAGTGGACTGCCATTTCCTTTTCCAAGGGATCTTCCCCACTCAGGGATCAAACCTGCGTCTCTTGTGTTGGCAGGTGGATTCTTTACCACTGAGCTTCCAGGGAAGCCCACCAAAAAAAGCTACCTTTACTTAAATCCTTGTCTCAGAGTCTGCTTCTGGGAAAAAAAAAAAAAAAAAAAAACACAGAAGCAAACAAAAAAGAAATGTTTCTTGCTGTGCTTATTGCCCTTGAGGAATCTGGATTGTGGGGGATTTAAATTAAATCAAAATGACTTGAAGCATGACTTAAATCACTAGATAGGTAGATTCATTTTAAGTCATTGTTCGTAATTTTTTCCCTATGCTTTCTCTCTCCGTATACTCATCAAATATGGCCCTTGTCAATGTCATCCTTAAACCATACTCATCAAAACTGTGCAAGTGTCTGAGTGAAGGAAGGGACTCCACACTGCAGTACTGTTTCCTCCCACAGGGCCCGGCCCTGTACTGGATGGAGGCTCGTTGCCTATTAATTGGGTTGTAGATTTTATTTTGAAAACATATGCAGCATTTTAAGTGACTGTTTCTCTTTCTGATAGAGCATCCAGGATTGAAATGCCAATCAGCCTGAGTTCAGAGACTAAGCTCTTAACAGTGCAAAAGCCTCGATACTTGCCCCTGAAAGCTAAAAGCAGGAGAAAAGCCTGCTTGGGAGCCACTCAGCGGGCTAGGGCTGAGTTAATCTTGCTAGAGTAAGGAGAGCAAATAAGGGATTAAGAAAGGACTGGGGCCTGAGTCACCTCAGGGCAGTTCCAGGTCACATGTGCATTTGAGACTATGTGACATTTAGATGTCTCAGGTCACCTCAAGCCAGATTATCTTTTAGTCCTTGCTTGGCTTTGCCACATACACTTGGAAGGTCTCACACATCCTCCTTAATACCCTTCAGAAGAAAATAGATGATGAGTGTTCGATTGTGCATGAAAGAGATCGGCTTCTGCTGCTCAGCCAGACCACAGAGAAGCCATGGAATCTTATTCCGTGACCTTGGCTCTAAAGCAAGTACACTCAATCTCCCCTCCTTTCCCCTCTCTCCCTTTCTCATGTTTGCTCTCTTTCTCTCTCGCCCTTTACCTCCTACACACCTTTCTCTTTACTGCCTCTTATGCAGCAAGAGAAGTCTGAAGTTTAAAAGCAGACGTGCTCTGTCTTTGTTTGAGTGAGGTCATATGATACTAGGGCCATGCCCCCCGGCCTCCCAGTCATTCTTCCCAGCTCCCACCTTTCTTGGACCCACTGACCTTGGGTCTGGGTCTCTGTTGAGTTCCTAGTACATCAACAATCAGGTCGAAGGCAATCAAGCTTCCAAAGGAGAAGGCAGTCATTTTGAAAATCTGAATCCCAGAACCACAGCTAGTGATTTCTGCTTATTGACTGGGATGAAAAGTTGGCACATAACCATGGTTCCGAGGATGAGAGACTGTTACATAACCATCCTTTGGCGGAGACAATGAGGTCACATGTTTGCCCATCTAATCACTGATCAGGGACATGTTTGATTGCAGATAATGTGCTCGCTGGCCCACAACTTAATTACTGAATATCTGAATCAACAAAGCTTTCAGATGTAGGTCTGGCCTAATGGTGCATCTATTAGAGACCATCGCCTCCACTCGGCCCCTAAACGAAATGTCTGGGGGATACCAGGCCACTGCCAGTGCTGTGCCCAGTGACCTCTCATAAACAAACATGCCAGTTCCCACGGTTTATTTTCCAGCCAGCAATAGGCATTATTGTTTAGATCCAGAGCTAAATGAAATGAAAGACTCCAGGGTGGCAGATACTGTAAAGCTTCTGGTGGAAGCATGCTCTCCAAGGAAATTAATGCCACAGTCATTTTGGTTTAGAATCTGCAGCTGGAGTCCAGTTATCCAGATGGGAAGATTCCAGAGCCACAGAAAGGGGAGAGTTCCTTTCCCAAACTGGTGAAGAAAATATGTTGGGAGAAGTCTAGGGAAATAAGCAAGGAGTGAAGTAGAGTCACAGTGTTGAATCTATAGGTCAGTGGTCCCGGAAGTTCACCTGGATCTAACTACGGAGTCTGGAGTCTACCGCTGGGCCTGTCAGGCTTCCCAGGTGGCTCAGAGGTAAAGAATCCGCCTACTAATGCAGGAGATGCAGGTTTGATCCTTGGGTCACGAAGATCCCCTAGAAAATGAAATAACCCACTCCAGTATCCTTGTCTTGGAAACCCCATGGACAGAGAAGCCTGGTGGGCTACAGTCTATGGGGTTGCAAAGAATCAGACATGACTGAGACTAAGTACCCACGTACGAACTGGGTCTGTCATTTAGGGACATCTCTTATTTCCTCCTTGTGAATTCCCCACTGTGGGTGTGGGTGTGTGTGTGGTTTGCCTGGATTCCAAGTGGAGCACCTTGCCTCTCCCTCCTCAACCATTATCATCAACCATGATGCCTGCCTGGCAATGACTTTGAGATTTAGAAAATACTAGGTTGGGGATGGGGTGTTTGGGGAGTGTTTTGAGATTTAAAGAATCGTGGTCTATGCACAATTGTTATTAATCACTAGAGACAGCTATGCCTGTTTCCTTGCCTGCAAGTTTAAATAAATGCAACATACCATTTTCAAGAAATTATAATAAAGTTGGGTTCCCCCAGATGATTTTAGAACACTAGGCAAAGGCCTAATTGCCAATACCGAGCAGAAATGTCCAGGACCTGGTGGGTGTCCAGCCCCATAGAAGTGGGTCGAGGAGGGTGAGAACTGCTGAGCCCCAAGATCTTTGTGTGTGTGTGTGTGGCTGGAGCCAGAAGACACAGTAGAAAGCAGAGCAAAACAAAGCTATAAATAAACCTCAAAACCTTCCCTGTTTTTGTTTTTTTTGGTTGTTTTTGTGGGGTTTTGTTTCGTTTTTGCCTAAAGCCTGCCATCAGCTGTGAGGCAGCAGGACTTGTGTGGGCTGGTGGATTGAATGTCATATGTGAAATTCCTCCAGGACCCTCCCTCATCTAGTGCACCATAGAGTCCTAAGCAATATTAGGGAGCAGGAAAGGTTTGCAGAGAAGCCTAGAGCTTCTTCTGTTTGTTGAGAGCAGCCTGCCCACCGGGGTGAAATTCCACTTGTGCCTCCTCTCCCCATCACTCTGCCCAACTCATGATCAGGTTCAAAATGACATTTTTAGAGCGCAGACCACCTTTTGCTTTGCAGCTCAGCTGCAGGCATCTGAAGCCCAAGGGGAGAGTCCTCATTCCCCCTGGAATCTGCTTCTTGACAGTATTCTCACTGAACGAGGGTAAAAGCAGGTCATAAGAAAAAGAGCCCTGTTATCTCCTAGTGTGCACACTCTTAGTCTGGTGTGGCACTGAATTATTTTGCACCGAAGTCAGATGTTATGGGAGTTCTTTTCTCCTGCAATAAACAGGCATAGGGTTGAGGGATATGAGGCCAAGTGCAGCCCAGAATCTGAAAACGATTAGTTAATCAAGGTTGTTTTTCTTTTTTTGAAAAAAAGGTGAAGGTGTTGTTATGGCTGTGATCTTATTTTGCAACTGAATCCCATCTTTTATAATCAGCACATACATTTTTTTTGACAAGTTTGGTCATTCGCTTAGAGAAATAAATGAACTCAGTATATGACCTCAAAGGGTTTTCTTTGCCCAGCAACCTGCTGGCAACTGGTGTTACCCTGAGTAGGTCGCACCGTGCGTAGCTTGTTGACTGAATACACAATTGCATCCAAACGTTGGGGCAATATATCATCTCCTTTGGAGGAGCACAGCAATTTCAGTAATGTTGTGTGAGGCAAGGAACTAGCAGTGGGCCCCATTGATGCATATATTCAGCAGCAGGTTAAAATCCCAAGGGAGCATCAATTACCAAGTTAAATGAAGTTTCTTTTCAAAGCTGAAGATTGCAAAGCAGTGGGATAATGCCACACGCCTTCGAAGGAAACTGGTGTTAATTGATCAACCTGTGGTCCTTGAAACCAAATAAGCTCTGTTCTCATTCTGCCTGAACTTTTCCACATCTTATCTTGCAGCGGGGAACCTAATTCTACATGAGCCCAAGAATGTAAGAGAGGGCATGTCATAGAATGGCATGGCCACATCAGTGGCACTCCTTCTAGGGACCTAATGCTAACAAGAGGCTTCGTGTAAATCCTCTAACTACTCTAGTTCAAAATGAGGGATTTGTTTGGGTAATTATCATGCCCCATGCTCTGGCTGCTGCTGCTGCTGCTGCTAAGTCGCGTCAGTTGTGTCTGACTCTGTGCGACCCCATAGACGGCAGCCCACCAGGCTCCCCCATCCCTGGGATTCTCCAGGCAAGAACACTGGAGTGGGTTGCCATTTCCTTCTCCATGCCCTGGACCTCACTTCAAAAATTCTGGTGTGTCGTTCAGCTACTCAGGAAGTAACCTTGGAAGCTAAGCTATTTACCCTCCAATCTGTGCTCTCAAAATGTAGAAATCATAAGAAGTGAGGGCTTGAGATGATTCCAGAGAGCCTCACTTGTTCCAGATGCCTTCTGCTCCAGACAGAGGAGCTTTTCAGGTGTCCCACGCGGTCCCAGACCCTGCAGGGGCCTTCTCCTCTCACTCAGTCTTGAGGACAGAACACAAATATCCCATTGGGGAGTGGAGGGGCCATGGGGCGAGACGCAAGGGGATGTTCTAGATGAAGATGTGTGTCCCCCCGCCTCACCCACAGTGGGCAGCCAGCTGAGATGGATGAAGGGACTGTATTTTCCCCTCAGACATCCTCACCTGTCAACAGAATCGCTCACTGTTGGACCATTTAGAGCACGGGCACTAAAATCACCACTGTCCCTATGAAAGAAAGTGAACGTGTCAGTTCCTCAGTCATGTCCAACTGTGTGCAACCCCGTGGACTGTAACCCGCCAGGCTCCTGTGTCCATGGAATTTTCCAGGCAAGAACAGTGGAGTGTGTTGCCATTTCCTTCTCATGGGGATCTTCCTAACCCAGGAATTGAATCTGGGTCTCCTGCGTGGCAGGCAGATTTTTTAGCTTCTGAGCCACCAGGGAAGCCCCTATGCTTGCTCTTAATTCCTCGAAACAGCATTGTTTCTCTCTCTTCTAATAAATCTTCAACTGCTTGTATCAATACCTTGTTCCACCCCCGTGGATAAGTTGCATAATAAGCAGTTGTTTACAAACCTGTAAGATAAATAATCATACTGTTTCAATGTGATGTATGAGTTTTTAAAGAGCCATTTAGCATGATACATGTGAGTTTTTTTAAATTATAACTTCACTGAAAATAAAATCTGTCTTTCCCTAGATTATATGTACTGTCCAATGACTGATAAACTATGGAACTTGCTAGATCCCATAGAGTGAATTTGAGTCTTAACAAAATAAAATACCCATTAAGTGAAAAATTAAACAAATACATTGAATATGCCTAATGACTCAGATCTGTGTTATGCTGCAGATTTGAGTTGGGAAACCTCATTAAAATAATGAAGATGGCTTTTATCACATTAAACCTGAATTTAATTTTGAAACTGAACATGGATCATTTATTAATATATATAAACAAACTATTTCAAATCCTAAAAGATGATGCTGTGAAAATGCTGCACTCAATATGCCAGCAAATTTGGAAAACTCATCAGTGGCCACAGGACTGGAAAAGGTCAGTTATCATTCCAATTCTAAAGAAAGGCAATGCCAAAGAATGTGCAAACTACCACACAGTTGCACTCATCTCACACACTAGTAAAGTAATGCGCAAAATTCTCCAAGCCAGGCTTCAACAGTATGTGAACCATGAACTTCCAGATGTTTAAGCTGGATTTAGAAAAGGCAGAGGAACCAGAGACCAAATTGCCAACATCTGTTGGATCATAGAAAAAGCGAGAGAGTTCCATAAAAACATCTATTTCTGCTTTATTGACTACGCCAAAGCCTTTGACTACGTGGATCACAACAAACTGTGGAAAGTTCTTATAGAGATGGAAATACCAGACCACCTTACCTGCCTCCTGAGAAATCTGTATGCAGGGCAAGAAGCAACAGTTAGAACTGGACATGGAACAGCAAACTGGTTCCAAATTGGGAAAGGAGTATGTCAAGGCTGTATATTGTCACCCTGCTTATTTAACTTCTATGCAGAGTACATCATGAGCAGTGCTGGGCTGGATGAAGCACAAGCTGGAATCAAGATTGCTGGGAGAAATATCAATAACCTGATATGCAGATGACACCACCCTTATGGCAGAAAGCAAAGAAGAACTAAAGAGCCTCTTAATGAAAGTGAAAGAGGAGAGTGAAAAAGTTGGCTTAAAGCTCAACATTCAAAAAATTAAGATCATGGCATCTGGTCCCATCACTTCATGGCAAATAGATGGGATAACAATGGAAACAGTGACAGACTTTATTTCCTTGGGCTCCAAAATCACTGCAGACGGTGAATGCAGCCATGAAATTAAAAGACGCTTGCTCCTTGGAAGAAGAGTTATGACCAACCTAGAAAGCATATTAAAAAGCAGAGATATTATTTTGCCAACAAATGTCTGTCTAGTTAAAGCTATGGTTTTTCCAGTAGTCATGTATGGATGTGAGAGTTGGACTATAAAGTAAGCTGAGCACTGAAGAATTGATGCTTTTGAACTGTGGTATTGAAGAAGACTCTTGAGAGTCCCTTGGACTGCAAGGAGATCCAACCAGTCCATCCTAAAGGAAATCAGTCCTGAATATTCATTGGAAGGACTGATGCTGAAGCTGAAACTTTAATACTTTAGCCACCTGATGAGAAGAACTGACTCACTGGAAAAGACCCTGAGGCTGGGAAAGATTGAAGGCAGGAGGAGGAGGGGACAACAGAGGATGAGATGGTTGGATGGCATCACCAACTCGATGGACATGAATTTGAGCAAGCTCCGGGAGTTGGTGATGGACAGGGAAGCCTAGTGTGCTGCAGTCCATGGGGTTGCAAAAAGTCGGACATGACTGAGCAACTGAACTAACTGATAAACAAAGGAAAAACTGAGATACAGTTTGTCACTCTACCCAACTATCCTGATTAGGAAGGGGCGGAATGTTCTGCAGATGATGAGCTGGTGTATTTTGTTCTGCTTGATATTCCCCGCCCTGTATGACTACAGTAGATTTAGATCATCAGCCTAACCCACAGGCCAGTGAGATATCTGGGACCCACGACCAGATAGATGGGCGCCCCTTCAGGAAAACCTAAACTCATCATGCACTGCCTTAATCTACAGCCAGTCACATAGGTGCAATGGTAGTCCTGCTTTTGGAAACCAATCTTGATGAGACAGAAAAGCTAAGGACCAACTTACAGTTGGAATGTTTAAAAGGACATCCAACATTTTTTAAATGGCAGGAAGTTAAGTGATGAAAAAAGTCATGGTGTTGGGGTGTCTGCATACCAAGTAAATGACACACTTATCTCTGAAACAGTGTGAGCTCAAGGACGTGGTCCCTGTGGTCCTCATTTGTACTGGGAAGTTACAGGGATAGCTGAGGAGCTCAGCAGATGCTAGCAGGGCGTGACCAATTCTTCTTGGTTTGTGATTGTTTCATAGAGACTCCATCTTAGCAGTAGGAGACTCATTTCATGTTCTTTGGACAGCTAAGTTATGAGCAGTCTCTTGCTTTCATTCTCATCTCTCAGCTTTACTTTATTGTGCCTTATAATGGACTCTACTCCATCTGGGCCAAGAGAGTTTCTTAGCTTCTATGGAGGTAAAATATACTCACCATAAAAGTTGTCCTTGAAGGAGGAATGTCAGCGATGCCCAGTTCCTCGGGCAATATTTCTTTTGCAATGATCAGTCAGCCATAGCTTTACCTGTGGTACCCAATAATTCAGAATAAGAAGCTCCCATTTAGGTGGTGTGGGATTCGGTTGGTGCTCACATCTGGTTTCTCTCCATGTGGGGGAATATGTAGCTATCTGAACATAGGAAAATTAATGTAGTCTAGAGTCACATTTTACATTTACTCAAATATTTATTTGAACTCATAAAAAGTTTATTGACATAATTTAGAAGGTGAAGAACTCAAATACATTGCAAATATTGACCAAAATAGTGTGGGAAGTAGCTTAGAGAACTTTCCATCAAAATCATTGTTATGCATATCATTGTATCCTTCTCTATAAAATCATATCCCTTCTCAAAACCACACCTTCCAAGTGGTAAATTCTGGAACCGATTTGCTCTGCAAGTTGCCAAATGTGAAAATAAAGTAAGTAGTGCAGCCAACTAGAAGGAAGAGATATAAATGTACAAACAGGACATTTCTGCTACAGTCTTAGGCATTCAGGAGGTACATAATCTTCATACAAATATATAAAACTTTTTATTGAGCCATTTTTGTTTGAATCCATTCTCTTACTCTTCAATTCTTCACATCAAGCCTGCAAAGGAAAAAGCAAAGGACCTGTTAGTGCCCGTGAGATATTTTAGGGACAGCTTGTAAATCAATATGATAGGGACAGGTCGAAATTGAAAACCTCATTTTCACTTGAAAACTTTACCTCTTGAGTCCGTGAAGGTAAAGTGAACTATGAATAGAAGCTGTGACCATCAGTTCTGGCTCTAGGGATCTGAGTGATTCCAAACTAAATGAGGATGACTTCCTTCTGAAGCTCTAGAGTATAAAGTCGACATTAGATCCATCCTCATATCACCGTGAGGAGGATGGGATTCCTCATGCCTGAGCTTGGCCATGTGACTTGCTTCAGTCAAGAGAATGACACAAAAGTGCGCTGGTTCTGAGCCTGCGCCTTGAGAGGGATCACATGTTTTGATTTGCTCTCTTGCACATCTGCCATTGCCACCAGGAGGGTGTGCCCAGGCCCCCTACTGGTCCCCAGTGAAGGATGGGCAACATGAGCACAGCCCCCAGCTCACACCGATACCCAGCCTAGGTCAGTTGAGCCACAAACAGATGAGCCAGAGTAATAAATGCTTTTGTTTTAGGCCAGGGGTCCCCAACCCCCAGGATTTAATGCCTGATGAGCCTGAGGTGGAGCTGATGTAATAATAATTGAAATAAAGTGCACAATCAATGTAATGCACTTGAATCATCCCCAAACCTTCCCCCGCACCCCTGATCTGTGGAAAAATTCTCTTCCACGAAACTGGTCCATGGTGCCAGAAAGGTAGGGGACCTCTGGTTTAAGCCATTAGATTCAGAGATGGTTGGTGATGCAGCCATAGCTAACTGATACAATGCCCTTTCTCTTAAAGGCACTTGCAGTGCCAGGATGGTTGAACATTATTCACCGCTTTGTTTTCCATTATTCTTTGCTGCCATTTCTTGCATGTTTCACTTACGTGGATAGGCTGAATCTTTTCTAAGAAATAGAATCTTTATAGTTTTGTTCTGTGTTTTTTTTTTTGCCAGTAGCTGTAGGAGGGTCACCCCGCCCCTACTACACCTGCTGTGGCAGTCACTATGGCTTGGCTCTCTCTGTGTCCATTCACAATCCCCTTCTCCTTTGCTTTTCTCTGCTACGAAGACTTGTGGCCAAATACTCCCTTTCTCGGTCTCTCTTATAGCCTGGGGCAGCTGTGGGACCCAGCTGTGGCCAGTGAACCCCAAGGAGAATTCTGCAGCAGAGGTCTTTTAGAAAGCTTTGCTTTCCTGTGTATTTCTATAGAGATGACAGAGCCCGTGGCATCATTTTAACATTTATGTAGTGTAGCCATGATGCAGGTTGTATTATACTCATTGTTGGGATGAAACACCTAGAAGTTCAAAGCACCAAGTAGCTCAAAGTCTCAAAGCTGTTAAAGGGATTTGAATTCCAGTGTCCTGGCTCTGGGCCCCTTGCACTCCCTTAAAGGGAAGGTTTGGATGGTTCTAGAACTGGAGGGGAAGGTAGGAATGCATCATTGACTACAGAACTGAAAACGGTACCCCCACTGGCTCCTGTATTTTTATAGCAGTTATTTCCTTTTCATAGCAACTCAGTTTTCAGTGTAGGTCATTCACCAGAAAAAAGCAAAATGCTTCCTCTTTCCCAGTCCATGATTTCCTGGCTGAAATGCACTTTGTTGACCAGCAGCTTCCCAGGGTCACCTGGGGTCCCCCATGCCAGTCTGAGTCTCCCTTGCACACCCTGCACTGAGTTTGTTGCCACTTACTGCTCACATAACATGATTCAAGCCTTCAGGCCTCTCCCTCTTAACTGAAGTTAAGTGGCTGATAACTCTTAACTGAAGTCCCCCCACTCCCGCATGGCTCTCCACATCATCGGTTGCATTGTAGTGAGCTGCCTATACATCCTCTCTCTCCCCTCATCTCATTCCCACCATAGCCGTCCTGTAGGCTGTGACCTTCTGAAGGACATGTTTTTCCACACCCTTGCCTATCCTGGCACCTGACACAAAGCAGAAGTCTAGGGACCAGCAAGTTGGAGCACTGGAGGGCTGAGAGCAGGAGAAGAAGTGGCACTGGAATACTTGTGAGGCCGCAGGAGTGGGCGAGGGGCCACAGAGGCAGGACACAGCAGTGCATCCCCACTGTGCTGTCACACCTGTCCTGGGCCCCAGTCATAGCTCCATCAGGGCCAGTGTGTGCCCAAGCCATGTTACTGCTGTGGTCACTGTGCTCGGTGACATATGGCCAGTCTCTCTGGCCAAGGGAGAGGCCCGTCACAAGCTGCCCTTGAAACCGAGGCATTCATTCCTTGAGCTTCTCTGAACAGCATGGAAAGGGTGATGGTTCATAGCAAATTGTCACCGAAGCTTGTTCTATGAGGAGACATTTCTCTCCAACAAGTGTCCAGACTATAAAGCCTCATCTGCAGCCGTTTCTGAGACAGGCTTAAGATGTACTTTGACCCTCACATATCTGTCTCATGGGGCTAGAATTATAGCTATCCTGAGAAATAGAGGATGAGCCTTTTGCAGCAACCCTTCAGCAACTGTTTTCTTAAAAGCCCTAAGATGCCCCTCATGACTGGGTTCAGCTTGTGGACATCTCTGACTTTAAGACAGTTTTGGAAACATAAGGAAACCTTGACGCAGTTTGCCCAGACTACCATGGCCACTGAGATTTAAGAAAAGCTAACTGTGCTTCATAAGGGGATGCAGGAATCAATGACTTGACATAGTCACCTCGTCTCATCTACAAAGTGAGCCTGGGTCTTCCTTGTAGAAGGAGCTGGCAGGAGGCAGCAGACAGAGCAGAAGAGTCACTGGAGTTGTCATTCTACAGACCACCCTGCCCTCCCTCAGCTTCTCCTCTCCTTCCCCGGCCCCAGTAGAATCTGAGAGGGCCCAGCGGCCCTGGACACAGGACATTGCTGATGGCCAAGGTCACAATGGTCCTTCCAGGAGTGCAGGGCCCCCAGAGGACCAGTGTCTCCATCCTTGGCCTGGTGGGACTCCGAGTGTTCTCAGAATGCCTTTATGTGACCAGAATCCAAGAATTCAGAGACCTGGGTCAGGGCTCACATTTAAAATTGAGAACAATGGGAAGGGATCCAGAGCTAAAATTGCCCCTTCTGTAAAGCACACTTGTTTGTCGGGGTGCTGGAATGCAAGGGTGTTGGGCGGTATCCCGGGCCACACTGCTTTGCCGCCTAGACCACAGCTGTCAGCTATTCTCCTGTGTCCTGTTCTCCTGCCGGGGACATGGGTGAGAACGATGGGGAATGCAAGGCCCCCTGTGGGAAACGTCACTCTCCAGATACCCGGCATCCCTTTTCTACCCTAAGCAAAAAAGTTCACACTGAGAAAAGCACACCTTGGCTGTGGCAGGGGTGATACCCCAGACAGCTCCCATGTGTCACTCTTAAGTCCAGGCTGAGGGCATGTGATGTTTACGCCTTGCCATGACCCATTTATAGCTGTGTTACTCATACTTGCCACGGCCCCACATACATCATTTAGGAAATGGAGTCCACTCAACACCACTCTGCATTTGGTCCTTTACCCAGACACCTGGGGGCGGTGCAATGATAACTTCCTCCTGCGTGGTGCTAAATCATAGAGCCATAAACACAGTGACACTCAAATGTCGTCAAGAGAAAGGCCGTGCCTCATGTTCCACCCAGTTCCATATGGAGTGGCCGACCAGGCTCCCGGAGCACACTGGTTGAAGCTTTGGAGTTTGTTAGAGGGCACTGGTGGAGTCCTCTCGAGTTTACAAAGCACATTCATGTGCGTTGCCCCACATGACCATCGTGACCACACAGAGATGAAGGCGGTGCCGGCTACAAGCACGACTCTTAGTGCCCCTCCACACCAAGGTCAAGGACAAAGGAAGCACACTGTGTGAAACTGCACCAGGGCCACTCCAAACCCAGAACTTTATCTCCACCAGCCACTCATAAAGTAAAAGAAACAAAACTCTCGGTAAAAACTTTTTCCTTAAACTGCAAAATAGCCACGCCAATTGGCTTTGGTACATCACGAAGCCTTTGGTGGCTAAAGTAAAAACTGAAATGTTTCTACTAATTACTAGTTTAAAAAAAAAAAAAAAACAAGGGAGATGAGAAAGACACAAAGAGCAGGACATTTGGGGATTTGGGGGGTGTGATTCTACACCTAAAATCCAGTCAAGCAGTGTACATGCTGGGTGTGAAGAATTTGAGTGATGCTAAGAAGGCAAAGTACATGTCCAGGTGAAATTCATTAAAAATAAGTTCAAAAAGGTGTTTTTTTTTTTTTAATCCTATTATACTGAGAGTTTGTTGGCTTCGATATCAAGTCAGGAACTGGCAGCTGAGATGATATTGAACTTGTTGGTAGAGATCTTTGTGGAATCAGGGGCATAATCCAGGACTAGTTACCATTGGTGGCTCTTGGCTTTGCAGTCAGTGTCTCCATCTGTCAGAGCACAGACCCCCCTGTTTCTAAAGGGGCCACAGATTTTACTGGAAAAACACTGGCCCAAGACTTCTGAGTAAAGCAGGGATCAGTAACACACAGAGGAAGACCAAGTGGTGAAAAAGTCGAGTAGACTGCTGTCTTAAGAGGTTCTCAAGTTTCCAAAGATGGCAAACCTTCTATGTTGTTTAGGCCTGAGCATTTGAGACTTAGGGACAATGGCACTTCCATCAGAAATGCCCAGTATCCTCTTTGAACTGTCTGGCATGGTCTCTGGCAGGCAGAGGTCCTGGGACATCCAAATGGAAAAGCAATTTCTTAACATAAAGTTAACAGAACATATGAAATAAATGTAGGCCTCCCTCCCTGTCTCCAGTAAAGTATCCTGGGAAGAGGGTAGAGATCCCCTTAAAGCTCACTGACATTTTGTTTTGTTTGTTTTCATAGTAACTATGGTAGTGAGTGGTCCATAGTCTCAGTATTCAATTTGAAAACCTGGATATTGGTATACCATCAAGCAAAAGTATAGCTATAAAGCTTTGCAATCTTCCAAAATAGTAAACCTATTTTCAAAGATGGATGAAACTTGAGTTTTCTTATTCCTCTTCATTTTAGAAATTAGGAAATTGAACTCCAGAGGGCTTGAATCACTTGTCCAAGGTCATGTAGCTAGTTAATGGCTGGTCCAAGATTAAATGCTTGTCCGGAGCTCCTAGCCCCTACAATCAGTCTGTACATGTTGATGGTATTAGAGGCACCTCAAATGAATAGCTGATATGTATAAGTGTACCTGTAGTGTAAAAATAATTTGACTTAACATTCTAGTACTTGTCCTAATGAATACCTAATTTTCACTTTAAAAAATATTTTTGCCTTCTCTGAATTTAGTAGTGTTAATATTTTCATTGAGTAAAATGCACAAATCATAAGTGAACAACTTAATGAATTTTTTCCATATGTATATACCCATGTATGGCTGTTATTTTTGCGTAGCTCTTAAGTACTACCATATATGCTTGTATATCATTAAGGTTTTGTTCATTTGTTTGAGAAATATTAGTTCCAAGAGACAATAAAGCAAGTTTCACCTTTGAAAGAAAGGGAAGGAAGGGGGAAAAAAACTTTCCATGGTCAGAAAAATTGAGATTACTGGATCAAACACAGATAAACCATTTTCTTAGTGTTAGGGCACCTTGGAGCTTTAAATGTACAAATATATATTGCATATATTCGGTATGAAGATGATATCATGTAGCATTTCAGAATTTGATTACTGAATCATTTGTCCAGTTTTCTACTGTTTCTATTCTTTTTTTATTTATCATTCATTATGTCACAGCTGGTGGCTTCCCTGTGGCTTAGACACTAAAGAATCTGCCTGCAATGCAGGTTTGATCCCTGGGTTGGGAAGATCCCCTGGAGAAGGGAATGGCAACCCACTCCAATATTCTTGCCTGGAGAATCCCATGGACAGAGGAGCCTGGCGGGATACAGTCCATGGGGTTACAAAGAGTCTGACACAACTGAGCAACTGACACTTTCACTTTCACATCACAGATAGTATGTGTACTATTCCATCAGGTGGGTATACAAGAGCTGACTTAACCATAATCCTATTATTGGACACTTAGGTTCTTAATGAATTTTGCTATCTTAAGTAAGCAAAACTTTTGCCACATATTCTCTTTAGGATGGCTTCCATCAAGGTCTAATTGGGTTGGAGGACATAATAATCCACAATGGCTGGAACTTTCTTCATTTACTAAGGCCCACACCCTCGTCACCTAGGCTGGCATAGCACTTGCTCTACGGAAGACTATCTGTCGAGGATATGAACAAGCCCCTGTTTCATGATCATTTTCCCATTACTTATTGTGAATATTACAAGTAACTTTTTTCATTGAATATCCGTTTAATTACTAATGAGGTTCTCATTTTCTCATGGCTTCTCTATTAATTCTGCATCTGCTTTTGTGAATTGTGAGTTCAGTTCCTTTATTTATTTATTAAGGTATTAATATTTTGCTTCCCAATTTGCATGGGCTCTTTATACAATTGTACTGTTTCATGGGAAACAGTTTTCTTAATAGTGTTTGCCATTTATTTGGGTTTTCTTTTTCAAGTACAGAATTGTTTTATAATTAGCAAGATTTTGAGGGATGTTTTGGTGACTCTTCTATAAAAAGCTCTCCGAGCAAGCTTAAATTAATGCCTTCATTCCCTCCCCCCCCACCCCAAATCATTCCAATCATTATTTTTAATGAGATCAGGTCAGATCAGTCGCTCAGTCATGCCCGGCTCTTTGCGACCCCATGAATCGCAGCACGCCAGGCCTCCCTGTCCATCACCAACTCCCGGAGTTCACTGAGACTCAGGTCCATTGAGTCAGTGATGCCATCCAGCCATCTCATCCTCTATCGTCCCCTTCTCCTCTTGCCCCCAATCCCTTCCAGCATCAGAGTCTTTTCCAATGAGTCAACTCTTTGCATGAGGTGGCCAAAGGACTGGAGTTTCAGCTTTAGCATCATTCCTTCCAAAGAAATCCCAGGGCTGGTCGCCTTCAGAATGGACTGGTTGGATCTCCTTACAGTCCAAGGGACTCTCAAGAGTCTTCTCCAACACCACAGTTCAAAAGCATCAATTCTTCAGTGCTCAGCCTTCTTCACAGTCCAACTCTCACATCCATACATGACCACAGGAAAAACCATAGCCTTGACTAGACGAACCTTTGTTGGCAAAGTCATGTCTCTGCTTTTGAATATGCTATCTAGGTTGGTCATAACTTTCCTTCCAAGGAGTAAGTGTCTTTTAATTTCATGGCTGAAGTCAACATCTGCAGTGATTTTGGAGCTCCAAAAAATAAAGTCTGACACTGTTTCCACTGTTTCCCCATCTATTTCCCATGAAATGATGGGACTGGATGCCATGATCTTCGTTTTCTGAGTGCTGAGCTTTAAGCCAACTTTTTCACTCTCCACTTTCACTATCATCAAGAGGCTTTTGAATTCCTCTTCACTTTCTGCCATAAGGGTGGTGTCATCTGCATATCTGAGGTGATTGATATTTCTCCCGGCAATCTTGATTCCAGCTTGTGTTTCTTCCAGCCAGTGTTTCTCATGATGTACTCTGCATATAAGTTAAATAAGCAGGGTGACAATATACAGCCTTGACGAACTCCTTTTCCTATTTGGAACCAGTCTGTTGTTCCATGTCCAGTTCTAACTGTTGCTTCCTGACCTGGATATAGGTTTCTCAAGAGGCAGGTCAGGTGGTCTGGTATTCCCATCTCTTTCAGAATTTTCCACAGTTTATTGTGATCCACACAGTCAAAGGCTTTGGCATAGTCAATAAGGCAGAAATAGATGTTTTTCTGGAACTCTCTTGCTTTTTCCATGATCCAGCAGATGTTGGCAATTTGATCTCTGGTTCCTCTGCCTTTTCTAAAACCTGCTTGAACATCAGGAAGTTCACGGTTTACATATTGCTGAAGCCTGGCTTGCAGAATTTTGAGCATTACTTTACTAGCGTGTGAGATGAGTGCAACTGTGCGGTAGTTTGAGCATTCTTTGGCATTGCCTTTCTTTGGGATGGGAATGAAAACTGACCTTTTCCAGTCCTGTGGCCACTGCTGAGTTTTCCAAATTTGCTGGCATATTGAGTGCAGCACTTTCACAGCATCATCTTTCAGGATTTGAAACAGCTCAACTGGAATTCCATCACCTCCACTAGCTTTGTTCGTAATGATGCTTTCTAAGGCCCATTTGACTTCACATTCCAGGATGTCTGGCTCTAGGTCAGTGATCACACCATCGTGATTATCTGGGTTGTGAAGATCTTTCTTGTACAGCTCTTCTGTGTATTCTTGCCACCTCTTCTTAATGTCTTCTGCTTCTGTTAGGTCCATACCATTTCTGTCCTTTATCGAGCCCATCTTTGCATGAAATGTTCCCTTGGTATCTCTAATTTTCTTGAAGAGATCTCTAGTCTTTCCCATTCTGTTGTTTTCCTCTATTTCTTTGCACTGATCGCTGAGGAAGGCTTTCTTATCTCTTCTTGCTATTCTTTGGAACTCTGCATTCAGATGTTTATATCTTTCCTTTTCTCCTTTGCTTTTCACTTCTCTTCTTTTCACAGCTATTTGTAAGGCCTCCCCAGGCAGCCATTTTGCCTTTTTGCATTTCTTTTCCATGGGGATGGTCTTGATCCCTGTCTCCTGTACAATGTCACGAACCTCATTTCATAGTTCATCAGGCACTCTATCTGTCAGATCTAGGCTCTTAAATCTATTTCTCACTTCCACTGTATAATCATAAAGGATTTGATTTAGGTCATACCTGAATGGTCTAGTGGTTTTCCCTACTTTCTTCAATTTAAGTCTGAATTTGGCAATAAGGAGTTCATGATCTGAGCCACAGTCAGCTCCTGGTCTTGTTTTTGCTGACTGTATAGAGCTTCTCCATCTTTGGCTGCAAAGAATATAATCAATCTTATTTCAGTGTTGACCATCTGGTGATGTCCATGTATAGAGTCTTCTCTTGTGTTGTTGGAAGAGGGTGTTTGTTATAACCAGTGCATTTTCTTGGCAAAACTTTATTAGTCTTTGCCCTGCTTCATTCTGTATTCCAAGGCCAAATTTACCTGTTACTCCAGGTGTTTCTTGACTTCCTACTTTTGCACTCCAGTCCCCTATAATGAAAAGGACATCCTTTTTGGGTGTTAGTTCTAAAAGGTCTTGTAGGTCTTTGTAGAACCATTCAACTTCAGCTTCTTCAGCATTACTGGTTGGGGCATAGACTTGGATTACTGTGATATTGAATGGTTTGCCTTGGAAACAAACAGAGATCATTCTGTCATTTTTGAGATTGCATCCAAGTACTGCAATTTGGACTCTTTTGTTGACCATGATGGCTACTCCATTTCTTCTGAGGGATTCCTGCCCGCAGTAGTAGATATAATGGTCATCTGAGTTAAATTCACCCATTCCAGTCCATTTTAGTTCACTGATTCCTAGAATGTCGACATTCACTCTTACCATCTCTTGTTTGACCACTTCCAATTTGCCTTGATTCGTGGACTTGACATTCCAGGTTCCTATGCAATATTGCTCTTTACAGCATCAGACCTTGCCAAATCCTACCTTTTGAAGCCATTATCAAAGGTCCTTAATTTTATCACCTTAAAAGTGACAAGAGGTCAAAAACAGATGTTCATGAAAAGAAAAGCATTGCTTTGGAGATATGGGGTTTTATTTAGAAGTTTTGGAAAATCACTCCCTAAGTTGCGGAGGGGTGAGTTTCTTTAAATCCCCCAGAACAGGAGCTCAAATTTGGCTGCACATCGGAATCACCTGGGGAATTATTAAAAATTCCGAGGTCCAGGCTGCCCCACAACTATGACACCAGCATCTCTGGGGGTGGGATCTCCTGGGCCTCTGATGTGCAGCCAAGGTTGAGAACCGCTGGCCTAGAAGCACTTCTCAGACTTTAATGTCCAGAGGAAGCACTTGAGGATCCTGTTAAGCTGCAGATTCTGACTCAGGAAACCTGGGGTGGGGGCCAAGGGCTGTCCATTTCTAGCAAACCTCACAGGGGATGCTGTTGCTGTTGGTCCATGGAGCACACTTTGAGATTCAAGGGTCTTAGGAAGTAGTTCTCAGTGAAAGGGATGGCATTTTGCCCCTGGGGGACTAAATGGGTGGAGAGGAGTATTGGAAGCAATGAACTGAGTTGAAATTACAGAAAAAAGAAGGACCGGGGCAATCAGTGGATAACTGGACTCTGGGGAAAGAATGAATGAGAAGAAATCATAGACTAATAATGGGTCAAGAATTTTTAGGTCACTTTACAATGTTAATCTTAGGTGAAGGTTTGCATTCCTTTTTGAGACCACTTTCAGTGATCAATTGATGTTTCTTTTGGAGGAGACTGTACTTAAACGGTCTTAAAGGTGGAAACCAGATGCCTGGTTTTATTTTGGTTATATTGTATGCCAGAAAATGTATTAGGTTGGCACTGTGGACACACCAATGGGTAGGTTATACCCCTTCATGGCACTGATCATCTAGAAGGAAAATCAGACAATAAAGTAAGTGATGGCAATCCATTCCTCCATGGTGACGGGTGCAGCCATGAGGGGACCAACACAGAAAACTGTGGATGCTTTATCAGTTTGAGGGGCTATGGAAAGGCTTTTCCCAAATCGTATTTAAACTGAGACCTGAATGATGGGTAAGAGTTAGCCTGCTCATGGGAAGGGAAAGAGAGAAATTGGAAAATAATACTCTGAGCATGTATAAAAGCCTAGATTCAGCTTGGCACCTCCATGAGCTGGCTTGGAGCAAGGGATGCCCTGGGTGGGCAGAAATGCCTGTTGGGAGAACCTGGTGAGCCTGAGTCAGTTAGTGCAGGCCCTGGGAGCAGTGAGGAGCCACTAAGGGCTGTTTGTCAGGACGGCCTGTTTATCGCTTTGTGTTTTTACTTTTTTAAAAAAATCCTGTTTGCTGCAGGGCTCTGGTGATGAAAAACCAGGGAGAAAAGGCTTTAGGGAATGAAAGGCACAGGTCACTCTGAGAGCTGTGGGCCACTAATGCTCTGATTGCTCAGAGAGGTCACGTGCATGGCAGCAACAAGCATGGTGGGTGAATGGAGCTCACAAACCTTCTTTCAAGGTAACAACAAGGGTCAGACATCTAAGAAACTCACAGCACTTGTCCAAGTGCTGAAACATCTCCGCTCCAGTCTCAGACTCCAGCAGGGGCTTAGGAAGGTTCCCAAGGGCCTCCCACTTTACTCAGAGAACAAAGTATGAGACAAATCACAAATGACCACAGACTGCCGGCCAGGCTCTCACCTGTCAGTGCCCAGTAGTTTGTGGGCTAGGAAGAATCTGAGCTTCAATAAAGCAGAAATGGACAGTCTTCCGATCTCATGGCTTAATTTATTGAACAGGAAATAAGCCTTGGGAGGGAAACGGACTTGTTCCTAATGATTTAACCATTAATACAGCCCTGCTATAAATGGAACTCAGAAGAAAAGGTGGCTTGTCAGAGGGTGAAAGAGTGGACCCCATTAGACAAAATAGGTCAGGCAGAGAGAAAGTCGTCCTGTCTCCTGACTAGTTATGTTGATCAGAGATGACAGGTCTTGTTGTTTTTTAACTGTTAGAAAAGGGAGAGAGATTATAGAAGTGGTTTCTTTCTGGTTGCTGTCCTTTTTAGAAGATGGCTGTTTCAAAGAGGACCCTGAAAACAAAGGAGCTGATGGTATTTATCGCAGTTTTGACTTTTGTGCTTAAAAATGTGTGTGTGTGTGTTTTCAGAAACAAATTTTTATAGAAGAAAAATTCTGTGTTTCTTCTAGGGAGTCTTCTCTGGTTGATCACTGCCTTTCTTCTTGGACTAATGAGACAGTAACTTCTAAGGAGGATCACCCTTCCATCAGTCTGATTTCTGGTGTTACTCTCTGCTTTTTTCCTGTTTTTGTTTTCACCCTCCCAAATCGAAAGAGAATAGGAACACGATCACAATATGAGAACAAACCGAGGAGAGGGAGCAGTACACAAGCTGATTTATCCCTTCAACCTTGACTTTTTAGCTTACTTCTGAATTTGCCCTACCTAAGAGTTTCTGCTTTCTCCTCCCTCCCTTTGGAGCGCCTGCTGCCTAATGACTCAGGGAAGTGAAGAGAGACCTTTCCCTAGTGCTCAGAGTTTGTGCTTTGCTTGTATGTTGTCTGGTTTATGAAAGCGTCTGCTGTTAAAAACATCAGGGAAACTGGCTTCACATTTGGAAGTAATCTTTCTAATCTCCCCAAAGATAAACAACATTTGGTGTTTTAAATAAATATAAGAAATTGTGAATGATGGGGATCAGTAGGGTTGAAAGAAAAGCAAACACTGAGATGTTAACGCTATGTGACGCTGGGCAAAACCTCACTTCTCCAGACCTCAGTTCTGTCAAATGTAAAAAAAAAAAAAAAAGAAAAGAGGGGTAGGGGTTAGGTTTCTGAGGTAGGCATCCTCCCAGGTGAACCCCAGTGAGTCTTGCCACCTGCTATTCATATTGAGTATTCAACATTGAGTAGGGCTGACTTGTGTAATCAGTAGCATATTACAGAAATGACAGGGTGTGACTTCCAAGACTGGGTCTTAAAAATCATTGCAGCTTCCACCTTGCTCTCTTTTAGATCATTGGGTCTGAGGGAAGCCAGCTGCCATGTTGTAAGGGCACTCAAGCAGCCCAGTGGTACCAAGACCTCCTGATAACTGTCATCATCAATCAGCCAGTGGTGAGAGTACACCATCTTAAAAGAGGATCTTCTAATCTTACTCAAGGGTTCAGATGACTACAGTCCCAGCCAATATCTTGACTGCAACATCATCAGGGATGCCAGAACCACACAGCTCGGCTACTTGTGAACTCCTGACCCACAGAAACTCTGAGATAGTATTCTTGCTTTAAGCTGCTAGGTTTGGGGTAATTTTGTTATACAGCTGCTGCTGCTAAGTCGCTTCAGTCGTGTCCGACTCTGCGACCCCATAGATGGCAGCCCACCAGGCTCCTCTGTCCCTGGGATTCTCCAGGCAAGAATACTGGAGTAGGCTGCAATTTCCTTCTCCATGTTATACAGCAATATATAACTAATACAGTTGCCTTGGGCCAAGTCCAGCTCTTATATTTTATATGTCAGTGAGTAGAGGTTATTAATGGGAATCTCAAAGTTGGCATTTTGTTTATCTCAAAAACCAGATCCTAGCTGCAGGATAAGACCATATTGCTTTGGGCATTTCTAAAAAGACAAGTAGCCAGTCTCTAGAGACTTGCCATCCTAAGAACTCATGGATTCCCCTTTGTGGAAGCAGACCAACACAGCTGGCTGGCCTTGAACCAAAGCTTACAGTGCCATAGTTCAGCAAGCAGCAATTAGTCCTTAGCATATCATACAAACCCCACTTACATTGTGTTTACATCTAGACACTCAACTTGTTAAAGCAAACTTCAGTGGAATGGGGACTTACTTGGGCTCTGCTCTTAATGAGTCATTCCAAAGGGTGCAACTGGAGGAAACAGCACCCCTAGCAGTTTTTAGTCTGAGATGAATTGGGAGAGGGGTTCAAAGTTGCTGAGTTAATGGTTAAACTCAAGTGACTCTCCAGGGCGTGAGAGATATCTGGAAAGCAGGCCCTTTGCATCGGCCTGGACCTTGGTTAGACTGAGAGACATTGATGGCACCCTTACCTGTGATGATATGACTCTGTGTATCTTGGAATAGACACACAACACTAACAAGGCATATAGCACACTCACTAGTGGGAACCACCATATCTTCAGCCCCTTCTAAACCCAACATGGCTATTGTTCTGAACTCATGTGGTAGTCTGGATACTTCAGTATCTCTTCCCCATGTCCTATCCCAAACAGAGGTTGTGGCTCACCAGGGATCACCCTCTGAATAAATGGATATAGATGCTGCCTGGCGTTCAAAGAATGTGTGGCTGTTTTCCACATTTAAGAGACTTTCATTGCAACCATCTTCACATTCAATGAAAGAGATACTTTTCCAAACAAGAAATATTTCAGTTTGGTTTGTCCATGGAGGATCTGAGAAACATTCTCTAACCCAGTCCCTCTGACACAAGTTGCACATTGGACTCAGCTGGGGGTCTTGTGAAGCATACCCTCCCTTATTTTTTGGGAGGGGCTCAGGCAAGTCCAGGTGATCCTAGTGTGTAGTCAGCACTGAGGATGGTCTAACTGTACCCAGCAACCTGCTGCTGCCTGACCCCAAAACTAAAGGAACTAGAATAAAAATAAGTCAGTTGTTCAGAAACTGGCTTCAGTTCTTATGTCATAATATTTGAGAAAAGCTATACAACTGCCCATCAATCAGCCAGGTAGCTGGGATCCTGGCCCTGTTTTGTATTGGACTTGAAAGATGTTCAAATTTAGAACATCTTCTGTGTTTTATTCCCACTGCCTGGACATCCATAACAGTATGCTTGAATGAAGATGATCATACCTGGCTTTTTGGTCTCTGCATATACCTGAAATTTGGCAAGGCCTTCCTTAGAAATATTTCTATAGAGATTGGAAAAGTGACTCCTCTTATTTCTTGCCAATCACTGCATCCAGAGATCTCTGTATTATTTGTTACAACTGCATGCGAGTCTAAAATTATCTCAAAATTAACTAATACAATTATGTAAAGTTTAAAAATAAAATAAAATTTAAAAAAATAAAATAAAATTATCTCAAAATTAATTAAAAGTTTTAATTGAAAATCAGATAATGGGCTATATTTGTTCCCTGGACCCTGGTTTGCCAACCCTTGGACTATATCAGGGTTAAAACTTAACAGTTACAGAAATGAATATTGTATCAGTGAGATTAAGTGACTGGTAGGTAAGTTGATGCCTTATTCCTCATGCATTATATTATGATTATCTCTCATAATTTACACAGTGCATCCTGTGCAACCTTGGGCAAGTTATGTAGCTTCTCTGTGCCTCGGTTTTCTCACCTGTAAAATGCAGCTCTTATGTATAGTAACTTATTTAAGAATTATGAGGTAGAGTACTTGGGACAGTGCCTGACCCTTGGAAGCACTATTGTAAGGACTAATGACTGTTGCTTCATCAACGCATCATGTTATCTGAATTTCAGCAATGAAATGTGGCCAAGTTGCTTTCTATACCTTTGGATACTAGCTATAAAACTGTGGACCAGATACTGGAATAGTTAGGGGATTTGGAATGTCCAGACCTAAACAATCTAGACTGAGGGCTCTAGGTCAGTGGTTCTCAAAGTGTGGCCCCCAGACCACCAGCGTGTTAGAAATACAAATTCTCAGGCCCACCCCAGACCTATAGAATCAGAAAGTCTGGAGGTGGGGCCCAGCATTCTAAGTTTCAGGAAGCCCTCCAGATGGTGCTGATGTTTGAGAAAGTTTGAGAACCACTGCTTTAGGCCAGACTGAAGAGTTTCTGTAGCCATAGCCCACAGGATGCTGTCCTTGGTGCTGCCTTGTCCCCACTCTCCTCAAGATCTCAGTTAAATATAGAGACGAGCTTGCTTCTCAGATTGGCAGATCAGACACACAAAGTCAGCCTGGAGAAACAACTACACTAGTGGATGCTGGAATGTGGACCTGAAATTGTCTCAGTCGGTTGGAAGTGCCAGCCAAAATTTGCAGTTGTTTTGATTTTTAATAGAGTTTTATTTTTACCTAACACAAATTTCTAACTCAAGTTTCTTGGCATTTGAACTCCTACATGTTCAGTGAGGTTGTCAGCAGTGATGTGGGTATCCAGGCACTGTATTTCTAGTTAGCACTGTGGCCAAGATTGCACGATTGCAGCAGGTTGCCCCTGAGTACAGGACTGAAGCCTTGCCCATCACCTCTTGGCATTTTATGATTTCATCACCTAGTGAGGAAGGGTACCACCCAGGAGAAAACAGAGTCTGCAGTTAGTTATGGAGTTGCAGTGAGATGGTGAGGTGACTCAGGGGTCATTCTGATGCAGCTTCATATGCCATCTGTTTTGGTCTCTGGGCATTATCAGCTGTTTTGTCTTATCCAGGCCATGTGCTCTTCCCGTGCACTGGGATTCCCTGCCAACCAGGGGCTCTAAGACCAGCTCAGTTGGTGGTATAGCCTAGTCCTGGCGATGGAAGCAGGTCTATAATTGGCCCTTAATTGGATTGGATTTGGCTCAGAATGACTCCCGGGCTGTCTGTCCCCTGACAGATAACCAGCAGTGAATGTTGTATATAATCCTGTAAGGGATCTCGGATGCCATTTCTTGGCTGTTGCTGACAATGGAGAGCTTTCCAGAAGAGTTGACCTTCAGGATGATGATCTGGGAGTATCTTAAAGAGAAGTTTTCCCCAGGTCCATTTATTTGCCACCTGGTCTTTCTTAAATTAAGACATCCCAACCTGATTTTCAAATTCCAGAATCAAATATGTGTGTGTGCATTGTGTGTGTGTGTGTGTGTGTGTGTGTGTGTGTGTGTGTATATACACATATAGAAATGATACAGTATTTTTTTAATTAGGCAGCAATAAAACAGTAAACAGAGATGGAAATTGAGATAGTGCTTTTCCTTTGAAATATATCTATAGATATAAGTGGGTAACTTAATCCTAGCTCTTTTTCTCTGTGAGAAAAGTCCCTCTGGGTATAGGCAAAACCATCATCTGTCCTGTTCTGGCCCATTGCATGGGTTGTAACTAACCCCACCCACCCCCGGCACCTGCTGCACCCTGAACGGTGGTCCTACCTTTTTGATATATTTGAAATGAAAAGTACTATCTCAACCCATGCAATGGACCAGAACAGGACAGATGTTGGTTCTGCCTATACCCAGAGCTTTTCTCACTGGCAGAGAAAGAGAGCTAGGATTAAGTTACCCACTTATATCTATTGATACAGATGGACTTAACTATACTTAATCAAAAATTAGTCTTAAAACAAACTCTCTTGATGATACATCCCACAGTCTTCTACCCTGAGTGAAGCTGAAAGTCACATAAGAGTGAACTGCAAATTCAATTCCTGTCCTGCCTGTCTCATGGAACTGTTGTGAGCCTCAGAAGAAAATAAACACAGAAGTAGGCTGGACTTTTAAAAATCAAGTGCAAGAACTTGTTAATATTATTACTGCAAGTAGGTTCCAGTTAAAACATGGGATTTAAAACTTGCCATAAAACTCCAAATGAGCCTTTATTTCCTCATTGCCTGGTTCTTGACACCCCCTAAAGTAGCCATTTCATAGTCTCCAAACTGCCATGTTATGTGGCAGTTATATTTAGTACTGACTGCCTACCTGTTTCACTCTTGTTGCAAAGCAGAAATGATTCAGTTGTCAAATTTAGTATCATCAGAAAGAGGGAGAAAACGCCCCTGGAGAATACTAAGAGGAGGAGACTGGATGTGAATGGGGCATAAGCCAGGAGAGGACGTCCTAGAGAAGACACAGGGCTGCTTCTGGATGTTTAGATCAACATGGATCTTGTTTTAGTTTCTGGACCAGACTTCAATAGTATACAGTCTGTGTACAAAAGATTACTAAAAAGATGAGATGCCTGTTTTTGGCCATTAAGCCCATTCAAAATGCTCAGTAAAATGGTGTCTGAAATGCATTGTTTCCCTTTCCCTTGATAGTAAGAGAATGGCAGGTTGACTCTAAATATTTCTTAAACTGATTTTCTTCAGAGAAAGATCAGAAATGCAAACTGGACATATTTGGTTTGAATCAGTTCTAATGAGATGGATGAAACTGGAACCTATTATACAGAGTGAAGTAAGCCAGAAAGAAAAACACCAATACAGTATACTAACGCATATATATGGAATTTAGAAAGATGGTAACAATAACCCTGTGTACGAGACAGCAAAAGAGACATCGATGTATAGATCAGTCTTATGGACTCTGTGGGAGAGGGAGAGGGTGGGGAGATTTGGGAGAATAGCATTGAAACATGTATAATATCATGTATGAAACGAGTCGCCAGTCCAGGTTCGATGCACGGTACTGGATGCTTGGGGCTGGTGCACTGGGACGACCCAGAGGGAGGGTAGGGGAGGGAGGAGGGAGGAGGGTTCAGGATGGGGAACGCGGGTATACCTGTGGCGGATTCATTTCGATATTTGGCAAAACTAATACAATATTGTAAAGTTTAAAAATAAAATAAAATTAAAAAAAAAAAGTGGCCAAGGAGGGTGTGGAAATCCCTTGAGGTCTCCAAAAATCAAATGAAAGTGCTCAAGTAAAATGTGGGTAATTTTACTGGCTTTGGAAACAGTAGCTGCTGCTGGTTTTGAAAAATGGGACTGCAGTGCCTCCTTCTGGAGAAAGATGGTACTTGCAGATTAGAGATCATTTCAGGAGGTCACTGAGACACAAGTCCTCCCAGGGGCTTACAAGGGCCTCGGTGAGCTCATATTAGTCACAAACAATTAATGGGGTTTCTTTTTCAGTGAGCTTTTTCATATTCCCTGGGGAAATATGCAGAACTCCTCTTTAGAGATAATTTCATGTAAAAACCAACCAACTGACACTTGGCCTTGGAAGAAAGGGACGGGGAGCAAAGGGCATGGGTAATTTGAGGGGACAAAAAAGGGAATGACGTTTTCTGGATGCTGATTTGTGCCCGGTGCCCCATCTGAGTCAACTCACTCTCTTTATGTTTGCCTCTCATGATCGAGATAATCATTCCTATTTATAGACGTGGCTCGGAATGGTCGGGAACTTGCCCAAGGTCACAGACTTACTACGTGACACAGCCGGAAGTGAAGCGCAAATGTGTCCCACTCTATCCAGCACGTCCAGTGCTCAGTGTCTTAAGTTCCCTCTCATGGTAGCATACTATCATAATAATAGCTGTTACTGTGTACACACTATGTATGCACCTTGGTGTCTCTCAGCCTCGACACTCCTGAAGTTTCTTGTGGGGGGATGTTTGGTGGCATCCCTGGTCCCTACCGACTAGATGGCAATGGCACCCACCCTGTATTGTGACATCCAAAAAAGTCTCCAAACATTGCTCAGTGACCTTTAGGATGGTGAAAAAACTTGCCCCCATGAGATAGGTATTACTCTCATTTTTCAGAAAAAGAAACCATGATGAGCCAAATCACAGACCAAGAGAATAGCAAAGCCAGGGCATGAACCTGTGCCTGCAGCACCTCTAAAGCATCTGCTCTTCAACCTCCTTTCAATAGAATATCTGTTTTCTAACATCCTGTCTGGAATCTCTGTCACTTGTATTCAAAGGCCACGACTTGTTTCTTTCTTCCTGCTGCAGCCATTATGTGCTAAAGTCCACTTTTACATTCGTCCCCAACTAGACTGGGAGTCTCTCAGGGGACACTGTCTTGCATCACCTACCATTAGTGTCACAGTGCCTGGCATATAGTAGATGCTCAGATGTTCACTTACTAAAGGAGTGAATTCATTCCAGTCCTTTAATCCTTCCCTCCCATTCAAATCCAGCTCATGGTATTAACTTGCTTTATGAAGAAAAAGGTTAATTTGGCTAAAGTAAATTCCAGGTAACCCATATATAGGTGATTCAGAAATGAAAATCAACTTCAATCTATTCTGAATAAATGGATGTTTGAACACGCAGAATTGAATAACCCTGTTTGGTAAGGTTTCAGGATCTGTTGCCTCTGGAACGAAAGGGCAGCCATGATTCCTATCACTTGTATCTAAAATCAGGGGTCAGGCAAAAGCAAGGCAGAAAAATGTATATTATGTGTTCAGGATTCAATTGTGCCTCTGACACTCACGGCAGGTCTTCTGGGGTGGAAAGAAGTGCCACTGTCCTTTCTAGAGGCTTCCAGTGACTTCTGGGTGATAAGACAGGCTTGCTTTCTCCTGTTTTCCCAGCAGTCAAGATGAAATTGTTCTGAGCTGCCTTTGTGCCACCTGCCTGGTCAAAAGCGACTCCAATCTGTCTGCAGCTTAATAGAAATGTCCCTCGGTGAGAAGCCAATTGCCTGACCTGCCTGGGATTAAAGCAGCCACCACCTCACCCTACACATAAAGCCCTAAACCAGAGGGTGTGGACTGATCAGTCCCCGGGCAGGGAGAGGTGGAGCGAAGTACAAGTTAAATGTGCAGGTCTCGTGTGACTCCTTCTCCTCCTCAAATGCCACAATGTGTCGGGGGAGTTAGAGCGAGCAGCGTTGTCACGATGCAGCCGAGCCTGCTGAGACAGCCCGGAATTCACTTCCCCAGTTTTCTGCGTGGGCTGCACACAGCATGAGAAGGAATGAAAGAGAAAAAGCCTCATGGGTAGGAGACTGCCTCTTGATGACACACAGATCCTGCCAAGCCCTTGCTCAGCCCAGGAGCAAAGGCGGGCTCTGCAGAGGCCTGGCCTTCCTCGGACCAGCCGCAGCTTTGTCAGCACCAGGCCAGGGCCACAGCCTCCCAGGCTCGGCCCCTACTGCCCCTCTCCTTCTTCCTCCCCTCCTTCCTTCCTTGCCTTTCACCTCCTTGGCCTTTCTCTCATGCTTGCTCTGATATTTACAGACATTAAGGAACCCTTCCTGTTTTCCATGACCCTTAAAGAGAGCAAATGATTCATGCTTCTAGGCAGTATTCTGCCCATTCACCTGACCCCGGCTAGACTCCCTGATCCGTATTTGAATCCCCAGAGCTGGTATCCTCAGAGCCTGGTGCAGGCTTTATGCTCAATAAATGCTTGTTGACTGACTGAATGCATGCATGAATGGATGGATGAACAAGCAAACAAATGAATGAATAAATAAACCAACATGTCAAAGTTGTGATGTCACCTCTTTGTGTAGATGACAGTTTCTGCAGCCTTTTTAAGCCTTTGCTTGTTTTTCCTGCAAGCTAACACAGTGAAATATTGGCAAAACCCAGAAGACTATAACTAAAAGAACATTTTTAAAGAATGCAGTGGGTGCTAGTGATTAAAAGAACTGGCTATGGAGTGTAATATCTGACCTCTGTGACTTACAAGCTGTATGACTTTGGTCAAGTTAGGCAAACTATCACAGCCTTCTTCCCCCCACATAAATGAAATGGGCATCACAGCATATACTCTGTATAGTCAGCACAAGGAGTAAATGAAATAATGTATGTGAAGTACAGGACACAGTGTCAGGCATATCACAAGTATATAATAAATGTAATGGTGACAATAAAAATGATGACATTGATATTAGTGCTGATGATTACTAATGCTTAATGCCTAACATTCATATTTTAAAAGACTTGATGAGCTACTGAGATAACCTACTGCTTTCTGATACATCTGAGAGGAAAAAGTAACCTACCCAAACTGGTCATGTTTAAGGCCAAATACTGTAATTCAGGAATATGCCATGTATACCATAAATATACTTAGTTTATCAATTAACAAAAGAATATTTAAGAGTGCTTGATTCCTAAGTCTCTGATCAATATGAATTGATTATAAATATTGGGCCATTAATTACTATTCTCTTTTTATTAATGTTTTCATTTCTGTAAAATGCATTGCATTGACTGCTTGGAAAAGAATGTTTGCAAGATGGTCCTGATGTCAGTCTTTGAGGTAGATCAATCAGGGTTACTTACACTCAGCACAACTAACGTTTAAGATTGGATAATTCTTTGTTGGGGAGCGGGACTGTCCTGAGCATTGTGGGACATTGACCAACATCCCTGGCGTGTCCCCCAGTGGCAGCCCATACCTCTCTGAAGTTGTGACCGATTACTATCTCTAGACACTGCCCTCTATCCTCAGAACCACTGGAGATAGAGTAATGAGTTCCGTTGCACTGGGAGTAGGGCAAGTGCCAGTGGTAACCATCCTTTAGCCCAAGGAAATCTACATCCCAGATTACAAACATCTACATCCTGAGTCACCTCTGCCTTCTAGTGAGCTGGCCAGAGCAGATATGCCCTTCTCAGGGCTCAGATCTGCTTTCACCAATTCCAAATCCCTCCAGAGAATCCACACATTAGGCCTTCCAGATCTCTGTTTTAATAGAAACCATCCAGATAGCTTCTGTGTGTTTGCTGTAGAGAGGCTCTTAAAGCAACTGTCACCATCAGCTCAAAGGCTCCTCACATTCACCTTCAAGAATACTTTACACCCACACAGGCTGTAACCAGGGCCTAGAACAAAAGCTTTACCAGGGAGGTTAACAAATGAATAAAACCTTGCAGTTCGAAACCATTGCAAACTCATCTTTATCCTCAGCAATTGGGGAGCAGGAAAAAAAAAAGAGCATCACAAATCAAAAGAAATGTGGCTCCACTAGAGAGTGAAAAATCTCAGCATAAAACCATTTTCTTCAAACAAAGTGAATAGAGCATCTGTAATTGGGTCAAAGCAGGGAACATGTCAAAATTGAGGACAAAAAATTTCAAGCAAACCACAGAGAAGACATTTGGAGAAGTTGTTAGGTTTGTTTTTTGTTTTTGTTTTAAGTTTCATTCTATGTAAAACAATAAATCAGTCCTCTGTCTTCTGGCAGAGGGAAAAGGTTATGAAAACATGATTAAGTCAGACTATGAAAAATAAATCCTCTTAATTCCAAAAGCTACAAGCAGCATAAAACATTTTTATGATAGAGAAAGATAGATACTATACAATCTCACTTATATGTAGAACCTAAAACATACACTCTCATAGAAAAAGAGGTCAGACATGTTGTTACCAGAGGCAGAAGGTGGGAAGAATAATTAGAGGAAGGTGGCCAAAGGTACAAATTATCAGCTATAAGATAAATATTGGGCTGGCCAAAATTTTCATTCGGATTTTTCTGTAACATCTTATGAAAAAACCCAGACAACCTTTTTGGCAAACCCAGTAAATACTAGAGATATAACGTACAACATGATAACGATAATTAACAGTGCTGTATGGTATTTAGGAAAGTTGTTAAGAGAGTAAATTGTGAGGTCTCATCACAAGGAGAAAAAAATGTTTATCTTTTGTTCTTGTCTTCTTTCTTTTCATTATATCTGTATGAGATAATGTGAGCTGAGCCTATTTCTATAGTCATTTTGCAATATATGTAAATCAAACCATCAAGCTGTATGCCTTAAACTTGGCCAGTGATGTATGTCAATTTTTTCTCAGTAAAACTGGAAAAACATTCTTATGAGAAAACGTGAAGTGGAAAAAGATTCAAAACCATACATGTGCTATGAATGATGCTATTTGAGAAAAAAAAATGAAGGAAAAGTAGTTCCCATTTGTGTATAATTACCCCATCCCAGTTGCTGTGCCTAGATATGCTTTTTAAAATACATCTTCCTAATCCTTCATGTCTCCCTAATCCTAAACCCTATGAGGAAGATGCCATTTTCTGCTTTTTATGAAACCAGGAAAATAGAGACACAGAGCTCAAAGTTGCAAAGGTAGAAGGTAGTTACTGCAAATCCCATATTGTTAGCAGCTTTAGTTATATTGCTTCTCCTATGTAAACCCAGGGGGAAAACTGGAAGGGAAGATATCAACGTGAGTACTATACTGAATGATAATTTTATAGGTGAGTACTTTTATTTCCAAGCGTCTATTATGTTGTGACAGTGTTTATACAAATAGATTTTTTAAACGTATTACATTTTATCATTTGAAATGGCTGATATATCCATTCAGACATCAGTTGAATCATCTGCCATTTATGTAGAAATGGGGTAAGCTTACTCTAAGATGATAAAGGGCATGGTTCCCAAATATGGAGCTGCTAGTATTGATTTGACTGGCTGGTCATTAATTTCAGATCTTTGCTCTTTTCTTAATATAGATCTTTACAGCTATTAAATGTAATAGCTCTGATGTGAAGAGCTGACTCATTTGAAAAGACCCTGATGTTGGGAAAGATTGAAGGCAAGAGGAGAAGGGGATGACAGAGGATAAGATGGTTAGATGGCATCACCAACTCAATGGACATGAGTTTGGGTAAACTCCAGGAGTTGGTGATGGACAGGGAGGCCTGGCGTGCTGCGGTTCATGGGGTTGCAAAGAGTCGGACACGACTGAGTGACTGAACTGATCTGAACAGCTATTAATTTCCTCTAAACACTGCTTTTGCTGCATGCCACAGTTTGGTGTCTGTTATTTTCATTTTCAATTGTCTCAAAGTGTTTTCTAATTTCTCTTGTGATTTCTTCTTTGACTCATTGGTTATTTAAGAGTGTGCTGTTTAAGTTGTACACCTTGTGAATGTCCCAAATTTCCTTCTGTTATTGACTTCTAATTTCATTCCACTGTAGTCTGAGAACATATTTGCCATGATCTCAGTCCTTTCAAATTTATTAAGAGTTGTTTTAAGGCCTAACATGAAACAAGTCTTGGACATTATGTCACATGTGTGCCTAAGAAGAATATGTACTCTGATGTTGTTGAGGGGAGTGTTTCCCTAGTTAGTTTACAGCATTACTCACATTTTCTGTTTCTGCTATAGACTGAATGTCTGTGTCCTCTTGCCCCAAATTCATATTTTGAAGAGTAATCCACTGTATGATATTAGGAGGTGGGAACTTTGGGAGGTGAAAAAGTCGTGAGGGTGGAGCCCTCATGAATGGAATTAGCACCCTTATGAAAGAAACCACAGAAAGCTTCCTTGCCCCTTCAGCTGTGTGAGAACGCAGGGAGGTGGCCATCTATGAAACAGAAAGCAGGTTCTCACCAGATACCAAATCTGCTAGTGCCTTGATCTTGGACTTCCCACTCTCTAGAACTGTGAGAAATGAATTTCTCTTGTTTATAAAGCACCCAGTCTATGGTCTTCTTATATACCAGCCCAAACAAATTTCCTGAGACAATTTCCTTGTTGATCTTCTGTCTAGTTGTTCTATCCATTGTTGAAAGTGGAGTACTGAAGTTGCCTGCTGTTATTGTTCAGTTGTCTGTTTCTCCCTTCAATTCTGTTAGTTTTTGTTTCACGTATTTTGTGGGTCTGTTGTTAAGTGATAAACACACTTCATCAAGTGTCTGAGTACATCAATTTTCCCTTCTGCCAACATTCTCAGAATGGGCCTTTGAATCAGCAAGAATAACTGTGGTATGTAGTGCTTAACATTTAGGAGTAATGAACGCCTTATGTTCTCCTCGAGCAGAGATGGCATCTTTCCGGATGACTGGTTGGTGAATATGTCTTATCTGGACATAGATGTTCTTTGAAAAATAAATCCAAAGAACTCTTGAAAATTAAATGATTTTCTTCTGGATTTACATATTTTTCTCCCCCTTTGAGGAAAATGAGCCAATCTTGACATTTTTCCTAATTGTTTTCAGTTTCCCAGAGGAATAAAATTATAATCAATAAATTAAAGTCAAATTTCTGATACCTTTACTGATTGTGGCCAACAATGTTACCTTCAGTCCTTGACAGAAAAGCTAGTCTTGCTTTTAAGTAGTAATCTCCCAGAGAGTGCATGGACCTGGAAAGTCTGTAAGAACACATTTCTACAGACTTGCTGTGGTCAGGGCACCAGTAATGAGGCATGTGTGCTCAAGATGTATCCAGTGTGCCCTGGCCTTTGAAAAGCTATATCCTAGCATAATAAGAAGATTAAAAAAATAAAATGAATAGTCTGATAAGCATTGTGACAGCATAAACAGGTGATGCCAGTGTTGCCACAAAGTACATGATGGAGAAGGCATGCCTCCCCAACAGGGCACATAATAATGGCTCTTTTCAAAACTACAAACTCTAGAATCAAGGCTGGTTGATCAATATTGGGTACAGGATAGAGACTAACTTGACACCATGGGGCTGGATCATTCCAATTCACTCTCACTTACTGCCCTACAGCAATGTTTCTTAAAGTATGGTCCAATGCCCGCTGGGTGACTTTAAAAGACTCTCTGATTCCCAAATGCAAGTGCTTCCCTCAGTTCAGGCCAACTTCCATGGTGGCTCAGATGGTAAAGAGTCTGCCTGCAGTGCGGGAGACCAGGGTTCTATCCCTGGGTCAGGAAAATGCATGGCCAAAAGCTAAGTGGGTTATTAAGAATCACTAAAATTTTGCATTTTTCTAAATCCCTGGTTTTGTCTGCTGTTATCAGATCTGGCTGTCACACACCACATGGCCACGCTGCAATGTCCAACACAGAGAGGAGGAGTTCCTGCCACTTCAGAAGGACAATTTCTTTCTAGTGCTTCATGGCTCCCAGGGCTTTCAATTGCTGCTATCTTTGTGTTCATTAACATAATTGTAGAACTCTTCTTAGGGTTTATCTTTGTTAATCATTCTTCTCCTAATTGCTACATTGCCACTACTTTGATACTTATTTTGTTCCTCTCTAATTCTTTGTTATCACTGAGTTCTTTAACTGCTGGAAAAAGAGAAGAGATGATGTGGGTGGGCTGTAGGATCTTGTTTTGCTCTGCCCTGAAAGTCTAAGAAGTATTGCCCTAGAAGAACTCTTTGGTCTCAGCAGGCTGGTCCGCTAATGATGCTCTGGACAACCCCTACACTCAGAAATTATCTCTGAGCCTCTGTTTAAATCATTCCATTCCTACCACCTCCTTGAAGTTGTCCCTGATGCCAAATCATTGTGAGTCTCCCCCTCTCGTGAGTCATAACCTCACTTTATTCTACTGACTACTAGTCATAGGGGGTCATAAAGCCACAGGATATCTTGAATCACTGAGAGGCTATCTAATTCTTGAATGTTACCTATCTTTTGAAGTATTTTGTATTTATGTTTCCATTAAAATAAAAGTATCCTGAGAGCACTGACCAAGTTTATTTATTCATCTTGTAGAGCAGAATGAAGTGCCCACAGTACAGAAGCTAGTTACAGAGGTTCTTTACTGGGCTCCTGTGGTCTGATCTGAGGGTTGGGAGGGAGCAGAAGTGGACACAGTCTATTGGACAACAGCCCTTAGCAATCCTCCAGGTTTCCAGACCCCTATTCGTGAACTCTGAAGTGGCATCTGCTTCAGCTACAAACAGACAGGCTAACAGTGGCTTTTGACAGGGGACGTGGGGTTGGAGATTCCTGATCATGCAACAAACAAGTAGGTATGTGAGCATAAGAGGGCCCTTGGTTTTCAGGCATTGCTGCTGCTCCTTTCTCTTCATCTAACTCCTAGGCTTGCTTAAATCACCCTCTGGCCACTTTGAATAGCAGCCAGGAGACTCCTGAGAGATACAGGAATGAATACCTGCCTTCCCCTGCCCCAGCATGGCTTAGGGCCCCATTTGGGATTCTCCTGTCTTTCGTGGTCTTGACTCAGTATGTGCTGTCCCTTTGTTGCCTGGTTCTGGTTTCTGAGGAGGTTAAAGGCTAAGTCCTTTGCCATAAGCTGTGATTCAGTTCAGTTCAGTTCAGTTCAGTCACTCAGTTGTGTCCAACTCTTTGCGACCCCATGAATTGCAGCACGCCAGGCCTCCCTGCCCGTCACCAACTCCCGGAGTTCACTCAGACTCACGTCCATCGAGTCAGTGATGCCATCCAGCCATCTCATCCTCTGTCGTCCCCTTCTCCTCCTGCCCACAATCCCTCCCAGTATCAGAGTCTTTTCCAATGAGTCAGCTCTTCACATGAGGTGGCCAAAGGACTGAAGTTTCAGCTTTAGCATCATTCCTTCCAAAGAAATCCCAGGGCTGATCTCCTTCAGAATGGACTGGTTGGATCTCCTTGCAGTCCAAGGGACTCTCAAGAGTCTTCTCCAACACCACAGTTCAAAAGCATCAATTCTTTGGCGCTCAGTTTTCTTCACAGTCCAACTCTCAAATCCATACATAACCACAGGAAAAACCATAGCCTTGACTAGACGAACCTTTGTTGGCAAAGTAATGTCTCTGCTTTTGAATATGCTGTCTAGGTTGGACATAACTTTCCTTCCAAGGAGTAAGCGTCTTTTAATTTCATGGCTGCAGTCAACATCTGCAGTGATTTTGGAGCCCAGAAAAATAAAGTCTGACACTGTTTTTACTGTTTCCCCATCTATTTCCCATGAAGTGATGGGACCAGATGCCATGATCTTCGTTTTCTGAATGTTGAGCTTTAAGCCAACTCTTTCACTCTCCACTTTCACTTTCATCAAGAGGCTTTTTAGTTCCTCTTCACTTTCTGCAATAAGGGTGGTGTCATCTGCATATCTGAGGTTATTGATATTTCTCCCAACAATCTTGACTCCAGCTTGTGCTTCTTCCAGCCCAGCGTTTCTCATGATGTACTCTGCATATAAGTTAAATAAACAGGGTGACAATATACAGCCTTGACGTACTCCTTTTCCTATTTGGAACCAGTCTGTTGTTCCAAGTCCAGTTCTAACTGTTGCTTCCTGACCTGCACACAGGTTTCTCAGGAGGCAGGTCAGGTGGTCTGGTATTCCCATCTCTTGAAGAATTTTCCACAGTTTATTGTGATCCACACAGTCAAAGGCTTTGGCATAGTCAATAAAGCAGAAATAGATGTTTTTCTGTAACTCTCTTGCTTTTTCCTTGATCCAGCGGATGTTGGCAATTTGATCTCTGGTTCCTCTGCCTTTTCTAAAACCAGCTTGAACATCAGGAAGTTCACGGTTCATGTATTGCTGAAGCCTGGCTTGAGAATTTTGAGCATTACTTTGCTAGCGTGTGAGATGAGTGCAATTGTGTGGTAGTTTGAGCATTCTTTGGCATTGCCTTTCTTTGGGATTGGAATGAAAACTGACCTTTTCCAGTCCTGTGGCCACTGCTGAGTTTTCCAAATTTGCTGGCATATTGAGTGCAGCACTTTCACAGCATCATCTTTCAGGATTTGGAATAGCTCAACTGGAATTCCATCACCTCCACTAGCTTTGTTCGTAGTGATGCTTTCTAAGGCCCACCTGACTTCACATTCCAGGATGTCTGGCTCTAGGTGAGTGATCACACCATCGTGATTATCTGGGTCATGAAGCTCTTTTTAGTGCAGTTCTTCTGTGTATTCTTGCCACCTCTTCTTAATATTTTCTGCTTCTGTTAGGTCCATACCATTTCTGTCCTTTATTGAGCCCATCTTTGCATGAAATGTTCCCTTGGTATCTCTGATTTTCTTGAAGAGATCTCTAGTCTTTCCCATTCTGTTGTTTTCCTCTATTTCTTTGTGTTGATCTCTAAATGGCTAGTCACTGGCCTTTATGATTCTTATCCAAAGTGTTTTTTATCTATATTCATGAATAATTCTAGCCATGACACAGGACATGGAACGAGTCTGAAATCTCACTAAAAGAAGTGCTGATCTTAGCTAGAAGGAGGTGCTCCTCTATCTTATGTCTAGAGTATTATAATAGTTATACCCTAGACTTTGAGCCTTGTGGTTTTCATAGCTTGGCTGTTGTTGTTTTAGTCACTCAGTCGTGTCCAACTCTTTGCGACCCCATGGACTGTAGCATACCAGGCTCGTCTGTCCATGGGATTTCCCAGGCAAGAATATTAGTGTGGGTTGCCATTTCCTTCTCCAGGGAATCTTCCAGACCCAATGATCAAACGCTTATCTCCTGCAGTGGTAGGCAGATTCTTTACCACTGAGCCACCTAGGAAGCCCTCATAGTTTGGTACTGTGGAGTTACTCAGTTTTAAGACAATGACCTGTTTGATTAAATCACTGAACAATAATACACAGGGTAGGTGATGAATGGGTGGCCCAAAAAGGAGGAAATCAAATCCAACCAGTGAGGAGCTAGATGATGGCTGGTCCAGGGTATTTACTGTTTATGATTCCAGCTAATCAATCAATGTTAAGAAATCCTCTCCCTCTGTGACCGTAAACCATGACCATAAACCATGGCCATGGAAGTCTCAAAATCTGACAGATTTGCAGAAGAATTGATGCATCAAAATCAAAACAGCTTACTACCTCTCCTACAAAAATAAAGATCACTCCTTGGCTCAAAACAGTGACTGTCTTCATCAGGAGTTCAGATCAACTACCTGGACAATTTAAGTTTTTATATCCCTGTAGAGTAAGGACAAATGGGCTTCTCTGAGTGATTTTGCATTATTAGAATTTTTTCAGGAGGGAAGAATCATTAAAGTCTTCTCTGAGATAATGAAGTAACAAAAAATGTATTCTGGCTATTGTGGTACCATTTTGGTATTTTATTGAGTTGCTATTGTTCTCCATTACCATAACCACAGATTCAAGTCTACAGAATCAATCTCACTGCTGAATAACACCACAGGATCCTCTCTGAACTAATTTTAAAACACATTCCTTTGAATCTTCAAAACCAAATTCTTCTGCAACTGGAACTGGGGTTAAATTTAGGTCAATAAGAATTTCATAAAAGCAAAAACCCTTTAAAGTTTGCATTAAAAATTCATGTGTCTAACTGAACAGCCTTAGTTGGGTGATGATAATAAATATTACCGAAAGTTCATTTCACTTCTGGGGGCTTTCTCACAAGAAACTTCTGCTGCCTCATCCCAGACATACTGGAATATTTCATCTCAGCTTGGCAACGCAAGCAGTACTGAGTACAATGACACACAGTCATCAGTTCATCTCATCCTGGCGTAACGGATACCGAGTGTGTATGGCTTCAGATCAGTTGCTGCTTCTGTCACTTTCTCCTCATCCAGGTTCCTGGATTCACTCTATGGTCATAGAATCTATTGTGTTTTGTTCTCACTTCTTTATTCTTTCATATAACTATGCTCAAAACACTGGATACTGTTCTGTTCTTTTGACTTGAAACAGCTCCTCTCTCTCCACTATAAAGGAACCTTATCAGCAGAAGTTACTTGTAAATGCCCTGGTAAGTCCGCATCAGTGTGACACAAGTAGCGTGGCCATTGTCATGTGTGGGACTGTCTCACTAAGAAGGTGACTAGGAAGGGGAAGGCAGGCCAACATCCTCAGTGGCCATCTGACTGGTCTGGGAATAAGACAGGCCCCAAAGCTTTGTTTACATACTGGAAAACCTTTGTGCCAGAAGCTCTGGTCTAACGTGAGAGCGCCAATACTTAGTAAACACTTCTGGAATTCCAGGCTTCTTCTGTGGAAGGGTTTCATAAACCATTTTTATAGTGGTCTTTTTGAGACAAAGGAAATAGTTTTTCACTCACCTTTTTTCTTCCAACTACTGTTCAGCTTTGGGGACATACTTCAGTTCACTTTTAATGTTCTGGATCTCCGATAGGTTGACTGCAGGTCCTGGAAGTTTCTTAGCTCCTGGAATTGGCTTCTTCTCCTCGTCCGAAGTGGGAGGAGCACCCTAAAGAAAAAATAAAAAGAGAAAAATTTAGCTCACTGAAAAAGACATATGGTCTCTTTGGGTCATGGACATGAAGCCGAAAAAAAGCAAAAATAACTTCAGTGTAATTCTAGCAGACTGACTTCTTCTTGTGCTGTTGTGATGCCCTCAGAGTTTCAGGAAGATCTCGTGCAATTTATGGAGGAATAAAGCTGGAAGAAAAACACAAGTAATTTCCCCATGACTTAGAAAACACAAGAGTACTGTGTCTGATACAGTGTCTGATAATTCATAAAAATTAGCACTAGTGAAAAGGATTTATGTTTTCAAGAGAAGTGTCTTACAAAACCAAATTTAATCTAGTGGGAAAGAAACCACCTTGCTGGGGAAAATTGAAGGCAGAGGGAGAAGAGGGTGACAGAGGATGAGATGGTTGGATGGCATCACCAATTCAATGTACATGAACTTGGGCAAACTCTGGGAGATGCTGAGGGACAGGGAAGCCTGGTGTGCTGCAGTCCATGGGGTCACGAAGAGTCAGACATGACTGAGCAACTGTACAACAACAAAGAATCCACCTGCCAGTGCAGGAGACACAATAGACTCAGGTTCAATCACTGGGTCAGGAAGATCCCCTGGAGGAGGAAATGGCAACCCACTCCGGAATTCTTGCCTGGAGAATCTCATGGATAGAGGAGCCTGGTGGGCTACAATCCATAGGGTCGCAAAGAGTCAGATACAACCGGGCCACTGAGCATGCAGGCACGCACGCCCACACACACACACACACACACACACACACACACACACATCATAATATCATAAGATGCCTTAAAGGCAGAGTTTGTAGACCATTAGTACACAGCCACCTCTAACAATGACTTGGTCCAGGAGTTTTCTGTTCTTTCGTTTGGGGCATATTGGCTGCCGGCCTTTGTTCCAATGATGTTTCTGGGGTACAGAAACAAACTGACATAAACAAAGCCTCTTTATATCTGGATGGGAGAGGATGCAGCGGCAGAGGAGGGCTCGCCCCTCCTACTTTGGAAAGTATTTTACGTTTTCTGTTTTTCTGTTGTGGCTTTAGAGCAGGAGCACATTCTATACTTGTTTTGGTGGCTCCTCCAACTACTGGTAGGGGCTTCCCTGATAGCTCAGTTAGTAAAGAATCCGCCAGCAATGCAGGAGACCCCAGTTCGATTCCTGGGTCGGGAAGATCCACTGGCGAAGGGATAGGCTACCCACTCCAGTATTCTTGGGCTTCCCTTGTGGCTCAGCTGGTAAAGAATCAGCCTGCAATGTGGGAGACCTGGGTTCGATTCCTCGATTGGGAAGATCCCCTGGAGAAGTATTCTGGCCTAGAGAATTCCATGGACTGTATAGTCCATGGGATCGTGAAGAGTCGGACACTACAGAGCGACTTTCACCAGTTACTGGTACAGAAGCGCACAAGCACACTTGTGGATAGCTGTTTTGCTGATTAATCCTGAAAATTTCCCATAGTGACAAATCTATGCCTCTGTGTACATACACCAACCACACAGATTTACAGGGGCTGTAAAACAGTAAGATCCATTGCTGTTCGTGACTCCTAGGACCCCAACGAAGTATTGCAGATGGTTGCTGGATAGCTCCTTCCTCCTATTTGCTAGCGGTGAGGTGCCTAGTCTCCGGGGCCCTGGACTGGAGGTGCTGGAGGAACATTTGATCTCTGTGGCAGCCACAAGAGCACGCCTCTCGGATCAGTTTCCTGCAGGGAGGATAATTGAATGACAGCCCCAGCTGCTTTGCCCTGAGATCCGCCCATCACCATGCTGAGGTCACACTTCCCACGGCTGCTCGTGGCCAATGGCTGAGCGTCATAGGATCTGAAGGCGGGCTTGCTTCTGGGAGACCTGGGCCGCCTCTGGGAAGGACTCGAGAATTTTCCTGAGAACAGTACTGTTGTCTAGGTCACTTCAGCCCCACTCTCCGCTCCATGATCCTTCATCTGCATCACGGTCTCATGTTTCCTGACAGGTGTTTTCCCCAGTAAATACTTTGCCCGTCGAATCTCCTTTTTGGGTCTGCTTCTTGGAGGCCCAGACTAACATAGGCTCTCTGAGACTGGCAGAGCTCCACCTGCTGGGCCAGCAACTGAGTGAACCGGTTCAGTTATGGGAAAAAGAATAAGAAAGAGCACGCTTGTCTCAGGTTCAAGCCCTGTGCCGTACGTGTGCCAGCCAGTCCTGTACGTGTGCCAGCCAGTCCTGTAACTCGGGTAGTAAAGCCCAGGCTGTGTTTTAGCCCCCATCGGGCTCCTACATCTAGTTCTCGAGTTGTCTGAACCCTAAAGGGAAAGGGAAGAAAGTTTCCCAGACTTCAACCACTTACGTGGTGCATGTACAGAAACGCTTTTAAATTGTTTATTTAAAGGGCTGAATAGAAATATAAAATAGTGAGGTGCTTGTCTTCTCCTATAGGCTAGTGGTTTTTCCTCTGGTCATTTTCTTAGATTCTGGCACAGTGCTAATGAAATAGCTAACATGTCACCCACACGAAATGAGAGTCATGCAATGTCAACTCTACCTTTGTAAATACCCACAGAATGTTGTTTCCCTGAGTCATTGTACAGAGCCATAGGCTCAGCTTCTTTGCATCCTTTGCACACATTCATCATTTATAAATGCAGATTTAGAAGCAGTAGGTAAAACTGTTAAAGCTCCACCTAGAGGACAAGGTATTCTGAAACCGTGTTCATTAGGCTTTTGAAAATAAATTTTTAGCAAGGCTGTAAGGTGTTCTTTTTAGAAAATATATGTGTAGTGGTGAGATGAAAAATGTGTCCTCACTTATAAACATTCCCATGGTTGTTAGGTGGATAGAGCTTAATACAGAAACATGAAGGAGAAAAAATATTTCTAATTCCTTCTGTTAAGTTCCCGGATAAGTCACAGTCACTTTATAATTTCAAAATGTGCTATATTACCACAATTAACACCTAAAGCCGATGTGTGCAGTTATGTGTCTGTGTGCAAAGATTTATTGTGTGAACATACAGTTAAAGGATGAAAATATTGGACATTAGGCATTTTCCTGGAAATTTATTAAAACCTCAGTGCACTGTGATTTTTATTTATCAAGGTAAAACTTTTAGCTCTTGATTTGGTAGGGTCACAAATAATGGAAAGTTATAAGTGGATATATTTAAGAAGTAGGTTTTAAGACATTGACTCAGGAAGGGGTTAGTGGTGGTACATACTCTTAGTTGAATCTTCTCTCATCTTTTAAAAAATAATGCGAATCAGATTCCATTTTTTTCTATGAATTTGTTATCATAAGAATTTATAATACATTAAGGCATGAACAAGCTGGGTCCAGATGGTGCCATTTGGCTGAGTATGCTCTCTTTTCTTTTTTAAGTAGATATTTGAATTGAGAAAGAACATGGAGGACACTCTTTGGTTTTAGATAAAACTTAAGAGACAGCTTATCAACCCCCAGGCCAGTCCCAGTTTCAGGAATGGCTATTGTCAAACAGAAATGTCCCTTTTGGGGGTGACAGAGTATTTGTAAAATTGAGCAAAATGATTAACCATTTTCCAGCTATCTCACCTTCCTCTTCCTTTTTACTGCCAAGTGCCCTGAGTTTTCCCCTAAATTCTCTTTTGTACAACAGTACAGCCTGATATGCTCATTATGCTCAACCACTGAAGACTGAAAAATAACAGCAAGCACACTACTAACACATTCAATCCTCACATCAATCTTCAATCCACAACCATTATTATCCCTACTCTGCAGTTGAGGAAACTGAGGAACAAAACTAGGGGGAGGGGCAAGAAACTTGCCCATGGCCTCACAGCTAGGAAGTAGTGAGACCAGAATTCAATAGTGTGTTTGCATTGGGAAATAATGAACAGAAAATCCCAATGTGCTATTTTGTGGCTTGATAATGATGGAATTTGAGTCAAAAGTAAGATTTGGGAGACAGAGTAGGGGCTTGTCAGTATCCTTCAAATCACTTTAATCAAGCAACTGCATTGTTTTAGGCAAAAGACCAGCCCAGCTTCTTAAGATCTGGTTGTAAGGCTTCTGTGTCGGGCACACGCCAAGTTCTGGCTGGGCCGAGCAGATGGAGAGTACGCTCCAGCTCTGCAAGCAGAGCAAGGGCTCACAGAGACCTTAGGTGGATGGGAGGCCCAGCCAGTGCTCACAGGCCTTGTCACATGAGCCATCCTGGCTTCCTGCTAGGGTCCCTCCTCTTCTTCACATCTGAGGTAGTGGCAGGATTGAGATGGGGGAGTTCCTGGCTGTGACAGAGATGGGCTGTTCTGTTCAGGGATAGTATATTATGTCCTCGACTCTAGACAGTAGTTATCTTAATGCAAAGCTAGGCAATGAATCCCAAATCTAAGAAAGTGAGCAATTCCAAGGTTTTAAACTGGATAGTAATAGAAAAGCGGGGCAGTACAGGTTAGTTGAATTCAGATTCCATTGTCCCATTCAAACTATGTGACAAGAGGTGGCTCAGGCCTTGCAGCCAAGCCAAGCACCTAACTTTCCCCCTGCAATACTGTTTTCATGAGAACCTTACTCCAACATTCAGCCCAGATACCGCCCCTCCCGAAGATCCCAGGAGCTCTTACAATAAGGGATACCACCCTTCGCCAGCCTCCTGATCCATGAGCCCCACGAAAAAGATGTACCTCAACTCAGGAAACATTCCTGGGGTCTCCAGATCTCTGTGGATACCTCGCTTCCTCTATCCCACAAAGCATGTCAGTTGGCCATTTGTTTATGTGGTTGGTCATAAAATAGGTTTTCACAACCCAGGCTGTTATCAGGCTTTAGCTATTTTGGAATGTGCTGGAACCATCAGACTGGAAACAAGGCAAGAGTAAAAGCAGATTTCCTAACTGGGACACTCGTGTGGAGAGAGTACCAGCTGTAAAGAAGTGAGGGCCATGTCTACCACAGAGGAAGATGAGGGGCAAGCCTCCAAAACAACTGTCATATCAGTCAGTTTAGTGAGAAAAGAGAGTCAAGCTACCTTGCAACTGTTTGCTAGACACAGTGACAGACACAGATTAGGAGGAAGCACAGGAAGAAAACCGAACTAATTAAGAAATTAAGAAAAACAGATGAATGGAGATGTGGGAAGAATGCCTTTCTGCCTTCCCTTCCACCTCCCTGGGCTATTTTCTTACAACATGCAAAATAATAGGTCCAGGAGTCCTTCATAAAAATTGGATAATTCAGTCAGTCAGTGAACAGTAATTTACTGAATACCTGCTAGGTTATGCCATGTCCATTATATCACTGACTCTTTCCTTACAGAGACCCTTGGAGAAATGGAGGGGGGATCGTATTTTGCAAACAGAGGTTCAAAAGGAGAGTTCATGATCATGAGCTAACTGGTGGCCAGATTAGCAGCAGCAGAACTTGAAATTATCTACCATTAAATCAGAGTAGGGCTGGATCTTTTCAGCTTTTATGTTTAAAATGTTACTCATCAAGGGTGACTGAAATTCCAGAACTTGGTGATGTCACTCAAAGATTCTATCTCCTTTCAAAAATTATCTTTCTCTTTATAGGGGGCTGGAACCACTAACTTAGGACCACATCAGTAATTATTTATGAGAAAGCAAAAGGTTAGATGCAGGACAACCAAAGTTTTATTATGAAATTTTGAAATGCTGATTCTTTTGGTCCAAATACCAAAAAGGTCACCTAAAACTTTAAAGAACTCTTCACCTTTTAAAAAACAAAATACAGTTTGCAGTGCCCTGTGACTTTATTTATTGCTCCAAGACCTTAACTTTTTTTTTTTCAGACTCAGACCTTCCAAGTTTCATCAGTAAAGTCACAATTGAGGAAAAATATAAACATTTGGATGGGGAACTATTCTCTATTTTTTGTACCCATGATGAATTTTAGCCCCCATTTTAGAAGACTGGGTATTTGAATTTGGAGGAAACATAAAGAATTAGAGGGAGAGGGAAAATTCAGAAATTGATAGACTCCCTTGCAAGTTTCTCTTTTCAAAGGAAATATCCAGGGATTGGGGCTTTCTGTTTGAATCTGCAAGTAATTTAATGTGCTTATTACCTGTGTTCCCACTGGGGTTCATTGCTCATCAGAAGCTGTACTAAGTGTATCCTGCTCGATTCAATAAAAGCTTGGAGTGAAAACTTACCAAGCTCGTGACTACTACTGAATCAAGAGCATCTGAGAGATTCCACTTCCCCCTACATATACACGTACACAGACACAAACACACACACATAGCAGACACACAAGCTGACATAGACAATGAATAAATAAACTAGATGCCAAACTCAGCATCTTCCAAGTACCTGGGCCAGGCACTTAGAGTCAGCTGAAGGGAAGTGAGAGGCAGTATGTTTCAATGGCTGACTGAGCAAGAAAGCCAAAGAAATGTGTGTTCTATGTGATGACTCCTTGACCCACATCCACCCGTGCCCTCCTCGTCCTGGAAAGCTGGCCCTCGCCTTGCCTCTGGGCCCTGTCTAGTCAGGATATTGGAGGAGGAAGATGGTGCCGAGTTCTACCAGCTCAGTTTTCCTCACCTCCTCTATCTCCGGAGTACATTCTTTTCTTCTAGGGGGTTGCCCAGCTCCTGGCCGAAAGGCTCCCATTGGGATATTGATATTTGCCTAAAAGAGAAAGCAGGGAAGATTTAGCTTAAGAGAAGTAAAAAAAGGCAATAACATTCTGAGACAGTAATCATTGTCAGGCAAAACAAATCTGAAAAGTACATCTTTAAAGCTTTTCACCTCAAGAAAATTGCTATAATGACAGTACAAAACTATGCAAAGGATAATTTGACTTCCATTTATTCCACATTTGTGGTACTCATCCTTAGGTCTGTGCAGTGATTTCACAGCTCCCTACTGGCTGAAAGAATTGGAAGACAGTTTGTTCTGGCTGTTGCCCTCCTGGGGTGCTTAATATTTTCTGCTCTCTGGGATGAGGAAGGAACACATAATTCTAGGAGAGGAGGCAATGGCATTTGCACAAACCATCCCACACCTTAGTCCTCCTTCAGCTTCCTTCAGATTTACCACAGGAGGAGGGCAATGATACCTCCTAAACCGCCTCTTCCTTCCCGTAACGTCCTATGGCTATTCTCACACTTCCTTAGGTCTCTGTAATTGACACTCTTTTACCTTCTCCCTGACGCACCACTGTGTGGATCAGTGCATGAGGAAAGTGCTGGAAAGTCAAGTTCATTGGTACCACAGTTCATAGATTCTTCTCCTTCAAGATGACATACTAATTTCCATCCATTAGTAAAAATAAAAAACTTTCTAGAACACACTAAATATGCTAAACATTAAATTATGTAAGGAAAATAAATGACACAGTAATTCAGACTTGGGAAAGAATATGTAAATTTGAATTTTGTGCATATTTTCATCTGTTATCAAAAGGCAAGAATGTTTAATGCAGACCAAAAACATTTTCACCCAGGAGTATCACTCATATAAAACAAGCATTAAGACTTTTCTTTAAGGCAGAATGTATTCTTTCTCACTTGAGATAAAAGTGTTGCCTTATGAGTAATTGGATATGTGGGCTTGAAAAATTGAAGTTGCACTTTGATGTTATGAATGAAAATGATGCCTGAGCAAAGGGAGCAAAATATTTTGTTACCTTATGACTCAATTTAGACAATTTTGGTACCACAGCAAACGGAATATTAGGAAGTGTATTTGAAACTGCCTGATATGAGTTCTGTTGCCAGGGGAATGTTTAACTCAAGACACAGAAAGTATCCAGTGTCCATGTTCATGCAACATGGAGGAGCTATGTCCTGTTGTGTGTGACTTTTTCCACACAGAGGCTTTAAAACTTTTTTCCCTACTAGAATAAGGCTGATCCCACAGAAAAGAAACAGATTAAAAAGTGTTTGTAGTACGTATCCAGGGAGGTCCATCACCTTTCCTAGGGCAAAAACATGCCAAGAAGTATTTGGGGTCAGTATGTATCATATATGTTCAAATATAATCACAACACAATTTTAGAGGGAAGCATTTTGCAAATACTAAGGCTGAACCTTCTATGCTATTTCTCTGCTTACTGGAAGCATCAGGTGACCTTAAGAAGGGAGGAGGGGGAGCATAAGACAAGGGGGAAAGTATGTCTTATATGGTGGCAAATACTGTAGCATACTTCATGAATTCCAAAAGGCACCTCTTTTAATATCTCTGAAATCAGAGTGCCTTACAGACAATGGTATCTTAATTTTTAATAGGTGCATTGGTTTTATTTCTTAGAAAGACATAAAATACTGGTGTTTTACAATAGACAGTGTCTTAGATTGGTTGAAATATCATTAGGGTCCTGAAATAAGATCAAAACAATGTAAACAAGACTCACTGAGGATGATATATATTGAACCAATAACTTTCCATTACTACAGTTTGGGTGAAAGAGGGGAAAAGTTGATATAGGGATTATTTGGAAAAAAGTTAACTGGCTAAAAGTTTAATTAGATCACCACCATCCTTACCCATTTATTAAGCATTTACAGAGGGCATCTTCCTAATAGGAAGTTCAAGTTAGCATAATTGTTTCTGAAATATAAGATTAGTAAGCTAACCCATTTAATCAAGTGTGTATGCTTTACGGTAGGTTGTGGTTTTCAGTAATGGAACATGTAAAAATCATCCAGGATAATGTATTTAGTAAAGCACATGGTCAGGAAATACCACCTTTTCTTGCTCAAAGATTGATTTTAGCAATGCATGTGGCCTCTCCATGGTCCATGGGTGGCCTATGGTAGAAAAAAAGAGCCCACTGCTAGGAGTGGCTACAGCTACTCTCTGCTTGGAAAAGTGACAACTGCTCTGAGTCATATCTTCCCCATTTGTTTAATAAGAATATTAGGCTTCATGAGTGGTTTTCAAACCTCTTGTCCATGAAACCCTTCTTTTAAGTAAAGCATGGTGAGACTATCTAAAATGCAGACCCAGTGGAGATGGACCTGCTCTGGCCAAGGTGATGGGGTGCCCAGATCCCACCTCCTTCCCCCAAGCCCTGGGCCATGAGCAGTTCCAAGGAACTCGGGGCCCAATCTGATAACCATTGGAAGGGATCATCCCTAAGTGGATGAGTATTGATGTACATTTAAAATGTTCACTCTGCCCATGGTTAAGATGTCTGTAATTTACTTTTAACCACTTTAGCATAGACAGTGTGATATTTTATATACACAGATTGGTTTAAACTGCAGTTGGAGGAAACACCATTGCTCTAACTGGGAGTTCATCTTCCTGGGGTGGTTAGGTAATAAAATATTACTAAGACCGCATTTTCCAGATGGTGCTTCAAGTGTTTTCTGTTAGCCTCGTCTCCACCAATGCCTGAGACTTTAATGTTTGCAGAAATGTCAAAAATAGGTGAGATAATGAAATGAGTGTTAGAAATGGCTTCTCTTGGTGAAGGTGGAGGAGGTTAAAATATGTAGAGTGGTTAAAATATTTGAGAGAACTTTCCCATACTGCTGAACAGAGTGTAAGGATCTGATGCCTATAGTTTGCATCTTTAGATTCAGAGCTCAGAAGAGTGATCCCTAGATGGGCCTGTCTCCAGCCATTGATAATGAGGAATTCCAGCTTACAGCTGCCAGCCTGGGGCAACAGAATCCCCACAGGAATCTTTTCTGCAAACTGGCAGTCACTCAGAGCACTTAAAGGGACGAGAGGCGAGGCTTCACCTAGCTCACAGACAGACTGTGCAGATGGTTTCTGCTTGTTCGCTAACAAATGTGTGCTGACAAAGTGGCAGAGTTGGGTTGGGACTAGCTTTCACCTTAACCTGGCGGTGATACTGTGGAACAGTGACTGCCTCTTCCCCACCCCCACCCACTGCCATATTCACCCCAGACCCCAAGATTCAGCCTAGGCTGTTGTCACACTTTCATCCTTACCACAAACTTCTGAGGTTCAGACTGTCAGCTTCATTTTATTCACAAAGAAATTGAGCCTCACAGAGGTTAGATGACATACTCAATGTCACACAAACAGTTCAAGAAAAAGCCAGGATTCCAGATCCACATTCCCTGACCTTAGGGACAGACTTTTTCACTCTATCAAACTCCTCTCCAAAGAGCTCTTTTCACTTGACCAAAGTTAACTCTAACCACTCTCACATTCTCTAAACCAGCTCTAAAATTGCAAACTCACACCTTGAGAATGGCCTTGAAAAAGGGGCACAAAAATGGATAATTCTAGAATAGGTGTCAAAGGAACACTGAAAAATGAGCCATTAATTAACTGGCTTGATGCTTTTTCATCTTTAAGGCATCACTCAAAAAACCAGGAACCTAAATGGGTTTTTTGACAGGATCTACAGCAGCCTATGAACATGTCAAGTATCCAGTCGTTAATATACACACCAAGGGAATGCCGGCAGAGCACTTTGTAAATAATTAGAGATGATTCGTTAATATAATTGTAGGGTGGTGATATCTGAGTGACAAATTATAGACTAAATTAGAGCCATAGGAAAATTCCTTATAATTTGAATCTCACAGAAATGTATAGAGCTTTAGCGCTCTGTTTTTATTCCATCAGTGGGAGAATTGTCATGTTCTTGTTTCTTTCCGTGTCCTGCTCTGTTTGAACACAAACAGAATACCTTCTCAATGACTTGATTTTTCCATCTGCAAATTGAGCATCATATTCACTACTCAAAATGGGTTTGGAATATGAGCTACATTTTTATGAAAGAGTAAATAAACATAGAAATCAATGACCTTGGGTTGATATAAGGTTGGACTTCCTTCTTTATATAGATTCTGCATAAATGTAAAGGAAGTGGGCTTTTATTTTTCTTTTGTAACACATTCTCTAGCATTTTTTCCGTCCTTGAGATGCATTCATCTTAGATATTTTTAAATATGCCTCTGACACAGCAGACCCACTGCATCACTTTCCCAAGCTATACATAATTTGTTACATCCTCAAAGTCGGGAATGGAAAAAATCTACTAGATCATCTTTTGCCAGAACAGGATACAGTTCCCTGATAATAGACCTATCTGATGTGAAATGAATACTACACTTGATCTCACCAGGTAAAGTAAAGCTGAAAGAATTCCCTGTAAGTTAATTCCACCAGTCCCTTAATTATTTGTATTGTTCTCCTGCTTGGCTCCGGGCTTTGAGCCCGAGAATTCTGGAAACAGTATTCCCTCCAAAGCCACTCCTGTGTGACTTACAATGCAGTGACATCTTTACCCAGTGGGCTGGGTTCTGATCGCTGCCAGCCACTGAGTGCTGACAATCGCACTCCACTTTGCTTTCCAGAGCCATTGTCCTCTGATCTCCCCCTCCTTTTGGTCCCCACTCCATCTCTCTTTTTAGTCTTCAGGCTTTGGGAGTTTCCTCCCATTGCGTATTTGTTTCAGATGACTCCCTGTGGGTTCTAGCTTTCATTTTCAGAAGTTTCCAGCAGCTCCTGCCAGAATCTATAGCATCCCCCATGCCTTTCTCCCATCCCGCGTGTAGAAGAACCCCTACAGGGTTGCATTTTGCAGTATTTCTTCCTGAGCTTTCCTATTCTTACATCCTAGTCCTTCTCTGAATGGAGCAGGGTATGGCATTTTGAGATTTCTAGCATCTTCACAGAATTTCAGAAAGAGATGTGTTTTACCTATATCTAACTAAAAACTAAGATTTCTTATTTAATGTATTAGCCCAAATTAGGAAGTCAGACAGACACACACACACACACACACACACACATACATACACCATCTAAAATATATTCAACCCATTTTAAAATAAAATTCTATATCACTGGAATACATAACTTCTTTGTCTGTAGAGATTCTTGAAATGTGAAATGGATTCAGAATACACAAAACTTTCCCACTCAACACCATTTTGAGAAACTCCCACTCAGCCCCAGTTCTTCACTCATGATGTTTCAAATTGAAAGGTTTTTTTCCCCGCTCTGTTCTCAACACTTTTTGTTCTCTTCAATAATTTCCTGAGTGACTCAACCGTAGTCTTGTCATCCAGGGAAAAGCAGATATCAAGAATGTACTGTACAGCTATTAAGATAATGTGTACAATTGGTTGGAGGTAGGTTATGTTTCTGATGTACTTGTGAATGTCAGCCTCAAAAAATGACATCTTTTCGTCAGTATATGGCTGTTTGCCTCATGTCACCAATATGGAGCCCTGGGCAGAGCAGCAAAGATCACCAGCTGGAAGTAGCTCTAGAGTCAAATTGCTCCATTTTAAGTTCTGGCTGCACTTCAAAGAAACCAGCATTGGAAATCATAAACAATGGATTACAGTGGTTTACTTAAGAAAGGAACAGTAGATCCAAGGTCAAAAGAAAAACGTGGTAGATGAAAATTCGTTTTTTTCTCTTTTACAAATTTAAATAAAATAGTAAAGAAAGGTATGTATCATCATTATTATTTTTAGCTTTCATAAATATATTTGATTAACTGACAAACCATGGGTGGTGATAGTCTCTTCCTTTGTACCAAGGACTGTCATATACCTGAAATCTTTTTTTAAACTGAAAATTGTACATGGGATTAGAGTCCCTAACACCTGTCTGTAATTCTTTTTGTCGGGCTGTTTTCTTCTTCCATGGAGCCCTTATGCCCTGGGCAATGGAGTGTGGAAGAGCAATGGTAATGGATGGGGAAAGAAAAGACGTACTAAAACTAGGGGCATCAAGATATTCTGTTCTACACATGGATTGGGTGATAATGGAAACTTCCCATGGTAAGAGGCCACACACCAACTAATGATTCAAGGCTCATACAATCATTCCTCTAAAATGTATGATAAAGAAGTTAGGTCTAGTTTCACAAGCAGCTTGATTAAATCAGTTAAGCAGAGTGGTAGGATTCAGTGGCCATGGTCATTTGTATTTCCAGACCACGTTTGTCACTGAGTTACTGTACTTTGTACTTTTCACTCCTAGCCAACTTACATGTAAGGTGACTTTAATCAGTGTAAACTGTTAGCTGCTTATGCTGAAATGCTGATAGCCGTTCTGCATGTCAGTTTGAGGGCTTTAAAAGGGAGGATTCAGCATCTATAAAACGGTAATTCTCTCTCCAGTAGCCTTGGTCAGTATGATTACCTTTCAGATAGTCTGCTCCCACCCCTCCATCCTTATTCTGTGTGCCAAGGTGGAGATGGTAAGCAATGAGACTGGACAGTTTTGCAGGGTGGTTCCTGACATGGGCTTTGGGATTAAGCAAGTTGGGTTCAGCTCCTGACTCTTCAACTCACGTGCTGTGTGATTTTGAGTGAGTGCTTTTGCTTCTCCAAACCTTTCATTACAATCCATGGAAATCCCATTGCATTGTGCCAAGTACATAGTAAACCCGGAAGAAACTGTGACTATTATAATCATCCTAATAATAAACCTTAGAAATTAGTCTCAAGAAGTTCATAGATCATATGGTAGTTCTATTTTTAGTTTTTTGAGGAACCTCCATACTGTCCTTTTAATAACTATCTGTAATGTTGAAATATCTGAAATATCTGTAATGTTGTCCTTTATGGTGTCTGTAATGGTCAAGATCAAATTGTGAAAGGTAATAGCTATTACTATTTTAAGCTAATAGGTTTTTCAGTGTTTTTGTGTAGTAATGATTAACCTGTAAGTGTGACTTCCAAAGTGATTTAAGGCAGACTGGCATACAACAAAGGGATATAAGTAAATTCGACCAAAGTAAAAAGTTTGTAGACTGTTAGAGGCTGGACAGAGGCTTACAGGTCATTTAATGCAGCATCACTCCCACCCAGCCCCCATGCCCTTTGCAGCTCACAAGGACCATGGGGGCGTGAAGTCACAGAGCCCAGCTATGACTAGGATACAGGACTCTTTTCCATTCAACCATGAAACTCTCAGATCTCGTGGGAAAGGACAATAATACTCTACTCACTTTGATCATCAATGGAGAAAAAGGGCCATTGATGACCCAGAGAACATTGGCTCTCAGTGGGCTGAGGCTCCAGGGAGGCCCCATGATACCTTCCAAAGGGGGTGTGTTCAGGAGGCAGGGGAAAGACAGGCATGTGCTGCCAGTGGTCATTGTCACTTGGTCTCATTAGACTTAGTGAACAGATCGCTGATGGGGTTAGATTTCCCGGCAGTTCTAGCTTGCCCCACCACCTGTCACGTCACATTCTTTCATCTGAAAGTGTCAGATCCACCGTGCCTAGTGTGCTGAGGTTACCTTGGTTGCAACTCCATTCCCATCAACAGTGGGGTTTAAGAAGCAGACTACAGAGTACAAAACCAGGGTCAGCAAACGACAGCCCATGGGCCAAATCCATCCTGCCACCTGTTTTTGCAAAGAAATTTTCACTGACACATAGCCACCCCCATTCACTTGTATATTGCCTATGGCTGCCTTTGTGCTGTCACAGTAGAGTTGAGTAGTGCTACAGAGACCCAGTGATCTGTAAATCTTGAAGTATTCACTATTTGGTTCTTTACAGAAGAGGTGGGCCACCATCCAGTCCAGAACCTTATCAGCTGCTTGGAAGACTAAGGCCCTCTCCAGGCTATGGAAGGATTAACTGATTTATTCAGGATATTTTTATGCCCCTGGCATAAATGAGATTTCATTAATACAGTTGAAAGAAATGTAGACTTAGAATCTTCTTATAATTCAAACACAGTCTCTTCTTCAATGTGAATGTGAAAGACAACTATCCATGTCCTCTAAGGGTGGGTCTCATGGGAGGAGATGGAAGCAGCTGAAGAGAAAGCAAGGCCATTCCATGCATTACTTGGATAATTGGAAGAACCATCTCTTAAGGACTTTGTGCGCTGTAAACCAGGCACTTGCCGTACATTATTTTGTGTATTCATTATAACAATCCCATTCAGTAGTATGATTGTCCTTATTTTACAGAAGGATAAACTAAGGATAACTAAGGTCACAGAGTGAGTGAATGGCCAGGTAGAGATCTGTAACCATTTGGCCTCATGTTGTCTAAAGCACATAGGTACAGTAATTCAATTACCTATGCCTGACTGCTAGAAGTATGGTTGACAGTGGCTTCAACTTGCTCAATCCAGACAAAATAGAGATCTAGCCATTACTTCTAGAAGTTTGCACTGAAAAATACTATCCTACAAGATACTCATTTCAAAGGTCCAATATGTTTAAAAAGTATTGCATATATCACTGCCTTCTTGGAAATTGCAAAGTTATTAGCAAGTTATGGACTCTGAGAAATCCTGCAGTAAGGATCCTATTCAACTTTGCTTAGTGCAGTGTTTCCAAACACTTTTTCATGAAACTTTTTAATTAACAGCATCTCACAAAACAACTCTTCCAAGAGACACACTTTGGGAACCACATGATTACAATGATGATGATTGATAATAATGGCTAATATTTATTGAGCAGTTGCAATAAGCCATGGATTGACCTAGGCATTTACACATATGGATTCATTTAACCCTCACAACAACCCTATGAGCTCACATGTGATGAATTCCCCACTTGACAGATGAGGAAACCGAGGCACAAAAAGGATGAAATAAGTTGCCCAGTCACATAGTCCTGGAGACCATGAGCCCCTCAAACTCCAGGATCAGGTTTCAATTCATCTTTGCATAGCTGACACTTCGTATAGTGACTGGAACAAAGCATGCGCCCAGAATATGACAGCTGAACTGGATTAGAGATAAGAGCCTAATAAAAAGAAGTGGCTAGAGTGTGTTGAATAGAATATTTAAGATCTTTAGTATTTATACAACGAGGGCACTCCCTCATCAGTTGAGGTTTCTATTTGTTCTGCATAAGACCATACCCTAGATAATGTTCCTACAATAAAGCATTTTGTACTGTGTAAACATTTTCATATTTTATTTAATAGACCCTACTTTAGGTTAATGTGAGATGATAGGAAAATATCAGATAGTGCAGATCCTATTTAACCACAAGAAATAAAATTTCCTTTGAAGGGGCATTAAATTAGGCTTTCTGTCTGGCACAAAATACATTGAAAGAGGTGATACCACATCCATAAGGAAGTACTGTATTGCCTTTGTTGGTAGAGTAGATGGATTTTTTTAATTTTTATTTTTATTTTTTAACACATAAAACATTTTGTATTGGAGTATAGCTGATTAGCAGTGTTGTGATAGTTTCAGGTGAACAGTGAAGGGACTCAGCCACACATATACACGTATCCTAGATGGATTTTTTAAAAATGCAGTATAACAACAGCTATTATGAACAGTCAATGAGAGTTTTTTTAAATATTACAGACCTAAAAATATATCAAGGTCAAAATTAATAGAATACTGATGAGTTTTCATTGTAGATTTGAGGGAGGCTAGGAAGCACTAAGGAAGAAAAATCAACACATTTTCAGCTGTAAAAGGAAAAGAAGAAAAGGCAGACTGAGAGACTATGTTTTTATGTTCTGCAAAATAAAAAGGAAATTTTGTTTAGTACTTCAAGAGCTTCAAGTGCAGTGATTAAATGGTATTATTTTTTGTCACTTTAATGTAGAGCATAGAGCATTCCTGAATGATTATTATAATAACAGTTTGACCCTTAAGGAGGGCTTACTATACTGTTTTAAGCATCTTCTGTGTGCAGCCCAGAAGGTGTTTTAAGCATCACCAGGTGCAGCAGGTGAGTGCTGTTACCTGTTTACAGATGTGGAAACAGTACAAAATGGATTAAGGGTTGAAGCTCCAGTAATCTCTGGCTTCACAGCTTGTACCAGTAACAGCTACACACACTGGGTAACACTGACAGTTCAAAGGCTCAAGGATGCCTATGGGCCTGGGAGGCAAAATGAAGTCTACTACCAGTGTGGGGTACATCAGAGACTCATCAGGTGTACACCGGAGGGCAAGCATGGCAATGCAAAGTTGATTCCTGGCCGATAGGCCCTTCCTGGGTGGTTTGTTCTGTGACAGGTTTTCTGAGGTTATTATACATCTTGCCACTTAAGGACCCCCTCCACTTAAGGCTATGCATTATCATGACAGGTAAAGATACATCCCTCCACCCACTTCCACCACCTGTGTGTGCTAGGATCCTTCACCTCACAACCTGACCACATACATGTCCCTTCAACATACAGTCAGTTGCTTATGAACAGGTGTATGTGTGATTGTGCATCAGACCCCAAGTATTCAGGAGCTGCCATATGCTCTGCAGTATTCATGAAAGTCCAGGAAAAAAAAAAGTTTAAAAGTTCCATTAGAGAAAGTACAGATAACTCCATTTTGATGGAAAGGAAAGATGGAATTTTGCACAATAAAGCATTGTGCCCAGCATCTCAGGGTGGGAGCCATTTGAGAGTTAAACACTGAGCTCTTAAGACAAATAACAAATTTAGTATTGAGTCAAAACAAATACTAAAAGCTTTCTCTGTAATTGTGTTTGGGCTCCAAAATGCCTGCTTCCCCCTCCCCTTATTGTAGGTAACACTTAAGTCTGTTGAAGCAATCAAAGAATTTGTTTGCTGGGAGGGCATGAGGAGACATAATAGAATACAGACTTTAAAAGATAAACGCCCAAGCCTTGGGAAGAACACTTGACAAGAAAAGGATGTTTTTCAAGAACCATGTATTCTGAACAGATGGGTTGACAATGGATCTAAAAATGAAAATGGAATTTTAAAATTTCTATCAATGAGCATATCAAAAACTTACACATCAAAAAACATATCAAAAACATGTGCACTACATTTTTGTAGAAGGCCGTTTAATTCTCATTCATAAACTTTGAGTCCCTTACAATTATGCATATTTACACAGAAACAGCTTCTCCCTTCTCAGCTGTATATTACCAGCCTTTTTTCTTCCTGAATTGTACCTTATACAAGTCTTTCTTCTCTCTGTGAAGTTAATCATCAGGTGGGTGAACGATCACAGAAAGTCTGATTTATTAAGCAAACAGGCTGGAAGTTGCTGATGCGAACACGCAAATGTGTCTACTCACCTGGATGGCTCTGACATTGGAAACTGGCTGTTTCGACATACTGACGCGGTCTTATCCCTAAAAAAACAAGTAAGAAACTGTTAGAGGTGGTGGCGTTCAGATTCTCAGGAGTGATAAATTTGAATTTGACTCATGATTCAGCTGGGCAGTCACCCCTTTCACTGGCCATATATTCTTTCAGTCTCAGTTTCCGGTTACTTAGAGACTCTCCTTCCTCAGGCCTCAGGGACAGGGAACACTAGAGCACTGGATAAATCATTCAGGAGGAGAAATGCTGAGATGCCTTGCCCCTGATGCTCCTGATAGGCAATCAGAAACTTGAAAGGCGCTATCATCTCCTTCCCTGCCCTCCTGCCCTCCTGCCCAGAACGGCAAAGCAAAGAGGTTGTGGGAATAAAACACCTTTGTTTGGGGCCTCGGAAGCTTTCTGGTTGAAACTGAACTTTTGATCTGAACTGAGTTGTTGCCAGGGCTGTGCAGTCAGTCCATGGGGAGCGCCTCCCCTGCGTCAAACACCCAAGGAGAAATGGCCCATACTTCATTCCTATTACTGCGATGCTCTCTGCTTGCTGGGCACGTATCTGTTCCAACCAGAGACCTGGGGGCCGCATCTCCCTGCTCTGTGTGTCCAGAGCCTGGGCTCTGTAAACCCAGCAGCTCGCAAGCAAGCTTCACCTCTGTCTTCTTTGCTTTTAATGAAACACTCTCTGGAAGCACATAGGACTTACATGATGGTGTCAGATCCCCAAGGTGAAGCAGTGCTTCCTTCTGAAAGGACCTTTGCTTTCTTTCAGTTGAAGACCTGACTTTGAGCCCAGTGACTAGTGGTCGTGGTCTACTGGGTTCAGGGAGCAGGGAACAGCCCAGCTCTGTACATGTGTTGTCTTAGCTTGGTCTATTAAATATGACAGGGAAAAGTGGTAAAGTTTGAAATTCAGTGAATTAAAAACATGCTGCTTTTTAAACCCCAAACTGTAAACTGGGTTGATTAGCATTTCCTCAATTGACTGATGTAAGAGTGTGGGTTACTGGTGAGTAATTGAACACAGCAGTGCCTGCATTTGCCACAAGTCCAATGTCACCTGAACTATGTCAGTCAGCATCCTGGGGCCCATTTCCTCTTCTTTAAATTTTACCTGCTTCACAGGTTGTGGTAAGAATCAAAATGACATAAGGGCCCTGAAAATGCCTTGTGAAGTATATAAAGGCATGATGCAAGTATTTATTGTTTTATTGCCATTGCTTTTAGCTGGAGACCTTTAGTTCTTTACTGCTATACAGTTTTAATACAGAGTAAGAATTGCGATAGTGATGCCCCACAACACTTTAGAAATAAAGGATCTGAGAACTCTGAAAAAAATCTTCAAAGTGTTAGGCTCTATTATATGAAGTTAAATCATTACATTATTTTTTAAACTCTCGTAAATAGTACATGCAACTATATGGTCTTTGGAATCACATACCTGAAAACAATGGGTTTTTTTTTTTTAAAGTTCTACCTGAATGTTTTGGTAATATACAGATATAGCCACCATGCATAAGGGTCTAGGTAGAATTATTTTCAATATGGTTAAAAAAATTAAAGAGCTATCACAAATCGAACAATCAGGAATGCATTTTGCTCTGTAATATGTTTCAGATAGATTGCTATCTTTTCTGCAGTGTAAAAAAGTCAATGAAGGATTTAAAATTTTTGGATCTAGGACACAAAGCTCAATTTCAAAAAGAAAAGCTTCGTAGTTTAATATTTAATGTTTCTATTCCTCAAAAGCTATTAGAAGTCAGGCAAAGCAATAATTCTCACAGGACTTTAAATATCTCATCCTATAGCATTCTCTATAGGTGTACAATTAAAGTTTAACTATTAACACTTGAGAACTTTAAAAAATGTATGTCAGTTTGAAATGTGGGGATTAGGAATTTATTTATGTTGTTAAAATAACAAGTTAAAATGTGAAAAAAATAAGGCAATGAATGATTGCATTTGTACTGGATGGTTTTTTTTTTAATTAGACTGATTTTGTTTTTTGCTAAACTGGATTCGTTGTGTGTTGTGGACCCCTCAGCCTAACGGATGGCTATTCCTCGGGCCTTGTCTCCAATATAGCTTTGGTATAACCTTATTTGCATACAGATTCCTTCTCAACATATATGTCAGTCTGAGAGAGAGACACCTCTAGAAAGTTGGTCAGATCCAGCTCTAATTCCTTGCAAACAGGCAGATAACGTTCGTGTTCATCAGTTCTGCAGCCCATCCTGCTGTCCTCATTATTCTCAGAGAAATCAGGGCAAAGCACACTGGTGAATAAAAATAGACAGTGTTCCCTGGCTCTTTCATGGCCCTGCGTTCACCTCCATTAGGGATGCAGGGTGTAGAATGCACCTTCCTTCTGTTTCTGCATGCTGCATCCCGGGCCCCCAAAAAGAGAGCTGTGCCTTAGATGTACAACTCCATTCACATCGGGACCACAGCTTTGCATCCAAGGAGACACTCTTTAGAGTACCTCTATTACTGCGTCTCCTAGTTCTGGCTTCAGTTGAAGAACACAGACAGTTTGACCAGGAGTGTATGGACTTTTACAAAGCCTGTATCATAATGGAAATGCTTGCCAGTTTAGCACGGTTGAATTTTCCTGGCGCTTGTGCAAGTCTGTGGGGATCTTTAATGGTCTATACGCTGAGTCATGAACAGTATTCCTCAGCTGGTATTTGATTGGACAGCATCTATATCTGACTTCTAAATAAGACTCTTTCATGTACTAAACATTTGTCAACATTAATAGTACTAATTTAAGAAGAAGGGAGTCAGAGGAAAATAAATCAATATACGGAGAGAGGGGGCTTTGTTCTTTTTAAAGGTCAATTAAGTGGCTACAGCTCAGTCTCACAGGGAATTATCTTCTGTCCTGCAGCTAAAAATAATTCCCAAGAAGGGTGCAGAAAGATGTTCAGCTGTCCAAACTAACTCTTTATTCAACTGTGCATGAGATGTGCCGAGAGGAAGAGGCAGTCCGCGTGCCACGCATCAGCCTCTGGTGCCCACACAGAGAGACAGGGTTGCTGCCCTCTCTGCTGGGTCTGGAGAACCCTGTGATCGAAGGGTGGCTTTCGAAAAGACAGTATTAACAGTTCTATAAGTTGATACAACTTTATCACTGAGGTCAAGCCTGGCACTTAGGGAGAAGAGAAAAGCGTTTTAAACTTGTAATGTGTTAACAGCTCTGGCAATGATTTGTGTTCAGGTAAACCAAAGAGCTAGCATCATAGCTTTTCTCTGCCCTTAGTTCTCCTAATTATTTCTAGGCTTACAGCTTGAGTCGGGTCTGCAGCTGATCAACTGGAACCCTGGCCATAAGAATCAAAATGACAGTGTTCAGGGTCAGAGTCATCTTAGCTGGACCGTGAAAATTTTCTTCAAGTCACTATCAATGAAAACTACTTTTAGTTCAATATTCTTTCAACCTCCCCACCCTCCGAACAATTTAGAAAACAGAAGCAGCAACATAACCAGTGGAGAGTGAATTTACAAGGAAGTTACACCCTCTAGTTACAAGCCTACAAAGTTAGAAGTAGCCACTTCAAGTTAGGTAGCCAGGGAATTTCTTTCAGAAAACCCGGTTGCCCAAGGTGAGTCCTCCTGCTTACCTGCTTTATGCACTTGTTTCCTGCCTGAGGAAAGTCCCAGGCAGCCAGGTACAAGAACAAGGCTCCTCAGTGAGTGGAAGGGACGCCGGGTGTCCTCTGAGCTGTGATCTCGGTTCCGATGCTTTTCATGTGGCTGAAATAGCTCAAGCGATCTGTGCTTCACCCGGTACTGAGAGCTGCTCCCAGCTCGGGGCTGGAGGGGAACTCGGTTTAAGGATAAGTGTTAAAGAGAATTCCTGTCATAGTTCACAGTTGTTCTTCCTAAATATAGAGTTTGATACAAGCCATACGCTGCCTCCAAAAGGCTTGACCGTGCTGAAAGCAGGGCTCAAATGTCAGCCGGAAGGTGGCTCTGGAATCTTACTGCCCTCCTCATCTTCCAGAAGATGCTGGCTGCGTTTTCTCACAAATTCTGAGGGGGCACAGGCAAGTTTGAAAAGTAGGAAAAGTTTCTATCTTTAGCTTTATTACCCAGAGGCCAGAAGACCGGGAGTGTTGAATAAAAAATTGGAGAGAGGCAGCACAAGCGCCAAGCAGTGTTTGAGTCCTCGCTTGGTCACCGAGGAGCTGAGAAAGTTACTTCAGAATCAGCACTCAGTCTGATTACAATGAACTATAAAACACCGTCCTTTTTGTAGGTCAAAACTGGTCACAGATTGACAAACTCGTGTGCTTCCAAGGCCCAGAGTCTCTCTCTGCTCAATTGCCTCTACTCATGGCAATGACTATAGCCTTACAATATGTGAGGCAACAGAACAAAACAAAAGAGAAAATATCTATTTTATGTATGACAAAGGCCAGGACCAGGTATCAGACAAAACACTTTTTAAAGAGAACACTGCCAAATCCTAAAAAATATGCTCATTAGTTTTAGCACTACTTTTCTTTTCTTTTTTTACTTCTCTAGTCTCTAAAATTACCTTGGAACTTCTCTGGCAGTCCAGTGGTTAAGACTCCACCTTCCAATGACCTTCATTGGAAGTGAGTTCAATCCCTGGTTGGAAAACTAAGGTCCCACAGGCCACAGGGTGCAGCCAAAAAATTTTAAACATAGTAATACAAAATAAAATTACCTTTACACAGAACTCCCCTTCAGTAGAAGGATTAAGCAGTGGACTCACTCATCATTCATCCAGTTATAAGTGAGGGATGTCTGAGTCCATGGCAGCACAGTCAAGCTGCAACCATCTACTACCTGTCCTCTCATTACATAAGATGAAGAAGCTCCAGTCTATATGAGCCCCTAAAGTAGCATGTCTGTTCTCTGCAGCTGAATGTATTCCCAATACTTGATTTCAGGTCAGTAAAGAGAAAATCAACTTTCCAGTAGCTAAGGAAGTCAGCAGATCATTGTGGATCATCTCAGTTTGGGGCTCACCAATTAACTTCTGTTCATGTGCTGTTTAAAAGAACTATGTCTTCAAAAGTCAGTTTAGACATCATACTTTGAGGTTTTGTGGCACCAAAAGTGAATTCTTTATACACTGGGAAAGAGATTAGGGTGAAAGTCAGTCAGTCATGTCCAACTCTTTGTGACCCCATGGACTATAATAGTCCATGGAATTCTCCAGGCCAGAATACTGGAGTGGGTAGCCTTTCCCTTCTCCAGGGGTTCTTCCCATCCCAGGGATCGAACCCAGGTCTCCCACATTGCAGGCTGATTCTTTACCAGCTGAGCCACAAGGAAAGCCCATACTTCCTGAGATTAGGGTAGGCACCTTAATATTTCCCCAGATGTTTGGATGTTCCTCTGCGTTCAGAGCTCTTCCCCAGACACTAGGTGGCGTCACTCCATGAATGAACAACAATGAGCCATTTTTGACACCTTGCCCTGCAGTCATCCCATAAATTTTGCCCCCAGTGACCCCTCAGTAGCTCCTCCTGTTGTTTATGTGAAGGAAAGTGCTCCTGGCAGCAGTGCCTTGTACACAAGGCTGACCCAACATGGACGTGGCTGCCTCTGTGGAAAGAACTGAGGTAAGCTGCATAATCGGGGCTTCTTTATTCAGAAATGACAGAAACGCAAAGTAAGCTAGTTTAAGCCATGAGGAGGCGTGGCAGACACCGTTGATGTCTTTCTCAATATTGCTGTACCCACTGAGCTCTGCAGCTGTAGACATTCCTCAGTACACTGTCAGCTTCACACCTCAAAAGCCGAAATCTCTCTGCTTCTCTACATTGGAGCTCTCTCCATCTCCACGGCAGGTTGCCTGGGTGTGCTACAGCCGTGACCCAGAATTGCTGGGGAGCAGACACCCCTAGGGACTAACCTCAGCCAATGGAGATGCCAGTTGGTGATAAATGCCCCACCTCCCCATCCTCTGGTGGAATGATGGTGAAATGTGGTCTAGTTTCCAGAGGTCCCCAGCAGGACTGAGCCCCCGTTGTCCACAGCAGCAAGTGACTCGCTCATTATTACACTCTTACTGGTTTTTTCCTTTCCCTGTCTCACTTCAATCCCTCACTTATGTTCTCTGGGATCACCACCCAAACAGACCACCAAATAGACAAGTCCAGGTCTTTGTCTCCACGTCTAGATTTGAGGCAACCCAAACCACCACAAGGGGGTCACTGGGAAAGCTTCATATTGTGACAGGAAGCGCAAAGTGCTTCTTTGGTGCTCACACTTAGTTGCCCCGCGGCATGTGGGAAAGGCATGAGGTGCAGGTGGGCCTCAGAAATAACGGAGAAGGAATGTTTGTGTTGAATGTCCTATGCTTCTACTAAGCACCAGCACTGTCCTATCCCCACCATCCCTGGGGAGAAAACTGAGTAAGCATATGTTCCTGCCTGCAGAGCTTACAAGAGGGAGTCGGTGGTGGACAAAGCTGAGTAAACAAGATAACCCCTGTTAAGTAATATGAAAACAAAAGACTGAAGAAGAGAAACTGGGGCAGAGGGTGAGTGGCATCTCTGTAATAAGAACTGAGATTGATAGGGTGAGAAAAGAACACTTTAGGCAGAGGAAGCTGAAGGTGCAAAGGCCCTGAGGTGGGAAAGTATGTTTCCAGAACTCTCAGTAAAACAGTGCCGCCTAAACATGGAGAAGGTGGCATGACATGAGGTGAGATAGAGGCAGAGGCCAGCAGGGCCTTTGTAGGCCATTTTGGCAACAGGTGCTGGTTTTCTTAGTGTAGTAGGAATCCTTGGAAGGTTTTTTGTTTTTGTTTTGGCTGCACTGGGTCTTCATTGCAGTATGCTGGTTTTTCTTATTGCGTTGCACAGGCTCTCAAATTATGGTGTGCAGGCTTGGTTGCCCTGCAGCATGTGGGCCCTGAGTTCTCCAACCAAGTATCAAATCTACATCCCCTGCACTGGAAGGTGGATTCTTAACCACTGGACCACAAGGGCAGCCCCACTGGAAGGTTTTAAGCAGTGTAGTTGTTTGGTTTGAGCTTTGATGAGCTCATATCACTGCTATGTGGAGAATAAACTGTAATAGAATAAGCAAGGAAGAGGGGAGAATATTTAAAAGGCTAGAGATGATGGTGGCCTGGACAAAGCTGTTGGTGATGGAGATAAAGACAAGAAGAGAGGTTCAAAGTGTATTTTAGTAGTAGAGTCAAATATGTCCTTGCTTACGGATTGGATGTGGGAGAATGGAGAAGAGGAATCCAGGTTTTAGACTTGGATCATGAGGTGTGAAGGAATGTGGTCAGTGGGTGACAAGTGAAGGTAGCAGCCTCAATAATGAGGTTCACATCTAAAGAACTCGACGCAAGGCTTGGCACATAGCAAGCTCTTAAGATGGGGCATGAAGAATTGAAAGCCATTCTTGCCTCACAGAGAAGTGCTTCAATGGATTGAGGGGGTGCTTCAAAAACTAGATCACTGCAGGTTGTAGCATGAAGGGTTGAGGCAGCAAGTGGACTCATCTCTTCTAGACCCTTGATGAAGAACAGAGAAAAAGGATAGTGGCTGGCTTTGGAGATCTCCAATATGGAGAGAATTTTTTCAGCTGTATCTTGTTTCAGTCTGAGCAATATTTAAACATGTTTAGAAGCCAAGGTGCAGAGGTTGACAAGGGTCAAGCAAAGGGATGAAATCTTGCCTCTAGAGGTGGGAACAAATGTTCTTCCCACTGAGGAGGCGCTAAAAGGGAAGGTTGAGACTGAGAAGTTTGTAAGAGGGTCTGTGCACTTGGAGGAGGAGGCATGGGGAGAAGCGAGGCCACCTGCTGGCGGCCTCAACTTTCCAAAGGTCTTACAGAGGATAGATACCAGGTGTAATGAACAAAAAGCTCAAAGTACTGCTTAGCAGGTGCAGGGTCCAGTTGGGTTTGGAAACCTCACTGCCTCAGAGACAGCCATCCATCAACATGGTGACTGTACTAAAGAACACACATCTCCCGTTGGGCTTCCCCCAGAAGCAGATCTTGAAATCAGGATTTGTGCACAAGTGATTTATTGACTAAGTGTTTCAGGACTTCCTGGCAGTCTGGTGGTTAAGACTTTGCCGCCCAATGCAGGGGCACGGGTTCCATCCCTAGTTGGGGAGCTACATGCCTCGTGGCCAAAAAACTGAAACATAGAAACAGAAAGAGTATTATAACAAATTCAATAAAGACTTTAAAAATGGTCCACATAAAAAATAATCTTTAAAAAAGAAAAAGTGTTCCCAGGAAGACTGGGGAACATTGGAGCAATCTCAAGCCCCACAGAAGGTGTCTTCTGTCTGATCCTTCAGGGGAGTCTAGAGTATAAGTTTCACCATAAAGCTTTGCTCTAACCTGGGAGAAGGAGTGAGGCTGTCATATTCTTGTACCTGTCTATCATTGGGAAAGGGCTGCCCAGACACACAAATTCCCAGGGACTCTGGCTCTCCTTGTGGGTGTGTGTCCTCAGTCATGTCCCACTCCTTGAGACTCCATGGACTGTAGCACACCAGGCTCCTCTATCCATGGGATTCTTCAGGCAAGAATACTGGAGTGGGTTGCCACGTCCTTTTCCAGGGGATCTTCGTGACCCCAGGATCAAACCCATGTCTCCTATGTCCCCTGAATTTCAGGCAAATTCTTTACCACTGAGCCATCGGGGAAGCCCCTGGCTCTCCTTACCAGCTGCTCCAGAAGCTCTAGGGCAGGCCTCCAAAACAGAGCTAGGATGATGGAAGCGAATGCCCACTGAAGCCAAGAGCAGGTAACAAATTGGGAAAGGACTGGAGGGCGTCTGGGCTGAGCTTGGTTATTATCTGCCCCAACCCAGCAGTCCATTATGGAACATGGTTTATGGTGGTTTAGTCACTAAGTCGTGTCCGACTCTTTCGACCCCATGGACTGTAGCCTGCTAGGCTCCTCTGTCCATGGAATTCTCCAGGCAAGAATACTGAGGTGGGTTGCCATTTCCTTCTCCAGAGGATCTTCCCAACCCAGGGATCGAACCTGGGTTTCCTGCACTGCAGGCAGATTCTTTACCAACTGAGCTATGAAGGAAGCCCCATTATGGAACATAGGCCTCATCAAAGTTGTTCTGAACTACATTGGCATCTAGTCTCTAAAAACCCTAATTTATTTGGAACAATCTTATAAAGTTATATGATTGCAATGTTGAACACTTCTGTTTCTTGTTAGTCATTTTCTAATGAGTGTTGAAATGGACTATTTTTGCAGGGTTTTGGCAGTTTACAGAAGTATTTAGACTTAACATTTTCCTGCATTGTCATACAAAACCTCTATAAGCTGGCTTTTTTTTCAAAAATGAGGTAACTGTAGTCCCTTTGGTGACATGTAGTAGAGGAGGGATGGTCCTCCTCTAGAGTCTGAAGCAGAAACAGTAGCCACCTGGCATATGTACCAGCGATCTGGAATGTTACAGAAACGTCAGGCTGCTGCCTGTGTGCTCTTGAACACAATTTTTACCCAGCTCGAATTTTACCCATCGTCAGGATCTGTAAAACTGGAGAGAATCACAGTGATACCACATACTATGCAGGACAATTTCCTAGCTCCTTTCCCTCCTGCTCTGCAAAGCTTTTGTTTCTAAATGAGAACCATAAACATAAATGAGACAATAAATTTGTAAACATTTGGATCCTCCTAGAGGGAAAGAGGGTAAAACTCGAACTTAAAGCAGGTCACAGAGGCAATGCTGTGAGTTGAGCCAGTGTCTCCTCTTCCTGGCACACAGCACATGATATGGTCCAGGCTTGCACTGGGGTCATGCGGCCACGTTCCGGCCAGTAGGATGTGGGCCCAGTTACTGTAAATCAGCGCTCCTCAAACTGTGGTCCATGCAGTAGTGCCCATTTGCAAACTGTACGTTACCAGTTTGCAGTGAGTGAATACAGAAATGTAAAAGTAGGCAATTAGGGACTTTGACAGCAATTTGATATTGCCACTGCATCCAAGCAGCATTTCCTTTTTCTAGTCATTCATTTTTGTGAAAGTATTGGTCCATGATAGGTTAAACTTTTTTAAAAACTTGGTCCTTGGATAGTTTGAGAAACACTTCTGTGAGCCATTCCAGGCCTCACCCTTTAAAACATCTTGTGCCATCCAGGAAGGTTTCTTCCTCCTCCATAGCAACCTTAGAAGCCACTGGTCCTAAATGTCATCGCTACAGGATGAAAAAGGATCACCAGACGCACACCAGGTTATGACATGAGTGAGAGAGAAATATTTACTATGTAAAGCTACAGAAATGTGGACATGTTAGTGACACATAACTTAGGATTGTTTGATTCTTAAAAGGAATAATTGCCCTCATTCTGGAAGTTGGACCAGCTGGGGCCAGGGGACCCACTTGGATGCCCTTTGTCGGGGATGGCTGGAAGGCTGGCTTAGTTGGGACTGTCAACCAGAATATCCACATGTAGCCTCTGCAGGATGATAGCGTCAGGTTAGTTGGCTTCTTAACCTGGAGGTTCAGGGTTCCAAGAGCAGGTAATCCAGGGAAAAGGACAGAAGCTGCATGGCATTTTATTACCTAACCTTGGAAGTCATGTAGCCTCACTCCTGCTGTACTGCTGGCTGAAGCAGTCACAACCCCATACAGATCAGGGGAAGGAGACATGGACCTCTGTCTCTGCGTGGGAGGATTGTCACAAAATTTCAGGTCGTACTTTAAAACTGCCTTACTATGATTATAATTGGGGGCTCTGGTTCCAGATATCTTGTATTTCCTTCAAACCACCTGACCCCAAGCCTTCTCCATAGCAGATACTCACTAAATGTGTGTTGATGATCGTAGAGGGGAAAGCTAGGAAGATTGCTCCTGTTTTGAGGATAACTGAGTCTGTTCATGGGAATTTGAGTTCATGGATTCTAAGACGCACTTCTTTCACATTTTAACATCTCTGAAATTGGCACTTGTTAAAATTTATGGCATCTTATAATGATGTTTATTAGCAGGGCTTTTTCTTTCTTGAGTACGTAAGATAACCGTGTGTCGTCCAACCAGTAGCTTGTTAGATGAAATATAGTAAACGTCAAGGACTCAATATCTACTCAGTGGAGCCTTAGCTAATGAGAAGTAACAAGAGGAAAGGAAATTATGGGGAAATGCCTACACTCTCTGCAATGAAACTGATGAGCAAAGAAAGACGGCCAGATGGAGAGCCAGCAATCACTGCAGTAAGATATTCCTAATGCTGTAAGGAACCCAAAAGGGCGTCATGTCCAAACTCTGCCCAGTGGCTGCCCCACCACCACACTTGCTCCGTATCTATGCAGTCTCTGGGCCCACACCCTCCACCCACTGTGCTGTAACAGAAAATATTAATACCTTGGACAGCGGCCAGTTGAGGTTCAAATTTGGGCTCTGTCATTTCCCTCTCGGAATTATAATTTCTTCATCTGCAAAATGAAGTGAGCTAGTGGAAACAGAGCACAGGGCTAGGCACGTAGTAGGTGATGCACCAATGGTATTTTTTTCTTTTCTTGTGATTAACTCTCCCATCATTTCCAACTAGTTTATTTTCTGCAAGTCTTGAGATAATCCTCTTTATTACTTTGTAGACCATGAGTCTTTGATTTATTAAAACTATTGAGAATATTCTCATACTGTTTAAAATCCTAATCCCAGGTCTGAAGAATCAGACAAAATAGCTCCATATTAACCTTAGAAACATTGCCATCAAGTCACCCACAGCCTGACCTCCCACCCTTCCTGGAGGTTTTCACAGCTGTCTCATTAAGTCATTCAAAGTAAGGAGAAAATAACATATAAAAGAGGCTCCTAGTCCAAAGGAAGAAAGCCTAAATTCACTCATGTATTCATTCAGCCTAACAGCAAATATTTTTGAGCATCTACCACGCACCTCAAACTGCAGTAAGTCATGAAAACACATGAAACACTCATAGAACCCATCCATACAGAGTTCACAGTCTGTGAAGGAGACTGATACTAAATACAAAGTTATTACAAAGGGGGTGGATGCACTCAAGTTAGAGAAACCTAATCTAGTTGGGGAACCAGGTTTAGATATGATTATTAAAAGCACCCACAGAGAACTTGTGGGCAGGTAGTTAATTTGGGAAGCAATCCTTAAGAACAGGAACAAGGGAGTGGGGAGAATGAGATGGAAAGACTCTTGTAAAAGCCAATGAAGGATGCCATAGTGGGCAATTTGCCTTTGTGGGCAACTGAGGTTGAATCCTTCTGGGGACCCTGCAAGAAACTATACAGAACACACCTCAGAGTTATCTTACCAGAGGACAGGGAGCCTGGTGTTTACCCACTGGGCTGCCCCTAGAACATTAGCACACATACACACACTTCTGAGCTGCATCGATACCAGGGTTTCTCAACCTGGCACTACTGACATTTGAGGCCAAATCATTCTTTTTTTTAATTCAAATATAGCTGATTTACAGTGTTATGTTAATTACTGCTGTACAACAAAGTGGTTCAATTATACATACATATATATTTATGCACACACATTCTTTTTTAAAGTATTCTTTTCTATTATAGTTTATCATAGGATATTGAGTATAGTTCTCTGTGTTATACAGTAGGACCTATTGTTTATCCATTCTGTATGTAAAAGCTTGCATCTGCTAACCCCAGTCTCCCACTCCATCCCTCCCCCAAACCCCTTCCTCTTGCCACCACCAATCTCTTCTCTATGCCATGATTCTGTCTCTGTTTAATAGGTAGGTACATTTGTGTCATATTTTATATTCCACATATGAGTGATATCATATGGTATTTGTATTTCTGTATGGCTTACTTCATGTAGTTTGATAATCTCTGGACCCATCCATGTTGCTACAAATGGCATTACTCCATTTTTTTTGTATTTTTTATTTTTAATTATTTTATATTTTGTTCTTTTTAATGACTGAGTAGCATTCCATTGTATGTATGTACCACATCTTTATCCATTCATCTGTTGACAGACATTTAGGATGTTTCCATGTCTTGGCTATTGTGAATAGCACTGCTATGAACATAGAGGTGCATGTATATTTTTGAATTATAGTTTTGTTTGGATATTTGCCCAGGAATGGGATTGCTGAATCATATGGCAATTCTATTTTTAGTTTTCCGAGGAAACTCCAAGCTGTTTTCCACAGTGGCTGCACCAACTTACATTCCCACCATCAATGTAGAAGGGTTCCATTTTCTTCATACCCTCTCCAGAATTTGCTATTTGTAGACTTTTTAATGATGGCCATTCTGACTAGTATGAGGTGGTGCCTCATAGTAGTTTTGATTTGCATTTCTTTAATAATTAGTGATGTTGAGCATCTTTTTATGTGCCTATTGGTTACCTGTATTTCTTCTTTGGAGAAATGTCTATTTAGGTCTTCTGCCCATTTTTCAATTGGATTGTTTGTTTTTTGATATTGAGCTGTATGAACTATTGTTTATTTTGGAGATTAATCCCTTGTCAGTTGCTTTATTTGCAAATATTTTCTCCCATTCTATAGGTTGTCCTTTCCTTTTGTTCATGATTTCCTTTGCTGTGCGAAAGCTTATATGTTTGATTAGGTCCCATTTGTTTATTTTTGGTTTTATTTTTACTGTTCTAGGAGACAGATCCAAAAAGATACTGCTGCAATTTATGTCAAAGAATGATCTGCCTGTTTCCCTCCAAGAGTTTTGTAGTATCTGGCTTTACGTTTAGGTCTTTAATCCATTTTGAATTTATTTTTGTGTATGGTGTTAGAGAGTATTCTAATTTCATTTTCTTACATGTAGCTGTCCAGTTTTCCCAGCACCACTTATTGAAGAAGTCCCAGCTGTGATCCCAATTTGGGGCGTCACCATTGTGAAAATGATGGGCTTCCCAGGTGGCTCAGTAATAAAGAATCTGCCCACCAATGCAGGAAATGTGAGTTCGATCCCTGGGTTGGGAAGATCCCCTGGAGAAGGAAATGGCAACCCACCCCAATATTCTTGCCTGGGAAATCCCATGGACAGAGGAGCCTGGTGGGCTACATCCACAGGGTCACAAATGAATCAGACACGACTGAGCAACTAAACAGCATTGTGGATATGGTATTTAAAACCAGGGTTCAGATGAGGCCTCCTAGAGAGGGAGTGTAACTAGAGCAGAGATGAGTTCAAAAGGCTGAGCTCTAGAACACAACATTTAGAAGTCAAGGAGAAACTCAGGATGGAGTGGGGCAGGGACAGCTAGTGTTTCATAGTGTTTCACAGAATTTCACTTTTGCAAGATGAAAAGAGTTCTGTGGACAGGTGGTGGTGATGGTAGCTCAACAATGTGAATCGACTTAATGCCACTGAACTGTACCTCTATAAATGGTCAAGAAGGTCAATCAATTTTGTTCTCTGTGTTTTACCACAACTTTTTTTAAAAAGAGGGAGATAAACAGGTCCAAGAATCCAAATGAAAGAAGTGTTTCCAGAAGGCAGGAGGGATCAACCAGGTCAAAACACTGCTGAGAAACCAAGAGTTAACCAATGGTTTTGGCAACGTGGTAATCTTGAGAGCAGAGCAGGTGACAGCAAACGCTTGCTTGAACTCGGCTCAGAGACAGCATGGGGGATGAGGAAGGCAAGATGGACAGGGTAGCTAACTTTTCAGGTGGCAGAAAAATGAGGCCAGTGCCTGGAATTGGTCACAGGAAGGACTCTTATTTTAAGATGAAAGATAATCCAACATATTTCAGGGCTGAGACTGGAATGACCCCACAGAGGGGGAAACATTGATGAGGCAGGAAAGAGAGGGGACACTTGTCACCAGGGCACTAAGCCAGAGCAGCCGCGAGTGGTGGGGATCCGATTTACGGAGACAGCATGGGAGCAGGGGCAGCTGACGGGTGTGACCAGAGCAGAAGCCTGTGGACGCAGAGGTGAGCAGGATGGGCCACTTGCCATGGGGAGGGTAAGGATGGGCTCTTCTGATTGAGAATAATTTTTCAGTGAAATAAGAAGCATGATTGGCAGCTGACAGTAAAATGTAAGGAAGAAGTTTTGGAGTTTTGAGAAGGTTTAAAATAGCCCTCTCAGACAGGGAGAGGGTATTTCTTGGAAATGTAGTTGGACTGGGAGGCAGCTCTTGAGGTCAAATTAAGGTTTTTGGTCGTAAATTTCAAGTGAGACTAGGATAAATTTTCATCTGAATATATATTAGTTTTATTGTTAATAAGTTCCTAATATGTTTCTTCAGTTTTTATTTCCTCTCTCATTCATTTATTATATATAAGAATTTTTAAAGTATTTCTAAAAAATGAGGAGTATGTTTTTTTTTGAGGAGTATGTTTTAATATAAATACAAGCCACCAAAATATATCAATCATGAACCTGTAGGTACTGACAACTTTTTGTCAAAATATAGATAGCCAAGAGTATTATAAATACAAAAAAAAAAAAAGCTTTGACAAAACACCTCTTTGAAATTTGGAAAACCACCTAGTTAAAAATGGATATAAAAGATTGTAATATTACAGTGTTTAAACTTTATTGAATATATAGATGTACATACATATGTGATTATATATGTATAATATGTAATACATGATATGTATGTATAATATATAATACATGATGTATATATATATCATATGTGTATATATATACACACACATAAATTTTTAATTCAGCATCCATTTCTTACTGTCACAAAATATTTACAGAAGTGCTTAAGGCCCTATGAGACAAAGAAAACCTTAAATCTCCAAACTTAGAAATTACGTATTCTAAAATCTCTGACCTGAATGCTGAAAAGCTAGAAATTAACAATACAAAGAAGGAAATAGAACTGTTAGGAAAATAAATAGTAAAATACTCTTCTAAGGAATTCCCTGGCAGTCCAACTGTTAGGACTCCGTGCTTTCACTGCGTAGGGTGCAGGTTCAATCCCTGATTGGGGATCTAAGATCCTGCAAGCTGCATGGTGCAGCCAAAAAAAAATAAAAATAAAATAAAATACTCTTAAAAAAATAAATAAAGTAAAATACTCTTCTAAATAACTCAAGGGCCAAAGAAAATAATCAAAATTACAATTATGACTCCATTATAAATTAACCACAGTGAAAACAGTGTGCACTCAGAGGAAAATTCTGAGCCCTAAAACTACCTTTTAATTGGAGACAATGCAATATAGCGCAACATGTTTTTCAATTTACTACAAAGGCAAAAAATAGAAAGGCCTAGAGAGGTACCTAGGGAAATTGCTGCAGTACATATCTTCTCTTTTAGATCATGCTTTTGAGATCCAATTTAGCAAGCTCAAATATGTCCTGCTTAGAAATAAATGACTTGAACTGGGAGCTCGCAGCAGTCACAATGATCACTAACATCTCATCTTGCCCACCTCTTGCATCTCAGAGGTGTGGTCAGACCGAAAAAGTGTCCTGCCTTGCTTTCAAGGTCAAGGGAATAGGAGAATAAGGGAATCTGTCTTTTCCTTCTCTGTCTACTGTGCCCAAATGAATAGTCTTTATTTCCTTTTTATGTGTGTGTAGTGATGGATGCTTGGTTAGGTGCATCTGCACAGGCAGGTTAGATACGAAGAGGAAAAGCCTTTTGCTCCACCCTAATGCTTTAGGTTAACTGAAACGTCCTTAGGAACATGTATAAATATGTTCCAGCTTAAATATGGAAGATTACAAAAGTGTACAAGGGTCAAAGAAACAGCTGTTTGGAAAGGTAAAGGGCATCATTGAGACAGGGAAAATGAAGTAGGCAGACAAACACAGTATATGCATGGAGGTGACAGAAAATGCACTAAGTTGATTCAACATACATTGCCAGGCACCAAAGAATGAGATATGAAACATGTCCTCAAGGGACTCACAGCTGATACTCTCATGCAATGAGTGCTTTCCTCGTCAGGGCTGGGATTAGAGTTAAAATCTGGTGCGATCCAAATGAAAAAATGTATATAGAATTATTTGAAAGATTATAAAGCACTGAATTCTATGATATGATTTTCACTATTTATTACTTGATGAAAATGTTCTCCCCAGTGATTGATATATAGCAGGAATTAGCAAACTATGCCCTGCTGCCTATGTTTATAAATAAAGTTTTTTTGGACTACAGCCACACCTGTTCATTACATATTGTCCATGGCTGCTTTTCCCCTACAAAGGCAGAGTGGAGTAGTTTTCATAGAAATGACACAGTTCAAATTTGCTATCTGTCCTTTACAGCAAAAGTGTGCCATCTTTTGATGTATAATGTTATTCAAGTGTTCCCTGGGTCACTCAGGTCTCCTGAGTCATCTTTTCCCTTTGGAGAATAACTATTTTCATGTATAAAAATAACCACCCTCATTCAAAAAATACTTTAAAATCATGTGAAAAGCATGATGGTATATTCTCAACTGTTAATTATATTACTATATAAATATAATGTATATTATATAACATGATTAACACAAATTATAATTTTTATTATTTTGTATTTTACTGAATTATTAGAAAAAAATTTTGCTTTTATTACTGAAAAAGTATATTCTGCAGTTTGGTAACTTGTGCCTTTCTAGTCTTTTAAAAAGGAAAGCTTTTTTTCCTTCAGTTGTGACAGTCTGCTTTGTAGAAGAAATCATTGCTTTGTGTTAAGGTGACTTGCTTTATTCTGTTTTATTATTGCCAAGCAACCTCATCTTAAATCCCGAAGTTCTAACTTCTTTTAATAGACATAGAGGTATTATCTGAGTTCCAAGAATTTATATTAAGCTCTTACAAAATGTATTATGAATGTAGCCCACACAAACACTGAAATATAACTCTGGGACAGCTGCATTAGACCGAAGGTTGGTTTCAGCTATCATTTAATCTTTGAATATAATAAATATCCGGCAGTAAAAAACCCTTGGAAAAACTAAGATTTTAATTGGCTTGGTTTAATCCCACATAGGCATTTGTGATCCTCAAAAACCTGCAGCCACAGCCGTGTGACCTAACCAAGATGGCAGCATGAACTTGCTTCTTCCCTGCCAAGTATTATTTCATATATACTGTAAAAATCATCACTCCATCTAAAACCAACAGATTTACTATCTTTTTTTTCATTTGGTTTTGGCATTGGCCATGATGAGCAGCATGCAGAATCTTAGTTACCTGACTGGGAATCAAACCCATGCTCCCTGCAGGGGAAGCGCAGTATCCTAACCACTGGACCACCAGGGAAGTCCCTGGGTTTGCTACCTTTTAACATTTGAATAAGGTTTTAAGAAGAAAAAAAGCCTTTGGTTTATTTGAACTAAACCTTAGGAAATCACTTCTGAGGCTCTGAAGAAATAAGAACTAGGCAAGCATTAGTTTTGAAAACCTAAAAGATAGTCATACTTAATATTCAGTCCTCGTTATTGCCAGTTGGACTCATCACCCCCCGCTCAAGTCCCTAATTTCTCGTCTAATAGATTCTTCTAGTCACCATTCATTGAGTCATTTTGAAAGTGTTAGGTCACCTGTTGTTGAAGGCTGATATTGTCCCAAAATAGAAATGTAGAAGCAGCCTAGGCCAAGAAAGGCCTTAGAGTGAAACATATATCAACAGGAGAAGATTCTGGAAAGTAGACCAAAAAAAGGAAGAATCCTGTTTGATTAGAGAAAAGTAATCAAAAGATTCTTGGTGATTCTGAATATATTTTATGTTCACATTTAATCTGAAGAGAAGTATTTACCCACTAGCCATCTACTTTTGGGCATAGCCAGGCTTTAAAGCCACAGTTGACAGTTTTCCCATTACTAGATGTTATGGATTTACTGTGTGTCCCCCAAAATTCGTTGGGGGAATTACATTCCCCAAAGCATGTTGAAGTACTAAGCCCCAGCACTTCAGCATGTGACCTCATTTGGAAATGGGGTCGTTGTAGAAGTAATCAGTGAAGAAATGAGGTCATAATGGAGTTGGGTGGGCCTCTAACCCAATATGACTGGTGTTCTTATACAAAGCGGAGATGTGGGCACAGACATGCATACAGGGAAAATGCCATGTGAATATCAAGGTCATGTGAAGATGCATCCTGGAAATGTATCTACAAGCCCAGGAAAACCACATTCTGCCAGCAAACCACCAGGAGCTAGAGGAGAGGCATGGAACAGATTCTCCCTCAGAAACAACTCTGCACGCACCATGATCTGAACACTTCTAACCTCTAGAACTATGAGATAATAAATTTCTGTTTAAGCCAGGGGTCCCCAACCTCTGGAATCTGATGCTTGATGAGCTGAGGTGAAACTGATGTAATAAAAATAGAAATAAAGTGCACAATCAATGTAATACATGTGAATCATCCCAAAACCATCCCCCTCATCCCAGTCTGTGGAAAAATTGTCTCCCATGAAACTGTCCCTGGTGCCTAAGCCATCCAATTTGGGGTGTTTGTTATGGCAGCCCTAGGAATCTAATACAGTAGCATCCACATCAAATTCTCAGTCAGCATCTACACACCTGTAACAGTACCACTGTGGGTCACAGGGCCTCTCCCTAGGCCCATTCCTTCTGTAGACCACTCTGAAGAAAACTCTAGTCAGCTCTACATAGACTATTGTTCCTCTATCTGATAACATTCAGTTCACGTTTTCATTCCTCTACTAAAGCAGCTATTTCCCAGCTTTATCAATTTTTCACTTCTGGTTTCCAAATTAAAGTTCTCTGGTAACTATAAAATGATACATATGTTCTTTCTTTAGCCCTCATTGGATTGAAATACACAATATCTATAAAAAGATGTTAGTTTCAAAATACAAATAACCATAATACTTATCGAATGTTTTTCTAAATCAGGATATGCACAATTACCTCTAATATATGATCTCAATTTGTTTCACTGTTTTTCTCTTGATGAACATTTAATATGCAAGGACCCATCACATCTTTGTACTTGAGTTTTGTTCCACTAAACCAAAAAAGTCTCAAATGTGAATTATTCACATTCTTACCGCTAAGTCACTTCAGTCGTGTCCGACTCTGTGCGACCCCATAGACGGGAGCCCACCAGGCTCCCCGTCCCTGGGATTCTCCAGGCAAGAACACTGGAGTGGGTTGCCATTTCCTTCTCCAATGCATGAAAGTGAAAAGTGAAAGGGAAGTCACTCAGTCGTATCCGACTCTTAGTGACCTCATGGACTACAGCCTACCAGGCTCCTCCGTCCATGGGATTTTCCAGGCAAGAGTACTGGAGTGGGGTGCCATTGCCTTCTCCAAAAGAAGCCTAATGAAAGTAAAATAGTCAACTTTGTGAGATAAAAGGATTTGGCAACTTTGACTATGATTTAATCCATAAGCCATGAGTAAAGTGGGAAAGAATGTACACATAATATGACTAAAACATAACTAATGTCTTCTGTATTGAGTGTGTTAAGTGTTTTAGTGACATCACTTATTCCACTGTGCAGTCTAATAAGTAATACTAGTATTTTCCCTATTTTATAAATGTAGAAACTGAGACACCAAGAAATTAAGTTAATAGCTCAGGGTCACAGAGCTAGTCATTGGTGGAGCAAGAGTGATGCCTAGGCAGCCTGACTCCAGTCTCCACACTAACCCCTCTCTGATAGAGCCTCTCAACATCCTGGCACATTTTGTTCTTCTTCTGCATGCTAGAAGTGGAACCAAAACAAACCATAGTCACTTAAACACACTGGGCGTTCAAGAGTTGAGGAAGTTGATTTTTAATGCTCTTAGAAACACTTAGTGATCATCTTTTCTAACAGATCCATCATCTTTTAAAATAGTTACAACATTTGAGAGGTAGGAGTTACTTGCTTTTAAAGATGGAGAGCTCATAAGGAGAGATTCTGTATCTACTTCACATTAATAAGATCAGATACTGAGGAAATCTGTGACATGCGTAGGAAAGACTTGCTTTTCAAGGCAACTGACAAGCTTTTAGGCTAAAGTACTGATTGTACAAAAAGAGATGAATGCCTGTCCCAAAATTCAGGGCCAAATTGTGAAGCCAGTGAAACCCAGGGTCTGTGTCATGATGCCTCTTGTTTTGTGCTCCTATCTTCAATAAAACCAACCTCAGGAGTTGAGAGAGAGATGGAGGGAGGGAGAGAGAGAGGTGAGGAATCCTAGTGTGGGTTCCCTGGATGCAGAACCTGAGGCAGGGATTCTTGTTCATGTGGTTCTGATGAGAGTGCTCTGGGGAGAAGGGACATGAGAGAAGCAGGACAGGAAAAGATCAGTGTGGTCTCAATTGGAGACCAGCTTTAGCCTGACGCCGTGGAAAGCTCTGGAGTACACATGGCACCATGCCAATAAGGTGTCAGCATTGTCACCCCTATTTTTTTTTCCTAGGAGGTTGGGGGCGGGAGAAGCTACTGTTGAGCCAAGAGCAACTCTTTGGAGACGGGGTCCCCAACACTTACTGCAGCTGGAAGACTAGGGCACTGACCAGCAAAGGAGATCTGTGAGGGACACCAACAGCACCCACTAGGCTTGGAGAGGTTGCCCTACAACGAGCGTCTTTTCAGTGATCGTTTCCACCAAGACTCCTCCCCCGAACCTCTGCTGTGGGTCTGAGAGAATGCCCCTTTTTTTTTTTTTTTTGTCTGCTCTCATGCAGCACGACCACACTTTCATGCGTTTTCGTTTGACTCTAGCAAGCAAACAGGCTTCTCATGCTAAAGGTATTGGACTTCTACAACTAATACCAAAACTGGAAGGAGAGCTAGCTGTCTCCCATATATCAAAGATACCCTTCTAGCCACTGGCATGATAATTTGACTCCGTCTTTCCCTCTATCTTTTGGTAGTCTGCTTTCTACAGTGGCCTGCCTCCACCTCTGTTATTTTTTTTCCCCTCCGACTTCTGTTCTCTGTTGCTCTTTCTGACTCCATCTGAGGCTACCGGCACAGTCTATCATGGGCTTCCAGTTTCTAACATTGCCCAGGGTCGTCTTCAAAATGACAGGCCACAAAGATGGGGCTTTGGGCTAAGGATCTTTCAAACAGGGCATCCATGCTTTGATCTGTTGTGTATATTGGCCTTCTTCTTGAGCTATTGTTTGAAGATGGGGCTCAATGACTTTACAGAGTTTCAAACACACTGGTGTCTACCACAGCTGCATCTACAGTATTTTATTTGAGGAAGCTGAGTCCTTCTATAGACCAAAGATTCTGCTATTTGTGCCTTGGATCCCTTTGCATCTAGTAAAGCCATTAGGTCCCTTCTCAGAAGGTTTTTAATGCAAAAAATAAAATACATAGTACTATAAATCTAACCAATTATATTGAAATACAGGTATAAAAATATTTAAAATCAATCTGTGGTATAATAATATTTGTGTTTGTTTATTAGTGCATTAAAAACTGAAGTCTAGAAGTAGTTCTGGTAACTCTCATAATTCCCAAGTGATGAGCATAAATGATATGGCAACATGGTAATGTCCTGGAAAATATCTGTTCCATTGGTGATAAAGTTACAGATCAATGCCTCATATCACCATGGTTCACTACCTATATTCATAATTGAAATAGATGCTAAATTTCAGTTAGAGGATAGTGAAAAGAAAAATGTAAGTCCTTAAGCCCCCTGAATGAACTCCAGGTTAAGAAGCCCTGGTGAAGATAGAGTTTAGAAAATAGGTATCATGCCAGTCTTCAGTTCAGTTCAGTCGCTCAGTTGAGTCCCACTCTTTGTGACCCCATGGACTGCAGTACACCAGGCTTCCCTGTCCATCACCATCTCCTGGAGCTTGCTCAAACTCATGTCCATTGAGTCGGTGATGCCATCCATCCATCTCATCCTCTGTCGTCTCCTTCTCCTCCCGCCTTCAGTCTTTCCCAGCATCAGGGTCTTCCAGGAGTCAGTTCTTTGCATCAGGTGGCCAGAGTATGGAGTTTCAGCTTCAGCATCAGTCCTTCCAATGAATATTCAGGACTGATTTCTTTTAGGATGGACTGGTTGGATCTCCTTGCAGTCCAAGGGACTCTCAAGAGTTCTCCAACACCACAGTTCAAAAGCATCAATTCTTTGGCACTCAACTTTCTTTATGGTCCAACTCTCACATCCATACATGACTACTGGAAAAAACATAGCTTTGACTAGATGGACCTTTGTTGGCAAAGTAATGTCTCTGCTTTTTAATATGCTGTCTAGGTTGGTCATAACTTTTCTTCCAAGGAGCAAGCATCTTTTAATCTCATGGCTGCAGTCACCATCTGCATTGATTTTGGAGCCCAAGAAAATAAAGTATCTCACTGTTTCCATTATTTCCTCATCTATTTGCCATGAAGTGGTGGGACCAGACGCCATGATCTTAGTTTTCTGAATGTTGAGTTTTAAGTTTGCCATTCTTACAAACTGTTAAATAACTCGTACAAACACGTACACACGCCACAAAAGTGACACGTTTGTGCCACATTCTTTGAAGTTGAATGCCATGACTTGGCTCCCAGGAAGCCCCAGTGCCCCCTGCTTCTTTCCGGGTCCAAGATCATCTATCTCACAGTCCTTGGGAACAGGGTCAGACACTAGACAGATGCCCAGAATCTCCTTGAAAAGGAAAAAGAAAGCATTTTAGGGAACATTTACACCCAAACTCCCCACAAATTTGTAATATGAAAGTTCAGCAGTAGAAAATCACTTGCCCAACACAGTGTGAGCTATGTGGTTTGCAAGATGTTAATTGCAGTTGGCACTTCTGAGGCTGGTGTGAGATGTGTTGGCCTTCATCTCCCAAGTTGTTTCTGACCTACTTTCTTCCTGACCACCCCACTAGAAAAAAGAAAGAGGAAAAAACTGAATTTGCTCTAAGTGTTTTCTGAGGACTTTTAATTAAAATATTTTGATGGATAATGTGCTTTCATAAAAATTTTAATGGAAGTTGTCTTTAGAGCTCATATTTTATGTCAGCGGGCAGTTATGACCTAGATTGAACAAAATCTAGGCCTGACTCATTTTTCTATTAATATAGTGATAATCCCCCATGAATATTCATATTTTCTCCATTCTTAATGTTTTTATGTATCTCCCTTAGATGAAACAGCTTAAAATTTCCATTTTATCATACAGGAAATAAGCACAGTAGATTTCAAACAGGTAATGTAAACTCTGGGGGTTCCTTCATGGCTCAGTAGTAAAAAAAAATCCATCTGCAATGCAGGAGACGTGGGTTCAATCCCTGGGTTGGTAAGATACCCTGGATGAAGAAATGGCAACCCACTCCAGTATTCTTGCCTGGGAAATTCTATGGACAGAGAAGCCTGGAGGGCTACAGTCCATAGGGTTACAAAAGAGTCAGACACAACTTAGTGACTAAACAACATAAATGTAAATTTTACCAAACTTGGGTTAGTTTATTTCACTGATTTTTGTGTACACACATTTTAATTCTCAAGTGAAACTCCAGTCAAATGAGTCCCAATCCTTGAAGACCATTTTATACATCAAATTCTTTCTTCCCGTTCCATAAGGTCTCTCTTCCTCCAGAAAAAGCATTTTTATTCCATCCTTTACTGCTCAGATGTTCTAAATTTCAATCTATTTGTTTTAACAAATATTTCACTAAGATGTTCTCTCTAATGGGCAGTGAACTAGACCTGGGGATGCAATAATAAACAAGATGTGTTCTGATCCCTGAGGGCCTCATAGTGAGGAAGACAGATACAGCTAACCAGACTGGTGGTACGATAGAGGCAGGAACGGAAAGCAGTAGAGGTACTGAGGAGCGTATCCTCCATCTGTTTAAGGGATTAAGATGAAACTTAAAAGAGGTAAATGATTTTTTTTTGAACTGGGTCCTGAAAGATGAGTAGGAGTTTTACAAGTGGAGAAGCCTGGGGAAAAACTCTCTAGGTTTTAGTTATAGAATTTTCAGAAAGCAAAATTAATTAATTAAAAATTTGAAAAGTAAACCTAAATATTAATCCAAAAACTGGATGAGAAGATGAAATACATCCTTGGGGCTATCTTCCACCCAGAAGTTTGTACCTCCACTCCCTTACCCCTATTTTGCCCCTCCCCCCTCCATATTGGTAACCACTAGTTTGTTCTCTGTATCTGTGGGCCTGTTTCTTTTTTGTTATATTAACTAGTCTGTTGTATTTTTAGATTCCACTATAAGTGATATCATACAGTATTTGTCTTTCTCTCTCTGACTTATTTCCTTTGGCATAATACCCCAAGTCCATTCATATTGTTGCAAATGGCAAAATTTCATTAATTTTTATGGCTGAGTAGTATTTAATTGTGTGTGTATATGATATATATATGCAACATATATATCATGTACCATATGACATCTTATTCATTCATCTGTTGATGGATACTTAGGTTGCCTTCATATTTTGGCAATTGTAAATAATGCTGCTATGAGCATTGGTGTTCATGCATCTTTTCGAGTTAGTGTTTTTGCTTTTTCTCAGATATATACCCAGGAGTGGAATTGCTGGATTGCGTAGTAGTTCTATTTTTAGTTTTTTAAGGAACCACCATACAGTTTTCCACAGTAACCGCACCAATTTACATTCCCACCAACGTGTAGGCGTGTGTGTGTGCTAAGTCGGTTCAGTCGTGCCCGACTCTGTATGACCCTATGGACTGCAGCCCTCCAGGCTCCTCTGTCCATGGGATTCTCCAGGCAAGAGTACTGGAGTGGGTTTCCATACCCTCCTCCAGGGGATCTTCCGGACCCTGGGATTGAACCCGCATTTCTTATGTCACCTGCCCTGCCAGTCGGGCTCTTTACCACTAGTGCCACCTGGGGTTCCCTTTTCTCCACATCCTTGTCAGCATCTGTTATTTGTGTTGTTTTTGATGATAGCCATTCTGACAGATGTGAGGTGACGTCTCCTTGTGGTTTGGATTTGCATTTCCCTGATGATTAGCAATGTTGAGCATCTTTTCATGTGTCTGTTGGCCATCTGTATTTCCTCTGAAAAAAATGCCTATTCAGCTCTTCTGCCCATTTTTAAATCAAGTTGTTTTTTTTTTTTTTTATGTTGAGCTATATGAGCTGTTTGTATATGTTGGATATTAACCTCTCATCGGTCATATCATCTGGATCTGCATAACTCCAGAAGGCTTTGGCATTACACTGGGTTTTTCTTTTAAATGTGTAAGTATGCTGAGGCTGGCCTTGGGGTAGTCTAGTTTTGGGGGGTAAAAAACAATTTTTATAAGCATTTGATCTACAGGATTTGCAAGAGAAATGAACAGAACCAATGTGCCAAAGAGAGCATATGGCTAACTCTGGGGATTCCGATTACCTCACTGGGGACAAATCCAATAGACCACATGACATTTATCATGATCTCTAGTGTCCTGATTTGGAGTGGGAATTAATTTCCTCTTTGACTTTGGACAAACTTTTAGGGAAAATAATGACATAGGTCAATGTTTGTTGGGGACAGGGTTGGCAGGGAGACTCAGGATGGAAATAGATTGAGGATCAGTTCCAACAATCATCACTGAATGAGCCAAGGGTTCTTACTTTAATGAATAGAGTAGAAATAAACATTTCAACAAACACACATCCCACAAATTTCATGTCCTCGAAGAGGAGGATGAAAATTAGTGGCACATATATTAGCAATCCCCCCTCCACAAAGAAATCCACAGCAAATTTAGAACCAGGAGAAAAATCAAGCTAACTTTTGTTCTTCGGTTATTCTTCGTTTGTGTTATTAGATTACCATTCTAAAAATACTTGGTGAACACTGTACGGTGTAATGAAAAGAAGTGGACTTTGAAGTCAAACACACCTAAATATGAATCTCAGGTTACTAGGGGTGTTCTCTGCTGCCTACTTCATTAGGTGGGATACAAGGATTAAGTGAGAGATAGAATTACAGAGCATGTGCCTGGTACCTAGAAATTGCTCAGTCAAATTAACCAGCAGTCACAGTAGTAGCAGTAGTAATAGTAGTATTAATATTATTTAATAACCTTTCTGAATGTCACTTTCTTCATTGGTAAAGAGAGGGAAATAATACCCACCTTGTAAGTGTTTTGAGAATAAATTTGCAAATGAAATAACTTGTTTAAAATACCTAAGCCAGTGTCTGGCTCAATGGAGGTATTCAATTAATATAGTTGCTATTATTAGTGTGTTATTGTTTGCCCAGTACCCCATGACTTCCCCTCAGTGATCCCTGTTCCCATTCACTGGACATGTCCTTAAAATCATATCCACTAGTCCAGTGGACCATAGTTATCGCTCTACCCTGGGTCACGTGACATGCAATTAGAAATGTTTATCATTGGATAGGAGCATTGATTTGGCTTGGTCCTTACTGTAAGTTCTCTCTCCCTGATTTTTTTTTAATATTTATTTATTTGGCTGTGCTAGGTTTAGTTGCAGCACACAGGCTCTTTAGCTGTGGCATACGGGATCTAGTTCCCTGACCAGGGATCGAACCCCGGGCCCTCAGTATTGCAAGTGCTGAATCTTAGCCATTGGACCACCAGGAAAGTCCCTGCCCCAGGTCTTAGTTGTAGCACGTGAGATCTTTGATCTTTAGTTTTGGCATGTGAACTCTTAGTTGCAGCACGTGGGATTTAGTTCCCTAACCAGGGATCAAACCTGAACCCCCCTGCATTGGGAATGCAGGGTCTTAGCCACTGGACCACCAGGGAAGTCCCTTTCCCTGTTTCCTTGGGCACTCTTTCCCCCACTGGCACTCTTTCACCGTTACCAACCTCTTTTAGTTCACTGCTTAAATACAAGTATTTTTATCTGAGGAAAGGAAGCAGAACCATTGCTTAAGACAAAGTCCTCCAGGCAGTTGCATTAGGAGATCGTGATGTGGTGAAATCTCTGTTCTAAACAAGCTGTTCAGTCTTTTGCTTGGACAATGGGAGGAGCAGCACAAGGACACGTGAAATGGGGGTGAACCAAAATCTTGGTCCTGAAAAACATAGGTTGTGCCAGGTGGTACCAGGTGGATGGTGAAAAACAGAGACTGCTTCTTATTTTGGAGCTTATTTATCAACCCCAAGTAATCTCCAATTTGTTGAAGGGGACCTTTAATCTCTGAAGTAGAACAAAACCCAGCTTTGATTATAAGCCTTTATTGTGAATTTATGAAGCATCTAAATTTACAAAGTAAATTTCCTGAGAAAGTAAATTGTGCAGAGAAATCTGGCTCATGATAACACATCCAAGCGCAGAAGAAAAAAATCATTTCCTGTTCCACTCAGGTTGCTAGTAACTTTTCCATTTACCTTAAATTTCCTCTTGCTTTATGTTGTTTCAAATAAGCAATAAATGTAGAAGAAACAGAACTTTAAAAAATTAATTATTAAATCCTATAGGACTAACACTCCCATGTTTCATTTCCTGTCTTGTGTCCCACTGAAGTGCAACTATGAAATGATGTATACAGCATGATTCAATCAACCCACTTAAAACAATTTTCTATTTATCTTTTTGTGAATGGTAAACTAATTCATGTTTCTTGTAGAAGTTGCCAAAGATGAAAGAAAAACCACTCATAGCCCCAGTAGAGAAATAAATACTATTAGCACGCTGGTGAAGTTTGTTCCTGTACTTCTATGCATTTGATGTTGTATTAATCAGAATCATAGTGTACATACATACTGTTTTGTGATCACATTTTAAAGTCATTAAATGCCTTTTTCAACATGAGCTTTACTGGCTGCATAGTATTCCATCAAATGGCTTATTTAGTAGTCAATCTCATTTGGTTAGCCATTTGTTTTGGTTATTTCTAGTTATTTGCGCTATTTTAACACTTCAGGTGGGAATTCCCTGGCATTCCAGTGGTTAGAATTCTGCATTCACTGTTGAGGTAAGTCAAGTGGTGCAGCCAAAAAAAACATTTTGGGAAACATTGTTGTACATACATTTGGCCATGGCTATTTATTTATTTCTCCAGGTTAAATTCCTAATAGGGGAGTTTCTGTGAAAATGGTATGTTTACTTTTTAAAGGATTGTTTTAAAGGTGCATTTTTTACTTTGTAGAACCTACCACAAGTATAACTAAATGACCATTCTTAGAATTATTTTTCAAATGACTGACTTCTCAAATAGTTCTAACAATTTGGCCTCCAATCTATATCTCTTTGTCTTTCATACTTGAAAGAACTATGAAAATCTTTTTATCAGGAACATGTGTCTTTTTACTTTGGGTAGTACAGTAGCTATAAGCATATGCCATGAATCCAAGTGTTCAGTAAAGCCCTGTATATGCGCACACCTAACACAGATGTTCCCTAGAGCCCGTAACTTCCACAAGGGCAGGCATCGCCCATCCGCTTACCTCTGTGTCTGTAGACACAGCATAGCATCTGGCACATAGAAGAAGCTCAAAATTTACTTCGGTTTTTTGTTTGTTATTGTTATTTTTAATTGGAATATAATTGCTTTGCAATGTTGTGTTAGTTTGTAGAGGTCCAAGAGGGAAGGGATATATGCATACATATAAAAATTACTTCTTGAATAAATGAATGAAGGATATCTGGTAAGGATTACATCAATTTGCTTTCCCACCAATAATGAGAACAGCTCTCATAACATGTCAGTTAACCTTTAGGCAAAAATTCTGTATATTCCATAAATGCTCAGTGGTTTAATAAAATATATTTTAATAGCTTAAGTAGACAAAACTGTCTAAAGGAGTCATTCTCACCAACGTTAAAAGCATATGATGTTAATTTACCTACTTTATATGTAAATGACCACTAGAAATTTGAAGTAAGCCACTTATGTAATTTTAAATTTCTTAGTAGCCACCTTAAATAAAAAGAACTGGGTGAAATTCATTTTAATATATTTATTTAATCTAGTAAAATACTTTTACTTTCAACGTATAGTAAATATTGAAAAGGATTATAATTTTACACTGTTTTTCATAAGTCTTCAAAATCCCATGTGTTTTGCATTTAGAGCACCTCACAATTCAGACACTCAGTTTTCATCAGAAATACTTGACCTGTGTTTAGATTTCAAAACATTTACAGCTGGTCCATACTCAAAGGTGTTCCTTTGAGTTTGTGTGAGGTGGGAATACTCACACACAAATTGTTCCAAATATCCTACAATGTTTACCAATAACTGAATCAAGTATAAGTTTTTAAATTTGAATTCAAATGAAATTCAGTTCCTCACTGGCACTAGTCATAATTCAAATGCTCAGCATGCTTGCATGGCTCATGGTTGCTGTATTGGATAGTATTGCAGAGACCAGCTCTTTAAGTATCTTTCATATGGCCTATTTAACAAGTACTTGCATAAATTAGACCTTATTACCCCTATTTTCAGATGAGGACATGGAGGTTCTGAGAAGATATCACTTACATAAGATAACGCAGTTCGGAATTGGTTAAGACTCAAATATAGCCATTTAGACCCCAGAGGCTAAATCCTTCTCCCTATCCCGTTAGCTGGAAAAAAAAAAAAAGACAGCAAAATGGAACATCTGTGTTAGGTGTGCAAATATCTGGAAGTTTCCTAGGCCCTTTGCTTCCATGGCGTATGGTTATGGCTACCATGTTGCCCAAATTAAAAACATAAACACATGGTTTTGCCAAAAGATTCTTGCACTTCTTTCAGGTGTAAAAGACAGTGAGAGACATCGTTTGGAAGCCAAAATGTTGGAATCTGAGGACATTTCAGTAGTTTATAGTAGTAGTTTCTAACTTCTTTTAAGCAACAGAACCCTTTTGTACCTGAGATCTTAGATAGAACCCCAATATATAGACTCAACGAAAGCGAGGCTTCTTTATTAAATCACAGATGAGGGAGTTCCCACTCCACATCCCCGTCTGCTATGCCCTCCCCTTACCATGGAAGTCCCTGAGGTAATGCCTCAAAGCCCCACAAACCCCACCTTCTAAGTAAAGCTAAAAAACCCCTGAACATTATATGTAAAATAAACACAAGAAGACTCAGAAAGGTAGAGAGAAGTCAGAAAAGCTAGAGTTTGGACCCTGAATAAAAACACGGTGGTGAGTTCTTGGTTTCTCGGCCTTTTGATTTCGCCTCAAATATCCTAGTCCAGGTACTGCAGAATCTGGCAAAGTGGAAACACCAACAGCCACAGACCCAAAAAAGCGCTACACCCAAAACCTACCCTCTTTAGCCAAAGGACCATAAAAGAGACATCCTAGAAAGACAGAAAACTTCAACAGTGGCCATTTGTCTCCAGGTAAACCCCATAGAAAGACTGCAGGCACCACCGCCATCTTCATCAGCAAAGGAAAGTATGGGAAACCCATATTTGCACACTGTCCAGGCTGTCACAAGGCACTGAAAGCTCTCCAAAAGGGTGTTAGCAGGGGTGACCAAGTCAGGAGCTGGGACCTTCGTCTCTTCCAGGCTGAAGATGGTTCACCCACCTCCTGGTGTCAGCAGGGACCACGCGGGAAACCTGGACTTCCATTCCCACCTGGAAGGAAGGAGGAACCCCTCCTCTCTCCCATTGGAGTGATGTCAGAGGCGGCCTAGCAGAGAGTCCAGACTTTCGCCACCATTCAGTGGTAACAAGGCCTCCCGCCCATGTTGTCAGTGGAAGCTTTGTGGGGAGCAGTAAAGAGGCACCCCTGTTCCTCTAAGCCAGGGTGGTTCACAGAGGCCCAGTAAGGAAGGAACCTGAACTCTCACGAGAAGCCCTCCCTGCCCATATGTCAGTGGAGGCCAGTGGAGAACCTGGATTTCTCCCCATGCCTAGCAGTAAGAAGGCAGTACACACACCCCTCCTCCCTGCTAGAGTGACATCAAAAGAGGTCAGCTAAAACAGAAGCCTTAAATAAGATCCAGTATCTCATAACATAATATCAAATATGTCCAGGTTTCAACCAAATATCACATGTCACACCAAGAACGGGAAAAGCTCAACTTTAATGAGAAAAGACAATAATAGACATCATCACTGGGATGATGCAGATGTTAGAATTATCTGTCAAGGATTTTAAAGCAGCCATCATAAAAATGCTTCAGTGGGCAATGATGAACACACTTAAATTAAAAATCAGAAAGTCTCAGCAAAATAATATAAGGTATAAAGAATCTAATGGAAATTTTACAAGTGAAAATACAATAGGCAAAATTAAAAATTAAATGAATGAGCTCAACTGAAGAATGCAGAGGATGGACAAGAAAACTGGTGAACTGGCAGACAGAACAATAAAGATTACCCAATCTCAACAACAGAGTAGACTGGGAAAAAAAATTAACAGAACCTCAGAGACCTGTGGGACTGTAACAAATAATCTAACATCTGTGTCATCAGAGTCCCAAAATGAGAGGAAAAAGAGGGTCAGGCCTAAAAAGTATTTGAAGAAATAATGGCTAAAATGTTTCCAAATTTGGCAAGTGGCACAAAAAGATTCAAGAAGCTGAGCAGACTCCAAATTGGATAAACCTAAGCGATCCTTCACACAAAGATACATCATCATTGGGAATTCCCTGGTGGCCTAGTAGTTAGGACTCCTCCTTTTACTGCGGAGGGCCTGGGTTTGATATCTGGTTGGGGACCTAAGATCCCACATGCTGCCCAGGATGGCCAAGGAAAAAAAAAAAAAGAACGGTAAAAGATAAATCGTGGTCAAACTCCTGAAAAGACAAAGGACAAATCTTGAAAGCGGTGAGAGAGAAATGACACATTACCTATAAGGGAAAACTATTCAAATGACAGCAGATTTCTCTTAAGGAACTAAGGAGGTTGGAAGGACGTGGCATAAAATTTCTGAAGTAATGAAAAAAAGAACAGGACCACCCACCAGAATTCTACATCCAGTAAAAATAACCTTTAAGAATAAAAAACGTAATAAAGACATTCTCAGATGAAGGAAAATATAAGGGAATCTGTCACTAGCAGACCTATGCTAAAATAATAGCTAAAGGAAATTATCTAAACAGAAAGGAAATGCTAAAAGAAGAAAATCTTGGAACGTCAGAGAGCAAGAAAGAATAATGGAGAGAATCAAAACATGGGTAAGTGCAACAGACTTTCCTTCTTGAGTTTTCTAAATTATGTTTGACAGTTGAAGCAAAAATTATAATACCACCTGGAAGAGTTCTCAATGTATGTATAGGAAATGTTTAAGACAATTATATTATCCATGGGAGAGGGTAAAGGAACATAAAAGGAAGTTGGATTTGTACCCTTCACTCGGATTTGTAAGATGCTCAAACTAGTAGACAGTGGCGAGTTATGTACATGTAATATAGCAACAAGCAGCCATTTATTCAGAGAGAGACTCAGAAACAATAAATCAAATAAACAGAAACTAATCATGAAAACACAAATAAATAAAAATGGAATTCTAAACAATGTTCAAGTAGGAAGACAGGAGAAAAAAAAAGAAACAGAGTACAAACAGAAAACAAAAAAAAAGTGACAACTTCTTTCAAGAATGTAGAGTAGAGACTTCTTCCCTGGTGATCCATTGAATGGGGCACTGAGCTCCCAATGCAGGGGTCCCAGGTTCCATCCCTGGTCAGGGAAGTAGATCCCACATGCCAGAACAAAGATCCCACCACAACTAAGATCCAGCCCAGCCAAATAAAAAAATTAATAAGTAAATAAAAGGAATTTAAAACAAAAGAATGTAGAGTAACTGGATCTCTCTCTTACATTTTTGGTGGGAATGTGAAATGGTACAGCCACCCTAAAAAATAGTTTCAGTTTCTTAAAAAACTAAACATAAACTTACCTTATGACCCAACAGTCTTACTTCTGGGCATCTATCATAGAACAATGAAAACTTATTACTACACAAAAATCTATGTAACTGTATTAGTAATAGTCCAAAACTGGAATCAACCAAGATGTTCTATTATAAGTGAATGGTTAAACAAACTGCTACATCCATACTATGGAATCCCACTCAGCAATAAAAAGGAACCATCATGATTACACAGCAATCTGGATGCGTGTCAAGGACACCACACTGAGTGAAAAGCACAATCTCAAGAGGCCACAGACTGTACGATTACATTTATGTAACATCCTCAATATGACAGAAGTATAGAGACAGAGCCAATTAGTGATTATGAAAGGTTAGGGCTAGTTAGGATAGAACTTTAAAGGAACAGCATGAGGGAAACCTCTTGGTGATGGAACGTTTCTGTATCTTGATTGTGGTTCCTTCAATCAATCATTATTTCAAAATACAGTTTTTTTGAATGGTCAGATTGAACTGTATCAAATGTGAGTAAGAAGGTTAGAATAACTGGAACTTTCATTCACTGCTGACAGGAGTATAAACTGATAGAATCACTTTGGAAAACACTTTAGCCATACCTACGGAATCTAAACGTGTATGTCTGTGTGTGTGTAGCCAAAAGGTACACACACATACCCACACAGCCCTTTCGGTTTGGCAACTCCACTCTTTGTTAAATACTCAAGTGAAATGAGAACAGATGTCCACCAAAAGACCCATGAAAGAACGTTCATGGTGCTTTTATTCATAATATTCAAAACCGAGAAACAACTAGAATATCCATGACCATTAACGTGGATGAGTAAATTGAGGTGTATTCATACAGTGGAAACGAGACCACCGTGGAAAGAACTGAGGACTGCTTCACACAACCACACAGAGCCAGACACAAAGGAACACACACATTGTATGATTCTGTTTGTGTAAAAGGCAAGAACTGGCAGAACCAACCAATAGAGGTGACAGAGGTCAGAGTACTGATGATCTCAGAAGAGGAGAGTGCTTACTGACTGGGAAAGGGCATGAAGGCGTCTTCCAGGGCTCGGGATATACTCTGTATCTTGCTCTGGGTGGTGTTTCTGGGCATGTATACCTATGTAAAAACTCATCAGGCTGTACACGTAAGATTAGAGTACTTTACCATATGTACATACAATAAAAAGTAAAAAAAAAAAAAAAAAAAACTGAAAAAAGACAAACCGAACTGGTACTGGGAGACTGCTGCGCACTGTCTGGGCGTGGTGTATGAGGGACATAGATACTCCTTCTTGCCTGTTGGGGCCTCTGGCATGGAACGCCCTTCTCACCTCTGCCACCTCTCTTGGTGGCAGCATTTCAGCTCCGAATCTGGAGTCCCTGGCTCTTCAGTCCAGGCCATGGTTATGTTACACCCTACATTTACTTACCTCAGTTAAGGAAGTGATCGAACCTTGGGTGAATATCTGTTTACAAATATTTGCAGGGAATAATGCAGCCCAGTGCTCAGGCATGGGCTGTGAAACCAGATTACATCGCCTGGATTTGAAACTCTGCTCTGTCAATTATTCAGCCTATTGGGGCAAGACCTTCAGCTCTGTGGCTCTTCAGTTTCCTCCCCGCAGGGTTATGATATCCAGTAAAGTCTAAGCTAAAGTTAGGTAAGATAGAGACTTTCCTGGTGGTCCAGTGGCTCGGACTCTGCACTCCCAATGCAGAGGTCCCAAGTTCAATCCCTAGGCAGGGAACTAGATCCCACATTGCCCTAACTAAGAGTTCACATACCACAACTAAACATCCCATATGCCGCAACTGAGACCTGGTGCAGCCAAATAAATAGTTACTTATTTATGCAAGATAATATGCCAGCGTCTGATATTTAGGAGCAAGAAGCAAATCTGATTCATTCCTGGGTCTTAAATACTACAGTGCTTGCCACACAGCAAATGATGGTAGAGTCTAATGGTTTAAAAAAGGGTTTCTGGAGCCACAGAGATGCAGGTGTTCAAAACCCAGCTCTCCCTCTTACCAGCTGTGTGGCTTTGGGCACACAACTTAACCTCTCTGATGTCAGTTCCCTTGTTTATACAATGAGAGAATTAAGTGTCGATTCATAGATTTAGCACCATGCTGATGCATAGTAGAAACTCAGAAGTGTTTGCCTAAACATAAATATCTGTTTGACGGACTTGAACTGCAAAGGGGTTGCAGTTGAATCTACAAAGTGAACAACTGTACTTCTCTGAGTAATCCGAGCCTAAAGGTTCCATGGAGCTTAGGAGGAAATATTTGTCCCCAGAGTGTCCATTATGGCTGAAACTTACAATGTACTCTTGGGGGAAGGTAAACTTCTTTTACTTCAGACTCCACCTCTGAAGGGAGAGATGTGAGCTGCTTTCACTGATGAGCCTGAGGGAGGGGAAGGAAAAGCTTTCCTTTTCATACCCTTCTTCTGGATAAAGGCATACTCGTGTGGAAGCTGGTAGGTGGCACTGGGCCCACTGAGGGGTATTGATTTGTTCTTTCCAGGAAGAAATGCACATTATTCATTTTTAATAGGCTGTCTTGTTCTGTAAGGCAACTCCTGTGACTTTGAAATAACTCGTTTATGTGGGTTAGGCATTGGCTGCTTTGGAGGGGAGGTGTGCTGTTTTGATTAAGTGGGTGCACAGAAGACCTCTGTTCTCACTCCTGTGATTAATGGAGGAAGTGTCCTTTGTCCTGCTCTCCACCCACTCCCCCCTAGGCGCTCACGGTGCACAGTCACCCCAGAGCTCATTATGACCAACAACTTGTTCTGTAGCACTGTCTTCTCTCGTATGGTCAAACGTGTCATTCTACAGACTAGTTTGAAAAGCTCTGTCCAGTATCACTTCACCTGGCACTGATCACTTTTCCAAACATCTCTCATCACTGTTTTATTTTGCCCTCACAGCAACAACCCGGTGAGGTAACAGACAGACCTATTTCACTGCCAAGAAAACTAAGGCACAGGCAGTGGAAAATGGAAGACAAAAAGAATAGGAGTTAGCCAGTCTGAAGAAGACAGGGCTGCCGGGGCCTTTAGAAATGAATTAATCATTTAATTAATTAGTTAAGTAATACTGTGCAGCAGATGGTGTTTATTCTACTAAGAAAAAGACAAGAAAAAATAGATATATTGAAACACTGGACATCTAAGTCAGATACCAAAGAATGTTTTCCCAAAATATTCTAGCACAACTTTATGGATAGGGATTCTAATAAGTTGTGCTAAATATAATTTCCTTCTGTATTCATGAGTTTATTCATGAAATACTTCTATAAATATCTCTTGCATGCATCTTAACTGCAAGACACACTGTGGAAATGGAAAAATGAAAAAACATGTGACCTCAAGAAGTTGACCATAGAGTAAGAGGAGATTTTAAGGTACACAAATAAAACAGAATATGGAAAGTAACTTTAGGGTTTCAGAGGAGATGGAGGACTATGGGAGCAGCAAGCGATCCCAGGGAGAGTTTCAGGAAAGGCATCTCTGAGCCTAGAGGAGTTCAGATTTGCACAAGTGGGGAGGCTATGAGACCCCACCAAAGCAGGTTCTGTGCTGTGCTTAGTTGCTCAGTCGTCTGACTCTTTGCGACCCTGTGGACTGTAGCCCACCAGGCTCCTCTGTCCATGGGGATTCTCCAGGCAGGATACTGGAGTGGGTTGCCATGCCCCTCTCCAGGGGATCTTCCCAAACCAGGGATCAAACCCAGGTCTCCTGCATTACAGGCAGATTCTTTCTCGTCTGAGCCACCAAAGCAGGGGACTGACCTACATAAACACATCCAAAGTCAGAAAGCACAGGACTTTCTCCAAGTGTCAGAATGACCAGCTGAGCCTGTTACTATTGAGGCCTATTTTAACAGTGCTTGAGGAGAGGAAAAAGAACTAAATCCTCTCATAACATACATTCTCTCTGCTTGGGTTCTGCATTGTGCAAATTCAGTGGTGTTTGTCTGCTTTCTGGAAGCATTGGTCCTATTCTCTTTCACAGGGACGCAGCAGAGGAACCTTTCCTAATCATATCTGTGTGCTATTTTTAGTATAAATTAGTCCCATGAAGACTTCCAGATTAGGCCCGATGGGGCTTTGCATCTTCTGACTCCAGAAATAATTAGGTCTAGAAGGCCACACCAAGAACTGCTTGGGGTTTCCAGCCCGGCAGATTTTGTACCGTCCACAATTTGTGTAGCCTCGCTGGGGAGGCCTGAATGTGGCTAGCTCTACAGTTCAGGACTGAGAGCTCACATCCCCCCACTGCGCAGGATGTGTCCCAGGCAGCTGTTCTGGCTGTCTTCACAATATGACCTGTCCTATCGTTGCCCCTGCTCGAGGGATAAACCTGGAGATAAGCGTGAACTCCCTTCCCAGCAGCCCGTGGGACAGGGGATTAGGATGCCACCTGGCCTGTGCCCTCATGGAATTACTGACCGTAGTGGCCTGGAATGGCCTTGGCAGTTATTTTTAAGCCAAGTAGTTAAGAGTAAGTCATCACCTAAAATTTAAGATGTGTGTTTCTCGGCCTCCTAGCAGACAACATTGCTCAGTACATATCTTTACCCTTGGGTGCGACCTATAATAAAGCTGCAGTGTTCTGTAACAGTTACTCATATCATAGTCCAGTGTGATGGATCGTCCTGAGCCTTGAGCTGCTCACTTTGGTCTCCAAAAGGGAAGTGCTTCAAGATCCTTTCCCACTGAGAAGCTTGGATAAGATGGCCCTTATCCAGATACCATCCTTCACAAACCAGGAGCCATCAGGTTTTTCTCTCTGCATCAGCAGGAGGGATAGAAGAGGGTTCCTAGCTTGGGGGAATGCCCACAGGATCAAGGCTTGTTGGTTTCTAGGGCCCACAATGCTCCATGGATAGAGAGTTGGACCCCTGACCCTTACTCTCCCTGCCACTTGCTTCGCATGGATTTTCTGACTCTTTACTACATGGCTACCCTGTGACCCTCTGCCTCTCACCCTCCTAGCTCCTCAGTCTTCCCATCTGTCTGCTCTGTTCCACCCTCCCAGAGCTCCTGCCATCTTTCTGCAAACAGACAGTTTACCAGGCTCCTGCTTCTGGCTTCACTGTGGGCCTGACTGCATCTCACAGCCTTATAGGAGAACCATAGGGTCTGTCTCTTCCAACCCTTTCTTCTCCTTGCACTTGGCTATGACCCTTGCCATAGCCCTCTGGGATGCAGCTATGGGTCCTTGTTTTAGCAACCCTTACTGCCTGTGTTGGTTCTATGGACACCATATCCACATGTAAAAACCATATAACTCAGCAGTCCCACTCCTAGGTATATATCCAAAAGAACTGAAAGCAGGGACTCAGATCTCGGTACACAGATACTCATAGCAGCACTATTCGTAACATCCAAAAGGTGGGAACAACCCAAGTGTCTATCAACAGATGCATGGATAAACAAAATGTGGTCTGTCCAGACAATGGAACATTATTCAGCCATAAGAAGGAATGAAGTTCTGGGCTTCCCTGGTGGCTCAGTGGTAATGAATCTGCCTGCCAATGCAGGAGACATGGGTTTGATCTCTGGTCCTAGAAGATACCATATGCCACAGAGCAGCTAAGCCCGTGCACCACTACTACTGAGCCTGCACACCTACAGCCCGTGCTCCGCAACAAGAGAAGCCACCACCATGAGAAGCTCACACGCCACAGCTAAAGAAAAGCCTGCGCGGCGATGAAAACCCACACAGCCAGAAATAAAAACAAATGAAGTTCTGACGCATGCTGCAGTGTGGAGGAACCTTGAAAATATTATGCTAAGTGAAAGAAGTCAGACACAAAAGACCAATACTGTATGATTCCACTTACACGAAATATCTAGGCAAATCCATAGAAAGCAGAGCAGAGGTTACCAGGGGCCGAAGGGACGGAGGGATGAGAAGCAGTAGTTTAATGGGTACAGAGTTTATATTGGGGATGATGAAAAAGCTTGGGGTATAGTTAATGGTGATGGGCACACAGCATTGTGGATATAATTAATGCCACTGAATTGTACACTTACAAATGGCTAACATAACAAATATTATGTTATATATAAACGTAATTTTTAAAACCATATTTTTTTTTAAAAAAGGCAGTCTCCATCACCAGCACAGTATGGGTTACTATCTGAGGACAGTAGCTGGCACCTGCAAATGCTCAGATATTCAAAACAGATGAGCTTACATAAGGATAGAATTGACTACCCACTAAAGGCCTTACCATTTCCAGCAGAGTTTATTCAGCAGGACTGCCACGGCCTTGCAGAATTACAAAGACAAATCTACTCATAAGGAAAAGAGTCAGGGCCTGCCTTTAAGACAGAGGAGAGAAGCAGCAGAGTCCTTTGAAAAAGGAATAAGGCACCTTGCAGATGCCAAAACGTGGGAACACAGAGCTCATGCCTCCGCCCGCCCCCATTTCTCAGGCTGCTTTCTCAGATCAGCACCGTCGTAGGAGAAACTCCATCCGCAAACAGCCATTCTGTCCCTGGCACTGTGCTTCCCCAAGAAGGCAGTGTCTGGAATTTGTCCAAGAGTAAAATGGATTTGTAGGGATCAAAGACTTAATTCACATGAAAAGCAAGGTTTTTACAGCTGGGAAGAATGACTGTTTAGTGCTTCACCGCCCGCCCCCCTCCTTTCTGTAATTTATTTCTGGTGTGTTAGAAAACCCTGGGGGAAAATTCATAGGCTTTTTAAAAAATTAAGACGGGCTCCAGTGAAATTTTCATTATATTCACCAAACCTCAAATTTAGAAAGACACTGTGAGTACTTATGGAAATATGCATTAATGTTCTAGATAATTCTTTAAAGTGTTCTCTATAATTTTTATTGTGTCTCCAAGTTTAAAATTCACTTCCTGAAATATGTAAATAGCAGTGACAGGGAAAGGATCACTGCTCTATTTTATACATGGAAATAGAAGCCCAGAAAGGAGCAGTAGCAGCTGACTTTGGTTTGTTTGTGGGAGAGACCGGACTAGAGCCAACACCTCCTCAATCTTGAAATCCAGGCCTCTTTTTCCAAAATATCACACTGAACAGATGCAGTGCAGGGACTGAGATCAGGTTTCTTGGCCAAGGTCAAAATGACGTCAGCAGCAGCAACAGAAATTCTAAGGAGTGAGGCACCTAGAACTCACATTTTCAGCACTGAGAAGAGCCATTTCTGGGCCTTAACCTTCCAGGCTGTGTGAGTCGCAGCCAGTGTGAGCCCACCGGTCAGCCATGTTGGGAGGCCACCTTAACCAAAGGGCTAGCAAGGAGGCCTGCAAAAGGCAGAATTGGGCAAGGCTAGGACCAACGGAGCTGACATTGCCTTGGGTGACCTGTAGTTCAAACGACAGTGTTCCAAATAATAGTAAAGCCTTGGGTCTAGAAGGACAACACAGAAGGGGTGTGATTCAGTGAAAGGGACACCATGGTGAGATTCTCTAGCCTGAGTCTCCACCTGAGTGCTGGCAAGCGAGACATCCTTGGGTCTTGGCCAGTGGCTGAGGATAGTCTACTCCAGCACCTTGGAGAGAGGGAAATGTAAGAGCTGGGAAGGCTCTGCCTCTTCAAACAAGGGCCTGAATTGGGGCCAAAAGTGGTGCAAATCAGGAGAAAAGAAGTAGTTTGGGTACATAAACTAGACACACAGGTTAAGAGTTATGGTATCATTTGGAAATGCTTCTGGTTATAAGTGACAGATAAACAGCTAACAGCGGCTTACCTTAAGAGCATCTGTTGTTTGAAAAAGAGTCCAGAGATAAGTAGTCCCAGGATTTGTTCAACATCTCAACACAGACATAGATGTTTCAGGTTTTTTCCATCCTTCTACTCTACCATTCCTCCGCATATTGGCTTTTTCGCCCTTGGCCTTGCTGTCTAATGGTCACAAAATGATAAAATGGTCACCACAGCTATAAGTATCATATCCTCATATAACTGCCCCCAAAGGCAGAAAGCAGGGGAAAATATTTCTCCAGAAAGTTCTCCTTATGTCCCTTGGCCAGAGCTGTGTCACATGACTACCCTCAAGGACACGTGAGACTTATTTTTTTTAATGGGTTGTCACATTTATTGTCATAAAACTTTTTACAACAATTCTCATCATCCTTTTGAAAAACATAGTTTTTGTAGTGTTGACCTGAAATAGACTGCCAGATGTGTCTCCAGTGACGATGGGTGTATCCAGGATCAGCAGAGAATTGCAATTTGGGCTCTGCAACCATGTGAGCAGCCTGCAAGTCGCCCCTTGCTCCCTCCACCACCCCCAGTAAGGGAAGGAGAAGACCTTTACAGAGGGGAAATGAAGCTGGGAGGGCTGCAAACAAAAAGTCTCCTGGCTTTTCATGGCCGAGTCCCTGCCAGGAAAGACAAGAGTCTTTCTCCTTCCTGCTGGGCTCTGGCACCATCATCAGTTCAGTTCAGTCACTCAGTAGTGCCTGATTCTTTGTGACCCCATGGACTGCAGCACACCAGGCCTCCTTGTCCATCACCAATTCCCAGGGTTTACTCAAACTCATGAGACACGTGGTATTTAATTGTGCATTACTACAATGTAAGGTCGGCAAAGGAGAAAGAGGAATGGTTATAGGATAACCAACCAATAGCATCTCCCACCGCATGGCAAGGAGGCTGCAGCTTGCTGGAATATGCTGGGCACCATGGTCCCCCAACCCAGCAGCATCCCGGAGACCAGGCGTGGGCAACCAGACCAAGTCCAGATGCCCATTTCCAACAGTGATGGGGCTTCTAACGCTCGGTTAGATGGCTCAGGGCCTGTGTGGGACTAAAGGTCTTTGTAAACACTTTTTTTTTTTTTTTTGGCTATGCTGGATCTTAGTTGCAGTATTTGGGCTCTTACTTGCGGCATTCAGGATTTCATTCCCTGACCTGGGATCAGACCTGAACCTGCAGCATGGGGAGTGGACCAGCAGGAAGTCCCTGGCTGAGGGTCTTTAGCACAGACAAATGTTTTTGGAACAATCCTTTTAACCTAAAACTGTGTGCATGAAATACTCCTCCCTTCGTGTGAGAAATAATGGTGAAGTCCATCACCATGCCCTTTCCAGAGCTTAGCTGCTGCCACCAGTTCACTGTCCATCTTTGCATCAATGTCAGGAACTCCTGCCCTGGCTCTGCTCAGGTCCGGGGGGCATTACCATGCGGAGGCTGCCAAGCCCCACCCAGCAACGAAGTTTTGTGAAACTTCCCCCTAAATTGCTGGTCTCCTCAGGCACCCCTGGGAAGGCCAGGGCCTCAAATTCGTTCCTGTGATAGGCTGTCTAGGTGTCTTGGCAGCTGAATTTCCTGATAAAGCAGACAGACCCTCTCCTGAAAGATTCGATTCCAACTCACAGCAGCTGTCCCCAGAGTCCATGACAGCTAACCAGTGACAGCTGACCCTTAGGTAGCATTTACTGGGAGCCAGGAACAGCATGTTCCATGGCCTTTCTATGCCCACACTCGTGTAATCCTCGTTAACAACCCTGTGAGTAGGTACTGTTCTGATCCCACCCATTTTATACACAAGGGAACTGAGACACAGAGAGGTTAAGAAACTTGCTCAAGGTCACCCAGCTAATAAGTGGCAGAGACAGGTTTTGAAATAGGGCAGCCTGATCCCAAAACCCTTGCTCTTCACCACTGCCCTGCCTCTTACCATGTAAACTTTGCAGTCGTGTGAACTAAGCATTGCAAAAATGTAGCTCTCAATGGCGGTAGGAAGCACATGGATGCCGAAGGAATGCCAGGCCTGTCATTCATTCTGTCATTGGTCCCCAGGGTCTGGTGCTTTTCCCCAGTGCTGTGGTGGTAGGTCATGGTGGCACCCATCGGGCACTGAGGACTACTCCATCTAGACAGCACCACGCTGTGTTCCTAAGAAGCCTAAGTGGGCAATGTCTAATCCAAATATTTGTCAAAAGAGCAGTCCCCATGGCTGGGCTGCTCTGGGCCAGGCAAGATCAGACATGGCATATGTTAGAATGGAGTTGTCACTTAGGTTATACCGAACATTCCCACATAATGGAGTCTTTGTGAACTTTTGACAATACATAAATAAAACATCTTGTTTCTCATGCAGTGACTTCAGACAGATTTTATGGCTGCCTGCCTAATGCTGACATGAAATACCTTTTGTCTCAACTACTGGAGTCATGAGGTATCAATATTTGAAACACAAAGCCTGCTCCTATCTGTTATAATTGCTTTGTGCCTTTCTTGTCCATGAAGCACTAAATACGAAATTCATTTTTATGCATGTAGATTTCCTTCAGGGCTCCTTTTAAAGGTTACTCATGACTTCATAAAATATATAAAATTTGAGTTAAAATATGAGGTCTCTTTAATGATTTAGAGTTTTCAGACTGTAATAATCAACGTGAATGACCTTCTGACTTTAGCAACACTTTTAGGTAACTCAGCCTCTGACAAGGGGAATATCAAAATTCTAATAGCTCAAAAACAGTATTTCACCTAAATCTGGTGTTTGGGATTTGCTTCTGGATATGTGTGAATCATGGGACAGGTATACAATATTTTCAGCCAAGGGGTGACTCTCTAATGACCTAATCCAGTTCTGGGGCCACCATTACCTCACTCTAAGCTGATTCAGTTTAATGACACACAGTCAGTGACATTAATGACATAATGTGATAAATAATAACCAATGAATAACCCAAGTCAATCTCTTTGATACCTTTAAATTTGATTATGAAAAAATGAGCTATATAGAATGAAGACCTTGTTAAGCACTGCTAAGATGGAAATTGCAACTTAAATATTTAGGATATAATCCGATAGCCACCACCTTAAATTTTCCTTCTGCCCCTGATTAGGAATGAGGAATGGCCTCCTGTGAGAGGTTGGGCCATATGGAATGGGACCAGGTAGGGAAGAACTTCCTAAGGCTCAAGGACAAAGCTAAGTCTCAAGACTGGCCCTTCACAAAAGTATGAAGTTAGGAAATTTCATCATCTGCATCACCCCCAAAATCCCTTTCTTGGCCTGGCCCCCTTCTCCTCACTTCCTCCCCCACTTGCTTTCTGTCCAGTGGAGGAAGGGATGTTCAGGGAAGGCCTCAAGGTCACTGTCTCTTTTCTAAACTCCTGGCTCTGATGTTTCAGTTAACCAGGTTGATTAGATCCATTCAGATGTAACCCAGACTCCCAGGAGGTGAATTTGTAGCAGCATTCCAAATTAATAACTTACAGTGCAAGTGTACTGATAGTTTCCAGGCAGACCGATGGATAAGACATTGCCTCTCTTGCAAGATAGCCTGCTAACAAGGCAATAGAAATTCAGGAATGGCTAAGTTAGCCTGTGATAACCATTTCAAAATTTCAGTGGCTGACAGCCAGCAAAGGGTATGTCTACTCACACTACACATCGAGCACAGCTCTGCTCCATGTCATATTCACTCAGGCTGCTGAGGTAAAAAAGGAAAACAGAGTTCACAAACCACAGGCGAGGGGTACTGAAGAGAGAAAAAAAGAAGTATTTGGTGGGGGGGATAGCAATATAATCTATAGATAAAGCTCCAGTACTTTGGCCACCTGATGCAAAGGGCTAACTCAGTAGAAAAGACTCTGATTCTGGAAAGGCTGACAGCAGGAGGAGAAGGGGACAACAGAGGACAAGATGGTTGGATGGCATTACCGACTTGATGGACATGAGTTTGACAAGCTCTGGGAGTTGGTGATGGACAGGGAAGCCAGGCGTGCTGCAGTCCATGGGGTTGCAAAAAGTTGGACACGACTGAATGACTGAACTGAATATAATCTGCCACAAATACATGGAATTATTTCTCAGAAGAGCCCTAGATGGAGAGTCTAAAAGCAGAATTCCCTTTCTAGCTTTGCTGCATAACCAATTCTTGACCTTGCCCAAGTCACTTCACCTCTCTGAGCTTCATTTGTACAATCAGGACAATAGAGGACTGAATTCCATGACTCTCAAAATATCTTCCAGCCTAGAGACCAGAGGTTCACGATGTCTAGAATAGGGATCCACTCACCAGCCAGAGCCTGAAGCGCATCACCAAAACTTTTCTCTGAAGACTCTAAAACTCTTCAGACTCTAGGCTATAAAAAGCCTGCCATCTCCACTTGGTTTCCATATCTGAACCCCAGAACACAGATGATTCAAGTGACTCTGTCCTTATTTCTCCCAAAGAGAGATGCACAGAAAAGAACATGGAATGAACACCCATAGCACCCCTGGTTCTAATCCCCTCTTAGAACTCTCTTATAACTGTCACCTGGGTCTGTTTTGTGGCTTGGAGGGAACTCAGGTCTCCCCAAACTTTGTGACAAGTTCAGTGCTGTCCCGAAATGTCTGCAGATCCCTAGGAGCTCATGATTTCCTGTATTTCCTGACCACTTCTCGGTAAGATTTCCAGCTCTTGCTGAGTCTCACTCACACATTTCTTCCTGTTCTGTTTTCTCTTCTCAGTCCAAGAGGGAAATACAACCCCTTATCCTTCATGCACTTGAGGGAAATCAGCTATGCCAAAAGCTAAAGAACTCTGTGTCATGTGTCCCAAAAAGTTAAAATCCTAAGTAACAAGAGATCCTTAATGCTTTGTTCTTTGAACATTTGATTCCTCTGTTCTTCTGAGTGACTACAGTAATTCTTTTTAAGTAGTCACCTGAATATTTTTCCATGTGAACAGTCATTCTATTTACTTTGATTCCCTTTGTTTCCAAATGTATACTTGAATTGCTTTTCAAAGTCATCTCTATTCATTTATGAATACAAGAGTCTGCATTCCCTATGGATCCCAAAACAATTTCTGGAAAGGAGTGGGAGGGGCGGGGTGAGCATCTTGAATTTTGTACTCATAAATAAGAGTAATGGTAAACCTTATGTTAAGAACTCAGGCAAATTAACCTTTGGCTCTGGCTTGGGACTTGTTCTCCTCCTTTCTTCTCACATGGATATTTTTTTAGTAAATGTCAAATGTTCCTATTTCAAAAATGTCTGAGTCTCTGGTCTCATTGCCACATCAGTTTCAACAGAAAACATTCCCCAAAGGCCTAAATTTACAGCAAATACCAAGTACTAGATGACCTTGTTCTGAAAGTCATAGCCGCCCCCCCCCCGCCCCCTGCCGCCAACCACCAGGAATTTCTCAGGTATCCAGCCTGCTACCTGATTGCCTGTTCACCCCGCTCTCATTCTCAGCCTCACACTCACTCTAGTCCTTGCTTAGTTGCTCCCTTGCTTTCTCACTCTCTACTTCCCCTTCTCTTTCCCGTCTTCACTCACTCTGGGAATTCCTATCCATTTCTATATAGGCAATTTTGCCTATATCTTTGTTGCCTCCTTTCACTCACTGTCCACGTGCTTCATCTTCCATCGCCCAGGCAGCCTATCAAAGGGCTTAGACCCTTCCCTAAACTCTGGTAGCAGCTAATATAATTGAAATTTCATCCTCCTGTGCTAGCTTAAAAGGAATCATTCGGTAGAAGTACAAATACTCCTGCTAGGATGGGTTTGAGCAACCTTAGTAACTGTGTCACCAAATTTCCTATCAGTGACCTCAGTTTCCCAGTATCTGGGAACTGGGCTTCCTGCCTGTCCTGGTTCTCTCTTGCAGCAAACACACTTTCCAAAACCCAGGGGCTTAAATAACCACTTCTTTCTCTTTCACCAATCGCTTGGTAGACTGAGCTCAGCTGGATGGTTCTCCTGCTCCACATAATGTCACATAGGATTGCAGTCATCTGGGGGCCCAAGGTCTGAAACCCTCAAGATGTCTCATTCATGAGGCTTGCAGTAAATACTGGCTGTCCAATGGGATCTCAGTTAGGGCTGTTGACCAGCATATCTGAGTTCTCCTTTAACATGGCTTCTTCATGTGCCTTGGGCTTCTCACAGCATGGTGACTGGGTTATGAGAATGGAGTGTCTCAAGAGTGAGAAACTTTGGAAGCAGAAGCGTAACTGCCAGTTCTCTTAATGACTGGGCTCAGAATTCCAAGAATATCAGCATAAAGTGAGTTGAAAGGCCAGCCCAGATTTACAGGAAGGGGAAATAAGTTATGCCCTTGATATGAAGAGTGGCATGTGCATAGAGAGAAGGAATTACTGGGACCATTTTGGGAGACTAGCTAGCACAGTGTCTTTAACTCCTAGGAGCTTCGTGCCGACCTCCCCAGTATCTGCTGTCAGATCACTGTGATACCTCAATGTTGGAAAATCTTCATAATTATTCATACAGGCATACCATACTGACATTTTAGATCTCGGGCTATCCAAAGATAATCATATTCCACTAGTCTTTTCCATGTAAACCAACTTTTTGGTTTGAAATTTTCTTCATAAAGCTCCTAGAATATTTTCTCTGCTTCTGTTATTTTTAGACCCTGACTATACTGTTTAGTGTCCAGTCTGAAAATAGAGCCCAGATCAGTTGTTTTAACAGGAAAAATTTAATATACGGGTTTCGTAAAGCAGGTGTCAGAGGGTTGGAAAAGCCAAAGGGGAACACTGACATGAGACAAAGACAGTAACTGCAAGAAGCAGGTACCGGCCCTGGGACTGAGGAAGCAAAGGAAAGAAATCAGAGTTGTTGGAGCCTCGGAGCTCAGAGAAAGGACCCCATGGAGCCGAGACCCAGACCCCAGAGGATGGAGCCGAGACCCAGACCCTGGAGGGGTGAGCTGCTCGGCTGGTGCCTCAGAGGCGTGAGAAGACAGCCTCACCGAACTGAGGAGAGGATGATGAGCTGGCTCCAAGAGGACTATAAACAACCTGGAAAGTGGAACCAATTGGTGCTGGAAGCCATGGCTACTGATAAAGTATAGTTGCCAGCCAATGCCAGACACAGACGGCACCATCCCTTCTCTGTCTCCCAGCTTGGCAGTCTCTCTCCAGTGCCCCTTTGGGCAGAGCCCAATGCTGACAGCTGGCAAAGCACACGTTTGTGGAATCCCCACCCACCCTAGCATCACAAAGAAGAGTTTGGAGTTGAGAAACAATGGCTTAATAACCTGCGTACTGCATCACACTGAGTGGCAGCAGTTTTACTGAGTTATTTTCTTTTGATGAATATATTTATAATATCACTTATGGGGATTAGTGCAGGGCGAGCACAGAAATTGCTAAATCTGTGAGTGAAAACATACTTTAATGTACACTCCAGGGGCAGTTAGTGAACATTGAAGGGCTCTAATCAGTAATCCACCCTCAGCAGGTAGCTGTGCAAACATGGCCATCTGAATCTGCCCTGGGGCTTTTATATTAACTGAAAGGGTGTTGAAAAAATTTCCCAATGGTCATATGAGAGATGTTCAAGATACGTGATGGGCTGGAAAGACTGAATGGGGCTCATAACTCTTAAGTAGTGAAAGAACAGGAATCCAGCATACCCAGCAGCCTAACATGTGGGCACAGCATTCTGGTATCCTGCTGCCTTCAGAAAGAACAGTGGGGCCTAATCTGACTAAAAGACCTACTCACCGGTCTTCAGAATAGTGCCAGGTCCACCCTGGATTAAACCTTTGAGGCCAGGTGCTTGTAGGAATAACTAGGGAACTGACAGGTTAACTCATAGAACAGGCTGCCTGTTTGGGGACTGTTGGCTCTAAGTACTTGTGTGTTTGGCAGAATTGGGTCTGCACCGTGCTTTGACAGTGATCTTCTGTCTGCTTGCTGGGGAGGAGATCCAGGAGGCTCATGTGACTCTGATCACTAAGTCTTTTCCCATATTAACCCAAGAACCTGGTGATGTCTGAGCAGCGACAGTGGCATAAATTGATTTACAAGGGCTCAAAGAATGCTAGGGAGAGAAGCACAAGGAGAGGTCATATGTAGGGGGCTGAGTCAGAACAGCGTGGGCAGCAGATCATCCATCCATGTACACACTCCTTCCAGGGCTTCTCCCCGGAACCTCAGAACTGTGTGTGTTCAGAAGTCATTTCCTCACCCTGTAGATGATGATCCTCCAGGACTCCAGATCCAGAACAGGCCCCTCCCTCCAGCCTGCTCTCCCTCACCCAGGGCCTGCCCTGCTGGGCTTCTCTCTCTGGCCACCAGATCAATTCTCATCTCCACTTGGGATGTTCAGTGTCCTGTGGGTGAGGAGGTGGGCAGAGTTCTCCAAGGCCATCATTAAGCAGCTATGCTGAGAGTTTCACGGTAACCTTTGAGATAATTGGGAGATGATGAGTCACAGCACAAAGGACGGGAGATATTGTACATTTGTTGTTTAGATGCTCATTCGTGTCCGACTCTTTGCAACCAATATGGACTGTAGCCTGCCAGGCTCCTCTGTCCATGAAATTCTCCAGGCAAGAATCCTGGAGTGGGTTGCCATTTCCTTCTCCAGGAGATCCTCCCAACCCAGGGATGGAACCTGGCTCTCCTGCATCTCCTGCATTGCAGGCACATTCTTTACCACTGAGCTACCAGGGTTAGGAAGAGGCTAATCATACAATCTAGAGGGTCTCCACATCCCTGCTCCTGCATATAAAGTGAAGTTTCCAAAGTCTCTTCATAACCATCTCCCACCAACCCCCCCAATACAAACACAAACACAAACACACACATACACATACACACTCTTCCCAAAGGGATTACTGATCTCATTTGAGAAATAATCAATTCTGTGTTGCCAATCATGCCCAGAAAAACCAGCCCATGTTTTTAAAGGATCAGGCTTTATGTAAGAAGTTCAGAAAATAAAAAATCAATAAGTGTGTGAGTCAATACCATGCCCCAGGATGATTTGGGCCTTTGGGAAAAACAGAAGCGGTTTGGCACCTTTGGTTGTGATTTCTGTTCCACTGTTTGGCTGGGATGGGAATTTTCCAGTGCATTTGTGCAGTTCATTAAATATGTTATTGTGTTGGCTTATGTTTCTCTTTCAATTTAGGAACTCAGCTCTTAGAAAACATTTGCCTGAAATGAGTCCAAGTAGTTTAGGCCTCAGAAGCAAATCCATTTTGACTAATAAAAGACTAATTTTCTAAATAAGCAAGATGGTTTCTCTTAAATGAGAATCTAATTGTGAAATCCTATATCCTTAAATCTAGCAAATTACTACCAGAGATGCTTCTAAGCCTATGCAACTTGGATCAGATTTCTCATCATCAGAAAAAGGAATGATTTCTCTATCATCAGAATTTGAAATGAGCTTCAAGAACATGGGCCTCAGCTGGCAATTACCTCTTGAAGTAAACAAATCCATATGCTGGGACCCTGGAAGATTTGGGTTTCTTCCATGACTTTTCCCAACCCCTCTATGCACACGCCTACCCTCCCACCCAACACCACCCTCTAACCAATCACTTTCAAATCCTTAATCAGCCTTCCTGTCTGCTCTTTATTGAGGACTGGGAGTGGTTCCTGTCTTTAATTAAATTTTCTTCCTCAAATTCCGAAGACAAAACAATACTGTTCAAATTTTCATGCAGAACAGCTAGTCAGGTGTGACTGATAGACCCTCCCAGCCCTCAAGCCAGACTACATAAATTGACACCCTCTAAAAAGGAAAATTAGCAAGGAACATCTGGGTCTCTTCACTTAGAAATTCATCTATTAAGAATTAGTCTCCTGGCTATAAATAACTTGGAGCGGTGTATCTCACAAAGGCAGATCTGACCACTCCCTCCTAAGGGAGATATGCCTTTGTCCCTGGACGTCCAATTGGCCACCAGAGCTGATCAGTATTCCAGCTGCATCCTCTGAATTGTTGCAAACATTATCAGCCCAGTTCTGTCTTTTTTATTACCGCCACAGGGTAAAGCCTCTCTTCAAATTACTAGGGTAACCTGTAGGCTGTCTTGCAATGTAGCGTGTGGATAAAAGTCTAACAAAGGGACGACATGTGTGATGAAAATAAACAGCACAGAGGGCTTTGAAAAATACAAAGGCTTTGCACATTTCTGATTGCCATAAGTCTTCCGGACACACACACATATATAGTGGACTTTGCAAACTATATTATTATGAGCAGATCCTCAAACCAAATTGCATTCTTGGTTGTTTGTCCTCACTTATGTATACATTCATTAAGTGTTAGGCCGGCCAAAAAGTTTGTTAGGGTTTTTCCGTAAGCTGTTATGGAAAACCCCAAATGAACGTTTTGGCCAACCCAATAAAAACAAAATGAGTACTCTCTCTTTGGAAGGCACTAATGATGTTAGGTGCTGGGAATGGTGAAATAGAGTCACAGTTGCAACCTCATGAAGGTCACACATAGCCTATGAGGGAAGATAGTCAATTAAATTTAAAAAAAAAAAACAATGCCTGTGCTAAACACTCCGATAAAATCAGGTTTTGGAGCTTTGGCAATGCAGAGAGGCAGCAACTAATTCATTCCTATAGGAGGTGATATTTACATTGATGTCTGGGAGAGACAGATACCTTTGGAGTAAATAGGGGTGGAAAGATAGATGTAGGGAGGGGAGAAAGAAGAGTATGTCAGGACAAGGCAGGAGCATGGAAGAAGGCTTGAAAGTGAGAGATAGTATTTCCTATAATTGGACCTGAAATATGGTCAGGCGAATAGAGTGAGAAGAATACAGTGAAGGAGGTAGAGAGGTTGCAAGAGAAGAAAGTGGAAAAGCAAGAAAAAAATTGTGAAGGTATTTGGGCTTGACCCTGAGGTCAAGGAAAAGTAGGATTAGTTGTTATTCTCAGTTCTTCATTCATACTACAGAAGTGACCATGGCTTCACAGTAGGCAGAGTGTACATCTCTGCCTTTGGGTTTAGCAATGTGACTCATTTTGGCCAATGGAAAGTTGGCAGAGAAGGCCAGAGGAAGCTTGCAGGAGCTCATTCAATTGGACTCCCCCTCCTGTGATCCTGAGATCAGCTATGAAAAGGATATGCTTTATGTAGTTGCTGCCCCTTCAGCTTAGGACGACAGGTACTTGATGCTGCTGCTGCTGCTGCTGCTAAGTCGAGTTAGTCGTGTCCGACTCTGTGCGACCCCATAGACGGCAGCCCACCAGGCTCCCCCGTCCCTGGGATTCTCCAGGCAAGAACACTGGAGTGGGTTGCCATTTCCTTCTCCACTGCGTGAAAGTGAAAAGTCAAAGTGAAGTCGCTCAGTCGTGTCCGACTCATAGCGACCCCATGGACTACAGCCCACCAGGCTCCTCCATCCATGGGATTTTCCAGGCAAGAGTACTGGAGTGGCTCGCCATTGCCTTCTCCAGATACTTGATGAACTAGACCTAAATCCAACTAGAAGTCTGGGGTCCTACCCAGTTGAATGTAGCCTTGGCCAGCTGAACTGCCACCAACCTACAGACCCGAACGCGTGAAAACAGTTTTTCTTTTGGTAAAGTCACTGAGACTTGGGATTGTTATATGGCAAAACCTGACTAAAATACAAAACAGTGGCACAATTTTCTAGAGGGGAGTTACATGGTCATAATTATAATTTAGAATGCTCCCTGGCTCCATTATAGAGAAGAGACTAAAAGAGAGAGGATGGGTTAGAAGAGCTGGAGAGACCAATTGGGAGATGGTGTTGTTAATCCAGAGAGAAATGGTGGTGGCCTTGCCTAGGGTGTCAGCGGGAAAGAACAGAGAGAAGCGCTGATAGCTCTTTGGTATTCCTTTAGTGCAGTGTTTTTGTTTTGTGAGGTTTTTTCTTTCTAACATAAAACCTATTTTCCTCTAAGACCAAGATAAGCATAATCTCTCTAAGACATTAGAACTCAACAGCCTGTTTAGCAGTTCAGCTTCACTTGTTCATTCAGGTATTTATTCTACTGGCATTTGTTGAATGCCTGCTGTGTGGCAGAATAATAAGATATGACATCCCTGCCATACCAACGCCCACAGTACGGGAAGGCAAGACAGACATAGAAACAAGTAATTGCAATAATATGTTGGAAGTACTATAATAAAAGTGAGAATAAAACCTATAGAAACAGGACTTCCTTGGTGGTCCAGTGGTTAAGAATCCGCCTCCCAATGCAGGTGATGTGGGTTCTATCCCTGGTCAGGGAACTAAGATCCCACATGCTGCAGGGCAACTAAGCCCACGCACCACAACTAGAGAAGCCTGTGGGCCGCAACCAGAGAGAAGCTCATGCACCGCAATGAAGACCCAGCATAACTAAAAACCAACAAACAACAACAACAAAAAACCCCTACAGGAATGTAGAGGACAGTCCTTTATTAATGTTCCTGGAGTCACTTATATTCATTCCTGTGGGCAGGGGGGTTTGTCTCTTGTATTCACTAACATATGTCAGATACCTAAAAGAATATGCCTAGCACCCATATTTAGTAGATGATTAATAAACATTTGGTTTCTGTGCATAGTTTCCCAACTTTGGCTCAAGTTCACCCTCCCATCTCTTTCCAGTCTGGACTACCTCAGGTAGCACTCCCGGGAACCCAGGTGGTGGTCAACAGTTTTGAGTAACAAAGAGAGTGTAGGGTGAAGACTGAGAAGACATCACATTGAGCCACCAGGAAACTGCTACTGACTTTAAAATTTTTTTTTTTTTTGCTGTGCCAGGTCTTAGTTGTATCACGTGAGATCTTTCCTTGCAGGGCACAGACTCTAGTTGTGGCACTCCAGCTCAGTAGTTGCTGCACGTGGAACCCGTTGCTCCTTGGCATGAGGAATCTTAGTTCCCCAACAGGGATCAAACCCGCATCCCCCCGCATTGCAAGGCAGAGTCTTAACCAGTGGACCACCAGGAAAGTCCCTGCTGTTGACTTTTGAGGCAGAGTTTTGAGAGAGTGCTGGGATAGGAAACCACACTTCAAGTGTCCTCATCCTGCTGCTTGTGGTCTTACGTTCTCCATCAGTAGGGATCCGCATACTCACCATATGAACTGTAGATGCTGGAAGGAAGGTACACAGCTGAGAAGGGCTTAATGAATCCACCGTGGTCCAAGTCTGGCTCTTTGTTGTTCCCGTCTGTGAACTTTCTCTCAGAGATCCTGATTCACACTAACCACAAGAGACGAAATCATACATACGAATATGCATCATGATTAATTTTTATTGAGAAATAATAACTATTTTGTGGACTTGTTTATTCTTAACTGTCTGATCACTATGCTTTTTCCTTTAAACAAGCTACATGGTGTGTCTATTTATCAGAAGGTGGCTTGAGGTATATGGAATTGGAGCAAAGAAAGAGAGTTTAAGTACAATTAGGTTTTCCTAACCTGATTTAATTTCATGAAGTGTCAGGCCTCTTGGGGGTATTTACTGAAACTTCCAGAACTGAAGGTGTACTGAGAGTACACAGGCTGCAGCTGGCCTGAAGGCACGGTGGGCTACTCATCCTGAACACTGCTAACCAGAAAGAGCTTGGTCATGTAGTTAGTGTGCTTCATTTAGTCAGTTTTACAGACTGTCTCCTCAGGACAGTGTATAGAAAGGCACTGCCCATATCTCCCTGCTCACCCTGTTTTTTGCTAGGGCTCCATTGCTGGCCACCCTTGTTTCTTTTTTTTTTTTAATGTATTTATTTTTCATTGAAGGATAATTGTTTTACAATATTGTGTTGGTTTTTGCCATACAGCAACTTAAATCAATCATAGGTAAACATATGTCCCCTCCCTCCACCCTTATTTTTGATTCACACTTGGGTCTCTATGAAACCTCTGTAGGGAATTCACTCCATCAAGTGGAATTCACTCCATCAAGGCCCTGGGGCCTTCCCACGTGGAATGCTTCAATACAAAAGAGTAGAATAGGTAGATAAAATTTGTTTAAAGAAAAAAACAGCAAGCGAAGCAGTGCTAAATAAATGAAAATTTTGCTGGCTCTTCTTATAAAGCTGGATGTAGTACTATAAGGCTGGCACACTGCTTTTTTAAATTTGTTTATTTATTTATTGCCTGTGCTCCCTCAGATCCTTATAGCTTATGGAGGCTGCCTTCTCCAAGTGGGTTCAAAGGTGTACCCCTGACCCACGAATTTGCTTCCTGGGACAAGAGTTAACAGAAGACTCTATTTCACATCCTGGCCCCAGCACATAATTGAGTTACTGCCTTGTTTGAGGTTTTGCTTACAGGGAGTACTTTTTTGCTATTTCTCTTGAACTTTGGAGTTGACGCAGATTAGGGGCTGGCCTTCAGCCATTACCTATAGATACTACCAGGCCAAGTAGCCAGTACCTCCATGGGAATATGAGTTCATAGGCCAAAATAACCAGATATCTGAAGGAGATAGATACGTCAGAAGGAAAATGACAAACAGGAAACCGATGCCAAAGGTCATGCAGTGCACCCTGGCCTCAGGCACTCCCACTCTGACTGCAGCCCCATGGACTGCAGCACGCCAGGCTTCTGTGTCTTTCACTATCTCCCAGAGTTTGCTCAAATTCATGTCCACTAAGTCAGTGATGCCATCCAACCATCTCATCCTCTGCCACCCTCTTCTCCTTCTGCCTTCCATCTTTCTCAGCATCAGGGTCATTTCCAGTGAGTCTGCTCTTCGCATCGGGTGGCCAAAGTATTGGAGCTTCAACTTCAGCATCAATCCATCCCATGAATATTCAGGGTTGATTTCCTTTAGGATTGACTGGCTTGATCTCCTTGCTGTCCAAGGGACTCGCAAGAGTCTTTTCCAACACCAAGTCTAACAGTATGGTAAATTCAACTCTGCTTCTGTTCAATTGTTGAGAGATTGTTGTTTCACACAGCTCTCAACATACTGCATTCTGATTGAAGAACTATTCACAGGATGGAAAATTGGTTTCAAAACATGTCAATTGTTATAGAACAAAGATGGTAAAGGCTCAGTGATTTAGGAATCATAAGCATACAATGTCTTGTTCATATACCCTTCAGTAATGTAATCCAAAAGCAATTATAACTGTCTGTAAGCAGAAAGATAGTGGGCCACTACATCATACTTCAGTCAAAGACAAAAATGCCTGATGTCCAAAGGTTTTAGAATAACTTTGTCATATATTTAACAAGATGTTTTAAAGAAGATGGAATAGCAGCTACTAAATGTATAAAAGCCATCTAGAACAAAACCAAAATAACATGCTTTTTAGGTGAAAACAATGTATCTTATTAAAACTGCTTGCAGAGAAAATACTTTCTGGAACCTGAGGCAGTTCAGTCCAGTTCAGTCACTCAGTCGTGTCCAACTCTTTGCGACCCCATGGACTGTAGCATGCCAGGCTTCCCTGTCCATCACCAACTCCTGGAGTCTACTCAAACTCATGTCTGGAGTCTACTCAAACTCATGTCCATCGAGTCGGTGATGCCATCCAACCATCTCATCCTCTGTCGTCCCCTTCTCCTCCCGCCTTCAATCCTTCCCAGCATCAGGGGCTTTTCCAGTGAGTCAGTTCTTCACATCAGGCGGCCAAAGTATTGGAGTTTCAGCTTCAGCATCAGTCCTTCCAATGAATATTCAGGACTGATCTCCTTTAGGACTGACTGGTTTGATCTCCTTGCAGTTCAAGGGACTCTAAAGAGTTTTCTCCAACACCACAGTTCAAAAGCATCCATTCTTCGGTGCTCAGCTTTCTTTATGGTCCAACTCTCACATCCATACATGACTACTGGAAAAAACATAGCTTTGACTAGATAGACCTTTGTTGGCAAAGTAATGTCTCTGCTTTTTAATATGCTGTCTAGGTTGGTCATAACTTTTCTTCCAAGGAGCAAGCGCCTTTTAATTTCATGGCTGCACTCACCATCTGCAGTGATTTTGGAACCCAAGAAAATAAAGTCTCTCACTGTTTCCCCATCTATTTGCCATGAAGTGATGAGACCAGATGCCATGATCTTAGTTTTCTGAATGTTGAGTTTTAAGCCAACTTTTTCACTCTCCTCTTTCACTTTCATCAAGAGGCTCTTTAGTTCTTCTTCACTTTCTGCCCTAAAAGGGTGGTGTCATCTGCATATCTGAGGTTATTGATATTTCTCCCAGCAATCTTGATTCCAGCTTGTGCTTCATCCAGCCTGGCATTTCACATGATATACTCTGCATATAAGTTAAATAAGCAGGATGACAATATACAGCCTTGACGTACTCCTTTCCTGATTTGGAACCAGTCTGTTCTAACTGTCCAGTTCTAACTGTTGCTTCTTGACCTGCTTACAGATTTCTCAGGAGGCAGGTCAGGTGGTCTGGAATTCCCATCTCTTGAAGAATTTTCCAGTTTGTTGGGATCCACACAGTCAAAGGCTTTGGCATAGTCAATAAAGCAGAAGTAGATGTTTTTCTGGAACTCTCTTGCTTTTTCGATGATCCAACAGATGTTGGCAATTTGATCTCTGATTCCTCTGCCTTTTCTAAATCCAGCTTGAATATCTGGAAGTTCATGGTTCACATACTGTTGAAGCCTGACTCGGAGAATTTTGAGCATTACTTTGCTAGCATGTGAGATGAGTGCAATTGTGCAGTAGCTTGAACATTTCTTTGGTATTGCCTTTCTTTGGGATTGGAATGAAAACTGACCTTTTCCAGGAACCTGAGGCAGAAGAAATCAAATCGATCTTTTCAGAGTACAAGTATTTCTTACATGGTAGTGATTGAAAAGATTCTCTTATTCTACTCCAGGAAGATGCTGATATTAGTCTACATGAAACGAAACTGAAACAGAGAGAAAAACCCAGATGACTGGTTTATTGAAAGCCAATTGCATGAAAGAGAGCATCTACTTATGTCGTAGGTGACACTCATGTTTACTTCCAGGTATATTCTTCTCTACTTCTAGGTATACAGAGGATTATACTCCTTCTGCCTTTTAAGTGAGACACATCTATTTGACTACTTTAGGTTCATGAAACAGAAATGGAAGTAATGTGTGCATGTCTGGTCATAGGATTTTTCTGCCAGTGATAAACACTCTAGTCCTCTTTCTCTGCTGCATTAAATCCTGAGCCTCACTTTGAGAACTGGGCATGATAAAATGGAATCTGCATCAGTCTACCAATTCATGTTGGATATGTAGCACAAACAAAAAATAAATCTTTATCATTTTAAGCCAATGGGATTTTAGGGCTGGTTTCCCAAGCTTATCTTGGCTGATATAAGTTAGTGTCATAAATGTAGAGTATAATGACCCAAGAAGTTTGATGAGAAATAAATATTCTTGAAGGGAACATCAAACTCTAAAAATCTGAATACTTATATTTTTAACAACAAAATTGTAGTATTTTAAAATTAGTATTATCTAATATTTATAGTTCATGTTGATCCTGGTATCTTAGAAGTTTATTATATGATAGTGATATTCTGCTTTAGCCAAATACTGATTTTTAACATGTAGCTGTTTTTTTTCAGGGGGAGTGGGATCAAATCCATTCCCCCTGCAGTGGAAGTGTGGCGTCTTAACCACTGGACAGCCATGGAGGTCCCTAATATGTAGCATTTTCCATTCAGCCAAAATGTACACTTGGTGCCCCTCTAAAAATAAATGCTACATAAAATGATATGAATAAAAGCCTGACTGTGCATTCTTTAAGACAGTTACTTGACAAAAACCTGAAACTATTTGTAAAGTAGATCACATTTATTCTAAAGAGAATACCTTGATCTTCTGGAATACTGATGTTTTTTTTTTACTGCCACCTTGCATCCTCTATCTTGTCTTTTCTGCTGCCACCAGCTGCCTTCTATGACTGATAAATTCCAGAAACCAGCAGGATTCTATTCAGTGTTCTGTTTGACTGCTGGATCCCTAATGTGAACATCAAGTCAGTTGAATAAGTAAAAATTTAGGTTGGGAACAGAAAAACACAATCAACTCATTTCCTACATATTTTGTATAATCAGATAGCCACAAAATATCTGGTTTTCGTCCCAGCAAGTGGTCCAGACAAGGCTTCAGGCTAACAAAAGAGAAGCACTTTATTTCTTAATTTTCTCATCATAGGAAAAAACAGTTAAAAACTACAGTCATTATACAAGAGCAAACAAAAGTCAGTTCAAATACAATAGTGTAGCAATAGTCTTAGTGTAGTTTTAAGCTTCAATAACTTCAGAAATACAAACTCTATGAACTTACACATAACATCACTTGAAAAATAAAATTATTTAAATTTCTTTCATGTTTCTTTGGTCTCAGAAATTTTTGAACAGTAAATATAATTCAGTTTTTTGTTTCAGTCAATGTTTGCCTTCCTCTGGACTAAAAAATTTGAAATTTAAAATTATTCAAAATTCTCCAAGTTAAATAACTGTAAAAGAAATATAAATAAATTTTCAAGTGATGCTTTTTCAAGTTTGTAGCATTTATACTTCTGAAATTATCAAAACCTAAAACTGCATACAGACTTTTGGGATACCTGTACATGGAAAACTGTGACATCACAGGGTGCTTGAATATAAACTTTATAATTATACCCAGCTTTGTTTGGCTCAGAGGTTAAAGCCTCTGCCTGAAATGCGGGACACGTGGGTTCGATCCCTGGGTCTGGAAGATCCCCTGGAAAAGGAAATGGCAACCCACTCCAGTATTCTTGCCTGGAGAATCCCATGGACGGAGGAGCCTGGTGGGCTACAGTTCACGAGGTCGCAAAAAGTTGGACACGACTGAGCAACTTCACTTGTTCAAAATAAATTGAAACATTTTATAACAACACGTACACACATATATGCAAGAAGATGTAAAACTGAATCATAAGGTTTCTTGAAGCTTGGAAGAAATGGTGCTGAATTATTAAAACTTGAGGAAAAGTATGAGAGAGTGAGGCAAATGAGTAGCAGTATCTCTCATACAGGTTTCTTGTATTCACTATATTTTTACTTTGCAAGAGGCTGAGGGGGCATTTTTATTTGGGATACTTATTCTTTTTTTTTTTTTTTCTTTTTTTTTTTTTAATTATATTTTTAAACGAGAGGGAGAGAGAAAGTGAACATCAGGCTTCAAGGCCCAGGAGGCGCATATGTGCCAATCTCCTTCCAACCCATCTGGGAGGAAACACAGCTAAATGGGAAATGTCTATTTCCAAATGTCTCCAGTAATACTGAGCAGGAGCACCCACCGGGTTAGGAACTTTGCTGCTGCTGCTGCTAAGTCACGTCAGTCGTGTCTCTGTGTGACACCATAGACGGCAGCCCACCAGGCTTCCCCGTCCATGGGATTCTCCAGGCAAGAACACTGGAGTGGGTTGCCATTTCCTTCTCCAATGCATGTAAGTGAAAAGTGAAAGTGAAGTTGCTCAGTCGTGTCCGACTCTTAGCGACCCCATGGACTGAAGCCTACCAGGCTCCTCCGTCCATGGGATTTTCCAGGCAAGAGTACTGGAGTGGGGTGCCATTGCCTTCTCTGTGGGATACTTATTCTTAAGATGGTATTCTCAATATTTCGGATTAGTATTACTATTGCTGCTGATGCTTTTCCAGAGAGCTAAAACAAGTTTAACTTTTAAAGGTTTGGGCATTAGGAGAATGCAAAAAAAGAAAAAACACAACTCCATAAATATTAGTTTTCCTTCCCATTAGAAATCATCCAGTTGACTGGTTCTCAATCTTGCCTGCAAAGTAGAATGACCTGTTTAAAAAATACGGGGGCTTGGGTCCCATTCTGAGATTCTGATTCAATTGGTCTAAGCTACACAACGGGCATCAGGAATTTTTAAAGTTCCCTGGTGATCCTAATGTTACAGCCAAGGTTGAGAACTACTGCTCCAGGCCAATATATAATCAAGTACATGTCAACATACAGAAATATGTAAGGGTGTTTATTAGAACTTTTTTTTTTAATGCAGCACCAATCTCAAATTTTATAATGGAAAAGGTTGAGAAATGAACCTAAAGCTCAAAAATATGTTGAACAAAATAAGCCAGACACAAAAGAGTACTTATTGTATGATTCTATTTACACAAAGTTTTTACAAAGAAAACGAGGGGTAGGAATGGGCAGAGGACGAGAGGATTAACTGAGAAGCGAGCGAAGAAAATTCCCGAGATGGAAACGTTCTCTATTTTGATTAGGGTACATGGATATATAGTTATCAAAACTCATCGAAACAGTTGAAATCTGTATTATGTTTTCTCTATGTGTAAATAACGTTTCAATAAAAAGAACGATTGAACATAATTTAAATCTGGATACCTAAGACGTCTGAGTGGCGGAGACGATTATTATTTCGGATGACCCCAAACTCTCACTAGATTAAAAGGAACTACACACCCCAGACCAGAACCAGAGAGAATGGAGACCAGACAGCAGGGAGGGCCAAAGACTAAGAAATCTCTAGAGGGCTCGAAGCCGTAAGCTAGCTGATGCCTGGACTGTGACGCCTAAGTGTTCCGCGAAAATAAGCCCCCGCCCACTTTTCCGGTGCGAGCATTGCGGGCCGAGTGTCCCACCAGAAGGATCCGGAAGGAAACGAGGCCACTACGAGAAAGGAACCCGTGGCAGCTTGGTCCCTACTCAGATGCTGGGGCTGTAGGCGCCGCGCGGTCAGCTGGTTGCAGCTCGCAGGGAGGACGCCGGCGCTCGCCTTCCCTGCGCTGCCCCCGCCGCTGCCATGATTCCGGTATCGCTGGTGGTAGTGGTGGTGGGCGGCTGGACTGCCGTCTACCTGACCGACTTGGTGTTGAAGGTGAGGGCCTCGGGCCTAAGGCCCAAGCCCGTGGTGCTCAGGGTCAGGGCGCGGGATCCGAGGTCTTTTCCCCTGCCCTGTGCCTCCCGGAATGGAAGCCGTGCGGCCGGTGTCCACTTGCGGCCTTCCGCGTGGAGCGCGGTCCGGTGGAGTAAATAAAGTACGGCTGGCTGCGGGAAGGGAGTGGTGACCTGCGCATCAGCCGCAGTCGCATTGCGGGGCTCCGTAGGCCCCGCAGCCTTCGGGTCCTGCCCGGGAGGCGCCGGTAGTGGGCTCGGGAGGGCTCGCCAAACCCCACGACACTGCACCTGAGAGGAAAATAAAATGTCTGCCTGAGAAAGGCATTGTTTGCCCTCGTCTTTAAGGTCGCGACTCTCCAGAGAGTCTGGTATTGGAATGAATTTAAATCAAAGTGATTTAGATCAGTGGTTTCAGACTTTAAAGTGTGTACGATCGTCTGCAGTTCCGTTTAAAAAGCACATTCTGATTCTGCAGATCTAGGCCGGGGGCCCAAGATTCTGCTTTTCTAACCCGTTCCTAACTGCTGCCAATGCCGCTAGTTAACTGACCTCACTTAAAAGTAGTGAGGATTTAGATAACTATTAACTACTCGAATTCTACTTTGTATCTTATACGCTGTTTCTTCACGCTAACCTCCCCCCCCCACCCCCGCCCCACTTAATACCCGTCCCCCTCCACTGCCACAGACCGTTCGTACGCAGCCCATTCTTAAGTTACTTGGGTAGCGGATGTTAACAATTGTCTGACCACAGGCTTCAAGCAGCCTTTTGAAGTTGCATATTGGGGGCGGGGGTACTGTATGCGAGGAATGAAATCATGTAACTTCTCTAATATTTAATGAAAGTTCCAATTATGACTAGTTCAAACCTTCATGTTATGAATACCGTTTTAAATAGAATACTGTAGTGTGTGTGTTTTAAGTTTAATGTTAGAATGAAATGATACTTAATGTTACTTTGTTGCATTTAAACTTTCAAAGTGTGTTAGCCACTCAGTTATGTCTGACTTCTGTAGCCCCCCAGGCTCCTCTGTCCATGAAATTCCCCAGGCAAGAATACTGGAGTGAGTAGCCATTCCCTTCTCTAGGGGATCGTCCCCACCCAGGGATCAAACCTGAGTCTCCCACATTGCAGATAGATTCTTTACCATCTGAGCCACCAGGGAAACAAAACTTGCAAAGTGAAAAGATAATACAGTAGAATCCTTAGAGCACGGGGCTGGGCTTTGCCACTTCCTAACCATTGTGACCTTGGGCAAAAATTCTCTCTGTTCCTCTATTTCTTCATCTTTAAAATAGGTGTAATAGTTGTAAAGACCTCCTGATATTATAGAGAGGATTATGTTATTCATCCACGTAGAGCCCATTGCCACTCAAGCTGAGATTCAAGGACTGGCAGCATTTGCATCATCTGGGAATTTGTCAGAAATGTAGACTCTTAGGCCTCATTCCTGACCCACAGAATCAGAATCTGCATCCTCGTAAGAACCCCAGGTGCTTCCTCTGCACACACTTGGCATAGTGCTTAGCATGTCATAAGCAGTACATGCCAGTGCTTATTTACACAGTGATTTTGTTGTTTGGAAAAAACAAACTCATGATTTCGTGTTGCATATATGACAGAAATCCAAAATAAAAGTAATTTTTTTCAAACCTTTATAGTCTAGTCCAGTGTATGAGGTGATCAGGATGTCACTTTAAGTTCAGTAACAGCCCTTAACTCCCTAAGAGAGCCCTGTTCCTTGAGCAGAAGACCTAACTCTCATTCAAAGTATCTGCCTGGGGAATGGAGAAATCTTGGGTTTTAGGAGCCTGCACCTTTAGCTTCTCTGCTCCCAGCTTGGTCTGCTGTTCTACCCATAGTTGTCTAGGATTTCCTCAGTAGACACCTGGAAGGGTGTGTCACTCTCCTTTTCCAAGTCCTAGAAAATAAACAGGTTTAAAACTTCACCTGAAGATTGAGAGCAGAGAACATTATGGATCCAAAGGCAAACAGATACCTATATTCACATTCAGATCATATTTATGACTGATAAGACTGAAATATCCTTCTAGAGAACAGAGAAATTTCTCAAATGGATGGGCATCTATATGACAAAATACTTACCATACTTACTGTAACAGATAAGAGGTCAGTAGCAGTGTATGTAAAACAGCCTTATATTGTCCAAAATCCTACATTACTCAAGGACTTCAAACTTTCCTAATGATAAAACTGTTTGTTGAGCTGCATATAAGCAGCTGTCTCCCCAGCCCCAAAGAATGTTAAGGAGTCACTGAGATTAAGATGACTTTCGATAAATTTTGTATTTTTACATGGTCAAATCCAGGGTAAGTGCTTAGGGTAGTTGCTCAAAAGAGTATAGAAAGCACTGATTCCAAATAACCTGTCCCCTCTGTTGGATCGGCTGGGGGTCTTTTTAATTATAACGCAAGACCTCTTGCTGTGTAACAGGGTTTCTAGCCCTGTGCTGTCCTGTGTGGTAGCCACTAACTACATGTGGCCATCTAGCATTTGAAATGGGGCTAGTCCGAACTGAGATGTGCTCTCAAGTGTGAAGTTGACATTGAATTTCCAAGGCTTAGTGCATAAGTAAGTAAGAAAACAAATAGAATGTGAAATACTTCAATAATTATATTGATTATATTTTGAATGATGATATCTTGGTTATTTTTAGTTAAAAATACTTTTAAATTAATCTGTTTCTATTTGCCTTTTAAATTTTCTTGGCTACTGAAAAATTTTAAATTGCACATGTGACTTGCACTTGTAGCTCACATTATATTTCTTTTGGACAGTGCTGTTCTAAGCAAACATTTTTTGCCCATGGGCCGTAGTTTGCCGGACCCTGACCTCAGCAGACCAGCTAGTCCAAGACTTATACTTTAATATCCTGAAAAAATAGATAAATGTAAAGCTTTAAAAGTTATAAACATTTGATTAGTTGCTATCTTGCTTTCCTGTAGAAAACACTGCTTTTTCAAAATTTTCTTAAACATTATAAATTGTTCTTCAAATTGAGTGATGTGGAACTTTTCTTTCTCTCTCAGTCATCTGTATATTTTAAGCATTCTTATGAAGACTGGCTGGAAAACAACGGATTGAGCATCTCCCCTTTTCACATAAGATGGCAGACTGCTGTTTTCAATCGTGCCTTTTATAGTTGGGGACGGCGGAAAGCAAGGATGCTTTACCAGTGGTATTCTTCATTTTCTCTTTTTTGGTTTGGATTAGTAATTGTGATCCTGAGAAATACGTGTTAAATGAACTGTTTCCATTGTTTTCAGTTTACTGAGTTTAAAATGTTGACCATGTAAAAACTTTCTGGCTTTATATAAATGTATGGGATTGCATCATCGTGCTTTGCACACATTCACAGTCAAGATTCTGTCTTGATCTGGGTGGTGGACACATGGGCGTATGTACATACATAAGAATTCAGTGAGCAGTACGCTTCAGACTTACACATTTTACCATGGAAGTTATACATCAGTGGAAAAGCAAAACGCACGTGGAGCATTTTCCACCAGGAAAACAATCTTAGAAAATTCTCTCCATCATCACACATAGAAACAAGGGGTGTGGGAGTAGTAGGGCTTCCAAAAGTCTGCAGGCTTTCCTCTGTACTTCGTATACATATGTGTGTATGTATTTACGTACATATGTATGTAAATACCATCCAGAGGAAGGATATTTAAAATATTTATCCTCCTATAAAGCATATGCACAAACCAACGCCAGCCAGATCGCAGCAGCAGGGTCCTGGACTCCCTGGCTATGCTAGGCCTATCCCTTTAATTTAAAATATTTTAAAAATCATAGTTTATAGTGTTTATGGTTAGGGGATTTATAATGCTCTCCAGGACACCCTAGAGACTGACAGTTTCTGTAGCTGAAGAATTTTTAGTATGAGAGTAGAGGGCCTTTGTCTAAATTCCTTTTTGTTAAAAATTTAGCTCCAGCTGGAGTAGAGCTAAATATCAATAATGAGGTCATCAAAAAGCAGAAAATGCAAGAGCAAATCAAAGCAGACAAAACATAAATAATAAAGAGCAGAAATCAGTGAAATAGGAAGTATACAGTAGAGAAAATCAGCAAAGCCAAAAGCTGATTCTTTGAAAAGATTAGTAAAATTGATAAACCCGTACCATGACTGATCAACAAAAAAAGAAAACAACTAAAAATCAGAATTGGAGGAAGAAATATTACTATAGATTCTGAGACTCATTTATTTATTTTGACTGTTCTACATAACTTGTGGAATTTTATTAATAGTTCCTCAAGCAGAGATTGAACCCAGGCCCTTAGCAATGACAGCATGGAGTGAGACTCATTTTGAAAGATGAAGCTATTGTGAACAGTGCTATACATATAAATTTGACAATTTAAATGAAATGGACAAGTTCCTTGAAAAAACACAGCTTATCAAAAAGTTAGAAAATGTAATCGATTATTCCCAACTATAGAAGAATGACTTGTAATTATTAACAGTAGAAGAAACTGTTCTTAAGTTTTACCACATTACTATTTAAGCCCATGACAAAATTCAACTAAAATAAAATCCAAACAGTAGAATCAGTAGATGAAAAAGAATGGATTTCTGTAATGTCAAAGAGCTTTCATAACTATGTGAGAATAAGATAAAAACAATGCTATGTAAATGAGAAAAACAATATGAATGGAAACCAACATTTTATTGGGAACAACATTCAGCCTCTTCAGTTACGTGCCATGCTGTGCCTGCTCAGTCGCGTCCCCAACTCTTCGTGACCCCATGGACTGTAGGCCATAAGGCTTCTCTGTCCATGGGGATTCTCCAGACAAGAACACCGGAGTGGGTTGCCATGCCTTCTCTACGGGATCTTCCTGACCCAGGGACTGACTCCACGTCTTCTGTATGACAGGTGGAATTTTTACCACTGAGCCACCAGGGAAGCCCCCTTCAGTTATGAGAGAATTGTAAATTAGAACTGCTTAAAGAGCCAAGTACCTGTGCTTCAGTCAAGTATCTGAAGTTCAGGTAGGAAAAAGAAGCAAGAGTTATTGACGTTTTTAGACATTGTTTTGAAGCTATGAAATGTGGCTGGTTAACATATTTTTTAGTCCGTGGATTGTGAGGGATTGTACATTTATGTATTTTTTTTTTTTTTCCTCTTGACAGGTTCAATTTTGGAATGGTGTTTGGCGTAATTGCCATGTTCAGCTCTTTTTTTCTTCTGGGGAAAACGCTGATACAGACTTTAGGCCAAATGATGGCTGACTCTTCTTATTCCTCCTCCTCCTCCTCTTCCCATTCTTCCTCTTCTTCCTCCTCTTCCTCCTCTTCCTCCTCCTCTTCCTCACTTTACAATGAACAGGTGCTCCAAGTTGTGGTAAGTGCCTTATTACTGCTCTAAGTAGCTTTGTTGAAACATAGATATAATATATTTCTTCTGGATAGCATAATTCCTATCCATAATATAAATGTGAAAATATAGCAAAAGTCTTACAATCTCTCAAATTAGTTGCTTAAACAAAATCGTTAGTAAGAATATAGCAAAGAATTGTTGCAATGTGTAGTAGTAGGAGGAAGAGTAGGAATAGTAATAATAGAACAAATGAACTGCCAGCAAGACTGTGAACAATTACACAAGTGTTAGATTTAATTCATGTTTTTTTTCCAGTGCAGATTTGTTTTTTTAAATTGAAATATAGTTGCCATACAATACTATATAAGTTATAGATGTGCAATACAGTGATTCACAATTTTTAAAAGTTGTAATCCATTTATGCTGCTGCTGCTAAGTCGCTTCAGTCATGTCCGACTCTGTGCGACCCCATAGACGGCAGCCCACCAGGCTCCCCCGTCCCTGGGATTCTCCAGGCAGGACCACTGGAGTTGGTTGCCATTTCCTTCTCCATTTATAGTTATTATAAAATATCAACTGTATTCCCTATGTTGTAAATTATATCCTTGTAGCTTATTTTATACCTAGTTAGTAATTCATGTTGTCTTCTTGAAGTGTTGAATAATTTTGAGTGTTGAATAAGTGTTGTTACTGTCAAGGAATAAGCATACTGATTTAAAGTCTCTTTAATGTAGAAATAAATTGCATCTTAATCCTATGCGAAGTGTTACCCTTTATTCTTCATGGCTTTCAGACTGTAAGCAATAATATCCTTTTAATTAAAGGTAAAAGACCTTTTAAATGATCACTGTGATTTCTTGATGTGAAGAATGATATGCTGAGTTGTACTTCTTTGACTGTAAGCTACTTATTATAATTCCCACTTTAAAGAACATGTGTAGACCTATACCCTATCAATTCATGTTTCCAGAGTTTGAAAGGGTCCTTTACTACCAAATACCTTTTATTTAAAATTTGTTTCATTAACAGTTTCCATTTCCATGAATCATGGATGTTACATTTTTAATGAAGCAGAATGTTAGTGACTTTTAAAAATTGAAGTATAGTTGATTTACAATTGTGTTAGTTTCAGGTGTACAGCATAGTGATTCAGTATTTTATTCTTATAGCAATCTAGGAATAAGTATTGTTGTTATCCCTCATTCACAGATGAGAAAACCGAGGCACAGAGCTGTTAAGTCACTTGCCTGTGGTCACAACTAGTAAATGATGGGTCCATCACTCACCCACCACTGACTTTAAGAAAGACCAATAATTTCTCAAGGAACTAAAGTAACTTTGACTTGTATCTAAGAGATATATGGTGGAAGGTATAAGGTATAGGAGCTAAGATGGGATATAAAAGCAGGGTCTGGTTTATGAAGGGCCATTCTAAGAAGTTTTGATTTTATCTGTATATAACAAGTCTATGCAAAATGGACTGGAGTAAGGTTTCACTGAAGATGAGGGGGCCATTTGAGAGGGCATTTGGAATAATTCATGTCAGAAGTTATAAAGATCTAAACTAAATTAATGATAAGAAGAATAAAGGGCTGGATTCAAGGGATCTTCTGAAGTGGAGTTCTCAGACCTCAGTGATTAAGTGAATGTGAGGCTGCAGGGAGAAGAAGGAGTTGAGGATGACTCTCAGGTTACATGATTGGTTATTGTTTGCCAAGGAAGAGGATAGTAGAGAAAGAAGCAAGCTTAGAGGAAATACCATCACTGGCCTGTGACTTCTAGAATTAGAATAGGAAAAGGTTTTTTGGGTTTTTTTCCTTTGGCTTTTTAGTTTTATTTTAGTTTAACGAGTTTTTTTTTTTTTTGGGGGGGGTGTTTGTTTTAAAAGATATTTATTCAGCATCGTAATCAGACTACTACACTTGGCAATCAGTAGCACGGGCCAGACCCCCAGGGATGGAGGAGCCTGATGGGCTGCCGTCTATGGGGTCGCACAGAGTCGGACACGACTGAAGTGACTTAGCAGCAGCAGCAGCATGGGTACAAAAAAACTATGTGAAAACTCTGTGTTGAAATACTTTACACTTCCCACAGATTAGAAACTAAAATAGTTTGTGTGATTAGTCACAAATACATTCCTCGAGGGTTTTTTTTGCCCATACATATGAGCATTGTCTGAAACATGTCTTCTTCGAATCAGCAGGGCGCTGCCACCACTGTGCTTGACTAAGTTTACAAATCTGTTGTAACTTGTAGCTTCCTGGTCACTTCTCTGGCTCTCCTCTCCTGCTAAGCTTTGTTTCCTGGCAGTAATTAAAACCTCCCACTGTCATAGCTACTGCTGCTGCCAGAACCACCATAGCCACCTTGGTTTCATGGTTTGGCAAATTATTGGCCTCTACCACCATCAGGGCCAGAACTTCTGCCTCCAAAGTTTCCTCCTTTCGTGGGTCCAAACTTTGAAGATTGATTGCTGTAATTGTCAGAATCATCATAGCTTCCGCCACCTCCAAATTGCTTCCATCATTACCAAATCCATTATAGCCATTCTCACAGCCACCATATCTACCACCACCATGGCTGCCACTGAAGCCACCTCAACCACTGACATTTCCTCCACGACCAAAGTTGACATTCCCACCAAAACCACCTCCATGACTACCACTAAAGTTTCCAGAACCACTTCCACCTCTTTGGCTGGATGAAGCACTAACCATCTCTTGCTTAGATACGGTTTTCCTTATTTCACAGTTGTGGCCATACACAGTGTGCTATTTCTGAATGACAGTCTTGTCTATGGAGTCATTGTCATCAAAGATTACAGAAGGCATTCTTTTTGCTGTTGCCTCAGTCACTTTTTTCCCCGCATACTGTTCAAAATAACATGTTAGGCACTGTTTTCATTATCTTCTTTAATGCCACCAACAAAAATCTTTTTCACAGTTAAGTGGACACCAGGTCTTTGAGAATCTTCTCTTGAGACAGCCCTCTTTGGTTCCACAGCTCTTCCATCTACCTTGTGTGGTCTTCCATTCATAATCGAATTCACCTCCTCCACTGTGGTGTATATGACAAACCCAAAGCCTCTGGAGTGCTTGGTGTTTGGATCCCTCCTTACCACACAGTCTGAGTGTACCCCAAAGCTCAGAATGGCTCCTCAGACTCACATTGGTTGTTTCAAAGCTCAGACCTCTGATGAAGAGCTTCCACAGGCTTTCTGGGCTCTTTGATAAACTCCAACTTAAACTTGACTGTAGTGAAGGAGACTTCAGTGATGCTTACGTGGCGTCATCCACAGGCAAAAAGAAGCTAACAGGCTTTTTAAATTAGTTTTTTATTTGATGAATTTTACATATTACAATTTGTACATTTAAGGTATACAGCATGTTACTTTCATACATTTATTTATTGTAATATTGCCATTGGAGCAATATCTATTAGATTATATTATTATAGTATAGTATTATTGATTTTAGTCTTTATACTGTGCTTTAGATCTCCGTGGCTTATTTGCTACTCATTACAACTTTGTACCCTTAAACACTCATTCTTATCAGCACCCCCTATCTTCTGGTAACCACCATTTTACGCTATTTTTTTTTTTAACAGATTGGACTTTTTTAGATTCCATATGTAAGTGATACCATTTAGTACTTGTTTTTCTCTGACTTATCTCACTTAGCATCATGTGGTCAAGGTCTATCCATGTTGTTGCAAATGGCAGGATAGCTTCCTTTCTCATACGTGAATAATATTCTATTATGTATGTATATTGCTACATTGTTTTCATCCATTCATCTATTGGTGGTCATTTGGGTCATTTCCATAATCTTTGCTATTGTGATAAACATCAGTTCAGTTCAGTCGCTTGGTTGCGGCCCCATGGACTGCAGCACGCCAGGCTTCCCTGTCCATCACCAACTCCTGGACTTTACTCAAACTCATGTCCATTGAGTCTGTGATGCCATCCAACCATCTCATCCTCTGTCGTCCCCTTCTCCTCCCGCCTTCAGTCTTTCACACCATCAGGGTCTTTTCAAATGAGTCAGTTCTTCACATCAGGTGGCCAGAGTGATAAAGTGATAAACATAGATATGCATATACCTCATCAAAATATTTTCATTTCCTTTGGGTGTATACCCAGAAGTAGAATTGATTGATCATATGTTAGATCTATTTTAACTTTTTGAGGAACCTCCATATTGTTTTCCATAGTGGTTGGACTAATTTATATTTCCACCAACAGTGCATTAGGGTTCCTTTTTCACCACATCCTTGCCAACACATGTGTTGTCTCTTCTTTCTTTTTTTTTTTAATTTATTTGGCTGTGCTAGTTCTTACCTGAGGCATATAGGATCTTAGTTTCTGCTTTCGGGATCTAGTTTCCTGATCAGGCATCAAACCCAGAACCCCTGCACTGGGAGCACCAGGGAAATCCCTCTTCTCTGCTTGATGATAGCCATTCTAACAGGTGTGAGGTGTTATCTCACTGTGGTTTTGATTGGCATGTCCCTGATGATTAGTAATGTTGAACATTTTTTCACGTGTCTTTTGGCCATTTTGAGGTCTTCTTTGGAACTAGTACTTCTGCTCATTTTTAAATCAGATTGTTGGGGAAGGGGTTGTTTGTTATTAAGTTTTGTTAGTTGTTTATATCTTTTGGATATTAACCCCTTATCCAGTACATGGTTTGCAGAAATATTCTCACATTCTGTAGGCTGCCATTGATTGTTTCTTTCACTTTGCAGGAGCTTTTGAGTTTAACGTAATCTCATTTGTTGATTTTTACTTTTATTGTTTGTGCTTTTGGTGTCATGTCCAAAAAAGTCATTACCTGAATAGCAAAGTGATATTTAGAGAAGAAATTATTTATTTTGTTTTCTTTTCCGCTTATTCATAGAGCTCACAAAATATTGACTCTCTTAGGAGAGCCATGCATTGGAGCCATTAAGAAGTCCACTACCCTCTGTGTATCTACCTGGCATGTTTTTGTTTAGGTTTGTTATATCTCCTGACTTTGATATGAGTGCTTGTAGCTCAAAGAACTAACTTTCTGTTTATTCTGTAATTATCTATGGCCTCATTCAGTATTAATTCCCAAAAACCTGACACTCTGTGTTATTGAGAGGTCAGTATTCTGGTACATCTAATGCCCTGTGTGATCATGGCTGAGACAGATGGACAGTCAAGTACCATTGCCAGCAAATAAGACCTACCATCTGTTGATATATTCACATACTCAAATCCTTACCTTATTTCATTATTAAACCCATTGATGTAAAAAGGAAAAGGAATCAATATCCTATTGGATCAAGCCTACTGATTTATTTGAAATAAAGGTAAGATAACCTGAATAATTTATGATATAGAGGAAATGTATTAGAATCTTAAGTATTTTAGAGAGGTATCAGAAATAAGGAAACTATAGGTCTGAATAGACAGATACCTGGCAACATGGGAAAGGAACAGATATGTAGAAAAAGGAACACTGATGTTGGCCTTGGAGTACACAATGAAACAGGGCAAGGGCTAATAAAGTTTTGCCAAGAGAACGCACTGGTCATAGCAAACACCCTCTTCGAACAACACAAGAGAAGACTCTACACATGGACATCACCAAATGGTCAATACTGAAATCAGATTGATTATATTCTTTGCAGCCAAAGATGGAGAAGCTCTATACAGTCAGAAAAACAAGACTAGGAGCTGACTGTGGCTCAGATCATGAACTCTTTATTGCCAAATTCAGACTTAAGTTGAAGAAAGTAGGGAAAACCACTAGACCATTCAGGTATGACCTAAATCAAATCCCTTACGATTATACAGTGGAAGTGACAAACAGATTCAAGGGATTAGATCTGATAGACAGAGTGCCCGAAGAACTATGGATGGAGGTTCATGACATTGCACAGGAGGCAGTGATCAAAACCATCCCCAAGAAAAAGAAATGCAAAAAGGCAAAATGGTTGTCTGAGGAGGCTTTACAAATAGCTGAGAAAAGAAGAGAAGTGAAAGGCAAAGAAAAAAAGGAAAGATATACTCATTTGAATGCAGAATTCCAAAGAACAGCAAAGAGAGATAAGAAAGCCTTCCTCAGTGATCAGTGCAAAGAAATAGAGGAAAACAATAGAATGGGAAAGACTAGTGATCGCTTCAAGAAACTTAGAGATACCAAGAGAATTTTTCACGCAAAAATGGGCACAATCAAGGACAGAAATGGTATAGACCGAACAGAAGCAGAAGATATTAAGAAGAGTTGGCAAGAATACACAGAAGAACTATTCAAAAAAGATCTTCATGACCCAGATAATCACGATAGTGTGATCACTCACCTAGAGCCAGACTGGAATGCAGAATCAAGTGGACCTTAGGAACCATCACTATGAACAAAGCTAGTGGAGGTGATGGAATTCTAGCTGAGCTATTTCACATCCTAAAAGATGATGCTGTGAAAGTGCTGCACTCAATATGCCAGCAAATTTGGGAAACTCAGCAGTGGCCACAGGACTGGAAAAGGTCAGTTTTCATTCCAATCCCAAAGAAAGGCAATGCCAAAGAATGCTCAAACTACCGCACAATTGCACTCATCTCACACACTAGCAAAGTAATGCTCAAAATTCTCCAATCCAGACTTCAACAGTATGTTAACTGAGGACTTCCAGGTATTCAAGCTGGATTTAGAAAAGGGAGAGGAACCAGAGGTCAAATTGCCAACATCCGTTTGCTAGATAATAGAAAAAGCAAGAGAGTTCCAGATAAACGTCTACTTCTGCTTCATTGACTATGCCAAAGCCTTTACTGTGTGGATCCCAACAAACTGGAAAATTCTTAAAGAGATGGAAATATAAGACCAACTGACCTGCCTCCTGAGAAATATGTATGCAGGTCAAGAAGCAACAGTTAGAACTAGACATGGAACAACAGACTGGTTCCAAATTGGGAAAGGAGTACGTCAGGGCTGTATATTGTCACCCTGCTTATTTAACTTATATGCAGAGTACATCATGAGACATGCCAAGTTGGATGAAGCACAAGCTGGAATCAAGATTGCCAGGAAAAATATCAATAACCTCAGATATGCAGATGACACCACCCTTATGGCAGAAAGCGAAGAACTAAAGAGCCTCTTGATGAAAGTGAAAGAAGAGAGTGAAAAACTGGCTTAAAACTCAACATTCAGAAAACTAAGATCATGGCACCCGGTTCCATCACTTCATGGCAAGTAGATGGGGAAACAATGGAAACAGTGAGAATCTTTCTTTGGGCTTCAAAATAACTGCAGATGGTGACTGCAGCCATGAAAGTAAAAGACACTTGCTCCTTGGAAGAAAAGTTTTGACCAACCTAGACAGCATATTAAAAAACAGAGACGTTACTTTGCCAACAAAGGTCAGTCTAGTCAAAGCTATAGTTTTTCCAGTCGTCATGTATGGATGTGAGAGTTGGACTATAAAGAAAGATGAGCACTGAAGAATGGATGCTTTTGAACTGTGGTGTTGGAGAAGACTCTTGAGAGTCCCTTGGACAGCAAGGAGATCATACCAGTCCATTCTAAAGGAAATCAGTCCTGAATATTCATTGGAAGGACTGATGCTGAAGCTGAAACTCCAATACTTTGGCCACCTGATGCAAAGAACTGACTCATGTGAAAAGACTGATGCTGGGAAAGATTGAAGACGGGAAGAGAAGGGGATGACAGAGGATGAGATGGTTGGATGGCATCAAAGACTCAATGGACATGAGTTTGAATAAACTCCAGGAGTTGGTGACGAACAGGGAGGCCTGGGGTGCCACAGTCCATGGGGTCACAAAAACGACTGAGCGACTGAACTGAAGTGATGTTCTTGGAAAGAGTTGCTTAATAGGGTCTGAGTAGAGAGAACTTCAGATAATGAGCATCATAAAAATGTACATATCCTCTGACCATTTACTTCTACCTCTGGGGCTCTAGGTTAAGGAAATACTTCCAAATTATAGAAAATGTCGTATTTATCAAGCTTTTTATCCTAACCTTTATGAAGAATTGGAAACAACCACAATACATAATTGAGGATTGCTTAAATTATGGGATTGTCATTCAGGGTAATTTTATGAGTACATTAAAAATGATGACTATGAAAGCTAGTTTCTTAACTAGAGAAAGGACTCTTAGAATCAATGAATTTAGAAAGCAGTCCAAGCAGCATGGTTTGAATCTCTTCTTCAGTTACTAAAAAAGGCTTCAAAGTGAAATCCCTTTGTTAAACACAAAAAGAAACTGTAACTGAATTAAAATTAAACTGTGAAATTAAAAAAGACCTTGAAAGGAGAAAAATCAGGTTTCTGTTTATAGGAACACAGAATGAGAAAGACATGCATAAAATTAATGGCAAAACCATATATTTGATCACATAAAAATTTTTGTGTATAAAAAACTGAAAGCAAAATAAAAAGACAAAAAACTTGGGACTACATCTGTGGCAGGAATCACAGAAAACAGATGATTGATATTTTAAGTGATCTTACAGTCAATAAGAAAACACAATACTCTAAGGAGAAAAAAAAATGGACAAGTCAGGAGATCTCACAAAAGATATCCCAGGGGTCAAAAAGTCGGAGAATGGGTGTTCAACTTAATAAGCATCAAAGAAATAGAAATCAAACAATGGGATGCTTTTTATTCCTCTGAAATTGCAGATTTGAATAAAATGAGTTTGCCCAAGGTTATGGAAGGGTCTGCTTTTGGAGAGCAGTTTGATCTGTGTCAAAATTTTTAAAGTATAATTGATTTTATTACCTCTCTGTTAGGCATGATGTAAACGGTAGACAAGGATTATCTCTTGCAATCCTCAGAATCACCCTTTCAGGTAAATAACATGGTTATTTCCATATTAATGATGTAGAAAATGAAGTGTTGGAGGAATAATCCAAACTTCTTCAAGGTTCCTTATATAGTATAATGGAGCCAGAACATCAGACACACCTGATGTTGTCACCAGAGTGTGAACCAACCATGCTTGCCTAACAGTTTATCCCCTAGATATTTATGTATCTAAGACTGAATATGTTTATCACAGTATTTTGTAAGAGCAGAAACCTTTCAAAACAATTGAAATGCCCAACAGTCTACTCCATGGAATACAATGCCGGTATTAAAAATCATATTGAACCAGAAAATATTCATGGGAAAATGTTTGTAATACATTTGTGAAAGGGGCAGATTTCAAAACCATGTTTATAATAAAAATATAGTTTTTAAATACGGAGAAGCTCTTTTGCTGATGGAGAAGCCAACAAAAACAAGACCAGGAACTGACTGTGGCTCAGATCATTTTCTCAGTCAGCGCCAAAGAATTGATGCTTTTGAACTGTGGTGTTGGAGAAGACTCTTGAGAGTCCCTTGGACAGCAAGATCAAACCAGTCCATCCTAAAGGAAATCAGTCCTGAATATTCATTGGAAGGACTGATGCTGAAGCTGAAACTCCAATACTTTGGCCATCTGATGTGAAGAACTGACTCACTGGAAAAGACTCTGATGCTGGGAAAGATTGAAGGCGGGAAGAGAAGGGGACGACAAAGGATGAGATTGTTGGATGGCATCACCGACTCAGTGGACATGAGTTTGGGTAAACTTTGGGAGTTGGTGACAGACAGGGAAGCCTGGCATGCCGTAGTCCATGGGGTCGCAAGGACTCAGACACGACTGAGTGACTGAACTGAACTGAACTGATGTTCCATATGGCTTTCTTTTTGCATTAAACTTCAATTTTTATATATTTATGTGTCATTTTGATAGTGCTTTTATCACCAATGTACTAGACAAACTGATGAAATAGAAAAAATGAAAGGCATGGTGCTCCTACACCAATAAGGCACTTTTATTATGCTGCCTTTAATGATCAACTCTCATTTAACTTGATAGTGGTAAAATGAAACTGACTGAAAAGGGGGTGGAGACTTCCTGTATCACTCACATAAGTACTTGAAACCTTGCAATAACACTTTGGCAGAAGGACTGGGAATTGTAACAAGAATTCCCACATCGGGCTTCCAGCCCTTAAGAATGAATCGGCTGCTGACTCCTTCACTGTCCCTCTGACTTTCCTGGCACTTTGCCAGGTTCCCTAATTCTTTCCCATGGTAAAGAGTTTGGGAAGCTAATATTTCAGTTTTTTAATCTGGTGTTTCCTATTCTCTTTAGATTGATGTGCTTAGTTAAAAAAAAAAAAACTGGTGTTTTTATTTTTATTGTGATGGAAATGGAGAAGTGGACCGTCAGTGTTTATATTACTTTTAGCTTACAGAACATTGGATTTGGAAGTTTAGATGTTAGTACAGAGTGAACATCCAGGTCTCTTGGTGCCCAAATGTGTATTTGTCATTGTTTCTATGAACAGGTTCCTGGCATTAATTTACCCGTCAACCAACTGACCTATTTCTTCGCTGCAGTCCTCATTAGCGGTGTTGTACATGAAATTGGACATGGAATAGCAGCTATTAGGTAATGATATTTCCCTCTTTCTCTATATATATACGGGATGCAAAAAAAGCATTTCATTTAGAAGGACTTATTACTAAAATCTGGGACTTCCCAGGTGGTGCTAATGGCAAAGAACCCACCTGCCAATGCAGGAGAAATAAGAGACACGGGTTTGATCCCTGGGTTGGGAAGATCCTCTGGAGTAGGGAAAGGCAACCCACTCCAGTATTCTTGCCTGGAGAATTCCATGGACAGAGGAGCCTGACGTACTACAGTCCATGGGATCGCAGAGTCGGGCACGACTGAAGCAACTTACCACTCACACATTACTAAAATCTGCTACATTTGATACTTTTTCTTTCTGTGACTACTGCCCAGTGCATATCCACCATTATTACTTTAAGCTACCTTCTCTTTTGTAGACATTAATATATTGATGAATATGCTTAGTTAATTGTGCACATCTATAATCTGGGACTTTCTGTCCTTTGTCCTTTGCCAGCATGGTTATATCCTCATAGTGCATCACTATTTTCATCCAATCCCGAAACCTAATCTTTATATTCATCATTGGATCAGAATGATAACCACTGCAGTCAAATCCCATCCACCTGCCTTCTTAGTACTTACTTTGGCTCATCATCTGAAATACTTTCCTGCTTCTACTCATGGCCTCTGCTGCCTACAGCAAGAACACTGAAAGCTCTGGGTTTGTTAACAAATATCATAGCCTGTCTAGAAAACCAAGTGGGAAAAGATAAGGGAGGATGAGACCTGGGACTTGCTTCAAGTATCATGCCCTGTTCTTGTCTTGACTCTCCAAGTGTATCATTGTAATTATACCTGAGCATTTTAAAGTCTCCTAAATGTGTGAAATCGTGATAGGGGAGAGAGTGAGTCACAACTCCCCTTTATTCCTGATAATGAACACACATACTGATGGGAATGTGTTTCATCCTTTGGGTGTGTGGACCACATAAAAAGTTTTAAAGGAGAAGATTTAATCATTTCTTATTACTTTCCAGTTGCTTATGAAAAGAGTCTGTTGACTCTCATCTTGACAGAGAGTCTTGACCCTCATCTTGACAGAGCATATACTGTTACACAGGTGTGCCATGTAGTGGTTTAAATGGGCGGCTAGTTTTTTTTCTCTCTTTCATCTTTGTTTCCTCTTCTTTAGCTCTGTAGCTTTTAGGGTTTTACATAGAAAAGCATTGTTATTAACAGTTTAATAATTCATAATATGTTTATGAAATAGTATGGGTAATTTTTTATAAAATCCCAGTTGCTGAGAAAAAGTGAATTTTACAGTCATCTTAGATATTTAATGCTAGGTGACAGCACAAAATATTTAGATGATACTTTTTGTCAGAGTAGCTGAGTGGTCTTTTGAGGCTTTTAAATGTAATTCCATTTTTAGAGAATGAGTTGATAAAAAAACAGTTATCTTGAGGACAATCTGAGCATTATGTATTTTAAAATGTACTTAACATTAATTCAGCAATAATACATTTAGATAAAATGCCATCCTTATAATAGCTAAGACAAATATAAATATTTAAATTATTTATTAATACTTGAATTCTATTTTCTACCATCTCCTTCCCTGAAAATAATTCAGAGTAAACCATAAAAATGTTTTTTTTTTTTTAGTTTCTCACAGAAATATTATTGCTTTGTATTTGTGACTAATTTTAAGTTATTTGCTCAGCATATTGGTTTCTAAAAACTTTGAAGTTATAAGCTATTTCAGAATGCCCTGTTTTACAAAACATAATTTCACTGATAACTAAATCTGTATGCTATTATAAAATTATGATATACATGTATATCATATATAATTCTTTGTCCAGAGAGACTTGTATTTTAAACAAGAATTTGAATTACATTGGGGAGTTTTATGATTACATGCATTATTAATTTGAAAAATGTGATACTAGTAGTAAATTCCTTTTTCTTATGTGATTTCTTAGGGAACAAGTTCGATTTAATGGCTTTGGGATTTTTCTCTTCATTATTTATCCTGGAGCATTTGTTGATCTGTTCACCACTCATTTGCAACTTATATCACCAGTCCAACAGCTAAGGATATTTTGTGCAGGTAAAAGATTTAAATTTCTTTATATATCTGTGTGATTAGTGGTTTTATGGAAAGTACTCACATCACAAATGTGGTTGATAAACTTAGATTATAAGACTTTAAGTTCAAAGTAGTAGAGCAAAATAATTTACATTGCAGTTTTTTACCCCATTTTTTAACATGAGTTATTTTTAAAAGATTAAAAGTAAAATGAGCAGAACATACCATGAAAATATGGATAAAGCATTGAAGTAGACATGTTCAGTTCAGTCGCTCAGTCGTGTCCCTGTCCATCACCAACTCCTGGAGTCCACCGAAACCCATGTCCATTGAGTCTGTGATGCCATCCAACCATTTCATCCGAAGCAGACATGGGAGGTCACTAAATAATCATAAGGAATATAATCCATGATGAAAATGTAATCATGCGTCTTACTGAATAAACAAATCATCAAAACAAAAATAGAAAAAAGTACCAGGAAAAAACACAAACGTAATAAAGGAGGCTTGTCTCTCAACAAATGGCAGTTATGTACGAAAAAGTCTTTATTGTTGAAGCTCTGATTACTAAGATAAAAGTCAATAGTTATGTCAAACCCTATACCATGACAGTTTATTTTCAAGTGCCCAGGAAACTAATAAAAATTGGCCAGTTAAATTCAAAATCATAATTGCAGTATTTTTTTAAATGGTAATGAAGTAATGTGTAAAGTTTTGCTAAAATGAAAAGTCACTACCTTAGGCAGTTATTATGAAATAAGAAATGAAAGTATATCAGTTAAGCAGTCAACTAAAGAAATGAGAAAAGAACTATGAAATAGGTAAGAATTGATGTAATTAGTATAGATAGATAGATACAGTCGGTTAGTCGTGTCCAACTCTTTGCGATCCCATGGACTGTAGCCTGCCAGGCTCCTCTGTCCGTGGAATTCTCCAGGCAAGAATACTGCATCAGTTCAGTTCCGTCACTCAATTGTGTCCAATTCTTTGCGACCCCGTGGACTGCAGCACGCCAGGCTTTCCTGCCCATCACCAACTCCCAGAGCCTGCTCAAACTCATGTCCATCAAGTCAGTGATGCCATCCAACCATCTCATCCTCTGTCGTCCCCTTCTCCTCCTGCCTTCAGTCTTTCCCAGTATCAGGGTCTTTTCCAATGAGTCAGTCTTCGCATGAGGTGGCCAAAGTATTGGAGTTTCAGCTTCAGCATTAGTCCTTCCAATGAATATTCAGGACTGATTTTCTTTAGGATGAACTGGTTTAATCTCCTTGCAATCCAAGGAGCAAGCGTCTTTTAATTTCATGGCTGCAGTCACCATCTTCGATGATTTTGGAGCCCAGGAAAATAAAGTCTGTCACTGTTTGAATTGTTTCCCCATCTTTTTGCCATGAAGTGATGGGACCAAGGGATTCTCAGGAGTCTTCTCCAACACCACAGTTCAAAAGCATCAATTCTTCCGCGCTCAACTTTATAGTCCAACTCTCACATCCATACATGACTACCGGAAAAACCATAGCTTTGACCAGATGGACCTTTATCTGCTAAGAATACTGCAGTGGGTAGCCATTCCCTTCTCCTGGGGATCTTCCCAACCCAGGGATTAAACCCCGGTCTCCTGCATTGCAGGCAGATTCTTTACCATCTGAGCCACTAGGGAAGCCCCATAATCAGTATGAAAATACACAAAAAGTGTAATAAATTAGAAAAAAAAAACTTTTAAATTCAAGAGTTCTTGGAAGAACAAAAGATTAAGCAATGGAGAAAACATTTATAGACAGAATTAGCAGTCAGATTGGGGAATGACAACTGATACAGAGAAATTTTAAACAATTATAAAAGTGTTCTTTCTTCATCTGCAAAAAATTTTCACAAACCTGGATAATTATTTTTTAAATAGCCTAAATTAACCCCAGCAGAAATAGAAAAAAAAATTATAAATAGGATGATTACCACAGAAGAAATTAAGGAAGTTGAAGAATGGTCCTGAAAGTTCAATATGTAGAATTATTTCAAATCTTGAAGAAAAGATTTTTCTTTTCAATTCCAATTTAGCATAAACTTTCCAGATTACATATAGAAGGAAGCCAAGAATTTTTTTAAAGTTGGTGTACTAACACTGCTGTATCCTGTAAAGCACACAAAAAAATTCTATAGACAGTTGGTGCATGTAAACAACACAAAGATGGCTTAACATTAGGAAATGTTATATGTGAATGTGGTAAACACTGATTACCCTTAAGGGAAAAATATAACCTCAGCAGATATTGAAATGGGTATTTAATAAAATTCAATATCCATTAATGCTTAAAAAACAAAAATCTTTAGAAAAAGTGGAAATAGTTGGATATTTACTAATGGTATAAAACTTAAAAGCATTTCTATTAAAGCACTGGCCCCTAACCTTTTGGGAACCTGGGACCAGTTTTGTGGAAGACAAAAACCAGGGGTTGAGGGGTGGATATGGTTCAAATGGTAATGCAAGTGATGGACCAGTGCTAGTCTATGGCCCAGCACCTTGTATTAAAGGAAAAGACAGGCATTCCCACTATCACTGATATTGTTAAACGGTCTATAAATGTGGGTCGGTGCAATTAAAAATTTTTTTAGTGCAATTAAATTTAAAAAAAGCATAAATATTAGAAAAGGATAGGTCTTCTCCTCCCTCCCCCCTATCCCCGCCATACTCATACAGGTGGTGGAGTAGAAGGGGAGGGACAATGAAAATCAATGAAAATGAAACAAAAAATTATGCAGAGCCTGGTTGCTATACTCAAAAGAAACACTTGCTTAGCACGCTAAGCAGCGCGGGTACGGGGGTGGGGGAGATGGCGCATGTGCGAGCGTACAACTGTGGGCACGTACTGGACTGTGGGCACGTACAACTGTGGGGCGCCTCAGCTTAGAAGCGCATGTGCAAGGTGCCCCAAAGCGCATGCGCAAGGTTCCCCAAAGCGCATGCGCGCTGCCAACCCAGGAGCACTTGCGCCTCGTCCGCGTCGTGCTCTGCAACCGCGCGCACTTTCTTGCAAAGCACGAGGTTTTCTCCTTTCGGCTTTTTTTTCCGCGGCCTTTTGGTCACCAGTCCGCTGATTAGTAGCCTCTGAAGAGCCCTCAGCCATGGACTCCCACGAGTCATTCTATGTCACAGAGGACCTGGAGTTGTATCCAGAGATCGTGGGGCTGCAGCAGGTGCAGCTGGCGCCCGTCTCTGAGGAGAGCCTCTACGAGGAGACCGTCTGTGAGGAGACCGTCTGTAAGGAGACCGTCTGTGAGGAGACCGTCTATGAGGAGACCGTCTGTGAGGAGACCGTCTATGAGGAGACCGTCTGTGAGGAGACCGTCTGTGAGGAGACCGTCTGTGAGGAGACCGTCTCTGTGGAGACCATGGGGACGGAGGCAATCATGGAATACAAGGATGTCACCGGCAATTGGTTCCATGGTGGCCACCACTATCCACCTCTGATTGCGCTGCAGCCTCTTTTTACAAGCAGTCCAGCCCAAGGGGACCGTGACCAAGAAATGGTCGTGGTGCAGACGCGGGAGGAGGTTGTGACCTGCTGCCAAACCGAAAGCCTTCAGGCCAGTGACCAGACTTTCATCCCAGGCCTCGACGACAGCTACTTTGAGCAGACCTTGTCTCCTCTGTCAGGCTCCACGTCTTCCTCAGCCTGCAACTTCAGCAGGAAGCCCAGCGGCCACGGCCAGAAACCCGACGGTAAGAAGGGTTACCCGGGCAGTGAGGCGACGGTGGGAAGCAGCTCCAAGGGAGGCCCTAAGAAGTGGGAGCAGAAGCAGGTCGAGATCCAAACCCTAGAGGGTCAGTTCTCTGTCACCATGTGGTCCGCAACCAATAAGAAAGACCCTGAGGCTGGACAGACTGAGAACTCAGTTCCTGATTATTCAGAGTACTTGACGGGTAAAAAACTGCCTCCTGAGGGAATTCCTGGTATTGATCTCTCAGATCCCAAACAACTGGCCGAATTTGCTAAAATGAAACCTAAAAATACTAAAGATGATGTGCCGAGAACAGTAGCTTGCCCTCACACAGGCTGCTTGAAGATGTTCAGGGATAGAGCTGCTTTGAAAAAACATATGCACACCCATGGTCCCAGAGTTCATGTCTGTGCAGAATGTGGCAAAGCTTTTGTTGAAGGCTCAAAATTGAAACGTCATCAACTGGTGCATACCGGAGAGAAGCCATTTCAGTGCACCTTTGAAGGCTGCGGAAAACGCTTTTCCCTAGATTTCAACCTGCGCACCCACGTGCGAATCCATACCGGAGATAGGCCCTACGTGTGCCCTTTCAGTTGCTGTAATAGAAGGTTTTCTCAGTCAACTAACCTGAAATCTCATATCTTAACACATACTAAGAATAAAAATAGGAAGTAAAAAGAAGGGAAGACTCTTCTCAGGCTCGGAAAGTGTCTTCCAGTTGTGTAATTGAAAATGAATATGCCTCTCTTTCGTAGACTGTTTCTAGAAAAGAATTTTGTGACTGACTCCAGTATATCTAAGGGTTAAGTTTTGATAGATTTAGTAAAAATAAAATTAAAAGGTTAAAAAAAAAGGACAAAAAAAGAAAAGAAAAAAAAGTAATTCTTCATATAACATTGTTAAGAAGTTCTGTCTTGTTCTGTAGTTTTGTCTTGTTCTGTAATACCACTTGAAAAATAGGATTTTGTAATGCTTGCTCGTGGATCTCACATCAAAAGACTGTTCTTTAAAAAAAGAAAAGACTGTTCTTTATCCAACTGTGATAAAAATGGGACTTTTCACATTACTTTAAAATGAAGTTTTGCCTATTGTTTGAATTTTTGAAGTTCTGTATTTTCTAAATGTTCATGTTTATATTTTTTAAGAATATGTTTAGTACTAAAAAAAAAGAATATGCTTAGTAGTTCTGTGTATAGTTTTTCTGGAAGTAGATAACTTTGCTTGCAGGTTTTCTTTAAATGAGTGAACTGCTGCTGCTGCTAAGTCGCTTCAGTCGTGTCCGACTCTGTGCGACCCCATAGACGGCAGCCCACCAGGCTCCCCCGTCCCTGGGATTCTCCAGGCAAGAAAGTGGGTTGCCATATCCTTCTCCAGTGCATGAAAGTGAAAGGTGAAAGCAAAGTCGCTCGGTGGTGTCTGACTCTTCGCCACCCCATGGACTGCAGCCTACCAGGCTCCTCCATCCATGGGATTTTCCAGGCAAGAGTACTGGAGTGGGGTGCCATTGCCTTCTCTGAAAAAAACTTATATAGGTTTTGTTTGCTATCTTAATTTTGGTTGTATTCTTTGACATTAATGAATGTTACATAACAGTGTTTTAACTGCATTGAATTAGTAGTTTTGAATATTAGGTAAGTTGTAGTAGTCAGTTTAAACCTGTTTTAGTCTTTTTACTCCCCCCGCTCCCCAAATACTGCCAGGTACTGTTGTTTAGTCCTTTCTTTGCCTGTTCAGTTAGGGAATGGTGCTCAGCTGTGGAATACATTGTGTACGTAATGACTCTTACCATTTGGTGTGTAAATCCTTTATAATAGACAAAGCAAAAAATAAAAATACCTGTTCTAAAGAAAAAAACTTGTCTTTATAAGTATTGTAGCTAGAAAATAGAGAAAATGGGGAGGGTGCTAAGTGGCATCTGGTGGGTGGGTAGAGGCCAGGGTTGCTGCTAAACATTTTACAACGCACAGGTCAGTCCCCTACAACAAAGAATTATCTGGCCCAAAGTGCCAGTAGTGCCACTGTTGAGAAACCTGGCTCCAGAGAAAGCAAAAACGGTAACAAAAATTCATTTGGTGCACTGAAAAGCAAATCATTAATGAACAAGAGGTTGTTTAAACAAAGGAAATAAAGGTACCCACATTGCAACTTAGCCATCACTGGAAATCTGAAATCTAGCAGGGTGGTCTGGTACCAGCTGCATCCCTGAAAAGAGATAGGAGGCTCCCCAGAGGGTCAAAGAATCAGTGCTGCTATGTGCCCCTCTGAGTGTTGCTTGGATGAGAAGAGCCAGGGTTGTATGGTGGGGTCATCCTGATAAAGAAGAGGTAGGGTACAACATTTAGGGAGTTCTGTTGGACTGTACCATCGTGAGGAGAAAGCTGAATATAGCACATGGTAGTGGTGGCAAATCTAATCAGTGGGGATGGATTTTTGTGAAATTGTGGGACTAGCAACAGGGTGTGGGGTGGTGGGAGGGGTGGAATAGCTGTATTCCTAAATTAGTTTCACTAGGGTAAATTCCAGTGGGTCAAAGAATCAGAGGGTTTTGTTTGTTTGTTTGGTCTTAATTTTGTTTTTTAAGTGATCTATGAAAGCAATACAAAAGAACACAGATCTTCTACAATCTTGAACTGGGAATAAAGGAGCCATTTGACCACACCAAAATTTAAAATATATGCATAGGCAAAACTATAAACCTAGCAAAACAAACTGGAGGAAATGATCAAAATACCTCATATAGAAGACCAAATTCCTCAATGTATGTATTACAAATAATAATACACATCAATTCGTTTTTTTAAAAATTCAAAAAATGCAAACTGACAATGGATAAAAGTAAGCAATTCTCAAACAACAATATAACCATTTAATAACCATGAAAAATGTACAAACTCATTCATATTTAAAGAAATAGAAATCAAAACAAAGATTTTACTTTTCACCTGGCAGATAACAGTCTAAAATTATGATAGCATCCAGTGTTGTTTAGAGGGTGGGGAAACATGACAATTATAAGAATATAATGCAGACTTGGAGGTTAACTTTAATGCATATATTTTTGACCCAACAATTCCATTTTTGTATAATTGTCCATACCTTCAGAGATGTGATCTTAATCAGATGCATAACATCATGAGCAAAGTTGTTGCAACACTGTGTGAAAAAGTTAAGATAGCCTAAGTGATCATTAGTAGGGAACCTTATTAATAAGTCAATATGTTTTTTAAAAAATAGATTACTCTGTAGTGGATATAAGGAATAGGTTAGATATGAATGTGCAGATAAGGGAAAAGTCAAAAGTATATAAATGAAAAAGCAAAACACAGTTTCAGATAAATAGCTTGATACCATTGGTGTTTTTATTTTTTATTTATTTTCTATTTTTTTTTTCATTGGTGTTTTTAAAACATCTCTGTGTATAAAACAGAAAGGATTGTTTACCCAATTATGTCTTGGGCTAGAGGAACATCTTGAAATGTACATGAAACATATATTATTAGCTAGAAATCTGGCTGCTGTAATACCTAAAAATAACAGTGACTTAAACACTCATAAAACATTAGAGATGTAAGTAGTTCAATGCTGATAATGGTAATTCTATGATCTGGAGGACTGAAGCGCTTTCTATCTTAGCTTTACGATTTCCCGTGTGCAGCTTCTATGTCGTACACTCAAGTTTAGCTCCATTATAGCTACATTCCAGCCAGTAAGACAATTCCCATCACCTCTGCTCGCATCCTTTTGCTGAAGTACAGTCATATGGCCACAGTCCCCTTAGATCTGGGCGATATCTTTAAGTTACATTTCTATCATTACAGGACACTGGTGCTGTCAGCCTCCTAGGGATGTTTGGAATGTGTGGGGTGGGGGACGTTGGTTGGTTGTCTCGGTGACATATATATGATATATATCCTGTATTGTAAGGGGCAAGACCTGCACACCTAAGAATCACACTGCCCAGAGAGCTGATATTTCCTCCACCCTGCCCCATAAGAAAAACTGTACTAGAGAGCGAGGATTGGTATGGGAGGGGCTGTTACCCGGTGGTATGCTAGTGAATGTTTAGCATATAGCCCAAAGGAAAGGGTGGAAAGTGAAGTCGCTCAGTCGTGTCCGACTTTTGCAACCCCATGGACTGTAGCCTGTCAGGCTCCTCCGTCCATGGGACTTTCAAGGCAAGAGTGCTGGAGTGGATCGCCATTTCTTTCTCCAGGGGATCTTCCCGACCCAGGAATCGAACCAGGGTCTCTCGCACTGCGGGCAGACGCTTCACCGTCTGAGCCACCAGGGAAGCCCCAGAGGGAAGGGTGGAAACCTCTGATAAACCAGCATTTGCTCATGTCTGTAGTATAAATACTCCCACCATGGCCAATTCGAAGGCACCAAGTGGTGCCTCCTAGTGGAGGAATTGGTTAAAGAGGCCCCGTCAGCTGTGGCAAGCTGGTAGGAGCAGGCTCCAGCACAACACTCAATTCTCCGATCTCTATAGAGATGGTGGAGATAGTTTATAGTCTTGATGTAAGATACATACCCCAGTTCAGCAAGAATGTTTTTTACTGCATCATAACTTTTATTTGATAGCTCTAAAGTTCCTTTCAAAGATCACAAGTATGTTTAAATGAATACATAACATTTTCTGAAAAAAAGCTATGGTAAGTAGAAGATACTCTATTCAGTATATGCACATACACACCCCTTTACATAGGTAATAAATGTATATATATTGAGAGAGAATGTAGACTCTAACAGTGTTAAATCGTATTAGCATGTGGTCTTCCTAGTGTTGAATTAACATAGTCATTTTAGATTTCAGTATTTGAAATTAAAGAAGCTTATAACTGAACATGTCTTCTGTACTAATAAATTGATCTATCTGCCTCACAGCTGCTTCTGGTGACTTTCCTAATATATCAGAATGCCTAGGTGTAATGAAATACAACTACCCTGCCCCTGGTTGAACTTACTCTTTTTGTTCCCTCTTTTCAGGTATCTGGCATAATTTCATCCTTGCACTCCTGGGTATTTTAGCTCTTATTCTCCTTCCTGTAATTCTCTTGCCGTTTTACTACACTGGAGTTGGGGTGCTTATCACTGAAGTTGCTGAGGTAAATGATAAGTTGTCTGGGGTATTCCACCAGATTTTGTGAAGTAACACTTAGCATTTTATGTCAGGAACTTTTATTCAAATTCCTCTCATGCACAGAATGTTCAGTTTTTCCTAAAGAAATTACGGTAATCCTTTCGAAGAAATAGTTTTGTGAAACACACTGGCTCTTTTAAAATACTGAAAATTGTTTCTGTTCTGAGTTACAAGAATGATATCAAGATTTTCTACCTGTAATTTGTTGATAAAATGCATCATTTACCTTTACTGTTTGTTTCATAATTGTGCTTTTGAGTCAAATGTCTTTACTCCTAAAAAGTAAGAAAGATGAAACCTAAGCTAGCCAGCCAGAACATTTCATGGGGGTTTTAAGTTATTAATGTCTTCAACTCTGTCTTTCACTCCCTTAGACTACTATGATGGTATCAAGTCATCTCTTCACACTTTGGGAAGAGAAAAATTACGTTTGTGAGCAACTGACTCACATACTGATATACTCACTGTGCTGACAGTATTGTCTGCATATTTGGGACTGTTTAGATAAGGTCTTGTCTTATCATTTTCTCCCTTGGTGACATAGGAAAATGAAGGCATTCTGGCAACCACTTTCACAAAAAATTTTAATTAGCAGCTTGGGAAAAACTGTCATTTTAATCTTAACTGTTGGTGAGTGAGGTTTGTTTGTTTTTTCAGTTGCAAAAAATTCAAAATCTTAGTCAAGTACGAAAAGTATAATTGTTGGGTTTTATTTTGTTATTTTTCTAGGACTATGCATCATGGATTCAAAGCTGGATTGTTTTTGCATTATTCAAAACTTTCTACTTAATTCAGTGTCTTTATTATTTGCTCAGATTAATCATAGCTTGTCTTCACACATTTTCTGATTTGGTTCTGCCCTCTTACCAAGGACTCACCTGCAATTGGACCTAGAGGCCTTTTTGTGGGAGACCTTGTCACCCATCTACAGGATTGTCCTGTTACCAATGTACAAGACTGGAATGAATGTCTGGATACCATCACCTATGAGCCCCAAATTGGTTACTGTATAAGTGCATCAACTTTGCAGCAGTTAAGCTTCCCAGTTAGAGGTATGTATATTTTCTCAGTATGATATAATTTAGGACTGCAAGCAGTAGTCCTTGCCATTCATTAATTCTTAGATTATATGTGTAGATTTATTTTGTTCTAACTTCCTTAAAACAAATCAGTAAAGTAATAATAGGCCTAAACGAGTAAACATCCTTCTTGGTAAATTAGATAATAATATGTATGTTTTGTCTATTATATTTTGTTGTTGAACTTCTAACGAATTTCATCTTTGATTTTCAGAACTCTAGGATCTAATTCAGCATTTAGATAACACTTGTGTTTAGTCAGCATTCAAGCTCAAACATAACCAATTAACTAAATTTCAGTAATTAAATACCCTTGTGCTATGTGGATGGTGGCATGTCCAAAGCTATTTGGGATATGGTTTTTTCGTGTGGCAGGTGTCCAGAGAAAATCATCTTAATGTCCAAAAATACTTCCTGAAGTCAGATCTGTTGTTCTGTCTAATAGGCAACAGGGTGAAGCAAGTTTACTTTCAGAAGCTGCCAAATGTATTTTTAGCTCTTCCATCTCTGGAAAATCAGTCTCCCAACTCTTAATACAAAACCCTGGGGATCCAAATCATTGAAAGTGTTGGAAAGCACAAATTATACTCACATTTTTAAATCAAGAAATGCTTGAGTACTTTTACATATCTACTGGGGTTAAGAAATATGATTAATTATTTAAAATAATTTTATTAAAGTGCCATGTGCAAAGTGGCAAAGTAGTAAGAACTGGTTTATATTTTTTTTCATATGTAATCTTCCATGTATAACCTATTATTTAAGATTAATTTTTATTTGTTTGGCACACTGGGTCTTAGTTGTGGCACACAATATCTTTAGTTGCTGCATGCAAACTCAGTTGGAGCATGTGGGATCTAGTTTCCCCACCAGAGATTGAACTCGGGACCCCTTCACTGGGAGCTTGGACTCTTAGCCACTGAAACACCAAGTCCCTCTACCCATTTTTAAGAGCTCTTTTTATTGCAAAAACTTTTCACACATAAATAAATGTTAAGAAAGTAGTATAGGGAATTCCCTGGAGGTCCAGTGGTTAGGACTCCATGCTTTCACTGCTGAGGATGTGGGTTCAATCCCTGTTGGGGAAACCAAGATCCTGCATGTCTTGCTGTAAGGGCAAAAAGAAAGAGGGAGAGTAATATAAATGAAACCTCATGCATCCTTCTCCCAGCTTCAGCAATTATCAACACTTTGCCAATTTTTTCATCCAGCCTGTCCACCTTTAAAGGAAATATTTGAAAGCACATTCCAGGTATCCTGTGATTTCATTCATAAACCTTAGCATATCTTTAATAGATGATGACCTTTTAGACATGACCACAGTACTATTATTACACCTAACAAAATTAACAATAATTCCTAATATCTAATTGGTATTCACTCTTCCCTGTTTTTTTTTTCTTTTTTACAGTTGGTTTCGGTTGGATGGTATGTCTTTTAAGTTATAACAATTCCCTCTGACACTTTAAAAAAAATCATTTGTTAAAGAAACTGAGTCATTTGTTTTGTCAAATTTATCATTAACATGTTCAAGTATCCCCCACATTTCCTATAGGAGGTAGTTAGGTCTAGAGACTTGATTAGACTCAGCATCCATTTTTGACAAGGGCAAAAATACCTAGGTAGCACTCAGTACTTCAAATTGCATCTCATGTTTTTCCATGTATTGCATCTTTTCAAATGGGTATGTAATCCACAGTATCTTCTTCTGTAAGAGAAGAATCCATTATTTCATACTTAAGTCCTTTATCATTTTCCTCAAGTTTGTCTAAATTTGGTATAACTAGTATTGAATTACCAAAGCCAAAATGACATTGTTATCAAATAAAATTTCTCTCCAATAGAATCGTTTTATTTAGGATATCTGTGTTTCAATGTTTATAGTTAGTCTTTTCCTGGCAGACAGAATGGAAGTGAAATTTTTCTTGAAATACTCCAGAGTTCTTTCCTTATTAATTTTTTGAGTATTTCACTATTATGGATCCTATGCTACATTTTGGAGGTATTTACTTAAAAACCCAAAGCAGGTATTACTCTTACCACACTCCCACACTAATAAAAAAAAAAAATCAATCCCCAAATAATAGTTCTTCAGTATATATTTCATCTCCTTAGAAGTGACTGTATTAGGATACTTGTTGATTTTATATTGTGACTGTATCTGATAAACCTGTACCTTCATTTAATCATTTTTTAATGGAGTGCCTATACTTAGCCAGATTGTAGAAATCTTAATGACTGTAAATATAACTTAAAATAATATACTAGATTAATTTAAATGACAGGTTTGACCCCTGGAGCTATGGACATTTAAGAAAGCTATGGATTGATATTGTTTTACATGTATCTAGGTACATTTGTTACCATACATTATAATTGAGAGCATAAATATAGCCAAATATGGTAATATAAGATAACCTATATTCCAAAAGTAATTGATACTCAATTTAGAATAAAATTAGGTATGCACAATTAAAATTTTAAGAATTTATACCACTTCAAAACAGTAAAGCCACTTGGAAAAGATCTGACCCTGAAAGTGCCCATAAGCTGTCCCAGCCAATCATTTCTGGCCTTACTTCATACCCTGACTTTCCTAGGTGTATTATTAGATTTTTAAAGCTATTCCCTAAGATATTAAGCATACTAAATGTTCTCCTTTAAATGTTAACAGGTGGATTTCTGGCAAATTTTTAAAAACGTGGTTAACCTACATGAAATGACCATTCATTTTATGAAATTGTTGGGACCTTCTGTTTTTCTTCGGTCGATCCTTTCCTTTTTTATTTTTAAACATTAACCTGCTAACCTAGGAGCGGCATCAACAGAGCCAAGGCTGGTTTTATTCTACATCTGCCCTTGGTGCATGGAGTAAGCCTAATGAGCTTGTCCCATACACTCCTTAGAGATTGAATGGCCTTTCCAGGAAGCCCCAGAAAGGACACTGGGTGAGGGCTTGGAGATCTTTGTACCTAGAATAGATCTCTTCTTTCATTCTGAGTCAGAACAGAACAAACTTTTCCCCTATTCATATTCAAAGTGAAAGTGAAGTCCCTCAGTTGTGTCCGACCCTCAGCGACCCCATGGACTCAGACTACCAGGCGGCTCCATCCATGGGATTTTCCAGGCAATAGTACTGGAGTGGGTTGCCATTGCCTTCTCCAATGCATGAAAGTGAAAAGTGAAAGTGAAGTCGCTCAGTCGTGTCCAACCCTCAGCGACCCCATGGACTGCAGCCTTCCAGGCTCTTCTGTCCGTGGGATTTTCCAGGCAAGAGTACTGGAGTGGGGTGCCATTGCCTTCTCCAATTCATGTTCAAACCTCTGCTTAAATTAGGATTGCCATGTATCCATATGCCATTAGTTCCATTTGAATGGAACTAAAAGTTACAGACAAGAACTAGTTTGGTTCTTTTGGGGGACATATTTTTTGGCCTCACTGTATGGCATGTTAGTTCCACAAGCGGGAGTTGTACCCGCACTGTCTACAGTAGAAGCACAGAGTCTTCACCACTGGACCACCGGGGAAGTCCCTTTGGACTATTTTCTAACAAGTAGCTTACATTCTCTTTGTTTAGTTTGAGGGGACACTCTTCATATATGCCTAAAGCTAAGTTCATTTTTTCTTTTTTGTAAGTGTTGTCTTGAGTAAGAAAGGCTACTAAGTCCAGCATTTGAGCTGCATTTTTAAAAAGCGTGAGATTGAATACTAAAGGCAACTACTACCTAAAATTAATCTATGAGCCCAGACTCCTGCAGCCTCTTTGAATAACCTATATTCCTGTTCAGAGGAGGTGAGGGCATATACGTATAACTGCCTGGCAAAGGGAGTGTTGTCCTGTATTATGCATCTTTAACTGAAGTGAGAAAAGACCATTCCTGACCTGGTTTAAGATAATGTAAGGAAAACTCTGGAAATCTTTTCCATACAATTTGAGTACCCAGATTGTTTTTATGCCCAAATCTCTCATGTTCGGAGAAAAAGTATATGTTCTCCCATTGTGAGTATCAAGGTAGGGTCAAGGTTTCTTTGCTCTTATCCATTGAAAAGAGAGAGTGTGTGTATGTGTGTTTATAATTTTTTTAACTGTTTTTTACTAGGTGGTGCTGGTATAAATTCTACTATAAAACTAAGAATAAATAGGTTTGCCTGCCTATATTGGAACTCTAGTTACAGTTAAATATTTATTAAACTAGGGTAAGAAAATTGTTCAGTTCATTTTAGTGATGTAGAAAGTAGTGAAGACTGTTAACTATAGACTGGAAAAGTTTCTTCCTTCCAACCTTATTCCAAAATAACCTCTGGTTTAGACCATCCTTTGAAGACTAGACTATATCTACAAGTATCTTAGGGTACATTCAAAATATACAGGTTCTCCCTGTAGTGGAATTGTGAAACTAATCTGGACTTAATTTTCCTAGTTGTTTCCCCATCTGGGGAGATTTAAGGGACAATTCTAATCTCCTAGAGTTAAATTGAAGCCAAGAAAGCTTCTGGGACTTCCCATTGCATTCTCTCTCTCGTTTTTTTTTTGGCGGGGGGTGGGGGGGGCGGGCGCTGCATGGCTTATGGAATCTTAGTTCCCCAGTCAGGGATTGAACCTGAGCCGCCCACAACGGAAGCACGGAATCTTAACCACTGGACCACCAAGGAAGTCCCCCCACTGCAGTCTTGAATGTGCCTTCCAATGTAGAATTGAATAAGTCTCTCGTGTTGATGTGTGTGTGCATGCTCAGTGGTGTTTGACTCTTTGCGACCCCATGGAGTATAACCTGCCAGGCTCTTCTGTCCATGGGAGTTCCCAGACAAGAATACTGGAGTGGGTTGCCATTTCCTTCTCCAGGGGATCTTCCCAACCCAGGGATCGAACCCATGTCTCCTGCTTGGCAAGCAGATTTTTTACCACTAAGCCACCTGGAAGGCCCCTCATGTTGATAGCAGTATAGTAATGTGAAAATTACCTTTGGCATCCCTGTCGTATAGGTTAAGAATTGAGTCACAAAAATTAAGTGACTTGTCCTTTAATGTGACCCAGTAGAAAAGATTATAAAATAAAAAATATTTTTAAACATATGTATTTTTTAAATTAATAAACAGATATGTCACAGTTTACTTCTCACATGATAACAAACTATTAAACTCTTTAAATGGAAAATTCCATATTTCAGGAGGTACTTCATCTTGTCAGGGCAGCCACAGCCATTGATTTGTGTTTTGATTGGATTAATCACCATAAGAAGAAGCCTTAACCCAGAGGTCACATATTAGTGATACCGTAGAGGCCAAATCCAGCCTTGGCAAATGTGTATGATTTGACTTCCTTGGCAGTCCAGTGGTTAAGACTCCACACTACCACTGCAGGGGGCATGGGTTCAATCCCTGGTCAGGGAACTAAGATCTCACATGCCTTGAAGCCCAGCCAAAAAAAGAAAGAAGTTTCTCATGAAAGTCCAGACTTTGTATTTCTCTTGAAATAAAATGGATCATCTCTTGACCCTCAGTCCCAAGTGAAGTGGCCTGTCTGCGTACCCTACTTAGAACAGGGTATGTATTCTCTAATTCATCACAGTCCCCACCATTTCCAATTTTTTCCACATACTATCCACTTAATATATTTGATACTTGCTTGGCCCCTTTAAGCTTGTTATTAGACATGCCATATCAACAGTGATATCAAATTATTGACTTTCAATTCTCTATTGCTGACACTCCTCCATGAAAAGCTAAATATCAAGCATCAGAGGTAAATTTTTAAAAATCATTACTGATACAAAGGCAAGTAGTATAGAACATCATCTATGTATTCAGTGCATATTGAGCTGTCCACCTTACATAAAATACTGAGAAACCTTTCCTTCATAGACCTTACAGTCTAGTCAAAGAAATAGACCATGTGCACATTACAGTACAAGGTTAAATATAAAGAATGATGAGAGATATTGGGAGTTGTGAGAGTTGATGGCATTTGGTCTTGACTGAAAAGATGAGGACAGGCTTCATAGCAGCAACTCTTAAGCTGGTCCTCAACAGTGAGTTTAATTTCAAGAGACTGTTATAAATTAATCTTGGCACCACAGATCAGGGAACTGCTAATGATTTGGTTCAGCAAGAGAAGAGTATGAGATAAGGTGATCAAAAAAAAAAAGTAGAATTCTTTGTTTTAGGCTATGAAGTTTAGACTTTATTTGGAAGCAATGCAGGGTCTTTGAAAATTTAAATTATTAAATAGAAGAGCTACATTCTCAGAGTTTTACATTGGAAGGTTAATCTGAAGCATTCAGTATCTAGGACAAGTTTATAAATGAAGTAGGTGGTAAAATAGTTGCATTAAAATTCTCTTCAAATGGGTCAAGTGAGAAAGAATTGAAGTCTACCCTTTAGTGGGAATAGATAAAGAGAAGAATAATGAGGTAAATATTGGTGTGACTTGGCAACTGATTAGAGAGCATACTGAGGACTTTTGCCTGGATTGATTTCTTTTTTTAATTCTAAACACCTTTTTACCTTAGAGTTTACCATTAGGGCTGATGAGTGATTATAGGCACGAGTTTGTGCCATTAGATGCTCATAGTTTGCTTTCATATTTTAAATATTACTCATCACCCAGAATTTAAATACCCATTCAGTTATGGTAAGAAGACAAAGCAAAACCACCCGCACAGCCGGCCATTGCAGAGGAGAAATTGGTGCATCTGTTAGTTTACTTCACCTGTGTTTTGCTCTTGGTGTTGGCAACAATTCATGTTTAAGGAGATCCAATCTAATCAAATAATCTAGAAAAGAAAGATTTAAAAACAAAAAATCTTTGCCTGAAATAAAAAATCCTTATAAAGTCAAATTGCATATCAACAACCATTTTCATGCTAGTACTCCTGAAGACACACTTGTTAATAGGAAAGCTTTTTGTAGTATTGGAAATCACATAACATTACTCTCTCTTCTTCAGCATATCTGAGTATGGTCGTATGTATATAAAAATCTGAGTTTAATTGGTCCTCGTGGTTGTTTAGTTGCTATGTCATGTCTGACTCTTTGTGACCCCATGGACTGTAGGCCACCAGGCTTCTCTGTCCATGGGATTCTCCAGCCAAGAATACTGAAGTGGGTTGCCATTTTCTTCTCCAGGGGATCATCCCAACCCCACGGGATCGAACCCACGTCTCCTGCATTGCAGGCAAATTCTTTACCACTGAACCACCTGGGGAGCCCTTAATTGGCCCTTGCCACACATCAGTTTTGCTCTACAAGTTTGATGTGCTGAATGCAGGAAACCTTCCAAAATAAATGGATAGGAAAAAAAATTCTGTCCCAGCTGTATGAGTGATTTAACTTCCTTATTCTCCCCTAGATACAGTGAAGCAGCCTACCAAAGAACTTGAAAAAATAAATGATTAATGGGAATGGTTGCCCTTTTTCCATTGCCTTCCAAGAATAACTGGGTTACTAGTATGCGGGCAAATATGTGCACATCTGTGTGGTCAATTTGGACTGCCCCGGTTCTGTGGGGAAAACCTGAAGATAAGCGTGGAGGTGGAATAGATATTTGATATGATAGAGATGTCCTTCAGGATGAGAGTCTCTTAGGTTCCTCTTGCTCACTCTGCTAACACCACAGTGCAGGAGTTCTATAGTGATACTGGATCAACAGCATTAGGTCATCTAAAAGTAGCTCATTAAGTATTTGTGCTTGACCGGCTGGAGTTACTGCAAAACCTACTGAGACCCTGAAACTCCAGCTTTATGAGTGGGTAAGTTTATGTGAAGACAACTAAGCTGTGGTCATTGCTGCTTCTTGATTCAAATTGGATGTATCTCTTTTTGTAATGTAAAATCAAACTCTGCAGCAAGTAGCCAACAGTCTGGACTGTCAGTTATACAGTTGTTTCTGAGTTCATATGCATTTTACTTAATTCTTTTTGTCTTGGAAGCAAATGTACTTCTGTGCATTGTGTACTTCTTTTAATAACAGATTTTAATAAACCATTTCTCTTTAAGCGTACAAACGGCTAGACGGTTCGACTGAATGCTGTAACAATCACAGCCTTACAGATGTTTGCTTTTCCTATAGAAATAATTTTAATAAGCGTTTGGTAAGTTGTCCTTGAAACAGTCTTGATTGCCTGATATAATTATATAATCATGTAGAACTAAAATGGAATCCTTGAAAACATTGCCCTTTTGGTTTATACCATTTTATTAAGATCTCTACATTTCACATGTCATATTTCATCTGAGAATCTTTAAAACATTTATAATAATATCTTATTTGGCCAGAGTAGAATAATTGAATCTAATTTATAGTAGATATACATGAATGGCATTTCCTTTATTGAACTTCATTCCTAATATGGTTGGTGACATGAAAGATATTGAAAGAATTTAACTTGGTGTTTTGCTTGTTAATGAATCATTTTTAGTATGGACTAATTGATGTTCTGTCCCTAGCATACATGTCTACCTGCCCGGAAAGCAGTTGAAGCCACCCAAGTTTGTAGAACCAATAAAGACTGTAAGAAAAGCTCAAGTTCAAGTTTCTGTATAATACCTTCTTTGGAAACTCATACGCGCTTAATAAAAGTGAAACACCCACCTCAAATTGATATGTTATATGTAGGACATCCGCTGCACCTTCACTACACAGGTGGGTTTTATTGTGGTAGACCCTCAGAACATTGCTATAATGGCCTATATTCTCACTGGTAGAGACTCAGTACACACCTTGCATTAATTTCATTTGTTTGATCACTTTTTAAAATCTTGTTAACTTGTTCTTAAGCATTAAATGAAATTTAAGCAGTAGGAAAATAATCTGAATTTATAAAGCAAGATGAAGCTTAACCCCATGTCTACTTATGGAGAAAGACATTTTTTCTTCACTACCATTTATGTCCAAGTCACATAGATGACCTCTCAGATATTCTCTGAGTGTTTATTAAATTTCTCCAAGCTCCCAAATCAGTAGCAAGAGTAGCATATGCCAGAGAATGCCAGTAATCATAGTGATAATGATGATAAAGTAATTTGTGAATAACACATGAATTTTATATGAATATAATTTCAGAATCAGACCAGCGTAAACGCTTTAACAGTGACAACATGATTGGATTAAACATATAGCTTGTCCATATGGCTCAAGATCATACAGAAGAACTATGAAAAAAAGTTATCTGGGCTAATGGCCCAGATAACCACGATGCTGTGATCACTCATCTAGAGCCAGACATCCTGGAGTGCAAAGTCAAGTGGCGGTGATGGAATTCCAGCTGAGCTATTTCAAATCCTAAAAGATGATGCTATGAAAGTGCTGCACTCAATACACCAGCAAGTTTGGAAAACTCAGCGGTGGCCAGAGGACTAGAAGAGGTCCGTTTTCATTCCAATCCCAAAGAAAGGTAATGCCAAAGGATGTTCAAACTACTGCACATTTGCACTCATCTCAAACGCTAGCAAAGTAATGCTCAAAATTCTCCAAGCCAGGCTTCAACAGTACATGAACCAAGAACTTCCAGATGTTCAAGCTGGATTTAGAAAAGGCAGAGGAACCAGAGATCAAATTGCCAACATCTGTTGGATCATAGAAAAAGCAAGAGAGTTCCAGAAAAACATCTGCTTCATTGACTACGTCAAAGCCTTTGACTGTGTGGATCACAACAAACTATTCTTCAAGAGATAGTAATACCAGATCACCTTACCTGCCTCCTGAGAAACGTGTATGCAGATCAAGAAGCAACAGTTAGAACCAGGCATGGAAAAACAGACTGGTTCCAACTTGGGAAAGGAGTATGTCAAGGCTGTTTATTGTCATCCTTCTATGCAGAGTACATCATGTGAAATGCTGGGCTGGATGAAGCACAAGCTGGAATCAGGATTGCAGGGAGAAATATCAATAACCTCAGATACACAGATGATACCACCCTTATGGCAGAAAGGGAAGAGGAACTGAAGAGCCTCTTGATGAGAGTGAATGAGGAGAGTGAAATAGCTGGCTTAAAATGCAACATTCCAAAAACGAAGATCATGGCATCCGGTCCCATCACTTCATGGAAATAGATGGGGAAACAATGGAAGCAGTGACAAGACTTTATTTTGGGGGGCTCCAAAATCACTGCAGATAGTGACTGCAGCCATGAAATTAAAAGACGCTTACTCCTTGGAAGAAAAGCTATGACAAACCTAGACAGCATAGCAGAGACATCACTTTGCCAACAAAGATCCGTATAGTCAAGGCTGTGGTTTTTCCAGTAGTTATGTATGCATGTGAGAGTTGGACCATAAAGACAGCTAAGCGCCAAAGAATTGATTCTTTTGAATAGTGGTGTTGGAGAAGACTCTTGAGAGTCCCTTGGACTGCAAGCGTGGAATACCAGTAGAGCTATTTCAAATCCTGAAAGATGATGCTGTGAAAGTGCTGCACTCAATATGCCAGCAAATTTGGAAAACTCAGCAGTGGCCACAGAACTGGAAAAGGTCAGTTTTCATTCCAATCCCAAAAAAAAGGCAATGCCAAAGAATGCTCAAACTACCGCACAATTGCACTCATTTCACATGCTATTAAAGTAATGCTCAAAATTCTCGAAGCCAGGCTTCAGCAATACATGAACCATGAACTTCCAGATGTTCAAGCTGGTTTTAGAAAAGGCAGAGGAACCAGAGATCAAATTGCCAACATCTGCTGGATCATCGAAAAAGCAAGAGAGTTCCAGAAAAAATCCATTTCTGCTTTATTGACTATGCCAAAGCCTTTGACTGTGTGGATCACAATAAACTGTGGAAAATTCTAAAAGAGATGGGAGAACAAGACCACCTGACCTTCCTCTTGAGAAACCTGTATGCAGGTCAGGAAGCAACAGTTAGAACTGGACATGGAACAACAGACTGGTTCCAAATAGGTAAAGGAGTACATCAAGGCTGTATATTATCACCCTGCTTATTTAACTTATATGTAGAATACATCATGAGAAACACTGGGCTGGAGGAAGCACAAGCTGGAATCAAGATTGCAGGGAGAAATATCAATAACCTCAGATATGCAGATGACACCACCCTTATGGCAGAAAGTGAAGAAGAACTAAAAAGTCTCTTGATGAAAGTGAAAGAAGAGAGTGAAAAAGTTGGCTTAAAGCTCAATATTCAGAAAACTAAGATCATGGCATCTGGTCCCATCACTTCGTGGCAAAATAGATGGGGAAACAGTGACTGACTTTATTTTTCTTGGCTCCAAAATCACTGCAGATTGTGACTGCATCCATGAAATTAAAAGACGCTTACTCCTTGGAATTTAGAAAACTCAGCAGTGGCCACAGGACTGGAAAAGGTCAGTTTTCATTCCAAACCCAAAGAAAGGCAATACCACAGAATGCTCAAACTACTGCACACTTGCACTCATCTCACATGCTAGATGGTGATTGCAGCCATGAAATTAAAAGACGCTTATTCCTTGGAAGGAAAGTTATGACCAACCTAGATAGCATATTAAAAAGCAGAGATGTTGCTTTGCCAACAAAGGTCCGTCTAGTCAAGGCTATGGTTTTTCCAGTCATCGTGTATGGATGTGAGAGTTGGACTGTGAAGAAAGCTGAGAGCCAAAGAATTGATGCTTTTGAACTGTGGTGTTGGAGAAGACTCTTGAGAATCCCTTGGACTGCAAGGAGGTCCAACCAGTCCATCCTAAAGGAGATCAGTCCTGGGTGTTCATTGGAAGGACTGATGCTAAAGCTGAAACTCCAATACTTTGACCACCTCATGTGAAGAGTTGACTCATTGGAAAAGACTCTGATGCTGGGAGGGATTGCGGGCAGGAGGAGAAGGGGACGACAGAGGATGAGATGGCTGGATGGCATCCCTGACTCGATGGACATGTGTTTAAGTGAACTCCAGGAATTGGTGATGGACAGGGAGGCCTGGCACCTGTGATTCATGGGGTTGCAAAGAGTCAGACATGACTGAGCACCTGAACTGAACTGAACTCCTTGGAAGGAAAGTTATGACCAACCTAGACAGCATATTCAAAAGCAGAGACATTACCTTGCCAACAAAGGTCCATCTAGTCAAGGCTATGGTTTTTCCGGTGGTCATGTATGAATGTCAGAGTTGGACTGTGGAGAAAGCTGAGCACCGAAGAATTGATGCTTTTGAACTGTGGTGTTGGAGAAGACTCCTGAGAGTCCCTTGGACTGCAAGGAAATCCAACCAATCCATCTTAAAGGAGATCAGTCCTGGGTATTCATTGGAAGGACTGATGTTGAAGCTGAAACTCCAATACTTTGGCCACCTGATGCAAAGAGCTGACTTATTGGAAAAGACCCTGATGCTGAGAAAGATTGAGGGCAGGAGGAGAAGAGGACAACAGAGGATGAGATGGTTAGATGGCTTCATTGACTCAATGGACATGGGTTTGTGTGAACCCAGAGTTCACAGGGAGTTGGTGATGGACAGGGAAGCCTGGCATGCTCTGGTTCATGGGGCCGCAAAGAGTCGGACACGACTGAGCGACTGATCTGAACTAACTGAACTGGACTGCGAGGAGATCCAACCAGTCCATCCTGAGGGAAATCAGTCCAGAATATTCATTTGAAGGACTGATGCTGATGCTAAAGCTCTAATACTATGGCCACCTGATGCAAAGAAATGACTCATTTGAGAAGACCCTGATGCTGGGAAGGATTGAAGGCAGGAGGAGAAGGGGATGACAGAGGATGAGAGGGTTAGATGGCATCACCAACTTGATGGACATGTGAGTTTGAGCAAGCTCTGAGAGTTGGTGATGGACAGGGAAGCCTGGCGTGCTGCAGTCCATGGGGTTGCAAAGAGTCGGACATGACTGAGCAACTGAACTGAACAAGATCATATAGTCTAACTTATTTTGTTGTATAAGATTTTATATGTTCCCTTTTTAATAACTTTCACTGAAATATAATTAACATATCATATAATTTACCCTTTTAAAATATACAATTCAGTAGTGTTTAATATATTCAGAGTTGTGGAACCATCACCACAGTCTAGTTCCAGTATTTTTTCATCACTCCAAAAAGCCTATACCCATTAGGAACCTATTCTACTTCTCAACACCCACCTACCCCATCCCTTGGCAACCACTTAATCTACTTTCTGTTTCTGCAAATTTGCCTGTTTCCACACATTTCCTATAAATAGAATATTTTGTGATTGGCTTCTTCCCCTTAGCATAATGTTTTCAAGGTTCATCCATGTTGTAGTTTGTGTTGGTGCATTATTCCTTTTTTATGGTGAAGTAATATTCCATATTGAAAAGCAGAGACATTATTTTGCCAACAAAGGTCCGTCTAGTTAAGGCTATGGTTTTTCCTGTGGTCATGTATGGATGTGAGAGTTGGACTGTGAAGAAGGCTGAGTGCCGAAGAATTGATGCTTTTGAACTGTGGTGTTGGAGAAGACCCTTGAGAGTCCCTTGGACTGCAAGGAGATCCAACCAGTCCATTCTGAAGGAGATCAGCCCTGGGTGTTCTTTGGAAGGACTGATGCTAAAGCTGAAACTCCAGTACTTTGGCCACGTCATGTGAAGAGTTGACTGATTTGAAAAGACTCTGATGTTGGGAGGGATTGGGGGCAGGAGGAGAAGGGGACGACAGAGGATGAGATGGCTGGATGGCATTACCGACTCAATGGACATGAGTTTGAGTGAACTCCGGGAGTTGGTGATGGACAGGGAGGCCTGGCGTGCTGCGATTCACAGGGTCGCAAAGAGTCGGGCATGACTGAGCGACTGAACTGAACTGAACTGAACTGAATATTCCATTGTATGGATATATTACTTTTCTGTATTTATCCATCAGTTGATGGACATGTGGGTTTTATGTTACTCTTTAAAAGGCTCTCTCATTGCTCTGCAGTCATATCCTAAGATACAACTTGGGTCATTTCTCTCATTTATTGTTTTGACACTAGGTGTCTCTGGAGTACAGATATTATATACATCCTCAACAAATGTAGAAATAACCCTCTTCAAGGTAATTTTCAAGAAATGTGTGCTATGAGTTCTATTTAATTATAACAGAGTTTTTAAGTGTTTTAACAAAAACAGAGTAATGGAATCCACAAAGTGAAGGAAATCTTAAAAATCCCCTAGTGTTAATCCTTGTTTTAGCAATGAAGAAAACACTGAGACCAAAAAAGATTAAGTCACATAATGGTTGGAGTGAACATGATTTTAAGGTTATACCTCTTTGAAAAGATAAGGACTCTTGATATAAATTCTAGTGTAAAGTCATTCTCTGTATTTGGTAGTCATAGTTGGTATATAATCAGTTTTTATTTTAGTCTCACCTCACAATATAAATGTACATTGAGACATGAATTTCTGTATCCCACTCTTTTTATTAGATGTTCTAGAATTGTTGATTTACTTTTATAGTTGGGCCATCGAGCCTGTTTGCATATGTTTGAGTAGGGCTTTCTCAAATCAGTTTAATAGGCTAGTCCAGTCTATACCCACATAGTAAAATTCATTTTTCTGTTGCTTACCTGTATAAATAATATTAATTATTTCTTATTTTTCTTTTTTAGTGAGCATCACCAGTTTTATCCCACGTTTCAAGTTTCTAAGCATAGATCTGCCTGTGGTTGTGGAGACATTTGTCAAGTATCCTTTCTGATGTGAAAGATTTTAAAAGTGTGCTACTTGGAACTTGATCAGTTTTACATTGACTAGAGAGCTTGAACAGACCTTAGAAGTATCAATCTACTGCTAACACACACAAAAAAATGGACTTTAAAATTGAGAAAGATCAGATTGTACCTAGGAAGGAAGAAGCCAGAAAAGAGAGATTGATTGGGAAGAGAGAAAGGTTAAGGTGTGGAAGAGAAAGAACCTAGAAGACAAATTGAGAGTTGAAGTTTAGAGGTCTAAAACCTTTGAGTATGTTTATAAAGGATGAAGTATTCAGCTACTAAATGAGGCGATGTGTTCCACCCCTCCTGAGCCTGTTGACTCTGACCAAATGGAGGAATGCATAAGGGACATCAAACTGATTTCTGCTACTGAAATAGCACTCCACAGAATCTCATGTGTTCTTTAGCATATTATGTTTGCATATAAAGAGATTTTTAATTGGTTATTATATAGAATTTGAATATATTTGAACAGTTTGAAAAGGTTCTTTATTTTGTCACTTTTAAATCTTTAATTTCTTTTTTAATGATTTGCAAAAAAACAGAGACAGAAAGTAAATGAGCAAATATTAGTTAACAAATGAGTTACTGAAAAAAGGATAGTCAAAATTATACCTTGTAGACTGCAGCTTTATCTCAGAGATATTTACACTATGACCTTACAGATGATAGTAAAATAGAGTTCAAGGGACTAAAATCTTTATAAATCTAAGCAATACTTTGTAAGGATTGAAGAGAAATTTTCCCTCATTTCTTATTCTTTCCATATTCCTTTCTCTTGTATCATTAAAGAGAAAGTCTTTCAAGGAATTCGTTACAAACTGCCTTAGTTTACAGGTGGTTGGCTTTCATTTTTTGTCAAGTTTTTCTAACTTTGAAATAATACAAATCATTTGTTTTAAATAGAGATCTAAGAATCAATAGCATTTACTGGTGGGCAGAGATTTTAAAAAAAGGAGAGAAGTCCCCTGTAATCTCAAATCGACTCCTCGTAAAATACACACTTCTGACTCCCAGAAATGGCTTTGCATGCAGACCTGAGTAGGCTCCTTAACTGATTGCAACCAGGTACCTGATTTCCCTCTCGGGAGCTCTGGCAATTGTTAATGCAGTGCCCTGCTTTGCTTTGGACGGACAGTGGATTTTAAACTCTTTCCTAGATGCTACTCTTACCTCAGTGATTGGAGACAATGATGTCAAAGATCTGATAGGATTTTTCATCTTGCTTGGTGGCAGTATACTTTTGGCTGCCAATGTGGCCCTGGGCCTCTGGATGGTTACAGCACGGTAATATTTGGACTCATCTGATAGAATCTCTGAGTTACAATATATAATACTGAAAACCTTACTTGGTATGAAATAAAAAGTGATTCCTTAAAATTGCATTTTAGCCAACAACTTTAAGTTCTTTATTCAGCGTATCCAAACTCTGGGACGGGGGAGAAACAGAAGAAATGAAAGACATATTCCGTGATTACATTCTAGTTTTATAGACTGAACCTACAAACTTCAGATGCTTGTGGAACAATTGAAACAAGTGCAAATTCATGTTAAACCATTTTTGTGTGGCTATATACTGTATTGAAATACTGTAAAGGAAAACAGAATTGGGTAGGATTAATTGAGAAAAAACTTCCTGAAAAAGCATCATTAATCCAGATTTGAAGAAGACCAGACTTTGGCCAAGTGGGAAGGTGAGCATTTTCTTGGTCTATATTTCTTGTCTTTAATCTTGTTGGAAAAGTATTTTAAAATTCAGTGATAAAAAAAAATTCAGTGGCTCAGATATTAAAGAATTCGCCTGCAATGCTGGAGACCTGGGTTCAATCCCCGGGTCGGGAAGATCTCTTGGAGAAGGGAAAGGCTACCCACTCCAGTATTCTTGCCTGGGAAATCCCATGGACAGAGGAGCCTGGCGGGCTACAGTCCATGGGGTTGCAATGAGTCAGACACGACTGAGCAACTAACACACACATTGTTTTGTACTCTTGACAACTGAAGTCTGATTACAATTAATAAAATTCTATAAAAGAAACTGCCGACGCAAAAGGGAACATCTTTGTTAAATGATCCCAGTAAATGAACACCTCAGAAGTAGACTCAATAATATCATGAGACGTGTCTTGCCACCCAAGAGTTGCCTCTTTGATAATATGCCCCAATATCCTCATAAAGCAGCAGCAGCCTTGACATTCAGAATGAGCTGTAGGAAGTATTTCCTACCTGCAGCATGTGAGCTTGAAACAGTTAGGGGCAAACCTCAAAACTGAGCCAGCTGGCTCTTGCGGCAGATCACAAGACAGATCACAGAACCTTCTGCAGTCCTGGTTACCTTTCTCTACGAGCTTGAAAGCTTGGAACCGCTCCAGAATAGACATTTTCTCTTGTGCTGCTGGGGCTACCTTGGACCTAGCTCCTAGGCCCCTGTCTTCAAGAAGCAATTACTCTAAGCCATGAAGCATACTCTGTCCTCACCAGTGTCTTCCATATTTCTCTCTGTTGGGGAATTAAATACGTAGTTCTTCCTTTCTGCCTTTCCCCTAAGCTACCTCTGTGGGTCCACAAGAGACTTGGTAGTAGAGTGAGAATGGCTACATGTGAGAACAAATGTGGATTTGCTGGAGCCTGGTAACTGACTCAAGCCTGAAAGAGCCCTGCCTAGTTTGAGATCTTTCAGACTGGTGATGCAGCCCTGGAGGATCTAGGAAGTCAGTAGGCCAGTGTGAAGCTATTGGTATTAAAACTATATGAGCATGCTGTTTTTATGATGAAAAATCTGTGTTCTCATATGCGCAAAAACATCAATAGTCATGTATCCAACTTTTTCACTAAGTGAGATATTCATGGGGTTCACCTCTTTCAGATTTATTGCTCTTAGGCAATAAAACTTTTTAATCATTTTTAAGGAAACTTTAGATTGTGTTATAAATCTGCCTGCCTTCTTGAAGAGAAATTGTGTATTGAATATAATTTTAATATTTTTAAAATGACCTCTATTACCACTACTTAAAAACTGTACAGATTATTGGTTTATCCTAGGGAAAAAGCATTTGTTCTATTCTCAGGCAGACAGTCTTTCAGGATTAAAGTATATTAGCAGAGTAATGCACAGACCTATTCAGGTAATAAAGCTTGGGGACTACCATGAAATACTTATATTATTGATTTGATTACATGAACTAAGCAGTTTACTAATGAAATTGCTATATACATGCAGATCATTTAAAAAAAAACTGAGAAAAAAATTTAATAGATGAAATCTTACCCATAAGCTCCTTTCTCTGGATGGGAAAAAAAAAAAAAAAAAGCACATCATTTTCTTATGGCTTTTAAACACCTTGGTCTTCTGCTCCATTGGGTCAGAATTTGGGAACAGTCTATTAGGATATTGAGCAGTTCAGTCCTGTTTTTACAGAAATAGCCTCATTGTGTAAGAAAGGAAATGTTATATGTTGTCTCTTCAGCCTCATTGTGGGCACTTCTAGAGCAAGGACCATGTCATACTCATCTTTCTGTCCCTGGCACAATGCATGAGACATCAAAACTACTTAATAAATGTGGTTGAATGAATGATGTTTAGTGTTATTTATGGATTAGAAAAGCATGTTTCTATTTAAGTAAGCTGTAAAAAGTGTTATTGAATATTCATGTAAATGTATGTTAACATAAAAAAATAGCTTGAAAGATCTTTGTGTCCCTGGTAGATTATCATCTTTATGAATATAGTTCATTTTGGTTTCTATAGAGCCATTTAAAAAATGAATTATTTTAAGGATTTGAAGAAAGTGTTGTGTTGTCACTTGTTCAACAGTAAAACTGTATTTTCAGTGTTCTACTCTGCATTGTCTACATTTTTGAGGGTTGTTTTTAATCACTTAAAACCTGTAAAGAATGTATATATCCTTTTCAGCATCTCTGTTTGAAAAGACATGCAGTGAAACTTGACCTTTTGATAATTGCTCTTACAGGTCATCTGTTCTAATGGTAAATTGTTTAAATAGGGGCTTCATGGGTATGTGGCTCTTAGTCATCAGTTTGTCCTGTGGTATTTATTGAATGTCCACATACTAGTGGTACCCAGGTATTTTTTTCTATAAATCTTACAACTGAGTTTAACTTGAAGATACCATAGTTGCTGGCATTCAATGTTTAGCAATAAAAATAAATGTGTATCAGCATTCTATGTTTTATCATCTATGTGTTGTCTTTTTTTTAATTTGTATTCTTTTCTGTCAAAATTGTTCCTTTCACATACAGGACAATCTTAGATGCTTTAAAGTTCAGCCTCAGTTTTCACTTAAGCAATCATATATGAAAGTTGTTGACAGATCACAGAAAGAAGTCTTTTTAACGTGAAATCCCTGTGCTCTCACTACTGTTTTCGAAATGGCTTATTCATGGATAAGGAAAGAAGACTATCATGTTTCATTACTGTCTGACAGAAGTCTTCTCTAAGTTAGGTGATGTTTTTAGGAATTCATGAAAAGAAGTGTTTTAACTATAATATTTGGTTCTTCTTCACTTTTTGCCCTGGTGCTTCCTACCATGTCCACAGAGCCAACCTCCCAGACAAACAAACACACACACACACACTCTCTCTCTCTCTCTCTCTCTCTCTCTCTCTCCCTCTCTCTCCCCTCTTCCCTCTCTTCCTCTCATTGTTTGATTGCTGCTGCTGCTAAGTCACTTCAGTTGTGTCCGACTCTGTGCGACCCCAGAGACAGCAGCCCACCAGGCTCCCCCGTCCCTGGGATTCTCCAGGCAAGACCACTGGAGTGGGTTGCCATTTCCTTCTCCAGTGCATGAAAGTGAAAAGTCAAAGTGAAGTCGCTCAGTTGTGTCATTGTGTCCGACTCTTAGCGACCCCATGGACTGTAGCCTACCAGGCTCCTCTATCCATGGGATTTTCCAGGCAAGAGTACTGGAGTGGGTTGCCATTGCCTTCTCCAATGGTTTGGTTACTAAGGGCCAAGAAATAGCCTGGGGATTTAACCCACTTCCTGATTGGTCAGCCCTCATTTCACTCCTCCTCTTTGCCTCTGATCCGGAGCCACAAGACTAGATGATTGATTATCTATCAGCTTTACTGAGATATAATTAAACACTATAAAGTTCAGCTGTTTAAAGCATACAATTCAATGTAGACCAATTTTCTTTTAATAACTCATCAAATAATACTATACATATGCTTTAGTATAATCTAACTTTTTAAGTACTTGAACATGTAATAAAAGACAGGAAGAAAAAAAATCTTTATTTCACAGCTATGTGAATTCTGGGAATGATTTTCACCATTGGAATAGAGTTGGGTAACAAATTTATTTTTAAGGTAAAGCATGTGGATATGCTTATTGAAACTAAACCTTTTAAAATCAGCGCATATTCAAGCTACTTTTGCTGTTTAGGCCATACTAATTTGAATAATCCATTGTATATTTTATCAGACCATGGCAAACGAATTCAATGAGGGGAAGGCCTCTTATTTCAGAATGTAATGCTACAATAGGTTATATTCAGGGTGGAGGTAGAAAAAGTAGCTAAAGGAAGTTACAGTTCTAATTACCAACCAGGTTATATTGTGTAGTTCGATTTCCCATTACAGAAAGAAAAAAAATACCCTCATATCTTAATTTTATTTAGCTAAAGATCAATGGATATTCAATAAATGTCCCTTCTTATTATCTGAGTGTTTCTCAGACTTTTGTACTTAAGTGCTCTTTACACTGTAGAGGCAGGAAAACCCTGAAGTATCTAAGAGTATAACCTTATAATTGGCTCTCCATCCTATAAAATTGAATGTCACTTTATGTTACCTTTTTTTTTAATTTGACTTTGCTGGCATGTGTGATCTAGTTCCCCAACCAGGGTTAGAACCTGGGCCCTGCTTTGGGAGCCTGGAGTCTTAGCCACTGGACCACCAGGGAAGTCCCTCAATTTATCTTAACTTCTTGTGAATTTCACATTCCATTAATCAGGCATCAGGAAGCCAGTCCTCCTCTTAAAGATACGAAACTCTAAACTGTAAAAGAATTAGATGTTAAGAATATTAAGATTTTCTTCATGTCTAAAACACATTGATAGACAGATTCCTGGCAGTCCAGGGGTTAGAACTTGGCACTTTGACTTCCATGGCCTGGGTTCAATCCCTGGATCTGAGAACTAGGACCCTGCAAGCCATGCAGTGCAACTAAAAAAATAAATAAAACACATTGGTAGAAAGTAGTTTATAACAGCTGGTTTGTAAACTAGTGACAGTCTATGTTGGTGTCCTTGGATCCATAGTGAAATAAAGATAATGTGTGTGATTAAAACGTTACCTGCACTTTCACTTTTCACTTTCATGCACTGGAGAAGGAAATGGCAACCCACTCCAGTGTTCTTGCCTGGAGAATCCCAGGGACGGGGGAGCCTGGTGGGCTGCCGTCTATGGGATTGCACAGAGTCGGACACGACTGACGTGACATAGCAGCAGCAGCAGCAGCAGCAGCTGCCCTTTATCAAAGAGCTCTCCTTTATTTGGGGTATGGAAATACAATAATTTCACTTAGCATTTAATGGCTCTCTGTAACTGACACACATTCATTGGCAAGGTGTGAGGCTTTCTTGTTTACCTACATCTTCACCTCCTCCTGAATTATCTGACTTCCATGTTCTGTCAGATCCTGTGATGCAAAATGGTATTTCCTTTAAATTTGCATTTCTCATATTATTAATAATGTTGCACATCTATATTTGCTTAGCCATTTGGACTTTTCATTCTGCTAATTGCTTATTGTTATCCTTCATTCAGTTTTCCATCGAGCATCCTAAATTTTTCTTACTGATCTATAGGAATTTCTTCTACAGTCTACATTAGGGACTAACAGACTACAGCTTGAAAGCCAAATCCTGCTCACCAGCTATTTTTATAAATAAGTTTCTATTGAAACACAACCATATTCTTTCAGTTTTGTATTGTCTATGGCTGCTTTCATGCTATAACAACAGAGTTGAACAGGTGCAATAGAGACCATATGGCCCATAAAACCTAAAATATTTTCTATTTACAGAATAACCCATGTTCTAGATATCAACTCTTGTCCATTTCAGATGTTGCAAATAATTTTTCCTAGTCTATCACCCATCTGTAAATTTTTATTTATGAGATCGTTTGTTGAACAAGGATTTTTAGTTTGATGTAAAGTCTATTAATTTCTTGATTCATTGTTTGTATTTTGTGAGTCTTACTTACAAAGTTCTGTCCTGTCCCAAAGTCATAGCAATATCCTATACTTTCTTTTCTGTGCTTTAGAGTTGTACTTTCACAATGTGATCTTTAATTTCTAGAATATATGGTTTGAGGTAGGAAATCCAGGTTTATTTTTCTGTATAAAATGAACTGTCTTTAAAATAAATGTAATAGTATTTTCTTTATAAGATGTTAAATAAAACAGTTTACATAAAGTTCTGCATATGGTGCCTAACATGCTCAAGTTAGTGCTATGTACGTAAACTACTTTCAGAATGCAGAAGTATTACATAAATTTGCCCTCATATCTCAGTCCACACTGGCATTAGATCTTGCCTCCTTTTGATTTGCCATTTTTTCCAGTGCCTTTGAGCTAGCTCTGGTTGTCCAGAGTATATCCTCAGGACTTGACCCTTTTAAACATTTCTTCCCCCAATCAAAATGGACCTAATATACTGAAGATGTTAACTAAGGATTTTGTTCACTGAAACTATTTAAAATAACCTGTGTTCATGGGTATATTCATAAGATGATAGTAACACGGACATTTAAATCTGGTCTTACCCAAACTGTCTTAACTCAAAAGAAGGCACTATGATGGACCAATACAAGAGAGAATTCAGGATAGAATAGACTTTGAGGACTAAATCAGATAATATAAAGCTGTACAAAGTCTGGGATATTGCATTTCAAAATAAGCTTTATTTTTTAACAAGTTAATTTACACTTTTTTGGTTAGAAAAGATGCCAAACTACTTTTTTAAATTTATTTTTTAATTGGAGTATCATTCCTTTCACAATGATTTGTAAACTTCTTTTTTTTAATGTCTGATTTTTTGTAGAAATTTTTATCCACATCCTTTGCCCATATTTCCCTGCAGTGATTATCACCTTCTTATTGCTTCTCATCATTCAAGACTCACATTTTCACAAAGGGTTTGCAAATATATTGGACCGTCTCTTGACTTCTTTTACAGGTCCTTGACTTTCATACTTTATTCCTAGCATTCTTTCTTCCCTTCCACCCACTTTGTTTCCATCCTCTAAGGCTTCTAGTTTTCTTCCTAGGCCTTAGGTGTCACCAGAAATCTACAGTGGAAGGTAGCACTTAGCAAAATACAGAACATTCACTTCTCCAGTTCAGGCCATACCCTTTTCTGTTATGGAAATACCTGGGCAAAAGAGGTTGGTAATGAGGAGTTTACTTTGGGAATAGAGTATTAGAACAGAAGGAGATAGATAAGTAACTTGGAGGCCTTTATAGACTATTTCTTACAAGAAAAGAAATGTAAGTCATTATAGAAAATGTTAAATGGAAGTAAATTTCTTGAAAAAAATAGCATGTATTGTAATTGGTAAACTGCTTTTTAACTTTACAATGTATTACAAGCATTTTAAAATATTATTAATATTCTGCTGCTGCTGCTGCTAAGTCACTTCAGTCGTGTCCGACCCTGTGTGACCCCATAGACGGCAGCCCACCAGGCTCCCACGTGCTAGTGTTGTTTTAATGGATATATAATATTCCAATGTTAAATATGCCATAACTCAATCAGCAACCCCTATTATTTCCAATTTTGTGATATTATAAACAAAGCTGTGAGGAATATCCTTATAACTAAAACTTTCTGTATATCTATGATTTTGGATAATTCCAGAAATTTTCAAGATAATACTGAAAAGAAAAATTGCAGTCTTGAAATTGAACAAAGTTTTATATGTACATATTGCCTTGTTGCACTTACATTCTTTTGTGTTAATTGAGTAAGGAAAAATGGCATCTCATTTTAATTCACATTTCTTTGATTGTAAAAGAGTTTAACAGTTTTAAATGGCCATTGTATTCTTTTTATTTATCCCCATCCTTTGCCCATTTTGCATGAAGGTGATTATTGTCTTCTTACTGCTTTTCCTCATAAGCTCAGCTCCACCATTTGACTTGTTACATGTGAATATATTAAAACATCATTTAAATATAATGCTTATTGTTATGTTTTCACCTATTATAGTCTGTCGATCTTTGCCTTATGCTTTCCACTTTTGACGATGTGTTTTGAAAGTCTTCTCAAGATTTTATAAATATTCATAAATGTTTTCTTGCAATAATTTTATGATTTCATTTTTCAAGCATTCACATTGTTGATCTACATGCAGTGTATTTTGATGTTGGTGCAAAGTAGGCATATAACTTTGTGATTTGCTATCTCCAAATGATTAACCAGTCATCTCAAAAGAGATGGTTTAGTCTTAGATTTCTCATACCAGCCAAGAAAAAGCATAAACTTATATCTTTTAGAAAGAATAGATATAATATGTGAAATTATCTCTAATTTGATAAATAATTTCTATTTATATAGGAGGCAATTATTTATTATTTTTTTCTCAATTTAGTAATATAGAACTGAGTATATTTCATGTTTTAATTGATAAAGTACTTAAATAATTAGTTTTCCTTAAGATAAGTTTTTACTTTTATTGAAATAGTGTTTCTCATTTCTAAACAATATAAATTAGCAGTCTGGAGATTATTCTTATATATATCATTATCTAAAGGTACTGTTTTCATCACATTCTTAATTAATATTTTTTTATTTTTGCTTCTTAAATTTTCTAACTTTAATTCCTCTTTCTGTGGAATTTTAAGTATTAAAGGTTAAAAACAAAATCTGTCTTTGAGATAAATGTCCTGATTTTAAAGTAGGTATCTTATCTTTATCTGTTTTAGTTATATAATGATTAAGTATGGAATACTATATTTCTTGATTACTTGTTCATATATATGCATTAATTTTAATCATAATTTAAAATCAGGAAAATAAGAGGTTAGGATACTATGAATTTGTGTATTATATCTTACAAAAATTGAACTTTTTCTATTCATAATAAACAATCGTTTTAAAAGACGTTGGTTAAGTGTGCTTTTTCCCCCATTTAAAATGCTTCTAAGATCATTGTAGTTGGTTTTTTAACTTGCCAGATTTTAGAGTGACTTTTGTAAATATGCTACTCTAATAGATGCTTATTGGATTTAAAATGTTCCATTTTTCTTGTTCATCCTCATTCTGCACTCACTAGAACTGATGCATATGTTGTTTCCTTCATTTAAGAAATATTGCATACCTACTATGTTATGGGCTCTGGGGATTCTACGGTAAGTAAGACAATTTTTCTCTTTTATAATACCATTTATTTTTAAAGCAGTAAGAATGTTCTGAATACTCCTTGTGTTGTAGGCATGGGGTGGCAAGGCCAAGTCTTAGAAATATGATAAGGAGAGTGTGGACTTTCACCTAATCAAAAACGGAAAGCTATTGAAAGTTTCAAGTAAGAGAGTACCATTAACAGAATTGCATTTTTGAATGAATCACCTTGGCTGAAGGTAAAATGTAGGTTGAAGGGAAGCGAGTCTGGAGGCAATAAAATTGGTTAGGAGACTATTTCACTAGTCTCAGCAGGAGATGATGGTGATATAGAATAGAATGGTGGCAGAAAAGATCAAAAGAAGAGGACCAACTCAAAAGTACATCCACTATATTTGATGGTTTCATATAGTTTAGGTTCAGGAAGGAGCCAAGAGGACTTCAGGTTTCTGGCTTGGATAATTAAATGATGGGAGTGCCATTTATAGAACTAGGACACATCAAGAATGAGCAGTTCAATTTAGACCTCTTGAGTCTGAATACCTGAGAGGACTTCAAGTGGCCCATTGAGTGTACAGATCTGGAACTCGAAAGATATTAGTTGGAGTTATCATGTGTAAACTGACACACACCAAATATGTAGTTCAACCCATGGGAGTGGATAGATAGTCTGGGGAGAATGTAGAAAAATGAAGAGGGAAGAGAAGGCATCCTAGATAAGAGCTCTCAGGATCACCAGCATTTAGATGAGAAGGGTACAAGGAAGAGGAAACAGAAGGAGCTTCAGAAAAATTATGGTAAGTAAATCGTAAGTAAAAGTTTGGTATTAGAGAAACAAAAGGAAGAGCATGTGTCCAGAAGGAGATACTAATAATGTGAGGTGTGGTTGAGAGAGGCTGCATAATATCCATGCAATTAGCTTTAGTTCATAGATAATCTTAAGAGGGCAGCCTCAGTACAGCAGTACAGAAGATGAGCCAGGTTGTAGTGGATGGAGGAGTTGTGGGGACAGGGGGAGGGAGAGGTGTGCAGATAGAGATTGCAAGTGCAGAAAATGCCCTCAAGAAGTTACATTTGGAAAGGCTGGGGAGGAAGAGTGTGAAGGGGCTTGGTGAAGGACATAGGGTTAGTTTAGGAAAGTTTTGGTGTTGTCATTGTTTTAGCAGTGGGAGGATCATGAGGCATGTTTTTGGTGCTAATGGGAAGAACCTAGAGAAAGAAGGATCATCATGGGAGAAGATGGGATCCAGAGCACAAGTAAAACAGCAAGAGGGATGCCCTTTGTCAAAGGGGAGAAAGAAGAAATATGGGTCTGTTAGGGGAACCACTGACTGAAACCGCCTGTGCTGGGCAGGCACCATAATTAACACTTGTGTGAGTTATCTTACAACAGGACGTCCTGGTAAGGAATGCAGAACTAATAAGCTACCACCAACCGGAAGAATTCAGGAAAGGTCAGAAGAAGAGAGGGAGACTCCAGTCCATGTGTCCTGCCAACCTCCAGAATCCTTCTCACTGGCATTCATCTTGGCTTAGTGATGCAATGGCCACCAAGAAGGACCCTGAGTCCAAGTGATTGGCCAGAGACAACCCAAAACTAACCCCATCACCATAAAACCCGAGACTACAAGCCATATGGCAGAGCAGTCCTCCTGGGTTCCCTCGCCCTGCTACTCTCTGCCCTGGCACCCCTTCCCAATAAAGTCTCTTGCATTGTCAGCTCATGTGTCTCCTCAGACAGTTCATTTCCAAGTGTTAGACAAGAGCCCACTCTCGAGCTCTGGAATGGGTCCCCCTTCCTGCAACAAGTTCACTGTCATTCTCACTGTTTGTGAATGCCATTGATAAGTTCCTCTCAGTTTGAAATTCATTGTCTTTACATTCAAGCTCTCAAACTAATTGGCCTTCATTTTAGCCGCAAGTCAGCTTGAGCTGGTAGATGATTCTGCCCAGAGCTCAATTGTGCTGGCAGATTGTTCTGCCCAGAGCCAAGCCCCTAGCCTTTCAGACCACAGTTCCCAAGTTTTTGAATGAAAAACCCCAGCCCTTGATTCTGTTCCCAGTTTGCACATTTGGCACTGCTGGTGGCTGCTGCAGTTCTCCATTTTGTCTGGAATCAGTCCTCAGTCCCATTGCTTTGGGTTTGTCTGTTCAATCCTTCTCCAGTCCATGGGTCCACGAGAGTTGGTGGTAGAGTGTTCTGGGCCATCTTTCAGCCAGGACATAGTATCGTCACTTGCTTACTGTCACTATCTTAGCATTTTCTTGGACTTACTTTTTGTAGATAAAGATTAATTGCTAATGGGATCTTTTTCATCCAAAGAGCTGAACGTTCCAATCTAAAATAAGCACACTTGCTTATTGTATGTCTGAGAACTGTGATTCTGGAAGCTGTAGAAAGTTACAAAAATGGTAATATGTTGCTAAGCTTGTTTTGTGGCCTAAGAGCTTAGCTTGGTCGCTGAAAGGATGGACACTTCAAAATATGGCTGGAATAGAAATGGAGGTTAAATTCCATTTGCAACCAGGAACCTACTAACCTGCTGCCAGTCTTCAGGGAAATTACAATGGCCATTATAAAGAATGTTCCAAATAGGTAAAATCATTTTTAAAGTGACTTAAAAGCAAGAGTTCTCAAACAGATGAAATGGAATATGGATTTTGAGTAATATGCAGAAGGCTCTAAATGTTTTTGAAATTCCAAACTTGATATTCAGAGCCTGCTAGGGATGTTTTTAATGCCTTCTCTCCTTAGCTAAAGCAAAACCTTGTATCCAGAAGGAAAGATGCAAATTAGAGAAAAGGTAGTTAGAGCAGGTTAGCCTCTTTATCATTCAGGCTGCCTTCCCAAAGTTTAAAATTCACCTGCTGTTTATTCTTTGCCAATTCCCCAGGCCTCACCTATTCCTCTCAAAATACCGAAAAGAACCAGTACACTGGAAACAAAATTGACCTGCACTTAATCGATGCCTCTGTGATGTAGATTTTCTACCCCCATCTTCTTCAGCACCATTGTTTGAAATGAAAACTTTAGGAAGAAGTTTCTCATCGAAATGAAAAAATAAAACAGGAGGTACTTGGTAATTGGGCTAAAGAGAAATTTTGCAAATCCTCCACAGATATTAGTAACTGTAACTTCTCTGTTTACAACTGTCTATATATATCTACACATACACATATATAGCTATAGATATATAGTAAATTAATTTGTTAACCCATTCATCTGGAGCCCCTTCTCTGGGAGAAGCAATAAGCCGCTGGCTTAAAGATTTCACATTCCGGAAGCTTTATCCTCTAAAAAGACTTTCTTCCTAAGAAAAAGGACACATGAACTTGTTGCCAAACTTAGAAGTATGTTTCACAATGGGCATTTTAAGACTACATAAATGTGTGATGTTTTTCTATCTCTCAATTCTGTTATTGCCAAACTTAATTTGTAAGAGCTCTATTTAGTTGGTTTGAAGCCAAGAACTTGAACGGATTGGGCAGTAACAGAAACTAACCCAAATGCTTTTCAAGTTCAAGTAATCTGGGATAATCTTTGGTAAATAAAAGTAGTTTAAGTTCATTGGTTTAGTTAACATATGTCTTTAAAGTTATCAACACTGAATATAATGCAGACAACCAACTTTTATTCTACCTGGTCTTATTAGTCAAATAACTTCATGTTATCTCTGTTATGGAATTTGTCAACAAAAATAACTTGGAATTATGGCTGATTTTTGTCTAATGTCCCATGAAGTTTTGTTAGGTAATGTAAACATAGTTGGGAGTGTTATCCAAAAAACTGGATTTGCTTCTTGGTTAGTGTCAAGCCAAAAGATATAACCAAGCCAAAGAGCAGAGAAAGGAAGGATTTATTACTTGCAGTAAGTAAGGGTACAGGCATATTCATGAAGGGGCTTGAGTCAAGGAGAATTCAGCATAGAACTGGGACAGAAGACAGAGTCCAAGCTTTATAGGTGGTTGAAGTCATGAGGGTCAGTAAAGGTCAATTATCATCATCCCTTAGGTTCCATTTGATGTAGTGGTTGAGTGCTTCAGGGTAGTCTTTACCATTGAAGCAGAACTGGGAGTCTTCACAATCAATTTCTTATCTTTGCTATTTTCATTTCTCTTCTCTGGTGACAGTTGGTTCTTCTATTCTCTTAAGATCATTGTTACTGAGACCTGTTCAAGAACAAGCATTGTGGATGACTTAAGCAAAAATGGCTTCTCTTTTGTCAAGAAAGCCATGCCTGGTTTTCTTTCTCTGTGGACTCCATACCCTATCTGCTTAGAGGAGATAAATGTAAGTAGGATAAGTTTATAGTTAAACTTTTTAGAAACAATTATATTTTCAGTTCAGTTCAGTTCAGTTGCTCAGTCGTGTCCGACTCTTTGCCACCCCATGAACTGCAGCACGCCAGGCCTCCCTGTCCATCACCAACTCCCAGAGTCTACCCAAACCCATGTCCATTGAGTCAGTGATGCCATCCAACCATCTCATCCTCTGTCTTCCCCTTCTCCTCCTGCCCTCAATCTTTCCCAGCATCAGGGTCTTTTCAAATGAGTCAGCTCTTCGCATCAGGTGGCCAAAGTATTGCAGTTTCAGCTTCAACATCAGTCCTACCAATGAACACCCAGGACTGATCTCCTGGTGGATGATGGATCCAACCAGGATGGACTGGTTGGATCTCCTTGCAGTCCAAGGGACTCTTAGGAGTCTTCTCCAACACCACAGTTCAAGAACATCAATTCTTCGGCACTCAGCTTTCTTTATAGTCCCAACTCTCACATCCATCATGACCACTGGAACAACTATAGCCTTGACTAGACAGACCTTTGTTGAGAAAGTAATGTCTGCTTTTTAATATACTGTCTAGGTTGGTCATAACTTACCTTCCAAGGAGTAAGCGTCTTTTAATTTCATGGCTACAGTCACCATCTGCAGTGATTTTGGAGCCCAGAAAAATAAAGTCAGCCACTGTTTCCCCATCTATTTGCCATGAAGTGATGGGACTGGATGCCATGATCTTAGTTTTCTGAATGTTGAGCTTTAAGCCAACTTTTTCACTCTCCTCTTTCACTTTAATCAAGAGGCTCTTTAGTTCTTCTTCACTTTCTGCCATAATGGTGGTATCATCTGCATATCTGAAGTTATTGATATTTCTCCTGGCAATCTTGATTCCAGCTTGTGGTTCCTCCAGCCCAGCATTTCTCATGAGGTATTTAAAAATAACATCCAAAATCTTTTTGGTAACTTGAACCTTTTGCATTGTGTTAAATTAACTGATAGAAGTTTATTAATTATCTAGATTATTTCCAAATAAAATAATGAAATGTTAATTACTGAACATAGGTTTATCTACTTTTGGCTTTCTGTTGCTGAAACACTAAAGATGAAAATTGAATCTCTTTGTAAACATATTTGGTGCCAAGCTGAGAAATTTTCTATGAGAAAGCATATGTTTCAAGAAATTATAAAAAGTGTTTATGTAAGTTTGTCTATCTTCAGAATGCTAATATAAAGAATAGTTCATAATTGCTTACTTATTTTTTGGTAAAAATTAAGGTTTCTAAGTGTTAAGAATACATAATGAAACTATTAGAAATAATAAAGGAAACAACTCTTTATGCAAGGAAACTATTGTGTGTTTTGGTTATAAAAAAGTATGAAGGATAATTTTGTTAAGGAAAATGAGAATTTTGTTTAAACTAGAACTTCTGGTTACGAAGGACAAACTAAATATATGCAAAATGTTGAAGAGAGGAAAGGAGAAAATTGTGCCTTCTGTAATCAAGCTGGCTAAAACAATAAATACTGTAAGAATGCTAAAAGTAAGATTTAGCATCAATAGTATACTTATATAAAACTAAAACAAGGCTTTCTTTCATCTGCTAAAAGGACAAAGAGTTATTGGACCATTGGTGTGCTCTTGATAAGAAATTGTAAAAAAAAAGATTTTTGTTACCTTTTCAGTGGTCTGCCTAGAAAACAAAAATTCTGTTTTATCAGAATGATTTGCTGTTTCCTGTGTTCATCAGCTTTTTGATTACTTTTGAAAACCAAGTCCTAAGTTTTGCTAATAGATAATTAAGTATTATTTCATAATGATCTGTGATCCTATTAAGGCAAGTGTTCTAAAACTGTTTTTAAAATATTTTTTATAAACTTCCCCAAATCAAATTCCAAATGAAGTCTTTTGACCACAAACCAACTTTGAAAATTTCCAGAGGGCCCTTAGGACATTCCAAAATTTTGTTAAACTCCTAAGTTGGCTTCAGTCATGTCCAACTCTTTGCAAGCCCATGGACCGTAGCCTGCCAAGCTCTTCTGTCCATGGGATTCTCTAGGCAAGAATACTGGAGTGGGACAGAGAAGTAGGTTGCGAGTGGGAGGAGGCGGCTGCTCCTCCACAGCGTTTGGGAAGATGGCGCCGCCGGTGACGGAAAGGGGGCTGAAGAGCGTCGTGTGGCAGAAGATAAAAGCAACGGTGTTTGATGTTTTTTTTTTTTTAGAAAAAAAAGAAAAAAAAAAAAAGAATACTGGAGTGGGCTGTCATTTCCTTCTCCAGGGGATTTTCCCAACCCAGGTATTGAACCCACATCTTTTATATCTCCTGCATTGGCAGGAGGGTTCTTTACCACTAGTGCCAACTAATTAGGCTTATTTGATATATTAAACTACATGGGAAGCATTGTCAAGTAAGAAGTAGTACTGAGCTTTCTTTATGTTGTACAGGGATATCAGTGTTCTAGAAATTTTGTGAGATTCCTAGAAATCTGATATATCCTGGTATAAAGTAACTTTTAATCCTAGTCATTATCTTAAAATATTGTATGATGTCCTCTGCAACCCACTCAGAAATGGACAAGTAAGTGATCTTATTGCTATTGTTTTACTTCCTGAAATTGCTGCTGTCAAAATTGAGGCTCACACTAAAAGGACTGAACCTCATTACCAGATCATTGCAATAACTGACTTTCATCCAAAGGTAGCAGCAACAGAATCTAAAAAGATTTTGGCACATGCAGATGCAGTCCAATCTCCTTCTGCAAAAAATGATCCCTCATTGCCATATTTTTGTCATTCTGGTGTCCTCGTAACGGCAGCAGTCTGCTCCTGAATCAGAGAAACTAATATGAGTAAACAATAGCTGTGAATTAAACAAACAGTCAGGGTTATGGGAAAACAAAGACAGCCACTTGCTTCCTCCTGGCTCCCTGGCAAACCAGATTTTTTGGTTTTTGCATTCTCTCACCCACCATAGTGCATGTAAGAAAAACTATTTTTGTACCTACAAGCCTCAGACCTCCTCCCACTAGACCTTTTAAACACCTGCAAGGGGACTTTTTTCAACTGTCACTTACTGTGGGTTACCAATATGTTTTTGTTATTGTATGTATGTTTTCTGGTTGGTTGAAGCTTCTCACTTGCTGTTAGGGTAATGCTCTGACAGTGGCAAAGAAACTATTAGAAAATGTGTTTACCACTTGGGGTATACCTTCCACAGTCTCCAGTGATAAAGGCACTGGGCAAATCATACAGGCCTTAACAAAACTTAGCAAGCTTCTTGGAATTATCCCTTTCCCTATCACTTGAAATTATCAGGCAAGGTTGACAGAACTAATGGAAAATCTGGATTCAAGCAGAATAAGAATTAATAACATGAAACTTAATTGATGGGGATAGTTATAATTTTTATGACTGTATTAAAATATTGCTGTTTTTTCCAGGTTTAAAGATATATTTTCTCTTAAGCTACTCAACAATTAGGTAAGATATACTTTTCTAAGCAAATATGAAATACTTATGTTTTCTCCCTACCCAGTCCCTCCAGAATTCAGAAACTCTCAAAGAGTATTCTTATTTTCATACAAGATGATACATAGCGCACAATTGGAAACACTACCTACACTTTGACTATAATGGTATTACAGGTAAAGCATGAGACTTCTAACAAAAAATTCCAGCAAAGACATCTTAAAAAGAACTTAAATATCAGTCACTTTTCTTGTTCACTTTACTTACATAAATAATCAGGTAAAGTTTATTACAAGCAGGTTAGTTTTACTGTGATGATCTTTGGGGAAAAAATGGGGGTAATTGTAGGAAGAAAAATCATGTTTATACCTATGTAGAAATTAGATTTCAGTCCTGTTAGTTGTCTTTGAGATTTTGTTATATATGTGAACTGAACTGGATCCTGAATTCTTTTGATTTCCTCAAATATCTGGCTACAACTCACCAAACTAGCTTTTCCAGTTTTCTCTTGCCCTTCTAATTTAGAATCACTAAGAACAAAGACTGCCCTTGAATCTGCTTGGAAGGGACTATATCATATCTGCTTCACTACTCAGATGGCAGTCAAAATTCAGGGACTTGAGCCTTGAACACATCTCACAGCTGAAGAAGACCCTACCTGATAGCCGGTCTTCTGCAAACATTGGAGACCTCCAAGTGAGATCTATGAGGTTGAGAAGTAGCTGATATTGATGTGGACTGCTTATTCCCAAGATGCCAGATGAAGACTTCATGCTTTAACTAAACACGAAAGTGTTCTTCTCTTTCTTCCTTTACTCTGGCATTGGCCTGGAAAGATAATGCCCTCATCTGTATCTCCCAGGTCATTGTTAAGGGGAGAGTGAACCTCTGGAATTAGGAGAATCTTTTCCCACATGAGTTAAAAACCTGAGTGACCTCTGAATCTAACAGCTAAATGCAGAAGTCCCTGTGAATGAATCCATTAAGGGTATTTTCTTAACAGGAATGGTTTGTGCCCACAAGTCTCATCTTGGTCTGTGATAGTTATCATCCTTGGGCCTATGAATACCTGAATGGTTGTACACAGCTGGGCTATGCCTCTGGGTTATCTAACTGTGCCTTTGTCTTAGCTAAAAAGGACCTACCTTTAACTCTTAAAAGTATTGTAGAATTCACTGCTAAAACACTGGCTGCCCAACAAATTCCTTAGGTTCACTGTCCAAGATTGTTTTTGATCATAGAAAAACCCTTGATTATCTTTTAGCTAAGCAAGGCGGTGTCTGTGCCATGGCCAGTATTGTTATTCCCAAACTGAGTTCACCTCTTGGTGGGTGTCATCCAAAAAAAACAAAGATCTAGGAGAAGGAGGTGATGCCGAAAACTCAGCCTCTGTGCACCAAGGCCAAATCAAATCTTGGAGACAAGGATTTGGGTGAAGTAGAAAAGAACAGCTTCATTGCTTTGCCAAGCAGAGGGGGTCACAGTGGGCTAATGCCCTCAAAACTATGTCCCAGGGAGTTCCCTGGCAGTCCAGTGGTTAGGACTTGGCGCTTTCACTGCTGTGGGCCCAGGTCCAGTCCCCTGTCAGGGGAACTGTAATCAAACAAGCTGTGCAGCATGACCAAATGGGGAAAAAATTAAAAACAAAACTGTGTCCTAACAAGGGAGGGTTTGGTGAGGAATTTTATAGCCATGGTTCTAGGGAAGGATTGCTAATAAGGAGCAGCGTGTGTGCAGAGCCTGCATTCCTTTACTCTGGCCGCAGGTAGTCTCCTGATGTGCATCTGCGTATCCTACTCTCTGGATGGGGAGTGCTTCATCACGTGATTTCTTACAGGTTTTCAATCTGTAGAAAAGCTCAACTATATTGTTATGTGTATTCCTTAAGGTGCAACCGGGACCCTGCCCCAAGGCTGCACTACTGTTTCTTGACTGCTCCTCCCTTGTCTCTGCATTCCCTCACTTACCTGATTAGCAACTGTTTGACCCTGCCCTTCGGCCTCAGGGAAGGTCAAGGACACTGAAGTCTATTCCGTACAAATAAGAAATGGGGGACACAGAAAAGGCTTCCCTGGCCAGGAGCCCTACCAGGTCCTGCTCAGATTTAGAAGGAGTTGTTACTTGCACCAAATAAGCAGAACCCTGGGGATCTTTTCCAAAGCAGTGTCTCCACGAACACCAAAATTGGGGAAGTTTAAAGCTAAGGGTACATGCATACTCGTGAAGTGGTTTGAGCAGAGGAAAATTTAGCATAATATTAGAGCAAAGCTTGACAGTCAGAGCTTTAGTTGATTGACGTTCTGAGGGTCAAAAAATGTCACATCCTCGTTCCACCCTTCACCTGGCTGGGGGCCTTTGTTCCCACAGAACTCAAAGATAAGTATCAGGTTGTTGTGTATATCCCTTAAGGCAAAACTAGTACTCTGTTTTATCTCTGAACTATTTTTTGAGGGGGGGGCTGCACCAGGTCTGGGTCTTAGTTACAGCACTTGAGATTTTCTATCTTTGTTATGGCATGTAGGGTCTTTAGTTACGGCATGAGGGATCTTTAATTGCAGCTTGCAAGCTCTTATTTGAGGCATGTGGGATCTAGTTTCCAGACCAGAGACCGAACCCAGGCTTCCTGCATTGGGAGCTTGAATTCTTAGCCACTGGACCACCAGGGAAGTCCACGAACTATTGTTTATTGACTATTTTTCCTTTGTTCCTGCATTCCTTTACTTTCCCTTAAGATCATTAATTACTGAGGTCTGTTCAAGGGCAAGCTTTGTAGCCAGACTTAGATCACAAAATGGCTTAGGCCAAAAATGGCTTCTCTTATGTCAAGAAAGCCATGCCTGATTCTCTTTCTCTGAGGACCACCTACCTTATCTACACGTACCTTGTCCTCTTTAAAGAAATAAAATGCACAGTCTGTAAGTTGATAATTAAGTTTTATTCCATGGACTTTCTGAACTTAAGCCCGGAAAACAGCCTCTCAGCACTGAAGGACTGCTCTGAAGAGGTTAAGGGAGCAGCCAGAACATAAAGGAATTTTTGCAACAAAAAAACCAGGTAGTCAGAATATCAAAAGATTGCTGTTTATTAAAGAAAACTAGACATCCCAAGTTAACAAATTTAGCATTTTTCTATGTAGGGGAAGATGAATGAGTCTGGGCTCTTTGAAATCATTCCTTTGGTATACACCTTAACTATCTAGGGCCAGTATCTTGCTTTTCTCCCTTCTGAATCCCCTCAGGGTGCACAGTCCAAGTGGCTGTAGTGGCTGTTGTTGCCTGGGTGGCCTCAATATCCTTGTTTACTGATAAGGCAGGCAACATTGTTTTTTGGTTTTTTGTTTGTTTGTTTGTTTTTTGGAATGATAATAACTTTAATCCAGCAACTGAGTTCATTATATTTAGTTCATTCTTCTTTTCTGTGAGAATTTGAAATTTTTCACAATAAAAAGTTTGGGAAGTTCAAAAGCAATGTGATATCCTAAATTGGATCCTGGAATTTAAAAAAAGGTGCATAAGTGGAAAAACTGATGAACTCTGAAAAAAGTCTGAGATTTAGTTCATAGCAATGTACCAGTGTGGGGCTTCCCAGATAGCTCAGTGGTAAAGAATCCACCTGCCAAGCAGGAGATGGGGGTTTGATCCCTGGGTTGAGAAGGTCCTCTGCAGAAGGAAATGGCAACCCACTCCAGTATTCTTTCCTAGAGAATCCCATGGACAGAGGAACCTGGTGGGCTACTGTACATGGGGTCGCAAAGAGTTCAGTTCAGTTGCTCAGTCGTGTCCGACTCTTTGCAACCCCATGAATCGCAGCACGCCAGGCCTCCCTGTCCATCACCAACTCCCGGAGTTCACTCAAACTCAGGTCCATCGAGTCGGTGATGCCATCCAGCCATCTCATCCTATGTCGTCCCCTTCTCCTCCTGCCCCCAATCCCTCCCAGCATCAGAGTCTTTTCCAATGAGTCAGACATGATTGAAGTGACTGAGCACACACCAGTGCTCATCTCCGAGCTTTAACAGATGTACCTTGGTTCAGACATGATTGAAGTGACTGAGCACACACCAGTGCTCATCTCCGAGCTTTAACAGATGTACCTTGGTTAGGAAATGTTCAGAGGAAACTGTGTAAAGGGTATATGGGCATTCTCTGTGCTAGCTTTGCCACTACTCTGCAAAACTAAAATTATTCCAAAGTCAAAAGGTTAATTTTTTAAGTTAGGTAAGAAACCACCAAGGAGGAAAAAAAGGCAAAAATTGCAAAGCACCCAAACATACTTGTAAAAGTCTTCATAGAATCGCCCCTTGTGATCCTGCCTAATTGAGGCTCTGTTTATTTCAGGAAATTCATCAAGAGATTTTGCATCATAAAAAGTCCTAGAAAACAGGACCACTGTCACTTCATGATTGGAGTTCTCGTTCCACTTGGTAAAGAGATCAGCAAGGAAACCATTCACAGATTTCTCAAAATATAGATCCCCATAAATATCAAAATCTGAATAAATATGTAAACCATAGCTGATGTAGAAGGGAACACCACCCTGGTATCTTCACTGATAAACCACACATGACCTTCTCATTCTTGACCCACAGCTCACCAGCCTGTGCCCTGATGCCAGCAAATTCCACTTTCTGAGTGATATAGGCACATGTGCTGACCAAACTTTTCTTTAGTTGCCACATATCCCCACGGCCAATATATTGATCCTTAAAGGTTAATTCCACAAGGTCAAGGGTCACATCCTTAGGGTCTACAACCTGCACATACACATCTTAATAAGGTCTTAGCCGGAACACCTAAGTCACGGTCTGGTCCACATTGACAGTTTCTTTCTGCAAATCCTCCTTAAGTGACTTGACCTGAAAAAGCAGAAGGCTGTACTCATCGTTGGGGTGGGTAATCTCCACTATGTCTCCAAGCTTGATGTGCGGAAATACTCTGTGGTTCACAACTTGTTCATTGTCACTGCCCCCGAAGCCCTTCTTGTGGATGACGAGTGTGTAGACCTTTGTTGTTCTCATCCTGTACTGTTTCTTTCAGCTGTTCCAAGTTTGGGGGAGAGAAGTCATCTTGCCTCCCTGCAGCTCCGGAGCCCCTTCCCGCTTGAGGCCGGACCCTGCCCGTGTCCCCGCGCCTCCTCTGGACGTCCCTCCTGTGCCCGCAGAGTCCGTGAGGATCCCGTGCCGGATTTCCAGGCGCTGGCCGCCCACTCACGCACCCCCCGCCCCCCGCCCCCCGCCCCGCCACGCCCTCCCCAGCCACAGAGCGCTCACCTGAGAACCTGCTCCGGTGGCCGCAGGCGACATTATTTGTGCACAACCTGCATCACTATTTCCGGAAAGTTGAAATTCAATTATGTAAGATCACTGAAGAAGCCATGTGTCTTAAAACGGGGTCTTTCAGTGGAGTCTTTCTTTGGTTTGGGCCTTGGGGATATCGGTGAAAAACGTTGCCTCAAGCCATCAGCCATTTCCACTGCCCCTGAATATGAGTGAGCCTGAGGGAACTCAGGATGGAGATGAATGGGTTGCCCACTGCCAAGCCGTCAGCCATTGCAGCTACCCCCAGTGGTGCACCCCGAAGGGACTCAGGTTGGAAAAGAACAGGGTACTGGCCCTAGAGAGCTGAGGTGCATATCAAAGGAAAAAATTCAAAAAGCCCAGGCTCTTGCATCATCCCATATGTAAAAGCACTAAAATAAAATGCTGCTGCTGCTAAGTCGCTTCAGTCGTGTCCAATTCTGTGCGACCCCAGAGACGGCCGCCCACCCGTCCCTGGGGTTCTCCAGGCAAGAACACTGGAGAGGGTTGCCATTTCCTTCTCCAATGCATGAAAGTGGAAAGTGAAAAGTGAAAGTGAAGTTGCTTAGTTGTGTCCGACTCTTAGCGACCCCATAGACTGCAGCCTACCAGGCTCCTCCATCCATGGGATTTTCCAGGCAGGAGTACTGAAGTGGGGTGCCATTGCCTTCTCTGAAAATTTCTGGCTTTCTTTAACAGTAATCTTTTGATGTCCTAACTACCTGGTTTTTATTGCAAAAACTCCCACACATCCTGGCAGCTCCCTTACCTCTTGGGAGCAGTCCCTTAGAGCTACCTGACAGGCTGCCTCTAGGGCTGGGGGCCCTCAGAAAAATCAGCCATATAAAACGAAATTCTCAGCTTTTAGGCTGTGCATTTTTTCCCCCCAGTCAACAGGGACTATGGCTCCAAAGCAAACTTCAAATATTGGAAATTATCCTGCTTATGGTTAACTTCCCTCACAGCTCTGTCAGTAAAGAATCTGCTTGCAATGCAGGAGACCCTGGTTCAGTTCCTGGGTTGGGAAGATCCCCTGGAGAAGAAAATAGAAATCCACTCTAGTATTTTTGCCTGGAGAATTCCATGGACAGAGGAGCCTAGCAGGCTACATTCAGTCCATGGGGTCAAAAGAGTTCGACACGACTTAGCGACTAAACAACCAACAACCAATGTGTTATCGTAATGATTTTCTTGGCATTGTGTCCTCTCAAAAGCTTCAAATGCATGTTCACAGCCACAGACCACCAGGCAAATGATCCCCCTACGGTAGGACTGTCAAGGAGAGGATGAAGAGAATGACCAGTTTAAGGATTATGACCTGTGACTGTCACGGGGATTAAACAGAAAGTCATGACCTGTGGGTCATCAAGGATCAACAAAGCTGTGGGAACTACAGAGCGGAAGCTGAGAATGGTGCTGATGCCTTAAATTTTGATCACTGTTAGGGTGAGTTTGATGAAAAGGGAATTGTTAAAAAGAAATAATTAGACCCAAATGGAATCATTTGCCACCAGGGACAACAGCAGACCACGTCTTACTTGCAGTTTCAACCGCTCCCAGGAATGTGACCAGATGATCTGAAATTTCTTGATCAATAATAGTGAAGTAATCTTCGTGATAAAGACCCCTGCTGTTCCCTACCCCCTTCTCCAAAAGATGATGGCCTGGCCTGAAGCAATCCTTTCTTTTCTTTTGTTAATACCTTCTTGTCCCACCCTCCTTCTACCTATAAAAACCTTCCATTTTGTACAACCCTTCAGACTGCCCTTCTGTTTACTAGATGCAATGCTGCCAGATTCATGAATCATTGAGTACAGTCAATTAGATCTTCACATTTACTCAGTTGATTTAGTTATTTAACAGAGCTTAAATGAAGCCTTCCTTCCTGGAACTCCCTCTTTAAAAATATTGTTGTTTATCTGGTTTTTCTGGATATGAACCTGAACTTTACTAGGATTATAAAAATTCCTCCCCACAGTGTGGACTATAGATGTGCATTCGATATAAATTATGTGGCTATTAAAAAAGCTACCCAACAACCAAAATAGTGGAATGGATAGATTAAATTATGTTCACATAAGGCTATTAAAAATTGTTTTTATAGCACATGTGGTAACATGGGGAAGTATTTCATTAAAAAAGAGAACAGGATATGTGGCCACCTAAAAAATCTTTGGTGCCTCAGTGTTTTCCTACACATAGAATAAGCACCTACTTTGCTTGTAGAGATAATGTGAAAACATTTCACTTGGAAAGAAAGTTACTACCCAAATCTAAGATCTGATTTAAGAGAGAAGGTAAAGAACACCAAGTTCATGTTAACCTTCCTGGTGCTTATAATTTAAATGTCTTTTTTTTTTTTAATTGAAAGTTAGCAACCCATTCCTATGTCTTTGAAAGTCTGATCTAGAACACGAGAAGGAAATTTGTTTTCTTTTTAAGAACTGACTCATTGGAAAAGACCCTGATGCTGGGAAAGATTGAAGGCAGGAGGAGGAGGGGACAACAGAGGATGAGATGGTTGGATGGCATCACTGTCTCGATGGACATGAGTTTGAGCAAGCTCTGGGAATTGGTGATGGACAGGGAAGCCTGGCACGCTGTAGTCCATGGGGTCACAAAGAGTCAGACACATGTGGTAATATGGGGAAGTATTCCATTAAAAAAGAGAACAGGATATGAAACTTTGTTCACTGCATGACTGTATTTAGCATAAGAAAAGAAATCAAGCAAAATCCTATAAAAATGATATAATCAAAGCTGCTTACCCAGAAATTCTACACTACTTCTTTTTTAACATTTATTTATTTGATTGCACCTGGTCCTAGCTGTAGCACTTGTGATCTTTGATCTTCATTGCAGCATGTGGGATCTAGTTCCTGGACCAGGGATCAAACCCAGGCCCCCTGCGTTGGAAGCATGGAGGGGAACCATTGCAGGACCATTGGAAATCCTAGAAATTTTACTTCTAAGAGACAATCTTAGGGAAATGATTGGCTGTAACAAAATTAATCACCATGCAAAAAAAGAAACAATTTTAATGGTTGTTTAGTGAAAAAGTAGAAACAACACAGATGCCCAACAACTCAAACATAAAGGATTAGTGAAGTTAATTATGGTACAAATATATAATAGAAAAATGAGCAACCAATAAAATGATGTAGAATCATGTTTATCGACTTAACAGTATGTTCACAATATATTAGGTGAAAAAAAATGCTGGTTAAAAGGACTGCATACATTAAAAGTCCCTTAAAAGAATAGGAAGAGATAAGAATGCTTGTATGCATAAATACAAGTCTATAAGAATATTTTCCCCAAAGATGGCTGGTTATCTTTGAATGGTGGGATTATAGTATGGTTTTCTGAAAACTGTGCTTATAGAGGTTTTTCATATTCCTATAGTTAATTTTTAATCACAGTGGTTGTACTTCTGGCACCTTCTACTGGAGTCTGTGGCCGACTTGGTCTTGTTAAGATAGAAGCAGTGAAGAAAGTGCACAGATATGTCAGGTGGAGGCCGGAAATTGCAAGAGACTAGGACAAGGTCTTTGTGAAATCAAAAAATAGCAATGCATTTGTTAATTGTGTATGGCAGAAAGAAGATAGAAAGCATACCATACATAGATAGGAGGCAACCTTTCAGATTTACTCAAGAGCAACTCAACTAGGTTAGAAATGTAGTGTGTTCCTGTAAGTCTGCTCTGATTTACCGTACAAGCGCCCCTCTTGTAGGGAGAAGTGGGGAGGGAGGGACAAGATCAAGTCCAATTTATTAACCTCAGTTCAATCCCGTAATTTAAAATGTCATTGTAGGTAAAAGCCTCTACTTGGATGACTTAACTAAGTGCTCAGCCGGTAAGAGTTACGCCCCTCCCTCTGCTCCTCTCCTAGAAGGCATCTCGGTGTTTGAGGGAGGGACGTGGCTTCCTTGACCTTAATGTGGCAAAGGGTAGATGTTAATCCTGCCAAGGAAGAGCAGGCTCCAGACCCTGCACCTCTTCCTGTCCTCTGCTTGCCAAGCAACCTTGCTAACAGACCTCCTGCCCTAGGACTTCAACCTGGAACAAGGAGCTCAAGACAGTCGCACCATGCCCTGTGATCTCTCTCCCAGACTGCCCTGCCCCTTTCTTTTCCCTACAAGTAAGCCCAGAAGGACTGGGGGCGTACTTTTCCCCCTTCTCTTCTTTACAGCCTGGGAAGTCTTCCTTCTATTCTGCACACAGAGCCTATACATTAAAAAGGAAGCTTTGTTATTTAGAAATCCCCTTCTCCAAAAAGCCTGGGCTTTCTGTACGTCTTACTAAAAAGAGGTCAAGAAAACCAACTCTGAAATTCAAAGCTGATGAATGGCCACTCTGTTCTGGGCAGCACCTGTCTGTCCTGTCTCCTGGGACAACAAGCTTGATGACTTTGTCAGAAGGCTACTACGAAATAGGATTTAAAGAGGGGGATCAAAATGCATTGGTTTAATTCTTATAAAATGTGTCAACTGAAAAACTAGTCACAACCTGAAAGTAGAGAGTTATTTTATTTGGTGGGAATGTTAAGGACTCCGAGCCCGGGAGGCAGCATGTCAGTTGCCCTGACAAAGGGAGTCAGGCTATATACAAGTTTGCAACAAAGGGGGCAGGCAGTCTGAACATCAAAGATTATTGTTAAGTAGTAAGGAAAATCAAATATCAAGCTAAGGAATTTAAAGTTCTTCTATGTATGGGAAGATGCAAGCCTCTGGACTTACTTTATAAGCACCTCAGCTATCTGAGGCCAAATCCTGGTTCTGTACCATCTGAGCCGCCAGGGAGGCCCCTAAATCCTGTTTCTTGATTGCTTACATCCTTAATTCCTTGTTCACCATAAGGAGTGGCAAGTGTGGTGGTTGGTTACTTCTTGCATCCCCCACTCCCCCAGCTCCTCAGTCATCACTTTGGGGGTGGGAGTGCCAGCATCTGCTGGATCGTAGGTGTTGTGTTCCCATTTTGGAGACCTCATTCACATTTGGAAGCCCGATATCGCTGATAGCTGTGACATTTCTTGCCCACCGATATGGCAGGAAATATTTCATTTCGGAAATGCAATCCCTTGAGAGGTGAAATTAGATGAGCTAAAGTAATGAGATTCATTTTCTTGGATGTCTTGTGAGATGCATCTCTTTTCACCATAGAGACAAAGTGTAATTTTAAAAGACCTGACCCTGATGAAAATATAGAGTGAATACTTGTCATGGGGTTATGCTTTAATGGAGAAACCAGCAGGATAGTAAATCTGGTACAAAAGAGAATTCAGAACAGAGAGATGTATATGTTCAAAAACAAAAAGAATGCCAAAATAAGTTTCCTAAACTAGAAGCAAAACAGGACAATAGAATCATAGTCTTTGGGACTGTCACTTCTGCACAGAAATCTTTTGCATCTCTACTGCACAAAAATCTACAAGTTAACTGTGTCTGAGCCTTAATCAAGCCACAGGGCATTCCCACGGAGAACTGAATCCTTGGGTGGGCCTGTTAGAGAAAGAACTGTAAATGAAGCTTCATTTAGTCCCATGTTGAAAGGACAAGCAGTCATCCTTTTGCCTTGTTTTCAAGTGTTAGGTAATTTTTTCTTAATACGGTCAAATACTACATACATCTCACCCTCCTTAACAGAACGAACCCAGTCTGGTGAGAGCTACTGGAACAAACAGCCAGGAATGAATTTATAAAGAGCCTACAAAAATAAAAGATAAGTGTTTAAGAAGTCTGGGTTCTGCATTAGAAACACAAGTTTATCTTTAAGAACCTAGAATTGTGATGTTGCTCCAAACCTATAGTTTTACAGATATTTTATTACAAAGTACCCTTTCTGTTTTTAGATTCATATCTAGATTTAATTAGGCTTAAATGATTCCATTACCAAAGCAGATTAATCTGGTTAAATGAAACCACAAGGGCACGTGATAATTTTTTAGTCATCTTGCTTTATGTATCACAGCCCATGAAATGGACCCTGGTCTATTAGGTTACTGAACCGACAAACATTATTTCATGGATAAGGGATATTCAGAGTTGGTTTAACTTTAAGGAATTTAGCCCAGTTCACATTTAAACCACTCTCCAACTGATAATATTTTCCAAAACATTTCTGATTTTTAAGAAGCTCATGACAGCTCGTGTGTAATAACATCCTCCATATCCAGATGGTTTTTGAAGCATCCTATTAAAGAAAAATAAAAGAAAACAAATATTATAAGCAAACAAAGCCAGCTCTGAGTAGCAGTTTCCCCATGGAATTTCATTTTCTGAGAGTAAGATCATCTGATTAAAAAGCTCAAATTCTCTGAAACTTTCTACTGAAGTCTATGGCGTGTAATATGAGCACATTTCCATAGCAAGGTTATTCAGCTGTGGAAAACACAGTAACTCACTTAAAGCTTTTCCTTTAAAAGTTGATTAAAGCTAAGACACCACATGTTGATGCAGAAATGAGAAATATAAAGGTGTTTGTCACTGGCTGCTTGGCTGTGTTTTTTGTTTTTTGTTTTTCCCCACTGCAAGAAAGCAAAAACAAACATTTGGGAAGGCATTGGAACTCAAAAGCATGACCAAAGCTAAGAAACTTAAGTAACTGTGTCCAGAAACATGGGAACACAGATTCTGTTGGCTAATCCAAATAGATAATTAATCGTGTTCTTGACAGTGTGGAATTCAGATTCGCCTGCTATTTGCAGAGACTAGCAATCAGACTTTCTTGAATACTGGTGCCTGGAGTGGTTGAGAAATTCCAAGTCAGTGATTCCAAAATCTGCAGATTCTGGGACCAGTAAACTTTGAAAACAACATTGAAAGCTAACATGGTGTTAACTTCTTATTTTGCCGAAAAAAATAATACTTGGGGGAGAGGAAACCTTTTTATTTACAATCGCTGTCATTTCATGGAAGATAGGCCTTCACAGGCTAGTTCATAGTTGGATTCATCAGTGAATTTGGGGTCCAGATATCTTTGGGTAACTTCTTTCTCAAACCTTTCATTAGCGACTAACAGGCACATTGGAGTACGTGTCATCCATGACCGATCAAAACGAATCCTACTCAAAATGATCAAAATGAGACAGGTAATTGTGACAGGATTAGACTTTTTCTCCAGATAAGGACTTGGTTCTTGAGAGTTTTTCTTTAGAATCCTCTTGTCTTAAGGAAGATTTTTTTAAAAGGTGAGGAGGTAGGAGATTTAAACATTGACCAAATTCTGCCCTGCCTAACATTTATATATTTATTTATTCATGAAAGGAATGGGAAATTTTATTCGAGCCAAATTTGTTTGAAGATTATAACCCAAGAAGAGCATATCAGAAAGTTCTGAGAACTGTTCCCCTTACCTGCCTTGGAAACAAGAATCAAATCAATTCCTTGAATGCCTGTTACTAAGAATGTTGGGCTAAGCTTTGGGGCAAAGTTTCTCAAACTTAAGTCTACATAATTACAGCCTGAGAATCTATCAAAACAGCAGATTTCTAGGTTTTAGTGTCATAGGCTGTGAATGACGTAGATATGGTAGCACCGGAATCTCAATTTTTAGCAAGCAGAATGTAATTGTGATGCACATACTCCATAGAGCCCCGCTTCTTGAGAAACATTGCTCTAGGAGCTATAGGGAAATAACACTTCCAGTTTCAGTAATGGCACACATATATAACTTATTAAACGTTATTTTAAAAGCGTCAAAAAGCTAACAAAATACTGATCAATTAACTGGGGTGAGATCCAGAAGAGAATAGAAATTGAGGCATGAGCTTGGCTAATTTTGAACTTTTTTCCCTTAAGGTCATGAGCTGATTTTGAAGACAATTGAGAGAGTGAGCTGTCTTTGTAACAATCTCATGGGACTAGGGGGACCAAAGTTGGATGAGGGGCTGTCACGGTGGAGGTCAGTAATACGTTCCCCATCTCACACACACACATCCCAGGAGTAAAGGTGAATTGGAAGTGGCTTGCTTAGAGAATCTCAAACCTTGAACTAAGCCCAACCTGGAAAAAGCAAATGAACGTCCTCTCTAGAGGAAGATAACATCAACCTGGGTATCAAATTATTTCTACAGATAATTTGTACACAATCAAAGATAACTAAAGCCTTAATAGACAGAAAACCATGAGCAGGAACCACTAGGAAAAAAGAACAACAACACAGATACAAAGGGATTCCACTAGGTAAATCAAAATGATCATTGACTGTGTGAAACAATTATTATTTGTTCTGTGGGGATAGACAGATGGATATTTAAATGACAATAATACCATAAAGGTTTAGGAGGGCTTTAAGTGGTATTAAATGTTCTAAATTTCTCACATTTGAAGGAGAGGAAAGATACCAGTGAACATTAGATATTTATGAGTAAAGAATACATGTTGTAATTCTGGAATAACTACCAAAAGAATAGAAGAAGAGTACATGATTTGTAAGCTAAAAGAGATTTTTTTAAATGAATGATAAAGAGACTTCCCTGGCAGTCAGTGGTTAGGACTTCACCTTCCACTGCAGAGGATGCAAGTCCAATCCCTAGTTGGGGAACTAAGATCCTGCATGCCTCTCATCCAAAATAACAAAACAGAAACAATATTGTAACAAATTCGATAAAAGACTTTAAAAATGGTCCACATAAAAAAATCTTTTAAAAAGTGAGTGATAAAAATGATCAACCCAAGAGGAGGCATGGGAAAAAAATGAAAAAGGAACACAGGACAGGCAGGAAAAGAGATATATATAATAAGATAGTAGATTTGAACAAAAATGTATCAGTAATTATGTTGAATGTAAGTGAACTCAATTCCCCCTCCTTTTTTGATCCATATATCTATTTGTTTTCAGATTCTTTTCCCGTATAGATTATAACAGAGTATTGAGTAGAGTTCCCGGTGCTATACAGTCGGTCCTTGTTGATTATCTATTTTATGTATACTAAAGTTTATATGTTGATCCCAACCTAATTTACTCCCCCATACCTTTCAGCTTTGGTAACCATATGTTTGTTTTCTAAGTCTGTAAGTCTGATTCTGTTTTGTAAATAAGTCAATTAGTATCATTCTTTTAGATTTCATACATAAGTGATATCATATGATATTTGTCTGATTTACTCAATTTTCCAGTGGAAAAAACAAAGGTTGTGAGATGGAAAATAAGCAAACAAAACCCAGTTATATGTTATTTAAGAGATACATTTAAAACATAAGAATAAAAACAGGTAGAAAGAAAAGAAATGACACGTACCCCACAATTGCTAACTAAAAGAAAGCTGATATAGGTATTAATCTCACCAAGGTACTCACTCTGTACATCCCACTTTAGGTATGATCGTGGAAAGCATTGAACAGGGACATGGCAAAGTTCAGAGAGGACCAGGTGCAGAGCCTTCTTCCAAGAGAACAGACCCAAGTCCTGACGCGAGAACTTCCTTCACTCAGAGGCAGGGAATGTGTACTTCTTGTCCAACATGGTTCATTTTTTCTATGCACCAATGACTGCTAAGTGCTTTCCTTTCTTCTCTTTTCCAAATGGAAGTTTTCATTGTAGACAATTTGTTTTGTTCCACATTACATACTGAAAGTTGAGTAGTAGTGGGGGAATCACGTCCTGTTATTAGACAGATAGCTGGAGTTAGACTCGATGGAGAAGGCTGCCCATCACCCAGAGATGTTAGACTTTATTTTGTACTCAGTGAGCGGATTGTACCTTGGATTATTTTCTGAGGGAAGGGACAAATGTATTTTATGCCTGGAAATTAGGGTGTGCATGGATTTAGATGGCCAGGGGTTTAGGAGTGTCACAGTTTGCTAATTATTCGTGGTGTCCATTTTCCCTTTCTGCGTTTCAGTAATAGAGCCTTTCTGAGTGTGAGCTTACCACACAACTGCCCAGCAACATGCTACATTTCCCATCTCCCTCAAAGGTAGGTGCGGTCATGTGATCAAGTTTGGGCAAAGGGATGTGAGCAGAAGTGATGTGTATTATCTCTATAAAGATGAAGCTGCTTGCCCTGATTTTTTTTCCCCCACCAGTTGGGAAATGGCGATGATTGGAACAATCGCTTCAGTGGTAACAGAGATGCTGAAAGGGACAGAACTGCCCACCAGCTTAGGTTCCTGTATGTTGTGGAACAGAGCTGTCCTGTAGCCCTGGACTGTTATATAAGAAAGAATGAAACACCTATCATATGTAACCTATTATACTTTGGGGTTCCTTTGCTACAGCAACTTTACCTATACCCTAACTAATATAGAGTTGTGTTATGAAGAAAAGGGAGTTAGAAAGGTGGCAGTTAGGAGGAAGCAATTGTTTTGAGCCTTAAAAACAAGCCCGGGCATCATGATTGGAGAGACTTGGAAAGGTCTCTATTCCTGAAGAGAGACCAGGCAGATGGTGGTGCCACAGTGTAGCTGCCTTAGCTACCTTGTGATGTTTATAATTCTGTATCTCTAGGCACACCTTTCCCCAAGAATTCCATGACCACGTTTCCAAGGGCTGGCCAGAATTTATCCCTAGAGGTCAAATAGGCTCCTCAAACTCAGCCTTTCAAAGCTTCATTTTCTTCCTGTTTAAGTTGGGATGTATGTTAAGAAAGTTTTGCATATATATGTTAAAGATGTTATATATATATATGTTAATGTTTTATATATATATATATATATATATCTCCTGTGATAAACTATAATGGAAAAGAATATCAGAAAGAATTTATACATGTATAACTGAATCACTTGCTGTACAGCAGAAATTACCACAACATTGTAAATCAACTATACTTCTATAAAATAAATAAAAAATTTTTTTTTATACTTTTCAACATCAGCCTTCACCAGGTTGTCCTCAATAGAAACTAGGGTTGCCCTTGATTCCTCCTTTGCCACCACACCCAGTTTGTCATAAGGATCTGCTACTTCCATTCTTTGCTTTCATTTTTATATTCCCATGGCCAGTGCCTTGATTCAGAGCTCCATGATCTCTTACCTCAAATGTTGCGGTAGCCTTGTTTATAACTTATCCCTCTGATTTTGATTTCTTCCACGCTTCACATTCCTCTCAGGACTGTTTTTCTAAAACACATACCTGACTATGTCATGTCACCTGTCCATACACTTTCCTTCCATTTCTTATAAGCGAAGGAGACCAGACTTGGTGCAAATCTGGTCTCAACTGAACTCCTATCAAGCCCCTCAGTGTGCTGTGGATCCTGAGCATGCTGGGTGTTGGCAGCGTCCTCTCTGCCTGTAATGTCCTAGTCTTCTCTTCACAGACTCCTACTCAGCCTTTGAAGCTCAGCTTAAATATGACTCATGAGAAAATTTTCCCAGAATTCTCTTGCTTAGCTGCTTAGTTATCCTCCCCACAACATTTAGTAAGTGAATGAATGAATTAAAGTTTGAATACCAAGAAGTAAATCCCAAAGAATACACCCTGAAGAAAGGCAGAAAATTTTAGAAGTATAGAATTTTACTGTATTTTATACACATAGTAAAAGGAACTTAAATATTTTTTTTGAACTTAAATATTTTTAAAATTAATTTTTATTGGAGTATAGTTGACTTACAATGTTGTGTTACTTTCTGCTGTACAGCAAAGTGAGTCAGTTATACATATATCCACTCTTTTTTTTCCCTTTTGGCCACACTGTGTGGCATGCAGGATCTTAGTTCCCTAACCAGGGATCAAACTCATGCCCCCTGCAGTGGAAGCACAGAGTCTTAGCCTCTGAACTTCCAGGAAAGTCCTATCCACTTTTTTGTAGATTCTATTCCCATGTACGTCAGTATAGAGTATTGAGAAGAGTTCCCTGTGCTGTACAGTAAGTCCTTATTAGTTATTTATTTTAATATAGTATTGTGTATATGTTAATTCCAATCTCCCAATTTATCCCTACCCCTCACCCCTGTGAATCTATAGATTTTAAAGCTCATCTAAATGTGTTTATAGATGAGGTTCAGAGAACTTAAATGACTTTCCCAGGATCAGACAGCAGAACTGGGAACAAGACATGGGTTTTCTGGTTCTGTTTCTGGTGTTGTTTTCCTACATTTTGCCATGAAAGTCCTAGAGAATAATTTTAATAGAAGGGTTTGTCTGGAAGGTTGAATTTAAAATGTAGAAGTTTTAGCCTGAGGTTGCACTTCAAATCACATATGGAATGATCAAAATGTCACTGTAATTTTGTCACAGCAATGATTATCTAAGTTGTGAGTCATTTTCCAAGAATCATTTTCAGTAGAGATCTTGAGCATGTACCAATGTGCATGTTGAAAGCCAGAGAACATTCAGTCCAGGGGCTCTACATGTTTTTTTTTTTTGACCCAGGGGCCCTTTCAGTCTGACTTCTCAGAATAATGTTTCTGAATGCATAAAACTTTGTACACAGGAAGACAAAGGAAAACTACATAAAAAATGTGATTATCAAATTATTAAATATCATATATGTGTGATAGATGTACTTCTTTATTTAATCTATTAAATAACAAGATCTAGGAGCAGTCTAAGAACTACCCATGATTTTGAAGTGGCCATGAGTGTAAGTGATATTTCAAGGCATCTGTGACAACTGTCGTGTGATAGGAAAATACTTATGATATCTATTGGTGACAAGTCACAGGTCCTTCCAACACAACTGTGCTTTGGTACTTATGATCACAGTTGAAGGAAACCCTTAACTTTTGTTGGAGATCACTGAAAGTGAATCTTTTTCTCTTTCAAGTTTGCTGCTGCTGCTGCTGCTAAGTCGCTTCAGTCGTGTCTGACTCTGTGCGACCCCAGAGACGGCAGCCCACCAGGCTCCCCCGTCCCTGGGACTCTCAAGGCAAGAACACTGGAGTGGGTTGCCATTTCCTTCTCCAATGCATGAAAGTGAAAAGTCAAAGTGAAGTCACTCAGTCGTGTCTGACTCTTAGCGACCCCATGGACTGCAGCCCACCAGGATCCTCCATCCATGGGATTTTCCAGGCAAGAGTACTGGAGTGGGGTGCCATTGATCTGCTAAACCCCAGATTGAGAATGCCTGGGTTAATACACTCTCTTCATTTTAAAGGTGAGGAATCTTTTATGTGAAATATGTAAGATAATTTCAAATAAAATTCATTCGAAGAAAATCACTGATGGTGTCTATGCAGTTGGCCTCTCTCTACTTAGCTGATCTCCCTCAGGGAGCGTGGGCTTAAAAGCAAACTTGGAAAAGGGAAGTTGCTTTCAAACCATTTCTGCCTTCTGCTTGGTGTTCCTAGTCCCTAAGGCTCTCTTGGTGCAAAGGCCCTTGGGGAGGGGGGATATGAGAACCACAGGCAAATTAATACCTCAGTAAATTATCCTGCCACTGTGCTAAGAACAAGAAGAAAGATAACATAATTAATTTTTGAATAAATGTCAGCAATATGTATCCAAGTAGTATGTACAAATATGGGAATCGAGTTGTATACCTGAAATTCATCTAATGTTATATGTCAATTACACTTCAATACTTAAAAAACGAAGAATGTGACTGTAGGTTCAGGATACAAATTCATCTGAATTATATTCTGTTTTTTTGTTGTTTTGTTTTGTTATTTGTTCGTTTCCAATTTGTTTTACTGACACATGGATGCTCAGGCCTTGACCCTGCTGGAAGTACTTGAACAGCCTTTGCTTCCGCTGCTGCTTCTTGGCCTTCGGGTCTTCTTCGTGCTTGTTGAGCCATCGGCACGTGTTGAGCCACGTGTTTTCTTGGGCTGAAGATCCAGGGGCTTGTTCCTCTTGCCCGTAGAGAATTTCCTGAGGTTCATTTTCTGAGTCTGGTTAATGACGGTGAGTACAGGCAATGGATTTGCCAACAACTTGAATCTTAGAGAGTTTGGAAACTGTGCCACCTGTCACTTTAGCTGCACACATCTGGGACAGCTCTACTTTCAACTCCATCCTCAGCTGTTTCAGTAACTCCTTCTTTTTGCCAGGAAGGTCTCAGGCCTTAATCTTGGCCAGGGCTGTATAATATGCCTCCGCCACTTTCTCAGAGGGAAAGAGCTCTGTTTTTGTTTTTATTTATTTTTTTAATTTTGGCCATGCTGCCCGGCATGTGGGATCCTAGTTCCCCAATCAGGGAATCAAACCTGCACCCCTTGCATTGGCAGAGTGGAGTTGTAACCACTCGACTGCCAGAGAAGCCCCTATTCTGGTTGTTTTTAATTTGACTTTTAAAAAACATACATTTTGTAGGGTGTGGAGTAAGGCTCTAAAATATTTTGAAACCAAATAATTACCTAAATATGTCAAAAATTTACTGAATTCGTGTCACTACTATTAATTTATGGTGCCTCCTTTATTGTGTATTAGATTATTACATGTACTAGTGTCTACTTCTTGAGCATATAAATTTTTAATTCTTGTGCCACTCCACTCATGTGCTATACTGGCTCATTTAATTACATCTCTGAAATTTGTGGTATTTGAAAAATAGCAACAATAGCAAAAAAGCAATAATACAAAAAAGTATTCAAAAATGCCTGTTAAAGAACAGAATGCCCAACCTTGAATTGTCCAAACAGAATGCCCAACCTTGAATTGTCCAGAAGTCCTGAGCAGCTGAATCTTTCGAACCTTTCTGTGACCCATGGTAAGAAATAGTTTCTTTTTATTTGAATTCATCACAAGCATGCATGTATACACATATATGCAATTCAAACAAAACTTTCTCCAGACAGATACCTCTTAATAAGTGATGGGGCCCACTGATATTTCTTATTCTATGCCATTTAAGTCCATTCAAAGAAATGCTGGCCAGTGATCTGCTATTTATGACGAAGGAATGAGTTGAAACAGTTTGATAAACATTGGACTGGATGAATTCCAAGGACTCTTGAATTCTGAGATTCTATGATTTATTTGTGGATCATATAAATAAGTACAGTATTAGGGAGGGCAGATGTTTTCAAGACATATTCATTTTATTTTTATCTCCAACTCTTTATTTTGGAAAATTTCAGAACTACAGAAAAGTTGAAAGAATAGTTCTATAAATGCCCTTTACCAAGATTGGCAGTTTTTTTTAAAACCGCATTTGCTCCTCTGTCCAAACACACATACACACACACACACACACACACACACACACTTTAAGTCTGTTCTTTTTCCTTTTTCTCTGCACTTTGTATTTAGACATTCCCTTCTATTTGTTGATTTCTTTGTGGCCCCGTGGGTCCTCGTTGCTGCACGCAGGCTTTCTCTAGTTGCAGGGAGTGAGGGCTACTCTCTAGTTGTGGAGCACGGGCCCTAGGGCTCCTGGCATGTGGAATCCTCCTGGACCAGGGATTGAACCCATATCACCTCATTGGAATGTGGGCGCTTAACCACTCGACCACCAGGGAAGTCCTCTTCTCTTTTTAATTTGAATTATAGCTGATTTACTATATTGTGCTAGTTTCAGGTGTACAGCATAGTGATTTTTTTTCAGATTATATCCCATTATAGGTTATTGCAAGATATTGGATATAATTCCCTATGCTGTACAATAAATCTTTGTTGCTTATCTATTTTATATATAGCAGTTTTTAATCTGTTAATCCCATTTTCCTAATTTGTCCCACCCCCATAAGTTTATGGGCTTCCCAGGTGGCTTAATGGAGAAGGAAATGGCAACCTACTCCAGTATTCTTGCCTGGGAAATCCCATGGACAGAGGAGCCTGGCAGGCTACAGTCCATGGTGTCACAAAAGAATCAGACATGACTTAGCTACTAAACAACAACATGAATGTATTCTTCTTACTTTTGCTGAACCATTTGAAAATAAGTTGCAGACATTCTTATACCATATCCTGAAATATAGTACTTCATTCAGCTTATATCTCTGAGAATAGGGATACTCTCCTCCAAAGTCACAATATTATCATAGCCAGGAAATTTAACATTAATGCAACTAGTGTACATACCACATTCACAATTCCCCAGTTATTCCCATATGTCACTTTTTTTCGGCTGCACTGAGTCTTCATTGCTACGTGCAGGCTTTTTCTCTAGCAGTGGCGAGCGGGGGCTACTCTCTAGGTGCAGTGCGCAGACTTCTCATTGCGATGGCTTCTCATACTGCAGAGCTCGGGCTCTAGAGTGTGGACTCAGAGGTTGTGCGGTACAGACTTAGTTGCGCATGTGGGATCTCCTGGACCAGGGCTTAAACCTGTGTCTCCTGCATTGGTAGGGGATTCTTAACCACTGGACCACCAGGGAAGTCCCTCCCTAGATGTCACTTTTACAGCTATTTTTCTCCCAGGATCCAATCAAGGACCATGCAGTGACTTCCATATGAGACCCTAAGAAAAAACTACTCAGCTGAGCCCAGTCAACCTACAAGACAACTAAAGATAATAATGTACTTAAAATTTTTTATTGACCTAATTTCAGATTTACAGAAAAGTTTCAAGAATAGTACAAAGAATTCCCAGCTATGAAGTCCCCAAATGCTTTACTATATTTGCTTAATTCTTCTCTAAATTTCTATCATCTATCACTCTCTATATTTCTCTCCCTAGTTTTTTTTTTCTCAACTGTGTAAGAGTAAGTAGCAGTATGATTCTCCTTTACCCTTACATATTTCAATGTTTCCTAAAAATGAATTATCTTATGTAATCATGTTGTTCGTTGTTAAGTCGCTAAGTTGTGTCCGACTTTGCGACCCATGGACTGTAGCATGCCAGGCGCCTCTGTCCTTCACTATTTCCTAGAGTTTGCTCAAACTCATGTCCATTAAGTTGGTGATGCTAACTAACCATCTCATCCACTGTAACCATATAAAACTGTAAAAAGCAGTTATGTAACATTGATGCAATACTACAGCCTGATCTGTATACCTGATTAAGATTTCACCAATTGTCTCCATGATGATTTTATAGCAAAAAGCAAACAGAAAAACCCCAGAAAATTCCAAGATAATGTGCTGTTTTCAGCTATCATGTATAGTTAGTCCCCTTTAAGCTGGAAGACTTCCTGAGGTATTCTCTGTATTTTGTAACACTGACATTTTTCAAAGAACACAGCCCAGTTATTTTGTAGATGTTCCCTCACTTGGAGTTTGTGCACTGTTCCTCATTATTAGATTCAGATCATGCATTTGCGGCCAGAATACTTCAGGAGTGATACTGAGTTCTTCTCAGGGCATCCTACCTGGAGGCACACCCTATCAACTAGACCTGTGACTGAGAGTGTTAATTTTGATTGTTGGGTTAAACTGGCACCTGCCAGTGACTATAAAGTTACTGCTTTCCTCTTTGTAATAAATATATTTCTTCTGAAGAGATGCTTTAAGACTCTGTAACTATCCTGTTACTACTTAAAATGTCACCTACTGGGTTTAGCACACATTGATAATTCTTGTCGGAATCAGCTATTATTATGATTAGTGGCCAAATGGTGATTTTTATATTTTCATCATTCCTTCTACATTTATACTCTGACTTTCTACTGTAAGAAAGATCTTTCTCTTATTTATTTGCTTGTTTGGTTTGTTCATTCAGTTAAGTGTGGACTCATGGATCCTTACTTTATTCAATAAATCATAACTCTTAATGTTATTATTTACATTTATGCTCAAATTGTTCCAGAGTTAGCCAGGAGGATTTCTTCAAGCTGGCTTCTGTGAACTTTTAACGTGTCCCCATCATTTTTTGAGCTCTCTTTTACTTTTTAGCACAGATAATCTGCATTCAGTTTGTATTCTCCTTACTCCAGTCATTTCTCCAAGGATTCCTCGTTCCTTTTAGTGGAGAATATTACTTGAAAGCTATGATCTAGGTCCTAGGTATGTTTATTGTTACTGGAATCATTACTTCTAGACCATCTCAGCAGACAGAGCTGAGAAATAGATGTATAAATGTAATGAACACATATACACAGTCACACACAACTATATCCATTTCTGTATCGATCTATCTGATATCTCTACTTCCCATCCAACACAGCAATGTTCAGTCAACTTCTCCCTCTTTTCCCTAATTGTGGAAACAGAAAAACCTGGATCCCATTATGCAGAATATATTTATTTATTGGCTTAATCATAGAAAGTTTCAGAATTGTGAACTTTTGTCTACCTAAAAGAAAACTTTCTTACTAGAGAGTTCAGTATTTGTTTAGAGTTTTTTCTCCTTAGTCTGAGGGCTTGTGGTGCAAATTCTGTGTCTCAAAGTTACTAGGATTAATACTCCCTCCCCAATGTTATCATGTTATTTACTTGAAAAATGCTTTAGTTCATTGGTTTCTGTTTTATTCAATTTTAAGGTCCCCCTCAATTGTTATTTTAAGCCACTAACTTCTGAGGTGGTTTACCAGGCAGCAATGGCTAACCCAGACACCCATGGCATCATATCATAGGCATATGATATCAGTTTGCCCTATTAACAGTGATGAAAAGTTGTATCATTTGGCTAAAATCTTGTCTACCCAATTGCTTCATTATAATTAATAAGTAATCTGTGGGGTGTCTCATCTTCTTTCTTCAATAACTCTTGCCACATGGATTTAAGACCACCATAACAGTAATAATCAAGGGACTCTACTTCAGAGTTACACTTTTCTCTGTGGAAATACCTGCCTTAATGCCGTTGGAATACAGACAGAAGGTGAGCTCTGGTAACTGATTACCCAGCAAGTGGACTCCACAGCTGGCATAAAAAGGTAGAAATCCGGCTGTGATGAAAACATTTGATTCTATTTGTAGTTCAACAGAGTCTGTGCTTAAAACAAATTCTGTGTAGGTTTGCCAACTGGTGATTCTGACCCCAAATCATGAGATTTGGAGAAAGAAGAAAAGCAAAGAGCAGTCTTTTTATTTTAAGCCGTCTAAATGGAGTTAGGATCCGGTGCCCACTGAGAGAAAGTCTATTAAGGACCTCGCTTCTCTCTTTCACAGCAATGCAGTTGTTTCCTAGTCAGGATGAACATCCCACTGTATAAAACTAGTTGGGCCTACGTTGCCTTCTTGGTTCCATGTCTCTTAATTTCTGCTTTTGTGCGCTAAGTTGCTTCAGTTGTCTCCAACTCTTTGTGACCCTCTGGGCTGCACAATTCTCTGTCCATGGGATTCTCCAGGCAAGAATACTGGAGTGGATTGCCATGCCCTCCTCCAGGGGATCTTCCCTACCCAGGTGTTGAACCCATGTCTCTTAATTCTCCTGCATCGGCAGGTGGATTCTTTACCACCAGCACCACCTGGGGAGCCCCTGATGTAAATGTGAATGTGTTTGTAGTTGTATTTATTTTATAAGGCATTGTCAAAATATTCACAATTTAGGCACACTGAATAGGGAAGGGCAAAAAAAGCACAGAATCTCAGTAAGCAGCCAAAAGAACCTAACATAGTTATAGAAAAGACAGAGAATTAATTGCACAGGCTCAGTGTCATCACCATCATCATCACTTTTAAAAGTAGCCCTTGAATTGGGACTTCCATGGTGGTCCAGTGCTTAAGAATCCACCTGTTAATGCAGGGAACATGGATTCAATTCCTAGTCCAGGAAGATTCCACAGGCCACAGGGCAACTGAACTCAGGTGCCACAGCTATTGAAACCCATGCTCTACAACAAGGGAAATGACCACAATGAGAAGTCCACGCACTGCAGCTAGGGAGTAACCCCTGCTCGCCACAATTAGAGAAAGCTGGAACCAAGTAATGAACACCAAGCGCAGCCAAAACTAAATAAATACATTTTTTTAGAAAGGTGGTACTTGGGACTTCCCTGATGGTCCCGTGGCTAAGACTCTGCCCTCCTAATACAGGGGGCCCAGGTTTGTTCCTTGGTCAGGAAACTAGATCCCACATGCAACTAAGACCTGGTGCAGCCAAATAAATATATAAATATTTTTTAAAGTGATACTTGAATTAACTGACAAGTACCTAGGATTACCAGTGTTGCTAAACTGCAGTAAGAAAAGGCTTCCTGCAGTGAACCTGTGTTAAAATTATAAAATATTTTGAAATTTCTCTTTATATAAACTGTAGTTTTAAAAAAGAAGACAAAGAAAAATATTTTATTTTCTATTATTACATTTTTTTTGGCCTTGCTGCATGTGGGATCCTAGTTCCTGGATCAGGGATCAAACCACACCCCCTGCAGTGAAAGCGTGAAGTGTCTCAACCACTGGACCACCAGGGAATTCCAAGAAAAAACATTTTAAAATCAGGTATGAGTCCACCCATAGGTAATGGTAAACATCTTTGTTTATATCTTTACTGTTTTTCCAGAATGTATATACTTAAAAATATATGCTGCTAAGTCACTTCAGTCGTGTCTGACTCTGTGCAACCCCATAGACGGCAGCCCACCAGGCTCCCCCATCCCTGGGACTCTCCAGGCAAGAACACTGGAGTGGGTTGCCATTTCCTTCTCCAGTGCAGCAAAGTGAAAAGGGAAAGGGAAGTCGCTCAGTCGTGTCCGACTCCTAGCGACCCCATGGACTGCAGCCTACCAGGCTCCTCCGTCCATGGGATTTCCCAGGCAAGAGTACTGGAGTGGGGTGCCATTGCCTTCTCCATAAAAATATATGAAAATACGACTAATCTATATTTTCTTTTGTAACCTATTTTTTTCTCACTTAACAATATGATCGGAGAAGGCAATGGCACCCCACTCCAGTACTCTTGCCTGGAAAATCCCATGGACGGAGGAGCCTGGTAGGCTGCAGTCCATGGGGTCGCTAGGAGTCGGACACGACTGAGCGACTTCCCTTTCACTTTTCACTGTCACGCATTGGAGAAGGAAATGGCAACCCACTCCAGTGTTCTTGCCTGGAGAACCCCAGGGACAGAGGAGCCTGGTGGGCTGCCGTCTATGGGGTTGCACAGAGTCGGACACGACTGAAGCGACTTACCAGCAGCAGCAGCAGCAGCAGTAACAATATGATCATCTTTCTACATCATCACATATTCTCCTAGGATATAAAATTAAAGGGTAGCACTATATGGAAAAATGTTGGAATAAAATTGCTGACTAAACTACAAAGTTAGATATAAATGCAACTATTAGTGTTATTTTTATTGGGCAGAAATTCTTTGCAATTGTACTGGACCAAAATATATACAGTTTACTCACAAAGGTGGCACTAGTGGTAAAGAACCCACCTGCCAAAGCAGGGGATATAAGAGACGCAGGTTTGATCCCTGGGTCAGGAAGATCTCCTGGAGGAGGAAATGGCAACCTACTCTAGTATCCTTACCTGAAGAATCCCATGGACAGAGGAGCCTGGCGGGCTACAGTCCATGGGGTCACAAAGAGTCAGACACGACTAAAGTGAGTTAACACGCACGAACTCACAATCTTACCAATCTTTTCTTCAAGTTAACATATAAATATGTAACTTCATAGAGTCTGGACCCTAATCAATAGTAATTAATAAAGTCACATTTTTCTTTGGCTACACTAACCAATACATAGCCACTACCCACCCATGGCTACTGAGCACCTGATGGGGTAGTGTGACTGACCAGGAAACTGAAGTTTTAGTTGTTTATAAACATTTTACTCAGCTTTAATTTAAATTTAACACTGAAGCAATGTAAAATATTTTCCCATTAAATTCAACTTGGTTTCAGTAGGACTACATTTCACTTTGTTACATCAGGTGAATATTACTGTACTGAATTCTGAGAATCGTCTCCAATATTGCATGTAAACTGATCATACAACTAGTTAGTGTCAATGAATGGACTCTATTTAAATGATTTTTTCTACATATTAAGTTTACACTGAAATGTGTTTATTTGAATATTTTATATAGAGAGCACCGTTTACAGTGACACCTTTGTGAAATACTTACACTTTAGACGATAATGTAATTAAGCTATTTTTAAATTAAAAAATAGTATGGACTAATTTTTAAATTTAAAACAAAGATGTACTACTGAGGCAGAATTTAATGGGGATGTGGATACTAGCATTAATACCAGAAAAGGAAAGAAAAACAGATTAGAAGAGGGTATTTCATGTAAATTTCATGTAATTTGCAGCAGCAGACCAAGATTTAAAAGCTGTTTATTATGTAAAAATTGTTTAAAGATAGTAAAGTGGATAATATTAAGAGACGTTTTCAGTAAGTACAGAGTGAGTTTGATGAGAGCAGTCCATAGTTCAAAAAGAGTCAATAAAATTAGTTGCCTGCATTCAAAATGACTGTTCAATAAAAACTGTTTAAAAAAAATGATCACAGGCTCTGAACTTGTACCTTTGGCCAGCTATCTTTTTTTAATGTTGGTTAGCTTTATAATGGGCTGGATTCTTACACATGAAGGAAAACAGTTTTAGATAGTGATAGTAAAATAAATTATTTCTGTTATGGAAATTCTGTTTTAAAAATATAAAGGGAAGACTGAAAAAGATATTCTGAAAAAAAGAGAATGATCTTCAATTAAACTGTAAAATAATTGTCTGTAGAATACAAGAGCTTTCTAACAGTATCCAAGATTAATTGATTCAAAAGTTGGAAATATTGCAAGTACTTTTCTTTAGTTTTCGATGATTCATGTGATACAGGACACTGTCTTATTAATACTTTGGGTGTGTTTTGTCTCACAGTACTGTTGTATTTGCAAAAAAATACCAATTCATAGCCTAAAAAATTGTGGCATAGATATTTTTGAATCTTTTACATCTGTCAAAGAAGAAATTCAGTTAAATATGAAAAAAATATATCAGTACTCCATCTGTTAGGTCAAAATTTTGGATCTCTTGGATTTTTAAAAACAAGAGACTGATGTTTTTCTGGTGACTTCATATCAGTGTATGATACATACTGAAAATATTTGTGCTCCATTCTCTGAAACAGACTCTATGAAAAGCGTCATGGATACAGTTGTTAAAATTGTTCAGCATATACATGCAAATGCTGTGACTCATCACCAGTTCATGGAAGTGTTGAAAGAAGTAGACAGTAAATTTAATGATCTTGTATTTATTACCAATGCTTCTTGCTTGAGCCACAAAGAGTTTTACAAAGTTTAACTGTGTTGTTAACTCCAATTCAAGATTTTCTTGAAACAAAAGTAGTTCTTGCCAAATATTCATTAACAATAATTAAGAACAGGCAATGTGTCTTACATGTTTTCTCATGGATTTCACACTGCATATGAACAAGATAAATTTGAAAGTCCAAGGAAAAGCTTATGATTTAGCTAGACAGGTATAAGAATTTACGTTAAAGTGGAAATTTTTTCATGGTTCAAAGCATTAACAGTAATTTTATACACTTTTCTAACATGAATCAATGTATAGAAGATTTTAATTGTAATAGCATTCTATAAATAGACTGTAAATACTGGAAGAAAATTTGAAGAATGCCTCATTTATGTTGACAAATGTAGAATTGCTTCTCAAAAAGCATAGTACCCCTTGGGTTTAATGTTAAGAATACTAAGTTAAAAAAAAAAAGAATACCAAGTAGACACAAATTAGTGCATTTGCTTAACTTGGACAGATGTGGTTTTGAAATTGACATGCTTTAACTTTAAAGTCAAATCAATTCTTAAAAAAAATAAACTAGTTTTATTAGGGCAGATGCAAATGTTGAAGGAAAATGATTTGGGGTACTCTTTTCTAATATATTGAAAGGATAATATTTTGGATATATTGGGTAAAGTGATATGCATTATTAACATCTATTTTTCTAGTTTCCTTTTATTTATTTTTTATTATGGCTACTAGCAAATTTTAAATTGCATTTGCGGCTCCACTGGACAGCACTGCTCTGCATGGGGTAACACAATCATATTATCTGACATCCTCCAGTATGACATTGAAAGAGCACAGGACAGTTATTTTATTATTTGATAAGTAATCTTATTCCCAAATTTTGGATAATTTTTCTTAACATTATTGGGTCATGAAAGACCTTGACATGTCTGAGACTTGCAGTAACTCACCAGGTTTTGAGCCTGTGTCTTTGGAAGAATGATAGCAGTTGAGTCAAAAAAGGAAGTCTACGGCCAGACTGTAAGAAGTCCTTTTTTTTTTTCCTTTAAATTTATTTGGCTGTGCCAGCTGTGGCATGTGGGATCTAGTTCCACCGACCAGGAAGTGAACCCGAGCTTCCTGCATTCGGAGCACAGAGTCTTCTTAGCCCCTGGACCACCAAGGAAGTCCCTGTGAGAAATCTTTAAGCATTTGATCTTTAGGCTGTCGGCAATTGGCAGCCATTGAAGAGTTTTAGCAAAGGGTTTTTTTTTCATCATTAGATTTGTATTCCAGAAAGGTAACTGTTGAAGCCTGTGGGGCACCATTTGCAGGAAGCCAGTTATTACTATGCCAAATAGAAAAAAGACTCAAATGTAAGTAATTGGGAATAAGGGGTAGGGGAAATGATGAGATCGATTTAAGAAAAATTTGGAGATTTGTAGAGTGTGGGAAGTGAAGGTAAAGAGTCAAGAATGAGTCTGAAGTTTTTGATGTGCTCTGCTCAGTGAATGGTGATGGTACAGACCATCACTATTTTCTGACATGTAAATACCTCAAGATTGAGATGACTTGAGAAAGATCAAGTAGGGGAGGAAGGTCAAGAGTTCAGTTTGGTCATTTGACTTTGACTCTGTAAGGTGTTGGAGAAGGTGATGGCACCTCACTCTAGTACTCTTGCCTGGAGAATCCCAGGGATGGGGGAGCCTGGTGGGCTGCCGTCTACGGGGTCGCACAGAGTCGGACGCGACTGAATCGACTTAGCTTCAGCAGCTGTAAGGTGTGAGCATAACCAGTAGACATGTCCAAAGCTCGAGGGAAAAGGTGGGAGCTAGGAATGGAGATTTAGCAATTTTCTGCATCTAGGTGGCTAGAATTGTAGGAGTAGGTGAGATAACCTTGATAAAGAAGTTCTCCACCTTGGCTGCACCTTACAATCACTCAGAGGGACTGAAAAATCCCAATGCCCAGGCCATATCACCAACAAATCAAATCAGGGATGAGACCCAGGCATGATAACTTTTTTTAATTTCCCAGGTGATTCTGTTCCCATTGAAAAACTCTTGTCTCAGAAAAAATTCAGAAATGAGACAGGGAGGTCAGGTAAGTTAGTAAAGTGAGGATTTAAGTGATAGTATGCTCTGGAGATGAGAGTGGGCAGTTTCAGGAGAATAGCTGCCCTGAGTTTCTTTGGCAAGCTGGTTTTGTGGGGTGTACAAATGAAGGGGTGGAATATTCATTGGGGAAGGTGAGTTTGGAGGGGGGTCATAGTCCCTGATTTTCATCCCGTTGCCACCTTCCAGAGGGGAGAAGGGATTTTTGTCCTTATTTTGCTTTGATTCGAAGTGTCATGGCCTCGGTGCATGATGGGTACTTCTTATCTGCAAGGCTAAGTATATTGTAATGATAACATAAGAGCAAAAGTCAACATTCAGATGCTGGAGATTCTCACCTTTGCCCACCTTTCTTTGTCTGCCTCCAGGACACTTTTCACCCCCTAAACGAGTGCTTTCCTGTAGTCTGGAGGTCCTGCTTTTCTTTTCTGCCCATGGACCCCTGCTGTTTACAAGCTGTGTCGTTTCCTGCCATCTGGCTCACACACCCCTTTCTCTGCTCATACCTAGCTACCTGCCTCCTGTAACAATTCTCATATGCAGCCAGGTTTGAGAATCAACTTCAGGATAAGGAAAGAAGACATGCCAAGGTAGAACCCTGAAGAAACTCAACATGTAGAGAGACGACAGAGAGCAGGGCAAAGAAGCAGTGGAAACCCAAAGAGAGTAATGTCATGGGAACTATGGGAAAAGGAGATTTCAACAATATGGAATAATTTCAAGGAATAAAAGAATCAAAAGGAACTTCCCTGGTGGTCCAGTGGCTAAGTCTCCATGCTCCCAATGCAGGGGGCCTGGAGTTTGATTCCTGGTCAGGGAACTAGATCCCATAAGCTGCAACTAAGAGCTGATGCAGCCAAATAAATAAATATTGAAAAAAAAAAAAAAAAACCAAAGATGAGAAAAGATTGTCAAATAAGGTGGAAGCCCAATCATGTTGGGGGAAATAGTCCCATAATCATATACATGTGTGTGCACGCACATACCAGTCAGCACCAACATGAGGTTTTCCCCATTATCCTGAGCAACAAGTGGGAAGGACCAGAAGAAGCAAAAGGCTAGATTGATCCAGGGTTGGGAGTTTGCAGGGACAAAGTACAAGGGCTTAAGAGGCTGAGGATGTGATGACTAACCATAGAGAGAATAAGGAAATAAGGTGAGTGATACAGTGAAGGGAAATTGGGTGGTTTGGGGACTGAAGGTCTTCATATGATCAAAGAATGGGTACAGCACATATACTCGGAGTGGCCAATGGCCTTTCCACGAAGCTGCTTCCTCCTCCTGCCCCGCCCCAAGTATCCGGAATTACTGGAGTTGAGATTAAGGAATTGAGGCAGGGCGGTGGCTGAATCTTCCCAGAGAAGCCAAAACTCCACCCAGGATGAGGCAGCATGGCATTGAGGTCACACAGGTGTCAAAGCTGTCAGTGAAGGTGAGCTGAGGCCTGGAGGCCTGGTAGAGAGTGACTGGGTTAGATAAGGCACCTGTCCCTTGGGTGGTGGTTGTTTCTTCATTAACTCTGGGAACACTGGGTTGCAAGTATCAAAAAGGCCCCTTCCTGTTTTTCTCAACCCTGCACTTTAAAAGGCAGACTGTTTCCCTGAAGTCAGGCTTGTCTATTACTGAGAGATTTAAACATGTCTAAGATGCTGCTGTGTCATATATGATTCAGGAGCATTGCTTTTCTTTTTTCCTTCTTTTTATATTCTTACATTTTTTACACATTCAGTGTTTTTGGTAACTTTTCATTTTGATATAATTTTAAATGCATGCACTAAAAAGCTGTAAAAAAGAGTACAAGGAATTCTTTTATAGCCTTTATCCAGATTCAACCACTGTTGATATTTTGCTCCATTTATTTATCAGTCACTCTCTTTCTCTTTATTTTTACGTTCATGTTTTTGTTTTCCCGCAAACCACTGGTTAGTTGGAGACCTTATAGCCCTTTACTCCAAATGGTTCAGTCTGTAATTCCTAAGAACAAGGACATTCTCTTATGCAACCACGGTACACTGATCAAAGTCAGGAAATTTACCACTGTGATAAAGCTGTTGTTGTTCAATCCACAGTCCTTGTTTCACTTTTGTCAGTTGTTCCAACGATGTCTCCTATTTCTATTTTTCTTTCCCGGTCCAAGATCTAGTCCAGACTAACAAATTGTGATTTAGTGGTCTGGTCTTCTTAGTTTCTTTTCATGTGGAACTGTTCCTCAACTTGACTTTGTATTTCTTGACCTTGACATTTTTTGAAGAATATAAGTCATTCATTTTGTGGAAGGTCCCTTAGTTTTAGTTTATCTGATGTTTCTTCATGAGTAGATTAGATTCATTTTTGGCAAAAAAGACCACAGTAAGGATGTTGGGTTCTTCTCAGTACATCCCAGCGGGAGGCATATGATGTTGGTTTGGCCCGATTGGAGATCTTACCATTGTTTTATAACAGCAATGGAAGGTTTTTTGAGCTTTATTTTTCCCATTTGGCAGGCATCTTGCATTGCAGTATGATTTTCTATTTCGCACAAGCATGATAATGTGAAGTTTCTGAATTAGTTTTGATTAATTGCAAATAACCAAAGCGCAATAATCTGTTTTTTTCTTAAAGGAAGCAAGTTTAAAATAATACCCATTCATTTTTACTTGTGAAGTTTTAATGAAAACTGGTATACTTAGATCAAAACAAAATATACTTAGACCCAGCAGGCAGGAGTGGGAGCAAAACACACACACACACACACATATATATATATATATATATATATATATATATACTATTTCAGACAATAATGAGAAAACTATATATTTGCAAATCTATTTTTAAAATATTAATTTATCCTTAAAGTCCAAGACCTTTATGATTAACATGGTGCTATACTACGTAATATACTGTAAAAACAGAAGAAACCCCTATGGCATACTGGAGAGAAGTGAATTATTTTTGTAGCATGGATCTTAACAGTAACTGCTGCATAATGATTTTGGGCAGATTCTCAGAGCCTGACAGAGGGGAGTCATGGGACTGGTTGTGCCAAGGGGAAGAAGCTGAAAACTGAGCCAAAGAAGATTTTAAAATAAGAGCTGTGTCAACATGCATAAATTCACTTGCTTTGAAGAAGCTGTAATGGGATCCAGGAACAGGAAAAAAGAATATTTATTGTTTTGCCTTTGCATGCCAAAATGTAATCTCTCCTTTTCTTCTCTCCTTTCCTTAAAACAACAATTATCTGCATGTAGAATGAGTGAGTTTTAAATGAACCATTCAGTGCTCTTTTCTGTTCTCACTTCCAGGACTGAGAGGCAACACCGTAGACTAGAAGTCTCCTGACTTTGGAGTCAGACTGACCCCTGTATGCACTTGGCCTCAGTGTCTGTCTTTATTTTTCATTTTTATGTTTTAATAACAAACCCTTTTATTTATTACGTATTGGCCATACCACAGGGAATGTGAAACTTTCCCGACCAAGGATCAAATCCATGCCCGTTGCAGAGGAAGCACAGAGTCTTAACCACTGAATCACCAGGGAAGTCCCAGTGTCTCTGTCTTTAAATAGGAGATAAACCTTGTTGGGTTGCAAGGATTAGAAATGACATATGCTTCCCTGGTAGCTCATTTGATAAAGAATCTGCCTGCAGTACAGGAGACCTGGGTTTGATCCCTGGGTTGGAAGTTCCCCTGGAGAAGGGAATGGCAACCCGCTCCAGTATTCTTGCCTGGAGAATCCCATGGACAGAGGAGCCTGGCGGGCTACAGTCCATGGGGTCGCAAAGAGTCGGACACGACTGAGCGATCCAAACTTGAATGAGAAAGAACCTACAGTACTTTACAAATACTATGGTCCATAGTGGACATTCAATAATGGAAGCTGCACACAAGGACAATGGAGTTTAAAGAAAAGAACCCTGGCCTGGGAACTGGGGCACCAGAGTCCTGTTACCCAAAAACTGAGTTCATCTCTTGGTGGGTGTCAAGTCAAAAGACACAGCCAAGCCAGAGATCGATCAGGAGGAGGAAGGAGTCATTACTTGCAGCAAGTAAGGAGAACACCCACCGGGGATCTTTCCCAAAGCAGTGTCTCCCCAAAGACCAAATGGGAAGTTTTAAACTAAGGGTACATGCATATTTGTGAATTGGGCAGAGAATAATTTAGCATAGCACTGGGGCAAGGGTTGACAGAATTCAAGCTTTAGGTGACTGAAGTCTTAAGGATCAGAAAAGGTCAACATCTTCATTCCATCCTCCACCTGGCTGCGGGCCTTAGCTCCCACAGAACTCAAAGATAATGTATCAGATTGTTGTGTATATCCCTTAAGGAGGAACTGGGACTCTGTTTTATTGCTGAGCTATTGTTTCTTGACTGATTTTCCTTTGTTCCTGCATCCCCTCACTTCCCTTGCAATCATGAATTACTGAGGCCTGTTCAAGGGCAAGCATTGTGGCCAGGCTTAGATCGCAAAATGGCTTAGGCCAAAAATGACTTCTCTCCTTTCAAGAAAGCCATGGGTGATTCTCTTTCTCTGGGGACCCCTACCCTAACTGCTTACAGTCCTCTCCCTGAGCCTTCATTTCACTAACAAGCATCTAAACTTGGGCTGTGCTTTTTCTGGATTGTTGTCTCATTTGAGAAGTGATGGCTGGAGAGAAACACAGGTCTAGTTGGAGGAGCACTAGCATGCTGCCACTAATGCAAGATGGGAAGTTCTTCACTGGAGAGCTGACCAATGAGCTGTGGGAACACAGGTGAACAAGCAAATGAGCAGTCAGCTCTGCCTGGATGAGGGTGGCATTTGAGCTGGCCCTTGAATGCTCATGTGTGGCTTTTCCACGGGAGAAAGGAGGTGTTTCAGGTGAGGACAAAGACTCAAATGCCCAGCAGATGAAAGGGCATGGTGCTGCAAAATGGTGGCTTATGTCCAATCCCAGTGCAGTCAGCTTCTGGGACTATCTCTGACTGCTGAGTTGTAGCAAATACATTTAAGATAAGTGGACCCTCTGTGAGCTTTGCAAATCTTTTACCTCTCCCCTAACTGAAATGGGAGTTGCCCTCTAAACCCCCAGATACTCACCATTTGGACTGGGGCAAAGGAAACTACCAATTAAACATTAGTCTTAACTCACTAATAACTGATCATTGCATGGGGTGGTCTATGTGCCCGGCACTGTTGAAGCGCTATTATACTTCTACTAATTTATTTAATCCTCAGAACAATCATGTGAAAGAGATGCTGTTGCAATACCTCCTTCATAGTTGAAGAAACTTAGAAAGATTAGATCATTTGCCATAGGTCACCTGCAAGCAAATGGAAGAATCAAAATTAGGAACCAGGGTGGTTGACAAAGGCTGTGATCCTAACCATTCTGCAAGCTACCTCCCTAGAGACAGAGGAAGCAAGGAATCAATATGATAGAAAAGTATGTATCTATTGTTTATCACAATTTTTTTATTGAAGTATAGTTGTTTGACGGAGAAGGCAGTGGCACCCCACTCCAGTACTCTTGCCTGGAAAATCCCATGGACGGAGGAGCCTGGTAGGCTGCAGTCCATGGGGTCGAGAAGAGTCGGACATGACTGAGCAACTTCACTTTCACTTTTCACTTTGCTGCATTGGAGAAGGAAATGGCAACCCACTCCAGTGTTCTTGCCTAGAGAATCCCAGTGACGGGGGAGCTTGGTGGGCTGCCCTCTACGGGGTTGCACAGAATCAGATACGACTAAAGTGACTTAGCAGAGTAGCAGATAGTTGTTTGACAACAGAAATGTATTATATATATGTAACTAGTGCTAACCGGAGAAGGCAATGGCACCCCACTCCAGTACTCTTGCCTGGAAAATCCCATGGATGGAGGAGCCTGGTAGGCTGCAGTCCATGGGGTCGCAAAGAGTCGGACACGACTGAGCGACTTCACTTTCATTTTTCACTTTCATGTATTGGAGAAGGAAATGGCAACCCACTCCAGTGTTCTTGCCTGGAGAATCCCAGGGATGGGGGAGCCTGGTGGCTGCCATCTATGGGGTCACACAGAGTCGGACACGACTGAAGTGACTTAGCAGCAGTAGCAGCAGCAGTGCTAACAGTTGAGAATTTAGTTACACCTTTGAATATAGCTGTGTGGAGTAGGAAATGGCAACCCCCTCCAGTATTCTTGCCTGGGAAATCCCATGGACAGAGGAGCCTGGTGGGCTACAGTCCATGGGGTTGCAAAGAGTCGGACATAACTGAGCAACTAAGCAGGCATTGAGTATAGCTGTAGTGAATGCTGCATTCAGATGAGAAGCCAGGGCATTACTTTTGGGACCAAAACATGTTCTTTTATTTTCTTGGTAACAATTTTGATTGTGTCATTATTTGGGCATCGGCACTTAGGTAATGCCTTACAACAGTTTAGTCTCCCCTCCCCATAAGGCGTCATTCTTTGCTGGAAATGAGAAGAAAGGAGGAAATGGGATGGGTTGGACAGCATTTCTTTTCTTTTTTTTTCCAGATGGCAATTTAAGTATTTATTTACTTATGGCTACACCAGCAAGGCATGCAGGATCTTAGTTCCCTGACCATGGGTTGAACCTGTGCCTCCTTCAGTGGAAACGCAGAGTCTTAACAGCTGGACCACCAGGGAAGTCCCTGGATAGCATTTCACTTGGAGCAATGAGCACTTTGTAAAGAGTCTCAAGGAGGTTTTCTTTAAAAAGTTTGGCCCTGTGTGTCTTCTCCGGGCTGAGCAATAGAGCCTCAGGCTTCCAATTTTCCCTCTAAGTCAGGCTTTCTCAAACTGGAGTAATGCTGTGGGGTGGTGGAGGGGAAGAGGAGGCACAGAAAGGTTGATGAACCTGTCCACTGTCACACAGCTAGTAGGAGGTTTGGTAGGAATTCACCCCAGAAATTGTTTTGTAGAGATAGGCGATGGCTCCAGAGAGGAGGGAGACAGGACACCTTCTCCAATCGCATACTCTGTAATGGAGAGGGAGCGTCTGCTGGTGGGAGGCGGGCCGACTTATGCCCCTCAGCTTTGGGGAGTTGTAAGAAAAATGGGGATGCTTTGAGACAACCGGCAGGATGATCAGAGGCAGCACCATGAAAGGGTAGATAGCCAGACTCTGGAGCCACCTGCCCAGGTTCGAGTCTTGGCCCCAGCACTTATAGCTACATAACCTCTTTGTGCCTCAGTTAATCCATCAGTAAAATGGGGATAATTGTACCTACCTTTTAAGGTTGTTGTAAAGATTCAAATTAGCATTTGAGGCCGAAGGATGCTCTTCTCTGGGAAAACCACAACCGTGAGGCTGGTTTCACAGCAGCCTTCAATTCTGCTCCATTTTGCAAACATCTCACTTTCTCACTTCAAGTCCATTCCATCAGGCATTTACTTAAAATTTGCTATGGGTGATGTAGTTCACTTAATAAAAATTTCTACAGAGCTTTACCTTACAAATTTGGTTTAGTCTTCTTTTTTTTTTTATTGAAGTAAAATGTACATAACATGGAATTAGCCATTTTACAGTGAAAAACTCACTGGCATTTAGTACATTTACAATTTGGGCACTTGTATGTAATCGCAAGACATTTTCATCCCCTGACAAAGGAAACCCCGCACCCATTAAACAGGCACTTCACTTCCCTCCTTCCCCCAGCCCTTGGCAAGTGCTAGCCCTGTTTCTGTCTGTATGGACTTATCTGTTCTGGACATCTCAAGTGGAATCATACAGTGCTTGTCCTTTGGTGACTGGCATCTTCCACTTAGCATGATGTTTTCAAGGTTCATTTGTGTTGTGCCATTTATCAGTACTTCATTCCTTTTGTATGGCTGAATAGTATTTTGTTTATCCATTCATCTGTTGATGGAGATTTGGTCGTTTCCACCTTTTGGCTATTGTAAATAGTGCTGCTGTAAACACTCGTGTACAAGCTTCTGTTTGAACACCTGTTTTTCCATTCCCTTGGGTATATATACCAAGCGTGGAATTGCTGGGTTGCATGGTAACTGTATGTGTAGTGTTTTGAGAAATCGCCCAACTGTCTTCCACAATGACTCTGCCATTTTATACTCCCACCAGCAATTCCTCCACATCCTTGTCAACACTTGCTATTTTCTGGCTTTTGAATGTCCTTATTTACTTGTATCAGAGCCATCCTTGTGGGTTTATCTATGGGGTTTACAATGCTTTGGGATCTGGCAGTGTCACACTTCACTTTACATTGGAATCGCCTGGGTTTTTATATATTTATTTTAATAACCCAATGCCTAAGCTGCAGGCTCAGGGAGCAGCAAGAGCTTCTAAAGTCCTTTAGGTGATTCCAGTGTCTAGCCAAGTTGAGAATCATTGTATCAAGGATTCCAGGCCCCTCTCGGACATATACTCTTTTTAATCAGAAATTTAAATCATGTTTAACTAGCTAGGCGAGGCTCACATTCATCTGAGAAATGGTGGGGGAGTGATCCAGATTTCTGTCAGCCATTGTAACCCTAACAGCTAAGGCCAGTTCTTCTTTTTTGTTTTTAAGAAAGGAAGTGATTTCACCACAGCTGTACACAGGAGGGAGGGAGGCAGAATGTCTCCAAGGGTCCCAAGCGAACTGGTGAAAAAGCAAAAAACAAAACAGTAAAACAAAGGGCTGCTGGGTAGCGCTCCCCGCCGGTCCCCTACCTCTCTGCACAAGGAAGGTTTGGACTGTAGCCCAATAGGTGGCCTCTGGGTTCTTCTAGCCCGAGGAGGTGTCCAGTTAGCACTCCCACTTCCCTGCCACCACCACTGCCTTCTCCTTTTTAACACAGTTCTTTTCTGTTTTCGATTTTCTTCTTCCCAGAAGGTAGTTACTGCTATTAACTGTGCAGGATAGTGTGGTTCTTCTGAGTTTTTACAAACTGTTGCCGACGTGCAAGTTGGCATGACTGCCTATAAGCAGATGGACCCCTGCAACATGAGTTTTAGATGAGAGAAGTGTCTCACAGTGAGTAGCATTTTGCAAAGAGGGTCACCTGCAGTTTTTCCCCTCTAAGTACTGACTTAATCTTATTGTCACCATCTTACACCCACCACCACTGCGCCCCCTCCCCACCCCACCCCATAGCAACACCTGCAGTGGAATAGCCCTGCAGTGTGGGGATCCATGGGCATCACAGAGAGAGAGGGCTCAGGAAGGACCACATGTAGCAGTGGGGCCTGGCTTGGGTTCTCTGGGGAACGCTGATGGAAGCTGGGCATTGCTCTGGATTGGGTGCTGTCAGGAAGCAGGGTTGAGTCCTGATGGGGTGTCTTAGTAACCTTACAGAGCAGGAGGAAGACCAGACTAAGGCTGGGATTGGTGAAGAAGCCAAAGTCACTCCTAGGAGCCAGGACCCAGGGACATTCGGTGATTTTGGTGGTTTGGACAAGTTCCTGCTCCGTGTTCTCACAAGATTCCGGAGTGGTCCTGTTTTTGTTCAGTCCTATCTTGAACTCAGAGTGCCCTCGTCTGATGTTGGAGTTCTGGGGAATTGTTTGTGTTCAACAGGAGAGTGCCTGGCCAGCTTTTGTCACATACCAGGCGTTGCTTTTCTCTGTCTCAGGACTCCTTTGGGCCAAGAATAGATGAGGGCAGTCAAGAGGACATTAATCCATGATGTCTACATTTTCACCATTGCCAAGATTTTGTTGATGATGAGGAAGTTGCTTCGAAAATGCAGGCTGGAGTTGGGTAAGTCTCTTCTGTTTTTTAAAAATTTATTTATTTAAAATGGCTGTACTGGGTCAGATTGTTGCAGTATGTGGGCTCTTTAGTCATGGCATGTGGGATCTAGTTCCCCAACCAGGGAACCCAGGTCCCCTGCACTGGGGAACTAGATGCCACACCCCAGCCACTGTACCACCAAAGAAGTCCCTCTTCTGCTTTTTTGTTGCAGGATAAGTTGCTGAATTCTCTGATGTGACCACAGTTGCACAGAAGACACCAATCAACTCTAACACAAACAGTTTCCACAAAGTGATTATTCGTCCTCTAACAGGCCTTGAAGCGAGGGGCCTAGATTATAAAACCCAGGCAAGGAGAACACCTTCCAGAATCCAGATAGGTACTCACAGCCCAGTTGGAGGTATTTAAAAAGGCCTCAAGCCTTTGATTCCTGTCCATGTCCTACTTTTAACAATCTTGCCAGGATCCTGTAGTTGGTAGGTGATACAGGCATTGTAAACATGCTTAAATTACCCCAACAATGCTGGCTCCATTTATCTCTGATGCTATGCTAACATTATGAAGCATTTCTGTTAAACTCTGCTTTTGTTGTGGCTGTCTGATGAGTTAATGGCAGAGTGTCTTGATTTTCCTCTCTGTCTGTTTTGTACCTGCAGAGTCAAGGCCGGGCACTAGCTCTGGCCGCTGTCAGCTGTCCTGCCAAGACACAAGCTGCTAAGCAGGACTGGCTACATAATTTGCAGGCCCAGGGCAAAATGAAAACAAGGGGCCCCTCATTCAAGATTTATTAACAATTTCAAGACAGTGAGAGCAGAAAGTTAAACCAAGTACAGGACCCTTCTGAGCCTGAGGAGGCCTGTCAGAGCCCTGTTGCCCCTGCAACATGGCAGAAGGACAACTGGGTTCCCAGGGCCCTAACTCCAGAGGAATGGCCAGAACTGGAGAACATTCCAGGAAGCAAACAGGAGCTGCAGTCTGAAGATAAGAGACTGAAGGCCAAGATAGCAGAATAGCTACTGAAATTGAGGACCCTGGGATCCACAGATGAAAGGAAACCGTTCAGGGCAACCAACAGGTGGCCTGGGCAGGAGAAAATCAATGTGGGGGCTGAAAGCAGATCCAGTTCTTAACAGGATGGTCTATCGAAGGCCACTGATGAAGAAATTGGCCCAGTTCTTGAAGAAAGGTGAAGGACTTGGCAAATAGCCAATAGGGAGTGTTTGCAGAAGAGAAAAGTTTAATATCTAGGTTCGCCCTGGGCTTGTAACAAGGTGGTAGAGCTCACTGATCTAGACTTTGTCCGGCCATTTCAGCAATTCCTGAGGAACTTGGGAATGCAGGGAGAGGCACAGAGGACTGATATGATGATGGAGGCCTTTGCCCAGTGATAGTGTCATCAAGAAGGCTTTAGTGCCCAGATACTGATGTCCTCTCCTTTGCACATCTTGTTGAATACCAGCTAGAACCCTGAAGTCATAGAGAAGCCCGCAGCAGAAAGGTTCACTGCCATGAACAGAGCCAGCCATCAGTGATGGACGAGCAACTCTAGAAGCTGTAATTTTTCAAATTAACGTTAACCAAGTTTGCCTCTCACTTGCTTCTTCCCGGTGCCCATTTTTCACAAAAAACGTAGGTAACTAACATGTAATACCCAAGAGCTTTCTATTCGGTGCTGAAACGCAGAGCTGGCCCTGGCTGATGATAATGGAAATGACAATTCTAATGGATTAAATTGTAGCATTTGAAGAGTTAAGAAAAAGGCGGCAGTGCTTTTAGACTCCAGGGTGGATCCAAGCATTTCATTTTCTTGGCTTGGCCAGGAAATCAGAGGGGCCTGGGCTTGGGGGCCGGTCTGGGGGAAGTGCGGGGGGTGGGCCCCCCGGAAGTCGTGCTGCGCTGTTTAAACCTAAGGTGACCTAACGGACGGCGGGAGCGCCCGCCCGATCCTCGGCGCGGGGCGCGGCCATTGGTGACGCACGCCGGGGAGCACGGCGCCCACGTTTCCACCATTGCCTTCGCGCGGCCTCACACCCGGCGCTCCGAGTCCCGGGCTGCGGTCGTCCTCTCTTCTTCCCTCCCAGAGGCGGGCCCGACCCCGCCCCCGGCGCCCCGGGTGGCTCCCGGCGGCCCCTCCCACCTCCTACCCTCGGCCTCCCCGGCGCGGCGCACTCCCCGCCGGCCGCAGCCTGACACGCCGCGCGGCCCCCCCAGTCTCCCCGGCCGTCTTCCCCAGGCATGGCCCAGGGCCTCGCCTCACTATGGCAGCAGCACGGCACAGCACCCTCGACTTCATGCTCGGCGCCAAAGGTGAGGGCGCGCGCCCGCCACCTGCCCTGTCGCTCCCGCCGCCGAGCGGGCTGGGGCCGGCGGGGCCGGGCGGGGCGCGCGCCGCGGGCCGAACAATGCGGACGGCCGCGCGGCCCCGGCTCCGGCGCGGGCGTCTCCCCGGCTGCCGCGTGCACCGGCGCCCGCGCGGAGGCCGCGCTCCTCCTCCCGCCGCGCTCGGTCCCGGCGGGAGCGCGGGGCCCTGAGGGGCCGCGCCGGCTCCCTCCTCGACCCGGACCGAGCCGGCCTCCGGGGCCCGGGTCGTCCACCCGCGTCCCACGAGGGATCGGTCGTCCCCGTCGGGGTCCCGTCGGGGTCCCCTCGCGTCCCCCGCGCGGGAGGAAGACTCCGGGGTGGGGGCGCGCGCGGGGGCCGGACCGCAGGACCGTTCCCCGTTCCCAGTTCCCTGAGGCGGGCGAATTCCCCGGGGGCAGGGGCTCCCCTCGTGGGAGCCGGCCTGGGGCAGGACCGCGCCGCGCTCGTAGAATTCTCAGACAACTGCGTAGGAGACAGATTCCCCCGGAAAGGAACGGGGCAGGGGAAAAGGAAACGATGATTATATTATTATTGGGCGGGGGTGGGGGGGTTGAGGTCCGAGCGCGGGAACTGTTAAGTCTCGGGATCAGGGAGGCTTCGAAGACCGCGAGCCGGCCAGAACAGAGGGCTGGGAAAGTCCGGACCGACTGCAGGAATCGTGGAGACGAAGGGTATTCTGCACGCCTTTTTCTGGTGCTTCTAACACGGGGTGGGGGTGGGGGGAGGGGTAGGACTGCTGGTCTTTTTTTCTGGTGGCTTTTAAACCTGTGAGTGCCGCAGACTTGAATCTGCGCTTCCCGTCCGTCCCACTTGGAGGTCTCACCCAGGTCTTGCTTTTTCACTGTCTTCCTCCTCATTGAAGCTAGAGCCATCTTTTCTGTTACTGTTGAAAACATTACTTTCACACTTTCTCTCCCTCAGCCCCCTCCCCCCCCTTTTTTTTAACTTCTGAGTACTCACTCAGCATTCTCCCAATGTAAATGTTTTCCAAGGGCATAACATGAGAGGGAAAAAATAAGACTTTAGGGACAGAAGGAAGACCTACGTTTGCGTCGTGTCTTGACTGGCTCTGGTTGTGACTTTCTCAACCTTTCTGAGCCTTATGGTAACAATGGAGGACAGTGCACACTTCGTAGGGCTCCCCCGCCCCGGACTTTTCAATGGAGTTTCTGTAAAACACTGCAAGGTTGTTAAGTAGTATCAGGCTATTTGGGTGGTGGGGAAGTGACAAGGAGAAAAAAGCATTTCTTAGTTCGCTCCTTTCTGGTGTGGGGCTGGAGATGGCTGGGGAGAATCAGAAGATGAAATGGTGATTGCAGATAGCTAAAAAGGTTTTGTTGAGTAATTAGCCTGCTAGCTTTAGGGCTTAGTGAAGTTTCTAGCATACACAACTTAGAGGTGAGGAGAGTGAGGCTTGGGGAAGAAATAGTGGTTCAAGGTCACTAAGCCGCTAAGTTGAGTTTTTGGTGACAAGCATGTATGAACACTCACCTGTTCTCATTGAACGTGGGTTTTCTAGGCTGTCAGGAGGGTAACGATGAGGTTGGAAGATTTGGCACTTCCCTCAATCTAAGTGCCCTTGCTTGAAGCCTTAAACACTTTTCAGCTTAATTCAGGCCGTTCCCAATGGCCTTCTGTGTTCCTTTGTAGAAGCCAGGGGAAAAACTAGAGAACTTGTACATTTGGGGCAGTCACTGGTTAGAGAGGGAGAGAGAACTCTGGACCTGCAGTTTGGAAGGGAGGAGGAGAAAGAAGCTGGCAGGTTCGAAGTTGGTGAGGTGTGGAAGTAGCATCTAAATAATTTAGTTGTGTGCAGAGAAAATTAAAAAAAAAAAAAGATTGAGGAGAATTCCCAGCCAGTTACTCTTAATTCCCAGATTGTTAATCTTCAAGATGAAAAAGTTTTGATGGCAAGATGAAGAAAGAAGATACTAAGGGGACATGTGATTATGCATCTGTGTTAGATCTTGAGTCTCTGCTGAACTGTTTCTGGAGAAGGAGAACCGTGATTCTTAATTGTATTCCCCCATCACTTGATTTTGGGTGAGATACCTAAGGTATCTACCCTTGTACAATAAAGGGATCTGGCTAAACTAGGATCAAAGTTTTTGGTTCTCATTAAGGGGCACTTGGTGAGAAGTCTACCACCTGTGAGGTCTCCAAAAACATTTATTTTAATTGATAATAATGAGTCAAAAGACATTACTCTTGGCATGTGAGTATTGGATGTGACTCAAGGGTGAGTCAAATGCCTGTGGAGCCTGGAATCATGTTCTTTTTCCCATTTGTCAGTAATCCTTCCTAGTGCTCCAGTTCCATGATGTGATTTTATTGGAATTAAACTTGAACCACTTAGTTATTTTACTATGTTGCGATTCTGTATAACATAGTTACCACTGCAAGCCAGCTAGTACCCAGCAGCCACTGGGCCATTGCAGCCAATTATAGGTTGGGCCTGGCTGTGCCTGTTTAGTTCTGGTTGATGAGGTAACTCAGGAAATGTTAATTGCTGCTGGAAAAAAAAAAATCTCATCTTTGATCTTGTAAGTGAAGTATTTCACTGTGAAGACCCTTGAGCCTAGAAAACACTTTGTGATTTCTCAGCCTGAGGCTAACAAGAGTAAACATGTCCCATATTGGTATAGCGTAAGCATCTCTGGGCAGGTGGAGGACACGTGGTTTGTTTACATCAGGCAGCCAGCAAGTGTGCGTTAGAGGTAGAGGAGAGTGAGGCGCGCCTGACCTCTGCCTGCCCTGGCAAGGTAGCACTCTTCTTTTTCATGTCCATTTCATCCCCGGGCTGGGAGTATCTTTGGAAGCTGACCTTCATGGTCTGGGATACAGACCTGTTGGTTCTGATACATCATAGATGTTTGAGAAGTACTGGTTAAATACAGTACCTGATTGGTGTTACGTTAAATGTGGAAAGCTAAAGTCCACTAGAGGAAAACCAGGCACACATTTACCTTTAGAATGTGGAGAATGGGTCCTGAGTGGGGAAACGTGGCCAGTGCTATTGGGTCCACCTTTTGGACCTCTGATCTATATAGTTGAGGTAGGGAAACAAAGTGACTTGTGCCATTCAAATGAACAAGTTAGTTTCATAACAAAAATCTTATTTAATACATTAAGAACACGGATGTTCGCTGATGGCTTCGTGGTTAGGATTCTGGGCTTTCACTGCCATGGCTTGGGTTCAATCCCTGGTTGGGGCCTGAGATCCTGCAAGCGGGTGCCACTGCCAAAAACAAACACAAAACAACATAAGTATCCTTGGGAATTAAGGGCTTAGCCAAAAAAGGTGTAGGATAGGGGTTCTTAAATCATATCGCCTTTAACCCTCATTGGGAAAGCCTGTGGAACGCTTCTTAGCATAAGAATTTTAAATGCGTAAAATAACCCTTAAAAAAAAAAAAAAAAGAACATCTTCAAAATAAACCCTCTAATATGTGGCATAGTAAATAGTAATATATGCTTCTTTAGTAACGCATTAAAACATAGTCTAGCTTCGGGCCTCATAATTTCCATAATTTTGAAGTAGAGCCATGAAAATCGGTATTTCAGCTGTTATTTGATAAGCAAAAACTGCGTTTCTGTTGTGACAATGGCCAGGTAGTTGGTAATGTGCAGTTTTACAAGCAGCAATGAATAAAATGTTAAGTTTCAGTTAGTGAAAATAAGGATGTATGTTTTTCTCATCTATGTTCACAGAGTCCCTGATTTGTGTCTAGTGGCTCTTTGGGAGTCCGTCAACCCATAGATCCTAGGAGCTAGAGAGAGGACTGGAACTGTCATTTCTCTATATTGTTCCTTTTGGGAGGAGGTTAGGACTTCCCTGGTAGCTCAAATGGTAAAGCGTCTGCCTACAATGCAGGAGACCTGGGTTCAGTCCCTGGGTCCGGGAGATCCTCTGGAGAAGAAAATGGCACCCCACTCCAGTACTCTTGCCTGGAAAATCGCGTGGACGGAGGAGCATGGTAGGCTACAGTTCATGGGGTCGCAAAGAGTCGGACACGGCTGAGCGACTTCACTGCACTTCACTTCCACCGAGGCCAAAGCTGTAAGCAAATGTCCCTGCTTCTTCAAAACATCTTTCTGAAAACATGAAAGCCAATGTTTACTAGTTGACTCCTGGGCTAGGCTCTGCCCTAAGCTCAGAAGACATTATTTTATGTAATCCTCACAACAGCCCTATATGGTAGGTTCTCTTATCCCCATTTTAAAGGTGAACACATAAGCACATTGAAGTTTTTCTCTTAAGTGGGGTATCTGTGATTCAAAGCCCTGTCTCTCTGACTCCAAGGCCTTTTTGTTAATTGCACAATTGTGAAGCGTCTGAGTTAAGGCAGTGCGTCTCAGTGGCCATGTCCCCTGCTTTGCCCTCCACCAGTTTATCGCTGTTTCCTCAGCTTGGTGAGGTGCTGTCGGCATCCAGTCGGCCAAGGATGCTGCTCAACATACTACAGTGCACAGCATTGACAAGCCATCATGTCTGGTGCTGAGGTAGAGAAATCCCCAGTGTAAGTTCTAACCAAGTTGTGATCTGGGTGGCCAATCATTAGCAAAATTTCCCTGGTTCTTTTTGGAAGTCTCCATGGTGCCGGCAGGGTGGAGGATGGGCCTTACCTTCCCCTGAGGTTTGCACTGAGGTCCGTTAGTGCTTCGTACCCAGCAAAGCCTGTGGCTTCAGGTGACCCCTCCCTGAGTTCCTGAACCATCGACCTCTCCACCAAACTCCTGTTCTTGCATGCGTTTACTGAGCTGCTTTCTGGTGGAAACATCATCTTTGTGTATTTTCAGTAGCTATTACTATAAGCATAAAACTTAAGCCAGTTTTTATTGCATCTGGCTTTTTTTGTTCTTTTGTTCAAGCGTAGAAAAAGCTTTTTCCCTTCCCCTTCAGCATTATCATTATCTTTGTCCCATTACACTTTATCCACCACCATGACACCACCCACACCCACACCCCTGCTTTAACAATGAAGCTTGGGGCGGCTGCTGAGTGGGGAAAAGGCATTCACAGGCCCCACGCTAGACTGACATGAATCACAGTCTTTGAGGGCTGGGTAGTACCTGGAATTTACATTTTTAACCAGCTTTCCTCCCAGCACTTCTGATGCTGATTAAGTATGAAAACCACCACACAGTAATAGGATCCTCATTAAAAACAAAAACCCCCTTATACCAGAAACCATGCCCATCCACGTCTTTAAGTGCTGTGGATTGTGCCTGCTACCCTCTCAAATTCCTTGCTCACTTTTTCCCTGGCTACTGTTCTTGGCCACAATCTCTCAACTTGTCTCTCTTGTTGGGGAAGGGCTCAGTCAACAGATCCCTGCCCCTTTTCCCATTTCAAAGCCTTCCTGTGACGTTTCATCACGTTACAGAATGACTTGAGAGTCCTTATCAGCACTTGCAGGGTCCATGAAGGTCCGTTTCTACCCATTCTGTATCCTCACCCAACACACAATTGAGTCTCACACTCCTTGTGCTTCCACATAGCACCTGGACTTAGAATTAATTTTCTAACAGCCCCAGGGAAGGTATTTTTTGTGTTACATAGGTATTCTCTCATACCTTAATTGTCTTTGAAAATGTTTTCTAGTCTGCCTGGGAAGGTCCCTCCTTGGAGTCAGCCTACGTTTGGCATGCTCTTCGCTCCCAACTCTGCAAGCTTCTTAATAGCTCTGATCGTGCTCTATTTGACCCCAGGCTGAATAATTGCACATTGCTCGGAATTCATCTTGTGAGCTTGCCATTTAAAAATTGTGTAAACCTTAATGGTTTTTTCAAGTACAGTTCTGAAACTATACCCATATCTTTAAGCCTGTAGAGGTAGCATATGGTAAAATTGTTAATACTTTTGCTTTATATCAAAAATCCTCACCTAGTTCTTACTTGGTAGTTCTCTAGTTGTTTTAGATGCTTTGCAAAGGATGATAGCTGTTTAAGAAATTGACTCTATAATCCAGGTATTAGGAATAATCCCCACCCCAGCTAACAAGACGTATTTTTTTCAAGTAATCTGAAGCTCTGCAGGTGATGGTTTCTTAAAAAGTGTTTTCCAGTTTAATAACCGACTGGTAGATGGTTTGTCTTGTGGGTTTTTTGTTTTATTTTTGTGGGGGAGAGCTGGTTTCATTTTGCAGTGGAGGAGTTAGCAGTTTGGAATGTTCTTTGTCTCCTATTTTTTTTTTTGGCTGCCCTATGCAGCATGTGGGGGTCTTAGTTTCCTGACCGGGGATCGAACACCCACTCCCTGCAGGGTCTTAAGCATTGGCCTGCCAGGGAAGTCTCTCTTTGTATCCTCTTAATTGTATAATGTAAATGGTTTTATTTGAAGGCCTTCCCTACCTTCTTGGGAGGTAGACTGAAGTGCTGTGGTCTCTCAAAACTTTGAAAAGTTAGAGCGTTTGGTGTTGAACTTGGGACCATGGAAAGATTTGTAATTATGGACTTTGTAATTTGAATTGAGACCACCGTGGTTATAGTAACCCTTGGCAGGTAAGGATTAGTTTGAAAGTTACTGGATTGTGGTTGAGCATCTGTTTAGAAACGTGTTCAAGAAAGCTATTATTGATTTTAGTTTTTGGAGTCACGCATATTCTGGGCATTTTAATCCACCATTTCACTGCAGTTGTAAGCTAAACCTGCTGGTGTGCTCTGTGGCTCCAACCACCATTTCATGGTAGTTTAATTACAGGCTCAGTTCTTTTGAAAAGTCGGGAAACCTCCTCAATTGAATTCTGCAAACCAAGTATGTAAACCATTGCACAAATGCTCTTTTAAACCCTTACAGCTAGGCACTTTTCCAGACCCCGGGAAAAGACAACTCTGCAGCCCTAAGTTGTGGTGGGCTTGCATTTTGTTAAACTGACGATGTCGCTTATGTTCTGGAAAGAGCCCCTGCACTAGTGGCTGTACTTGTGATGAAAGATATTTATGCACTAAGTTGCAGAGTCAAAAGGAGCTGGTAAGACACAGTAGCAATTTCTGGGATCCTGAGCTGACTTGACCCTTTGGGTAGTTTCCCATGTACCTTAATTTCACCCTTTGCATAAAGGCACCAGTGATAACAGGATCCCACACATTGTGTTGTTGGGTGGGATGTCCAATAAAATATTTGGAAGAGTGTCAAGCGATACATAAAACACTTCACGCTAATTGCAATACTTAGTGCTGAGCACTTTGAAATTCTGCCAGTGGGTAAAGATGATCAGTTATAAAGAGGTGTGAATTTCACTTACTGAAAGATAAGGAAAGTTTTGCTGCCAAAAAAAGAGGCAGAAAATAAAGGGTTGGCATGTGATTTGAAGGTTGGTCTGATTAAAGGACCACTCCAAGTTACTAAAGCAGAAGTTTAAGAAGACATTTTGATTTTTAAGATAACACTTCCATGGGTTTCTGTTGCATGACTCTCTTTTCCCCTGGAGTGGAAATTTCTCCTGTGAGACTCCTGAGCATTTTCTAGGCTACTGTTATATTTAACACCAAATGCAGATTACAGTGGTCAAGCAGTACTGATAGGATAATGGGCATTCTGAATTTCTAGAAAATATTAGAAGAGATCTCAAACTGGGTTCAACATGGAGCCCTTTCTTTTTTTTTATTGAGGTGCACTGTATTCGTTGCAGGTGTACAGCGTCATAATTTGATATGTGTATATATTGCAAAATGATCACTGCAGTAAGTCTAGTTAACATCTGGCACCATACATAATTTGAAAATTATTTTTTCCTCTGGTGAGAACTTTAACATCTCTTCTTAGTAACTTGCAAATATGCAGTATGGTGTTAACTATAGTCACCAATGCGTAGTCACTGTGCCGTGCATTACATCCTGTGACTGACTTATGGGACCCCTTTTCTTAGAACCAGTGCTGTGGATCACACTTGGGAAAACAGTAGGGGTTTAACACTGAATTTTTGAACTGTTTAATGCTGTAGCTAAGTGGCCCAGTTAGTTCTGGGGTTGTAGGAAGTCGTGGGCCTGTCAGTCCAAGTGTTTGATGTTCCTAAATGGGATCTGTCTAGGTTGGAGAGGAAAAGAGCTTAACACCAGTTTTTCTGTTTGGAATATGATAGGTCATTTAAAAAGAAAGCATTTTGCGGATGTTAAATTGTTAATAGAGTTCGCATGCATATTTTTTTTCTTTGCATAGAGGGTATGGCTTTCCTTGAAGAAACTGCAGAAGCTGTTCAAGTATTGGTTTATACATTTGTCTTTTTAGGTGTTTTCGTTTTAAGTTATGTGCTCATTTTAGACTCCCTACAGGGTGTAAGGAAATGGGGAAAAACCCAGATCTCTGATCTTATGACAAGTAGATAACCACTATTGATGTGTTGGTATGTGAGACAAATGGCTTATTCTTGTCCTATATATAACTAAAGGAGACAAAACTGTGCTGAGATTAAAAGCACTGGATCTTTGGAGACCAGTTGCTTGACTTTGGAGCCTAGCTTTACCACTTATTAGCTCGGTCACCGTGAGTACATCTTGATGCCTTGGCCTTATTGAGCTGGCTGCACTTTCAGTACTTAGCAGACATTCTTGCCTCCTTACTGATAGCATTCTGTCCATTAACGTTAAGTACGATGCTGGTTGTAGGTTTTTTGTAGATAACTCCTTATCAAGCTGTGGACATGCCCCTCTGTTCTTATTTCCTGGGAGCTTTTATTTTGAATGGGTGTTGAAGTATACCAAATACTTTTCTTCATCAATTAATACCATGTGTTTTTATTTTCTTCCCTAGTTTATTAATACGGTACATCAGATTGATTTTTTTTTTTAAAGTATTGAACTTGTATACCTGGAGTAAATCACATTTGGTCATGGTACATAATAATTTTCCTATATTGCTAAATTAATTAAGGATTTAAAGAATTTGTTAAAGATTTTTGTGTTTCTGTTCATGAGGGGTATTAGTTTGGTTTGTAGGTTTCTCTTTTGGGGCTAACTTTGTCTTGTTTTGCTGTTAGGATAATGGCTTCATAAAATGAATTTGGAAGTGTTCTCTCCTTTTTTATTTTCTGTAAGAGATTATGTAGAATTGGTGTTTAATTCTTTAAATGTGTGGTAAAATTCTCTAGTGAAACTATCTGGGCCTCAAGATTTCTTTTATTTGGAATTTTAAAATTTCAAGTTCAATTTCCTTAAGTTATAGGGCTGTTCAGATTACCTGTTTCATATTGGTGGGTTGTGGTTTGTGTTTTTTGAGGAATTAGTTCATTTCCTTAAATTGTCAAATTTATGTGTATACAGTTGTTTGTAGGATTCCCTTATTATCCTTCTGGTGTTTGCAGCATTTAGAATGATAGTTCTTTGGTTCCTAATACTGGTAATCTGTATCTTTTTTTTTTTTCATCAGTCTTGCTAGAGTTTGTCACTTTTATTGATCTTTTCAAAGAAACAGTTTTTGGCTTCACTGATTTCTCTATAGTTTTTTGCTTTCAGTTTCATCGATTTCTGCTGTTATCCTGTTCCCTTCCTCTGCTTGCTTTGGGTTTTTTATTTATTTTTAACTGAAGGATAATCACAATATTGTGTTGGTTTCTGCCATACGTCAACATGGTTGCTTTGGGTTTATTTTTCGCATTTTCTAAGTTCTTGAAGTGGGAGCATAGCTTTGTGGGTTGAGACTTTAAAATGAAGGCTGGTACTTTAAAATACTCTTAACTCTCTAGTGTGAGGCTATTCCTATTAGTTACTAATGTAACTTTTATGTATTCGTTAAAATGCAGGGTTCTTAGTTATGCAGGTTATTAGCTGTTATTTTTTTCCATATTTAGTAAGTTGCTAAGTTAAATGTAGAAAATGTTGCTTGGATTATTCCAGTCTCGAATTCTAGAATGTCACTTCTGAGAATTCAGCTTGTTGAATTACAGCTGAGCATCCGTGCTTGTTGTTTAAGAGTTTAGAGTTGGAAAAGATCTCAGACTTGGGGTCAGCAAACTAAGGCCCTTGGACCAAATCCTGCCCTTCTGGCATCTTTTTGTACCATCCTCCAGCTAAGAATGATTTCTGCCTTTTTACTTTTTTTTTTTTTAATTTCCAGCAATGCTGCAGAGGCTTATGGGATCTTAGTTCCCAAACCAGGGATTGAACCCAGGCCTTTGGCAGTGAAAGTGCCTAGTCCTAACCACTGGACTACCAGGGAGTTCCCTCTGCCTTTTTAAAGGGCAGTAATTCAGTTGCATACAAACGATTGTGACAGGACCCGACTCAGCCTGCGAAGCCTGTCGTCATTCCTGTGTGGCCCTTCACAAAGCAAGCCTGCTCACCGCTGCCTTTAGATATATAAGCCAGCTTCAGAGCCGTCTGGAAAATGTGCAAGTACAGGTCCCAGGTGCCTCGCCATCTGTCGTAGCACATGCCCCCTCCCTGTGCCCTCAGTCTTTGTTGCTGTGCCATTCTCCAGCCACACTCACTTTGCAGGTACCTCCTGGGCCCTTCTGAGGTGGGCAGACTTGGGTGTCGACTTGGCTGAGTCTGGCCTAGCCAAAGCCAGAGCAAGGGAGGGTGCCTGGGCTGCCTCGGGGCATTTCTGACATGAATGTGATTTTTGACATCCAAGTTCACAAAGTCCAAACTGCTTTATCTCCGGAAATCGTATTTCATGGTTGATTTGCAGCCTAGCATAAAAACTCTGGCAGAAACCGTAGCATTTTTTATAGCAACATACATGTTTTTCATAATAGGTCTGAGCTGGGAGAGAGCCTGCCCCCCTAAAAATAGTGGGAAGAAAGCTGGATATTCATATTGTTTAAGTGATTGGAAAACTTATTTCATCCTTCCTGGACTTAAAAAAAAAAAAAGTCCTACCTTTTCTACTTTGGGAAAGAAATCTTGTTCTCCTTCAGAGTGGAGCCGAAGGCCGTGCCTCCTTGGGTCAGCCTGTCTTGTGCCCTCCCCCTGCCGCTCCGGAGATGGGGGGAGGTGGCAGGTGGTGTCTGGAGCTCTCTCCATGCCCCGCGGCGGACAGCAGTGTTGAACTAAAGTATCATAGGAGCAGTCGGTCCTCCTGGGCCAGGCACCTCAGGTCTTTTGTCCTCCAGCCCCAGACCCTGTCCTTCCCCTCTTGCCACCTGCTTGTCCTTTGGGGGTGCTGCTGGGTCTGCTTTAGCTCCCTTGAACGTCCCCTTCCTGTCTGTCAGGGTGAGCCTGACCCTCCGAGAGGGTTTATTGTGCCTGTGACCTCTTCTCTGTGTCCTCTGACCTGGTGATCTTCCCTTAGTCTCCTCCACACCTCCAGGCTGGTTGCCTTCTTTCTCCCCTGAAAGCCAGGGCCATGGCGTTTCTCCAGCGGCTCCCAGGAGAGGGCAAGCGGCTTGATGTTCAGCGCCTTGTGGCCAACGAACAAAAAGTGTCAGCTCCCCCACCACCAAAAGAAAGCCAGGCTTTTGCCTAGTCTCCCTTTTCTTTGCTTCATTTTATAAATCTTGGTTTTAGCCTCCCACGTAGGTAAGTCAGGATGTGAGGATGGGAGAGTCTGAGCCACATGCCACCTCTGGGGCAGGAGGTCCCCCCCTGCCTTTGCCCACTGAGGCTTGTGGGTGGTGGCTGTACTTTGAAAAGTATCCTAGTCTTCAGGAAAATGGCCGTACCAGGAAGAAGAGCTACACTATGTTATTAATATTAGTGTTCTGGTTCCAGAGTGTAGAGGGATGACAGTTGTGTCTCATAGATTACTCTTTTTTTAAATCCTCCTCTAGTTTCTTAAGGAGATTGTTTCTAAGTTGCTCTTATTTTAAAGTAGAGCCAGGCTCCTGCCACCTCCCCAGTAGGTGTTGGGGGCCCACATGACTGTGGGAAATGCCCTTTTCACTGCTCCTGCGGTGGGAAAGGGGAGGCCGGGAAAGGGGAGGCCGGGTGGCGAAGCAATTAGCAATGTGTTGACAGTATCCTGAGTGCACCACAGTGTGACTTTTAAAAAATAGTCATTGTGGCTGGTACTGTAAACAGTCCCATATGGTTTTCCTTAACATACGTTTGCATGAAAAGAGCTAGGGTGTTATTTCTGTGTTATATGGCTGTCAATTCAACTTCAATAGGTCCTTTGCTTTCTGTCTTGAGTTATTTTTTCCTGATTTAGTTTTTCTTCTCTGTGCATATCAGAAACTGTGCTCTGAAAATACGCCCAAAGTTTTGATGTCATTGTCCCTTTTAGAATTCTGCAGCCCCACCCTGATGCTGGGATTTATTTATTTATTTTTTTATTGAGGCAGTTGTAATTGACATAACATTTCAGGTAATGATTCAATAAGTGGAAATATTGCAAAATGATAGCCCAGTGTCTGCTTAACATCCGTAAGCACACGTAATTACAAATTATTTCCCTTGTGATGAGAACTTTTCAGGTCCACTCTCCCAGCAGCTTTCAAATATACAATACAGTATTCATGACTAGCTGCAATGCTGTGATCGCACCCAAGGCACTGACATGGGCTGCAGACATGTGTTAGTGGCAGGAAACCATCTCCAAGGCCTCAGACAGCATCTACATGAGGCAGCCCTTCAAACACATTTTAAATGATGAGGGTGGTGATTGGTGGGGATGGGTACAGAAGACCACCCCTTGCGACCCCTTTGAACTGGTACCTGTTTGTTTTTTGTTTTTTTTTTTCCTTTGGCTAAGTGGCTTGCAGGATCTTCATTCCCTGACCAGGGATTGATCCGGCACCCCCTGTAGTGGAAGCTTGAAGTCTTAACCACTGGACCAGCGAAGTCTCTGGGGCCTGTCTTATGGTTGATTGAAGGGTAGAGACTGGCTTCTGGAAGTTTGTTGCCTTGATTACCTCACAGTAACTGAGAGTATAAAAGTGCCGTTTGTTTGTTTGAATGTTTTTGGACCACTTTGCTGAGAGATATGACTCATACAGTTGCTTAATTAAAGTTCAGTGGTTTTTATTATATTCCAAGTTGTGCGACCATACCACAATTTTAGAACATGCTCGTCACTCTAGGAAGAAACTCTATGCCCCTTGGCCGTCACTCCATTCATTCCTTCTAGATCCCTGTATCCCAGGGCCTGGCAGCCACCAATTTGCTTTTTGTCTCTAGGGATTTGCTTTCGCTGGCCATTTCATATAAATGGAATCATGCAGTGTGTGGTCCTTTGTGCCTGGCCTCTTCCGCTCAGCGTGTGTTGTAGGTTATGTCAATATCACATTCCTTCTGTGGCAAAATAATTGTCCACGGGGTAGATAGTATCACACTTTGCTTATTCATTTATAACTTGATGGGTTGTTGGGTGTTTTCACTTTTTGACTGTGAGTCATGCTGCTTTGAACATTCCTGTTGGCGTGGGTTTTGTGTGATGAGATTAATCATCCTGCAGCTGTTAGAAACGGGGACTATATGACCAAGTTGTCGAACCTAAGACAGACTGAGGAAGCACCTGCTTGACCTTCACTTTAATCCCTGGAAATGAATTAGGCTTTTGAATGTCTGAGAAGTCTTCTGATACACAGACCTGTTGTTAAAATTTAATTTTTAAAAAACATAATTTTAAATTTAAGTGTGTTTTTGATAAACTATGAAGACATCTGTTTATCATTTAATTTCAGTAATGTGGCCTTGTTGCTTCTGCCTCACAATATTCTTTTTTAAAAAATCTAGCATATTCAGTGTGCGTTCAAAGGATGTTGTTCTTGAACCCTTAGGCTGTCAGCTGGGGTGGAACGGGGCCCATGAGGAATGCTTATGCTATTTTGTTGTTCTCAGAGTGGTTATGCCAGTGGGGTTGGTAACTCTGGAAGATTTTTTTTAAACATGATATATTTTACATAGAGTACACTTTAGCGTACAGTTCTGAGTTGTGACCAGAGCATATGGTCCTGTGAACACACCACTGTGAAGATGAGGATACCTGAGAGGACTTTTAAAGCAGGTACTCAACTGCTTCCAACTGTATTCGGAGTCCCTTTTCCTTTGCTTCCTCTTTTAGGGGTCTGTCAAGAAGACCAAAAAGCTGGTAAACTGCACAAGCCAAGCCTGGCTCTTAGGTTCTCTGACACATCAGAGTCTCAGGTTGGGGGGAAAGGATACCTGCCTTTATGTTTCCTCTTGTGGGGAGCTGCAAACGGATCTGCCCACAGCTTCAGGGCCATCCTCCCACAGAGAGAGTGCAGATGTCTGAAAAGAGGAGGCGGGAGTAGGGGTGGGCTCTCTGACCTGGATGTGTGTGGAGGAGGTTGATCAGAGGGCGCCTGGTACCAAGTATCAGGGAGGGCAGGGAGCTCTGGAAATTCCAGAGTCTGGGGAGTGGGAGGTGGAAAGGAAGGAGGCTGGGTTTGGGGCCTCACCTCTTGGGCATGGTGCAACCATGGAAATAATTAACAACCTCTTGGAGCTTAAATTACTCGAGCTTCGTGGGAGAGACCTAGGAGACAATAAAGTTGGGGGGTGGGACGGTCCTGATTTTTATAAGCCAGGTGCTGCTTAAATGTGGGCGAGCAGAAAGGAACGCAGCCTAATTATGCAGAGGGGACTAGTGGGATTGTGGCAGGGTGGTGGCCCCACAGAGGCAGAGACTGGGTGTTGTGTAGCTTAAAGCCCTCACACCTGAGGTCCAGAATTTTCTTAGTTGAAGTATTTGAAGTCAGAAAAGACTTAAAGGTGCAAGTCACGGTCATGGGGTAGAGTCCAGAGTTTTTCTAAACATGTGAGAATTGCTTATTTTCTGAGGCCAGCCTCTCTAATGGAATTCACTTAGTTAAGGAGGTTACTGTATCTTAGCCTCTTAAAGTTGAAGAAGTAGAAATCTAACCAGAGCATATTTCCCTGCCTTTTTGCCAGGGCACCAAGTGTCATAGGATTTCATTGGCAGGACTCTCTCTTCTATTTGGGCTAGTAAGCTTGGCTGATGTAAGTACATGGCTGATGTACTTAACTTACGTCCACAGGGCCGCCCACCTTATGGATCAATGATTAAATGGTGGTGCCTGATATTGAGAGATCGAACATTGGTGCAGGCTCCTTATAGGGACCCTGTAAACAGTCGTCTCCTTTTTTAACATTTGAAGAAATGAGGTGTGTAAGTGAGGGCTGTCCTGACCAGTGAGTTTGAGTGGTGCAGAGAGGCTCTGGTGGGGGACTCTGGGGAGAAGCTGGGGGGGGCAGGTCTCTTTAGGCAATCGTAAGTGGCAGGGTTATTAACCATTGGTGGGAAGGAGTAGGGAAGTCTGAGCTGGGTTTTGATTCCAGACTTGAGATCAGGACAGTGTGGTGAGCATTAGGGCGGGAAGAAGGTTCCAGCTATATTTACAGATTTGGGATTCGGCCAGGGTAAGAGGAATGAGGTTCATTCTTCTGAGAGAGGCCTATAAATGGGTCTCTGGGACAAAATGAGGCAGGGAGATGAAACCTTGTCTTCCCTGGCCTTCTTTTGATAGTGGTGTATTTAATTTGGACCAGACCTCCAAGTTGATTCCTCTTAAGTTCTTGTTGAATAAACACAGACAAAGTGGGCAGTGGTCTGGAAATGAGGACGTTGAGTTGCCCGTTGGACAAAGGACACATTTTGCCCTGGGACAGGTCGCTGTGTTGCTGAGCACTGTGGAAGGCTCTGTCTGAGTGCTTCGCTAGTTAAATGTCATTCTTGCTTGGGCAGAGTTTTCTAAGAACTTGTGCCAAACAACATTTTTATTAGCCTAGTTTGGATTACCATGTCAACTTGAATCCGGTGTGCTTATATTTCTTTTATCATTGAATCTATTTTCACATTTTCTGATTTGTAGGCATTTATGACATTGCTGTCTGGTATTCCCAAATTTGGGTAATCATTCACATCATATTTTCAACCCAAGTTGAGTAATTCTGTTACAGCCAGTACATTTTGTTTGGTCATGTTACATGTTCCTTACTAGACAGGCACAGAGGTTGAGATTGGATAATTAATTGCAGAGCAGTGGCTCTAGCTGAAACCTGTGGCTATAGCTAGCAGGGACTTTGGCCTTTTTTCAGGCCCCCTGTTATATTTCTATCGATAGAACCTTTTGGTAACTTGAGTGTGGTTAGTTTGGAGATAGTGGGGAGTTTGGTTTTCTTTCTTGTATTTAGTGGTTTAGATCAGTGGTTCTCAAACATGGCTGCACATTGGAACTTCCCAGGGAGCTTTAAAAATGTGATGCCTGGGTCCCACCCTCAAAGTTTTCTATAACTGGTGTAGGATGTGGCATCAGAAGTTTTATAATTCCCCAGGTGGTTATAATGTGCAGCTAGGATCATGAAAACTACTGGTCTGGGTGTTCCAACAAGATACAAAAATAGGATGATTAATTTAGCCAGATGAATTTTTCATTTGACTCACAAAACATTTATTGAGCACTTGGGATCAAGATGACCAAGAAGGTCACCTCGTTAAGGCTTTTGGAACTCATTTCTTTGACTTCGCTCTGGAAAAGAGATCCTAGGTAGGTGTTTCAGCTCCAGTTCTGCTTTCTGGAGTCTTCTCCAAGGGCTGGGAGCAGCTTGGCTGACAAGGGAGCCCCCAGGTCTGGAGGAAGGTGAATATGACATGAGGTGAACAGTGGACAAAATGGTGTGATCCCTGTGTCCCTGGCAAGGCTGGCACACTAGATGGCCACAGGAGCTAGGCGGCGGCGACCACCAGAAAGGTCATTCAGACCTAGGGTATTTCTACTGAATTGGGAAATAAGCCCACAGTATAGAAATACAAGAACACTAAATTGGATCTCTTTTGTAATGTGTTTTCTTCAATTTGCAACCTGGCTGGAGGTTAGTCCCCTCTGCCTTTCTGTTAGGATGGTCGCCACACTGGGCTTGGCTAGCAGTCAAGGGCTTTGTGTGTACCAGACAAAGACACCCCCTTTTCCTACCCAAGGGATAGAGTATGCTCCAGCTCAGCCCCGGGGCTCTTGTTCAGCACACAGCCTGGCCAGTGACCCGCAGGGTGGCCCTGCCGGCGTGGCCCCCTCCACCATCATGGGGGGTTTGTGTTCAGTTGTGGAATGTGCCAACTGAACTTGGGCCCGAGGCCATTTACAGGGAGTGATGATTTGTTTTATACACTTTCAAAACAGAAAACATCTGTTCTGGCCAAGGAGGGATTGAATAATTGCATAGTGGCTTTCCTAGTCACAGTTCAAGTATTGCCGGGCGCACTTGTCTTCACCACCCCACAGCTTGGTCACTTCCACGGTGGCCTGACCCCCACCCCTGGCTTCTCAGACCCAAAAAGAACAAGATCACATGTTTCCATCAAGTTTGACATTGAAATTTTTTTTTCCCAGGGGCCAAATTCAGTCTTAAAACCATGGTTCTGGGGGATAAAATTCAAGCTTCCCCCTTTTAACTTCCTGAAACCACTTTCAGAATAGCAAAGCCAGCTAGATTATTTTTTGTCAAATGAGTTTCCCAAACACAGAGTTTTGCTGGGAATGAGGGAGCCTTACATGGAACAGGAGGTCGCCTCTCACGTTGGGCAGTGCTTGTGCTCGGGTGGGGCAGTGGTGTGGACGCCCCTCCAGGGGTCCCTTCCTGTTGTGGGACACAAGGCCCCTTCCTGAAGAGGCTTCAGGTCGTTTGGCTGAGCACAGGGCTCGGCTGCCCCCACACTCCCTGACCCGACTCCGGGCCCCATGGCCTGCCAGGCGGCACCATCTGAAAGCAGGGGGCCCCTCCCTTTGGGATGAACTCCTGTTGGTATTTTTATGAGGGGTTGGAAGTCCCTTTGCTGTGCCTACTTGCTCCTCTCACACTTGGTGGTATCGTACAGGTTTGTGGGTGGGGAATGCTTGTCTCTACCCACACGCGGCGTGCTATCTAGGCATACACACTGCCTGTCGTTCAGTTTTGTTCTAAATGTTTTCTGTGAGGTTGGGCGGTGCTACCCTAATTGCTCTGTGTTTGGAAATGGAGAAGATGAACGAAATCACTCCTTCACTGCCATCTCTGCTACTGCATTTGCTTTTGTTTTTTTTAAGCATAGTTAAAATCTATATTTTGGTGGGTGTATTAGTCAGCCAGGGCTGTTTTAACAAAGTACTACAAACTGGTGACTTCAAGCTAAAGAAGCCTATTCTCTCCCAGTTTTGGAGGCTGGAGTCTGAAAGCAGAGCATCAGCAGGGCCATGCTCCCCTAAGGGGTCGAGGGGCAAGTCCTCACTGGCCTCTTCCAACTTCTGGTGGCTCTGCATTCTTGGCTGGTGGCCATCACATGCCAGTCTCTCCCTGTCTTCACCTGCTCCTGCTCCTCCTTCCTGTGTCTTCCAGGCTTCAGTCTCTGATAAGAACTTACTAGAATTCGGACCTACCTGGATACTCTAAGATCTTTAACTACTACATCTGCAAAAACCCTTTTCCAGATCAGGTTGCATTCCCAAGTTCTGAGGGTTAAAATGTGGCCATATATTTTGTGGGGGGGTCACTCTTCTACCCTCAACAGTGGGAATAGATGAAATCGTCTGGTTTTCAAACGCCAGTTAACTTACATGCTAAAAAATGTCTGCATAGGCCAGGATAAGACCTATCTGCTGCCCAGGGTGGGCTCTGAACCTGGTTTGTAGCCCTCATTCTTACTGTGCGCTGGAAGGTGTTCCAGATGTCACTGGAGATCAACTCTGTGTAGATTGAAGGAATTCTTCCAGTCCATTTTGGCACGCCTTAGTTTATGGAAGGAATTCTAGTGTAATTTTCTTGTGAAACCGCACTGCGGTCAACTGTGGATCTTCCGTTTTTTTTCTTTTTGCCCTTGCTTTAAGTCACGGGGGTGCTTTGTTTGGACGCTTCTCAGCCTGCCCTCTTCCTTCATGTGGAAAAAGCATCAGCCTGTGGTGGGCTCATGGGACAGTACAGAGTAACTCCTTTTGTCTCATTGTGGTTCTTTATCTTAACCTTCTCAAGGAATGAGTGCTTTGGCAGATACAACTAGAGAATTAATTGCATTTTGCTTTTCATCTAAGTATCATACTGTTGGATGTTCTTGAAGATTCTGGATTCAAGTAAACCTGCAGAGGTTAATGCAATTTCTATAACCTTGACCTCAGTCCTTGATCTGAGCTCCACTTTGGTGGGGGTTGGGGGGGGTAGCCCGTGGGATGGGAGAGAGGGGCATCAGAATGCTTAGCAGGTTGTAGCATATTGAATTGTTCAGTTTCTATCAATTAAAAATAGGTTACTGGGTTGTGCTATTTCTTTTTTCCCAATAATAAAAACCAAGGCATCCTTATTGCAGAACACCTGGAATACAGAGTCAAAAGTTTTGAAGTCATTTATGGTACCCATCCACAATGGATGGAAACCCTTTTCTAGTACTCTAGATCCTCATTAAGTTATTTCACCTAAAGTGGAATGTCTTTTATCGTGTTTTTATTTGATTTCTGGCTAGGCTGAATATTTTGTTATGCTATTTCTAGTTGGCTCAATTATCCGTCTGCATTTTTGGCACAGCTCTTCTGTGGTTGGTGTTGCTGTTCTTTCTGTGTTACCTGGTAATCTGCAGCCACTCCCTATAGGGTTGAGAAAGTTCTAGCTCATAACAAAGGGGATAAATGATGCCCATAGCTCTGTTCAGGGTTTCTCAAAAATTCATTCATCAAACTGTGCTTTGCTTCTCAGTGTTTCATCTGACCATCTTGCCTTCTCCCCCTGTTCTCCAGCTGATGGTGAGACCATTCTGAAAGGCCTCCAGTCCATTTTCCAGGAGCAGGGGATGACGGAGTCAGTGCACACCTGGCAGGACCATGGCTATTTAGCGACGTACATAAACAAAAACGGCAGGTGAGGTGACCGTGAGCTCTCCTATTCGGATCTGAGCGCTTCAGCTGTGTGTATGGAAAGAGTGGTGGGGGGGGGGGCCTCCAGGTTGAGCGCTTCAGCTGTGTGTGTGTGTGTGTGTGTGTGTGTTTAAAGAGTGGTGGTGGGGGGGCATCCAGATTTTTTTTCCTTTCCTCCTTTGGCGTCTTTGAGGAGGGGACTAGAATCCAGTGCTCCGAGCTGCGCAGTAGAAACATGTCACAGAATCCCACGTCCAGGCACTCCCCCCAGAGATTAAGGCCCCTGAGGGTTGCTGTTTCTCTAAAGACCCTCAGGTGATTCTGTGTGCCCAAGACTCAGAAGCCTCGGGCAGCGTAAGCAGTGTGAACTGGCAGGCAGTGAGCCAGATGTGCTGTGCTCCACTCTAGTAGTTTCTGCCGCAGCAGGTCTGGGGCCACACCCCAAACAGTATTTCTGGCAAGCTCCTCTTGGAGGATGTTGATACTGTGGGTCAGTTAACCCCACTGTGAGTAGCACTGTAATAAGCGGTTATCAGTTAATGCAGACTGTAGTCAAATGCAGGATGAAAAAGTCTGCAAAGAGCTTGATAAGATGCTAGGGGCATCCAGGAGTTTAAGATTTTGGGTTTTGTTTTCTCCTTAAGACTTTATAGATGATCTATCTAGACTTTTTCTCTCATCAATATGAAATGAAAGTCAACCTGAGACTAGGGAAGGAAACCTAAATTAAGAAATGACTGAGAACAGGGGACTTGCCTGGTGGTCCAGTGGTTGGGACACTGCTCCCCATGTGGGGCTGCCTGGGTTCCATCCCTGGTCAGGAAACTGGATCCTGCATGCTGCACCTAAGAGCCTGTATGCTGCAGCTACAAAGATCCTGCTTGCCGTAACTAAGACCCGGTACAGCCAAGTTAAAAAGAAAAAAGAAATGACTGATAACAGAAGATACTGGTGCACTGAGTTCTCTGTATTTTCCTAAGTCTATGTAGTATCTTCTAGAGTCTAAAACTGTTAAGAGTCTTAGTAATTTGCACTATTAATTTTAAAATGTGAACTCCTGTGTATTTTTGATGGCTTTCGTTCTTTTCTCCCAATGGAAACTAAGTCCTAGAATTCCACGAGGTTTCATTAATGTCCCACATTCTCCCCCTTGTTTTTCTAATTAAAAGAACCCCTGCTCCCATCTTAGAGAGGCTCAAAAGACAATGTCGTAAGGTGAAGGAAACTTGTACTTTTGAGCTCACCTCCCCTTCTATTATTCTTTTTGTAAGTCCACGTAGTTCTTCCCTGTGAACATATCTTCACCTCTCAAAGAAACCCTAACCCCTGTGCCCTCAAGCCCAAATCTGTATTTCTGACTGCATAGCAAACCCCCATATGTGCATGGAATAGATCCCTCCAATGTATCTAAAGTGATTTCCTCTCAAGGGTTACCCAGACCCTCCGCTGCCTCCGTCCTCGCCCAGTTACTGGCAAGTCTCCTGGAAGCAGAGGTCTGCAGCTGGCCTTACACCCTCTGGCCTCTCTTCTTTCTCTCTGCCCCCCTCTCTCCCTGTCCTAGCTGCGGTCCATAACTTGGGGACCACAGCAAATCAGACCTTGCCTCTCTGCCACCTTGTAGGTTCCTCCTCTAATCCAGCTGAAGCCTTGAATCTCTTGTTTTTGTGTAGTCGCTCAGTTGTGTGCCTCTTTGCAACCCCCATGGACTGAAGTCCGCCAGGCTCCTCTGTCCATGAAATTTCCGAGGCAAGAATACTGGAGTGGGTTGCCATTTCCTTCTCCAGGGCATCTTCCCAAGCCAGGGATGGAACCCGCATCTCCTACATTGGCAGGCAGATTCTTTTCTGTGAAGCCACCAGGGAAGTCCCTTGCATCTCCTACCACCTCCTAAGGACCTTTGGGGCTGGACAGGGCCAACCATTCTACTTCAGTTCTTGAATCTTCTACCCTAGACACCAATCCCAGTTTTCTAGAAGACTTAGAATTCTTCCTGGAAGGGAGTTTTTGAGTGATAAGAGCTGTTGGAAATTGCTTCTGAAAACAGAGGAAAGAAAAATTAACATGTTTAGTTTACTTTTTTTCTTGGCCTTGCCATGTAGCTTGCTGGCTCTTAGTTCCCTGACCAGGGATGGAACCCGGGCCCCCTGCAGTGGAAGCACAGAGTCCCAACCACTAGACCATCAGGGAAGTCACTAACGTGCTTAGAGACTTGTTTCCACATTGGTCTTCCTCTTCTCTCACTTGCTCAGCTGGGACCCATCTCCATGTTGCCTAAGATCTTGGTCCTCAGTCACCTTTTTTTTTTGGTCTCCATTCCCCTCCCCCCCCCGCCCCCTTGCAACTTTTCCTCTTTCATTATTTTTGCTTTTAATCAGATGAGGTCAGTGCTTGTCCCCACCTTCTGGCATTCTCCGTGTTCCTGCAGTTCTCTGGTGGAAGATTCTTTGCTAGAACCACCTAGCTGGTTAAGAGGTGGCATTTCTCTATCATTCTTTGACCCCTAGCTCCTCTCCTTTGTGTGGCAGATTGGGGTGGGGGGTGATCAGCTAGTTCAGGAGTACATGAGTTAGTGGTATCCCTGGCCTGAACTTGATTTTGAGGCCATTTAAGGGCTGAAGGTGAAAATTAACTAGTTGTATTTATCTTTTTAAATCCAAGCACACTGCTTGTATTCTCTGAACAGAATTCTTCATCTTATTTAGTATTATTATTCAAATGTTTCTTTAACCACACCTTATAGTGAGATAAGTGATTTTAGAACTTTCCTGATGGTTCTATGGCTTAGGACTCCTTGCTTCCAATGCAGGGAGCCCAATTTGATCACTAGTCAGGGAATTAGATTCCTCATGCCCCAACTAAGACTGGCATAGCCAAATATTTTAAAAAAGAAGTGATTTTATATCAGATGTGGACGTAACATATCTGCATATATACAAATATACATGTCTAATTGAAGGAAAAGTTTCTTCAGATAATCCTTATGCATGTTTGATACACTATTTTTATTTCATAAAAAAGCTGGCCAGACACACTGAATTAGAGGTTAAAGCTTTTCCTGTAAGGAGCTCCTTTTTTTTTTTTAAAACAACTCTAAAAATGTAAGAACCATATTTAATCTGCATGCTTCACAAAACATGCCAAGGGCTGGATCTGACTTGCAGGCCGCTAACTCAATGAATGTAGCCACCACCTGCCTGCAGTCAGAAAACCACGGCTCTGTTTTGAACTCCGAGGGAAATTGGGAGAACCAAGTTTGCTCTGCCCCACCCTTCCATCCTTTTAAGGAGGGATCAGTCACTGCTGAGGAACCTTCTTAAAAATCAGATTCACAGGACTTCCTGCTGAATCACTTTCTGGGCCAAATAACCTGTTTGAAAACCTTAGCACTTGATGATTCTGTCTAAAATCTTGCCTAAATGATTGGCCTCCCTGCCCCCATGAAGAGGCTCTAATAAGAAAGCCACAGGGTAATTATGTTATTTAGGGGAAAAAAGAGCAGTGGTTTTGCCTTTTAACTGGGTTGGTGCCTTTTTTCTTTGGAGTGCCATGATACCGTTCCTAACCTTACAATTATGCTCTCCTCTGTAGCTTTGCCAATTTGAGAATCTACCCACATGGATTGGTGTTGCTGGATCTTCAGAGCTACGACGGCGATGCACAAGGCAAAGAAGTCGATAGTGTCAGTTTTCTACTTTTATTTACTCAAGTATTTAAGGATCACAAAAACAGCTCAGTTCAATAATAAAATCATTTTCACCTAATTGCTGACTTCCCAGTTAATTTTAAACTTGGCTGCCTTCAGATAAGTGATTTTAGAAGAAAAATAATTGTTCCTCAAGTGATTTTTAGTAACCTGGTTCTCATCTTTCCCTTGACCATTTGAATACAGAGTAAATGACTTGACTTTGCACTGGAGGGAATGTAAACCTTTAACCAGGATATCAATAGCTGCAATATCCTTGAGCCTTCCTTTTGATACTGTTGATACCATAGGCTGAAGTGAGATTGGCACTGGGAGGGATAGATGACAGGGGAGTGTGGAATTGGGCCAGGCCCGCAGGCTGCTGGAGAGTTGGGGGAGGACAAGTATATCTGGACGCCTGCCAGAGTGACAGCTCTGTCAACATGACCTTGACCTCCTGGTCTGTAATTTAGCCCTTCTACTCAGCTTATTTGATAAGCCCATTGATTTCTTTTCTTGTTATTGCAGCTTTTGAACAAAGTAGAAGAAAGAATGAAAGAATTGAGTCAGGACAGTACTGAGCGGGTAAAGCGGTAAGTCCACTCCTGAATATTCTTTTATATTTGGTTAATTGATAAAATGGGCTTCCTTGGTGGCTCAGATGATAAAGAATCTGCCTGCCAATGCAGGAGATGTGGGTTTGATCTCTGGGTGGGGAAGATCCCCTGGAGAAGGGCATGACAGCCTACTCCAGTATTCTTGCCTGGAGAATCCTGTGGACAGAGGAGCCTGGCAGGCTACAGTATATGAGGTCACAGAGAGTTGGACACGACTGAGTGACTAAACAACAATAAAAACAATCAATAAAATAATCGCAATGGTGGTAGTATCCCTGAGCAGTGTCTATGTAAGATGTGGAAGAAATCAGTCAACTTCTGCTTCTGGCCACTTGATAGGCTAATGTAGATGGCCCTGATGGCAGAAGACTAACTGCGTGTGTGTGTGTGTGTGTGTGTGTGAGAGAGAGAGAGAGAGAGATATAGAGAGAGAGAGAGAGAGAGAGAGATGCTAGATAAAATGGAACAGGGGCAGAAGAATGTACAGTGATCGCAAGGGGTGAAACTGTAATGCAGAGAATCAGATGGGGCTGGCACCTCAAAGAGGAGCTAGAAAACTCCTCAACCGTGTCTAGTGAAGAGAAAAAAATCATCTATCTTTCCTCAGAGTTCTGGGCCCCACAGTATAATTAAGCAGTTTTAAGAGATTTTGACAGGATGGGATGATAGAAAATATGCCTCAGTGCTTTCAGGTAGGATGATATTGACATTGCAAGAACATCAGAGCCAACCCACCTTGAGCACCCCCAGTGGGTTCTTTTCAGTTGATGACAAAGACCATTAAGCTTTTGTTGAGGAGTGCAGCTACTATGCCACCTGTGTCTGTTTAAAACTAAGTTAATAAAAAAACCAAAAACAGTTCATTTCCTTACTCCCCTCTTGTCACTAGCTAATGGCTAGTGACTGCCATATTGGACAACACAGAGAAATGTTCTGTTGGACAGCACAGACGTAGGTGCTGGTGGTGTCAGATGTTAGAAGAGCTTTGATAGAAGTAAAGTTTTGGCATTCTTTGGGAGGGGTGGTGGCTCAGAGGTTAAAGTGTCTGCCTGCAATGCGGGAGACCCGGGTTCAATCCCTGGGTTGGGAAGATCCCCTGGAGAAGGACATGGCAACTCACTCCAGTATTCTTGCCTGGGAAATCCCATGGACAGAGGAGCCTGGTGGCCTACATTCCATGGAATCGCAAAGAGTCATACACGACTGAGCAACTTCACTTCACTTCACTTCAGAGTCTGTCAGGTCCTGGGAATTAAGAATGTGAATTAATCATGGCTGCACAGTAAGTTATTCTGAGCGGTTTGGCCTTGCTCTCCCTGGGTGGGTCCTTATTGGACCCCCCAAAATGGGTCTGTCCCTGGACAGCAAGGAGTTCAAACCAGTCAGTCCTGGTAATCAGTCCTGAATATTCATTGGAAGGACTGATGCTGAAGTTCCAATACTTTGGCCACCTGATGTGAAGAGCCGGCTCATTGGAAAAGACCCTGATACTGGGAAAGATTGAAGGCAGGAGGAGAAGGGGACAACAGAGGATGAGATGGTTGGATGGCATCACTGACTTGATGTACATGAGTTTGAGCAAGCTCCGGGAGATGTTGATAGACAGGGAAGCCTGGCGTGCCGCAGTCCATGGGGTTGCAAAGAGTCAGACAGGACTTAGCAACTGAACGACAGTAACAGCTTGCTCATAAAGGCAAATACATAGATGTAGTAACACAGAGAGACTTGATTAAGGTCAGACCATCACTGTTAGAAGTGACCAGAATACAGACTTCTCCAGTTCAAGGCATTTTCCACAAGAGGGAATCCTTACTGGCTGTTTAAGGATGTTTAAGTACTTAATGGTTCATCCTGCTAAATTTGATCAGCCTGGAGGAAAGCCCCAGGACAGGTGTAAAATAATTAGAAACTTGTTTAACCACCAACTTGAATACAAGGCAGGAAACTGCATGTGAAGAGAGCAGGACCACAGGACACAGTATAGAACTTGGCCACTTGACTGAAATCTGTTAGAGCAGCCAGACTTATTTACCCCCCAAGTTCAGTTTATGTATCCTGAGGCCCTTCCTGGTCCTCAAGTAACTTGTCCACACCCACACTCTTTTCTGAAATTTCCCTCTTTTCCTGTCTGCAAAGTTTACCTAATCTTTCCGGAGTTGATCCATTTGAATTGAACGGGTTCCCACTGTGTCTTTAGTTGGGTGATAATGAATTGGCCAACATCAAAATGCCAGATTTTTGTTTTTATTGGGGTTACTTCTAGGGGTGAATGAATAGATGAAATGCGTTTATGGGCCTCAGCACTCATGAAATCTGGTTCCTGTGTGGTTGTGGTGTGGGAATTTTTGAAGTGAGAGTGCAGTTACATTTCCGATTTCAGTTCAAAACACAGCACAGGCCTTGTTTTTCCTTGTCACCGTTTTTACATCTTTTTATAAAATCAGGGTGGAGGGCGCAGGAAGTTATTGGGAATACTTTGTCGTAGGCCCTTTGTTTTTGGCCTCAAAAGGACAAAAATGTTGCCGCTTTGCTGTCTGAGGAATGACATTGTTAAAGACTGAATCATTAACATCGGAAATGATTACTCCCCTGTGGGCAGCATACCTTTAATTTCTCCTACCTGATGAGAATTTCAGTCTGTACAAACTTCTCAAAGATGTCCTTGTGTGCATCCCTTGATGGGAACCAGGACTCTACCCCAAGGCTGCCCTCTTGTTTCTTCTGACTGTTCTTCCTCTGTGTCCATATCCCCTCACTTCTCTGATTAGCATGTGTTTGAAGCTGCTCCCTGGAACTCATGGAAGGTCCTGGAGGCTGAAGGAAGCCTATTTCCTGTAGTCAAGAAATGGAGGGACAAAGAAAGACTTTTGTGCTTAGGAGCCCCCAGGGTCCTGCTGGGTATCATAGAATGAGTAATTCATCAAGGTGTAGTCATCCTTAAAGATCCTTGCTTCTTTGAATCTCTTTAAAAACTACTGTGTTGCAATAAAGCGCTCTACCTGCACCTAAGGCACCATTGACACATGTGAGAATGGACATTGTTTACTTTGGTTTTGTGCAAGAGTTCAGTAGCTGCCAATAGCTGGCTGGCTGTCAACCCCGAGGGGTGGGTTTCCTCCCCCGAAAGCCCTTGAGTTGCTGTTGCTTTCATCCAGTGTCACCTGGGCTCGTTCTCCCACCACTCATCAGCCAGGGGTGGAAGAGGCTTCTCCCGAGTCCTGTTTGCCTGCTCTCGGGGGTTGTCCTGCCGGGGCAACGACATTTTCCAAGAAAAACCACTTAGCTGTCTAATTCCAACAGCTGCATTTGTTCTAGAAGATGAAGAAGTGGTTAAATCAGGAGTTGGGATTAAATGATAGTTTATGGAAACTTGCTTTGTAAATTCAGTGCCTTTGACAGATATTAGTATTTCCTCATGGGGCTTCCCAGATGGTGCTAGTGGTAAAGAACTCGCTTGCCAGTGCAGGAGATGTGAGAGATGGTGGGTTCGATCCGTGGGTCAGAAAGATCCCCTGGAGAAGGGAATGGCAACCCACTCCAGGATTCTTTGCTGGAGAATTCCGTGGACAGAGGAGCCTGGTGGGCTACAGTCCATGGGGTTGCACAGAGTAGGACATGACTGATGAGACTTAGCACGCATGCAATAGTTCTTCATTGAAAGCCTTGTTAACCTGTAACAGGTTCAGACTGTATTCTTGGAAACAAGTGAGCAGGGAGAGCAAAGAGTTTTGAGAGCAAGTTGGAGGTAGCCCAGCATTTTAGGTACCTGGGGTTTGCTTACTGTGAACCCCACTGTATTTGAGGACATAGAACTTGCACGTGGTTGTGTTGTGTGTGCAGGGAGCTCTGTTTGTGTTCCTCTTCATTTGCCAAGCCCCCTTTCTAAGTCTGGTTTTCCCTGTCATGTAGTGACCTCTGCTGGCAGTTTCTAGTATACTCAATCTGTGTAAGACACTCAGGATTTACAAAAAGGACTGCATGAGAAAATCATCAGTTGGCAGACATTCTCATAATAATTGGTTCAGGCAAGAATCTCCTAGATGCCACTGCTGAAGGTGTGTCGAGATCAGGAACTTGACCTGGTTTTCTTGACTAGGATTTCATGGACTTGCCCCCAGCATCCCCCCACCCTGCCCCACACACACCCTGCTTCATAATTACAAAGGGACAGAAGGTACCTTTGCAAATGGAGGGATCTTGGGGGCACTGGCTTTAACCACATGGTCACACTTAACGTTACCAATTAGGACAGGCATACATCTCAGTGTCCCTGATGTGATGGTTGCATAATGTGCCAATGTGACCCTACTGAAGAGATCTTCAGGCAAACCCACCTGAGGGATTTTCTGTAGAGCACCTGGTCTGGACTTTGCTGAGATGTGAAAGTCATGAAACACACGGGGAAGGGATGACAGTGACAACTATCTATTTTAGATGAAATGAGGGTAAAAAAGCAAAATACAGTATGTGATTCTTATTCAAAAGTAGAATAGTTATGAAGGAGATAGTTGGGGCAGTTGGGAACACTTAACATGGATTCCGAGCTAGGTGATGGTATTACATGTGTGTGCACTTGGATGAATGTGCTAGTGGCAAAGTGGTGATGCAGACATTCTTGGGAGTCCTTCCTGCTAGAGTATTTGGGCGTGAAGCATGTCTCTAGTGGCCATTTTCTCCTTCAACTTTTTTTTTTTTTTTTTTAGGGAAAATTTATAGTATTATAGAAAGGTTTTTTTAAAAAGTAAATTCTTGGGACTTTGCTGGTGGTCCAGTGGCTGAGACTCCAAGCTCCCTATGCAGGGGGCCCAGGTTTGACGCCTGGTCAGGGAACTGGGTCGCACATGCTGCGATTAAGAGTTTGCACGCTGCAACTAACGATTATGCATGCCGCAACTAAGACCTGCCACAGCCAAATAAATCCATTTTTTTGCAGAGGTGCTTTTTACATTGTTTGTTTGTTGATTTTGGGCATGCCTGGTCTTTGTTGCTGCCCAAGCTCTTCTCTAGTTGTGGCAAGTGGAGGCTACCCTCTAGTGCTGTGAGGGCTTCCTCCTTCTCTTCTTGGGGAGCATGGACTTCAGTAGTTGCTGCAAGTATGTGGGCTCAGTAGTTATGGTTCCTGGGCTCTAAAGCTCAGGCTCCAGTATTCTTGCCTGGAAAATCCCATGGACAGGGGAGCCTGGTGGGCTGCAGCCCATGAAGTCACAGAGTTGGATGTGAGTTGGCAGCTGAGTGCACAAATGGAGCACAGGCTCAGCAGTTGTTGTGAATGGGCTTAGTTGCTCCGTGGATTGTGGCATCTTCTGGACCAGGGATCGAACCTGTGTCTTCTCCATTGGCAGGTGGATTCTAACCAGGGAAGCCCCAAGTTAATTCCTAATATACAACAGTGTTGAAATTTGGTAGTGGCCATTCTTACATAGCCCTCAAAGTTGAAGTTTTAGGTTGGTTGTATACTATTTAGGAGTTTGTCTGAGGCTTTGTGGCTCCATGTGGAACATTCTTGTTCCTAGGTCTTCTTTTAAGGCAGCCTCACCTAAGCAGTTTGTTGTAAGGCTCATTCCTGTTTTCCTTCTTTCCCTTTTTTTTCCAGATTACCACCCATAGTTCGAGGAGGGGCCATTGACAGATACTGGCCCACTGCGGATGGTCGCCTGGTTGAGTACGACATAGATAAAGTGGTGTATGACGAAGACTCACCTTACCAGAACATTAAAATTTTACACTCAAAGCAATTTGGGAATATTCTCATCCTCAGTGGGGATGTTAGTAAGTATTCCATCTCTACCCCAATCACCTAACAAAGTGACAATCTTAGATTGTGTTTTCCTGACATACCACCATTGTGGGTTTGTCCAGGTGTGTCGTTGGGCACTGCTGGTTATTTTTGTGTGTGTTTGGTTTTTGAGATGAATATTTACATTAGATTTACCTGTGGCTTGTCTGAGTTTTCATATTTTATAGTAGAGCCATGAAAACTTTGTCTTGATACTCTTTTTTATGTATACATAGATATACAATACATATTTATTAACATTCTCTTATAGGTTATTGTTAAGATATTGAGTCTAGTTCCCTGTGCTATACAGAAGATCCTTGTTGGTTATTTTATATTAATTGCTTGTTTATAAGGGAGTCTTTTTGTTGTGGAAAATTTCAAACCAAAGTAGACAGAACAGTAAGATGAACCCACATATACTCACCTTTGAGTGTCAACAATGATCAACTCCTGGCCAGTCTTGTTTCCTTTAAACTCCAGCCACTTTTCTCCCTCTCATATTCTTTTGAAGCAACTCTGCTGTTATATTTCATCTGGAAATATGTAATTGCTTTTTAATTATCATATCAGAACAGGCTAAAGACTGAATTTTCTTCTAAACTAAACTATATATGCGTATAATCTATGTAGGTAACATGTTGGGTGTTAGACGAGTCGGGATGAAGAAAAGTCCACAATCCAAAAGGAAAAAAAAAAATCAAAACCCTCGATATTACTGAGTTTTTAAAGACTGAAAAGGAAAATGTCTGAATTTTCTAGATTCTAGCAGTTTCTGGAATTATAAGTCAGGTGCTCTGAGGCTGTGGTTAAGTCACCATTTTGGATGTTTCTCCTCCCTAGATTTGGCGGAAAGTGATTTGGCGTATACCCGGGCCATCATGGGCAGTGGCAAAGAAGATTACAGTGGCAAAGATGTACTGATTCTGGGAGGTGGAGACGGGGGCATATTATGTGAAATAGTCAAACTGAAACCAAAGATGGTGACTATGGTAGAGATATCCTTTGCTGTATAAGAGATTAAGTTTGGTGGACTTTGTTCTCTTCCTCCTTTTTTGTCTTAATACTACAGGCAATGTTATGATTACTTTGAACAAAGATTTCAACTTAGTACCAGTAGCCTTTTTATATGGCTACCAACAGGCCACCAACAAAGCAGCAGAATTGAGAATGAAAGAGCAGGCAACCTTTGCACCGTGTCGATTGCCCAGCAGTTGCTGAGATAGCTTCTCCATTAGAAGGAAATTCAGTGCCTTTTGAGTGTCCTTGGTGCCCAAATGAAGTCATTGTCTCATTCATCATTTTTTTAAACTTTATGATACCAAATTAGTGTGAAAAATGTTATGTTCATCTTTACTTTTTAAAAACATTTCAGAATTCTTTGACATGTTCAAATACAGGGGAAATTTCTCCTTAACCTATTTTGAACATTGACCAAATGGTGATTGACGGATGTAAGAAATACATGCGAAAAACGTGTGGTGATGTCTTAGACAATCTTAAAGGAGACTGCTATCAGGTAATTATTTTTACCAGATAAATGTTTTTATATTAAGTCAGGTGATGATATGATGTTGTTGATCACAACTGTGCCTTCTTAAAACAGCTTTAAGTGTAATTGGTTAAGGAGACAAATAATTGGGACTTCCCTGGTGGTCCAGTGGCTAAAGATTCCAAACTCCCAATGCAGGGGGCCTGGGTGGGATCCCTGGTCAGGGAACTAGATCCCACATGCCCCAATTAAGACCCATTGCAGCCAAATAAATTAATAAATAATATTTTTTTAAAAGAAGAAAATTAAGATGATGGATGATCTTGTAGGGGAGGAAAAAGTTTCCTTCTATCCTTCCAATGCTTGCCTGAGACCCCTTGTAATAGAAGACTAACAAGAGGAAAAACAAGTTCATTAATGTTTTACACTCATGTATACATGGAAGATACACAGGAAAATGAGCAACTCAGAGGTAGCTTTAGAGTTTAGACTAAAATACGATCCTAACAGGGAAAGGGGGACGTAGGTGTCTTAGGTGAGAGTAGATAACTTAGGAAAAATAGACAGGGCCTTTAGAAGAGTAGGAAAAGAGGTGTGATACTTCATAACAAAGTTTGGGTGTGGTGTCAGCCTCTTCTGCTGTGATAAGAGGCCATCTTCCCTGGTTGAATCCCTCGGGGAGGGATCTATGATACTTTAGTTCCTTTTGGGGGCTCTGTCTTTAGGTAGATAAAGGGAGTTAAGAGGCCATCTTCCCTGGTTGAGTCCCTCGGGGAGGGATCTATGATACTTTAGTTTCTTTTGGGGGCTCTGTCTTTAGGTAGATAAAGGGGAGTTAAGAGGTCATCTTCCCTGGTTGAATCCCTCGGGGAGGGATTTATGATACTTTAGTTTCTTTTGGGGGCTCTGTCTTTAGGTAGATAAAGGGGAGTTAAGAGGTCATCTTCTCTGGTTAAATCCCTCGGGGAGGGATCTATGATACTTTAGTTCCTTTTGGGGGCTCTGTCTTTAGGTAGATAAAGGGGAGTTCAGAGAAAGCCTCTCTACATTTACTGTTTTGAGATAGCCTGTTCTGCTGCCCTTTATTCTCTTATGTGAGTTCTATATATATTTGTATCCAGGGAAAGTGTGTACATCTAATGAAGAAAAAGCCAATTCCAGATGCTTTGAATTTAATAGCATGAATACATTCTTATATAAAAGATATCTTGTACCTTTTAAACATTATTTCTTTATTTTTGGCAATGCTGGGTCTTTGTTGCTTTAAGCGGGCTTTCTCTCATTGCAGTGAGCAGGGGCCACTCTCTAGTTGAGGAGCACAGGTTTCTCATTGCGGTGGCTTCTCTTGTTGTGGAGCACAGGTTCTAGGCGCGTGGGCTCAGTAGTTGTGGCTTGTGCACAGGCTTATTTGCTCCATGGCATGTAGAATCTTCCCGGACCAGGGATCGAGCACGTATCCTCTGCATTGACAGGCAGATTCTTACCCGCTGCACCACCAGGGAAGTCCTCATGTGCCTTTGTATGACCTGGTAACCCCTACCTTTTGCCTATCTTAGCGTGAGTCTGTTTCTGAGTCTTTGAGAAGGGATTTACAAATTTAGAGAGTGTAGATGATTAAAATGTTTGACGTGGGAATATTTGCTTCTTGCTAAGTAAAGTGAAAGTGAAAAATCACTCAGTTGTGTCTGACTCTTGTGACCCCATGGACTATACAGTCCATGGAATTCTCCAGGCCAGAATACTGGAGTGGGTAGCCTTTCCTTTCTCCAGGGGATCTTCCCAACCCAGGGATCGAACCCAAGCCTCCCTCATTGCAGGCGGATTCTTTACCAGCTGAGCCACCAGGGAAGCCAAGTTCCTAAATTCTACTGTGCTTGTAAGTTGACCAATCATTACAGTTTGTAGCATACATTTTGTATTGTATTTTGAGTATCCAAATATCAGTGCCCATACCCACATTATTTGGTAGAGCAAGATAGCTAAGCAAATGCATATTTTTATTTGACTAGAATCTTAAATATGTATCTCTAGTTTTATAAACAGTTTAGATGAGTGCTTTAATTTGTTACACAAATTACTTACTCCTACCCATGTTCTCTAAGGTGTGTGTCCAAATTTGATTTCATGGTACACTCATATTATTTTTTTTAAGCTGAGAGAGAAATTATATCTGTGTTAAAATGCAGTTGTGATAGTTTTATGGGCAAAAGGGAAAGATACATATTTCACTTAGACTATTGTAAAGTTTAAAAAGGGAGGGATGATGCAGCAGTTCTAATCCTCGGTGTTTATTTGAAGGAAAGGGAAACACTAATTCAAAAAGATATGTGCACCTCCATATTTATTGCAGCATTATTTATGATAGCCAAGATATGGAAGCAACCTAACTGTCCATTAACAGATGAATGGATAAAGAAGATGTGGTGTATATTACACAGTGGAATCCTACTCAACCATAAAAAAAAAAAGAAAAAAAATGAAATCTTGATATTTGTGACAATTTGGATGGACCTTGATGGTATTATTTTCAATTAGCATAAAGTCTGACAGAGAAAGAAAAATACTGTATGATTTCACTCATGTGGAATATAAAAAATGTTTTAATAAAGGAACAAACCAAACCAAATAAAAATACATAGATCCAGGGAACAGAGTAGTATTTCCCAGAAGGGCAAAGGGTAGGGGAGGCTGAAATGTGTAAAGGGGACCAACTGTCTGGTAATGGATGGAAATGATACTTTCGGTGGTGAGCGTACTGTAGTACACACGAAAGTTAAACTATAATGCTGTGCAACATGGAAAGGAAGAGGGCGGGTTTAGGTTCTTCAGAGCATGGCAGCCTTTTCACGATGACTAAAATATCTGCAAATTTTATAATTTGTTTATAAATATTTGCATTGTGAGCCAGACCCTCTGCTTAAGTGTTTTAAAATTTAATCCTCAAAGCCTTATGTGGCTGCTGCTTTCTGTTTTGTAGATGAAGACTGTAAGTCGAAGAGTTCAAAGGGCAATTTATTCAAGGTTATAGGGTAACTTTAGAGGAATGTTTCGAATTCATGTCTCCCTGACTCCTTAGGTTGACTTACTTATATGGATTAAGAAAAAAATACAAGGACAGCACATCTAAACCTGCAGTACTATAGAGTCATAGACTTGTGATTGGAGGCAGGATGCGGTTGTAAGTGGGAAGATTTGCTAATGGCCCCAGGAAAAAACTTCTCGACTTTCGAGTCCAAGCTCTGAGGACAGAGCACCAAAGGCAGATGGTGACATAGACAGGGGGACCTTTTTGAGAAGGAAAAATATTTTAAATTGATTGGCTCTTGAAGTTTAGTGCCCCACTGCATCCCCCTCCCCATTTTGGGAACAGAATAGCTACCAAGGGGAGTCTGACAAACTCTTCTGATGCTAAGAGTTTTCCTGAAGCTCTAAAGGGCAGGGGGTTCCTGGTCTGTGGGACAGCAGTAGGCAAGCCCCTTAGCCATTAAAATACAACCAAAAAAAAAAAAGACAAAACAGGTTCTTGGTTATACCTTAAATGACTATAATGTTGTATGTCAATTATATCTCAATAAAACTGAAAAAAAAGCATTAAGAAACAAACCAGGTCCTTGCAACTGTTTGTCATTTGAAAACACAATTATTGTTAACCGTTTTTAGAAAATGTTCCAGTGCACACCCCATTCCTTTTATGATGGAATAATTTTAATCTTAAAATTAAAGTAGTACAGAAAGAAAAATGAAAGATTTTTTTGTATATATGTATAAGATTTGCAAGCAGTGAATCTAGCAGTTTTAAGGAATTTTTGTGCCCTAAATCTTGTCCCCAGAAGATTTTTAGTTGAATGTAAAGATATGGATCTTAAATCTATTATCAACACAATGCATTATATATATAAACTAACATTAAAAAAACTTGCTTGTTTTTGGTTGTGCTGGCTCCTGGTTGCTGTGCACTAGCTTCCTCTGGTTGCAGGGAGCAGGGCTTCCTCTCTAGTTGTGCACGGGCTTCTCACTGCCATGCTTCTCTCGTGGAGCACTGGCTCTAGGGCTGCAGGCTTCTGTAGCTGCAGCACGTGGGCTTAGTAGTTGTGGTGCACTGGGACTTAGTTGACCTGAAGCATGCGGAATCTGCCCGAACTAGGGATCGAACCCATGTCCCCTGAATTGTCAGGCAGATTCTTATCCATAGTACCACTAAGGGAAGTCCTTAGTACTCTTTTTTCTGTTAACATTTTTTATGAAGCCACCAGGTTTTCCTTTTAGGATTCTTTACTTGCTTACCCAGTTCATGGGTATGATTTGAAATTTATTAGAAACTAGGGCATGTCAAAAAGCCTTTCTTGTGAATCTTCTTGAAGATGAAGCATTTTTGCAAAAGCAGTAAGACAGTAACTGAGTGACAAGACTTAAAAGGTACAGTGAAACAACTGATCTCAATGTAACTGACAGAAGACTTGGTTGTAATAACTAGAATTAGGGGTAACATTTTGTTAGGACACATCAGAATTATAGAAATTCCATGTTATTTTATTATTTATTATTTGGCCACACCCTGTGGCATGTGGAGATCTTAGTTCCCTGAGCAGGGATCAAATGCATGCCCCATACAGTGGAAGCATGGAGACTTAACCACTGGACTGCTAGGGAAGTCACCATATAATTTTCTTTAAATTATTATTGGAATATAGTTGATTCACAATGTTGTATTCCATATAATTTTAAGAGTGTAAAAACATTTGCCCACACAGTATATACCTGAGGAGGCTTATCACTCATTTGGCAATGTTGCCCATGTAATTTAACATACTGAATTGTCCTAATTAATCTCTGAGATGCCTCAAGGGTTCCTCTGAAGCACCCCAAAGTTAGCTGGAGGTCAAAAGAACTTCAGATCGAATTTGATATTTGTCAGAAATACTAGAAAGTCAAAGAAGATGATAAGTCACTGTGAAACAACAACCATTCACCCAACCAAAGTGACAATAAAAGATCTCAAAAGTAAATACATGAAGTCAAAATCAGATCTCTCAAAAAGGCAAAAGCAGCTTAGCACTCTAAGAAAACTTTATTTTATGCTGGGAAAGCAAAGAGAGAAAACCAAAAATCCAAATTCTAGTCTTGCATTATCAGCCTATTCTTGATAATAAATTTTATTTACTTAAATTCAGTCTAATCATAGCCAATACTGACCATGCACATACATGAACTTTTCTAAGTGTTCCTTTTTCACAAACTTTCTAAAACTTTCTATATATTATTTTGTCCCTGAGTTTCTTTACCATTCAGAAACAACCAACTCTAGGACAGAATTACCTTTTTTTCCATTTAACAAAATGGATTTCCATTCTTCATACCTACTTTTACTGCAAACAGTAAAAGCTATACTTGTGTGTTGAAATATTTCTCTTTTTTTAAAACATTTGAAAAAATGTTTTACCTAGAAATCTCTTGAAAGTGAAAGTGTTACTTGCTTAGTCATGTCCGACTCTTTGTGATCCCATGGACTGTAGCCCACCAGGCTCTTCTGTCCATGGAATTCTCCAGGCAAGAATACTGGAGTGAGTTGCCATGCCCTCCTCCAAGGAGTCTTCCTGACCCAGGGATTGAACCTGGGTCTCCTGCATTGCAGGTGGATTCTTCATCATCTGAGCCACCAGGGGAGCTCTTACATTTAATTTACTCAAATGTTTCATCATAGTTTTTCTTGTGGACAGATTTTATAACAATATGAGCTTTATTGACTTTCTTAGATGCAATAAAAGTGATAAACTTAATACTGATGACTCTAGAAACATGTCATATTAAACCAGCACACTTAAAGGCTAGATTTAATACCAAATATCAGTTTAATAGTGAATATTTCCTAGATCATATGAACCTGAAATTCATTTTGACTAGATTTTATATTTCTGAGAATTTACATAAGCACTTAAGTTCTTTTAAGTTAAACAGAGCTCATCTGCAAACCAAGCTTAGCAATGCAATTTGGAGATGGAGGCACATTGTATTTATAATGTATGCATAAATATGCATATGTCTGTACAGACACAGATCTAAAACTTCACCTGTTTGAGTTTAAAAAGCACCCCCCCACCCCACCCCGGGATCACAGATGATTAAAGTTTCTGCCAGTTCAGGTAGATCATTTTCATCTTGAAGGCACAAAGATCTGCATGTTTCTCCTAGAAAGCTAGCTTAGTACTAATTGCACACACAAAAACCACTTTCAGAATGTCAAAAGAGCCCCATCTTGACTGTTTCCAGGGTGAGATTTCCTTCAGTTTCTACATACCTGTCACTCACTCATATTCACATGCTTCTCTTACAAAAGAACTTGAATCAGCATTCAAGTTCCCAAGACCCCCTTCATATCAGATCAGATCAGATCAGTCTCTCAGTCGTGTCCGACTCTTTGCGACCCTGTGAATCGCAGCATGCCAGGCCTCCCTGTCCATCACCAACTCCCGGAGTTCACTCAGACTCATGTCCATCGAGTCAGTGATGCCATCCAGCCATCTCATCCTCTGTTGTCCCCTTTTCCTCCTGCCCCCAATCCCTCCCAGCATCAGTCTTTTCCAGTGAGTCAACTCTTCACATGAGGTGGCCAAAGTACTGCAGTTTCAGCTTTAGCGTCATTCCTTCCGAAGAAATCCCAGGGCTGATCTCCTTCAGAATGGACTGGTTGGATCTCCTTGCAGTCCAAGGGACTCTCAAGAGTCTTCTCCAACACCACAGTTCAAAAGCATCAATTCTTCGGCACTCAGCCTTCTTCACAGTCCAACTCTCACATCCATACATGACCACAGGAAAAATCATAGCCTTGACTAGACGGACCTTTGTTGGCAAAGTAATGTCTCTGCTTTTGAATATGCTATCTAGGTTGGTCATAACTTTCCTTCCAAGGAGTAAGCGTCTTTTAATTTCATGGCTGCAATCACCATCTGCAGTGATTTTGGAGCCCCAAAAAATAAAGTCTGACACTGTTTCCACTGTTTCCCCATCTATTTCCCATGAAGTGATGGGACCGGATGCCATGATCTTCGTTTTCTGGTTAAGCCAACTTTTTCACTCTCTACTTTCACTTTCATCAAGAGGCTTTTTAGTTCCTCTTCACTTTCTGCCATAAGGGTGGTGTCATCTGCATATCTGAGGTTATTGATATTTCTCCCAGCAATCTAGATTCCAGCTTGTGTTTCTTCCAGTCCAGTGTTTCTCATGATGTACTCTGCATATAAGTTAAATAAACAGGGTGACAGTATACAGCCTTGACGAACTCCTTTTCCTATTTGGAACCAGTCTGTTGTTCCATGTCCAGTTCTAACTGTTGCTTCCTGACCTGCATACAGATTTCTCAAGAGGCAGATCAGGTGGTCTGGTATGCCCACCTCTTTGAGAATTTTCCACAGTTTATTGTGATCCACACAGTCAAAGGCTTTGGTATAGTCAATAAAGCAGAAATAGATGTTTTTCTGGAACTCTCTTGCTTTTTCCATGATCCAGCGGATGTTGGCAATTTGATCTCTGGTTTTCTCAAACCAGCTTGAACATCTGAAAGTTCACGGTTCACGTATTGCTGAAGCCTGGCTTGGAGAATTTTGCGCATTACTTGACTAGCGTGTGAGATGAGTGCAATTGTGTGGTAGTTTGAGCATTCTTTGGCATTGCCTTTCTTTGGGATTGGAATGAAAACTGACCTTTTCCAGTCCTGTGGCCACTGCTGAGTTTTCCCAGTTTGCTGGCATATTGAGTGCAGCACTTTCACAGCATCATCTTTCAGGATTTGGAATAGCTCAACTGGAATTCTATCACCTCCACTAGCTTTGTTCATAGTGATGCTTTCTAAGGCCCACTTGACTTCACATTCCAGGATGTCTGGCTCTAGGTCAGTGATCACACCATCGTGATTATCTGGGTTGTGAAGATCTTTTTTGTACAGTTCTTCTGTGTATTCTTGCCATCTCTTCTTAATATCTTCTGCTTAAGAAGAGATGGCAAGACCCCCTTAATGAGGGTCAAAACCAGAAGAGAGAACAGTATTAGGATTCATGTACCCAGACACTTGGGCACACACGCCAAATAAAAGCCAAACCAATTCCAAAAGGCTCCCTTAGACACAATAGTGTAAAAGCCTATGCATAAGGAACTCTATCCCATTTCCCTTCCCTTTTATAAAACAGTTCTAGTTGAAGGATGTTCTAATTTAGAGGGCCATTGGTGTTGAAGGGGTGCTGAGGCCAAGCAGTGTTACAGTGAAATTTTTTCTTTCATTCATGGGAGCAAAGCTGATCTCCCCGTTTTGCAAAGTGTACCCTAGTGGACTACAAGATGGAACAGAATTGTCATTACCCGTACTTATTCACTGCTGCTGCTGTCAAATACCAAGCAAAGGGCACATCAATGCAATGCAGAATGGTCTCTCAAGGTCACAGTTCCCTTGCCCCAGAGAGGAGATACCCAGTCAGTTCCCCATTAGAGATGAAGCCAAATGACCAAGCCGTACTCTTGCTGTAAGTGAAGCCAGTGAGGTTGGGAAGAATACCCTGGTGCAGAGACGAGATCAGGTTAAGTATAGTTTAAAATTGCACTCCCATTCCCACATGGAGGCCCCCAAACAGATCGGTCTGGGTCCCAAGAGAGAATTAGGGTGACTCACAATGAGCCCAGAGTGGCTCGCTTTCCCAAAGTGGGTGAACTCAGAAGGAGCAGGTAGAATTCCCAGCTTACGTATGTAGGGGAGAGACCCCAAACCCATACCTAAGGTGGGTGGGCTGTAGGTCACAACATTTGTTTCCAAAAAACCTCGTTCCAAAACGGCAGGTATCACCTGTCCCTCCTAGTTCTCTTTAATGGAATGAACTCTGGGGACTGTTGGAGACTCAAGGAAAAGGGCTGCTCTTGGCCGGGACCAACCTGCCACGGGCACCAGCCCTTGGGTGGCTCAGCAGATGTGGTGAAACCCAATCTGTGTGCCTGGTGCACAGTGAGGCCAAACAAACTTCAGAGTTTGGAGCAAAGCAAGGTTTCTTGGAAGGGCCAAGGAAGCAGAGGACTTTCCCGGTGGATCAGTGGTAAAGAATCTGCCTGTGATGCAGGAGATGTGAGTTCATTCCCTGGGTCAGGAAGATCCCCTGGAGGAGGGCATGGCAACCTATTCCAGTATTCTTGCTGGAGAATCCCCACGGACAGTGGAGCCTGGCAGACTGCAGTCCACGGGGTCGCAAAGAGTCAGACACAACTGAGCATGCACGCAAGAGCAGACTTGGTGACGTCTCTTGTTTGTTTCTCTATTTGTAAAATGGTAATGATAGTAATTCCTAAGAGGAATTGTTCCACTTAATTGAAAGGTATGTAAAGCATCTGGTAAGCCCGGAACTTTTAGCTCCTGGCAGGTATGGGTGGAAGTGGCTTTTGTTCCTCTGGTAGGTGTTGCAGCCCCTGTGTGTATTTCCCTGTTCCTTCTACAAGTGTTTAACCACTTTCACATATTTTGGCTCACCTGCATCTATGCCTGTTCTCTCTGGAAGGTTCTAATAGAAGACTGTATTCCAGTACTGAAGAGGTACGCCAAAGAAGGGAGAGAGTTTGATTATGTGATTAATGATTTGACAGCTGTTCCAATCTCCACATCTCCGGAAGAAGGTAGATTCTGTTTTTCCTTTTATTTTAAACTTTTTTTTTTTCGTATTGGAATATAGCCGATTAACAATATTGTGATAGTTTCAGGTGAACAGTGAAGGGACCCAGTCATACATATATACATATCCATTATCCCCCAAACTCCTCTCCCATCCAGGCTGCCCCAGCCAAGATAATGTTCACAGAAATATGGAAATGTTTTTCTTAACATCATGTGAGAATGAAAGGATCTTAAGACATTGTCTAGTGAAGTTCCTTCATTTATTAAAGGTAGTAAACTGAGGCCAGTGGTGGAAAGATGGCTAGATTTGGCTTTGGTCAGATCCTGTTTTGCCACTAAATGAGCAAAATTAACGCAGTCGTTTGAAACAAGTATAGAAATAAAATGACTCATGATCATACCATTGAGATATCTGCTTGTTTCATAATTTACATATTGGGATTTTTTTTAACCTGTACCGGGACAATCTGGTGACCTTTCTGAGCAACACCAGAGACAAGGCCCCTTCTCATGCCATGCACTCAAAATCACTGCTGGCTTAGGATTTCAGTGTTCATGTTTTTTCTATTACCTTGTCTTCCTGCTGAGTTTCCAGACTCAGGTCCCCACCCTCACTCTTGCAGTTTCTCTCCTGAGATGTTACTGCTTTTCCCTTTGCTTAAAGGTGTTCTCTTTCAGATTTCAGCCTGCTTTTGTGTCAAATCTTTACGGGTATAGTGAGAGCAGTGTTATGTGCCTCCGCATTTGCTTTTGATTTTGCTTGTATAGAGGTATATGTGCACGTGTGTCCAAGACACAAAATACATGACAGTGTGTTCTTGTTCACGAGCCCTTGAATATTGGGTCTCATGGCTAGTTCTCTTTTTTTTCTTTTTGTTTTTTTTTTGAATCATTGAATATTAATGTGAATGTTTGACTTTAGATGTTGTTTCTCATGCATGCAAACTGATATTTATAAAACTTAATTTTTTTTAACATCCAGATTCCACATGGGAGTTTCTCAGACTGATTCTTGATCTCTCAATGAAAGTATTGAAACAGGATGGGAAATATTTTACACAGGTATAGACTTCTGTTTTTTTCCCCAAGAAATACTCAGTAAAAATTTTACGTTTTGTGCTTCACACACCAAAATACTTAGACATTGACATAAAGACTAATGATAGCACTAACTGTTTAGTTACTTGTCAAATGAAGACTAAATAAGGTTTAAAGGGACTGGGTATAGTACAACAGTATGCTCTTCCAATGCTGGGACAGTACAACTACTGAAAACAATGGTGAGTGGGAGAGACTGGGACAAGTATATGCCAAAATCTTACGTATTTTCAGCAATCATATTGGTGGTGATGGCTTTAGTATTGCTTTTCTTAGTTGTATTTGCAATGTGGCATAAAGCCATTGAGCATTTATGCAATATTTTAATTCTATCCTTAGCATTCTCAATGTGGAAGTAGGTAGTTGAAGATGTAATATAAAAGTGGATAAATGAAACTGTTGTACTGAAAATTTTTCTTATGTCTGTCTGTGTTCTCAAGCAGTAAGTTTGTAAATAGCTGACCTGTCCCTTTTAGGGAATTAATGAGTTCTGTCCTGTCCTGTTGAGAGTTTCCCCCATGGTTCAGTGGTAAAGAATCCACCTGCAATGCAGGAGACATGGATTCCATCCCTGGGTCAGGAATATCCCCTGGAGGAGGAAATGACAACCCACTCCAGTATTCTTGCCTGGGAAATCCCATGGACAGAGGAGCCTGGTGGGCGACAGTCCATTGGGTCGCAGAGAGTCGGACATGGCTGAGCATCTAGGCAGGCATGTACCTTGTTCTGTTCTGTCCTGTTACCATAACCTTCCAATTTATTAAATTTGGGCTTTGGCTGTAGAATGAGCTTCTGCCACCAGAAGAAGACACAGACCGTGATTTTTACCCCCTTCTCCCTCTTCACCCTCCTGAGAGTGTTTAGTAGAAAAGCCATCATAAACTGCAGTGGCTGCACTATGAGCTTTTGCCACAGAGGGAGACACAGACCGTGATATGTATATTCCCCCCCCCCAGCCGCCCCCCATATTCTCTGGAGAGTCTTTAGTGGAAAAAAACCATCATAAACTGCACTGGCTGCAGTATCAGCTGCTGACATCAGGGGGAGACATAGACCATGATTTTCTTTTCTTGTTTTTTTTTGCCTTCGGGCCTCATCCTCTAGGAAAAGTCATCAATATAATTTCATAAACTGCTCTGGCTGCAGTATGAACTGCTGCCACCAGATGGAAGCAAATTGTATTTTCCTCATTTTCTAGGGTATTCTTAATTTTAAAAGAAGGTTTGAAGTCAGTATTTCCTGATACATAAAAATACATATATATATCTTACTTAAGTCCTTAACATTTTGGAAATGATGGCAAAAGCGCCTAATTGGTGATCAGTCTTTTTACTTGGTTGAAAAAGCCCTTGATTCATAAGCAGAAGATAAGCAGTATTGTACTCTGGTCCCTGTAATTAGTTCTTAAGCATTTTCAGGAGAACTCTACCTCTCCCTCCCACCCCCCCCGCAACTTTTTTTTTTTTAAAGCATTAGTATATTTAATGGACTTTTATTTTTGATCTTCCCCACCCAGGGATTGAACCTGGGTTTCCTGCATTGCAGGCAGATTCTTTACCATCTGAGCTACCAGGGAAGCCCAAGTATATTTAAACGTCAAGAACTATGGGAAAATTCCTGATTTTATTCTTCTGAGGAGGCTTTTTTAAAGTAAGCCCTGGGGAGTTTATGAGGCCTGAGATTTATAATGCTGAAAACAAATTGGCAACTCCTTGAATTTGTTTCCAGCCGATCCTGTTTTCTTCCTCTTCCCCCTGCACAGAACACCCCTACAGGTAGCAGTTAATCTTTGATCATCTCATACTTGCTGAAAGTGTTGGCAAGCTTCAAGGGGAACAGACAACTGTCTACAAGTGGACTTTTATTTTTTGTAACCCCTGATGCTTAGGAATGATTTTTTTTTATTTTATTTTTTAACTTTACAATATTGTATTGGTTTTGCCATATATCAACATGAATCCACCACAGGTATACACGTATTCCCCATCCTGAACCCTCCTCCCTCCCCGTACGAGGAATGATTTTTAAAAAGACATTCTAATATTGACTTTTTAAAAGCCAGGGGTCCATAAACCACGGGCCATTTCTCACCCCTTGCTTGTTTTTTGCCGTTTTCTTGACACACAGCCACGCCCGTTCATTACACGGTGTCTGCGGCTGCTTTTGCAGTACAGCAACAGCTTGGAGCAGTTGTGGTGAAGACTATATGGTCTGCAAAGCTTAAAATATTTTCTCTCTGGCCCTTTGCAGAAATTTGCTTACCCCTGCTTTACAGGAACTCTACAGTGAAACCTGCTCAAACCAAGTGGCCTAATTCCTGTAAAAGCAACCCAAATTCAATGAGTTGGGTTTTCATAAGTGAATATTTCTCAAGGAGAGCATTGATATATTGATAGAACTGGATTCTTTTTATGTTTCTGCAAATAGAAATCCCGTGGGGCTTAAGTTGGGAAAGAAAGTGAGGCTCTGGCATCTTTAATCAAAAGAGACTGAGAACAATTTGGATCTAATGCAAACCAGTCAGTTTGCAGTAGACAACAGGTGCTCTTAGGAAGAAAGTGTGACTGGTGTCTTTTGTTGCAAATATTTGCCTGGTAGACTGCTTTCTCAGTGTGGACAACTAATAGAAGCACTTGCTTGACAGATCGTCACCACACATTTGTTAACACTAAAGATCAGGCTTTGATCACCTGGCCTTTGCCAACCAACTTTTACTAAAAACCACCTTAAATACTCAAGGCTGTGCTGGTTTCTAAGAGTTATCCAAAAGACGTCTTAGGATGTGCTTCCCACCCCTGCATTCAGTATAGTTGGAAACTCAAGGCGATCTCATTTTATGATGCCTGGAATCCCATAGTATGTTGGGTGGTTCAGCATGCCATATGGACCACAGGGGCATAGGCCTGTGAAGAAGCAGTAGTTTGGTCAAGAGCCACAGCATGCTCTGACTAAGGATGCACTGATGGTATTGCCACAGTGGAACACTTTCCTTTTGTAGCACATGGTATGCTCAGGAAATGCCCTTAATACACTCACACCCTGCTTCCCTTGGCCTGTAGCTTAGGAACAGAGGAAAGGTTAAAGATGGGACAAAAATGGTGTTTGGCTTGTTAACTTGGTGACTGACAAAAGCTAAACGTCCCTGCCTAAAATTGCTTACATCACCATGGAGATTTTATGATGTCACTAATTTCACTGTGGCTGCTTGAAGACAGCCTTGTCTGTGGGCCACAAAGCTGGGGAAGTCCTTCTGGAACGTGCTCATTCATGGAGCCACGTCTGGTGGGCCAGAGGGCAGAGAGTTGCTTTTGTGGAACTAAGAGGCAGATCCTGGGACTTGACTTCTGCCCCTCCACTCCTCATTAAAAAAGCTGTAGGTTATTTGAAAGTACAAATGTGTGTGTGACATTCATGTTAGTTATGATACAAAGACATGAGCCCCCTCCGCGCCTTCCCCCACCCCCCACAGACCTCGATGTTACCAGTACGCTTGACACATCTACATTTCTCCATCAACCCCTCCCACCTTCTGGAAGTAACTCATTTAGAGTTTTTTTCCCCTCTGTTTTTTAGGTATTTCACATATGTGTGATTTCCTAAATCATCACGTTATTTTTGCTTGTTTTAGAAGACATAAAAATGGTATCATTAAGGAAATAGTCTTCCAGACTTTGTTATATTACAGATATGACATAAACTCTTTGAAAGATACAAACAATATTAAAATCTCTAAGGTAAAAAAGCAGGTGTCACCCAGAGCTAACATGGGGCAGCAAGAACCTTGTAGAATGGAAGACGCTGTATTGTGGTTTACCTCCCAGGTATGCCCCTGCCTTGCCATATTATTCTCTTCCTCTCCTCCTCAATAGGTGCTGAATTCTTTGCTATTAGCAATTTGTTATGTATCCCCTATATGTCTTAAGAACACTGTAGTTACATTTAAATACACAGAAAGGTGAAATGTATCATGGTACTTTTTTGGGGTAGGCATCTATTTGTGGGGTTTTTCTTTCTTAAACTGCTTTTTGACCATTTGGGATAGAATAAGTTGAAACTGTTCTGTTTATTTACTACATTCTTTGTAAGGAGGTCTTCCTGTATTCCGTCTATAAAGAGAGAGTATGGTGTCATTTTTAAGATGGCAAGGAAAAGCTTGAACTGTGAACCTTGGTGGTATTTCCATTCTATAGCTTCCCTAGTAGTGAGGTGTTCTAAAAACAACTGGGCAGTGTTTTCTATTTGTGCATCTTAAATTACACATGTGCTGTTTATATACTCTCATGGTGAACTTAATGTTGAAACCAAATTATATGCTGGTCAAAGGCACTTGGTCCAATTCCCACTGCAGGACCCTAGATGATGGGTTACTAAACAGGTTGGCACTGAAGTATGACGACATGCTGATCAAATGTGCTCAGTTAAAACTGCCCAGGCCAGCTCTCAGAATAGTCCTGTCTACCCACTTCCCCGTAGCTGGCTGGTTTTTTGATTTTGAAATGCCATCCTTAGAAATGCTTGTATCACAGGATGCTTTATTTGTGAATAATTTTCATCTTGGCTGTTTTGAGGCAAATTGATAATGAAGTTCTTATGAAGGAATTTTATCAGCACATATATTCTAGTCGTCTTCCAAATGTTTAGAACTTCAGAGGTTAAAAGGAAATAGTTGATATTAAATGCTCATCTTGTTTTCTAAATCCATTATGAGAAAATTGGGGGAAAATTGTGCTCAAATGATAAACCCTACCCCAGACCTACTTAATGAAAATCTGCAATGTAACAAGGCCCCTTATGATTCATATACACATTAAAAATTGAGAATTGCAGCTCTAGAATTAGGCAGATTCTGTATCCATTCACCAGCTCTCCTGGGTCTTGGCCACCAGCATTTCTGATTCTCTTCACCATTTTTTTTAATAGTCATAGAGTGGCTGCTGCAGCTCTACATATCACATCTAAGTTGCAGGCTGGAAGAAAGTTGAAGGAGTAAGGTCACTGTGTTTATCCTTGATTTGTCTACAGTCAAATATCACTTATACATGGAATCTAAAAAATACTACAAATGAATCTGTAAGAAACAGACTCAGACTCACAGACATAGAAAACAAACTTATAGTTACCAAAGGTGAAAGGGGACCAAGAGGGATAAATTAGAAGGTTGGGATTAATAGATACAAACTACTATACATAAAATAGATAAACAACATACAGCAGAAGGAACTATATTCAGTATCTTTTAATAACCTACAATGGAAAATAATCTGAAAAGATGTGTATATATAGGTGTATGTATATATGTAGCTGAGTCACTTTGGTGTGTGGCTGAAACTAACACAATGTTGTAAACCAACTATACTTCAATAATTAAGAAAAAGAACACATTTCCAAAAAAAAATCTTTTCCAGCAGATTTATACTATATTTCATTGACCACTCCTACAAGCTGGGGAGACAAAAAAGAAATGGCAAGAAACAGAGAAAAATTAGAACAGTGAAGTCAAGACAAAATGTTTGATAAAGAGTAAACTAGGGAATACCTTTAGTGTGTATATCTGGAATTGACTTTTGTTGGAGAAAGCACAAGGGTGTGAAAGAAAGAGTTTGTGTCAACATCTTAGACTCTTAAGAGGGTTGTAGTTTAAGTCATTCTGAAAATCAAGAACATTATGTTTCTGATACTTCATCCTCAATACTGTAGTGACTTTAGGGAAAACTTATTTTGAATGGGTTATGTGTATGAATGTTTGCTAATTGCATGGTGTTGATACAATGACTGTCACTAATGAGAAATTGGTCTCACTGCTTTCTGTTGCTTCATCCTCGAATAATTTGAAATGGCTTGGTAAATGAAGTAGAAGGATAATGAGCTAATGGACCTATAAATAGAATGCAATGCAATTTGTGAAAGTACAGAAACCTTATCTCATTTTCAGAGATGAACTTTTATCTAAAGCTAGAATTGTTCTCATTTATTAGAGACCTTCCAATGATTGGGACCCTCTGTAGGACTTAAGATTCCTATTGTTTGCTTTTCTCTCTTTGATTTAGGGAAACTGTGTCAATTTGACAGAAGCCCTGTCGCTCTATGAAGAACAGCTGGGGCGCCTGTATTGTCCTGTGGAATTCTCCAAGGAGATCGTCTGTGTCCCTTCGTACTTGGAATTATATCCTTTGACCACATCATCGTGTTGCCCAATCAGAACCCCCATGTAAAAACCATGCCCATTTACCAGTTTCAAGAAACAGAATTAGTTCTGTAGTATACAGAAGGCCCTGGTTTTCAGACTTGGCTGTATGTTGTAATCCCCTGGGCACTTGAAAACAATACAGATTCCTGGGTCCCAGCCTCAGATGCTGGGGTGTGGCCTGACACAGCCTCCCAGGTGGTTTGGATGGTATGGCACCACTGGTCCTCACAGTACCACCAGACCTGTGACATCACCTGGGAGCTAGTTAAACAGGCACATTCTTAAGCCCCACCCCAGCCTGCTGTCCAATCAGAAATACTGGAGGCTGGGGCCTCGTGACCTGTCTCAACCAGCCTGCCAGGAGATTGATGTGCACTTGAGAGCTTCAGAAAGCCACCCTAGCTGGAGCAGGCTGGCTTAAGAAGCTCATTGTCCTTTTACGTTTATATTATCCTACTTTAATATTAATTTCTACACTTGGCTTGATGCTGCTTTGCAGTAGAGATAGAGCTAAAAATAATGCCAGGCATCACAAAGTCAGGGTTGGTGTTCTTCATTTAGTTCCACTTAGTAAAGTCAGTCCAGAGAAATAAGAGAAGAACCTGGAGAAAAGGCAAAGGAGAACATTGTCATTGGACTTTCATAGTGCATTTCTTCCTCCTAAAAACTGGACAGTGTTCTGCAGACCAAAGCTTCCTCTCCCTGCCTGGCACCTTCATCAGGGTTGCTCTCCAGAGCATTCCGTGACAGTCAGATCTTTGTCTACATGCTCAAAGACTTTTGAAAGCAGTTGATGACATCTGGAGAAAAGGTTTCCACCCTCTGGCTCCTCTCTGGTCCCTCATCCTTCCACCATTTTTTCCTTCTCTTCCTCGGTCCCTCTCCTCCCACCTCCACCACCCTCCTCCCCCCACTCCCTCTGATGTTTCTCTCTCCTTCCCACCCTTCCTTCTCATATTAATTCCCTAAAACATTTTAGAGTCTTTGGAAGCACAAGTGTTCTCTGAGAGAATATTTGTGTCCCTTTAACCTTTTCTCTGCTAAGCTCCCCCACACCTCACCCCAACGTCACAGATGGTGGGCATCTAGGCTGTGAAGTGACCTTGTCTCGGAGGCCTTCGTGTCATTACCACAGTGCTGTAAGCTGTGAAGTGCTCATTCATCTTCCAATCTGTAGGCCAGTAAACAAACTTTAAGTGATGCCTTCAATTACCTACTCTTATTCCTTGACTCCTTATCCAGGTGGGTATTTTACACTGTTTGGAAGAAAGCTAAACCTTGAAAATCAGTGTCCCCGAGTCACGTGTGCTGCAAATAGCCTTCCTGACCTTTCTATGCTGTACGTGAAATCGAAACAAGTCAGGCAATTGATTGTGAATTCCTTCACGTTTCCTGTTTTTAATTATTTTTTTAATTTAAAAATCAAATGGAAAAATGTATATTTTGATGAACTAGGATGATTAGACAGCACAGTGAAGGCTGCTAAATGCACTGAACCCCTAGAATGTGATTTTTGTTTTTGTTTCTGTTTTTCTGTGTGGGCTTTTTTTTTTGTTTGTTTGTTTTGTTTTCATTTTGGTAGACTTTGAATTTGGTTGTTTGGAGGAGTGAACATCATTGTTTTCTTCTGGAGGGGAGTTCTTCATGGAGTTTCTTTCCCACCCAAATTGATATAGATATTAAAATTTGGTGCTTATGAGGAAAGACTTTAAAAATGATTAGCAACGCTTCAATTAAAGTTACAAATGAGAAATTTCATGTGTCTGTCGTTTTATTTCAGCCAGGTCCTCTCGTGCTCACTTCTGATCTCACAGAACAAAGGTGTCTCCTTGGTCTTTTTTTGGTTCTATCCTATCAGTTGGTGCCATTTATCTCTATAATAGGATGGCCTTAGGGCCTTTTTTGAACAGTAGTAATGACTTCATTTACCACCTTGGTAAATGATACACAGCCTATTACATTCACCACTTCTTCATTGTAAAATTGACCTGGAGGATGGGAAAAGATTTGGCCTTACTGTAAAGTTGAAAGTCAAAAGCTTATTTCTCTTAATAAGAGTTTCTCTTCCAACTCTTTATCGGTGTATTAGATGTGAAAATAAAGATCACTGTGGATTGCTGCTGTGAACTTGTCTGAGTATTTTAGACGCACAGATAGAGGATAGTTTATGTAGAGGCCCACAGCCACAGGAGCAACTTCAGCTCACCTAAGGAAGTGCGTGTCACTGCTGGGGAGTGTATGTGTGGGTCACAATTCACATAAAAAGGTAAGTTTATATTGACTCAGACTGTTAGACATCACTGGGTTATCCTGTTGTTTTTGAAAAAGTTTATGCTTTATCGAGGAAATGAGTTCATTTACGATGAATTTGTAGGAAGGAAACCATTAAATATACCCACTGTCTGTTCTGAGATAGAATTAGTGTCAGCCCATAACATTCTTCCGAGCTAGGTTCATGGTATGAAACATAAAATCTTTCAAAATGAATATATGTCCACTTACTCTTTTTTGTGGGATTGGCATTGGAGAAAAAATAATGAACAAAAGCAGTTAGACTCATATGGGAACTAGATTGGCTTTCAGCAAATATTTTTCTTGTGCCTAGAGGTTAAAAATGGCATTGATATATAGACACTAGGAACCCTACTCACTGCCTTGCCTCCCTACCACCAACTTCCTCAGTCTTTCAAAGTCTCTCTACTGTGTAAGATTAAACAGTATGGTACTGTTTGAACACAGAGTGGGTAAACGGAAGTGGAGGTTTTGGGGTGTTTTTCTTCATTTGAAAAATGAAAGCAAATGTATCTGCTGTCTGGATATGGTGTTGTTAATATGTGATATAACTTTATACTTGAAGACTAGCTTGAGACTGAAGCTAAATCTGCTGATGTAGCAGGTCCTGCCAAGAGCTGAGAGTTAGGAACGAGATGGATCGGGTTGGAATAGACCATGGAAGATGTGTTCAGGAGAGACTAAGGGGTGTGGTATGGGAGGAAGAAGGAAATGGAAAGAAAATTTTTGTTTCAGGTGATAATCATGAATTCTGAGCACAATCATTTCTTTCTAGTAGGGAAAGGATGTCTAGTGTTTTTTGAACATCTTTGTAACTGTTAAACGTATGCAAACTGAACTCGTGATAACTATCAACAACCTTCAGTTCTGCTGCATTTTAAGGAAATGTAAAATCTAAGCACTGCTATATTACTCTAATGGCTGTAGTGTTACTTACTGTTGTAGTCCCCTTTATCATCTAAAATAGAATATACTGTATTATATAGCTGCTTTTTAATTAAAGACGTGTGGCTGTAGTTTAAATTCTATTCAGCACATCAGCAGTTACTAAGAATTTGCTTATTAAAAGAAGAAATGCTGCCTTCTGACAGTGTGATTGGCTGTTTTAAAAACCTGATTAATGGTGATCCTACTGGGATGGAGGGAGGCTGGGTTGACACTGTTTCTACTGCACAGAAGAAAAGTGTGCTGCTCTTCCTCTGCAGTCGAACAGACGCCTTCTTGCTTAACTATTGCTGCCATAAGACTTTGCATTTGTCTCAATAAATTGATCAATTTCATTGTTCTCATGACTCCTGGGATAGGGAAAGGGGTGTGTGTGTGTGTGTGTGTGTGTGTGTGTGTGTGTGTGTGTGCGTGCGTGCGTGCGTGCGTGCGATGTATCATTGCTCTATGCCCAAGACTCCAGCAGTATTAATTGGTGTGGTCCTTCAGCAGGTCATTATGTTCTATGCACATTGTTTCGTTTGCTTCAGCTGAAGTTTTTTCATTCCCAGCAAGACCACCTCAGTGAACGAAGCAGCATGTTGGTCTCCACCGCAGGGCACGGTCCTTCCCCATTCTTGGAATAGCACTGTGAGTAGCACTGTTCTTGAGGCCAGGTGGGCAGCATTATTTGATTCAGGCTGCTACATGGCTTTGAGATAACACTTCACCTCCTTCTACATCACCCTGTTGGTGAATGTCTTTCTACCGCACCATCTTTTACGGTGCTGTGCTTTGGGTCAGTACACAACTTTCCTTTACATTCTCTTGCTCAGTCTTAAAAATAGCTTTGTGAGCTTTGTGAATTGTGAATATCACTGAGTAGGCCAGTAGTCAAAATTTGAAATATACCCAGGGGTCTCATGGCCAGTAACAATCTGAATTTAGGTTCCAGCATTCTGAATTTGCTGTCGCAAGGCTCACATTAGGGGTCCTTAACCTTCCTTGTACCGTGGATTCCTCAGGCAGCCTGGTGAACCTGTGAACCCCTCCTCAGAAACAAGTTTTCTAATACATCAAGGAGATAAGATTACGAGGAAATACATTACAATGTTGTTCAAAGACATCTGATTTCATATTTCTGCTTTAATGACATGTTACAAAGCTGGATCTAGTTGTGGGTCACATATTGTCATTTTGAAGCATAATGAGCATAAATAGAAGATCTCTGGCAACTGAAATGTGCAAAGAACGCATCTGACTTGTTGACAAAGTCATAGGTACTGTCAGTGCTAACATGGATTGTCACCTGTGCTCATGATTAAAGGAAATGCTCGATTTCAGTAGGAGGTTAATGAAAATATAGAAAGGTTTTCCCACCAAGTTTAGAGCCACGAAGAATTGCATCCATAGATGCCAGGTTAAGAACCCCTGACCCATAGTTTTGGCTTCTGTTGGATTATGTTTAGGCGGTGGGGAAGGGTAGCTGGGTCCCTTCTGCCTGCCGTCACAACCTCAGATCAACAGTGGCAGATCAGTTGTTCTCAGCCAGAACCATTTACAATCTCAACTACCCAGGGCAATCATTCCACTGATTCTGCTTTACTCATTATTTCAAAAATGAGAAATTGAACATGGGCAAGAAATAGCCCAGTGCCCTTGGAAGGCTATTGGAGTACTCTTGGATGGGATCTCCCTGGGAAGTAAGATGATAAATGTGACTGGACAGGTAAGCTTATCTCCTGGATCTGGGGGTCCCAGTGATGCCCTGGCCATTTTGTTAATGTAGAGCACATCCCTGGGGAGCAACCAGTCACGTGGTGGTCATTTTGATGAGTGACTGATTCCTTTCAGATGACGTACTAGGGAGTAGGGAACGTAACAATAAATGAGTCACGGGGTCTCCTGTTTGGACAGGAGCTCTCCAATATCCAGAGGGAGGTCTTGAGGGGTTGCCCCACCTCAGCCTAGAGATGGAGGCCCAAGATTGTAAAGATGGGCAAGGGGCAGTTGGTTGTAGATGTGGGCTTTGACGATGGACTTGTGAGAGATCATTCCCGGCTCTGCCTATGAGGAAATCCTTTTTTCTTGTTTTGGGCTTCCCATGTGGCTCAGCTAGTAAAGAATCTGCCTGCAATGTGGGAGACCTGGGTTCAGTCGCTGGTTTGGGAAGATCCCCTGGAGAAGGGAAAGGCTACCCACTTAGGTATTCTGGCCTGGAGAATTCCATGGACTGTATAGTCCGTGGGGTCGCAAAGAGTCAGACACGACTGAGCGACTTTTTTTGTATGTTTGTTTTAGGGCTAAAATAGTCTTAAATACTGGTTGATGATTACCTGGTAACTCAGGTTCTCAGTAAGGGATTCTGACAGCCCTGAGTTCACTGCAGAGGGATGGAAATGCTCCTGGGATGATATTCCATGTTCTCTGTTTTCTAGACCAGTCCGCCTTTGCCTGCTTTCAGATGTCTGAGTTCAATTTGATACGTGAAATCACACCTCTGTCCTTCCTCCCAGCATTAAGGGGAGCTTTTGTCAACATATCCTGCGTCCGCTGCATGGTCCCTTAACACTCGGTATTTCTACTTTTTCTGCTCAGCATTAAGTTTTCATCCCTTATCTGTTGTCCACGTATATTTAAATGTTTAACGTCTGAAGGGATGGTGAGTCCCACTGGGAAAGAACACAGCTGAGCAGTGATTTCTGACTCTGTCAGGTGAGAGCTGGAGGCATGGAAGCGAAGCACAGTGGGGACGGGATGCAGGGCCTTCAGCCCAAGTCCAGGTGACAGATGGCTACAGTATAAGCTCCCAAGGCCGTCACCCGGTACCTCTTGCTCAGCTTGTCTAATGCTTCGTGCATATGGTTACAGTGCACTGTGAAGGGAACTCTTAGAAGTGCATTTTCCCAGGGGAGCATAGAAGAAGCCACGTGAAGAAGTTACACAGGTGGGTGTGTTCAAGAAGAGCAACTGTGATGATAGAGGGAGAACATGCCGCACCTTCACACGTAGCAGGGTGTGGTCTCAGCGTGGGTGAAGGGTCCTTTCACCAGGGCTTGTGTCTTCGGGGTTCCTTCTTGGTGCTCCCACAGACTGAAGACGAACAGGACTCGGAAAGGCATAGAGCACTCAGACCCGAAAACCAGAACACTGCATAGGACCTGCGGCCGTTTGGATGTCAGGCATTGCTGTGAGTCTCTTATTTCCTGTTTGTCCTCCACTGTCAATTCTGTCCTTCTTGATCCTCTCTGCCCTTGGTGACTCCCTACCCAGTGGCTGGAATTCTTACTCCAGCCCTCCACTTTGGTCCGGGTCAGCCTATAGGGGGCTGTGGCCTGGGTTTCAGGGTCCCAGTCAGCCAGACCACGAGACTCTGATCCTGGCTGCTTATGCGTAGTTTGAACCTGAACTTTGACTCCCACTGGATAAACCCAGAAGGGTTTTTGCCCTAAAATAATTAAGCAGAATGATAAATTATAAACCATCAGAAAAAACTGAAAGTCATGAAGGGTATATGGAAAATAAATATACAAGTAAGTGGAGGTCACAAATATATTAACAAATGAGGCACTTAACATAGAAAGCTGGGAGTCAGCTCGTTAAGGGAGAGGGAATGCTGGAATTGAAAAGAGCGTTTTGTAATCATCACAATGAAGACTGGGCTAGGCAGGAACCATCCCCTGATATAAAATCTGGGGGCAGATTTTGACAAGGAGCAGATTTATGTGGCTCTGTCTCCCCCAGACTGTTTATGAGTTGTGGATCCTGTTACCACGTGAACAAATTACCCTGAATTTAGTTCCTTAAACTAACAAATGTATCAGGTCACAAGTGTGCAAGGAGTCTTACTGGGCTCAGATCTGGGCACTGGCAGGACTTGGTTTCCTTGGAGGCTCCAGGGGAGAATGTTTACTGTCTTTGGTAATTTCTAGAGGGCGCCTACATTCTTTGGCTTCTGCACCCTTCAGTGTTAAAGTCAGAGGCATAGTGTCCTCAAATCTCTCTGCTTCCGTTCCATGTTACCGTCTCTGACTCCTGCCCGGCTGCATCCCCGTAATAAAGCCCTATTTCGATTCCATTGGATGATTCATGATTCTCTTCCCCTATTCAAGCTCAACCACAGCTGTGAAGTCCCTTTTGTGATATAAGGTAACATCTAGGTTTCTTGGATTAGGATGTTGACGTCCACAGGCAGTCATTTTTCAGCTTACTACATGTTGCCAGAGAAAACTTCAGTGGAGACACTGGACCCTTTGACGAGGTGATCAGAATCAACAAGGGGCAGGTGAGAAGGCTGATCAGTACCTATGCAGCATTAGGTAAGAACGCTTCTAATGCTTCTGAATCTAATCATGATGTAACATTAGCTCCCAAATGAGAAATGTTCTCTTGTCAGAAGGCCTGTATCAATGTCAAAAGAGAGAAAGGCCATGAAAAGGTTTCCAGATTAAAGGAGGCTAAAGAGACAAGGCAACTAAATGCAGTATTTGACCCAACACTGGATCCTGTATTGGAGGAAAAATCATGTAGAGAACATTATTGTATCAATTGACAAATTGGTATAGGAGTGGTACTTTTGATCAAGTATTGTTATACCAGTATTAAATTGACAAGTTCTTTTTGCAGCTTTCCTCTACATTTGAAATGATTTCCAAGTAAAACATTATGTTAAATCTTTAAAAAAAAAAAAAGGAAATTTTCGATACAGTTGATCTCCTGTCTGCCTGAAGGACATGACAGCAAGATTTCTGGACACAGTACCAGAAACCTAAGAAGACTGAGTCTCAAGGGCCCTGCATAGCACCCAAGTAAAGCAGGCTGTTAAGATCTAGCCCAGAAGACAGTAAAATGTGATGTTCATGAGGCAGCAGAAGTGCTAGTGGCTATGTTAGGTCTTTCAGGCTGTTTGACTGCTACACAAAGATGTAACCGTACCTGCCAGGGCTCCCGCAGGAGATGACGAAGGCTGGAGGGGGAGTGGAGCTCTGGCTGGGAGGTCCGCTGCAGCGGGCTCCCCGTCTGTGCTCGGGTTCTTGTGGCTCCCGCTGGCCTACAGACAAAAGGTCCCTGGCAGAGATCTTGCTTCAAAGACCCCACTATTTCTTTGTTGTTAGATGTTTGTTCCTGAGCTTCTGCTAAGACATGAAGGGTCTGGAGGGCATGAAGGATTTTTTTTTTTTTAATCCATGTATGTGGCAGAAACAGGAATGGAGATCGAGAGTGGGTCTGAAGCCTTCTTTTTACTTAAGGCAAAAAGTCTCATTTTTTAAAAATTTGGAAATAGAGTCACATCAAAAACTATTCAGGGACTTCCCTTAAGACTGCTGCCACTGCAGGGGGCACGCACGTGTTCAGTCACTGGTTGGGGATCTAGATCCCTCATGCCACATGGTGAGGCCAAAAATAAAAGCTCTATTCAGTTAGTTTCATAAGAAAACTGGTTGAGGACTTTAAAAAGTTCAGCTGGAACTGTAGTTGTCTACTATTTGTGTGTGTGCATGCTAAGTTGTGTCCCTCTTTGTGACCCTATGGACTATAGCCCACCAGGTTCCTCTGTCCATGGATTTCTCCAGGCAAGGATACTGGAGTCGGTTGCCATGCCCTCCTCCAGGGAATCTTCCCAACCCAGGGATCAAACCTGTGTCTCCTGTGGCTCCTGCATTGCAGGAGGTTGTTTTCCGCTGAGTCCCTGGGCAAGCCCATCCTGCCATTTATAAACAGGAATAGAAAAACGAGGGCACTGCTTAGCAAAATTGAGTGTGAATAAGTACCCAGGGATCTTAAAATACAGTTTAGTTCTGGAAGTCTGGGGCAGGGCCCGGGAGCCTGCATTTCTCACAGTCTAATCAGCTGATGCTGCCAATCTGTGGACCACACTGAGTGGTACTGACATCGAGAGCTGGTAGGTGGTAAATCAGCAAGGTGTGTGTCCTTGCAGAAAAACTCACAGGGTGCATAAACCACTGCTGAATTGAAATATGTTATATTAACATTGTTACACGTGGCCTCCAAAGCAATGGATATTGCCATGGTAATTGCTAAGATGAATTCCTATTTGATTTCCAAGGGTTAGGAGTATTCTCATGGACAGTGTTAAAAAGGCAGTTGGATAAAGCATTAATCTAGGGCTCAAGTTTAACTTCACAGTATTCCACAAAGGGCATTTATACCCCCAGCATTTAAAAAGTTACAAAACTGGCAGTGAATGGAGGCCAATTAGTGGAGAGTTTGAAGCAATGACCAGTGCAGATATTTTCAAGTTCTCCCTGCAATTTCCCCCAGCCCACCTGGGCTCCTCACAGTTTTGAAGAGATGTGGAAACCCTGTTCAGATGTGGAGACCCTGTTCTAGCTGTCCTGACAGCTAGAAGGTTCTAAACACAAAGATAAGGGATTATACTTTCTATTAAACTAAACATGCTACTTACTGAAGCCTAGATTGTGCTCTGATTTCATGGGCTTACTATTTCTGTGGAGAGTAAAACCAGAACAAATTTTAATTTGCACTTGGGTCTTTTGAAAGTTTGTTGAAAATAGAATGGAGAATACGGGGAAGGATGAAAGGTTACACGATTCAGTCTTGACGTTGTACTTGAACAGCCTTCCGTGGGGGGAGTCCTAGAAGACAGTGTTTGGGATATACATTCAGAGCAGTGTATAGAAGAAAGAACATGGGGCAGCCCCTTAGGCAGCAGAGAAAAAGAAGCAGAAAACACCAGCCCAAAGCTACGGGGCACTATGAGGGCTGCTGGAAGTAGGTGGATGAAGGAGTGAGTGTAAACTGAAGGCTGTGAAGGAAGCACGTGTGTTCCAGGTAAGGGATGAGCAGGGATAGAGATGATTTATAACTCACGGGCTTTATAAAGCACCAAACATTTACAAAAAGACAGTGAAACAATATAGTTGACTCTTAAATAATGCAGATGTTAGGGCCATCAGGCCCTTCCTTCCAGTCTTAATTCTCCCCCACCAGAAAGATACCTGGAAGGGTGTTATGGCTTGAGTCGTGTCTCCCCAAAAGACATGGAAGACCTAACCTTCAGTACCTGTGAACGTGACCGTATATGGAAATAGGGTCTTTGCAGAGGACCAAGTTAAGATGAGATCACTAGGATGGGCCCTTATCCTGTGACTAGTATCCTTATAAGAAGGGGAAATTTGGACCCAGAAACACATATGATGTGAAGACACAGGGAGAACACCATTCTATGGGCCTAAGGAGAAAAGCAAGGACCTACCTGATTCCCTCTCAAAGCCAACACCTTGGTTTCTTTCATTTATGAATTGAAGTACAGTTGCTCTACAATCCTATATGTCACAGGTGTGCAGTATAGTGGTTCACAACTTTTAAAGGTTATACTCCATTTATAGTTATTATAGTAGCTCTATTCCTCATGTTGTACAACACACACACACACACACACACATATACACCACACTTAGGTTGCTGCCATATATTGGCAATAGTAAATAATGCCACTATGAACATTGGAGTGTGTGTATTTTTGGAATTAGAGTTTTTGTTCTTTTTGGATATATACCCCGGAGTGGAATTGCTGGGTCATATGGTAGTTTTATATTTAGTTTTTTGAGGAACCTCCCTACTGTTTTCCATAGTGGTTGCACAAATTTTCATTCCTACCAACAGGGTAAAACATTTCCCTTTTCTCCACATCGTCACCAACATTTGTTATTTCCAACATCTTGCTTTTTAAAAAAATTTAAGTATAGTTGATTTACAATGTTGTGTTAATTCTGTACAGCAAAATGACTCATTATACATATATTTGTATATTCTTTTCATACTCTTTTCCATTATGGTTTGTCATAGAATATTGAATATAATTCCCTGTGTCATACAGTATGACCTTGTTTTTTATCCATCCTATATGTAATAGTTTGCCTCTGCTAATCCCAAACCCCTATTCCTTCCCTCCCCTATCTGTCCCACTTTGCAACCACAAGTCTGTGGTTTCCTTTCTTTAGTAGATAAGTTGCTGATATGTATCGTGTTTTAGATTCAACATATAAATGATATAATATGGTATTTGTCTTTCTCTTTCTGACTTGTTTCACTTAGTATGATAATCTCTAGATCCACCCATGTTGCTGCAAATGGCATTATTTCATTTTTTGTGGCTGAGTAATACTCCATTGTGTCTTTGTGGCTGAGTAATATTCCATTGTGTGTGTGTATATATATATATATGTATATATATACACACACATATATATAATATTTTCTCTATCCATTCATCTGTCAATGAAAATTAGATTATTTCCATGTCTTGACTATTGTACATACTGCTGCCATGAGAATAGGGGTGCATGTATCCTTTTGAATTATAGTTTTGTCTGAGTATATTGAGTGGGATTGTTGGATCATATGGCATCTCTCTTTTTAGGATTTTATGATTATTATAACTTCTGTTCTGAACTATTTAAGAGTAAATTGCAGGCATGATGTCCTTTAACTCCTAAATACTTCACTAACTATTGTCTAAGAACAAGGACATTCACTTTCATAACCAGGATACAATGATAAAAACCAAGAAACTTAACTTTGTTACAATCTAATGTAATGTATGGATTTATTTAAATTCTGTCAATGGTCTGTCTCAATAATGGCAGTTTTCATATTTTTTTTCTTATTCAGACCAGAGATGATGTCCTATTAGCAAAGTCTAATAACTAAATTCTTTGAAGCAAATAATCAAATGCACTAATAGGTACCTTGTAAGCAAAATAATACTGTGAATTTCCCAGACACCCTACATTGGGATGAGATGTCAGAGTCTGTGGCTTCCTGGAATGAACATTGTTTTGGAAACTTAGGCAAAGTGCCATTTGGAGAACATGCTGCTGCTAAGTTGCTTCAGTCATGTCCGACTCTGTGCGACCCCACAGACAGCAGCCCACCAGGCTCCCCCGTCCCTGGGACTCTCTGGGCAAGAACACTGGAGTGGGTTGCCATTTTCTTCTCCAATGCATGAAAGTGAAATGTGAAAGTGAAGTAACTCAGTTGTGTCCGACCCTCAGTGACCCCATGGACTGCAGCCTACCAGGCTCCTCCACCCATGGGATTTTCCAGGCAAGAGTACTTGCCTTGGAGAACATACTCTTCTGGTAATTAGGGAGCCTAAAAACACAAGACTGAACTCTATTTGCTCCTTGAACATGGAAGTCAAACGTTAGAAGCATTCTTCCTTCTCTCCTTGATTTTAGTGTATTATCAAGGTTGACTTGGGAAACCATACTAATTTTCCAGACATAAAGTTGGTAGTGCTTCACACATACTTACAGTTTACTCATCACATTCAGGACAAGCCATGCCAACTCCTGCAAATACTATTTACTCATGGGATGCAGGATGTAAAAGTGGACCCAGACCACTGGATTCATATCCTAGCTCTGTCATGTCCTGGCTCTGAGACCTTGGCCCTCTGTGCGTCTGTGAAATAGTGATAATAACGACTGTTTTGTCTTTTTCCATTTGTGCTGGTATAATAATACCAGGGGTTTCCCTGGTGGCTCAGACGGTAAAGCGTCTGCCTGCAATGCGGGAGACCTGGGTTCGATTCCTGGATCGGGAAGATCTCCTGGAGAAGGAAATGGCAATCCACTCCAGCACTCTTGCCTGGAAGATCCCATGGACGGAGGAGCCTGATAGGCTACAGTCCATGGGGTTGCAAAGACTCGGACACGACTGAGCGACTTCTTTCACTTTTCAATAATACCATGAACTGGGTGACATATAAACAACAGAAATTTATTTCTCATACTTCTTTTTTCCTTTTATTTTTTATTCTTTAATCCTTTTTTTTTTAAACAACTACTCATTTTGTATTGGAGTATAGCTGATTAACAATGTTGTGGTAGTTTCAGATGGACAGCAAAGGGACTCAGCCATACATATACATGGATGAATGGATATATGTATCCATTCTCCCTGAAATCCCCCTCCCATCCAGGCTGCCACATAACACTGAGTTCCATGTGCTGCAGTAGACCCTGTTGGTATTTCTGACACTGCTGGAATCTGTGAGGCCTAGATATTGTGCCAGCAGGTTTGGCATCTGGTGAAGACCCTCTTCTTTATTGACGACTGTCTTCATTCTGTGCCTTCATGTGGCAGACGGGTTAAGGGAGCTCTCCAGAGTCTGTTTTATAAGGGCACTAATCCTATTCATGGAGGCTTTACCCTTGTGACCTAGTCACCTCCCAAGGGCCTCACCTCCTCAAACCATCTCACTGGGGATTAGGATTTCAACATGGACTCGGTGGGGGGCAGGGGCACAAAAACTTTCAGTCTACAGCAACCTTTTTTGGATCATTAGGAGGATCAAATAAAAGAATCCATGCTCAGAGTGGTGCCTCATACAGACTAAGTGCTCAAATGTTAGCTTTTATTATTTACTAGCAAGTATCAGGTTTCAGAAATGAATTCTGCAAAATCAGAATTTACGCTAATACAACCAGACTGCCCCCTATATTAAGCTTCCACCGCTTTTAAAAGAAATCAGATGATGGAATGGTCCCATGTTTGCTTCTCCAGGCTTCAGCTTTATTAGATGCTGCCAAATTGCTTTCCAAGCTGGGGTCCCCGTTTACACTCTCACAACCAGGGCATGGGAATTGCTCCATTGCCAGGACTTGGCTGTATTAGACTTTTAAGTTTTTGCCAGTCTGGAGGTGTGAACTGGTAATGTACTGTGATTTATATTTTCATTCACCTGATTAGGGATGAAGTTGGGCACATTTTTATAAGTTAATTGTCGAGCCAATGTTCCCTCTTTAGAAAAATGTCTCTCTTCTGTCCATTGGCTATTGGGTTTTTATTTTCTTATTGATGTATTATGCTTACATCTTTGAGATAATAATCCTGTATTGTTTATATTATTATAAGCATCTACTCTCAATCTGCCCTTGTCAAATCTTTTAAGGTGCTCTTTGTTTTTAATTACATGTTATAATCATCAGGAGACTAGCTTTGGCTATGCTTGGTCTTTTGGTTTATTAATGGTATTTTCTGATGCACATTTTTTATTTGAGTGCAATAAAATTTGTGAGTCTCTTTCCTTTATGGTTTCTGTTTATTGTATTTTTTAAAAGAAATATCTCCCTAGTTTGATTTTCTCATATATATACATTTTTTCCAGTGTTTTAATTTTTGCTTTTCATAATTAGGTCTCTCATTCATCTGGCATTCCCCATCCCCTTTTTTTTGTAGGATGTGAGGAGGGTTTTTGGTTTTGGTTTTGTGTTTTTGGTATGCTATGAATTGTGAAGTTATTTTTTTCCATTGTGGTCACCGCTTGTCCCAGTACCCTTGATTAAATTGTCTATTCATTCCCCAGTGATTTGAAATGCATTAAGTTATTCATTTATTCATAAGCCTGTCTCTTGGTCCAACAGCTTTTTTGGACTTTGAGAAAGTGATAGTTGGTGGGGCTATGCCAGAAATGTACTTTAAAAAGATATACAGATGGCCACAGAATGCCAGTGGATTGTATTTCATTCTAGAATATTTCCAAAAGGAAAAATATGTTGAGCAGAGTCTAGATGAATTTTTTTATGATGGCCCACTCTACAATTTATTTTTAAATGTTAAACATTTAAATGAACAGGTAAGTTATGTGGGGCCGGTTATAAGCTAAATAACTGGATTATAGCAAATTACCAAAGATGCTCTGAATAAAGTATTTTATCAAATGTGGTAGTTATACCTGAGATTATTAAGTTTGTGGAGAGAACAAACTTAATAATGAAATCCACCAAAAAGAAGCTGCATCTTGGGAAGAATTCAAATGCTTGTAAATGTGTTAAGGCCTTTATTCATACTTGATAACCTGTCTATTCCCAAAGGAGATCAGAGGCTGCTGACAGTTTTAAAACACGTTTAAAAGAGAATAGCTGTGGGAATTTCCTGGTGCTCCAATGTTTAGAACTCTGCACTTCCACTGCAGGGGGCACAGACTCCGTCCCTGGTTGGAGAACTAAGATCGCACAAGCCAAAAGAAGAAAAAAAAAAGGATAGCTGAAAGTAGAGGAGATGGAAGGCATCAGCTGCCAGATTGCGTTGACCAGTTACTGCAGTGCCGCTCAGAATGATTCCCTTCTAAGCATTTCCAGGATCTAATGTATTTTCAATTTTGCCTCTGAAAAATAAGCTTGGATTAAGTGCAGTGTTCTTAAAGCATAGCCAAAGCTAGTCTCCTGATGATTATAAAATATAATTGAAACAAAGTACACTTGAAAAAGATTTCACAAGGGCATGCTGCATCAGTCTTTGTCTTTGCCACTAAGTTCTGAGAGTTATCTATATATCATTCCCTACCTGGTGGGATTTCAATGAACTCATCCAGGATCTTATAGTGAGACTTTCTAATGTTAAATTCTAAACTTTATAGTGGTGATGCACTGGGTTAGCTCACTTCTGTGGGGAACTGATTCTGATACTCTTTATGCCAGAATAACTCTCAATACCGTGTAGTTCAGGAGGGCAACAAGGTGACCGTTTGTTTATTCAGTAACATTAGAGTACTTCCATGGATCAGGCCCTCGTGGAGTACCTGGCAAACCAAGATGATTGAAGACCCTCAAAACTGTTTCCCAGTCTGCTTGGGAAGACTAACTCACAGACATAAAATAATGGGCTGGTGTCTCTGGATCTTGCGAGTGCCCCCGTGGACATTTGAAACAATGCAAGTAACAATCTAAAATGGTCTGAAAGGGACGGAGGAAGGAGGGAGGGAGTGTTTTTTAGCACCGGAATGGAAACTCTGATGGTTAGGTGGACGATACAGTGAAGGGATAGCTGTATATTTTCCAGGGTTCTTTCTTTTTCTTTTTTTATTCATCATCATTTCAGATAGAAATGTTTAAGGGAAACAGCAGGGAAGGGCTGCCAGGAACCTAGCAATTTGGTTTACCAAGATCATTATATTTAGTACTTTAATGTCTAGCTTTTGAGGTGGGGGTGAGGGGTGTTGAATTTAAGAAAAAGTAAACAGTTGTTCTTAATTATACCATACCACGGGACTTAGTGTGCTAGCTTCAAACAAAAATAATCCAGCGTTTCACCATTACAGGAACATCAGTGATTAAACTGAATCGATCGTCTGCTGGTTACGATTGAGAGTTATTACAGTTAAATAATGCTAAGCCTTTGAGATGAGCAGTAAATTCCAAGTGGAATTCATGGCTAATAATATCAGCAAGGCAGTCTACTGTGTAATGTTGTATTTATCACCTCCTTAGGAAGACAAATGATCTTTCCTCTTGGTATAATGTATTACATTTTTGAAATTCATATATCACCTGATGAATTTTATACAATACTGACACAATAAAATGTTCCTAGAATTTGACACGTTGAAAAACACTGTCTACTTAAACAAATGAACTTGCATACATTATTTACGAACATCTAACTGAGGTCTTTTCCTTTTGGCTTTAGCTGTCAAGGCCCTCAGTTGCAGTAGGTAGATCATTCCCAACACCTGAGCTCTATATTTCTCTTCTTAAAAAAAAAAATTCTTGTAGTTTAAATCTATTGGGATTTAAATTGTAGGCTGTGTGATAAGGGCTACGTTTTTGCCCTGGGAACTGGTAAAGAGGGGACCTGCCCTGGGTTGTGCTTTCAAGAGGGTTTCCCTCTGGCTCTCCTCCAGTTGTGCCTCTCGCCATTAGAGACAGGCCCAAAGTGCCGGGGGCTGCACCTCTGTCCTCTTCTAGAACACAGTTTGTATCCCTGAGACTTGAAAGTTCCTGTCCAAACTGCTCAGCATCCACTTCCAGGGCCCATAGGGGTCTCCTCGGTTTATCATCCCAGAGCCTGATGGATGATGGAAGACTGCCTACACCCAGGGGGCTGCTGGGCTGGGGGAAGGGAGCAGAGAAAAGGGGGTGCCAACATGGTTTTACATGGAATGTCACAGAACTTGTGGATCTTGATTGGAACGTGGGTTTCCAGGTGGCTAAGAGTTATATTTACAAGTTAGGAGTCCAGACAGAGGATGAGATGGTTGGATGGCATCACCAACTCGAAGGACGTGAGTTTGAGCAAGCTCCAGGAGTTGGTGATGGACAGGGAGGCCTGGCGTGCTACAGTCCATGGGGTTGCAAAGAGTTGGACACGACTGAGTGACTGAACTGAACTAGGAGTCTAGAATATAAATACTTGATTTAACAGTTTGCAGCCTGGTTTCTGGCTTTAAATGACATGTGCATAGATCTGCATTTGTGCTCTTGTCTCACAATTTAATGCAGAAATGAGCTTGAGGAACTGTATTATAATTTTTTAAAAATACGGACAGTGAGTACTCATTATGTTTGGGAATAATGGCAAATATTCTGTCAAGCGAGCTCTTTTTGGAGTAAAAGACTTTCAAATGCATTACAAAGCTAGAAATCAGTTGAAATGTCAAAATCTCATCTTAGTTCCTTTTCTCTGTTTGTAGAAGATGTGTGCACCCAACGTTTTTTTTTTTTTTTTTTTTTTCCACTGAAAATTCTATTGACAGAAAGTTATAGAGAACAGGGATATATCTTCTTCTGATAAAAAACCAGGCTCAGTGCACCCAGAGAGCAATTGACCATAAGGAATCCAATGGTGAGTTATAGCACAGGAGACGTGAACAGACATGTCAGCCACTGTCTTGAAAGAAGTGGTTTGCCTCTTGTCCTTGATTGTTTCTAGTAACTTCAGAGAATGGCTCTGCTGTTTCTCCTCTCTAGTCCGTTTTCTTCATCCAGCTGCAAAATCACATTCTGAACCTCGTCTTTTCATGCTGACTTCTGTCATCTCATTGGGATTTCAGTTGTGTTCAACCTGCAATGTTTATTGCTTCCTCCCTCTGGTCCTGGGGTGAAAAGATGTCCAGATCATGATCTCAGCCCTCAAGTGGCTCAAAGAGGAAGCAGACAGGTGTGTGTTCTCACCTGGATGCTCTTACTACCAACGGGAATAGGACTGGAGGACCACCAGGGTCTGTGGTGGAGAGAAGAGACCAGAGAAGAGGGACATTGTTGTGGTTTCAATTTGCATTTCCTTCAGGACTAATGAAGTTGAGCCCCTTTTCACGTATTTATCAGTTCCTTGGGTAACCTCCTTTTGAAGTGTCTGTTCAAGTATTTGGTCCACTTTTTCTCTTGGGTGATCTGTCTTATTGCTTTGTGCATTTTCTATATGTATTGGTATGTGAAGGACAAGCTCCATTTTGACATAGCTTCCAGGCAGAGAGAAAATCATTAGCGCTGCCTTTGGCAGATTGATTTGTGTATCTTGTGTTGGGGAAGAGCGGGAGTTGGTGTGACTCTGAGATCACGGATGAGGAAGGGAGCCAGGCTGATGGTCTGCTGGTAAGCAAATCACTCTATGCTTCTTGGGAAGTAGCTGCCGCCTGAGCCCTCGCTGTCTTCCCTGCATCGGTCCTCTCGCTTTCTGTCCCTCCCCTCCCCACCTCTCCCCTCCCCTCCCCACTTTGGTTCCATTCCCTTTCCTTTTCCTTCTTGTATTTTCCATTCCATTCTTTCATCCTTCCTTCCTCCTCCCCTCCTCGAACAAACCTGTCTGAATAGGCATAGATAGTCCTGAATAAGAATTGAAAAGAGAAACAATAGGAAACATCTACAGGTATATCTGTGGGTGACAAAACATACAGAATACTGAGAAGCACAGCAATAATAATGCCTAACATTTCTTCAGGCACTGTTTTAAGCTCTTCATCTTAAAAAGAAACAAAACACCCTATACGAGATAGACTATTATTATCTCCATTTGTCAGATGGCAAAATTGAGACCCTGAGAGATGAGGCTCTTTCCTCCACTCTGGGTATTTCAAACAGTGTATTTAATGCTGGGAATTGGTTCCAACTGGAACCAACTGGCAGAAGGAGCGAAGAGGGGGTGATGCTACCCAGAGTTCAGTAACTGCAGAAAGCTGCTGCTGCTACTGCCACCTAAGGGGGAAAGGAGCCGACCCTGAGCCTGAGCACACTCACCCTGTGGTGGCTGCTGCTAAGTGGGACTCCAGGAGGCACAGTCCCACACACTCCTGCTGCTGTCACCTCTGGCCCTGCTCCTGCTGGAGCCACGGGCAGAGCCAGGGGCAGCAAGCAAAAACCACAGGAGGCTTCTACCTGCCTGCTGCCCTCCAATGGCCCATGGATGTCCCGACTGGCAAGGGAGCTTGGCAAGTGAGCTGGTGGGCCTCACATTAAACATGTCAGAAGGTCTGAGTGGGGCTGAGAGTCAAAGCATATCCTCCATGCACAGTATTGCATAGGATGTGGATATGGGAAGGAGAAAAGCTTATTTCATTGAATCCAAAATACAGTTGATTGAAGATGTACCACAATACTGTGTACCATTAAGAAAGACAAACTCTGTCAACTTACACCACACCACCAGTTGTAAGGTACACCCTACTTCTAGAGACATTAAAGCTTGCAAAAAGCCCCTCTTAAAATTGATGTATTTACCTGTAAATACCTGTATTATAAATAATAAATGCCTGTATTCACCTTATTGTTGTTTAGTTGCTCAGTCATGTCTGACTCTTTGTGACGCTATGGACTATAGCCCACCAGGCTCCTCTGCCCATGGAATTCTCCAGGCAAGAATACTGGAGTGGGTTGCCATTTCCTCCTCCAGGGGATCTTCCCGACCCAGGGATCAAACACTCATCTCCCACTTGGCAGGTGGATTCTTTACCACTGAGCCTCCTGGGAAGCCTACATTCACCTTACGTGTCATCTAATGTGGTGAATTCCTCTAGAGATGATTGTAATAGAATCTGAATGATATGACAGGTTGCCTGTGACCTTGAGAGGAAGAGGGGTCTAGGAGGACTTCCTGAGGAGGCAAAGTTTGAGTTGAGTCTTAGAAGATGAATTTGAGTTTCCCGAGGAAATGATTTTCCAGGCAAAAGGAGAAATCTTTTCTAAGACACAGAGGCTAGGTGAAGTTTGGCGTGTTTGGAAACTTGAAGAGGTTTAGAATGATTGGTGTGTAGGGTGTAAAATGAGGAGCTGTCGGTCCAGTGAAGATGGCATGGGTTCAGTCACGTAGGACCTCCACATGAAGCGTTTTGACATTTTCCTAAAAGCCACTGGCAGCCACTGAAGAGTTTTAAGTATCATCAAAAGTCCACTTGAAATTTGACTCAGGACTGCAATTCAGTTGGTTCATAACCTTGTGGCTGCAGCTGTTGTTAAATATTGAAGCCCCTCCTTACTTTGCTGTGGCTGGCTGCAGCTCTGGGCCCCCTGCAGCCTCGTCTACCCCACCCTGCTCCTGGGACCCTCGAGATCCAGCAACTAGACGTCGTGCCTGCTAAGCTGCTTATTCCCTGGTGTTGCTGCCTCGGCATCCATTTTGTTTGGCCAAGTGGCCTATGGGGACCTTGAACTGAAACTCGCCTCTCTTACAAGTGTGTGTCCTAGATCAGGGGTCCCCCCACCTCCAGGCCATGGTCCGGTACCTCCTGTCAGATCAGCAGCGGCATTAGATTAAAGTGCACAGTCAATGTAATGCACTTGCTCAGCTGCTGCTGTCGCTTCAGTCGTGTCCGACTCTATGCAACCCCATAGACGGCAGCCACCAGGCTCCCCCGTCCCTGGGATTCTCCAGGCAAGAACACTGGAGTGGGTTGCCATTTCCTTAAGTGAAAAGTGAAAGTGAAGTCGCTCAGTCGTGTCCGACCCTCAGGGACCCTATGGACTGCAGCCTACCAGGCTCCTCTGTCCATGGGATTTTCTAGGCAAAGTACTGGAGTGGGGTGCTGAATCCTCCCAAAACCATCCCCTCACCCCTGGTCCATGGAAAAACTGTGTCCCACGAAATCCATCCCTGATGCCTGAAAGGTTGGGGACTGCTGTCCTAGAGAACAGCCCACAGCAGCCCTTGTGATTGTTTCCCCTGCTCCCAGATTCAGCCCCCTTGGTTGACTCTTAGATAAGACCCCTGTGGAGCTGACCACAGTCCTCTTTTTGCTTTGAATTGATCCATCTGGCCTTACTCGGGAACCCCAAAGCACTCCACCCCAGGACGCTAAGAGAGGCCTGTGCCCCAGGTCGCACTTCTTTGTCTGCACTCTGCCTTCACCTTCCAGTGTGGTGTGCCCTGTACTTCCTCTTGTGGTCTTTTGTTGAAAAAGGATCACCATCCGGTACCCTGTGCTCCACTTCACAACTGTTCATTTAACAAAATGGCAACAGCTTGCCACAGCAGGGGCCAGTGAGACTGGCCCCAGCCCCTGGTGAATGAATGCCATGCCATACTGGTTGTTAGATATTCTGAATGTCATCCTTGGTTTCAGTACATAAGTTTGACATTTAGTTTTGCTAGTTCTTGAGTTTACCTTACTACACTGTAAAGAGATTCAGTGGTTTCTCTAAGCCACTGGTTCTCAAAATGTGGTCCTCAGACCAGCAGTAGTAGCATCACCTAGGAGCTTGTTCCCTGGAGGAGGGTACAGCAACCCACTCCAGTATTCTTGACTTGTGAATCACGTGGACAGCAGAGCCTGGTGGGCATTAGTTCATAGGGTCACAAAGAGTCAGACACGACTGAGGCAACTTAGCATGCATGCATGCAGGAGCTTGTTAGAAATGCAGATTTCCAACCTACTAGATCAGATACCCTAGGGATAGAGCCTAGCCCTCTAGAAGATTCTCGTGCCTTGCTTCTCTATATGCCTCCTGCCTTCAGAAACAGATCTGAGTAAGCTATCCTTGAACAGTTGGCTATATTTAAAGATGTTAGTAGTCTAACTGAGGGGTCAGGATGGGCCTGGTCAATTTGAGGATGTAGTAGGTAAGTACTAGTTGGATGAATAGTCACTACGTTTTAATAGAAATTTTATGCAGTAGAGTGCTCTGGAAAAAAAATCTCATGGGTTTTGTAGCCATTAATCTTGTTCTTTTCTATATTTTATGATTTTTGACACCTTCAGGCCTTTTGGAAGCAGTGGGGTGGCCCCTCGAAGGTTTAGCTAATAGTGAGTGACTTGCCTCATACCTTGCCTCTGAAATGCAAAGCAACCAATCCTGAGCCCATGCCACCACCTGCCTCTTTTGATCAGGCTTGTGCAGTGTCCAGGACCATATCCCCCTGCCCTGATCACCCCAGGGCTAGGAACTGGGCAACTGGAGACCACTCTGGTAGACCAGAGCCTGCTGAAATTATTCACATTCTAAACCTGTTCAGTTACTTACCCAGGCTCGCCCATTTCTTCCTTTTTGCTCATACTTTCCCCTCTCCCCTCCTGCTGTCCGATCAACCCTGGTGCTTCCCCATGTCCCTTTGTCAACCTAAAAAGATGCACAACTTGAGAGTTGCAAGTTAAGTTTTATTTGGGGCAACATGATGACCGCAGCCCAGGACGCAGCATCTCAGATAGCTCCAAGAGACTGCTCCAAAGTGGCAGTGGGGGAAGGTCAATATATAAGATTTTGGTGATGGGGGAGTTCAGTACCATTAAGCACTCATTTTACAAAAGCTTTCTTGTTAGTCATGAGGATGTGATGTCACCATGAAGGGATTTAGTGCTTCTCTAGATGCAAGGATTGAGATCATAAAATCTGTTCCTAAAAACATCCAACTCTGAAGACCTGTCCCACCAGATTCCCTGGAGCACAGAGTGCCTCACTCCACCCTGAACTCCCTCAGGGATTGTTGAAGGTCAACAGGTATAGCAGCATGGGGTTCAGTCTCTGTAGATGCAGATGGCAAATGCCTTTGTTCAGTTGTTAGCAATACTTTTGTTAAACGCCAATCTGTAGCTGACACCTTCCTCTTGAAAACTGTAATACTCTTCTTTTGAAGCCTGTCTTTGTGTCTGTCATTTTATCATGCCTGTTTAGAATGAATCCTGGGTACCTCTCAAAACAGGAGCCACGTAGATATGAGTTCCAACTGGGCCCTGTCCTTTACCCACCAGGTAACCTTGGGAATATTATTCTCTGCCAGCTTCAGTGTCCTTTTCTGTAAAACCTGGGAAAAGATTCCTATATCCTAGAACTGCTGGAAGGACCAATGATAATACCCATAAAGTGGAGGCATCCTGAAGAAATAGAAGATGTATGGCCCAGGAGGTGAGAAAATCAGGGAATAAAAGCCCCCTTTAGGCTCAGAAATAAACAAGTATAATTCATGACTAGATACCTTTCAAATTTATATATCTTTCCTAACGTTCAGTTACTAGCAGCAGGAAATCAGGAGATATTTTATGTATCGTTATTTTTGTTCCCCAACTCAAAAGCTTCCCCCCCCCCCATATTAAATTATGGCTGCTGTTCCTATTAAGGAAATAAAACCTCATGTCTTTTAAACAAGAGAATTAGAGGAAGCATAGTTTATAGCTTTTCCTCAGCTCAAGTGTCATTTTGACATGCTACACCTAACTGTGCTAATTACCTGAGGTAGATAAACAAATTTATCAGGTAGCATGGCACAGAGTAAAGATGTTGGAATTTGAAACCCCTCAGGCCCTAAGATAAATATCTGCTTTGTGACCTTGGCAAATCACTTACTAGCTCCAAACTTCAGTTTCCTCATCTGTAAAAGGAGACAGAACACCTAGCTAAGAAAGAGGTTGTAACAGATCAGATATAATATAAGTAATGAGTCTCATTAGTGGAAGGCCTGGATCTTGAACCCTCCATAGTCTGATGGACCTGCCAACAAATAACAGAGCCTGCCACAGCTCCCAGCTCTGTGTTTTCAGTGTTTCTCTCTCCCTCTTTTCCCTTCACTCACTCCCTCCTCCTTCCAGGGAATGGATGAGTACATTTTTCAGGATTTGAATCATTTCCTTCCCTCTCACTGAAATTGTGGCCCACGTGGGATTTTACTGCCAGAAACAGAAGACCCCGAACATCCAAGTAATGGCCAGATGCACTCATGTCTAGCATAAGGACTTGCCTCCAGTTGTCTTCCAGGCCACTGGGGTTGGGCTGAGATTGCCAGATTCATGTCTCTGGATAAACAGTCTCACCTGTGAGTTCTGCAGGCAGAGATGTGAATGCCCAGGCAAGTCCCCTCTTGGGGTGGGGTCTGGCCTATTTGAAAGCCTTCCTTTTTTCCCTAAGCTGTCCAGTCTTGCAGGTCCTCCTGGAAGTCTTCCCAACACATCTACTGCGCAGAGATTTCTACTTCTCTAGACACTGCTGGCCTGTAGTGTTCTGTAATTGAGTTGCCATGTGTTTTGCTTATTTTCCTGCTCAAGCTCAGTTTCCCAGTCTGGAATCTCTGGCATAGCTTCTTTGTCTTCCCTCACAGGCCTTGCAGAGGGTCAGGCACCTGAGAAAAGCTCAAGAAACTTCTGTTGGTTCATTAATTGATTCTAGTTAAGGCTCCTGATAGTCTTGGAGCTTCTTTTTATTTTTAAAAATATTTGTTTGGCTACACCAGGTCTTAGTTGTGTCATGCTGGATCTAGTTCCCTGACCAGTGTTTGAACATGGCCCCTTGCATTGGGAACGCAGTCTTAGCCACTGGACCACCAGGGAAATCGCTTGGAGCTTCTTATCTGAAACAACTGAGTTGGTACAGACCCAACTATTAATAGACTCACTTGCACAGTGACTTTTTACTTTACTGATTTTTACAGCTATTGAGAAATTACACATTTTTTTTTTGACAAAGCCCTCTTCTTTTTAATAGCAGAATACTGACTTTTCACCTCAAAACACACTAAACAATATGCTGTAACTTCAATATTACAATTTCAGGCATAGACACATTGGCCAATTTCCTTGACACAACAGCTTGTATTTACAGAATATCAAGTAGAATGATTTTCAGAAGCAGGTCAAATGTGGGCAGTGACAATTTTGCTTTGTTTATGTGCGCCATGTAGGTGAGGTGAAGAGGCAGCAGTTAGTTCAGGGACTGGTAAACTTTAAAGGGCCAGAGAGTATTCTAAGCCTCACATACCATCTGTGTCACAAAACTACTCAACTTTGACTTCATTTCATGAAAGCAATCATAGATGATACATTGACAAATGGGCATGACCTTGTTCCAATAAAACTTTATTTACAAAAACAGGCAGTGGGCCTTGTGCCCTAGTTTGCAGATCCCTGCTTTTGTCTCTTGTGAGTACACAGTGCTTTGAATTTATTTTGCTCTAAAGGTTTTTTTCTGTGCTACAACTTTATTTTTAAGTGCAGTTTGAGAGCAAAATAATCATCTCTGAAAAGGTTGAAAAATTAGTGCAGACAATGGCACAGAATGACGAATGCACCTGATGATGAATGATTAACCTGTACCCTTTCTTCTACCAATCCCCACCTACTCTCATGTCTTCCTTTAGTCCTTTGGTGGGTAAAATAAACCTTCATTACATTATATGAACTATTTATTTTCGACATTTTGAAAAGACCTATTTTCATTGTTTAATTAATACATTTTTCTATCTATATTTGCATATCTTCATTTGGGATGACATGCACCATAATTTTCCTATTACAAGTAATGGAACTACTTTTGGGTTTAAAGGCTTCTCACTGAGCAGTCAAGTGTTCAGGAATGAATCCGTGTGGTTATGTGATGGACAGGTGTGCTTCAGACTAAGTCCCAATTGCCCTCATCTTTGGGGAAACTGCCAGTCCAAGGCTTCCAGTTGTCAACTCACAATCACCAGCCTGGACCTGGAAAGGTGTGAGGAGATTAGAAGGAAGGAGAAAGGGAAGGTGTGGTCCTGGTGTCGTGCTTCTGAGTGTGTCCTCTTACCTGTGCGTAGGAGATGGTAGTGATCCCCTTGCTATCTTTCCGCTTCCAGCTTTCCCTATGTCACCAGAGGCCAGCCCTTGGACCTCAGCATTCTTGGGGGAAAACAGAGAGAAAAATACCTTTGCTAGCAAGTATAAAGGTTTGTTGTTAATGTTTAGTCACTCAGTCCAGTCCCACTCTTTGTGACCCTGTGGACTGTAGCCCACCAGGCTCCTCCGTCCATGTGATTCTCCAGGCAAGAATACTACAGTGGGTTGCTATTTCCTTTTCTAGGGGATGTTCCCAACCCAGGGATGAACCCAGGTCTCCTGCATTGGCAGGTGGATTCTTTATTGCTGAGCCACCAGGGAAGCCCCATATATAGGTTTACCATGGGATTAAAATGTGATATGAAACTGCTATATCCGTGTGAAGTATTATTACCATCTGAGCATCTAGAAGGAATCAGGAAGCTGAAAGACACTAGTGTCTGGGGTTCCTGAAGCTGTTTTTAAAGAGTAAGTGGCTGGAGCTGACTGGTATAATTTTCATTGCTTGTATTTCTCCCTTCACTGTTGCAGGCCAGAGACTATGGCTGATGGGGCTGCAGCACTGAACTTGACAGATATGATTCCTGATCTCATGGAGCTTGCAGTCTAAGAAGCATTATGGAGTCAAGTCCCAAAACTCTTGGGAGGATCCCATCCTAAAAGTCAAAGGCCTGCTAGGATGTGTTATTGGAACGGTAACACCAAAATAAACCACCAGTTGATGAGCACATAATGTCTACAACATACCATGATGTCATAATTTGGGCAAAAGCTTGTGCTTTTCTGGCTTGGGGGGAGGGGCATGCAATGAGCAGAAAGTAAGGTAACAGGTGTTACAGGACTGTCTGCAGAGCCTTTGTATGAACCCCTAAGGCAGTGGGCAGAAGTTTTGTATAAGAAAAGCAGTCTCCTGGTTACCAGATGTAGCTGAATTCAGCTCCACTCCAAACTGTTGTATGACCTCCAGCAAAACTTAATCAGGTATAATAATAACATTGAAATATCAGTTGCCCTGCCCCGTGAAGAAAGCAGATTTTTATCACTTAAATTGTTAGTATGATCCAAGAAATCAAAGAACCAGTTATTAATCAGTCTTTCCAGTGAAATCAATAACCTCTGAGTTCATCTTGGGGAACCTGCTGAGACTGGGGCTTAATGAAAACACAAGAACGAACTAACCGGTGGTGGGGCTGGAGGGCAAAATACATGGGTGTACTTTTCATCAAAACACGCGAGGAAAAACCCTCTTGCCATATCTTGTGTGCTTGCTAATAAGCTTAATTTGAACACTTATTCACCTTTTTACAATTCTTAGCACCACAGAAAGGAGGTACTTTTCCTTCTTCCTTAAAAACAAGTTCCAGTCCAAACCATCAGCCTCTGTAGGTTGTCTTAATTGCTACTTTGCACCGCACTGGGCTATGACTCTGATTTTTGGCACATGCTGTCATACACAAAGTTCCGAAAATAAAATGCTCCAGGATATCCCCGGAACTCTTAGAAGGCTTTAAAAGGGGACTTGCACGCTGAAAGAATATCTTTGATGAAGACAATTCAGGCGAGCAGAATGCTTATGGCAAAAGAATTATATGATTCTTTGAGATCTTGAAGTGGGTCCGAAGAATCCTTGCCACCTAACTTATCATGGTTTGGGGGAGTTTGACAAGAATCCAGTTTTGATAAAGACAATTGTGTTTTCCTCCCCAAGTGACTATACATTTAAATAGCTAAAACATCTGTTCAGCAACATAGTAAAACATGTACACTCGGAACGCCTGAGAGAAGAGCCTGCCAAACGGTCGGTTGAGAGGGACTTTGCTGGGGGAGAGCACCAAGATAAAGCAACCACTGTTTGTTTTGTCTGGTCAGGGGGAAAGGCAAAGCAACCAATATTTTGGGTTTCATTTCATTTGTGAAGAATTATTTGAGAAAGGGTGGCAAGAGGACATTTCCTGACGGGATTTTTTTTTTTTAACCTGTCCATTAGTAGAAGAGCATGAGAACCTTGGATGTCAACGCCTAACAGACTCTTGAGACCAGCCACCAAACCACAAAAAGCGACTTTCTTCTTGACTGGCCTCTCTGTCTCTCCCGATGGAGGCAGAAACAGGGAGCAGCATGGAGATCGGAAAGACAGCCAACAGAGGCACTCGAATCGCCCTGGCCGTGTTCGTTGGTGGCACCCTGGTGCTGGGCATAGTCCTCTTTCTAGGTAAGTGGGGGCGCTGGAGGCCAGGGAACTGGGTGAGTGTGCAGTGGTTTCCTTGTGCTTAATTCTGGCAAACCTTGTCAGGATGCAGGTGGAGGGCTGTTTGCTTCTGTTAGTAGGTGCGTCCTTAGTTTCTATTAAATATGCAAATGAAAGGAAGCTTTTTCTTTAGGAAGGTAAATAAATAGGAATGCCCAAGTACCAAATACATAATCCAAAATGTGAAGTGGGTATAAAGTGGCTTTGAGTGGCTGGAGGACTTGGTTGCCTCAGGCAAACATTTTATTATGCATTATAGTTAGCAAAATGAGTGTGGACGAATTCATAGTCAGATACTTTCATTTATTTTGTGAGGAAAGACTTTACACTGTGATCAAACCATGCTGGAATTTCTTTCCATTTGATTTTTGTCAATGTTTGCCTGAATGACTCATGAAATTTAACTCAAAAAATACAAATCAGTCTTTAAAAATGCACCTTTAGTGGTATTCTTCAATTCCTTTCCAATCTAGTAACTCTGGTGGAATAAAATTTTAACTCTTTCTATTAGATTTAAAAGTTAATATGAAGGAAAACAGAGGTTTTCCTCCCAAGATTTGAAAGGTATTGCGATGCATTGATTTTAATGACTGTTGGTGAGAATGATGTTCCCAGAGAGTATATATGATGATAAAAACATATTCTTATGAGAAAGAAGGAAATATCTTAGAAAGGGGAGAGGGATGTTCTAAGATTTTAGGCATTCTGAATCTTTGCTCTCCTTTGTATTTTTCTCATGCGGCCTATACTATTTCATTAGCTTGAAAATTATGTAGGTCCAAGCCCTTTCCTGAGCAGAGTCTAGGTGCTGTTTGAAATGTAGCAAGCCTGGAAACAGACCTTGGCATATGCAGGATGCAGGCGGCCACGTTTATCTTGGCAGGGGAAAGCCAGTAATTAAACATTAAAAAGTTAGAGTTGTGTGGTTGAAAACTACTAAAATGAGCAAACCATCTTTCCATGTTTTCTGTGGCTGAAGATTTAGGGAATTAGATGGGCTTATCGCTGAATCTCCTATTCCTGCAACTGAACTTGAGGCTTTTGAAAAGTGTTGTGAGATTTCTTGGCGCTTGGGGTTTAGGCAAGTGTCCTATCCTGAAATTCACAACTGGGGGAAAAATGATAATGTCAAGGACTATGCACTAGGTGAGAAGTGACTACAAAGTTAGACTATCAGTGTTTTGCAAATACTCCCAAACTTACAAATCCAAGTGATTATTGTTTATGTAAAAATATGTTCTCTTTTTAATGATGTTACTGCTGCTTGAAGCTTCTTTGAAATTCCTCCCACTCTTATGGGAGTTCTGAGGCTGTAGCATATTATTAGAATATTCTTGATGGCAGCATTTTTTTTTTCCACACCATTCAGCTTGTGGGATATTAGTCCCCCAACCAGGGATCGAACCCAGGCCCTCTGCCATGCGGAGTCCTAACCATTAGAATTAGGGGATTCCAAATCTTTGTTCTTTGAGAGAAGACGATCCTTTGGGATCAGCTCTAAAGTTTTTCAAGCACAGTAAAATTCATCAAGCCAGTTGATGCTATTATGGGTAAGGAGGCCTACATAAAATAGAAAAAAATAACTTTCCAATGTGCCCGATAACTTGGCTCTCTCTCACTTAGAATCTTTAACAGAAGGTGTAATGATGTTAGAGAATAATTCTCCCTCAGTCTTCACTACTCCCAAGTGTGGTCCGTGGACCAGCAGCATCCGCATTACTTGGGAGCCAGAGCCCCACCCCAGACCTACTGATTCAGAACCTGCATTTTTCACAAGATTCCCAGATGATTCATTTTCAAATTAAAGTTTGAGAAGTATTGCTTCAGGTGGCCATGTCCATTTGGATGTATACATTCAGAGACATTTGCTTTTAAGTAGTTGCACGCTCTGAAATTTAAAAAGAAATGGTATTTTTGTCAAATTATATTTTTTCTTGTGGTGAGAACTTTTAAGATCTACTCTCTTATCAACTTCCAGATATACAATATAGTGTTACTATGGTCACCAGGCTATATGTTACCACATGACCTATTTATTTTATAACTGGAAGTTTGTATCTTGAAAGGAATAAGTCTTTAATTATTTTATTATATTTTTTCTAAAATAAAATAAGGTTAGTATCAAGAAGGTATTGTCCAGAATGTTAAAGTATTATTATTTACAATAAACTTTCTTTTTCCACATTAAAAAAAGACATGCTCATTAAAGAAAATTTGGTAAACATATAGTAATAGACTGAAGGGAAAAATTTATGGTTCAATCACCAAGGCATATTGAAATATTTCATGCTAATTGTTATGCTCCACATATATATTTTTACTTTTTTTGATTTCTAAAGAAATCAAAATATAACTTTAAGATACTTCTTTTCTTAAAAATAGGCCTGAGATGTTTGTTTCATAAGCAATTTTCTTGAATGTTTAATGTAACACAGGTAAAAAGACTGGAGGATGGCAGCAGAGAAAAGAACAAAGACAAAGCAGGCTCCTCTTAGAATGTGGGTTAATAAATAACACAAATTGCCACACTGGCAGGTGATGTATAGGTCTTCCATCTCTAGCAGAAACATAGGGATACTTTTCCTCTGCTGAGGATGCCTTGAAAGGGCTTGGCCTCCTTTCACCCTCTACCTTCCATCTCCCCACGGCCACATTTCCAAATGATTCCTTATTTCTGCTCACAGAGTACAGCAATAATGAATTCCCCACAATTTCCTTGGCTACCACAAATATTTTCAAAGTCTAAACTCATATCTGCTAACGTCCAGGTGCCACGTGAAGTTTATGAACAGGGCACCCCTCCAAACATTTGCTGAAAGTTGCCAGCCAGGTGGGGGAAATGAAGCCATTGGTGAAAAGCTACTTAGGTCTTGTAGGGTTTCTGTTTGGTTTTGTTTTGGTGGAAGTAGTTGGAAACTTGGTCCACCAAGCTGTATCTGTGTGGTAGCTGGGCTGGGCCTGGTGGGAGGTGGGTGTGGAGTACAGGACAGGCAGATAATGATTCTCTTGACCGAAAAAAAATCTCTGTTACTCTTCCTCCTTTTATGGGCTGTATCTGTATGAATGGTTTAGATAAGATGCAGAACTTTAAATGCCACATATGCTAGCTTTCTCCTTCAGCTCTGGATTTAGTCCAAATGACACAATCTATAACTTTCAATTTTCCCATCACTAAAATGAGAATGTAGTTGTAAACAAAAAGTGAAATGATTAGACTTAAACCACAGATAATCGGAGATAGAGACTTTAGGGATTATTTAACCAAATGGTTCTCAAACTTGAGTGTGCATCAGAATAACATGGAGGGCTTGTTAAAATGCAAATGGGACTTTTCTGGTGGACCAGAGGTTAAGAGTCTGCCTGCCAATGCAGGGGACACGGGTTTGATCCCTGGTCCAGAAAGATCTCAGATGCTGTGAGGCAACTAGGTCCCTGTGCCACAACTATTGAAGCCCATACACCTAGAGACTGTGCCACTCAACAAGAGAAGCCACTGCAATGAGAAGACCATGCACCACAACTTGAGAGTAGCCCCCACTCACTGCAACTCTCTAGAGAAAGCCCATGCAAAGCACTGAAGACCCGGTAAAGCCATAAGCAAATAGATAGACTAAAATTAAATAAATAAAAGGAGGATGGTTGGGCCCCAACCCCAGAGTTTGTGAGTCTGAAGGTCAGGGTAGGGCTTGGTCATCTGCATTTCTCATTAGCTCCCAGGTGATGTTGCTGTGCTGCCTTTGCCCCTGGGACCCCACTCTAAGAAGCATGGGTCTAGTTGTGCCCACTTGTCTTCACGTTCAAGCAAACCAAGTTTGGGAGCAACCAAGAGTCTCACCAAGGTTGCTTAGCTAGTGACCAGAGTCTGGTTCTGTGACAATGAGCCAAGTGGATTTTTGAATGTGGTGTCAATACAGGGAAGGATGAATAGATATCAAATGTCTCACAAGTGTGCCTCACAGTGGGTTACCTGTTGGTGGTCTGCTGCAAGCCAGTCATTTATTTTGGTCTGTTTTTTCAGTGAGTCAAGGTTTCTTAAGTCTCCATGCTAAACCAGAGTACTGCCTGAAGCCAGAATGCATCGAAGCTGGTAAGTCAGTTTTCCACCCTGTGTCAAGTTATAATTATGGTACCTTGGGGAATGGAAGAGAAAACAGGTGGTATTTTTAGTATTTTGCTTGTTTGAGGTTTACCAAGTATGAAATGCAATTCTGATGAAATTTTAACTTTACTTTCAAGTCTTGGTGTGAAGTTGTGGAACATAGGTTTCCTGTTCTTTTTTTTTTTTCTTGCAATAAAACAGCTGTGCAGTATTCCAAGTCATTATAAGGAAATCAGAAAGGGGTGTGGAAGACTGAATGGCCTTTCTTAAAACCTGAAGACAGAGACTATCGACATTCCTATTACCTTAGCTGGATGTGGGCTGTAAAAAAATACAGAGAATCAAGGAAATACTTAGATTTTTGGCAGCGGCATTGATTAAAATGGAAAAGACATAGGTAAAAGGGCTTTTAAACTCTGAGGATTTATACAAAGATACTAGGTTAGATATATATGTTATTACAGTCCTTTTTAAAAACTTTTAAAACTGAAGTTTAGGTGAATTGCAATGTGTTAATTACTGCTGTACAGCAACTCAGTTATACTATACACACACACACACACACACACACACACACACACATACACTATATATAGTGTGTATATATATATATATATATATACACACTATACTATACACTACACACACACACACACACACACACAATATAGAGATGGCTGGATGGCATCACTGACTTGATGGATATGAGTCTGGGTGAACTCTGGGAGTTGGTGATGGACAGGGAGGCCTGGCGTGCTGCGATTCATGGGGTGGCAAAGAGTCGGACACGACTGAGCTAAACTGATATATATGTACATTCTTTTCCATCATAGTTTATCACAGTCTTCCCTGGGGGTTCAATTGGTAAAGAATCTGCCTGCAATGCAGGAGACCACCTGCAGTTAAAGAGACCTGAGTTGGATCCTTGGGTTGGGAAGATCCCCGGGAGAAGGAAATGGCAAGCAAGCCTAGTATCCTTACCTAGGAAGTCCCAGGGATAGAGGAGCCTGGCAGGTTACAGCCCATGGGGTCACAAGAGTTGGACACAATTTAGCAACTAAACCACCACCATCACTGAATTTAGTTCCCTGTGCTATACAGTAGGACCCTGTTAACCATCCTGTATGTAAAATAGTTTACATCTGCTAATCCCACACTCCTTGACAACCACCAGTATATTCTTTTTTTTTTTTTTTTGGCTCATTCTTAAGTTAAACACACACACACACATTTTAACCAGGCAATATGTTCTGTGACTTACATGTACCATCTCATAAAATCTTCATAAGAACCCCATGAAGTTGGTGCTATCACCTGGCCCAACTGCAGATGAGGAAATGTAGGCTTCCAAAAGCTAAATAGCTTGCTAAGGGTCACAATCTGAGTTAGCGACAGGGCTGGGCTTCAAGTTCATGTCTGGCTCCTGTCCATCTGTGCCCGTGCGCTAGAGGCCATGCCAGGTAACTTTCTTGGATCCTAGTCCTGTCTTGCTCTGTTTTTTCATAACATTAGACCTACTGGAGTCTAGTGACTAGACAACTGTTGCAGCTTTTTTATCTTATCCCAGAAAGGGTGAAAAAAAAGTGCAAATTCCCAGATCCTTTCTTGTTCCCAGCAGAGCAGATGACCCAGGGTTTTCTCCAGTGGAGCGAGGGTGACCTGGAGTAGGGTGAAGGACCAGGTAGGATTATCAGAGGACAGCTTTTAGACCTGACGTCCCTTTGTGCTTTGGCTAGGGAACGGGTCTCACAGATGTGTGAAATTTACATTTTTGAACTCAAACTTTCAATTTGAGTTTACTTGAGTTTTTGTATAGAGTACCAGTTATTTCATGAGTTTTGTCTCTACTACAAATCACAATAATGAAAAAGTAAAGCCTGAAGAATGAAACTGATCCGGTTGCTTCCTGACAGCTTGTTTCCCTTGCTAGCTGTTTTTAGTGTAAGCCTTACTGTGTGCGCGTGCCTGCCTCGGCGCCGCGTGCGTGCGTCACGCGCCTGCCTCGGCGCCGCGTGCGTGCGTCATGTGCGTCACGTGCGTGCCTCAGCACCGCGTGCGTGCGTCACGCGCCTGCCTCGGCGCCCTGTGCGTGCGTCACGTGCCTGCCTCGGCGCCGTGTGCGTCACGTGCGTGCCTCAGCGCAGCGTGCGTGCATCACGTGCCTGCCTCGGTGCTCTGTGCGTCACGTGCGTGCCTCAGTGCCGCGTGCGTGCATCACGTGCCTGCCTCGGCGCCGTGTGCGTCACGTGTGTGCCTCAGCGCTGTGTGCGTCACGTGCGTCACGTGCGTGCCTCAGCGCTGTGTGCGTCACGTGCGTCACGTGCGTGCCTCGGCGCCGTGTACGTCACGTGCGTGCCTCGGTGCCGGGTGCGTCACGTGCGTGCTTTGGTGCCGGGTGTGTCACGTGCGTGCTTCGGTGCCAGGTGCGTCACGTGCGTGCCTCGGCGCCGTGTGCGTCACGTGCATCACGTGCGTGCCTCGGCGTCGTGTGCGTCACGTGCGTCAAGTGCGTGCCTCGGTGCCGGGTGCGTCACGTGTGTGCCTCGGCACAGCGTGCGTGCATCACGTGCCTGCCTCGGTGCCCTGTGCATCACGTGCGTGCCTCAGCGCCGCGTGCGTGCATCACATGCCGGCCTCAGCGCCGTGTGCGTCATGTGCATCACGTGCGTGCCTCGGCGCCGTGTGCGTCACGTGCGTGCTTTGGTGCCGGGTGCGTCACGTGCGTGCCTCTGCGCCGTGTGCGTCACGTGCGTGCCTTGGCGATGTGTGCGTCACGTGCGTCATGTGCGTGCCTCGGCGCCGTGTGCGTCCAGTGCATCACGTGCGTGCCTCGGCGCCGTGTGCGTCACGTGCGTGCCTCGGCGCCGGGTGCGTCACGTGCGTGCCTCAGCGCCGTTTGCGTCACGTGCGTCAGGTGCGTGCTTCGGCACCGTGTGCGTCACGTGGGTCACGTGCGTGCCTCGGCGCCGGGTGCGTCAGATGCGTGCCTCGGCGCCGTGTGCATCACGTGAGTGCCTCGGCGCAGTGTGCGTCGTGTGCGTCACGTGCGTGCCTCGGCGCCGTGCGTTGTGTGCGTGCCTCGATGCCGGGTGCGTCACGTGCATGCCTCGGCGCCGTGTGCGTCACGTGCGTGCCTCGGCGCCGTGTGCGTCACGTGCGTCACGTGCATGCCTCGGTGCCGTGTGTGTCCCGTGCGTCACGTGTGTGCCTCGGCGCAGCGTGCGTGCATCACGTGCCTGCCTCGGCGCCGTGTGTGTCACGTGCGTGCTTTGGTGCCGGGTGCGTCACGTGCGTGCCTCTGCGCCGTGTGCGTCACGTGCGTCATGTGCCTGCCTCGGCGCCGTGTGCGTCACATGCGTGCCTCGGTGCCATGTGCGTCACGTGCGTGCTTCGGTGCCGTGTGCGTCCCATGCATCACGTGCGTGCCTCGGCGCCGTGTGCGTCACGTGCGTGCCTCGGCGCCGTGTGCGTCATGTGCATCACGTGCCTACCTCGGCACCGTGTGCGTCACGTGCGTCACGTGCGTGCCTCGGCGTCACGTGCGTCACGTGCGGGCCTCGGTGCCGGGTGCGTCACGTGCGTGCCTCGGCGCCGTGTGCGTCACGTGCGTCACGTGCGTGCCTCGGCGCCGGGTGCATCACGTGTGTTCCTCGGCGCCGGGTGCGTCACGTGCGTGCTTCGGTGCCATGTGCGTCCCATGCATCACGTGCGTGCCTCGGCGCTGTGTGCGTCACGTGTGTGCCTCGGCGCCGTGTGCGTCATGTGCATCACGTGCCTACCTCGGCACCGTGTGCGTCACGTGCGTCACGTGCATGCCTCGGCGCTGTGTGCGTCACGTGCGTGCTTCGGTGCCGGGTGCGTCACGTCCGTGCCTCTGTGCCGTGTGCGTCACGTGCGTGCCTTGGCGCTGTGTGCGTCATGTGCGTCACGTGCCTGCCTCGGCGCCGTGTGCGTCATGTGCGTCACGTGCCTGCCTCGGCGCCGTGTGCGTCATGTGCGTCACGTGCCTGCCTCGGCGCCGTGTGCGTCACGTGCGTCACGTTCATGCCTCGGCGCCATGTGCGTCACGTGCGTGCCTCGGTGCCGTGTGCGTCACGTGCGTGCTTTGGCGCCGCATGCGTCACGTGCGTGCCTCGGCGCTGTGGGCATCACGTGCGTGCCTCTGCGCCTGGTGCGTCACGTGCGTGCCTCGGCGCCGTGTGCGTCACGTGCGTCACGTGCGTGCCTCGGCGCCGTGTGCGTCACGTGCGTCACGTGCGTGCCTCGGCGCCGTGTGCGTCACGTGCGTCACGTGCGTGCCTCGGCGCCGGCTGCATCACGTGCGTTCCTCGGCGCCGGGTGCGTCACGTGCGTGCCTCGGCGCCGTGTGCGTCACGTGCATCACGTGCGTGCCTCGGCGCCATGTGCGTCACGTGCGTGCCTCGCCGCCGGGTGCGTCACGTGCGTGCCTCGGCGCCGGGTGCGTCACGTGCGTGCCTCGGCGCCGGGTGCGTCACGTGCGTGCCTCGGCGCCGGGTGCGTCACGTGCGTCACGTGCGTGCCTCGGCGCAGGGTGAGTCCTGTGCGTGCCTCGGCGCCGTGTGCGTCACGTGCGTGCCTCGGCACCGTTTGCGTCACGTGCGTCACGTGCGTGCCTCGGCGCCGGGTGCGTCACGTGCGTGCCTCGGCACCGTTTGCGTCACGTGCGTCACATGCGTGCCTCGGCGCCGGGTGCGTCACTTGCGTGCCTCGGCGCCGTGTGCGTCCCATGCGTCACGTGCCTGCCTCTGCGCCGGGTGCGTCACGTGCGTGCCTCGGCGCCGTGTGCGTCACGTGCGTCACGTGCGTCACGTGCGTGCCTCGGCGCAGGGTGAGTCCTGTGCGTGCCTCGGCGCCGTGTGCGTCACGTGCGTGCCTCAGTGCCATGTGCGTCACGTGCGTCACGTTCCTGCCTCGGCGCTGGGCGGGTCATGTGCATGCCTCGGTGCCGTGTGCGTCACGTGCGTGCTTCGGTACCGTGTGCGTCATGTGCCTCACGTGCCTGCCTCGGCGCCGGGTGCGTCACTTGCGTACCTCGGCGCCGGGTGCGTCACGTGCGTGCCTCAGCGCCGAGTGCGTCACGTGCGTCACGTGCGTGCCTCGGTGCCGTGTGCGTCACGTGCGTGCTTTAGCGCCGTGTGCGTCACGTGCGTGCCTCGGCGCTGTGTGCGTCACGTGCGTGCCTCTGCGCCGGGCGCGTCACGTGCGTGCCTTGGCGCCGTGTGCGTCACGTGCGTCACGTGCGTGCCTCGGCGCTGTGTGCGTCACGTGCGTCACGTGCGTGCCTCGGCGCCGGGTGCATCACGTGCGTTCCTCGGCGCCGGGTGCGTCACGTGCGTGCCTCGGCGCCGTGTGCGTCACGTGCGTCACGTGCGTGCCTCGGCGCCATGTGCGTCACGTGCGTGCCTCGCCGCCGGGTGCGTCACCTGCGTGCCTCGGCGCCGGGTGCGTCACGTGCGTGCCTCGGCGCCGGGTGCGTCACGTGCGTGCCTCGGCGCCGAGTGAGTCACGTGCGTCACGTGCGTGCCTCGGTGCCGTGTGCGTCACGTGCGTGCTTTAGCGCCGTGTGCGTCACGTGCGTGCCTCGGCGCTGTGTGCGTCACGTGCGTGCCTCTGCGCCGGGCGCGTCACGTGCGTGCCTTGGCGCCGTGTGCGTCACGTGCGTCACGTGCGTGCCTCGGCGCTGTGTGCGTCACGTGCGTCACGTGCGTGCCTCGGCGCCGGGTGCATCACGTGCGTTCCTCGGCGCCGGGTGCGTCACATGCGTGCCTCGGCGCCGTGTGCGTCACGTGCGTCACGTGCGTGCCTCGGCGCCATGTGCGTCACGTGCGTGCCTCGCCGCCGGGTGCGTCACCAGCGTGCCTCGGCGCCGGGTGCGTCACGTGCGTGCCTCGCCGCCGAGTGCGTCACGTGCGTGCCTCTGCGCCGGGTGCGTCACGTGCGTGCCTCGGCGCCGTGTACGTCACGTGCGTCACGTGCGTGCCTTGGCGCCGTGTGCATCACGTGCGTCACGTGCGTCACGTGCGTGCCTCGGCGCCGTGTGCGTCCCGTGCGTCACGTGCCTGCCTCTGCGCCGGGTGTGTCACGTGCGTGCCTCGGCGCCGTGTACGTCACGTGCGTCACGTGCGTGCCTCGGCGCAGTGTGCGTCACGTGCGTCACGTGCGTGCCTCGGCGCCGTGTGCGTCACGTGCGTCACGTGCGTGCCTCGGCGCCGGGTGCGTCACGTGCGTGCCTCGGCGCCGGGTGTGTCACGTGCGTGCCTCGGCGCCGGGTGCGTCACGTGCGTCACGTGCGTGCCTCGGTGCCGTGTGCGTCCCGTGCATCACGTGCGTGCCTCGGCGCCGGGTGCGTCACATGCGTGCCTCGGCGCCGGGCGCGTCACGTGCGTGCCTCGGCGCCGTGTGCGTCCCGTGCGTCACGTGCGTGCCTCTGCGCCGGGTGCATCACGTGCGTGCCTCGGCGCCGTGTGCGTCACGTGCGTCACGTGCGTCACGTGCGTGCCTCGGCGCCGTGTGCGTCACGTGCGTCACGTGCGTGCCTCGGCGCAGTGTGCGTCACGTGCGTCACGTGCGTGCCTCGGCGCCGGGTGTGTCACGTGCGTGCCTCGGCGCCGGGTGCGTCACGTGCGTCACGTGCGTGCCTCGGTGCCGTGTGCGTCCCGTGCATCACGTGCGTGCCTCGGCGCCGGGTGCGTCACATGCGTGCCTCGGCGCCGGGCGCGTCACGTGCGTGCCTCGGCGCCGTGTGCGTCCCGAGCGTCACGTGCGTGCCTCTGCGCCGGGTGCGTCACGTGCGTGCCTCGGTGCCGCGTGCGTGCGTCACGTGCCCTCCTCAGCGCCGCGTGCGTGCATTACGTGCCTGCCTCGGTGCCGTTTGCGTCACGTGCGTGCCTCGTTGCTGCGTTCGTGCATTACGTGCCCGCCTCGGTGCCGTTTGCATCACGTGCGTGTCTCGGCGCCGCGTGCGTGCATCACGTGCATGCCTCGCTGCCGTGTGCATCACGTGCTCACGTGCGTGCCTCGGTGCCGCATGCATGCATCATGTGCCTGCCTCGGCGCCGTGTGCGTGCATCACATGCGTGCCTCGGCACCGCTTGCGTGCATCACGTGCCTGCCTCGGCACCATGTGTGTCACGTGCGTCACGTGCCTGCCTCGGGGCCGCATGCTTGTGTTGCTTGAAGGATGATGTTTGGGAGAAGGGCGTTTTGGGCATTTTGCAAACAGTTGCCATATTTTCTGAGGTGCCATCTTTCCTTACTTCTCTTTTCTAGTCACATCCTAATCCCTCTTTCAGAATAACGGAGAAAGAATACAAAGAAGTGAGGAAACAAGAAAAGGACTTGTTAATGATAGTGGTGGTAGTGGATAGGAGCAGAGAGGCTAACTTTAGTTCGAAGGCTGATCTGGGCTAAATACATAAACCCACCTATGACTCAGTTTCACAATCTGTAAAATGGGAAAAAGAATTTTTTTTTTCTGCACTGGGCCTTTATTACTTCCCATGGACTTTCTCTAGTTGTGGAGCACAGAGGTTCCTCTCTAGTTTTGACGAGTGGACTTATTGTGGTGGCTTCTCATTACAGAGCACAGGCTCAGTCGTCGTGGCCCACAGGGCTTAATTGCTTTGTAGCATGTGAGATGTTACCGATCAGGGATTGAACCCAGTTCTCCTGCGTTGGCAGGTAGATTCTTTCCTACTGAGCCACCAGGGAAGAGTTTTTAATTTATCATGCTGGTTATGAGAATAGAAGAAAATAATGATGGTGTTAGTACGAGAAGTTGAGGTCCATGATGTCTTCCCCTTTACCCCTTACTCAGAGAGCATTGTAACTCAGTTGGCAAGATAGGACCTGGCGTCAATTCTTGTGATGGCAGAACTGTATCTTAACTCATGTGAGGCTGTTTTAGGCATTATTCATCCGTCTTCAGAGAATGCGCACTGTTCCCTATAGAATTATTAATGTGTTTGCTTCAGGAGTGCTACTTCAGACATTGCTGGCAGTATTATATCATCTGTGGTTTATGCATTGCATTGCTTTTCTAGACTCTATGAGCTCTGAAACATCTGGCGTCAAGAGTTTAGCATGAGTGTTTGTGAAATTGTAATAGCAAATTTGTATGTATGGTTGCCAGATTTAGCTACATGCATACATTCAGGATGCCCAGTTAAATTTGAATTGCAGATATACAATGACAAATTTTTTTTTTTTGGTACAAGTATGTCCCATGAAATATTTGGTAGTACTTGCACTATAAAAGTAGTCATTTATATGAAATGCAAATTTCACTAGGTATTCTGTACTTTATCTGGCAACTGTATTTATTTGGCAGTGTGCCTGACACTTTTCTAAGTGCTTTACACGTACTCATTTAATTCTCATGAAAATCCTATGTGGTGCTTTTATTACCCCATTTTACAGATGAGGAAACTAAAATACAGAGAGGCTAAGGTTGCATAGTTATTGCATGGTGGTGTTGGCATTCAAAATCAGGTGGTCTGGGTCTAGAGTATGTGATGAGGCTACACTGCCTGAGAAGGGCTTAGCATAGTTCCTGGCACAGAGGGAAACTGCTCAGTATTAGTGACTTTATTGTTACCACCCACCCCACCCCTTTTAGCCCTGGTTAAACTTTAAGAAGTCAGGCTGGTATAAGGAGTAGTGCCTCCACCTCTACTACACAAATGCTAGCTGGAGACCAAATAACAATTTGTCTTGTATGTGATGACTTGAGGGACTACATAGCCTGGCATTTCGCAGAGTTTCTTTGTCATCGTATTTCTTTTATTAAAAGAAGACTCTCTGAGTTTTATCCATGAACTGAGTAGGGGGAAAGGAGTTTTGGTGTCTTGACAATTATGGTCCCTTGCAATTTTAAGTCACAGCTCCTCTGTATAAAGTGCAACCCTGTGCCCAGCTGTGAACTGTGAATGATGAATTGAGAGGCTGTAGCTGGAGTTTTTCCACTTAGTGGGCTCAGTTCCAAATTCAGTGTGAGTGATGTATTCTCCACTTTGTATCAGGACTGAGGTCAGAGCTGATCTTGCAGTTTAGATACCTGCAAGAATACTGAGGAGATGGGATACATTTGAGGGTTTGGGGCTGGGGGATTTGGGAAGGTAGCCAGTAAACAGTGTGCTTATGTGAATATTGTATGGGACTGAAACTTCTGTGATCCATGTCCCTGAGGTGTCACACAGCAGATTCATTCTGGGACTGCAGAGCCCGATTAACCATAAATATAAACTAAAATGAAAACTTTGTGTCCTAACATATTTGCATATTACATATTAGTGATGAAATAGTAGCAGAAACAAAAATTGTAATTGGAGGCAACCTAATTAATTTTGAAAGATAAAAATATTGTGCTCGCTTTGGCAGCACATATACTAAAATTGGAATGATACAGAGATTAGCATGGCCCCTGCACAAGGATGACACACAAGTTTGTGAAGCATTCCATATTTTTTGGGCCAGTTCTAATGAGGTGGATGAAACTGGAGCCTATTATACAGAGTGAAGTAAGTCAGAAAGAAAAACACCAATACAGTATATTAACGCATATATATGGAATTTAGAAAGATGGTAATGATGACCCTATATGTGAGACAGCAAAAGAGACACAGATGTAAAGAACAGACTTTTGGACTCTGTGGGAGAAGGCAAGGGTAGGATGATTTGAGAGAATAGCATTGAAATATGTATATTACCATATGTGAAATAGATCGCCAGTCCAGGTTTGATGCATGAGACAGGGTGCTCAAGGCTGGTGCACTGGGATGACCCTGAGGGGTGGGATGGGGAGGGAAGATGGAGGGGGTTCAGGATGGGGAACACATGTACACCCATGGCTGATTCATGTCAATGTATGGCAAAAACCACTATGATATTGTAAAGTAATTAGCCTCCAATTAAAATAACTAATTAAAAAAGAAAGATAAAAATGTTAAGTTAATTTAAACTTTGCCAAACTTAGATTCTAAACCACTTTTTTTTTTTTGCTTCTTGGGGCAGTGTGTGGAAGGATTGAGAGTGGTGGGGAATTTGAATTTCTGTAGCGATTAGGATGCTTGTATATTAGTCACTTCATTGAAGACATAAAGCTGTTTGAAATTTTCATAGAATGTCTAGGCTAAGGAAATAAGTAGCCTTACTTTTAAACCTGGAAGAACCACACATAACCAAACTGTAGTATGCATATCTAAATTTATGCAGATTATACTTTTTTGGCTAGTCATTCATGTTTAGCTGAAAACTCATTGGGTTTCCATTACTTCAAACATAAATGTATTCTGGCATTAATTAAGGATAAAAATCACCCAGGATGTCATCTTTCCAATGTCATTAAAATATTGGCTGCCCTTAAAAAAATGATTTGGTGCATATCTTTAGGTTAGAGTGGTAGCCAGCAGTTGAAAGAGAGTTGGAGTTTAGTATTAGGAATTTGGGGACCTTCTCATCTTGTAATGAAAGATTTTTTTTTTAAGCTCATGGATACATATTTAGCTATGCACAAACTTCCTACTGATTGTCTTCCATATGTAATTGAGTGTGGCTTTAAGAAAGGAAAAAATGGCAGATCAGTCTATTGTGTCTTTCTGTTAACTTATACAGATAGCCAGTTCTGCCCCTAGACTTGGGCAAGAGTGGCGTCTGCCTTGGGCCCCTCATTTAGAAAGTTCCTCTTTGCCCTGCTCTGGCCACGCCTCTCCCCTGGACAAGGAGTCTGTGGGGCCAAAGCAACAGCCCTCTCCTTCTGCAACCCAGAATCCCCTCTAAGATGGCCCCAAGCTTCCTTTCAGGGCCTCTTTGGATCTCTTCCAGGGGTTCATTTCTCTGAGAGCTTCCCTAAATGTCAAGGGGTTTAAGAATCCATACCTGGCCCTCCAGGTCTTTATGAAAGTATGAATATATTGTAAATAGATCTTTTCAACATTTAGATTTTGTGTGTGGGCCTCTGTTTCAGTTAGTCTTTGTTGTGGAACAAACCACCCCAAACCTTAAAGGCCTGAAATGAGTGGTTTAATATTTCTTATGATGATTTGGGTTTGGTGGGGTTCCTCTGTGGAGATTGTCTTAGGCTCATTCATATAGCTGCATTCAGCTGGAGGCTTGCCTGGCCTGAAAGGTCCATGATAGTCTCAATCACATGCCTGGCCATTGGTGGTGGCTTGGTTTTTCTTCATGTGGCCTTACCTCCTCCTCTTCAGAGGGCAGTCTCAGGGCTCCATTCAAAGGGATTTAATGTGGAAGATGAAAGGCCTCTTAAGGCTTAGCTTTGAAACTCATGAAAACTTGCCCTGCCATTTTCTTCTGGTCAAAGCAAGTTATAAGGCCAGCCCAGATTCAAGGCAGGGGAAATAGATGCTGGTGGAAAGAGTAGCAAAGTCACCTTGCAGAAGAATTGAAGGAAATGTCACATGCATTCTGCCAGACAGTTTACCTGTACACTCTGTTTGTATTGCTGAAACAGATGTTAGGGGTGGTCCTGCAAAAACCAATAACAATATTACCACCAAACTTTTACCCACACGGTCTGAATGTAGTAGTTTAATATGACAAAGTTGATTCAGGGAGTCATTTGAAGGGAAATGTGAAAACCAAGGCTTGGGAACTGGTTGATATGAAATTGTTGTTTAATTTGGAAGAGACCAGTACACAATGTTCAGTGCTTGTCATTAATCCTATGATTTTCTTTTTAAATAGCTGCTTCCATCTTAAGTAAAGTAAATCTGTCTGTGGACCCTTGTGATAATTTCTTCCGGTTTGCTTGTGATGGCTGGATACACAGTAATCCAATTCCTGAAGATATGCCAAGCTATGGGATTTATCCTTGGCTCAGACGTAATGTCGACCTCAAGTTGAAGGGTAAGTTTCTGCTGGGGTTTGGTGATGCACTTTACAGAGAGCAATATTTGACAAGAAAAACATAGTTTTGGATTTGAAGCATGGCTGCTCACTTTTTAACTATACTAAATTCATTTCTAAGATTTTTAAAAAAGGAATATTGGAAGGAAAGTTATAGAATTCCAGTCTCTCAGATCTCAGTGCAAGCCTGGCATAGCTCATGTACACATTTGATAGTAGTAAGTTTTGCTGCTGAAGGATAAATAGCATTTGATTGAGGTTGGGAGCAAAGGAATAGTTAATGAAAATCATGTTATATCAGTATACTCATTTGTCTGTTATGTTCAGAGCAAACTTCATCACTTGCTCATTGTGTCCTGGATTTTCATGGTTTACAACATGTACTTAACACTTCATTGTCTTTTGACATAACTTTTGAGAACTCTGGATGACCTTGTATTTGTCATATTGTTCCTGTTAAATGCTAAGTTGACTCTGGGGAGACTGTCCTTTCTCCCATGGCCTCTCAAACAATGACAAGCTCACACACACATACTCACATACGCCTGCATGCACACATGCTCTTCAAAAGTTGGAAATGTCTTTTGCTAGAGGATCTTCTGCTCACAGTTGATCTAATTTTTATGCTGAGCTGTTGGAGAAAAGCACTTCAGGATGGAAATAGGGAGATTTTGAAGGCCAAGTAAGGTGATTGTTTTGAGAAGGCAAAAATGGTATTTTTTTCACTTTCTTATGACTGAATTATGCCATTTTCACTTTCTTATAACTGAATTATGCCATACAGCTAGCATTCAGTAGCACATCTAAAAGAATTCCTGAAAAATTTTGAGAATAATCATTTTTATTTTTCCTCCATATCCTTTCCCCTAAGATTTTAAGAATTAATTTAATCAATTTTAATAAAAGTTAAGTATGTATCAATTTATGTATATAACATCCAAAATCATTGGCAGAATAATTAAATACCTATTGTCAGTTATAGGGACTTTCCTATAGCTCAGATACTAAAGAATCTGCCTGCAATGCAGGAGACCTGGGTTCGATCCCTGGGTCAGGAAGATCCCCTGGAGAAGGAAATGGCAATCCGCTCCAGTATTCTTGCCTGGAGAATCCCATGGACAGAGGAGCCTGGTAGGCTACAGTCCATGGGGTCACAGAGTCAGACACGACGAAGCAACTAACACACATTGTAAATTGTAAGGAAAAATGTGCTTAAATTTCACAATTAGATATAAACCATATGGACTTATATTTTATACTAGAAGGCTGAAACTTAGTCTTCATAAGTTGTAAGTGGGAATTTGGAAGAATGTCAGAGTTTTCCCATAACCCAACAGGTGATATTCCTGTGCTATGGCACTGTAAATAGGACCTTGAAGAGTGAATTTACTAAGACTTATTTCCCTGTAGGATATTAACTTGTGTTGGTCCTTTACCCACCATTCTTGCCTGTTTCCTATCTCTCTTCTCTGGCTTATTTTCTTCCTAGACAGAAAGATGTGTGCCTACACACAATCCAATAAGCAGATGTATCACTGAAGGATAAGAAAAAGTATTTCCAGAAGATGATCGTTTCGTATTAGTTATAGACCAAAGATTCCTATCTTTAGGGCATGAAGCTGTTAAAATTTAAAGAATTTCTGGGAACATCTTACTGTAAAAACTAAAATCAGTATCGATGGGTTTTGTTTGAGGAGGATACTGTATGTGGGCTAAAATTAATAAAAATGAGAGTAAATTGTTAAGTGCAGCACAAGTTTTTTTTTTCTACTTTTAAAAATGAGAAACTGTTATTTCTAAGCTTAATTATGAAAATAAAAAGGAGCAAAAATAGCATGCAAAAAGTAAAAAGAAAGTCACACTTAAATCCACTCCTAGAAATACCTGCTAATAAAGCAGTTGGGTATATATCTTCCCAGGTTTTTCCCCCACGTGTGGATACATATGCATAATGTCATATGCACAGCCATATATTTAAAAAATAAAAATAGCTGATATTATGCATGCTGCTCCATCAGCTGCTTTAACAAATGATGTATTCCTCATAGATGTGGATTATGTCAGTAGACATCTTTCCTTATTATAAATAACACTATAATAAATACCCAAGTTTGCACATCTTTATGGCCTTATCTAAATGTATCCTTAGGATAAATTCCCAGAAGTGAGATCACTGTGTTGAAAGAGTATTCACGGTCTCATTTCTGTTGCATATAGCAGAATGGTCCTTTAGAAAGTTGTTTCTAGGTCTTCATATATTTTCTTGCTGCTTTAAATGGCAACTTTTCTCAATCACCTGTTTTTTTGTGGTATAGAGTAGGGGTCAGCAAACTGTGGCCCGTGGGCCAAATCCATGCCACTGCCTGTTTTTGTAAATAAAATTTTATTGAAAGACAGCCACATCCATCCATTTATGCATTATCAATGGCTGCTTTTGCACCACACCATCAGAACTGAGTAGTTGCTGTAGAGACCATATGACCTGGAAAGCCCATATGACAGGTAAAGCTTAAAATATTTACTCTCTGACCTTCAGGGAAGAAGTTTGCCAACTCCTGATGCTTATTGTAAAGCTTTGCTATATCTATATTGGATCTAATTATAACTATTTTATTAAGTCATAGCTTTTGGGGGATTTTTTGGAAAGGTAATCATGAAATTAAGAAACAATTACAATTTTTGCCTCTTCCTTTCCTTTTACTATAATTGACTAGAGCCTCAGAATAATGTTGAATTATAGCAATGATAATGGGTATAATATTCTTAGCTTGGGTTGTAATGCCTCTAGCATTTACCCCCAATGTACTTTTTCTTTTTTTGTAGTATTTTTTATTGTGTTCTGTTATTCCTAGTTCACAAAAAGTGTTGCTCAAGAAAAATCTCTTCACTGTTTATCAAGAGACTCACATGGAGTATCTCATTTAACTTGTCTAGATTTCCTCATGCTGAATTAACCTTATAATCTTGAAATAAATCCTGCATATGGATGGTTTATTATTTTCTTTTAAGCCATTGCTAGAATTGAATTGTTTCTTATATGTGTGTCTGTATTTATGATTCGTCTTGGTCCATGGATTTTTGTGTGCTTGGTTTGTCAAATTCTATTATCAATATTGTGTTGGTCTTGTGAAACAAAATGGGAGGCTCCCCATGTATTTCTATCCTCTGGGAAGGACACAGACAAGTAAATCTCTAGTTTGATATGCACTGTAAAGGATAAATTACGAAATCAGTCATAGGGCTCTTGCTTCAAGTGCCAAGAAGGAGAGCAAATCGTGGAGTAGCTTCTCTTTTTAAATTAGTACCATCTTATGCCAGATGTATGTGCTTGAAATATGTATTCTTGGAACTTTTAAATTCTGAGGTAATTCAGACTTAAAAGTTGAAAGAATAGTATGAGGAATGCCTATATACTCTCTACCCAGATATCCTGATTATGACTGTTTTGCTGTATTTTCTTTATCAAATTATTCTTTCATTCTCTCTATAAATGTAGAGATATTATCTCATTCTCTGTCTATATCTTTATATTTATACATATAGATAAAATATGTAAATGTATAGATGATACCAATACACAGATTTATAGATATATATCTTTCTGAACTCTGCAAATATGTTGCAGATAATTAGATTTTTTTAAAGGAAGAACTTTATTTTTGGCTGTGCTGAGTCTTCATTGCTGTGTGGGCTTTTCTCTAGCTGTGGCCAGTGGAGGTTGTTCTCTAGTTGTGGCGGGCAGGCTTCTGATTGCAGTAGCTTCTCTTGTTGCAGAGCACTAGCCCTGGAGAAGGCAATGGCACCCCACTCCAGTACTCTTGCCTGGCAAATCCCATGGATGGGGGAGCCTGGTGGGCTGCAGTCCATGGGGTCGCTAGGAGTCGGACACGACTGAGCGACTTCACTTTCACTTTTCACTTTCATGCATTGGAGAAGGAAATGGCAACTCACTCCAGTGTTCTTGCCTGGAGAATCCCAGGGACAGGGGAGCCTGGTGGGCTGCCGCCTATGGGGTTGCACAGAGTCGGGCACGACTGAAGCGACTTAGCAGCCCCAGCAGCAGCTCTAGGGCACTCAGGCTTCAGTAGCTGTGGCACGTGGGCTCAGTAGTTGCAGCTCATGGGTTCTAGAACATAGGCTCAATAGTTGTGGTGCCGGGATTAGTTACATTGTAGCATGTGGGATCTTCCCAAATCAGGGATTGAACCAGCATCTCCTGCATTGGCAAGCAGATTCTTTACTTCTGAGCCACCAGGGAAGCCCAGATATTCTTCAAGTATATAAATAGAACTTTTCAGATACCAGATGTGCTGGCAATCTTATTTTTTAAACACTAAATATTCTTTATTTATTTAGCATGCAAGTTGTTTATTTTGGGAGGTGATCCCAGGAAATGCAGATGGGGGACTGGGAAGAGTGAAAGATGGAAGGGAGGAAAAGCCAATCCAAGAATTAAACACTTGGTCTTTAAATTCTAATTATTAATATATATTTGTTCTTTATCTATCTATGTATCTGTGTATCTTTCAGTCAGTCTACTCATCCGTCTAACCACCCAGGTGATACAAGCTCATTGTAGATCAGCATAAATGACTAGCGAGAGGAAACATACTTCAGATCCTAATACCAAGTGATAAGCTTTTAAATGCAAATATACATATACAATTATATATATATATATATATATATATATATATGGACTGTATATTCTATTTTTATAATGTTATTTTTATGTGACATGTTAACATCTTTTCAGGTCAGTATAAATAGCTCTATACTATTATTTGCCATGACTGTTTTGTATGGATATACTGCAATTTGTTTCATCAGTTCATGTGTTGCCATTAAGTGGTTTCCAGATTTTATCTTCATTATAAGCCTCTCAGAGCCTGAGTGTTAATGCCACAGAGTTGGATTTGAATCCTTTCCTTTCATTTCTCCTTTGTGTTGCTTTTGGTCAGTTAGCTCACCTAGCTCAGCTTTTTTTTGTCTTTCAAATGGAGATAAGAATACCCATTTCATAGGATTTGTGAGGACTAAACGGGATGACCTATATAAATTACCCAGTCTAGTTCCTGGCATATTGCAGGCCCTCAATATTTGTCCTTTGCTCTTCCATTTTGTCTCAAAGATAGTTCTGCGGCTCATGAAGTAGTGTCTATCAGATGCTTTAAGTTTTATTCTGGTCTTATCCTCTGTAAATATCATGTGCTTTCAAAAATATTAAATACTGTCTAGATATTTTTCCTCACCCTTGATAAAAAGAATATCCAAAAATAAAACCCGATGAGACCAATCAAAAGAATACCATTTTCTTATGACTGACAGAGAACACACAGAAATGGCTGTTCAATTTGTGAAATAAAATGGGTTTGACACACCTGGCTGATGAAAAATTGCCCTCTATTGAAGTCAGCAACCTGGCTTCATGAATTTTTTTCTTTAAATGGCATATAAGACTCAGATTTCTACTTGGAAAATAAAATTATTTCTTGTTCTAAGAATTAGGATTTGTTTTTTTTAAAGGTCTGAATATAGTTATGGATTTGAATGTCTTAAAATTTCCTTCCTACAAAGCCTCCCAAATTTTCATGTGACTATGAAATTGACACAGCATGCATTGCTTATGAACGAACAGATGAAAATTTTGCAAATGAGCACTTATGAAACATAAAGCAATGAGTGAGCTAGAACACTTGTGTCAAACAGAAGACAGATGACTTAGGCTAGGGCCAGCTCATCTCTATATGGAATAGCGATCTTGGCCAATATTTTATAAAGAAATGCAGTATATTATTATGTTCAAGCACAGACACAGCACTAGCAGAACAATAAGATGAAGTGGGGCCTATGCATTAATAGGCAGAGAAAGATGACTGTGATTCATAGATTGGTTATTTATTTGTAAATACCTGTTGGCTGAGATTTAAAGGATTCTCATAATTAAATAACCCCCCTATAATCTTGTTCTTCCTGTTAGTGATCCTAGCCAGACCATCTTCTGCAAATACTAAAAAGCTGAAAACTTACAGTTCAGCCCCTGTAAAGTCATAAGATAATTAGAAAGTTCAGATCATTGAAGACATAGTTAACTGTGTCATTTTCTTCATGCCATGGCATGGTATCATGATGTGCCAATGACCTTTGATGTCATTAAGCTCTTTGAATCAAATGATATCAGACTAGAAAAACCAAAATGGGGACGTGATGGGGAAGTGCTAATGAGCAGCCAGTCACTGTGGTGCGCTTTTATTCCTGGTGAAAACTCAGCTCATATAAGTCTCATTGAATCTGCTATATAGACCAAGTGTGCCTACTCAGAGCAGATTCCTGTTTTTTCTGACTATTCTGCCTCGTTTTCATGGGGCTACCCAGGAAGCAACAACTTGCCAAGTTATATATACGCTGTTATGAGTCCTGTATGCACAGAGAGATGCTGTGTAAAGATCTAGGCCTGTGTCAAAGACTTAGAATGTGAAATGAAATGATTTTACCTGCAGTTTTTTGTTGGTGTGGTTTCCATTTTTCATAATTGCAATACCTCGTTTGAGCATGGGTGGGGTGGGAGTGTGGGTTCGTGTAGTGTGAGGAAGGGGAAAGAAGTTGTGAAATTTTAAAAAGTTTAGCAATTTCCTGTTAGGAGACATTTACTTCAAATACAGAAATTAATTTCTTCCTGAAGACTCTGAAAATGTGTATTTGCCTCTAGGGCATGACCTCTTTCCTAAATAGCTTAAGGAAGTAAAGAGGCCTTGAGAATGGCCACCATGTGTAGGAAGCTGTGCTCTGGTAGCTGTGACAGTCAGCATTTTAGATTTTCTTCCTGTGTATCCATTTCCACCCCTAGTGCATATCCTTGTCTTACTTTTTGACTCCTACCTGTTCCAAGCTTTTTAAGATCTATTTTTCCCCCCTGTGGCTTTAATGTAGCTTTTCTTTTGTAGTGGTTAATGTTGCAAATAATGTTGCAAATAAGAACTGCATCTATTCATAACATTTATTCTGAGTTGTATGCTCTTTGATTTGGGGGAAATGTGCTCACTTCAAATAGATTGAAATAGACAGTATTTTGATTGTATTAATTAATCTGTGAACACAGGACTATTTTCTGAGCTTTTACTTTTTTCCTGGTGCCAATTGTTTTTAATCACAAGTAACAGAAACATCAACTCAGACTGGCCTAAACAATAAAGACAATTTGTTGGCTCATGTAACCAAAATATCTAGTAATCATGTGGGCTTCAGGTAAGGGTTGATCTAGCAACTGAAACTAAGGATCACATTTCTTTCTTTGTTTCTACTCTGACATCCGTTGTCTCATACTTTCTAAGTCTGCTTGGCTTAGATCATTGCCAGTAGCAATCAGAATTTAGATTTCCTCATTTGCATCCAGCAAGAGATATTGTGTTAGGCATAGGAGGATGTAGAAGTTAATGAGTTGCCCCAAGACTACTGTGTAGAAATTAAAAATCTGCACATCACAAAATATTTCAGTAGGTACTGTAATCAAGATTCTAGAGGGAATTTTCTGGTTGTCCAGTGGTTAGGACTTGGCACTTTCACTGCCAGGGCCTGGGTGCTCTCCCTTCAGGGAACTAAGATCCCACAAGCCATGCAGCATGGCCAAAAGTAATAATAAAAGGCTCTAGGGCTACACTGTTCAGTATGGTAGCTACTAGCCACATGTGGCTTTTGAGCACTTGAAATATGGCTAGTTGGAATTGAGATGTGCTGTAAGTGTAAAGTATACACCAAATTTCAGAGACTTCATTTAGAAAACATGTAAAAATATCTCACCAATAAATTGATGATTTATTTCATAAATTACATATTGAAATATTTTTAGATACATTGGGTTAAATAAAATATATTATTAAACATTATCTCACCTTTTTTTGTTTTACTTATTCAAATATGGCAACAAGGAAATTAACAATTATATATTTGGCTCGGATAACATTTCTATCAGACAATGCTGCTCTAGAGTCCTGAATCGGCCATTAGAAAGGTGAGCTATTTGTGAATAAATTTAAATTTATTTCACTGATAGAGAAGGATCAAAGAACACCTTTAGTAAAAATAGTTCTCTACTCCCATCTACAGTCCCCCTCTATCCTGTTACTCTATAGGTGTCCTCTGTGGTTTGTATAACCATCTGAAATTATCTTGTTTGTATACATACTTATTTGTTTTTCTCATCTATGCTTGCCCACCTGTGTAAAAGTGTCAGGTGATCAGGAAAGAAGCATCATGGGGATGAAAACAATAGATTAGGATATTTGTGTTTTCCCAACTTTATTGCCGGACCTTGGTCATGACCTCAAACCCTGAAAAGTCTTGATAATTTAATTGGTCAGACAACACACTCAATGGTGTATATGAGTTTTAAGTCTCTCCAGTAGGGAAAGAGAAGAGGAAAGGGGAATTAGTGAAAGGAAAAGTGTCATCTTAGGTTGCTTTCGGTCTTCTTTGGATTCCACTGTTTTTGTTGTTGTTAGTTATACCCATTTCCATTCTCTCTTTTCTTTTCCTCATCCCTAGGGGATCTTTAGTTTGGACTTATGTCACCTCAAGAGAGCTGTTGATAGAATTCAGGGACTTGAATAGGAAAACAAAAAAAAAGCATCTTTATTTGCACTAACCTCTGATGGAACTTTAGCATTTTCTTTAATTATGACTGTAGTTTACAAACTCTGGTTTGTAAGCTGTGACTTGGTTACCAATGGGAATCATCATTTTTAAAAATCTTAATACAGATGTTACAGCTATCTTGAAATAGCATCCACCTACATCACCACTTCAAAATCATAGTGGTGGCTAGACTCGATGCGAGATCTTATTTAATGAATTTTTGAAGTAGTGCATCTATCATGATTTTAAACAGTAAGACAACTGTTTTGTTAACTGTGTTTTGAAATAACTGGGTTCCATTATAAACCCATGTTTCTTATGTTCTTGTAGACATTATTTTGAGAATGGCCCATGGGTTTTAAGCGCTTGCCCAGGAGATGTATGGCACGAAAAAGATTAAGAACCCCTGCCTGTGTAAAGATTGTTGGGCATGCCTCAAAAAGGTGTAGTTTTATTTTAGCTTTACAATACGTCCTAATTTAGGTGTTTTGAGTGGAGATGGCTATTACATGGCCCCATGGGTCCATTCATACCCAAATATTTGAACAATTTGCTGTCTAGAATCCCTGGGTGATGAACACATTACCGACAGTTAATAGGTGTTTATAAGGATATTAGATGAAACCAGAGATAGGTGTTTGGAGTTTGTGCCAATGCCAAGCTTTGAAGTGATTAAGTGCAAGCTTTAATGGGCTTACCTATGCCACAGAACAAATGTATTTATAGGTGAAATTACTGTCTATTGCCAAATACCTATTATGAAAGCAGAGAGTTAAAAGGTCAATGCCCAACTAGAGATGATACAGCTTTTGCCATAGTATAGCTGAAAATATTTCTAAACAGTGCAAATGATTGGAAGTAGTAATACACAAAGTAGTGTCTTCATTCATAAGTACATATTATGTGGTTTATGAAAGAGCTTGCTTGTCATCTGATCTTAAAGATGGGGACTCTTGTTTGAATTTGGAATGGCAGGGATGGAGCGGGGCTGTAAATCTGGAGGTGCTGGAGTGAACTTGGCTCTGTGGAAGGAATGAGCAGGGCTGTTGGTGAGAGATGACAGGAGTGAGATGGGCAGCTGAAGGATGTCAGAATCCATTTTGAGATTTTTGACTGGGGGCAAGGAAGCTGAGGTTTCTGAAAAGTGGAATGACAGCTTAGAAATGCTCTACATTAAAAAAAGAAGTAGGAAAACAGATGAGGGGGCATGTTTGTAGTATAAATATTGCAACACATAATGAAAAGTTTCCTGCTAGTTAGCTTGAATGTTGTAGGAAGATAAAAAACATTTTACTTTAGAAGATTGTCAACTAAATTTGGGATCCTTTGACTAAATATAAGTTTTGGGGCATGACTGATGACACAGGATATTCACATCCTAAGAAAGACATATATACACCTGCAATGATTCTTCCCAACCTGCCCACACCCTTTTTGGCATGGTTGGCGTGTATAATGTGTTTTACTTTGTAGTTGTTCAGAAGGGTTGTGTATTTTTGAAAAGCCACTTCCTGAAAGAAGATGACTGAAAAGGGAAGAAAAGTCCTACATTTTGGTGGTAACTATTCAAAGCCTACCCACATGAGCTTTGGTGGTAACGATTCCTGAAGCCCCTTCAAGTCCCCACGTGTTCCTGCTGTTGGTTGCCAGAAGCAGGAATAACAACTGAGCTGAGAAAAATGGGATTTGGGCAGGAATGTCTAAGGGTCATCCAGATTTCACAGCAGAAGCAGATGACTCAGATTTCCTGGGTCTTGAATGTCTAGAGAAATGGAACAATCACTTACCTTTTTTCTACTCCTAATTGGTCAGTGGCAAAACTCAGTCACTAGAAAAATTAAAAAGTTGGTTGTTCACAAAGGCATGGCCAAGTGGAGTTGAACATTTCATCCTCCCATTTCCTCACTCTTTGATTAGATGATTTCAGCTGAGCTCTCATCCTCAATTCTGAGAACTTTTCAACTGCAGCTTGAAGGTGTGGCTGGATTGAGCATCTTTACAATGTGGAAAAATCCCCATTTCTCCCCTGTTTTACTATTAATGTGGGTATTTTGACTCATCACTGTGAAGTTAGCCTTTAACAGATCCCCTCACCTCCCAAACTCATAAGAATACATCACACAGAGAAGGGCCTGACAGTCTACACACGTTATAGAGGTGACCTTATTTAATAATACACTTGCTACCTTTTTTGAAGTCTCTAAACTGAACTCACAAGGCTGTAAGATGGAAGATTGATCTGCTTTTTGGGCATGAGGAAATAGAAGTAGCCAAGCAGTAAAGTCAATCACCAGCCCAAGATCACACAGCTAAGAGGCGATGGAGGAAGGATTCGAATTCAGATGTTTGACCCTTAGCACATGGTAAAACTCCTGAAAACCGGGGAAGTGGTATTATGCCATTTTACAGTTGTGAAAGTGGAGACTTAGAGTGGTTATGTAAGTCTCTCATATTCACACAGCTAGTGACCTATAAGGCATCTTCCAGAATAGTGATGTCGAAAAGAAATGTAACGTGAGTCATAGATGCAACTCATGTAATTTTACATTTTCTAATAGCTACATTAAAGTAGAAAGGAATTGGATGAAATTATTTTTTTTTAATCTAACACAACATATCCAAAATACTGTCGTTTCATGGAATCAGTATAAAAAACTTACACGTGAGACATTTTATATTTTTTTCTTGCCTACTAAGTCCTAAGAAATGCAGGACATGTCTTAAACTTGCAACACGTTACCTTGTAGACGGGTCACATTTCAGGCATTCAGTAGCACCTTGCAACTACCCGCTTCTGAATTGGACGGGGCAGTTCTAGTCAAGTGCTTCTCAACCCCAGCTGTACACTGGAGTCATTTGGGAGCTTAATAGACACAGATGCCTGGGTCCCATCCTCAGAGGTTTTGATGTAACTGGTCTGGTGTGCACCCTGCATTTCCACTCTTTAAGCTATTTAATACCCTGCTTCTGCAGCTAGTTCTAACATGCAGCCAAGTCTGAGAACCTAGTCAAGGGTGCTCTCTAAACTAACTGAGTAGAGAACTATAGCCACTGTCTCTTGGAGAAGGTTCTGTGAGTTTTCTGAAATGAGAGCCGTTCAAAATAACCCCTCCGGCAGCATGCTTTGCTAGTGCACACTAAAGAATGTCGGGCAATGCCCTAATTAATTCTCTCAACTTATATTTCCCAACATTTTGACCAAGTCTTGGAATAATGTAAGAAAAGAGATTTCTCTTTTCCCCCTTGATCTACACCCTGGTCTGGATACGTGACCAGTGTGAGTAAATTAAGACATAACAATTTGATTATTTAAATTGAGGTCAAAGGTGTTGGTGTCGTGAGCTGCGGAGAAGGGGAAGGGAAGTTAGGGTTTGAAAGCTGCAGATCGTTGCCAGAATGAAACATGTCTAGTGGGGACCGCGTGGGAAGTGCTGGGTGAGGAAGGGAGGCAATTGTGGCTCTGGTTGAGGTCTGCCGGCTGCACAGCCCACGGTGTGGCGGGACGCCCACGAAGCTGCTCTTGCCAGAGACCTCACGCCTGCCTTCCCAGTCAGCCAAACTTGTATTTTTGCCCCTGAGACCTAGATGTGAAACCCAATATTCGGGAATTAAAATGTCTCATCTCACCCGGAGGTTCACTTGTCCTTAAAATGCTTTTGCAGTCATTTGGAATAGTTGTTCTCTTGCCTTCTTTTATTTAAATCGAAACACAGCTTGAATATTCTAGACACATTTATTATTTCCCAGGAGGAAAAATACTGGGTCTTCTGTAGTGGTAATGCTATAGTGACATGCAGTTTTGTTGGTTATATTTATTTGACTTAAAATTAAGCAAGAGAAGACACAAACACTGCTGGGTCTTCATAGCATCAACTAATACATAATAAACTAGTAAATAATACCACATTTCATCGAATCAAAAAGACTGCCAGCTGAAAGATGCACCTTTATTTCTACACAATGATTTCTTAGGATTGGGAATTTTTATGTTATGTTCATCAAAAGTTCTTTTAGGCTTAGACATTAATTTTTATCACATATTAGTCTTTTACATTAATTAAAAAGGAAAATGCAAGCAAAAGAGATGGGGTAATTTATTCCTAAAACTTCTTCATAGTCTTTTTGATTTCAAACCATCAGTACTTTTATATTCTCACAAAACATTGTCCTCTTTCCATCAATAACAGCAGTGATTCAGCATTTCTTTAAAATGTGCTCCCAATCATCTCAGGGATTTTCCTCCAAGGCTGTTTTTTTGGATACATAGTAAGTTTTACTTTCATAGCCAAACTCCAGTGATATCTTTCTGAAGATGCGTTAAGTGACAATTTCCTAGTAAGGCAACCAACCAACTCATTTGAAGTGTTGATGATAAGAACTGCTAGATCAAGGTCGTATACGGGCAGGCAATGGCGTCTACTTCGTGACTGTCTGGCTGACAGTTTTAAGATGGATTCCAATTTCAGAGATGTTCAAATGTTAAAAAAAATGTGCTTCTTAGCTTTCATGAAATATGGTGTGTAAATTGTTTTTCTAGTAATCAAGATTTCCCAGCTGCTTGTCATATCCACCTTGTTTATGTACGTTTGAACAATTTCAGCAAGATTTGCCTGCTGTTCCCTCCTCAGCACACCTAGGCTTTAATGAACAAGGATGTATAAGCAAAACTCTCCCACTTCCTTCTTTTCCAGTTTGCAGCTACAAAGCTGTACTTTGATACCAATCTTCTCAACCTTGAATGTGTATGTGGATCATGTGGGAGTCTTGTTAAAATGCAGATTCTGTTTCAGTAAATCTGAGAAGGGCCATGAGATTCTGCATTTCTGGCAAGTTCTCAGGTGATGCTCACACTGCTGTTTCAGGGACCTCATGTTGAGCAGTCAGTCTTTGCTACATCTACGAACATGTTATGGCATTAAAGAAATTCAGTACCTCTCCAGGGTGCATGGGTGTTTTATTTTTCCTTCATTTATATTATTATTTTGATGAAAACCTCTTTATTGCAAATGTCATTGTATTGAGTAAGAACAAAGATTTCTTAGGATGAAAAGAAAACGAATTTTATACATCCTCTCTTATGGTACAGGGAGAGGTATTTCTTCTCCTTAATTTGTTTTATGAAGGATTTGCTCATTTTGTTTTCCCTTACTTTTTTCCTCGAAAAACTTGGGCAGCTTGAGTTTATTAGGAAATCTGCATGTAATTGCAGATTAATAACCTACCCATTAATACCGCATTAGTTCATTGTGATTAATAGCATCTGTGTGAATACTTAATGAATTAGTAATGACAGACTATTTGCTTTAAAGTGTCAAGAGAACATTCCATGTAAAAAGGCACTACCCATAACAGGAAAATTAATTAGAGACTTGTTGGATAATAACTTGTCACAAATAAGATATGTTTGTTTGGAAAGCCTCATTGGTATTGATATTTGCACAGTGAGAGATATTTTTAAAAACATGCCTGGGCCTTTTAGTTTATAAAATGAGAGGAGAATTTTATTTTCAACAACAGTTAAGATGACTATGGGAACTTACATTTATGAGAGAGATACACACATTCAAATATGAGTTTGCCTGTGTCACTAACCAGAGGCTTCTCATAGTGACCTTTTCAATTGAGTTCCAAATTGAACTGTTTCTCCTACCTGCTATCTATTCTGAATTCATCAATTCACTTCCCCAAGGCCCAAACTTTTCTTGTTCTAATTTTATTCCTTTAGCAAATCATTTGTTTTCTCTATGGTTCCTCATTCTAATTCTGTGATGTTGCCATCATTGTTTATTTCTGTCTTTGCCCTACATCCGAGGAAGCGAAGGTCAAGAAAATTATGTGACTTGCCCAAACCAATCCAGCCATATAATTTGTCCCCCACAGATTATGGGTCTAACATTTCAAATGTCTCCAATTTTAACCCAAGCGGAAAGAGCTGCATGAGCAGAGGCTCTGTCCAGCTGGTGCCTTTGAGGAAACTCAAGAAGCTTGATGTGATTGGAGCTCAGAGTTGGAAGGGAAAGGGGACATAAGACAAAACTGAAGAGAGGAGGGACCAGAGCATGTAGGCCTTGTAGGCCATTTAAAGGTTTTAGCTTCTATCCTTGGGCAGTGGGAAGCCATTTGTAAATGTCATGTCAGGGTGTGCTGATGCGCGATGAGTTTTGCCAGAGCATCCTGGCTGCATGGCTCGGAGGAAAGGGTTGATGTATGGAGATCAGTTCAGAAGGCCCCAGCATGCTGTTTTGTTTTCTAGCTTGGGATCCAGATTAAGGTAGAGTTTGTCTTCCTTGTTACAGAAAACCTCAAGCATTATTAGGTATCCTCTTCTCTCTAACTTCAGCATGAAGGGTCATTGTCTTCTCTCTGTATCTCCCCCACCCCTTTTTTGGGAAACATTTCCAGGCACCTGGAAGAATCAGCTAGGGGAGCTGTAGCCACAGCCAGTGGGTGTGGAAGTTAAGTCTGGTCCGACCAGCCCTTTTGGGTCCTCTGCTTGTGCCAAGGATGCTATTGCTTCCTTTGTTTTACAGGAGAGGATTCTGGGTAAAGAAAGGAAAGAAAGCCCAGTTCTGTATCCTTCACTGTCAGAAACCCAATTTTAGAGGGACAGCTCCCTCGACCACACACTATGGTTTGAATAGCCAAGAATAGAACCTCTGCTGCTCTCACCTCCTCATAGAAGGTGGGAGTGAAAACAGGGGTTAGTTGGGAAGTGGCTTTTTAAACCTATGTTTACAGTGTTTTGATGCTGCTGTCATAGATGAGAGAGGACTTGTGAAGTCTGGAGCTCAGATTTTTTAGGATTTCAGGGATGCAGTATTTATCCCACTCTTCCTCTCCGTAGGGTGTGGTATAAGCAGGAGTTGAAAATAGCTGTCCTGTGTTGTCTTTTTCATTTTGGAAGTCTTACTGGCATAGTGCTGCTTTTTTTTTTTCCTCTTAAACCAGTGAATTGACTCTCACCTCAAACCCATATTGCATTTCATCTATAAGAAAGGGACTTTTCACAGCTGGGTTTTGTAGAACTGAGGACTAACTTAGACCTAAATAGACCAATGCAAGGAGAGTGTTTCCAGGACAAAAAAAAGTAAAGCTCTCCCTGCAGAATGTTCACGTTGAATTAAAATGGAGCTGCAGAGTAAGGAAATCAGCAAATAAAGGGTAAAGGTCCTGATCTGACTTTGGGTGAGGTGCGGAATGGGGGAGGAGGGAATCTGGACTGGGGATGTCCTGGGGTCACAGGCACCCAGAAGGAATACTAACTGTCAACTCTACTTTAGTAAAGTTAGGGATGGAGAGGAAGGATGGTGAGTGCTATTGGTTGAAAGTAGTGGTTCTCAAAGTATGTTCCTCTGCTTCAGAATCAGCATTACCTAGGAATTTGTTTGAAATGAAAATTCCTGGGCCCCACCCCAGACCTATTGAATCAGACACTCTGGCAAAAGGACCCAACACTGTATTAACAAGCCCCTTTGACAGACCCACAGCCAGTATACTACTGAATGGTGAAAAGCTGAAAGCCTTCTTGCTAAAATCTGGAACAAGACAAGGGTGCTCACTCTCACCACTTCTATTCAACACAGTATTCTAAGTCCTAGCCACAGCAATCAGAGGAGAAAAGGAATAAAAGGCATGCAAACTGGAAGAGGTAAAATTGTCATTATATGCAGATGACATGATGTTATATGTAGAAAACTCTACAGACTCCACACAAAAACAGCTAAAACTGATAGATGAATTCAGCAAGGGAGAAGGATACAAGATTGACATACAGAAATCTGTTATATTTTTTATATTAACAATTAAATATCAGAAAGGGAAAGTAAAAAAAAATCCCTTTTAAAATCGCATCAAAAAATAAAATAGGAATAAACCTGATCAGGGAGGTGAAAGACTTATTCTAAGAACTATAAAATATGGATAAAGAAAATTAAAGAATATTCAAAGAAATAGAAATATATGCCATGCTCTTGGATTGAAAGAAATAATATTATTAAAATGGCCATACTACCCAAAGCAATCTACACATTTAATGTTGATCCCTATCAAATTGTTGTTTTATTGCTAAGTTGTGTCCAACTCTTTGCAACCCCATGGATTGCAGCGCTCCAGGCCTCCCTGTCCCTCACTATCTCCCACAGTTTGCCCAAGTTCATGTCCATTGAGTTAACGATGCCATCCAACTATCTCATCTGCTCTGTTGCCCCATTCTTCTTTTGCTTTCAGTCTTTCCCAGCATCAGGGTCTTTTCCACTGAGTCAGCTGTTCACATCATGTGGCCAAAGTATTGGAGTTTCAGCTTCAGCATCAGTCTTTCCAATGAATATTCAGGGTTGATTTCCTTTAGGAATGACTGGTTTGATCTCCTTGCTATCCAAGGGACTCTCAAGAGTCTTCTCCAGCACCACAGTTTGAAAGTATCAATTCTTCAGTGTTCAGCCCTCTTTATGATCCAACTGTCATATCCATACATGACTACTGGAAAAACCATAGCTTTGACTAGATGGACCTTTGTGTCCATCTTCGCTTTTTAATATGTGTCTAGGTTTGTCATAGTTTTCCTTCTGAGAAGCAAGTGTCTTAATTTCATGGCTGCAGTCACCATCTGCAGTGATTTTGGAGCCCCCTAAAAAAAAATTTGTCACTGCTTCCACTTTTTCCCCTTCTATTTGCCATAAAGTGATGGGACCAGATGCCATGATCTTAGTTTTTTGAATGTTGAGTTTTAAGCCAGGTTTTTCACTCTCCTCTTTCACCCTCATCAAGAGGGTCTTTAGTTACTCTTCATTTTCTGCCATTAGAGTGGTATCATCTGTATATTTGAGGTTGTTGATATTTCTCCTGGCAATCTTGATTCCAGCTTGTAACTCATCCAGCTCAGGATTTTGCATGATGTACTCTACATATAAGTTAAATAAGCAGGGTGACAATATACAGCCTTGATATACTCCTTTCCCAATTTGGAACCAGTCCGTTGTTCCATGACCGGTTCTGACTGTTGCTTCTTGACCTGCATATAGGTTTCTCAGAAGGTAGGTAAGGTGGTCTGGTATTCACATCTCTTTAAGAACTTTCCAGTTTGTTGTGATCCACACAGTCAAAGCCTTTCACATAGTCAATGAAACAGAAGTAGATGTTTTTCTAGAATTCTCTTGCTTTCTCAATGATCCAACAAGTGTTGGCAATTTGATATCTGGTTCTTCTGCCTTTTCTAAATTCAGCTTCTACATCTGGAAGTTCTTGATTCAAGTACTGCTGAAGCCTAGCTTGAAGGATTTTGAGCATAACCTTACCAGCATGGGAAATGAGTGAAAATTACCTATCACATTACCCATGACATTTTTCATATAACTAGAACAAATAATCTTACAATATATATGGAACCATAAAAAACCCAAATTTGCCAAAGCAATCCTGAGGAAAAAGAAGAAAGCTGGAGGCATAACTTTCCCAGACTTCAAATAATACTACAAAGTAATGGTAATCAAAACAGTGTGGTATTGACACAAACACAGATATGTGGATCAATGGGACAAAATAGAGAGCCCAGAAATAAACCTATGCATTTACATTCAATCTTCGACAAAGGAGGCAAGACTATACAATGGATAAAAGATAGTCTCTTTAGCAAGTGGTGTTGGGAAAGCTGGACAGACACATGTATACCAATAAAGTAAGAACATAACCTCTCACCATACACAAAAATAAATTCAAAATGGTTTAAAAACTGAAATATAAGAAGTGACACCATGGAACTCCTAGGAAAGAAAATAGGCCAATGATGCTCTGACATAAATCAGAGGTGGGGGGAGGGATAAATTAGGAGGTTAGGATTAGCAGATACAAATTACTATATATAAAATAGATTAACAACTAGGTGCAACTGTATAACACAAGGAACTATATTCAATATACTATAATCAAACATAATGAAAGATAATATGAAAGAGAATATATATATATATATATGTATACCTGTATCACTTTGCTATAGACCATAAACTAACATAATGTATATCAACTATACTCCAATAAAAACAAAAAGAAGCCCTTCTCATGATACTGATGCATGCTCAAGTTTGGAAACCACTGGTTTGTACTAGGACATAATGTGAAGTTAAGCTTTAGGGACCAGCTAATTTGTTTTAATCAAACCTCACGAGGCCTCCTACCTCTGACTAGGAGCCTCAGGAGTATGTGTCCCTGGTCTCAAATAGGGTTACAGGGCAAAGTGGGTAGGTGGCTCAGTACAGACACACTCCACTGCCGCAAAAACCAGTCTCAGTATAACTGGGAAGGCATTTCTTTCAGTTATTAATGATGAAGAGCTCTGTCAAGAAAGTCCATGAGGACTGCCTCCGGTTTAGCCACCTGGGGGCCTTGTTCTTACATAGGAAAGAATCTTGCAGAATTTTGCTGGGCACCTGCTGGTCAAATGAGCAAAAGTCAAGGACCTGGATCCAAATCCAAGCTCTAACTTTACTAGCTGAGTTTTCTTGGACAAGTTATTACAGTTTTCTTGCCTGTAGGCTAGGGTTAATGATACATGCTGTTTAGGGTTGGTGGGGGATTAATTGAGGTCATGGACAATACACCTGGCACAGAGCAGGTGCTTAATAAATGAACACTGTCACCAGGGTCCTTGAATGTCTCAGGACTGCTCAGAAAGGACCACTGTGGGGGGTATATAACCATACGTGGCCTTTTCCTTGTAATGTTAAGATGGTAGAAATAGGCAGGAAAAGTGTAATTAATATTTGTCCTATAGGAAAAAACTGAAGATGAATTTTAATGACTCTTTAAGTTCAGCACAGGCCTTACATTGAATTACCTGCTAAGATACAAATTATCTAAATAGGAAAGCTATTTTTCTGAGTTAAAATATCATGTTGGCAGATTCATTGTAATGCTATGCCATCAAGGAGTGATTTTAAAATTTAATTTAAATTATTTTGAAGTGTGACCCTGATAAGCGAAATCCTTAAAAATTCACTTACAAGTGAACATAATAAAAGAGTTACCTTCTGTTAGACTTCTGTAGTGTCTGGCAGTTGTATAAAATTAATTTCATTCTGGGTCAAAGAGGTCCTTGATGCTAAAATGGGGATATTTTTATGTTATTTGGTAACCCATGATTTAGATTGATGAGTTAGAGGTTTTTAATGCCCCTAAAATAATCTCTGTCCCTTTTTCTTAAGCTAGTGCCAACCAACAATTATCATTTATGAGACGATCATAAAAAATGAACAGAGGAAAGCCTTCTGACAGCTTCTCTCCCTACATTTGAGTGGGAGTTTTCCAGAAGAATGAGAAATACCAGCTCTTATTGTCTTTTCAGTATGTCAAACAGACTCAGTTAATCCCATGCTTGACCAGCTATGGGGCTGAGGAACTGCAAAGTCAAGTGTCACACAATTCGTGTGAAAACATGAGGGTTATGGGATCCACAGACCATGACTTAGTTAACTTGGATTTTATTTTTTTAATGAGAATAACAACAGGCTTTGCAAGCTGATTTAGAGTCTCCACGTCTAACTGCATAAGAATTTAATACCCATGAAGTGTGAGTTAGAAAAATGAAATTTTTCAGTACAGTAAATAAAGTGAGGAGCCTGGAAACCAAATTGAAGTCTGTAGCCTGGAAAATCAACAGAGACTAAAAATAGTAAGATTAGAGGTGACATTCAACCATGGACCAGCCAAAGGTGGTTTTTAAGTACCACCAAAGGAGAAACCAGACCATCATATGATAGGTTTAAAAAAATAGATGTGTCTAGAGAATATTCTGTTTATTATGTAGGTGTGGAAGGGCACGTTTTCCCTTAAAACGTAGATCTGGTTTTCTAAAGTTTTGAGTTTTCCTGTACTTTCTCTCACTAGAATTAAGAGGACACTTCCCCTGGATTCTGAGGGAAATACTTATCTGCATGAAATTGAGAATTCAATTTGACAAGGTTTTACAATGCAGTTGCTGCTTCTATTAAGCAAATCAGGCAAACAGCTCCAGCAAACTCTTAGCAAATAGCCAGAGAGTCCCCTTTAGAACTGGCGCACAAAATGATTACAGGGTCTGAGAAAGAGCACAGAGGAGCGAGTTTTGAAAGAATCCCTGTGCTCATTACTTCTTGGCCTTTTGGCTGAGATCAAGTGAAGAATCCCTGTGCTCTGAGAGCCATCTTTAAATGGCATCAGCTTAACACCAGAGTTCTTGGTAGGTGTTTGCTCACAGGCCTAAAACTTTGTTTGTGTGGAGTTTTTGAAAACAGTCTTAGTTGGGAAAGTCTTAAATATTGCAGAAACTCCAAATGATTGGCCTGAGCTGAACATGATTATCCTGAGCTCCCGACTTACCAGGGGCCTGCCAAGTCCTCAGGAGTATCACTGTTCCTTTGGAATGCTGTCTTGTTCCAGAGCTCTCAGTAAATGCCCTGTCTGAGCGGAAGTAGACTGAATGAGTAGAATTGATAGTCATATCTGGCTTCTGTGCTTAAAGGAGGTGGAATGCTAAGTGTCCCCCTCCCCCCTCCCTCATAGAAAGAGAAGGAAAGTGGAAGTGGATGGTTAACCCACGACCGTTGGTGAAAAAAAGACTTGGGTAGCTTAAAAACTGGTATTTGCCCACCTGCCAATGCAAGGGACACAGGTTAGATCCCTGGTCAGGGAAGATCACACAGGCTGTGGTGGGGCAACCAAGCCTGTGTGCCACAGCTGCTGAAGCCTGCATGCTCCAGAGCCCGTGCTCCACAAGAGAGTGGCCCCCGCTCTGCAGCTGGAGAAAGCCCAAGAGCAGCAACAGAGACCCAGCACAGCCACAAATCAATACTTTTTAAAAAACAGTATTCAATGCTGCGATGAACATTGGGGTACACGTGTCTCTTTCCCTTCTGGTTTCCTCAGTGTGTATGCCCAGCAGTGGGATTGCTGGATCATAAGGCAGTTCTATTTCCAGTTTTTTAAGGAATGTCCACACTGTTCTCCATAGTGGCTGTACTAGTTTGCATTCCCACCAACAGTGTAAGAGGGTTCCCTTTTCTCCACACCCTGTCCAGCAGCAGATGAATGGATAAGAAAGCTGTGGTACATATACACAATGGAGTATTACTCAGCCATTAAAAAGAATACATTTGAATCAGTTCTAATGAGGTGGATGAAACTGGAGCCTATTATACAGAGTGAAGTAAGCCAGAAGGAAAAACATCAATACAGTATACTAACGCATATATATGGAATTTAGAAAGATGGTAACAATAACCCGGTGTACGAGACAGCAAAAGAGACACTGACGTATAGAACAGTCTTATGGACTCTGTGGGAGAGGGAGAGGGTGGGAAGATTTGGGAGAATGGCATTGAAGCATGTAAAATATCATGTAAGAAACGAGTTGCCAGTCCAGGTTCGATGCACGATACTGGATACTTGGGGCTACTGCACTGGGATGACCCAGAGGGATGATATGGGGAGGGAGGAGGGAGGAGGGTTCAGGATGGGGAACACATGTATACCTGTGGCGGATTCATTTTGATATTTGGCGAAACTAATACAATTATGTAAAGTTTAAAAATAAAATAAAATTTAAAAAAAAGAAAAAAAAACAAAACAACAACAAAAAAAAAACAGTATTCACAAAACACAGATGAAATCTTGGATCTCATTGTGTGATATAGGGACTGGAATGTGAGAAAAGGAGATTATGGATGTTAGTATAATCAGGACATTGCTGATTATAAAAAGAAATAAGAGAAGTCCAGTTTCTCACATTTCATTTGCACAAAAAACTCTCTCAGACTTTCCTTGAGAGGAATTCGACTCGGCAGACACTGAACACCAGCCGTGCCAATTGCTGAGCTCCAGTGTTCAAAGATGAATGTGACCCAGGCTCCTGCCCCAGACAGCACTTGATCTAGTGGCGAACAGATATTGTGAATGCCAATTTTATGTTGTGATAATATTTGAGGCCCAATGATCAAAAATACCTTCTTTATGAAAATTATCTCATGATTCCTCCCCTGTGAGGCCAAGCCTGTGTTACAAAGGTATGGGCAAAACCAACTTCCATATGGACTGTGGATCTAAATGGGAACCAGTGAAGATTCTAGAGGGAATCACTGGTACTATCTTCATGACCTCAGGGTAGGCAAGGATTTCTTAAATGAGACACAAAACATGCTTACCAAGATGGAAGAAAATGATCACTGATCACATTGGACTGCATTAATGTTTCCACTCGTTACCTGATACCATTAGGAAAATGAAGTCTATGGAATGGAAGAAGACTGCAGTACAAATACTCAACAAAGGACTCGTGTGTGTAGAATATATAAAGAACTTCTATAAATCAGTAAGGAACTGGTTTATAGATTACCAATAGAAATGTGGGAAATAGAGTTGAGTAAGCACTTCATAAAAGAAGATGTTGGTTGTCTTGATTGGAGATAATACCTGGAAGGGAGTACAAGGGGCTCCTGGGGTTCTGGTCAGACTGTTGGTTATGTGGGTGTTTACTCCATGAAGATCCTTCAAATTATGATTGGGGCACATTTCTGTAGGTATGTTATAATTTCACTGAAAAAGTTTACAGAAAGAAAAGGCCTTGCTGTCGAGGATGAGGAATGCAGGCAGCATATTTTCAGACATCCTCTCTATTGCCTCTACTGTGGAAGCAGAGGAAATGCTTTGGCTGGTAGGGCAGATCTAGTTTGTACACGAGTCATATGCAAGGAGTGCCAGTGTCTTGGGTTAGCAGAAGGCCTTTGGCTACTGATATCCTGAGAAGGGAGGACAAAAAAGCATTTATGGAGGAAGCACTAGAAACGAGCTTGATTACTTTACAATTCTGTGTATAGCTAACTCAGCCTGGAAGCCTGTTAAAGCCACTGTTGATCGATCACTTACCATGTGCTGTGGCATTGAGAAGGGACTTTCTGTGCATTATAGTGTTTGATTGTCACCGCAGCTCCAGGAGATAGACACTATTATTTGTCCAGATTTACAGATGAAGAAACTGAGGCTTGGAGAGATTAAGTAACTTGCTCAAGCTCCAGCTAAAAGGAGCAGCAAGCTGCAACTGGAACCCGTGTATTTGTGATTGAAAACCCTTGACTGTGTCTGTTATTTTGCATTTTGGGGGACAGAACCAATTTTATTTGAGTGTAGTGACAAGAAAAAATATCCTGTACACATGCGCACGTGGTGCGTGCGTGCACACACACACATCAAATTTTAATCATCATAGGCACTGTGAAACTGATTTTCAAGCCTAAGGGTTGTTGCACTCTAGGTCACTATGAGCTGGAGTTTTCCTTTTCTGTTGTAACATTGTTGGAAATACCTAGATGGAGGTGACAGGAGACTAAGACATCTTCCAGGAAACAATGCAGACTATGATAGGAATACCCTTATATGGGTGACCCGTGAGTCCTCAGTTCTTTAAGGACATTTTAATAACCCGAATAATTGCCTTTGTTAGACTTTGTTTTCTACTCATTAATGACTCTCCAGGCTAGATTTTACACTTCTTACCACTAATTGAAATACAGAGATACATAAAATGGATGCTGCCAGCTGATTGTCCCAACGCTGTCTGCATATCAACATTCTCCTGCCTGCTTGGGTTTGAAGAGAAGGGGAGGAAAAGGGAACAGTAGGACAAGGAACCTGTGGCAGCTGAATTTGTTTCAAAGGCCAAATTATGGTACAGAAACTAGAATTTTGACACATAAGAATTATTGATATTTGTGCACGGTTAGTGTTTTGGTCGGAGAAGGTGATGGCACCCCACTCCAGTACTCTTGCCTGGAAAATCCCATGGACGGTGGAGCCGGGTAGGCTGCAGTCCATGGGGTCGTTAAGAGTCGGACACGACTGAGCGACTTCCCTTTCACTTTTCACTTTCACGCATTGGAGAAGGAAATGGCAACCCACTCCAGTGTTCTTGCCTGGAGAATTGCAGGGACAGGGGAGCCTGGTGGGCTTCCGTCTATGGGGTCGCACAGAGTCGGACACGACTGAATCGACTTAGCAGCAGCAGCAGCAGCAGCAGCAGCAGCAGCAGTGTTTTGGTATTGCCCTACTTAACATATATGTGTTCTCTTTTCCCCTTCTCGTGATACACAGAGTGCCCTGGGTACATAACTCAGGTTGATATGTACTATTTTGAGTTCTTTTGTGTCATGGCTCTTTTTTGGTCCCCAGGGTATTCATGTTTGCAGCCTGTGGAGTGTTTATAACATCAGGATAATATTACATCTCCATATGAAATTTGGTTTATTTAATTTCAAATATGTCTCCCCAGCAATCCAGTGAGTGTGGAAGCAGTGTGGTGGAAAGGCACACGATCTGATTTGAATAGAAATATATGTAGGTATAGTTTTAGAGATTTCTGTTTATTAAAAAAAGAAATTCCCTTCCTTTATCGTTGGGGCTAGTTATCCCACTTTTATTGCTGTGATAATACACAAGGAAGAAACAAGTTGGAATAATTGAAAATGCCCACATTGAGCTCAATTTATTTTATTTGAATATATCTAGTTATCTGGACTTATTTGATGTATAGATGTTTACAGAAAACTAGACAGAAGCTCTAGGTTGCATTTTTTGAAATGTAGAACTTCTAGTTTAGAAGTAGATTTCTGCTGTAGGGAATATGTTATTATTTATTAATTTGATTAGCTCTGTACGTTGTATCTTGAAGCTATTCAAAATACTGTAGGAGCATCTGTTGTATCATTTGGAGGCTGCTAAGTTGTTTCAGAAATAAATGCCAAATGCCCTGACAACTGCAATTTGACATAGCTCTGTGTAGGCAGTGCCATGGTGCTGTGTGGGAATTCTTTGTCTTGGCTTCTTGTTGGTAAACTGATATTCTTAAATACATCCAAGGTGTTATTTTGTGGGCAGGGTAGTTTTTATTGAGTCTTTAGCTTTCCTATTTCCTTATTTAAAGAAATAGTGACAGCTGTCATTTTCTACCTTCAAACAATAACATCAGTGATTTTATAGATAGAAAATCCTTTTCCAGGTGGGCTTGCGTCCATGCTGGCAACCATTTTGTATACATGGCCTCATTTTAAATGGCCAGGACTTTGAATGTGTAAATGGACAGGTTTTCAGGCGATTTGGGTAGGGGCAATTTCCATTCTTGCTTCTCCATTTCCTGTCTAAACAACATCTACCAGGGCCACAGCATGTATAGGCAACATTGAATAAAACTTCTAATGAGAAATTTCTTCCAGGTGACCTCCCCGAGAGGCTGGACTGTGAAGAAATCTTAAGAAACTGACCCTGATGAAATTGCCTCTGTTGAGAATATTACTCAGTGCAGAAACAGGGAATAGAATTCAGTTATTTTTGGTTCTTGAAAAAATGAATTCTGTTTGGTGTGTGTGTGTGTGTGTGTGTGTGTGTAGGTGGCAGAAAACATTAACCCCCGTAGAAGGTCAAGTCTCAGTTGGAAGTGGGAGAACCCTGGAGAAGAGAATGTTAACTATTTTTTATTTGAATCTCCAGCAACTTGGAATCGTTTCTGCTGTCTGCATATCTTTTATAGATTTATCTTTTCCAGGGTTGTCTGTCTTTACATTTAATTTTCTGGAGGCTGGCACTGTGATTATCAAATGACCTCTAACTCAGCATCACCTGTGGATGGATACTAATGAATCCTTTTTTAACCTTCCTAGCACTTTTGGAGAAATCAATCAGTAGAAGACGGGACACTGAAGCAATACAGAAAGCCAAAATCCTTTATTCATCTTGCATGAATGAGAGTGAGTAATAAAGAAAATAAAATAACTTATCACCCTTATTTTCCAGAGCTCTATTAATGTTTAAAGATATTGTTTAAGGAGAAAGAGAACTACTAAGAATTCTACTAAGAATGTTGCTTAAAGAAAGGAGCTCTTTTCCAAGGCTGGGTTTTAACTACCCCTGTCTTAATGGTCTGTTGCTAGCTTGATGGATCAACTAGGAAAATTTTATTCCTATGGATGGCTTAGACTCTTTGGGTATCAGTTAGTCTGTGAGACATGGGTATGGTCAGAAGGGCAAACTGTACTGCATGTGGTAGAGAAAGCTGAATCTGGAGGCTAGATCTGGTTTGAGAAGGAGCCTATGAGGGAGGGCACTTGGGAGTGTTACTGTGTTCTTTGGAACCTCCTGGAGCCTAGAGAAATCCAGATTTCCGGGCAGGCCAGGCTCCTTCTGCTTCTCCATCAGCTTGACAGGCATGTTTGTTGGGGACCTTAGGCCTGTCTCAGCATCTTGGGTCTGATTGGAATGAAAAGAGACACTGGACATTCTACCTGGTCCTCTTTCTCAAGGCTATTGCAGAAAGAGGTGAGTGCCTCTGGGAAATGTATTAACTTGTTTAGGTTTTGGGATGTTGTTTGGTGACCTGGAAGAGGGCAGTAAAAGATAATGAAAGTGTGTGAAGCAATAATTCATTTTTACTGGGGACTGATTAGTCTTATTGAGCAGTTTCCTTTAGTTAGGGTTGTCCCTCAGTCTTGCAGAGTGTTCTCAGCTTAATTGCTTATTGGCTCTGGTCGATATAGTAAGCACACCTTCCACTGTTGGGAATATCAGGCAGGTTCCCCGTTAGCTCTCCTGGCAAGAACATCAGGCTTAGACAGTCACATTGAAGTGGGAGTCATAGGTAGTTCTATCTCTGTGGTTATGGGCAACACACTGTACCTCTCCCTAAAAAATTAGGTTGGGGCCCTACTGGAATTTTCTCTTGAGAAGATATATGTGCTTCCTAGTTTGGTGATCCAGTTTGCAAATCTAAGTCTCCCTTCCTACTTACTCCCTTTTAGAAGCCATCGAAAAAGCGGATGCCAAGCCACTACTACATATCCTGCGGCACTCACCTTTCCGCTGGCCTGTGCTCGAATCCAATATTGGTCCTGAAGGGGTCTGGTCAGAGAGAAAGTTCAGCCTTCTGCAGACCCTTGCAACGTTTCGTGGCCAATACAGCAATTCTGTGTTCATCCGTTTATATGTGTCCTCTGATGACAAGATGTCCAACGAACACATCTTGAAGGTACAGTGAGGACTCATTCATCATGCTTGTTCAATCCAAGGTTAGCCTTTTGGGTTGCCTTCCCAGGGAAAAAGACTCATACCACCTTAGTGAAATGACAAAGTTGAAAATTCTGCTAAATCTTAAGATCTAGACTATTCTTTGCCAGATTTGCAGATTGTAAATCATGAACAAACTGGTTATGTCAGCCTTTCAAGAAGCCAGTGAGTGGGTTTCAAGTGATCTGTGATCTGGCCATTAAATATCTACCCTGAGCATGTGTGGGACCCCTTAATTCTAGTGGGGAGAGATGGGCTGAGACTTTCTGAACTCTGCTCTTCCCCTCCCCTCATTCCTCTGACAAAGGAATGAATACATGCTCTGGTTCCTTGTTTTCCTTTCACTAAGATCTTGTGTACATGCCCCAAATTTCATTGGCAAGTTCAGTCTTGAATCTTTTGTCTTTCCTTTCAGAGGATAAGGCAAAACTTGTTCTAAGTGCTTGGTTGCATTTTCTGTTGGGAGAGTAAGCATCTCTTCCATAAAGGAATGGGCCACAAGGACATACCCTGAGGTGTGGAGTATGGCACTGGAAAGTCATGCTGCAAAGTCAGGAAGTCGTCAGAAAACTGCCAACAGCAGAAGATTCATCAGTCAGAGAACTTAGCAAGAATGCAAACAGTACTTCTTAAATTGTTTTGTCTTTTGATTCCGTTTTTTGTTTTTTTGCTTCTACAATTCCTTTAGTAATGAAAATTTTGTTGAACCATCAATTTTCTCCCCCATTCTGTTCTTTGTTAAATCAGAAAATATTAATGATATAGCGATACTCTTTATTGGAGTAGAGTTGTTTTACATTGCTGGGTCAGTTTCTGCTGTACAGCAAAGTGAGTCAGTTGTATGTGTGCGTATATCCCGTTTTCTAGATTTCCTTCCCATTTAGATCAGCACAGAGCACTGAGTAGAGTTCTCTGTGCTATGCAGTAGGTTCTCATTTGTTCGTGCTTGCTCAGTTGTGTCCGACTCTTTGTAGCCCCGTGGACTGTAATCCAGGTTCCTCTGTCCGTGGGAATTCTCAAACAAGAACACTGGAGTAGGTTGCCATTTCCTTCTCCAAGGTTCTCATCGGTTACCTATTTTTTTACATAATAGTGGATGTATGTCAATCCCAATCTCCCAGTTCACCCCACCCTCCCTCCTTTCCCTATTATGTTTGTTCTCTACATCTGTGCCTCTATTTCTGCTTTACAAATAAGATACCATTTTTCTAGATTTCATGTATGTGCTTTAATATATGACATTTGTTTTTCTGACTTCACCCGGTATAACAGTCTCTAGGTCCAGTCACGTCTCTGCAAATGGCACAATTTCTTTCCTTTTTATGGCTGAGTAATATTCCATTGATATATGTACCATAGCTTCTTGATCCATTCCTCTGTTGATGGACATTTAGGTTGCTTCCATGTCCTGGCTGTTGTAAATAGTGCTGAAATGAACACTGGGGTGCATGTGTCTTTTTGAATTATGTTTTTTTTCTGGGTATATGACCAGGAGTAGGATTGCTGGGTCATATGATAGTTCAATTTGGTACATTGATATCTAAATCATATAAATATAAAAATTTTAGGATATATTATTCTCTCCTGATATAAGTTAACTTTAAAAAATCTATATACTGGAGTTTATTTTTTTAGTAATACCAAGGGACTGGCAAACTTTTTTTCTGTAAAGGATCAGATAGGAAATATTTTAGGCTGTGTGGGCTATAATGATCTCTGTTTCAACTGTTCACCTCTGCTGTTATATGTGGTAAAGCAGCTATAGACAGGATGTACATAAATGAAGATGGCTGTATGGTGGGCTGGCCTGCAGACTGTAGTTTGTCCATCTTTAATTTAGACAATGGCTGCCTCAATAAAAAATCTTTAGTCATTGAAAGAATTCCCATCTCTTCAACAGGCAATTTTAAGCTACAGAGACAGCTGGATTTTTGTGTTGGGTGATGGAACAACAGCAAGGTGCTGAGAATATTCTAATGCTCTCAGCATAAGACATGCTCTTCAGTGCTCTATGATGATGCTGATGGCCCAATTGACCGCTGTCCCATGTTGACAGATTACTCACTTAAAACAAACCAACCAACAAACCATGTTTTAAGACTGTCATTCTTGGTAACTTCCCTGGCAGTCCAGTGGTTAAGACTCCCTGCTCCCAGTGTATGGAGTTTACCTGTTTACCTGGCTAGGAAACTAGGATCTCACATTCCATGTGGCCTAAAAAAACCAGACTTTTGTTTTAATTTCAGAATTATTGTGATATCCTGTATTGTGCAAATACATTAAGTGGTGTTTTTTAAAATATGTATTTTATTTTTTTAATTAGAGGATAATTACTTTATAATATCATGATGGTTTTTGCCATATATCAACATGAATCAATATTAGGTATACATATGTCCCCTCCCTCTTGAACCTCCCTCCCACTTCCCACCCATCCCACCCCTCTAGGCTGTCACAGAGCCCTGGCTTTGGGTTCCCTGTGTTATACACTGAACTTCCACTGGCTGTCTGTTTTACATATGGTGATATATATGTTTCAATGCTATTCTCTCATATCATCCTGCCCTCTCCTTCCCCCACTATGTCCAAAATGTCTGTGTCTCCGAAGCAGCAAGGGAAAAGCAACAAATAACACACAACAGGATTCCCCATAAGGCTAACAGCTGATCTTTCAAGAGAAATCTGCAGGCCAGAAGGAAATGGCAGGATATACTTATAGTGATGAGAGGGAAAAACCTACATACAACCAAGATTACTCTATCCAGCAAGGATATCATTCAGATTTGAAGGACAAATCAAAAGCTTCATAGACAAACAAAAGCTAAGAGAATTCAGCACTTCCAAAAAGCAAACCCCAAATAATAAAGTAAACAGGATCATACTTATCAATAATTACCCTAAGTGGTGTTTTGAAGTAAGTTAATTTTCAGTTTTGCTGATTATCCTCTAAAAAAGTTAACAGTTGGTCTTTGATTCAGGTTCCAAATAAGAATCACATGCACATTTAGTTGATATATCTATTTTAATCTACAGCATACTAAATTTGACTGATTTCAGGGTAACCTCATACCTAATGAGAGAAAATTCTTGTTTATAGGAGAATCACAGCTTTAAAAGGCAGGAGAAATAATAGGACTTCAAGATTCATTTCAGTTCAGTTGCTCAGTCATGTCTGACTCTTCGCGATCCCATGAACTGCAGCACGCCAGGCCTCCCTGTCCACTACCAACTCCCGGAGTTTACTCAAACTCATGTCCATTGAGTCAGTGATGACATCCAACCATCTCATCCTCTGTGGTCCCTTTCTCCTCCCGCCTTCAATCTTTCCCAGCATCAGGGTCTTTTCAAATGAGTCAGTTCTCCACATCAGTTGGCCAAAGTATTGGAGTTTCAGCTTCAGCATCAGTCCTTCCAATGAATATTCAGGACTGATTTCCTTTAGGATGGACTGGTTGGATCTCCTTGCTGTCCAAGGGGACTCTCAAGAGTCGTCTCCAACACCACAGTTCAAAAGCATCAATTCTTCAGTGCTCAGCTTTCTTTACAGTCCAACTCTCACATCCATACATGACCACTGGAAAAACCATAGCCTTGACCAGATGGACCTTTGTTGGCAAAGTAATGTCTCTGCTTTTAAATATGCTGTCTAGGTTGGTCATAACTTTCCTTCCAAGGAGCAAATGTCTTTTAGTTTCATGGCTGCAGTCACCATCTGCAGTGATTTTGGAGCCTCCCAAAATAAAATCTGTCACTGTTTCCATTGCTTCCCCATCTGTTTGCCATGAAGCGATGGGACCAGATGCCATGATCTTAGTTTTCTGAATGTTGAGTTTTAAGCCAACTTTTTCACTCTCCTCTTTCACTTTCATCAAGAAGCTCTTTAGTTTTTCTTCGCTTTCTGCCATAAGGGTGGTGTTATCTGCATATCTGAGGTTATTGATATTTCTCCCAGCAATCTTGATTCCAGCTTGTGCTTCATCCAGCCCAGTGTTTCTCATGATGTACTCTGCATATAAGTTAAACAAGCAGGGTGACAATATACAGCCTTGACATACTCCTTTCCCAATTTGGAACCAGTCTGTTGTCCCATGTCCAGTTCTAACTGTTGCTTCCTGACCTGCATACAGATTTCTCAGCTTTAAAAGGCAGGAGAAATAATAGAACTTAAATATTACCTTTTAAAAAAATCCCTAATGAATAAAAGGATCAAAGCAACTGTCGTCAATGGCTGCTAAAACTATTAGATGAATGGTTGATGGGAAAATTCAGGAGAGAGCAGACTGATATCAGATGAATGCAAATATCAATGGTAGGCCATTGCTAAAAGTGGGACAACCAGATTTTTTTGTGTGCCTCCTGATACTGTACAGTGGGAAGCATAAGCTATCACCAATGATGCCAAAAGAAAAGAAAAGAAAAAAAGAACTTGGGTCTAATCAAGCCTGTAGTTTGAATACCAGCTTATGGGAAACATGAGTATAGAGGATCACAATAATCAATTTTTAACAGCTTGCCTTGCACACTTATTATTCAGTTAAACTGATCCTAGAGACACTGAACTGTCAATAATATAGCACTTTCCAAATGTAAGGAGGTACTCATGTGCTTACTACTGCTCTCCTCTGCCAAGGTAGCAGCTTCTTTCAAACTGATGTGTTTGAGCATGGCCTGGCATTTGAGTGCAGTGTGTGTTTGCTTTAGGTATATCCCTGTTCATACCGTTTTGTGTGAGGGGCTATTCACACACCTGAATTAACAGGTTAGAGCTACAGTCTTTCTAACCATGACACAGCTGCTAGAAATTCAAGCATATGTCTAGGTATTGGTAGGAACAGCTTTCTTCTGAGATCTGCATAAAGCTCGGTGAACCTGATAACAAAAACTAGTGTATCGATGGCTGCCAATGTTGTAAAATTTGTGAGTGTTGCTTTTGTTAGAAGTAGTTAAATCTCTAAAAAAAAAATCTAACTGAATATTTGGAGCCCATGAAGCACTGTTTAAGTTTTGTGGAACGTAATTTGAAAACGACTACCATAGTGGGAAAAAGAGTAGGCTTTGGTGTTTAAAGAGATTGAGACTTGGCTTTGTGATCTACTCACTGAATGTCTGTGCAGGCTGTTTCGCCTCTCAGTCTCATTTTCCCCAGGTGTAATGAAAGGTTGATTTGAATTTACTTTTCACTGTTGCTGTGAGATTTAAATGGGATGAACTTGCTGACAATTCACAGGACAGATACTGGTGCACAGTAGCATGTGGCAAAAGGTACCTTTCTCTTAAATCATGATCAGGCAGCTTGTCAGAACCATTTGGGGAATGTTTCTCTTCAATTTTTGTGCCAAACATACATCTCAGATCTCAAATTCAGATGCACAGATTCCAGATTCCAGATCAGTCACTCAGTCATGTCCGATTCTTTGCGACCCCATGAATCGCAGCACGCCAGGCCTCCCTGTCCATCACAAACTCCCGGAGTTCACTGAGACTCACATCCATCGAATCAGTGATGCCATCCAGCCATCTCATCCTCTGTTGTCCCCTTCTCCTCCTGCCCCCAATCCCTCCCAGCATCAGAGTCTTTTCCAATGAGTCAACTTTTGGGTGGCCAAAGTACTGGAGTTTCAGCTTTAGCATCATTCCTTCCAAAGAAATCCCAGGGCTGATCTCCTTCAGAATGGACTGGTTGGATCTCCTTGCCGTCCAAGGGACTCTCAAGAGTCTTCTCCAACACCACAGTTCAAAAGCATCAATTCTTCGGTGCTCAGCCTTCTTCACAGTCCAACTCTCACATCCATACATGACCATAGGAAAAACCATAGCCTTGACTAGATGACCCTTTGTTGGCAAAGTAAAGGTACCTTTCTCTTAAATCATGATCAGGCAGCTTGTCAGAACCATTTGGGGAATGTTTCTCTTCAATTTTTGTGCCAAACATACATCTCAGATCTCAAATTCAGATGCACAAGAAGCAGCCATTTTCGTTAGTCAGTCTCATCTCTGTCGCTGAACTCCCACCCCACCTTCTAGTTGGAAAGTGAGCCAGTCTAGGCCCGTCCTCACTTGGCAGCTGCTTCATTTCTCAGCCTTCCCCTAGGGCAGTGATCCCCAACCCTTTTGGCACCAGGGACCAGTTTCTTGGAGGACCGTTTTCCCATGGACCGGGAGTGGGGGATGATTCAAGTCCATTACATTTATTGTCACTTTATTTCTCTTATGATTACATTAGCTCTACCTCAGACATCAGTCATTAGATCCTGGAGGTTGGGGACCCCTGTCCTAGGGGACTGGAGACCCTCTGATCATCAGTTATCTATTTCTGAAAAGAAACGTACCATCCCAGCCCCTGTGACTCCTTCAGCTGTGCCTCTCTGCTGCTGGGGCCCTGGGCCCCCAACTCTCAAATCCTGCCATTTTCTAGGGACATTGACCGGTCCCTCTGCTCATAAGAAACTCTTGACTTCTTTGACTGCCTCAAAGGTCGTCTTTCTGCTCTGGGAGAACTCTCTCTTACCCCTAAACTCTTCTCCCTCAATGCATTTAGACTTCCTTTTCCATCACATTCTATTGCTATTTTCCTCGATGTTCTAGGCTTTTCTAATCCCACAAACCCATGGGGATAAGGGAAAAAAAAAACCTGCCTTGGGAAGGCACATCACTGTGGGCATACTCTTGGGTGGTATCTTTGGGTGAAGAAAAAAGGCACTCTTCCAGTGGGTATTCCCATGCCGAGGACATGTGGTTTGGCAAGCTGGGGCGGCTCAAAGCTACATGATGGTGCTCAAGTTCCCCTGTGGCAGGATGACACAAAATTTGCCACAGACTTAAATGGAAGAAAGGAAAAACAAAAATACACGAGACGGCAGATTAATTCCTCAGAACATATCTTGCTACATGTGTTTGGGTTCATTTTGTGTACGGAGATAGCAAGAATGAGGATTTAAGGGACAATAAAAGACTTTGGAATATCCGTGGTCCTGAAAGAGTGTTCGGAAGGTCAAGGTTGTGTCAGTATGTGTTACCAGAACAGTGACTTAAAGTGATCATCACCCAGCGGCTGCATTTGTGCAACATTTAGTAAAATCTGTAGGGATGATAAGGACAGACTCTCCTGGAGATAAAGTTTTTCTTTTTTGTCCTATAACTACATCATAATGTGTGAGATGTTTCTTGTATTACTGTTTCGTTTCCTAACCTGTGTGTCATTTCAGACAGAGAGAAAAATTCATATTTCAGTTCAGGGTATCAGATTTCCTAAACATGTGTTTTGTTTTCTACTTGCAATATTAAGATCGGTTACAAATGCATGGATTAAAAAACCTCAAATAACAGTGTCCTAATATTGGCCTCTTGAGAAAGTCTTTTGCCTCAAGCGTGTGTCTGTTTCTAGTTTTAGTTAACTAACCTTATTCAATCGATTTCATATATTTAAGAGGTTCCCTCGGAACTGTAGCAATCTGAAGATTTAAAACAGGTCCGGTAACTTCACTTGAATCGTCTAAACTTTTACAATAAATGGATTTAACTTCATTTCATCAGAGGGAAGCTCTGGGTTTCTTGATATTGTCTACACAGTTTCCTTTCCTTTGAGACTAAAGCTCAAAAAATTCTCCAAGTGGTTCAACTCTAATTGAAAGCCAAAGCATCTTAATCATAATATCGTGTTTCATGTTCCTGGCTTACTTAATTTTTGGAAGAAAGGGTGGTGTATTGGGAGTTGGAATATGATGAAGCTAGGCTGGCTTGTGACTTAGTTGTTTGGGGCCAATTAGAGAAGAAGATTGAACACAATAATTTGAGGTTTTTAGCAATACACCCAGGCAAGGTCGATGTTATGAAAACATCTTTTCCCCCCAATTAGCTTAACTTTTTAAATGTGTGGATAAGATTTAAGGTAGAAAATTTGATGTCGTGTTCAGTTTTATTCAGTCTTTGGGCAGTTGCTTATACTCAAGAAAGAACAGCCAGAAATTTAGAGGAAATTCTGGAACTTTAAAATTTTTATTTATTTAAAATTTTACTTACAGTTAAATTCACTTTTTGTGAAGCACAGGTCTGTAAGGTTTTACAAATGCATGGAGTCACAGAATCCCCACCATAATCAAGACAGACAATAGTTTGTCCCATCGCTTCCCCCAAATTTACCTTGTGCTGCCCTTTTGTAATCACCCACTCTCCCCATCCCCTCTTCTCCATCCCTGTAGTTTTGCCTTTTTTGGGGATGTGATTAAAATATGCCCATATTGTTGCATGTATCAGTAGTTCATTCCTTTTTATGGGTGAGTGTCACAGTTTATCCATTTGCCAGTTGAAGGACATTTGGGTTGTTTCAGATTTGGGGCAATAATGAATAAAGTTACATGCAGGTTTCTGTGTGAGTATAAGTTTTCATTTATCTTTGGTAAGTGGCTGGGAAGTGATATTGCTGGGTCATATGTACGTTCAGTTTTGTAAGAAGCTATCAGACTGATTTCCAAAGTGACTCTGTCATGTTGCATTCCCAGCAACAGTGTAGGAGTGAACTAGTTTTTCCACATCCTCACCAGTGCTTGGCATCATCAGTGTTTTGCTTTTTTGGCCATGCCATGAGTCATGGGGAACTTAGTTCTCCAACCAGAGATTGAACCTATACCCCTTGTAGTGGAAGCGAGATGTCTTAACCACTGGACTGCCAGAGAAGTCCCTGACATTATCAGTGTTTTTGTTTTTTGTTTTTGCCATTCTAGTAGATGTATAGTGGTATTTTACTGTGGGTATCATTTACATTTTCTAATGACTAGTGATTTTAAGCATCCTTTCATAAGTTTATTTTCCATTTGAATATTTTCTTGGGTGAAATGTCTGTTCAGATTTTTGTTCCAGTTTTAAATTGGGCAGTTTGTTTTCTTATTGAGTTATGAGAGTTCTTTATATATTCTGGATGCAAGTCCTTTGTCATATATGTGATTTTCAAATATTTTCTCCCTATCTGTAGCTTATATTTTTTATTCTCTTAACAGTGTCTTTCACAGAGCAAAAATGTTTAATGATGATGAGGTCCAATTTATTTTTTCTTTTATGTATCTGATTTTGGTGTCATATCTAAGAACTCTTTGTGTAACCCCAGGTCAAAGATTTTCCCATGTGTTTTTTACCGTAGGTTTTATTTGTTGTTGTTATTCAGTCTCTAAGTTGTGTGTGACTCTTTGCGACCCCATGGACTGCGGCACTCCAGGCTTCCCTGTCTTTCACTATCTCCAAGTTTGCTCAAATTCATGTCCATTGAGTCAGTGATGCCATCTAACCATGTCAACCTCTGTACCCCCTTCTCCTTTTGCCTTTCATCTTTTCCAGCATCAGGGTCTTTTCCAATGAGTCATCTCTTTATATCAGGTGGCCAAAGTAATGGAGCTTCAGCTTCAGCATTAGTCCTTCCAGTGAATATTCAGGGTTGATTTCCTTTAGGATTGACTGGTTTGATCTCCTTGCAGTCCAAGGGACTCTCAAGAGTCTTGTCCAGCACCACAATTCAGAAGCATCAGTTCTTTGGCACTCAGCCTTCTTTATGGTTCAACTCTCACATCCATACATGACTACTGGAAAAACCATAGCTTTGACTATACAGACCTTTGTTGGCAAAGTAATGTGTCTGCTTTTTAATACACTGTCTAGGTTTGTCATAGCTTTCCTTCCAAGGAGCAAGCTTTAATTTCATGGGTGCAGTCACCAATCCACAGTGATTTTGGAAGTTTTTATTGTTAGGTTTATATATAGTTTATATGTAGTTCTAGATCCATATTGTATTAATTTTTGTGCAGGTCATGAGGTCTGGTTTGAAATTAATTTTTTTTGGCAAATGGATATCTGATTATTCTAGCACATTTTTTTGCAAAGATTATAATCTTCTCTTTGATTACCTTTAAGCTGCTGAAAGTTTTAATTCAAGAAATTATGCTATAATTTTCTCTAATAATAATTACACATATTTAGTTGTCTGATTATTATTTGTATTTTCATCACCTATTTTAAACTTTCCAAAGAGGGTTCTAAAGTTTGCAAAGATTTCTCAAAGCAAAATCACCTCTCTGGATTTTGTTTCTTCACCCATAAAATGGGGGGGGGGGAAATCAGATAATCCTATTTCAAAGTCATTTAGCTTTGACACTATTTAGTATTGTTAGAAACTCAAAAGGTTAGAAACCATGAATCGGAATCAGGGGCAGGTCTCTGATTCTTGATAACTGTCATTGATTGCTGCAGCACCTGTTTGCTTTGAATTGTTTTAGTAATGGTGACACATGCTCAAAATATGGCAGGGATCCTGATCTCATGACTCATTAACATGGTACGGAAGAATTTTCAGTGCGAGCAGAATGCTTTGTTTTTTGTTTCAACAGCTGGACCAAGCGGCGCTCTCCCTAGCCGTGAGGGAAGACTACCTTGATAACAGCACGGAAGCCAAGTCTGTAAGTTTTCCTCATTCAACTCTGCATCTTGTCAGACATTGTGAGGTTCATAAGTTGTTCTAAAATCCCTAACTCTTTACTCGAATGGAGCAGTGTGGGTGTTTGACAACCATTTTCCCAAATGTAGGAAGCAAAGGACTTTTATTTGGGCAGATAAATGGCCCTCCCTGTTTTCTGGAAATCTGGAAATGAAGGCTGAGCACTCCCTGCGCGGTGCCCTCATAGTTGAGCAGGGAAGACAGCACACCAAATGCAGTAACCAAGGAGTGGTCTTGCAGCCAGCCCTCAGAAGTGTGGACAGCTCTCAGTAGATTGCAGAAGCGTGGGAATGGACACCCAGTTGACCAGCAGGTCCCAAATTGTATTGCTTAAGAATCACCTCGGAAGCTTCTATTAAATGTTGATTCTTGGGCCTCAGCCATGGGAAGTCGGATTTAGTAGACTTGAAGTGGGGCCTAGGAATCTGTTTTTTTTAAATTGGTGCCCCAGGTTAACGTAAGGTTAATGAGAACCAGATGGGATCAATCTTCTCAAACTTCTTGCTTTGGCTTGGAAACCTAGTCATTTCCTGGAGATTGGATTAGAGCTGTTTTATTCCTGACACTTTGAATTCATTTTGGAACCTCTGTTGAACTTCCAAGGGAGCCTCAGGCCTGGGGGACCCTTGACCTGGGAGGCTTGGGTTTCTGGCCTGCCCTGAGAATGCAGGGGCTTCAATGGGGGAAGTGCTGGCTCTCACGGAGTCCCTGCTCCTTTGCTGATAGGAAAGCCTGTATCTAGAAGGCTCTGAAGGGCAGGATCCTCAGCGACTTTCTGGCTGAGGACGCTCATCAAAGAGGTTGGCAAGTTTTCCTTCTTGAAATTGGACAGAACGAACTTTTACCAGTCTGGAGGCACTTCTGTTTCTACTTGGGTCACCACCTAATACGCAGCCATGCTTGAAATGTTGTCCCCACCCTGTAACCAATCAGTCCTTTAGACTCTGCCTTCAAAATATCTCTTCCCCCTGGTGCCTCCTTTGTCTCCCTACTGCCCTAGGGCAGATCCTTGTTGAGTCTCCTTTTAACTATTCCCTCCTCCCCTTCATTCCATTACCTCCTTAGCACCACTTGGCAAGCTCTCAAAGTACATCTCCCAGTGTGCTTTTGCTCACAAGTTAGACTCTGTATTCCTTAGAGGGATTTCAAGGCCTCTTTACAACCTAGTCCCAAACCACTTTGCTGTCTCACCTATCTTTATTCTTCCCCCAACAAAGGCAGCTCGCACATCTCTCAGAAGGACGCCTCTGCTCCTGAATCTGTCCCCTTTAAAAAACTCTCTCCCTGGTTTCTCGAGGCTAGAATTCACTAGTTCTTGAGTTTCCAAGCACTTAGCAGCTTTAGTAAAGACTTTATTTTGGTGTTGCTAGTGTTACAATTAGTAATGACGTGTTTATCTCCCTCCCAGGATCACACACTGGGAACTAGACTTAAGTATTATTTAATTATTCACCTCTACTCCCGCCATGTGCACAGAAGGCCTAGCAAGACATCTTGCATATGTGATGATCGAATAAATATTTTTGGAATTTAACTGGAAATCGCAAAACATTTCTAATTCTGACTATCTGTGAGGCTTATTTACTGATTCAACAAATATTTATTAAGGGCCTGCTATATGCCAAGCGCTGTGCAGGTCTCAGAGTCATAAGCATTATAAGAAAAGCTTTGCAGAATCAAGGTGTATATTAGGGAATCTTATTCCCATAGCATAACTATGGAACAGTTTAATAGCTGTTGTGTTGAGTTCTTAAAATGTACCTGAAAGGAGAAGGGACCCACCCTCACCCCTTGACACACACACACACAAGATTCCTCAACTCCCACAAAGTAAGGTCTTCCTCTCCAATAGTATGTGAATAGCCTGAAAATGGGTTCTGAACATGCAGCGAGGAACTTCTGCATTTGCTCAATTTCTCTTCATCATTTTCTCATCTTTCCTTTCCTTTCTCCCTGAGCTAGTGAGGAGAACTTGGTAGAAACCCCACAAAATGGAAAAAAACATTCGATTGCTGGTCTTTTGTTTTTAGTGTGGAGACGGGTAAATTGAGCTGGAAGAAAATAAATCACAGTTCCCACTAGTCTTCATGGATCATGCCTCCTGCTTTTAGCAACCAGTTCTTTCCCATGTTTTTTAATATTAAAGCCTCACTTGCCTGGAAAGAGGAGTCTGGACTCATTTGTAGATGTTTCATATATCCTTAATATTACTGGTTGCCAGAAAACAAGTTCTCTTGATTCTTGGTGGCCGGACATTTCTGTCTGTCATGGAAACAGTACCCAAGTAGCCATCATTCTTCTTTGTCCCAAGGTGGTAGATGAGTGGTTGGTATTGCATAATGCTCATACCATACTTTGAGTACAGAGTGAAAACAATGGGCATTTATTTCCACCTGATGTTCCTGCTCTTCTGTGTTCCTCAAACATACTTCCCTAATAGACTCTTGTCATGGTCCCTTGCTTCTTTATCTCTTACAGTATCGGGATGCCCTTTACAAATTCATGGTGGATACTGCTGTGCTTTTGGGAGCTAATAGCTCCCGAGCAGAGCATGACATGAAGTCGGTGCTTAGGTTGGAAATAAAGATAGCTGAGGTAAGTCTTCATCTAAAATCTTTTTCTTTTCCATCTCCTTATTTTAAAGGTGATGTATCTTGCATGAGAATATATATAAAAAGTCATTTTGTGGCATTGTCCTTTGGGTCCAAGATAGAACTCATAGCACCCCTCTCTGGGAAGTAGCAGGAAGAAAAACCATAACAGATAGAAGAACTCTTCTTCTGCCCCTGCTTGAAGCCCAGTCAGCGTCCACATTCTCGTCAGTGGTGGACAAAGAACAGCAGCAGGGAGAGGCTCTCTCTGTTTTCCCAGGGAAATGCCTGTTTGGCCTCAACTGAGGAATATGATACATTTGATAAATCTGTATGAATTTGGCTTAAGTGGAAGATTATTTTTTAATCTAGTTTACTCTTTATACCATTCCGATGCAGAATTAGTCTCATCTAAGATTGAGGCTTTGGGAAGTCTAGTCACATAATTTGATGTAGAGAGTGTATAGGGCAGACTGGTAAGCATGAATTAGTTCTTATACCCAGCCCTGGTTTTCCTTCTGTTCTTGCCCCACTTTCATGAATGTCATTGTGTCATATGTTGTGTTCTGTGTAAATCACCTTTTAAATTATTTCAGTCTCATGGTGGAGACAAAAAGACCTAAGAACAAACTTGAGAGAGACTAATGAGAAATCCTAAATGGTTAGCTTTGTTCAAAGAATAACTTTTCTAGAAGAACCAAAGTATAAAATCTTTATACGTCCTCAGGACTGGATGGAACAGATATGATGAAATCTTCTTGGGGAGATACACTGTAATGAAAAAAAAACGATACTTTTGTCAAGAAGTGGTGGTATATTTGTTGGTAGTCTTTTATAATAGAAGTTGGTAAAAATCTTGAAGTGCTTAGGAGTCCAAGCGCTGTTTGGTTTTGTGTTTGGCGAGGTGTCGTGGGGTGGCAAGGTGGGAGCAGGCTGATGGATAAGGTCTGGAGGAGTCGGCCTCTTGGCTGGCGTGGTGTACGTGTGTGTCTTTCTCCAGACCCCCTAGTCACAGCACATACAGTTCCTTCCTGTGTGTCACCTTTGAAGACGGCAAAGACTGCTGCAGATGTTCTGGAGTCAAAGACTGGGCCTCTCTGCCGTGTCTAGAGGCCATCTGGATTCCCTTCCCAGGCAAATCGGAGACCCAGAGACCTCATTTGGACTGAAGCTCCAATACAGCGGGAAAGGCCTTGCCCTGAGCCAGGGATCTGAACCAAAAAGGGAACTCAAAACAGCTGGGCCGAGGCATGACCGGGAATGGTCAAGAGGCTAAATGAAGTGACAAATCCATGGGGTGGAGGAAGGAGCTGGCAGAGAGCTGAAAACAGCTCTAAGGCCAAAGGGCTCCAACCTGGGCCTATGAGTCTGGGTGGACTGAGGAAGAGTGCGGACATTCTCTGAAGCAGTGATTGAAATGGAGGCAGGAGGTTGCCTGTGAGCTACAGGAAGTCTTTCCATGGATGGTGAGAAGGGAGAAGCTGAGGGCACTGAAGGGAAGAGGAGGCAGATGTCTGCCACTCAGCCTTCTGTGATTGTATCTTGACAAATCCATGGTGCTTGGGTTTTTTGCCAGCTGATAATGCTCATCTCTGTTTCTTACATCCCAGGTCACTGGGGACCTTCAGAATTAATGCAGCATATCATCCCAGGCAGACTTCTAAAGCTGGGGAGACAGGACAACTTCGCCAAGCCCCCCAGAAATCCTTGTAAACACAGCCATGGAAGTGTGCATTCAGCTAATCCCAACTAGAGAGATATGTGCCTAAGGGGAGGTCTTGTTGATGGCATGGCCCTTGGGATTGGAGCCAAGTGGAGTTTAATTGGAAAGACTTGCAACAGAAAATGAATCACAAGCAAAGTCTTGACTTATGGTTCAAACCATGGGGGTAGTGATGGTGGACAGGAGTGCAAGGGTAGGGGAGTCCTGTGTGAGTCGGAAGGTGGAGAGTTTAATGCAGGGGAATCAGATTATGGAGGGCCTTAGGAAAAATCATGATGTGTTGAGCGGTATGAGGAGCTACTGCCTGTCTGCAGAAGTGATTAAGATGGCCCTTGAGGAAGATGATTGTTGCTGCTCTTCTCAGATTAGATATGGCAGAGCCTAGAAGCTTCGATTTGATGATGCCAAAATTGCCAGGAGCACAAGTGTTGGGAATGGAAGGAGTGTGAAGGGTCAGGGCTGGAGAAGCAGATGTGGAACTGTGTCTGGGTGGTAACTGAACCCATACCTTTAGCAGTGGGGCCAGGGAAATTTCCGGGCCAGAGAAACCAGAGAGGAGAAGGGAAGTGAGGCATGAAACTGTTGACAGAACGATCACTGGTGGCAGTGCTGTTCAGATAGTCTAGTGCACTTAGAATGTTCCCGTGGGAATGAAGGGGTGGTCTGTAGTTTATGAACTGTAGAGGCTGTTACCTGGATGCTACAGGTGGACAGTGGATGTTTGTCTCAAATCGCCCAATCTTAGCATGGCTATCTACCCCAAGCCAGTGATAGATTTTGTCCATCCACATGAAAGGTTAGGGAGGGATTTGAGTAGTTATTTTTGTACCAAGTCCAATGTTTCACACTGAACAGGAAAGGAAAGTTTCTTTTTATTTTCTTAATCCTGCGTAAAGTGATTTTTTTCCCCCTCCTTTCTCCCAGGTTCGGCACCACACCAAAATCTTGAAAAAGTTTATGATACTATACAGATGTTTTGGCACATGTAGGAAGTAGCTATGCTGTTAGAAATGGTTTGTTTGAAAAAAGTAACCAAAGTTTCTTTCCACCAGATAATGATTCCGCATGAAAACCGAACCAGTGAAGCCATGTACAACAAAATGAACATCTCCCAGCTGAGTGCTATGATTCCCCAGGTTAGTGAAAGCAGCCCAGGAAATTGTATCTCAACTGGTCATTTGACAAGCAATTCTGTTTCACCTGTGTGTAAAATTTTACCTCATAAAAGCTACCATTGGTCTTCTTGCTCATCGCCATCTCTGTCAGTCATCACATAAAATATCCCTTGTCTATGCATTGGGATGCTGTCTGCTCTATGGAACAGAAAACTTTTCTAAGAGTGGCCTAAAAACTTAAAGCCTATTTCCTTATATGGACAAAAGTCTAGACATAGGTTGCTGTTGGTGTCGGTTTAGCTGTTGCACAACGTTGTCAAAGATCCAAGTTCTTTCTTTCCACTCCACTCTTTTTAGCATGTCGGCTTTTTGACTGCATATTTGATGACGCAGGGTTGTAAGGTGGCCGCCATAGCTGCATATGTCACATCTGTCCTCAGAGCAGGAAGAAGGGGCAAGCCCCAGTATGGGCCATGTTTAACTCTTCTACCAGGAAAAACCAAAGCCTTTCCACGTGTCATCCCTTTATTTCTTACTGAGTAAAACTGGGGCATGTGGGATATACCTCCTTACAGGGTAGGCTGGGCAAGTGAGTGACTGGCTTTCCATTTCACTAGTGGAGGCAGGCAGGGGAGCAAAGAAAAGGTAAAGCCTGGAAAGGACTTTCCAGGTAGCCAGGTCAAAATGCTAAGACAGTGATGCTACGAAGGGGAGACACGTGTTACTCTGTGTTGTTTGTTTCTCTCGGTGTAAGAAAGGCTGTGCCAGAGGGAGAACCAGAAATGTCGTGGGGCATCTATGTCTATGGGGACAGGAGAGTGAATGAGCGCGGAATGGAGCCGAGTGCAGGGAGAAGGGAGGTGAGTGCTACTGCAAGAGGGATGGAGAGAGAGAGAGAGAGCAGGAGAGAAGGTGGGAGGAGGAGATGGGAGGATGAGAGTGCAGGTACGTGAGCGCATGTGCTGCTGGGTGCTCCATACACACATGAGCTCCATACACAGATGGCACAGACACATGCTCCACTTATGCTTTAGCCAGCAAGTCTGATCTGGGTGGCAGTGATCAGGCATTTATCTTCTAGATTTGAGCAGTTGGATGTTTATATGGTCTGAGATCACAAGCCGTGGATTACATTCTACTGACTCTGGTTGCCTTTCTCCTCGATTGTTCCCCAGCAGAGGTTCTCTCACTGTGTTTTTTTTGTCTTTGTCTCCTCAGTTTGACTGGCTGAGCTACATCAAGAAGGTCATCGATGTCAGACTCTACCCTGAACTGAAAGACATTGGCCCCTCAGAGAACGTGGTGGTCCGAGTCCCTCAATACTTTAAGGATTTGTTTAGGATATTAGGCTCTGAGAGGAAGAAGTAAGAGCTTTCTTGTGCATTTTACTGTGACTTTTATTTTTCCTTTGAAATTACAAGGTCTTCCCCCTCGTGTCCTTTGAAAACTGTTTTAAAAGAAAGTTATATCAAAAAAGTCTTGGGGAAAGTTGTGGTGTCTTTTGTGACAAACGAGCTGAGACCATCATCTGGTGTAGTTTATTTACTACAATGACAACAAATATACAATATTTTTGCCCCTTATTTCTGATCTTTCTGCATATTCCCTCTGAAAGCCTAAATTGTTTATTAGTTTTGGAAACTAGTTATATAGTGATGTTATTTTTTGAGATTTCTATATGAACATCTTTGTTTTCCTCTAGTTCATTCTTGGTCTTTGGCTGTTTTTTCCGTCCTTCTTCTTTTAAGCCAATAAGTCACTTTGTGTCAATAAACCCAAGTACCAATACTGAAAAGACTTAAGACCACTCAGAAAGCTGTAGAAAAATTAGACTGGTGAAAGAATGTCAGGAACTCTCAGGTTTTTCTTTTTTTAAACAATATTTTAGAATTTGTTGCTTTGTTTCTTTGGCACTACAAAGCAAGGGAATTCTAAAAATGTTCTGGAAAGATAACTTTTTAATTGACATATAGTTGATTTACATTGATATGTTAATTGCTGCTGTACAGCAAAGTGATTGAGTTCTATCTATACATTTTGTAATATTCTTTTTCATTATTGTTCATCATAGAATATTAACTATACTTCTCTGTTCTATGCAGTAGGACCTTGTTGTTTCTCCATTCCATATGTAAAAGCTTACATCTGCTAACTGCAGCCTCCGACTCCATCTCTCCTCCAACCCCTTCCCCCTTGGCAACCATTAGTCTGTTCTCTATGTCCATGATTCTATTTTTTATTTCATAGATAGTTTCTTTTGTGTCATATTTTAGATCAGGAAAGAGAATTTTTCATCCTCATGAAGCCATTCAGATTTGACTACAGAAAATGAAGCACAGGAAGGTCAAATAGTTCACAATCACAGTTTAATAGGCTAATTGCTGGACCATGATTAAAAATCATATTTTCTTTTATAAAAATATTTGTTTGACTGTGTCAGGTCTTAGTTGCAGCATGTGGGATCTAGTTTCCTGACCAGAGATCAAACCCAGACCCCCAGCATTCAGAGCATGGCGTTTTAGCCACTGGACCACCAGGGAAGTCCCCCAAATCATACTTACTTATTTGGACTTAGACAAGGTTATGTTGCCAGGAATTATGTGAAAAAAAAGAGGCACCTGGAGAAGTCTTGGGAATAAAATTTAGCATCCATCCTCACCTATGAAAACATTTAGACACTTTTGAAGAACTCTTCTTTTTAAGATGCTATTTTCTTAAAATAAAAACAATGTGTTGTTCATTGAAGAAAGCATACAGAAAAGTAAGCATACAGAAAAGGGAGGGTAGAAATAATAAATTCATTTCAGATTCTGTGTGGGGTGAAACCTTGATATTCCAAGTGTGATCTGTGGATCAGTAATGCCAACAGCATCACCTTGGGCCTCTGGTAAAAATGCAGATTCCAGCAGTCCTCCTCTATAGATCTGGAGCGAGGCCTAGAAATCTGTATTTTAACAAGCACCCCAGGAATCTTATGATTAGTTTTTTGGGGGGGATTCACTGCTTTAGAAACTTTTTCATGTGTACTTCCTAGCTCTGAAATTTTGTAAAATATGACCCCAATGATTTTGTACTCCTATGCCACTGAGTTACTCAACACTTCTTAAATTGTGGTGGTAATTTCTGTTGAAAGATGGAGTTTCCATGCTATGTACACATTCTCCAGAACTTAGTGAGTTGGTTTCTTCCAGTGTCTGTGTTATCTTCAGTTGTAAATTAGTAGGTAATTTTTGAAACTGTACTAATTTTATTTCCACAAAAGCCTAATTGACAACCAGGGAGTAATAGATTGGGCCTTGGTTTACTGTATTAGATAATCTCTGTGGTGGTGATTACACTTTAGAACCGCAGGATCTGTCATGACAAAAAGGGCCAAGAAAGACCATGACTGAAGGGAGATTTTAATCTGGTTCTTATTAAAATGATAACTTAGATGTAAGCATAGTGAACTACAGTGGAAGAAATGTAAATAGAAAAACTAACTGCAGACATTATGTCCGTAACATAAGATGATCTGCAGATATTTTGAACCTTCCAACTCTCTGTCACATAGTTTACTCTTTAGCAACTGATTCATCAGAAACAACTTGTATTGTGTGTATGTTGGGATTTCAAAACACTGTATGCTTCTTGAAAATTTTGATAACACGTTATTTGCGGAGCACAGTAAGTTTTTTTAAAGACCACTTTAATTTATTTTTAAACTCCTTTATTTATCTATTATTTATTTATTTTTGACTGCATTAGGTTCTTCGTTGTTTTGGATGGGGTTTATTTGCAGCAAGCAGGGGCTACTCTTCATTGCATTGTGCGAGCTTCTCGTTGCACTGGCTTCTCTTGCTGTGGAGAACTGGCTCCAGAGTGCACAGGCTTTAGTGGTTGTGGCACATGGGCTTAGTTGTTCCACAGCCTGTGGGATTTTCCCAAACCAGGGATTGAACCCATGTCCCCTTGTCCCCTGCATTGGGAGGTGGATTCTTATCCACTGAACCACCAGGGAAGTCCCCACAGTAAGTTTTTTAGACTGCTAATCATTTGCTTGGAGGAAAGCTCCAAGCAGATCCTCTCCTTGGGTTGTAGCACAAGAGTGGTCAAGGAAATGTGCCCTCGGGTTCCCATAGTTACTTTATTAGTCAGGACATACCAGTCACTGTAATAAGCACCCCTACACTTACTGGTTTGTACCATGACGATTGTACCCTATGCTCCTGGAATGTCCAGCATGGCTGTCCCTGTAAGGCAGCTTTCCTCCAAGCAGGGACTCAGGAACTTAGACTCCTTCCATCTTGTGGTTCTGCCTTCATCTGGCCTTTTGGAATCTTCTCCGTTCAGCTGATGGATGGGGAAAGAGAGTAGAGGATTGCATGGGAGGTTTTATGGGAAGGCCTTGAAGTGATATGTGTCCATTCCGTTGACCAGAACTCAGTCACATGACCAATTTAACTGCAAGAGAAGATGAGAAATAGAGTCTAGCTTTGTGCCCAAGACCGAAATATCAAAGAAATGATCTAATTTTTTGGTTTGCTCCTCTCCCTCACCCCCATGAAACAGTGAACATTTGATGGTGGACACTCCTGTAATTGTTTTTATAACATCATGGCCTAGTATGGTACTTCTCACATGGAAGATTCTTCCTAAAAATTTCTAGAAGTTAACCAGATGGCCCCATGACCACTATCTGGGAGGTGACACAGAAGCAGGACTCCAAAGGATAAGGAGGAGTTTTTCAGGTAGGGGATAGTGGAAAAGGAGGGTGTCCTCAATGTTGAACATGTTGGGTGATGGGACTAACATTAACCTGGATGTTGCCTTTGAGGGGTTTCTGGACCTTCCTAGCAGTCCAGTGGTTAAGACTCTGCTCTTCCACTGCAGAAGGCGTGGGCATGATCCCGGGTCAGGGGACTAAGGTTCCACATGCTGTGCAGCATGGCCAAAAAGAGAGAGAGAAAGAAAAAAGTGGCAACAATTTCTGGTTTAGTAGATCTTGGGGGAGGCCAAGGAATTCTCAGGTGATGCTGATGCTGCATAGCTCTGGGCAGCCTCTAGGGTTTAGGAAGATCTCTTCAGCTTTGAGAACCTTTGAGAGGTACCTGTTTGGCTTACCTCAGGTGGTTTGGCTCAGAGAAGCAAATGCAAGCCATGGAATCTGAAGATCCAAATGTTAGTCCTAGATTTGACACATGCTTAGAAGTACTTTGACCTTGGATCTTTGTTTTATTTATTTGAAAATTGGAATAATAATAATAACCACCCCATAGCATTGTCATGAGGCTCAGAGAAGATCTTTATGATCTTTTTTTTTTTATGATCTCTTAAATGCAATACAGTACAAGTATAAGCTGTCACTAATTGACAACAAGTGTCAGAAAAATCTTCTTAAAAAAAAATCTCCCTCGTCAGAGGCTTTGGGAAATGATTTCACGTTGCTTTGTGGTGGATTCTCTCTCTCTTGAGCCTCTGTTTTCCTCTACTTTATTGATTGCCATTTGGGGGAAATTACCATACTGCTGAAAATGCTTTTTGAAAAGAGAAAGATATGTTATTTTTAAGGACTATTGCTGAATCTTCTTTTTGTTTGGTTTTTTGAGCATTAAGTGGCAGTCATTCAGTCATTCCGGTCAGATCTGTTCCTGGCGTGTAATATTAGCACTCCAGAGCTGTGCTCCCCACTGTTCTGTCAGTTTATTTATAATGATGGAGCAGCTCATCAGTGCCATTGTCTCCCTGTGTGAGCTTCCCTGCTTCTGGCTTCTACCTGTCAGAGGTCCTGTGCTGTGGTCTTATAATGCCTTGCCTGTGGAGCCCTCACACACTGTTCTTTCTTCATACCCACAGATTTTTGGAAAGTGCCTTTGTTGGAGGGTTTTGACTGGCCAGGAAATCTTGGTGGAACAAGAGGGGTTAATCTGTCCATGTGTGGCATGGGGAAAAGCAGAGGCTTTCGAGTCAGACATATCTTAGGCTTGTCTAGCCTTCTTTGCATTCCTCGTGGCATCTGGGAGGATACTTGGCCAACAGTGAGCTCTTGGTGTCTTGCTCAGGATTAGGGATGTGAACTCAAAAGATCCAAAGGAATGACCTGAAACTACATGCTTATTACACCTGTTCTCCAACTTGGTTACACCCTGGACTTAGCTGGGGCGATTTAAAAATAATATTTGTGCTGGGTCTCATCCTAGAGACACTGATTGAATTGGTCTGGAGTGGCCTGGGCATCTGGTGATTGTAAGTTGGGGACCGACTGAGTATGTGATCCTGAGGCGTTACTTAATGGTTCTAGGCCTCAAGTTTCCTGTCATGTAAAATGCATACGAGGACATCTCTCCTGTAGCGGTGCTGTGGGAGTTAGAGGTAATACGAGATGCCTTAGCAGTGTGATTTCAAGGGAGCTGGAAAGGCAAAAAAATCTAAGACCCCAACATAGTTGCATCATGCTGTGTCTTTTACTGCCACCATCAGGCCCCATCCTAACACCATCATTCCCCAGTTAATCTGGTGCATCACAACCACCTTGAGGGAATAGCTTTTGAATTCATGTAAGCATATCTGCTGGCCATGGATCTCCTTTGAATCTGTACGTAGGGATCCAGCACAGCTCTCACACCCTGGAAGCAGTGTTTTAAGGTTGAAGAGCCTACAGACCTTGCATTAGGGTTGGTCTCTGCCCCTTTAACATTCTAGATATTGGACCCTAGTTGCTGCCTGCATCTTCCCGGCTGTAGCTGGCCTTTCTGCCCAGCTCTGTGAGTGATGAACTTCCTCACCATCCCCGCTCACACACAAGCTATTCCTTCATTATTTAGCTTCAGAGAGGCTAAATTCTTGCTCCAGAGTTTATATTCCCACTCCACACCCTGAAGCCTTCATGGTCCAGGGCCCATCCCTCTCCTGACTCCTACTCTCATCCCTCAGTTTGAGGCAGGCACTCTTCCAGCCAACTCTCTGGCATGCAGTTGTGGGTGCTAGGGTCTGTCACATCATTGCTATGTGCTTGCCTGTTTCCCCTGCTCAGCTGAAAGCTCCGGGAGATCAGGGACTATAGCTTCCTCACCTTTCCGTCTGCCAGCACCTAGAACTATTTGTATGTATCAGGTGTTCAGGAGGTGCTGAATGAGCGAATGAGGGAAGGATCCCTTGTGTACTTACCATGTATCCCATTCAATGGAAAAACCCATTTCTATGAACAAGCTGAAATCTGAAGTCCCATATCCCCCAGCTAGACTTTTACGTTCTCTGAATGTAGGTGTGAATTCCTATTTATTTGCATTCCTCGTGGCATCTGGGAGGATACTTGGCCAACAATATGTGCTCAGTGAGCACTTGTCTTGCTCAGGATTGGGGATGTGAACTCAAAAGATTCAAAGAAATGACCTGAAACTACATGCTTATTATAGTGCCTCAGAAGAGCAAAGACAAGGGCTAGACTTTGCTGATGAGAGTGGTGGTCTCTGAGGGGAAGTGTGCATACTTAAACAAAATCCACGGGGTCTGAGAAGAAGTATTTTTTAAATTGTTAGAAAAAAGTTTATTTATTTGGTTCTGCTGGATCTTCATGGCTGCACAGGCTTTTCTCTAGTTGCAGCAAGTGAAGGCTACTCTTTAGCTGTGGTACACAGGCTTTTCTTTTCTCTCTTATTATGGAGCATAGTCTCTAGGGCACACGGGCATCAGTCGCTGCGGCCCACAGGCTCAGTAGTTGTGGCTCCTGGGCTCTAGAGCATAGGCTCAATACTTGTGGTGCACAGGCGTGGTTGCCCCACGGCATGTGAGATCTTCCCAGATCAGGGATCAAACCTGTGTCTCATGCATTGGCAGGCAGATGCTTTACCACTGAGCCACCAGGGAACCCCAAGGAGAAAATTTTAGAACCTCTATGTATCATTCTTTCTACTGAAAGAATAGCTAGGCTCTATTAGTTTTGCTGTATAGATAGCCATGAACCCTTCATTTGATCTATATACTATATATGAGAGTGGGCAGTGTTACCTTCACTGATTAGTTTTTATTCCATATATTGAAAATAATCTCAAGTCACTTACATATACCTATATATTTATGAATTTTACTATTGGTTCAATCCTCACAAAATGAGCAAATGATTGAAAAAATTCTTGTAGAGAAACAGGAGTTGAAACTATTATTAATAGTATAAGCACAAAGTGAATGGGAAGAAAATGTCAGAAGTAGCCCTTCTCCCACTCTAGTTATGCCATCTTGGTTGGCCAGATGACAAGATAAAAACAGTGGTATTCTAACCAGATCTGGGAAGGATATGGTTGCAATATTTTGAAATAGTCAAGATGACTATATGGGATGCTGATTTACATTGACTGTTGTTGTATTAACCTAATCCTATATGGATAATGTGTATTGAAGAATTAACTAAAAGTGTTTGAAGGATTAATTAAGGACTTTGGAAAACATCTTTATTTCATTTTATCTTTCAAAATTTCTATTTCTAAATTTGCTAAAGACATTCCTGATATGTTAGCCCATTAGTATATCTCTATATAAATTAAAATAGCTATACATATGTTGGGTGTATACACTGAAATAGATTTAGTTGCTAAGAGTGAATGTCCACTGAGTTAGGATGCCATGCAAATGAGAGTGTGGGTTATTCTTGATTGGCCAGTTACCATCATCGTGTCACACTGCTCTCACATGGCTGGCTGACCCCAAGAGCCATCTCAAGAATGTGTGTTATTAGTCGCCATGGTAATGGCACAGCTGGGAGGGGATGGGTCATTAAAAATTCATCATCACTATTGAGTTGGAAATTAACTCAGATCACACATACTTTTGAGGTCAAGGTGCCTTTTGCTTATAGAAAAAGGAAGAAATCAAGAAAATGTAATGGATTTTTAAAAATATGTGTTGTGGATATTATGAGTGTATGGGGTTGTTTATGTGTTTGGAAGTGAACAACAATAAGAAAACCTGAAATTTACTCTGTCAAACATTTTGTTAGTTATTTTAACTTCACAATAACCCTGTAAGGTAGAGGTCATCCTCATTATATGATGAAGAAAGATGAAATCAATGAACTTAAGTGACTTGCCCAAACTCCCACATCTAGTAGGTATCGAACAAGGGTGCATATCTAGGTAACTGGCATTAGCTGGTATATTGCATTTTGTTTCCAAAAGGTAAGAATCCATCTGCATTTTGTCAAGTCACCTAATAATTGGAAGGTATCAACAATTTCTAGGCATGAAAGCATGGATAACAGTGGACTCCATGTTGTGAGTGGGAAAGCAAAATGTTCATGCTGAGACCTGGGGCTGGAATTTTTGTATCATCTGTCTGCATTAGGTGGTGAAAAGCAAGCCATTTTTGGTTGAGCTTATTGACATTGTATCATCTGATGTCATTTCTCAAGTGAAAGTTCTGCAGTTTTGTATGAGCAAAAGGTCCCTCCATGGAGCTTTGCCAACAGATTTTCCCAAGGTGTTCTGCAGAGCATCAGATATCAAGCTTAGTACAATAAATGTGTTCTCTTTCTGTTAACAGGACCATTGCCAACTATTTGGTGTGGAGGATGGTTTATTCCAGAATTCCAAACTTAAGCAGGCGCTTTCAGTATAGGTGGCTGGAGTTCTCACGGGTAAGTTTTAAGAAGATTGCAGTGTTATATCACTGGATAACTTTACATGCCAGAACAGTCTGTATATTAACTAATCCAATAAAAATCATCTTTAGGTATTGGGCAGAGGGAGTTTTACAGCTCAAGTTCTACTTTTTTTTTTTTGGCTTTATTTCTTTTTATTGAGGTAAACCTTATATACAGTAAAGTATATTCAAGCTCTTCTTTGATGAAGGTATATAAAGATATTTAGGGCAATACTTGAGACCATCACGTTTTCACCCTCCCCTTCTTACCAATTTATTCCCCTTTCCCCCAGTGTTTTTAAGTGGGTCACTATAATTATAATTTTAATATTTCTTAGTGATATATTTGTAGCTATCTTTAGTTTTCAGTATTCTGAATATTCAGAATATGCATGCTATATGTATTAGATGGTAAAGTTTCATCTTTAATTTAGGGGTAGTGTTTTGTCTCTAGCTTGATCTTCAGTCTTTTTTTGCCTTTTTTTTCTTTTTCATTAGTGTTGGTCTTCTTAATTCAATCTAATTTATCCTAATTCTACTAGGCCAACGAGGCCTAAATTTAGTCTCCTCTGAGATGTGGCTCAACTGCCTAAAACACTTTTCTTTTCCCCCTCCTCATCTAGCCCTGTGATCTCTGCTCCTCTCCCACACTTGTTCTCCTCTTTAGCTTACATAAGTGTCACTCTTAGTTTCAGAGGCTTTTGTCTGAGTGATTCTCTTACCAATACAGACTTAAGGGTTTTGTGGCTCTTTTTTTTTTTTTTTTTTTTAACATTTTAAGAATTTTGGGACCTTAACAAATATTTTAAGTTAATTTTCTCTTAATTTGTAGTTAAGTAATGGAAAATTTTGTAAGCTCTAATTTCATTTAATAGACATTTTAATTATTAGGGAAAATGGCAGCTAGAGAAGTTCCTAGTGGGTCATTGCTCTTGAGTAGTAGCACAATTATTTTGGATACATTTTGGCCCTTGAAGTCACTAGGGTACTGAACTTGATAGAAAACATCATAAAACAACTATATATATTGAGGTCATATCAAAGGGTTAACCTGTAAAACTAGTAGATTATATATATGTGTCTGTGTGTATTTTTAACTTCTGTGGATCCCATAAAAGATGGTACCCAGCTGCTTTCCACTCCCACTGTGAAGAAAATAAGAGAGAGAGGTGTAAGAAGTAGTGTGTGAAAATTTGAGGTTAGGTATGAAGGGATGTTTCTTAAGCATAAAGTGCTAAATATAATACTGAATTGCCAAAGAAAGTTATAGGATCTCTTTATCTAGAAGTTTTTAAAATAGATTCATTCCGTACTCTCCTCAGAGAGTGGTTATGTTATCAGAAAGTAGAGGAAGAATAGATAAACTTCAGTGTTAATCACATTTGCTCTGTACCTACAAGCGGGGTCTAATATCATTCACCGGCTGCCTCCAGCCACCATTCTCAGAGCCTCCCCTTGCTGTCTACCTTTACTTTGCATTTTGAGCGCTCCAAACTCCCAACCCACAGGGGCAACTTAAATGATATTAATTTCTTTGTCTTCAACCCTGAACAGTAAGCTTTTGAGCCTTCCAAGTCCTGCTTTGGACCTTCCTTACTTGTTTGTAAATATTTTCTTATAATGGTTTAATTGGGACAGATGAGAAAAACACATCTATTTTTTACTTGGTTACCAGTGTGTTCTGTTATGACACAATGTAAATATACCTCCTGGGTTGTTCATGGTGGGCATATTTTCCTGGTCTGTCATGTGAGTGTACTTTCCAGAGCAAGGAAGCCTTTGCTGGGAGTGGGGGGACTTTGATCACCCATTGATTTTAAACCTTTCTTGGTAGAAGTTTAGTTCTCAGAAGGTATTAACTACCATCTGGACACTTGGACAGTATCCTTTCATGTCCCTGCCAACTGCAGAAAAACTATGCTATTGTCTACATCCTTTGTTCAGTGGGAAAACTGGAAGGAAAGGAGGGATACATTATCATCCTCTCTTAAAATATTTTCTCTTGGTTTTATATATAATGAGACAAGCAGAATATTTTTCTTCATTCAATTTTACCTTTGGTTTACTATCTGACACATGTATATGGGTTGCGGGATGCAGTGTTTTGTAGACTGTGTCCTTCAGGTTCTTTGAACATTTTTTCAGCCATTGGTTTTATCCAAGTGAAGCTCAGTCTGGTTCGATTATCTCCCACAGGTAATCCAGGGGACCACAACTTTGTTGCCTCAGTGGGACAAATGTGTGAACTTCATTGAAAGTACTCTCCCTTATGTCGTTGGAAAAATGTTTGTGAATGTACACTTCCAGGAAGACAAGAAGGAAATGGTAAGTGCTGCCCCCCAGCGCCCCCGGCTGATGAAAACAGTGGCAGTTAAACAGATCCGAGATAGATAATATGGTCAGCAGGCCAGTATCAGCCTTCTAGCTCTTAAAGTGATGAATCTAGATAACAGTTTTGCTTCAAAGAGGAATTCTTGCAGTACCATATTAATTCAAACTCAAATGTAGAATGTTATCATGAAAATTTATTTATTTTTTTAAATTTAAATTTATTTATTTTAATTAGAGGCTAATTACTTTACAATATTGTATTGGTTTTGCCATACATCAACATGAATCTGCCACGGGTGTACCCGTCTTCACGTGTTCCCAATCCTGAACCCCCTCCCACCTCCCTCCCCATACCATCCCTCTGGGTCATCCCAGTGCACCAGCCCCAAGCTTCCTGTATCCTGCATTGAACCCGGACTGGCGATTCGTTTCTTATGTGGTATTATACATGTTTCAATGCCATCATGAAAATTTAGAAATGAGAAAACAGCATGAAATCATGCCATATAGAGTCAGAATTTCTCCTGTAGAAATTAAATGTGTTCAGTCAATGCTTAGGAAAAAGAGGGCCTGGATAATTTTGGGATTAGGTATTTGAACCATTGTAATTACAAAAGATAGAGATATTCCAGACAAATTTCTTTGTTTTAAAGATTAGGAAGCTGGAGACCCAGTGATGAAATGATTTGTAATATATTTAACAACTTTCCTTTTTTGCCAGTTATACTTAGGTATTTTCTTCAAAATAAACAACTTAAAAAATTGAAGTATAGTTGATTTACAGTGTTGTGTTAGTTTCTGGTTTACAGCAAAATGACTTAGTTATGTTTGTAATAGTTATATATATACTATAATGTAACAATTAGCAATGTCAAGCATCTTTTCATGTGTCTATTGGCCATCTGTGGAGAAATGTATATTTAGGTCTTCTGCCTATTGTTTGATTGGGTTGAAAAGAAACAATTTTAAAAAATTTATTTGTTTTTAATTGAAGGATAATTGCTTTACAGTATTGCATTGGTTTCTACCAAACATCAACATGAATCAGCCATAGGTTTACCCATGTCCTCTCCCACTTGAACATCCCTCCCCAACGCCCCGCCCAAACAAACAATTTTTATTGAAGTAATAGTTGCTTTACAAAGTTGTGTTAGTTTCAGATATACAGCCATGTGATTGTTATACATACATATATATCTATTCTTTTTCAGATTCTTTTCCATCATATGTTATTATAAGATACTGAGTATAATTCCCTGTGCTATATAGTAAGACCTTGTTGTTTATCTATTTTATATATATAGTAGTATGCATTTGTTAATCCCAAACTTCTCATTTATACCTCCCCTCTTCCCCCTTTGGTAAATATAAGTTTGTTTTCTATGTCTGTGAGTCTATTTCTGTTTTATAAATAAGTTCATTTTTTTTTAAGATTCCACATTTAAGTGATATTGTATGGTATTTTTTTTTCTCTGTCTGACTTACTTCACTTAGTATGATAATCTCTAGGTCTGTCCATGTTGCTGCAAATGGAATTATTTCATTCTTTTTTATGCTTGAGTAATGTTCCATTGTGTGTGCTTGTGTTTGTGTGTGTGTGTGTGTGTAATATGTATATATATTGCACCTTCTTTATCCATTCATCTGTTGATGGACACTAAGGTTGGGCTTCCGTTCTTGGCTATTGTAAATAGCGCTGCTGTGAACAATGGGGTGCTTGTGGTTTTTTTTTGAATTAGAGTTTTCTTTGGATAAATGCCCAGGAATAGGATTGCTGGATCATATGATAGTTCTATTTTAGTTTTTTGAGAAACCTCCCTAATGTTTTCCATAGTGGCTGTACTATTTTTTTCCATTCCCACCAACAGTGTAAGAGGGCTCTCTTTTCTTCACACTCTCTCATGTTTAGCAACTACTGCTGCTGCTGCTAAGTCGCTTCAGTCGTGTCCGACTCTGTGCGACCCCATAGACGGCAGCCCACCAGGCTCCCCCGTCCCTGGGATTCTCCAGGCAAGAACACTGGAGTGGGTTGCCGTTTCCTTCTCCAATGCATGAAAATGATAAGTGAAAGTGAAGTCGCTCAGTCATGTCCGACTCTTAGCGACCCCATGGACTGCAGCCCACCAGGCTCCTCTGTCCATGGGATTTTCCAGGCAAGAGTACTGGGGTGGGGTGCCATTGCCTTCTCCGAAGCAACTACTAAGTGGCTTAGAAATAGAAATACAATACAGGGACTCCCCCCCACCCCCATCCCGCCTTTGCTTTCGCTATCCTCTAAAAACTAAAGAGATGTGATATTTGTTTCACAGAAAACACTGTCAGGTTTTTTTTCATAAGCTTAAAAAGAAATCTTTTTATTTTGTAAATTTCTAAACATATATGGAAAGAATATTGTAATCAACTTCCATGTACCCATGATCTGTGCCTATTTGTTGTAGTAGCATTAATGACCCAGCCAGATGAATCCACTAATAGAGGCTGAGGTTTAATTTCGCTCATTTACTGAACAAATATTTGTTGAATATCTGTTATATAACAGACATTGTTATAGGCACTTTTTGAGGCAGCAGAGAACAAAGATCCCTGACCTCACTGAGATGACAAAAAAAAAATTAATACAGTTGTATACATTATGATAAAGACTCTGGAAAAGAAAAGAATGAGATCAGGGTAAGGATAAATCAGGAGTGCTGGAAGGTGTGAGTGTGTGGGGAGGGTTGTAGGATTAAATGAGATGGTCAAAGAAAGCCTCACTGTGAAGATGACATTTGGTAAAGATTTGAAGGAGGTGAGAGAATCAGATACGGCAGTTATCTGGAGGAAGAGTATTCTAAGCAGATGGAACAGCTAGTGCAAAATCCCTGAGGCAGGGATGTGCCTGGAGTGCTCCAGGAAGAGCAGGGAGGTCCCTGTGGCTGGAGCAGGGCGAGTGGGGGTGAGAGAAGCAGATACTGAGGTCAGAGCAATAGCAGGGCTGGCATTTTAGAAGACTTGTAGGACATTGTAAGAGTGTTGGCTTTGATGCTGAGTGGAGTGGGGAGCTATTGCAGGCTTTTTGCAGAGGCCTGATGTGACTTGACTTATGTTGAAAGGCTTACTCTGGCCGCTGTGCTGTGAAGAGATTGTAGCAGGTCAAGAATAGAAGCAGGGAGACCAATTAGGAGACTGTCGGAGGGACCAGGCCAGAGGTGATGGTGGCTTGGACCAGGTGGTAGCAGTGGAAGTTGTGAGAAGGCATGGTATTCTGAATACGTTCTGAAGGATAGAACCAACACAATTTGCTGACAGATTTTTTGAGGGATCTGAGAGCCAGAGCTCTGAATCTGATTAAGTGGAAATTAACTGTTAACTGAGTTGCTGTTAACTGAGAAGAGGAGTGCTGTGGGGGAGGATCAAGTTTAGAAGGGAAGATCAGGGGTTCAGTTTGGGCTCCGTTGAATTTGAGATGTTATCAGACTTCCCAGTGGAGATGTCAAAGAGGCAATAAGGGAGGTACAGTGGAGTTTAGGACAGAGGTTGAGCTGGAAGATTGGAGGAGAGGGAAGGTATGAAATCATTGTCCAGGGGAGTGGAGCACTGAGTAAACTGAGGAAATGTAGTATGGGTGCCTCGAGGCAGTAATGGTTTGGGTGAGGTTGGAGGTCATGAATTTTATTTTTATGTTTCCCCATGCCACACGGCTTGTGGGATCTTTTTTCCCTAAACAGGGATCGAACCTGGGTCCTTGGCAGTGAAAATGCAGAGTACTAACCATTGGACCACCAGAGAATTCCCTACTGCTACTGCTAAGTCGCTTCAGTTGTGTCCGACTCTGTGCGACCCCAGAGACGGCTGCCCACCAGGCTCCCACGTCCCTGGGATTCTCCAGGCAAGAACACTGGAGTGGGTTGCCATTTCCTTCTCCAATGCATGAAAGGGAAAAGGAAAAGTGAAGTCGCTCAGTCGTGTCCAACTCTTAGCGACCCCATGGACTGCAGCCCACCAGGCTCCCCGGCCCATGGGATTTTCCAGGCAAGAGTACTGGTGTGGGGTGCCATTGCCTTCTCCAAGAGAATTCCCTGGAGGTCATGAATTTTATAAAGTCTACTCATTTTGGCTGTATGTTTTCCATCGTTTCAGCTGCACTGGAGGAGAAGGTCCATTTTGAATTAGAAATTGAAATTTAGCTAGGTTTTTTTTTTTTGATGTGCATTCTCTTTATGAAGAATTATATTTTACAAATGGCATGAAGCAGAGTGTCTAGGAATGATTAACTAGGTAGGGGAGGAAAAATAACGTTTTCTCTACTCTTCTAGGTTCTTGGCTGAGAACCTCCTGTAATACAAGATTAATAGGAGAAAAACTAACAAGTTTAATAACATGTATATTTCCTATACTCAGGACAACTGAGTAACTTCCATAAATGGCTGAAGCTACCACCTTAAATTCCAAGTCGAGCTAAAGATGAAATAAGATGTTGAGCAAAGGGAGGAGCCAGTTATAGGTTACCAGACAAAATGCAGTATTTAAGGATGGTTGTTACACAGATTTAAGTCCTTACCTTCTCCAATGGTAGGAGTTTCTAGAGATTTAGTCACTCTCCTCTTCTTGGTTCACAAAGGGAGACCTCTTTACAATGGAGATTATCCTTATAAAGGTTAACTTCTCTCACAAAAGAGTGACTTCCCTGCTTTCAGGAAAATTCCTGTGTCTGCAGCCTCTCAAAAAATAATCAGCCCCAAATAATCAATATGCCAAAGGGACATATTTTCTCTCTGTATGCTCAGTCATGTCCAACTCTTTGCAACCCCACGGACTGTAGCCTGCCAGGCTCCTCTGTCCATAGAATTTTCCAGGCAAGAATACTGGAGTGGTTTGCCATTTCCTTTTCCAGGGGATCTTCCCGACCCAGGGGTCAAACCCATGTCTTCTGTATTGGCAGGCATCACCTGGGAAGCATTTTTGGGATGGTATATTTTGCTCTCCCTCACTAATAACAATCCGTTATAGTCAATCAGATTTGAGTATGTAAGCACCTTGAATGCAAGTCATCATTAAACACTGGATTTAAAGGCAAAGAAAGTTAAAACTCTGTTAAGTCATGATAATTCAACTAGTTGGTATTACATGTCAATGTATATTACAACTATGTATTATATGCTGAAGTTTGCTTTGGAATGTCACATATCTAAGTACATTTACTTAGGGTTTTTTTTCCTGTCTTTTGATACTTGGGAGAATTTAATGCCAAGTTTGAGACTTTATATTTGAACCTGAAAGTACTCTTCTTGCAAATAATTCCACTGAAGAATTAATGTCATTTCAAAATATTCAAAATTCCCATTGTGTTTTCTTTCACTCCTTGGTCAGAGTAAATGGATTGAGAATTTATCAGATAATCACAGTGGTAACATTATAAGCCCTGGAAAGGATATAAAAACAATTAAGGGATAGTGGAGGTGTTTTTATGTAACAGGATTTTTTTTTTTGGCAGTAGAAGAATTTTGAGTAATATGAAAAGTATGTGGATTAATTTGTTTTTCTCAGTTTTGGTGTGAAAGTCCCTTTTTCTTGTCAGCATGTGACATTTTAAAATAAAGTTGATTTTGGCACTCCCCCCGATGTTGTGGTGTACGCGGGATGAGGAGGTAGTGGGATAGTTACACAGATACTCATCTATTTTACATAAAATTATTTGCTGCTCTTAAGCAGAAGCTATTTGCTTCAGGGAATATTTAAGTTGGGAACTTATAAGAGAAATATCTGGCTTTTTATAGCCATGTTGCAGGGCTGTCATCCAAGAACCACCTGGAACCATTGATTTACTTGAAAAACATTCTTTATTATTAGCTACAATGCAAAGAGAAAACCAGAAAGATCCCCATTGGGACAAATTCCAGAGACACTAACTCAGAGGGAGGGCTGCCATTGTTTTTTTTTTTTTTTTTTCTCAAAAACAATTGTTAAGCAAATGAATGCAGTCAGAAGGTTAAACTTCAGGTGCTTCTCAAACTTTAACGTGCACCAGAATCACTGGAGGATCTTGTGGGGTAAATGCAAAATCTCACTGCATTTTAACTGGGTCTGGGGTAGGATCCAGGAATTTGCATAACCAGCTCCCCAGTGATGTCGATGCTGCCGGTCCTGGACCACACTTAGAGTAGCAAGGCCTTTGCATTATTTATTTGTCTGCAAACAGCACCAAAAAGCAGCCCTGGTGATTCATGCGAGCAGGGCAGTCATTTGACTCAGGACAGCAGTACATTGGTTCCTAAAGCCTGTTATCTTAGTGCAAGTAACCGCTTTGATTTCAGATTATAGAAAATTTCGTTGGTTTAAATTGGTTTAAATAGACTGTGCCAAACCCTGTGTGCGGGCCTCCAGGCTACTTTTTAGTTCTGCTTTTGTGGTGGTGGTGGTGGTTTTCCTCTGAGCTGTTTTAGTTTTTATTTGAAAACTGGTACCTGGGTTTCTCTAAGAGCCTGCGCTTCTCAGTATCTCTGTCTCTCCAGCCTCTTAATGGCGGATTGGCCCAATTGCCACTGGTTGGCACACTTTGTTCTAGAGAGGATGAAAGGAGTAGTTCACTTTGAGGTTTCCTTTGTAGACGAGAAAGCATCCTTTTCCCCTCCCCAACCTACCTCTCTTCCTTTTAACTGGGGAGAACACACAATTTTATGTTACTCTTTCCTTGTGATTTCCCATATACATGTGCACACAGCCACACACATATAGCTCATATTCATTCACTCACACCTAACTACGGGAGTTTTCAAAATTTAATTAGAAAGGGGAAGGATGGGATGTAGAAAAAGGAGAATCGTTTCACAGAAAGCCTCTTAAAGAGGCCACATGGAACAATCAGATACTATCTGAAAGAGCCTTCCAGATAGTGAGACAGGGCATTAATCCATGTGGGACTGGCTGCAAACGTGACTTAGATCACAGGGACAGGCCAGTGGAGTGAGAGTAGGGAGTTGTGGAACTCTGGACAGCAGCTGACTTTGTTACCTAAAGTAGCACTATCCAGTAGAACTTGCTATGAGCCACTGATGTGTTTTCTACTGAAAGTGAAAGTGAAGTAGTTTCCGACTCTTTGGGACCCCATGGCCTGTAGCCTACCAGGCTTCTCGGTCCATAGGATTTTCCAGGCAAGAATACTGGAGTGGGTTACCATTTCCTTCTCCAGACCTTCCTGACCCAGGGATTGAACCCAGGTCTTCCGCGTTGTAGGCAGACGCTTTACTGTCTGAGCCACCAGGGAAAAAGTAAAAGGAAACAGGTGAAATGAATTTTGATACTATATTTTGTTTAATCAAATATATCCAAAATATTATCATTTCAACAAGTCGTTAATAGAAAATTGAAACAGTAGTTTTTATGCTTTATTTTATATTAAGTCTTTGAAACTGCATGCATGTTTCATATTTATAGCACATCTCAATTTGGACTATCCCTGTTTCAAGTGTTCACTTGCTGTATGTGGCTACCACATTGGACAGTCCTTGTCTGAAGAATTGAAGAGGGATACTTTGAGATCAGCATGGCAGGGCTCAGTCCCTGGGTGAGTGGGTGCTAGTAGCCAGGACTGGGAAGGTAGAGTCGTCAGTGTCTGACCAACTGAGTTTCTCAGAGGGCTCTAATATGAGAGGGGAAGGACTCAAGTAGTCCCCACAAGGGATTCATGTCTGGGAACAGGGATGGGAGTTGAAGTCAGGCCGCTACTTGCTGAGGCTGTTTCAGGTTCTCTGGGATACCAGCAAACAATCAACAAATTCCAAATTCTGCTCTGAAGTAAGCACCTTGGAGGCTTGGTTCTCACTGGCTCATTCATGGACCGGGTGGTGTGGAGTCTGCAAGTTAAAGGTGTTCAGTGCCTGAAAGTTGCAAAAGACTCGGTCAAGGCAAAAGTCAGGAGTTCCAAGTTCAAATCCCCTCAGAGCTAGTGAGGAACGTTAAATAATGTACAGAACTAAAGCTGGCTGAGTGTCAGCAAAGGCTGGGGCAAGTGCAGTGAGGAGTGTCAGTTGCCCCTGGGGAATCTGAGACCCAGTACTGGTGATCTAGAATGGCTGTGATAGTCAGGATTCACTTCGAGCTCTTTTCATGCAGGATGCCTGCTGAAGGTTGCTCAGCTTCTGGTTTTTTGAGAGAAGTCAGAAATATGGAGTTTTATGTGAAATAGCCCACATTTTAAATCTGGGCAGTACTTTGGAGGCCAAACTGAATCTGTCCTTGGGATACCATTTTGTGCCTTGTACACTAACATTTTTTTCTCCAGTTTTCAGAACCCAAAGTCATGACCTTGTCTGTCAGAGAACTTCTTTACTTTTTTCATGTTATTTAGAAGGAGATCATGCATAATTTAAAAATACAGCATATTAGCTAAACATTTAACGAGTTGCTTTTGTAAAAAGTTATATGCAGAGTATGAAAGTGGAACTCTCTCAGAGAATTCATGATATCTTGTCACTGTCAATAGAGATGATGCTCCTGTCTTACCGTGACAAACCCTGATCTGTAGGCTCATGACCTGAGTGACAGGAGAGAAGATTTAGAGGTATGTGTTTATGTAGGAGGGTGGTCTAAAGTTGTTTGTCTTTCATTTTTTATTATTAATGATAATTAATTTCTATAATGTATGTGTAAATGCCCCAGATAGATACCCAAGTCCATGGCAGGCACACGAAGATCCCAGAGATGGCTATATAATGTTTTAAAAATCTGGTAATGATAAGAAAGTAGCTAACTTTTACTGAGATGTAGTTGGATGCCTGGTATGTGTTCTAAGAGCTTTTGGTGTGTGAACTCATTTAGACCTCACAATAGTCCTATAATTGCTTTTACTGTCCTCATTTTCCAGATTAGGACACTGAAGCTCAGAATTTAAGTGAATTCCCCAAAATCATATAGCCTGAAAATGGTTAGGTGGAATTCAAGTTCAAACCATCTAGCTTGAAGTGGGTGTTCTATTCCCTTGCCTCTCTCTGAAAAACACTTGAATCTTCACCATTTTAATGACTGGAATGAGGAGACCTGTCATAATGAAGAGACTTCTTAGTGGCTTGTCCTGTAATTCATTCACTCTTTGTTGCTGTTCAGTCATTCAGTCGTGTCCTACTCTTTGTGACCCCATGGATCGCAGCACGCCAGGCCTCCCTGTCCATCATCAACTCCCGGAGTTTACTCAAACTCATGTCCATTGAGTCAGTGATGCCATCCAACCATCTCATCCTCTGTCATCCCCTTCTCCTTCCTTCAATCTTTCCCAGCATCAGGATCTTTTCTAAATGAGTCAGCTCTTTGCATCAGGTGGCTAAAGTATTGGAGCTTCAGCTTCAGCATTAGTTCTTGCAGTGAATATTCAGGATTGATTTCCTTTAGGATTGACTCTTATCAGGAAATTATTTATTCATATATTAAGATCTTATACAAATAAAAGGGATGTATTTCCTATTTCTTAGCATTTTAGAAGTGGGAATCAGTTGAAGTAGATTTTGCTTCTAATATTTCCATATTTTAAAGACAAAGAGTGTGAAAGCACTATCAATTCAAATCTAACCAGTTGACATTGCATTTTTCACATTCATATAATTTTCAGAAGAAAGAGGGACACAGTAAGAAACAAGCTGATTATCAGAGATTTCATCTAAGAGCAACATTTGAGGTATATCTTTGGCTCAGTGCCCATACTGAGCTCAATTTCTGGGATTTTCTACATATATCATTCTGAGGAGTGATCCCTGATGTTTGGAATGATGACCTAAGGCTCTGTAAGATTTCTCATCAAAACAATCTTTAAAATGTTTACCATTTTTTTTTGGTTACGAAGCAGAAATATAAATATATACCTCAAAGAACAATTTTCTATCATGTTGCTGCAAAGGAACAAAATAGATCTTTCTACTTTGTGCTTTAAACTGTAGTTTTTAAAGGATTCAAGGAAATTGGAGCTTTCATTTGAACATTTTGGCTGAATTAAGTTATTAAACTACCTAGTTTTATTTCATTATAGACACTGTGTCCCCAAATTACTTTATTCATATAACTCAGTTCTGCCAATTGGCATTTTATTGCTGTTCTCTCAAATTTTCTGTTTTTGTTATAGGCTAAACCCTATTAAAGAAAATTATTCGGATACTTGTTAAAATTTTACAGAGGATTTTACTCAGGACTATTGCAAAGGGTGTCAAGATTTTCAAAGTAAGAGAGAGAAATATCGGGCTCAACTCTGACTATAGCCGAGACAGCTGGGAATTTATGGCCAAAGAGCAGGTTGAAGGAGTCAGTGAATGGAAAATTACTAAGAGAAAACATTCAAAGGTCAAGGGACTTTTTTTCTTCTTCTGTTTTTTAGTTGTGCCATGTGTCATGTGGGATCTTAGTTCCCTGACCAGGGATTGAACCCATGTTCCCTGCAGTGGAAGTGTGGTGTCCTAACCATTGGACTGCCAGGGAAGTCCTGGTCAGGGGGCTTCTGCTGAAGGCAGGCCAGGGTGCTCAGATATCAAGAGTGGAGGGGATTCTCTCTCAACTGGCTTATCAGGATTCTTGGTAAAACTGGGCTGTGCAGGCCAGGCAAGGACAGGATGGAACCACCATTGAGACCTAGTCAAGAAGAGGATGTAGAGGAACCTGGCTGAAATTTGGTCAAGGAGAGAGACTTTGTCAACAGTGAAATAAAAGATAAAGTCTCTTCTCGTACATTGATAGTCTGTATGCAGAAGGCTAATTTAAAGAGGAACAAATCTTTTATTATACTTTCGATCGAGACTTTATTAGATGACTAATTAAAACTTTACTTACTGTGTCCAACAATTCACTGATTCCTCCTGTATTCTAGTAGCTTATTCCTTTTTCTCTTTAAGGTAAGGACATCATTCATGTCCCCAAGTAATGCCATAGATGACCTACAGTATCTTCCAATTTTCTGAGTGCTCTGCATGAGCAATTCTGGTAGTAATTCTTCACCCAAGAACAGGTTTCTCCTCCCTCCCCATACTGCTGCAGCTGGTCCTGAAGACTTAAGTACCCACATGGGTCCAGTCGCAGTGGTAGAGTTTGAACTTGCAACCTCCATACACTAGCAGTTCACCTCATTAGTTAGCCAATATAATTGAATTGATGAACTGCTATTAATATTCAAGTTCTTTAATTCCCCTACTCACTGTTTTTCTCAGTGGTTGAGTAAATGAGATGTAACTCTAACGTTAGTGGCAGAAGTCACATGAAAGTCAGTGTCATGCACTATAGCAATGCCCTTATACTGAGGGATTCTTCATTCCTTACAGGTGCTGCTCCTCAAAAGAGCTGGTCTCAGTATAGCCACTGTACTGATAGAGATCAAGCTCCCTTCAACACAGCTCATGCAAAGAAAGGATATTCTATCTGGCTATCAAGTGTCCCTGTTTCTGTTTGCCTAGTCAATGGTATCAGCTATAATATCGGCCAGTTTCTCTGGGTCTTTGCAGAATTAAGTTTTGCAGTTTCTCTGGGTCTGTCTGAATTAAGGCAAACCAAAGTGATTTGAGTTTTAAAGGACTTCTAAATACAGTTACAAAACATTGACCTTATAAAGAAGTTACATCTGATTTTCTGAAAACTGGCATATATATAAATCTCATAGCCCACTTCTACTCTTATCATTTTGGGCAAATTAGCCTCTTCGTTTCTCTGTTTTCCTGTTTATGAATGGTACCCAAGTTTTGCTGCTATAGCAGTGCTCTGTAACACTCAGCCACCAAACTTCAGTGGCCTACTGTTGATGCATCTGGAGTTAGCTGGTGGTCCCCCAGGCAGCTCTGCTTATTTTGGCGTGGTTTGTCCAATGTCTGGGGGCCAGCTGGTTGAGGCTGGCTTCGGCAGAGGTAATCAGGATGACTTGGTTCTACTCCAAGTGTTTTCCTTCCATCACCCAGCCAGCCTGGGCATGCTCTCCTAGTGATGGCAGAGGTGCAAGTGAGCAGGCAGAGACCATGAGGCTTCCTGAGGCCCAGGTTCAGGACTGGCAATGTGTCCTGTCTGCATTCTGTTCACCAAAGCCAGCCACAAGGCCAGTCTAGTTTGGCAGAATGGGGTGATAGAATGCATTTTTTGGTGAAAGGTCCCATAGCAAAGGGCATGGAGGTATAGAGTTAAAAGCCATCGTTGCAGTGAATCAGACATAGGGATACAAACAGTACCTAGCTCGCTGGTTTGTGATGAGGATTGAGTGAGATAATCCACATAGAAGGTTTAGCACGATGCCTAATGCATAGCGAGTGCCAGTGAATTACTGTGTGTCATGCCTAAGGTTAATCATGAAGAGCAAATGCATGCCATCGAAGAACCATGGCAACCCTCCTGCACTGACAGCTCTTCTTCCGAATTTCTCTTCAACAGAGTGAGTGTGAGGTACCTGGGGCTTTTGCTCTACCTAGTTCTCCATACATGCCCAGTGTAGTACCTTTCAGTTGGGTTAGAGATCCTTTTAAGGCCTGTGCCCTGGCCACATTCCAGAACCTGCCCTACCATTTAATGCTAAATCTGGCTCTTAGGAGAGTCTCATGCAACTACTCAAGGAGCCAAATGTAATTTCTATAGCAGATCCAGGTTTCACAACTCTCTGCGGGCTAAATCTTATTACAACAAATGTCATCACACCCCAATCATGACAACTCTTTTTAAGCAAGCTTTGGTAAAATGACATCCAGCAAAACAAGTAATTTAGAAGGCTCATTGGGAATTCTTTGGGAATTCTTTGGAAATAAGTGTGGACACTGCTCTTGCCCTTGTCCTCGAGTGTGCTGCCACGGTAATGACACATTTGGCCCACCCTGCTTGTTTGTTGATTCTGTCTCTGGATAGCATTGGACACTATTTTCTTTGCCACTTATGATTGGCCACAGTCTCATCAAGCTGATCAGACCTGTGGGCTGCAAAGACCCTGTACTAGAAATTCATTCACTCAAAGAAAGCACTTAGGCCTTCCAACAGAGCTGGGTTTTGGAAGTGACCTGGCAGAATTCCTTGCTGGAGGAAGTTTACCCACAGCCAAAGGCTAGACTGTTGTGAGACTGGTTGACTTATAAATATTACGCTGGTTTCTGATCTGTCCTCTCAAAGAGTAGGAAAATGGAAAACAGGAAAAGATGAGTTAGAAAATTAGAACACAATCTATTTATAGTCAGTAAATGTGATCCTAGCCTTATGCTTTTAGATAAGAGAACATGCTGAACTATTGCACCACCAGACTAACATGCTTTATAGTATATCTGGGGCCTAAATAATTTGATATTTTTTTCTTTCACTAACATTTTGAATAGCTCTGCCAAGTTTGTTAATCCTGACGAACTGATATGATTTGTTTTATTAGCTTGCTTGGCTGCCAGAAACTGAGCGTCTTCTATCTAGCCTCAGTTTTTTTGCTTTACCGCTTCTTGCTTAATACAGGTCCCTTCTTTACTTCTTAGTTCAATGCCATTATTGTATTTTTATCAGGAGCCAATTCAAAGTTGTTTTCATAAATATAGTATAAATAATGAGTCAGTGGATAGTTAATGTTTATTAGTGCATTGATTTATTTAATGTCTGTGTTTCTTTCTAGTGAAGTGATGGTTGTCAGAAAGAAACATTTTAGGAACTTCCCTTACATTACAGCCTATTTTTTCTGTGTTAACCACATGAATTATTGATAATAATTTTTGTTCTTTGCATTCACTAGTCAAGTGGTTACAACTTAAGGAACCATGTCCTGCTCTACACCAATGGGAAAACTGGAGACTTTTTAATCTTATGTTTTATTAAGATATTACTTATAATTTCTGAATATATGAAAAATGAAAATCTCAACATTATGCTTTTGTTTTAAGAATTTCATTGAAATTACATTATTTTAGGATTAATGAATACAGTCAACTTTGAAGATTCTTTTCTTCTTTAAGAACTCTATCAGCCTATAGCTGTTTGTATCAGATATATAATATATATGTATGTAAATATATATATATAAAACCATTCTTAGCCATCTGTTCTATACCACATTGGCACCATCAACCTCAGAATGGACTGGACTAACTGAGTCATTTGAGTCCCACTAAAGTTTATATTTCAAATAACTGCTGGAATAACTGTTACACATTAGTATGTATAAAAGATATTTGATTAAATTTCACTTCTTTGCTGGATACCCACTGGAGGTTTTAAAAACGTAAATCAACTTCTATTTATTGAACATCTGCTTTATGTATCTTATGAGATGTGAAATTATATCGTGAGAAATCATATCATGTAAGATGTGAAATCATAAAACTAAGAAGTTTAAATTTGCAGAACACTGTAGGGGAAGAAAAGAATTTTTTCCCTTTATCCTCCTAGGTTCTTGGCCAAGACCCCTCTGAATAAAAAGACAGATTAACAAGAGAAAAACAGAAATTTAACAACACGTATCCCTCCTGTTTGGAGTTTCCCTGGTAGCTCAGCAGTAAAGGATCCACCTATAATGCAGGAGACACAGGTTCGACTCCTGGGTTGGGAGAATGCCCTGGCGGAGGGCATGGTAACCCACTACAGTATTCTTGTCTGGGAACTCCCATGGACAGAGGATCCTGGTGGGCTACAGTCCATGGGGTTGCAGAGAGTCACACACTACTTAGTGATAGACTTTAGATTTTTGAGACTTGGATACCTCCCATGTATATGAGCAAGACTCAGGAAAACCGAGTAACTCCCTGTGCTGTATGCTCAGTTGCTTCATTCGTGTCCAACTCTGTGCGACCTTATAGACTGTAGCCTGCCAGGCTGTTCTGTCCGTGGGATTCTCCAGGCAAGAATACTAGAGTGGGTTGCCATGCCCTGTCCAGGGGGGTCTTCTCCAGACAGGAATCAAACCCATGTCTCCTGCACCTCCTGCCTACAATGGCCCAATTCATCACCTTAAATACCATTTCCAGCTAAGTCAAAAGATGTTTTGTAGGGGAGGGAAGCCAGTTATGGGAGATTACCAGGCAGAGCTTGGTAAACAAGGGTAAGGGTAAATACAGATTTAAGTTTTTGTTTCTCCATTGATAAGACTTTCTAGAGATTTCAACATGACATCTTCCTGGTACAGAGAGAGAGATACCCTTTCAAATGCAGATTTCCCTTATAAATGTAAATATCCCTTACAAAAGGGTAACTTCTCTGTTTTTTCTTATCTGCTATTTCTTAAAAATAATTAGCCTAAAATGTAAAATAATCCTCATGCCAAAGAGGTAAGTTTTGGGGTGGGAAATTCTGCTCCCCTTCCACACTTTTTCATTGGCTTACATATCCATGATCTCATTTGATCTAAATCATGATTCTTGTTTTCAAAGCTTATGGATTTGTTGGGGAGATCAAATAAATATAGGCTGTTAAACCCATACCTATGTTGTTCTGATTATAAACCTAATAGGAACTCAGAGAAGGATCTGAAAATGTGGGTTTAAGCGTTTGGGATTCATTGGTATGGGGCAGGACCTGTGTGCCGTGTAGGATGTCTTTGTCACCAGAGACAAAGCTTTGAAGGAAACCACAACTGACAGTGGGCTGGCTGACCTCTTCTGTTACTGAGCTGAACTCAATGTGCAGTCAAGTCAATCTCCAGACGCTGAGTTGTGGTGAAGGGAAGTATAGCATTATTTGCAAAGCCAAGCAAGGGGAATGGGCAGTCAGAAGACCTGAACTCGATGGCTTTCAGGCAAGGGTTTTTAAATGCAACATTAGGGGTGAGGATTGCAAGGTGCATGATCAGCTTGCAGACATTCTTCTGATTGGTTGTTGATGAGGTGGCAAGGTGATGTTTTGAGAATCTTAAGCATCAGTCTTCTGGTTCCTGCCCGTCTGGGGGCTACATGCTTGTGGTTGGCACTTTCCATCTGGTGGGTCCTGTTTCTGTAAACCAGCTCAAAGATATGCACCAGACTGTTAATCTATATCCCTTGAGGAGAAACTAGGAGTCTGATTCGGGTTTTTGGCTAAACTGTTGTATAAGCAGTCATTACTTTTTGCTTGACTGCTTCGCATTTGTTTCTGCATTCTCTCACTTCTCTAATTATTTAACTGATCAAATCTGCTATTTATAACTCAGGAAAGGCTGGCAAAACTAAAGTTTTTTTTTTCAAATAAGAAGTAGGGGACGCAGAGAGGTCTGTCACCAGGAAGGCCCTGCAGGGTCTTGCTTGATTTCACCTCTTCTCAAAGCAGTGTTAGCATATATCCCTTTAAAAGCGTTAATAGAATCATCTTGACCCATTTATATAGAGCACCAAGTTCTTATTTCCGTGTGAGGGGAGAGAGGATAAGGAGAAGTCAGAAGAGCAAGTGACAATTTTTATTTTTTATTTTTTAAAAAATTTATTTGGCTACATCAAATCATAGTTGCAGCATGTGGGATCTTTTGTTGTGGTCAGTGGACTCTCTCCTTGTGGCTCAGTAGCTGTGGCACGTGGACTCCAGATCACACGGGCTCAGTAGTTGTAGCGTGTGAGCTTCGTTGCTCTGTGGCATGTGGGATCTTAGTTCCCATGTAGGATCTTAGTTCCCTTACCAGGGACTGAACCCATGTCCCCTGCATTACAAGGCAGATTCTCGGCCACTGGACCACCAGGGAAGTCCCTGAGACAATTTTAATGCACTAAGATAGGAGAATCTCATTTTCAAAACCCTTTGCTGAAAGGGTAACAGGTGTATGTATATGCATATGGGACACAACAGTGTCTGGTGTCTGATGTAGAACACTACAGCAAAATCTTGGCGTGCAGAGTATGAAAGGGGATCCACTTTTAAATAACATTGGTTGAGGGAAAGAACTAAAAACTGCTTGGTATGCTGACCAAATAAACTGTATTTTCTCAGTGTGGGTCCATAAAATCTGAAATAAGTAGATGCTTAACAAAATGCTGCTTTCCCTGGAGGGCTCTCATGCTGAATGTGGCCAATTTTAACATAATAACATTTAATTTTTATATGTTATATTTTGATTTTTAACTCTAAATAATATTTTCTATGGATAAGTTCACCTTATGACTTCTACTTTAAGTGATTCCTGTTAATGTTTTATGCTGGCTGGTTGGGGCATTAGGTCAAGGTTTGGTGAAGAAATACTATTCCTGTCTTTTTTCTTATTTAAAAATTACATCAGGCTTTTGCTGCCTCAGGGAACATGACTTGACTGAAGGTGATGTTATTATGTGATGCTGTAGAGTAGTCTAAAGTTAAAAATCAGAAGTGTTCAGTTATTTATCTTCCTAGTTCCAGCATAGTAAAATAATTATTTTTCTTATTTGCATTGATGTGCCAACCAATGACATTAATAACCTTCAAAGATTTCCTTTGTTCTTAAAGTCTGCTGGGGCAGTTCAGCACCATTTCTTAGAAAACATTGTACAATACATCTGTAGAGTGTGCAAAAAGAAAGAGTTGCTTACCTATGATGAGACATCTCAAGACTAGGACAGAGAACAACTGAGGCTCACAGGGAAAGACAAGAGGAAATTGATTACAGTTTCTCTTGGTATCCATGGGGATTAGTTCCAGGAGTCCTGGCAGATACCAAAATCTGTGATGCTCAAGTCCCTTACAGAAAATGGTGTAATATTTGCATATAATCTATGCACACCCTCCCAGATACTTTAAGTCATCTCTAGATTACTTATAATACCTAGTACAATATAAATGCTATATAAATAGTTGTTGGCAGGCCACAGATTCAAGTTTGCTTCTTGAAACTTGGTGGAATTTTTTTTTTCCCAAATATTTTCAATCTTGGCTTGGTTGAATCCATGGATGCAGAACTTGCAGATATAGAGAGCCGACTGTACTTGGGTTTTTACATCTGTAAGAGGACCACAGAAAGACTGAGTTATCAAAGCGTGGCTTTAGGGAAGACAGAGGTGGTAAGGGGAGTGGATGGGTATGAGAAGGAAAGGAAGAGGAAGAAGGAAGATGCATAGGTGTCAACTATTTGTCATTCTTCATCCCAGAAATACCTGATATTTTTTTTACCACTTTATTTCCATGTGGGATGCCAATCAGCAAGGTACAGAGCTTTGAAAACCTATGCAAAATGCTTAAAATGTTAATGATTATGAAACCCATGGTTAACACCCAGGAATGGCCAGGGAGGGTCCTAAGAAACCAAGGTGCTTAAAGAGAAATATTTGGAACCACTCAGCATATTTTAATAATTTGTACATGTTTCATAAAAATGCTCCAAGAAGAAGAGAGGCAAAATGACTTTAAGATTCACCATGGAAATCCCCTAATTCCATTATATATATATATACCAAGATGTCTTGACTTGGATCATGCTTGTTTTGTTTTATTTGATTAACTAACTTTCAACTGTAATGGAAGCAGATTAGCTTTTGTACTCCTTACTCCAAATAAGGATATACTCAGCTTTTAATTATTTAGGGGCTTTCTACTGTGGCTGCATGTTGGATAGCATATTGAGAGGAAATCTTTCATTGCCCTCTTGTCCTTATCTGTGAATATCCCTCTTCCTACCAGTATGTTCATGCTGCCAGGATGCATATAGCCCTGTGTGAAAAAAACAAACTTTTAAGAGAACTTCCCTTTTAGCAGAAGATCTTGTTCTTATTTCATGGAGAAAAGACATGCCATTCTACTAGGACTCTTGACCTTCCATCATCTCATCTATACATTCTTCTGCATTCCTGTCTATCATTTTATCTTTCTTGCCTCTCATAATCCTGTCTCATGTCTAAGGGGAATCCTTCCATATATTCTCCAGATCCCATCCCTTTTTGCCTTCTCAGGGACCATACATGTCGTTTTTTCTCTCCCATATTTTCAACCTTTTCCTCTTCACCAAATCCTTTCCACCATGTGTGTGTGTGTGTGTGTGTGTGTGTGTGTGTGTGTGTGTGTGTGTATTTTGCATTTTTAAAAGGACTTAATTTTTTAGAGTAGTTTTAAGTTTATAGCTTGGGGAGGAAATTTTTTTCCCCCTTTATCCTTCCAGGTTCTTGGCTGAGACCTCCCTATCATAAAAAGACAGACTAATAGGAGAAAAATATAAGTTTAATAACCTGTATATCTCCTGTACATGAAAGAGAGCCAGTGAAACTGAGTAACTCTCCAAAATGGCCCAAACCATCACCTTAAATACTATTTCCAGCTGAAGACTAAAGATGTTTGGGAGTGGGGTGGGGGGTGGGGGACAGTTAAGGAAATTTATTGGGAAAAGCACAGTAAACAAAGGTATGGTTGTTATGCAGGCTTAATAACTTCGTGCCTTCTCCACTGATATGAGTTTCTAGAGATTTAGTCAACTTGCTCTTCCTGATTAAGGGAGCGTGTGTGGTGTGTGTTACTCTCTCAGTCGTGTCTGACTCTTTGCGACCCCATGGACTGCAGCCCACCAGGCTTCTCTGTCTGTGAGATTTTCCAGACAAGGATACTAGAGTGGGTTGTCATTTCCTTCTCAAGGGGGTCTTCCCAACCCAGATATCCAACCCGGGTCTTCTGCACTGCAGGCAGATTCTTTATCAACTCAGCTACAAGGGAAGCCCTAAGGGAGACACCCTTACAGATGACAATTGCCCTTATAAATGCAAATGTTTCTTCCAAGAGGGTAACCTCTTGTTCTTTGCAGCTTATTTTGTGTGCGGTTTCTTAAAAGTAATCAATTCAAGATAATCCTTAAGCCAAAGAGACATATTTTGAGATGGCATAGTCTCTTCATCAACAATGAAATTGAGAGGAAGGTGTAGAGATTTTGCGGAATGGTGATTTCCTTGGTTCTTGCCCTTCTCAAGGGAAAACTTTCAGTCAAGAGGCATTGAGCAGCTTTAAGTAGTAAGAGTGTTATTAGGTAGAGTGAAAGTATGCTCTGAAAGGATGATAGTGGGCTACCTGGAAACCAGAAGTGAAGTGAAGTCGCTCAGTCATGTCCAACTCTTTGCGACCCCATGGACTGTAGCCTACGAGGCTCCTCCATCCATAGGATTTTCCAGGCAAGAGTACTGGAGTGGGTTGCCATTGCCTTCTCCAGGGGATCTTTCCAACCCAGGGATTGAACCCAGGTCTCCCGCATTGGAGGCAGGTGCTTTAACCTCTGAGCCACCTGGTAACCAGAAGCAGACATGAAAAGGGGGTGGTGCTAGGTGTGTCCTGCATCATTTGACAGACAGGTTGTTTGACAGCTTTAGGTTATTTGACCTTTCTCCTAATGTGCAGACACTTATCCATAAGCACTGAAGCAAAACCCATGGGGGCAGGGGCAAAAATGCCATGCTAATTTGTTATGAATATGACAAAATGAGCCCTGGGTTACTGTGAGTCGCTTTTTAGGTCTTGGTGCCCCTCACCAACCTCTGCTGGTGGTTTTGTCTTGCTTGGTGCTGATATGGCTGGAAACCTAGTGATGATCCTTGGCTTCAAAAGGGAGGCTTTCTGAACGTGCTCTGACCACCAGTGTTCAGGTGGTGGAGGGAAAGATGAACCATTCAGGATGGGGTGGGACCTGCTCATATCTGACCAGCTACCAAACACTCCTGCCTCCCTTCACATGCAGTTTCTGCCATTAACATCACTCACTTTTTTCCTAAACCAAAGGTGAACTTACACTGACACATCACCCAAGGTATATAGTTTACCTTAGAGTTCACTCTTGGAGAAGGCAATGGCATCCCACTCCAGTACTCTTGCCTGGAAAATCCCATGGACAGAGGAGCCTGGTGGGCTGCAGTCCATGGGGTCGAGAAGAGTTGGACATGACTGAGCGAATTCACTTTCACTTTTCACTTTCCTGCATTGGAGAAGGAAATGGCAACCCACTACAGTACTCTTGCCTGGAGAATCCAAGGGATGGCAGAGCCTGGTGGGCTGCCATCTATGGGGTCTCACAGAGTCGGACACAACTGAAGTGACTTAGCAGAGTTCACTCTTGGTGTTAAACATTCTGTGGGTTTGAATAAATGTATTTTGACCTGAGTCTATCATTCTAATACCATACAATATTTTCACTGCCCTAAAAATTCTCTGTGCTCTGCCTCTTTCTCTCTCCCTACACCTACCCTGCAACCACTGACCTTTTTTTTTTTTTTGCCTCCGTAGTTTTGCCTTTTCTGGAATGTGATATCATTGAAATCATACAATATGTAGCCTTTTCAGATTGGTTTCTTTCACTTAGCAATATGCATTTAAGGTTCACTTAGTAATATGTGAATACCTTGGGTGGTGTGTCAGTGTAAGTTCACCTTTGGTTTAGGAAAAAAGTGAGTGATGTTAATGGCAGAAACTGCATGTGAAGGGAGGCAGGAGTGTTTGGTAGCTGGTCAGACATGAGCAGGTCCCACCCCATCCTGAATGGTTCGTCTTTCCCTCCACCACCTGAACATATATTACTAAGGAGCTTCCCTGGTGGCTCAGAGGTTAAAGCGTCTGCCTGCAATGTGGGAGACCTGGGTTTGATCCCTGGATCAGGAAGATCCCCTGGAGAAGGAAATGGCAACCCACTCCAGTCTTGCCTGGAGAATCCCATGGATGGAGGAGCCTGGTGGGGTACAGTCCATGGGGTCACAAAGAGTCGGACATGACTGAGCAACTTCACTTTCACTTTCTAGTAATATGTACTTAGGCTTCCTCCATGCCTTCCCATGGGTTGATAGCTCATTTCTTTTTAGCAATGAAGAATGTTCCATATTCTAGATGTACCACAGTTTGTTTATCCAGTCACCTACTGAAGGACACCATGGTGTTGTTGTTTAGTTGCTAGGTTGTGCCTGACTCTTGGCAACCCAATGAACTGCAGCACACCAGGCTTCCCTGTCCTTCACGATCTCCTGGAGTTTGCTCAAACTCATGTCTACTGAGTCAGTGATGCTATCTAACCATCTCATACTTTGCCAACCACTTCTCTGCTTTCCCTCAATCTTTCCCAGAATCCAGGTATTTTCCAATGAGTTGGCTCTTTGCATCAGGTGGCCAAAGTATTGGAGCTTTTGGCATCAGTCCTTCCAATGAATATTCAGGTTTGATTTCCTTCAGGTATGACTGGTTTAATCTTGCTGTCCAAAGGACTCTTAAGAGTCTTCTCCAGCACCACAGTTCAAAAGCATCAGTTCTTTAGTGCTCAGCCTTCTTTCTGGTCCAACTCTGACATCCATACATGATACTGGAAAAACCATAGCTTTGACTAGACAGACCTTTGTTGGCAAAGTGATGTCTCTGCTTTTTAACACACTGTCTAGGTTTTTCATAGCTTTTCTTCCAAGGAGCAAGTGTCTTTTAATTTCATGGCTGCATTCACGATCCACAGTGATTTTAGAGCCCAAGAAAATAAAGTCTGTCACTGTTTCCTTTTAACCCATTTATTTGCCATGAAGTGATGGGACTGGATGCCATGATCTTAGTTTTTTAATGTTGAGTTTTAAGCCAGCTTTTTCACTCTCCTCTTTCACCTTCATCAAGAGGCTCTTTCATTCCTCTTTGCTTCCTGCCGTAAGGGCGGTGTTATCTGCATATCTGAGATTGTTGATATTTCTCCCGGTAATCTTGAGTCCAGCTTGTGCTTTGTGCAGTCCAGCATTTCGCATGATGTCCTCTACATATAAGTTAAATAAGCAGGGTGACAATATACAGCCTTGACGTACTCCTTTCCCAACTTGGAACCAGTCCGTTGTTCCATGTCTGGTTCTAACTGTTGCTTCTTGACCTACATATAGGTTTCTCAGGAGGTAGGTAAGGGAGTCTGGTATTCCCAACTCTTAAGAATTTTCCACAAAGTGTGATCCACACAGTCAAAGGCTTTAGTGTAGTCAATGAAACAGAAGTAGATATTTTTCTGGAATTCCCTTGCTTTTTGATGATTCAGTGGATGTTGGCAATTAGATCTCTGGTTTTTCTGCCTTTTCTAAACCCAGCTTGTACATCTGGAAGTTCTTGATTCACTTACTGTTGAAGCCTAGATTGAAGAATTTTGAGTATTACCTTGCTAGCATGTGAAATGAGCGCAATCGTGTGGTAGTTTGAGCATTCTTTGGCATTGCCTTTCTTTGGGATTGGAATGAAAACTGACCTTTTTCAGTCCTGTGGCCACTGCTAAGTTTTCCAAATTTGCTGGCATATATAAAGTGCAGCACTTTCACAGCATCATCTTTTAGGGTTTGAAATAACTCAGTTGGAATTCCATCACCTCCACTAGCTTTGTTCATAGCAGTGCTTCCTAAGGCCCACTTGAGTTCACATTCCAGGATGTCTGGCTCTAGATAAGTAATCACACCATTGTGGTTATCTGGGTCATTAAGATCTTTTTTGTATATTTCTTCTGTGTATTCTTGCCACCTCTTCTTAATATCTTCTGCTTCTGTTAGGTCCATACCATTTCTGTCCTTTATTGAGGCCATCTTTGCATGAAATGTTCCCTTGGTATCTCTAATTTTCTTGAAGAGATCTCTAGTCTTTCCCATTCTATTATTTTCCTCCATTTCTTTGCATTGTTCACTTAAGAAGGCTTTCTTATCTCTCCTTGCTATTCTTTGGAACTCTGCATTCAGATGGGTATATCTTTCCTTTTCTCCTTTGCCTTTCACTTCTTTTCTCAGCTATTTGTAAGGCCTTCTCAGACAACCATTTTGCCTTTTTGCATTTCTTTTTCTTGGAGATGATTTTGATCACTACCTCTTGTACAATGTTATGAACCTCCATCCATAGTTCTTCAGGCACTCTATCAGATCTAATTCCTGGAATCTATTTGTCACTTCCACTGTATTATCATAAGGGATTAGGTCATACATGAATGGCCTAGTGCTTTTCCCTACTTTCTTCAATTTAAGTCTGAATTTTGCAATAATCAGTTCATTATCTGAGCCAGAGTCAGCTCCCGGTCCTGGTTTTGCTGACTATAGAGAGTTTTTCCACCTTCAGATGCCAAGAATATAGTCAGTGTGATTTCAGTATTGACCATCTGGTGATGTTCATGTGTAGAGTCTTCTCTTGTGTTGTTGGAAGAGGGTGTTTGCTATGACCAGTGCGTTCTTTTGGCAAAACTCTATTAGCCTTTTTCCTGCTTGATTTTGTACTCCAAGGCCAAACTTGCCTGTTATTCCAGGTATCTCTTGACTTCCTACTTTTACATTCCAGTCCCCTAAGAGAGAATAACAGTAGAAAATGAAACAAAGTTAGATAATGTGTATACATGGGAATTGAAAGTCGCTCAGTGGTGTCCGGCTCTTTGCAACCCCATGGACTATACAGTTTATGGAATTCTCCAGGCCAGAATACTGGAGTGGGTAGCCTTTCTCTTCTTTGGGGGATCTTTCCAACCCAGGGATCGAACCCAGGTCTCCCGCATTGCAGGCAGATTCTTTACCACTGAGCCACAAGGGAAGTAACGTGGGAGAGACCTGGGAAAACTGAGCAACTTGCCAAAATGGCCATAGCCTTACCTTAAATCTTCAGGGACAGACAAGACGTTGGGACTGAGGATCGTCAGTTATGGGACAACACTGGGAAAAGTGCTGTAAAGGAGGGTGATTGTGATGCATATTTAAGCCCATGACTTCTCCATTGATAAGACCTTCTGGAGATTCAGTCATCCTCCTCTGCCAGGTACAGAGAGGGAGACACCCTTACAAATGGAGATTTCCCTTACAAATGAACAGATATTTCTTCAAAAGGGCAACTGCTATTTCGTTTTCAGATCCCCTCTGTCTTCTATTCCTCCAAAAATAACCAGCTTAAAACAATTGCTATGGGAAAGAGGCATATTTTATGGGGCAAGTTTTGCTCCCCTGCAGTGATGTCATAAAGACTTAGGGGTGCTGGTGACTGCAGAGGCAAAAGATCTAGTCCCTGAAGATTTCCTTGTTTCAGCATCCTCCTTCTGTGGGTTTTCGGTTTGAAATGGCCACTGCTGCATATCTCTTGGTTTTCTTCTACCTTTCTGACGTTTTCCTCTGATTTATGAGGAACATTTCCTCTGATTTAGGAGTTCCTGGCCTCAATACTGTCTTTACCTCTGAGGTCAGGCTCTGACCCTTCCTAGCTGGAAGAGCTGGGTGGAAGAGATCATGGGCTCTTTTGACTCCTAACTTCCTCATCTGTAGCCTAAGTGGCTTCTTCTACACCAGTGAGTCTTCATCCTGGTTACACATTAGAATCACCCGTGGTGGGGGGGGGGGGATGTTGAACCTCCCAGTGCTCAGGTCTCACCCTGCAGCAATGACATCAGCATTCTTTAAACCCCTCCCAGCCCACCTTCCCTTCTCAAGATCCCAGGGAGAACGAGTGACTTAATGATTTTAAAGGACCTTTGCTCTTCTGTCATTTCATGTCTTCATCATGTCCCAATCTCAAGTTGAGATTTCTTTTCTTTTAATGTTTTTACTAAGTTGGGAAGAAATAACTGTGAAGTACCCCCCTCCATCTGCTGTTTGTTCTTATTTACATACGGTGGAACCCAGCCCACTGATTTCCAGCTCTCGTTCCCTTACAACTGTTATTGAACTGAAAACATAGCTGAAAACTTATTAAACAGAAAAAAATTATTTTGAGCTCCATGCTGACAATTCATTATAGAACCAAGGAAACATCTAAACTTCTTTATTTCTAGAATTAGTGCTAAAAATGGATTTACAACTCCATAGTCGCAAATGAAAATTTTCATTCTGGTGCCAAACCAAGTATTTTATTCTTTCTTGAGTATCCTATTAGGAAAACTGAAGCATCTTTGTAGGAAAGTGGAATTATGGTTAATTTGTACCCATAGACAGGCAGGGCCTCCCCAGACTGCTCCATGTGGGCCGCTGAAGTTAAATGTTAGCACCTCTCTCCCAGTCTTCTCTGTTGACCCACAAATGCTGGAGGAAAAGCCAGGGCAAACACATCATCAATGTGGGTGTGGTCGAACCCTTGGAACACTTTGAAACAAGTCTTTCAGAAGACAGCATTTCTGTAGCAGCCCCCTTTAGACCTACCATTTTCGACTTGAAATAACAGAAGACTTTTCAGAGCTGTCAGAGAGGAGAAGGGGAGTAGGAAGAGGACAGAGAACAGCCAAGCATTTGGTTTAACCCCTGGCACTAACGTGGAGAGAACTGGGGTCCTGACGTCTGATTTATGTTGAGGAGTATCCTTTAGTGTGCTGGCTCTCGCACCTATTTCTCTGTTAACAGTATATCTTTCAATGGTTCACTCACTTTCTTCTGTGATACTGATCTGAAATACAGAGCCCATGCTTGTTTCCCCAAAATTCTTATTAACTTAGTGAAATTAGTTGCATCCTTGATAAGGGCGGACTCCTTTAGTAGCTACAGGTAAGTTATTAATCACAACCTATGGTGAATTCCTATTCCCATATAATCCTTTTACGACCAGGCCATCACATTGTTCTTAAGGGAAGAAATGGTTAGTTTTCTTCTAGCAGTTGGGAAAAAAGGCATTTCCCTGAAAGAAGAAATTCTGCCAGAGCATGTAGTGAATCTGAAGGGAGCTTCTTTCCCACTGTGTTTAGCATTGGACTGTTTATCGTGGCCCAGAAAACCTTGTCTGAGGCTTCTTGGTTTTGACCTGCTTCTTTGGGTATTTTCTTATAGATGGAGGAATTGATTGAGGGTGTTCGATGGGCCTTTATTGACATGCTGGAGAAAGAAAATGAGTGGATGGATGCAGGGACAAAAAGGAAAGCCAAAGAAAAGGTAAGGATTCCTTTGGATGAAAAAAAAATATGACTTTTGGTTTAATGGATTTTCATGCTCCCCATCGACTGTGTGGTGGATTTTTATATTGACTGAGCCATTGACTCCGAATGACCCCAGAGTCAGGTATCTGTTTTGGGATGAATATGGAGATTTTATTACCAGGAGGTAAGAGAAAATAAGATCTGACTTACTCAAACTGCATTTTCAAACACCTTGTAACTCAACCTTTCCTTCTCTCCTAATTGCCGGCTGTAAGAGCCACATGGCTTGCTGCCCAGCGAATTTTGCCATTAAACCATCATTGGCTATGGCAGAATGCAGAGCAGTGGGGAGCCAGGGGGAGCAGCTGGCAGAAGAGCCCTCAAGGCACAAAGAAGAAAAACCCATACTGGCTGTGTGTCCTTCTGCTCCATGCACCACGTGCGCTAGTGTCCTCAGGCAGATACTTTACTGTAACCAAGCAGAGCTACTTCCTGACCCATCACTTTGTGCAAATGATCCAAATAGTGTGCTTATAAATGGTAGACCATTGTGTAGGAATACAAACATGTTTCCTAATAGAAGCAGACACTTGCTTGCCCTTGTAAAACTTTCTGGTACCATGCAGCAAGATAAAGGAATAAGTGAGAAAAGTAGCAGCAGCCTAGCTGTTTGAAAATAAAGAATGGGGCCCATCTTGAATTCTAAGTATTCTGATGGAGCTGGAGCTCACATGGGTAGGAAATGCCTGCAATATTCTTAACAGGTGCTGCTCTTCTGCTTGGAGACTGCACTTAGGAGCATTTCTTCTTTAGGTCCATGGACCATCTATAACTTTCCGGGCCCCTCTCTAGCAAGGTCTGACGCAGTGGATTGAGGGTGCAGTCTGAACATTTGTGATTGTAACCAGTCTCCTTGGTGATTCTCATCCTTTGGCAGGCCTCAGGAACACTGCTTAGAGTCATACTGAGTCATGCTGAGCAAAAAATTTTTCTGCGTTATGGTCAAGGGACAAAGGGGAAAAGGGTTTTCAGAGCAGGGAGGAGACTCTGTATGATACCATAATGACAGTTACATATGAGTGTACATCTGTCCAAACCCATAGAATGTGCAGCCCTGAGAATCAACCATAATGTAAACTGTGAACTCTGGGTGATAACGATGTGACAATGCAGGTTCATCAATTGCAATGGATGTCCTACTCTGGTGGGGATATTGATAATGGGGGAGGTTGTGCGTATGTACTGGCTGGCCACTATGTCGGAACTCTGTACTTTCTGCTCAATTTTGCTATGACCCTAAAACTCTTCCTTGGACTTCAAGGAGATCAAACTAGTCAATCCTAAAGGAAATCAGTCTTGAATATTCATTGGAAGGACTGATGCTGAAGCCGAAGCTCCAATACTTTGGCCACCTGATGCGAAGAACTGACTCCTTAGAAAAGACCCTGATGCTGGGAAAGATTGAAGGCAGCAGGAGAAGGGGATGGCAGAGGATGAGATGGTTGGATGGCATCACTGACTCGATGGATATGAGTTTGAGCAAGCTCCAGGAGTTGGTGATTGACAGGGAAGCCTGGCGTGCTGCAGTCCGTGGGGTTGCAAAGAGTCAGACACAACTGAGTGACTGAACTGAACTAAAACTACTCTACATAATAAAGTTTATTTAACAAAGTAAGAGGGTAACATTTTGGGAATGCTTAGCCTTGTTGAAATGAGAATGTGCCAAGGTTTAGCACAGATATTTTCTAGAGCTTTAATACTCCTAAGATGAATAAACATTGCCATAGATATTTTTGTCGATAGACATGAAAAGCCTGTTTCAGTGTTTATAGTGAAGAAAGAACTTGCTGGGGGAGGAGGGGGGCAGTGGTGTTGGAGGAAGATAGAGGGCGAGTTTGATTGTTTTTTCCCGTTTGAGAATCTGTCACATCTGTCTGAAGTCAGGTTGCTGCTAAGTCACTTCAGTCGTGTCTGACTCTGTGCGACCCCATAGACGGTAGCCCACCAGCCTCCCCCATCCCTGGGATTCTCCAGGCAAGAACACTGGAGTGGGTGGAAGTCAGGTTAGGTACATGCTGATGAAGGCAGGAGGAGCACGCGGGCTGTGATGAGAAGCTCTCCAGATGGTTGATGAAACTTTTTGCACCAACATGTCGTTGTTTGAAGACTTCACTTAGTTGCTGGGCTGGCTTATGATATCTGAAACAAAGCATGTCTTACACTGGGCAATTGAGAGCACAGCACAGTGGGAGCTCTTGATCCTAGCCTGAACCATTGTGAACTGAGAGTCACTGGTGTGGAGGGTGGGTTGGAGTGAGGTGTGTGGGTTATGAATGGCTAGATACCAAGGGAATGCTATGGGGACTGCAATCAGTTCTTTGAAAAGTATGGCTGGTGATTGCCTTATGGGTTGTCTCTGGGGTTGTGTAAGGGAGTGGTTGCCTTATACTTGGGCCCTCTGGGCAAGTAGTCATGGGTCCTTCTTGAAGGAGGATTATTCTCAGTCCTAATATTAGACACATTCTTGTTCACCCTTTGAGTTGCTCTCCAGTCTTATATTTTATTTCAAGGAGAACCCTCACCTTTTCTTCTGAAAGTACTCTTTGAACACTCTGCTGTCTTTGAGCTGAGTTCAGCCTGGCAGGAACTCACACTAGTTCCTCGACAGGTGCAAATATCAAAGATAGTTGTCCTGTTGGATGACACGAGGCTCCTGGAGCATATCTTGAATTTCAGAGCTCAGAGCAGTTCCTTTAATTAAAGGCAAGAAAGAAGGAACATTGTCTAAGAATTTCCAGCAGTTTTCCAAGGCAGGTCTGGCTCTGGACCCCAGAAGATGAGATTTTCTTTTCTAAATTAAGTGAACCTGCAGATCTGGCAGTGACCTCTGGGTGGAGCTCGTAGAACTCATAAAGACAACATTTAGGAAGCTGAAGGCTTTTATGCAGCTTTCTGCTTTGGGGTTGTTTTTGAAAAATTATTCTTTTTCTTGTCTTTTTGCTATGCTGTCCTCAATTTGATTGCCTTTTAATAGTCAACAAGAAAGAAGAGGCTTTACCTAATCATGCCTTGAATCTTAGATGGAAATCTCTGACTATCTTAGGGGCTTTGTCTTTCTGATACTGAGTAGCCCCTGCATTAAGACAGGATTTGCCTGCATCTGAAGTGGAGGTGAATAATTCGCCTGCTCTTCCTGGTATGACTTGGCACTGTTCTTTGGGCATGTGTTGTATGCAGTATATCACCCAGGCGGAAGATTTCTCATCAATAATAGTGCCCACACTGGGCCAGTGCTGAGTCACTTGGCAACCCATTGGGAAAGCTGGAAAAATGTTCTGATTTGTAATAGGGAGAAGCTTTTCTTTCCTTCACAATCAGGCTCTGGTCTGCAACTACAGTGCCTCCTAAGGGATGTTGACCTTAGCATTCCCCAGTGACCTGCCTCCTGAGCAGGGAGGGTCCAGATGCCTAACACCTTGGCTTTTGTGCTGGTTACTCCAGTCTCAGAACAGAAGTGTGGGGCTGCGGCTTTGTGTGCTCTTTCCTAAGGGTGATCACTGTAAAAGAGAAACAAGGAGTGAGGTGTGCAGGTTATGTAAGGGAGTGTAACCTCTGCTTCTGTGAATGAAGGATGGGTTTGTTATCTCAGTCTCCCTGCCTTTCCACCCAGGAGATCACGAGTGGTTTTGTTTTGTGAAACCAACAGCATAGGTTTCAAAATGGAAATTTAGTCTGGTCAAATAAGTACCAATTTTTGTTTAGGATTCTATGTTCCCTGCAAGCATATGCTCTTATTATAAACAAGCAGCAAAGGACTGGAGGCCTGCTAATTTTTTCCAGCTGTCATAGCTATTGAATGAGTGTAAGATGAAACAAATTACTTCGGGGGCGTCTTCTAGAAGATTTGCCTTTTCCAAAACAGAGTAGGAGAATCACAAGGTCACCCCACTACATAATGTTTGTGAGGCCTGCAGGAAGGGATATAGCGCTGCCTTTGGCTGCTCTGGAGGCGGGAACCAGGCTTGTGCAGGTGAGCCCTGTGTTAGAGCAGGAGGAACTTGGCTGACCTCCAGCTGGATTCAGTTCTGCAGCCAAAAGCTGGATTCTTTGTAGATATTTGTTTGTGCTCTTTACCCCTGCAACTTTTGCTTACCAGATCACCACCCTTTGAGAAAAAGACCCTGAGGGAACTCCTAGGACTGCAGCATTCTCAGGAGGCTGTGAATGGCTTTAATTTTAGCCGTAGCAGATACAGCGGGTTTCTAGGAAGTCTGTCTCACGGTCCTATCGACATAAGCATGTGATTCCCAGGCACATGCTCTGGGCACGGTGGGAAGAGTTTTCCTACAGAGGGCCAAATAGAAGTTGAGCTCACATCTTTGGCTTTGTCTCTGTTGGGGAGGGAAAATAACCTTTCCTTCCATCCTTCTAAGTTCTTAACTGGGGTCCATATAACAACAACAACAAAATAGATTAACACAAGAAAAACAAGCAAAAGTTCAGTAACATGTATATCTCATACACATGTGAGAGAAACTCAGAAAAATGAGTAACTCAGAGAAGTGGCTTAGAACTCTGGCTTGTGTGTCACCTAAAACGAAGAACAATACATTTGTAGAGAAATAGGAAGAAAAACACGTGAAGGACTGGGAAACGTGACATGCTGCAGTCCATGGGATTGTAAAGTGTTGGACATGACTGAGCAACAAGAGAAGGAAAAAGGGAAAGTAATTTTAGCCTTCCAAAAGTGGCAGATGGTGGGACTGTAAATACATGGGAAAACTAATGATAGATACGGGCTAGTTAGTAGACTGTTATATGGAGTCTCCTGCTGCTGTCTTCAGGCCTACAGTGTCTCAAGTTGTCTCAATGATTCCCTTTTGTCCTCCCTGGTAGAGGCGGCAGGAGGGACATCTTTAGAAAGTTATCTCCTCCTTTTACGAAAATTGGGGGAGGGCAGGAGCTTTTCTTGTATCTGTTGCTTCTCAATTGCCTAGTTGCCTTCAGCTCAAAATAATTTTTATGTCAAAGAGGCATATTTTGGGGTGTAAATCTGGTTTCCTTTATCTTTAGTCTCTGCCCAGATCTAGTTATTGGAATTGCCCCAGGTATATCCAGTCTTTTGGGGCTTCCCAGGTGGCTTAGCAATAAAGAATCCATCTGCTAAACAGGAGACGTGGGTTCGATCCTTGGGTCGGGAAGATCTCCTGGAGAAAGAAATGGCAATCCAGTCCAGTATTCTTGCCTGGAGAATCCCCATGGACAGAGGAGCCTAGCGGGATACAGTCCATGGAGTTGCAGAGAGTCAGACGTGACTTAGTGCCTAAAGAGCAACAACAACATCTGGTCTTTACCACCCATGCGGGTATCCTGCCCACATCCAAGCCCAGTGATTCTCAGGGTGTGCTTCTAGACCACCAGCAGCAGCCTCACTGAGGACTCATTAGACATGCAGATTTTCAGGACCACCCCAGGCCTGGTGAGCTGGGGAAGGGGAACCCTCTGCCCTTGCCATTACTGTTTCACTGCTCATCTCTCTGACTTCACCTGCCAGCACCTGTATTTCCCCCACAGCTTTGTCTTCCCACTGGAGTGTGCTAGGCCACTCCCACAGAGGGCTCAGCAGACTGGGGAGCTGACGATTGCTGTGGTTGATGGGGGTTGCCACAGCTTCTTCCTCCCGTGAGTGTGCTCTGCACTTGCTCCCGCTGGCTCCATGAGATAGGCTCAGTGGAGTGTGTCTTTCTTCATGGCCTTCACCTGTCCTCTCGTAGTGTTTGGTGTCTCTTTCATGTCCCAGATGAACTGCTTGCCGTTTAGTCCTTGTCTTGGGATCTGCACCTGGGGGCTTCCCACCTAGGAGACAGCCTCTGGGGTGTGACTTTTCCTGTCCTCCCTCTCCTTAAGGTGACAGCGCATGTCACTGCATCTGGATGCGAGCACTGCTTCAGTACATTCAGTCCTGCACACGTATCCAGAACCGACAGCGGGCCAGGTACTGGACTCGGAGCTGCAGATTCAGAGATGAGCTGATGTTTGCACCCTTCTAGGAGAGCACAACAGTGATAGGGATTCCGAGACGATGGAGAGAAGTGTTCATGTGATGGAGACACAGAGCGATTCTGTGGGTCTAGAGGAGGAATCTCTGAGCCCACACAGCCTGAGTGAGGGCACTGACATGGGGAGTGCCCATGCTTACCTTTGTCCCCTGTCACAGCCCTCGTTCCTGCTGCCGGGGAGCGTGGCTCCTTTGGCTCTTCCTTCCTTATCAACCCCAACAACTTTGCCTCCAGCTGTCACTTTCCTTTGCTACCTTCACTCCTGCCTCATCTCACATATTCCTTTTAAATTGCTTTGTGGAAGAAAAGGAAGGGAAGGGCTTTTGTCAAACTGTCTCCTCACTCTTGCCTGTGACAGGTTCAAGCCTGTGTGCGTAGGTGCTTAAGATTGCCGTCACGCCAGTTTGTGCATCCATGCCGGTGCTTGCCCAGGAACACACAGGGACTGACAAAGTGGCAGCTGAAACATCTTTTGGTCTCCCCCCACCTCGCCTGGATCACGGGCTCACACTGGCTACCATCTTGAGCTTGCTGACACTCTCTGGCTCTGTGTCTCTCTGTCTCTGTCATGCACACAGTCAGGCCAAGGTAGTGGCCTTCCCACTTGTCCCTTCTCTGCCTCACTGGCCCCAACAGAAAGTACGGTACAGAAGCCTTCAGACTAGAGAAAGACTGCTGTGGCTCAGAGCCCATGCTTGCCACTTATTAGCTGTGGAATGACTTAACTTTTACAACCCTCAGTTTTCACATCTGTAAAATGGTGAGATCAGTACCTACCTCAGAGATTTGTCATGAGAAGTTAATATACCTGAAGTAGTTAGAAGAGTGCCTGGAGCATGAGACTCTCCAAGTGTGCTCAGCTGTCTCTCCCAAGCTGTTGTCCTGAGCAGGAGGGGGGACTTTGGCCACACTGGCTGCTGAGAGGTGGGAAAATAGGTTCCATGTGTCCGGGCTGTTGTGTTTCCCTCTGAGGGCCCTCTTAACCTTTAGATGCTTTAATGCTTTTTTTTTCAGAACACTGTCCTTCTCTGTAGTCCCTTCAGGGCACTTAATAGTGAGCAGCCCCTCCTGAGAGGGTGATGGGACAGGAGTACCTTGCTTTTTTCTCTGTGGATTTTAGATTTTCTTGTTTTGAACAAGTTCAGTGTTATCTTTGTGATACACTTTTTAAATGCAAAAGCAAATATTTGGTGTAAGTAGGAGTTTGTTGCAAGGGCTTCCCAGGTGGCTCAGTGGTAAAGAATCCACCTGCCAAGCAGGAAACGTGGGTTCGATCCCTGGGTCGGGAAGATCCCCTGGAGAAGGGCATGGCTACCCTCTCCATGGACAGAGGAACCTGTCGGGCTACAGTCCATGGGGTCACAGAGTTAGACACGACTGAGCGACTAAACAGCAGCAGCGGTTTGCTGCACATAGTTACCAGAGGCATATAATTACCTGATACCTTGTTGGAGTGAGGTTACTTTAATTGAGTTTTGGTGTTCTAGATAAAGCCTTGTGGAATGTTGTTTTGGACAGTGTTAGATGCCACTGGTTCTCATACTTGAGTTGCTGTGGCACCCCCTGGAGGGCTTGTTAAAACCCAGATGGCCAAGCCTCACCCCCAGAGTTTTCAGTAGTTCCTCCCTGAGTGAGTACTGGGACACTCAGAAGCCACCCAGGCCACCCACTCCATTGTTGCTCCAGCTTCTAAAATAGTCCTTCTTGTTATGGATACGAAGGTTCCTTCTTGGGCACTTCCACCCTTAGACTTCATATCTGTCCCCAGGAGCTCTGTGGAATATACCTTCCACATGAAAGCCCTTCCAGTGTTTGGAGATGTTTAAATGTTTTCCTGTATCGGATAGAACATCTCTCATGTTCCTCTTTAATTAATAAGCCTAATATACCAGGGAGATGTTGTAAATACTTCATATATATTAACTACATCAAAACCATGATGCCTGTATGAGGATGCTCAAGTTGTTTCATTTTACAGGTGAGAAAACTGTGGCACAGAGAGGGCAAGCAAGCTTGCTCAAGGTCACATAGCCAGTAGGTGGAAGAGCTGGAACTCAATCCCTGGCAGTCTGGTTTCAGAGTCTGTGCTTTTATCCACAGGGCCAGTGGGTCTCTAAGTATGGTCCTCAGGCCAGTGGCGTGGACTTCACTTAGGAACTAGCTGAAAACGCAGATTCTCGGCGCCACCCCAGATCTATAGAATCGGAAACTCTGGGAGGAGACCTAAGAACCTGCGTTTTAGTAAGCCCTCGGGGTGATTCTGAAGCTGCCAGAGTGTGGGATTCACTGCTCTCTGCTGTGCTTCTGATGCCTCATCCTGCTGGCTGCTCTCCAGCTTTTCAACATCTTTTTTGAAAGCTCAAGTTCAAAGCTGAACACAATATTCTAGATATGGTCCAACTCTCACAGCACAATGGGAATATTATTACTGCCTTTGTTTTGCATACAAATTATATTGGAAATCAGAAGTTTATATTATGGCTATCTTTTCCCCTCAGTCATGTCACTCTTGGCTCATAACGAATTTACAGTCAGTTAATTTCTAGGTCTTTTTTTTTTTTTTTTTAAATCCCACAAGAAGTGTCGTTAAGCCCTATTGCTCCTGTCATAAGCTTGGCATTTTGTTTAAACCCTCATCCTAGAACTTTACATTAATTCATATTAAAAATCCATTTAGCTTTGGTCATGGCTCTGGTTTTTAAAAAGTGTATGTTTCTGGATCTCCTGTATGTTTATTATTTTTGCTGCAAAAATCTATGCTTGTTAAAGAAAATCTTGAAGGTAGAGTATAACAGTAGAAAGAAAATTATTGCTAGTGCCATCACACGAACATAACCACTGCTAACATTTTGATATATCACTTTGTATTTTTTCCCTATGCATAGGCTTGAAAAATGCTGTATATATAAATTTGATTCTTTCTTTTTTCTCATATTTTAAGCATTTCTCTTGTTATTGCACCGTCTTTTTTTTCTTTCTTTCTTCTTTTTTTCATAGTCTTTATAAAAGAATTTTCACTGTTATTGCATAGTCTTCCAGTGGTTATACAGGAGATCACTTAAATGTTTCCCCATAGTTGGGTATTTAGGTTGTGCTATTATTGATATTACTATGATAAACATCTTGTGCATAATGCTTTCCCCCAAAATTTAGGATTAATTCCATAGAATGGCATCTCGAAAGACCTTTAAAAATCTCAAATCTGTTATTCAATGTCTCTACCTTTATATCATTCATAATTTAGTAAGTCTACTTTTTTTTGGTCTTTACTATGCATACAGCTTGTGGGATCTTAGTTTCTCAACCAGGGATTGAACCTGGGGTCATGGCAGTGAGAGTGCCAAGTCCTAACCACTGAACAACAAGGGAAGTCCCAGATGAATCCACTTTTTGGTTTGATCGTTTTTCTGGGTTATTAATGAGCATTCTCACACAATAGGACTGGAATGTCCCTATTCACTCATCCTTCGGAGTCTTTAGAATCTATTGAGCAGATTCATAGAGAACCTGCTCTGTGGCAGGTCTTTTGTTAGGTGCCTATCAGTTCACTAAGCAATGGATTTTTAGTCCAGTTATTCTACTTTGAACAGCTTCACGGAGCTGTCATCTGATTTATCCATTTTGCTTACAAGGAGATCAAAAGACATTTTAGCAATGCCTTGATATGATCCAATTACACTATATTTAGGGTGTTCTGTGATTTTCTGCTTTATTGTCCTGTTAAAAAAGTGGGAACTTGAGGAAATCGAACATTCATTGGGCTCCCATTCCTTTTTTGGTCCTGTGTTATTCTCAGTGGAGATTAAGTCAGTCTGTGGGTTACAGCCAGCTCTTCAGACTCCCAAACTAGAAATCTCCATTTTACTTCCCAGCCAACTAACTGGAAGCACTCAAATCCTGTTGAGTCTGTCTTCTAAACAGCCTTCAAATCTTGACCATTTCTGTCTCATAGTTCTTTTCTCCCCTAGCTTTGCCTCCTTTTTCCCTTTTTTAATTGAGGTAAAATTCACATAATATATTAAGCATTTTAAAGTGTATAACTCAGTGGGATTGAGTACTTTCATAATTTTGTGCAACCACCACCTCTGTCTAGTTCCAAAATGTTGTCATCATCCTCTTAAAACTTTTAAGAAGGGAAGCCATGTTGGGTTCTGAATGAGCCAGGAATGAACCAGGGACCACAGTTCTTCCCTTCCAGGGGTCAGTTCAGTTCAGTTCAGTCGCTCAGTCGTGTCCGACTCTTTGTGACCCCATGGACTGCAGCACGCCAGACCTCCCTGTCCATCATCAACTCCCGGAGTTTACTCAAACTCATGTCCATTGAGTTGGTGATGCCATCCAACCATCGCATCCTCTGTCATCCCCTTTTCCTCCCATTTTCAATCTTTCTTCAATCTTTCTTCAATCTTTCCCAGCATCAAGGTCTTTTCAAATGAGTCAGTTCTTTGCATCAGGTGGCCAAAGTATTGGCGTTTCAGCTTCAGCCTCAGTCCTTCTAATGAATATTCAGGACTGATTTCCAGGGGTCACTTCAATGCAATAATCTGTATTTGGGGGGTAGAGTTTTTCAGTTATAAATAAACACTTTGATGTTAAGAGGGGACAGGAAAGACCTATCAGAAATGCTAAAATGGTTTGTTTTTCTCCTTCTGAGGCTATAAGTGGGGGAATGGACTAAAAAGGATGAGATGATGTATATCTGTTTTTAAGGCTTTAAAAGTTTTAAAAGCTTCCCTGCTTTTTTTCTCTTGGCCACGCTGTGTGGCATGTGGGATCTTAGTTCCCCAACCAGGGATCAAACCCATGCCCTCTGCATTGGGAGTGTGGGGTCTTAACCATTGGACCACTGGGGAAGTCCTAACCTCCATTCACTTTTATCCATGAAATTGATTTATAGAAGACATTGTGCTATTTGTCTGGAAGAATTTTCAGCACTGTTGGCTGATGATATACTACCCTTGTCTTTTAACATGTTCTTCTGTCCCTCGCATTTCTTGTAAATTGGGGGTTCAATCTAGAGGTCTGATTAGATTCAGGTTCAATTTTCTTTTGGTGCAAGACTTCACGAGCAGCGCTGTGTGCCTCCTATGCAGCCCACCAAGAGGCACATGGTGCTGTTTTGTTCCACTTCCAAGGAAAAGGTTGATTAGTGGGTTCAAGAATTATCAGATCAGTCCTTCATTTTTAACTTACCCATCAACCTTTCATGATAGGCAGTGGTCCTCTTTCTTGACTGTACCTTCACATCACTCTTGTGGAGCTTAAAAAATCCAAATGCTCAGGCCACACCCCAGACCAATGAGCTCAGACTCTCTGGGGTTGGGACCCAGGTATCAGTATTTAAAGTTCCCCAGGAGGTACAAATATACAGCCAGGGTTGAAAACTGCTCTTTAAGTCATTTAACTGGTCATTGGTACAGTGCATAGATATATGAGTTCAGTAGGAATTGCAGTGGGTGATTTTCCAGTTCTGGCATTCTTTCTGCATTTATTAGCTGAAATATTTCTATAAAAATATTTTCTCTCATAAACCACTTGATTACACTGACATACAACTTATACTGATATAAACTGCCAAAAGGCAGCATAAATGTCTTTTTATTTATGGATTTTCGCAATGAGTTCATGCCTTACTATCTCCAAAGGTACCAAAAGAGTTTCATTTTTAAATATCATGATAAACTCAGGGAAAGTGAAAGTGTTGGTGGCTCAGTTGTGTCTGGCTCTTTGCGATCCCATGGACTATAGCCTGCTAGGCTCCTCTGTCCATGGACTTCTCCAGGCAAGAATACTGGAGTGGGATGCCATTTCCTCCTCCAGGGGATTGTCCCAACCTAGGGAATGAACCTGGGTCTCCTGCATTGCAGACAGATTCTTTACCATCTGAGCCACCAGGGAAGCCCTGACCCAGGGAATTTTATGTATTTGATCTGTTTAGATTCATGACAATCATTATTTTTTAGCGCAGACTATCCCATTTTGGCCAACTTAAATCTCTTACTTTAGAGAATTTTGACATGACTCCAGTTGTTTCTCCATGTCCATCTACTCCCCCACCATCTTGTCTTTGACTCTAGTTGTTTCTGATAGCATCTTTGTTCCCTGACACAGGATATCCTCTTTAATGTTTGATTTTTATTTAATCACAGACTGTTTTGAATAATTTATAAATCATTGCCTTAATTAGTTCTACCAATGAGCAATATATTAATTTTTTGCTGTTGTTGTCATTGTTGTGGGAGAGGGGAGAGACTCATTACCAAATTGAAAGACAGAATTTCAGTAATAAGCAGATTTGCAGAAGTTTGAGTGAGAAGTTTATGTGAATTATCATTTGTAAGGGGCACTCGCTCATGTCAGTGGATATACATGTAATATATTCTGTGATGTTTGAAATTTTTGCAGTGTTGTATTCTCATCAAGAATATAAAGAAGTATAGGACTAGTGCATGACCCTGCCATACATTAAAAAAATTAATGCTAGTATCAAGAAATGGAACTAACTTTTAACAATGGGACTATGTTAATAGATGAACTTGCAATAGTAAATATTCAAAAAATTTTAACAATATGAACAAGCAGTAATAGTTTAAATGTGATACTGTAACAGTGTTTAATGTTTAAGTGTAATATTAAGGGTTATTTTGGCTTGTGGGACTTAGTGGTTGTAGGACTTTGAAATAAATTGGAACATGCTGTGATAGCCTCAGACTGAAATTCCAGAGGCCCAGGGGAGAGAGCTGCTTTTTAAAAATTATGAAGCCTATTTATTACTTTTATTCATGGGATGGAGCGGGGGAGAGGTTTAATGCCTGTCTTTATTCCTTTTTGGTCCAAATGCAAATTGAGTATGTTAGGAATTCGCTAACAAATACATGTTTAGTTTGGTTTGATAAGAATCAGTTTAGAAATATTGGTTTTTAATTTCATGGGAAAACAGTTCGTTAGAGATGTTTGAGTTCTCTGTGTTTATTTTGTGATGCTTCTTCTCTTTGGCCTAAGATGAAACTAATAGCCACGACGTGTCTACTTATCTGCTATGTCTGGGCCTGTGTCTGCTGCTGTCAGTGGCTCCCCTCTTATCTGGCTGCTGGCCCTGCTCCGTCAGTCGTACAGGAATGGCAGTTCCATTAATAACCTGAGAGCCGGACAGGCAGATAGTGGAAAACGGGTGAAGAGAGAGAGATTGTATTTAACCTGGTGTTCTGAGTTGTCATTTTCTAGACCCTAGCACAGCTGGGTAAAGGCGGGCTTGCGGGCGTGATAGCAAATCCACTTCTGACAGAATCTCACTGATGAGCTGGAGAAACAACCTGATACCAAGAGAAGAAAGAGTAAAAGAAACTGGGAAAAAGGTAAAGATTTGGGGTTGGAAAAGTTGGAGGAAGCAGTAGTAGGAAGAAATGGCACAACCAAAATATTCTGATAGAGGTGCTGACAGCTGTGCAAAATCAATTTCATTTTGATTTAAAATTTTTTAAATTAATTTATTCTGTATTATTTTTTCATTTGTAATTACTTAATTAATTTTTTGGCCGTGCCACACAGCTTGCAGGATCTTAGTTCCCCCACTAGGGATTGAACCCAGGTCATAACAGTGGAAGTGCTGAGCCCTAACCATTGGAGCACCAGGGAATTTCCTCATTTTGATTTGAAATATTTATCATTCTTAACATTTCAAATGAACAAAATTCCTTACCAAAAAAAAAAAAAAAAAAAGGATTTTATGGAAGGATTGATTCCTCAAAGAGAATTTTGGGGTTTTGTTCTGTTTTGATTCTGGGTCTGTCAATTGGCCAGAGGGAAGAGGGCAGGTTTTACTTCTCTCTGTGCGGGGAGAATGACCCACCTGCTGCAGTGGTCTATGTTTGGGTTGTCTACAGCTGTGTAACAAACCGCCTCAAAACCTGCTGGCTTCGAGCACCAAGCATTTTATTATTTCTCGTGATTCTCCGGGTTGGCTGGGGCTCAGATAGGTGGCTCTTCAGCTGATCTCATCTGGAGTGTGTCAGGCAGATGCAGTTAGACGGTGGCTATGGCTGAACACGTGAGGTGGCTTCTTTATTCGTGCCTAACGCCTCAGTGTTCCTTATGGGGCATCTTTCTCCAGAAGGGCGGTGTGGTGCTCTTAGTCTCCAAGAGGCAGGAAGCAGAAACTGACAGTCTTCTTAAGTTCTGGTCTTAGAAGCCCCAGAATGTTTCTTGTGTTACATTCTTTTGGTCAAGGTCAGGGACACAGCCAGTTCATATTTGAGGGCGGGAGAAAGACTCCCTCTCTTGATATGAGGACCAGTGTGAGCACACAGGGAAGGAAGGCATGGTTGGCAGCCGTCTTTGGCCACTGCCTACCTACAATCTGTATCCTTTGCCTTTCTCATCTGTGTTCAGTTTTTCATTGTTTACAATAGAGAATTTTGAACTACCTTTACCTGCTCTTTAACACCTGACCCCCAAGTATCATTAAAATTTCCCCCTGTTTTCCTGTTAGATCGGTTAACATGTTTCATATTACTGACTTATTCTTTTCCTAGTTCAAACCCAGCATATATTAACACAGTGACTTAGAGAACTGTTTGAGTAAACCTAATTATTGTCGAACTGTGATGCCTAAAGGATTCAGCCTCAGTCTGTGAAACCTTCCTGCATAGGTATAAGAAATACCTAATACATGTTAGGGCCTAGAACTGGACTAAGTCAGAAGGGACCCAACCCCATCCTAGTAGACAAATCATTTTTCCCAGTTTTACATTTGAGTTTCTTAGTAAATAAACTTAATTTTCAGTTTACACACTCTTGACACTGACTCCCTGTACTTTATTTATTTTATTTTTGGTTGCCCTGGGACTTTCTCCAGTTGTGGTGAGAGGGGGGCTCCTCTTCATTGTGGGGTGTGGGCTTCTCATTGTGATGGCTTCTCTTGTTGTAGAGCGTGGGCTCCAGAGCACATGGGCCTAGTTGTCCTGTGGCATGTGGGATCTTCCCGGCCCAGGGATGGAACCCATGTCCCATGCATTGGCAGGCAGGTTCTTAACTGCTGGACCACAGGGAAGTCCTGTGCTTTAAAAAAAAATTGAAGTATAGTTGATTTATAATATTCTGTTAGTTTTAGGTATACAGCAAAATGATTCGGTTACACACATTTTTTCCAGATCCTTTTCCATTACAGGTTATTTTAAGACACTGATTATATTTCCCTGTGCTATACAGTAAATCCTTGTTGTTTATCTATTTTGGGCTTCCCCGGTGGCTCAGACAGTAAAGAATCTGCCTGCAATGCAGACCTGGATTTGATCCCTGGGTCAGAAAGATCTCTCTGGAGAAGGAAGTGGCAACCCATTCCAGTACATTTGCCTGGAGAATTCCATGTACAGAGGGGCTTGGCAGGCTGCAGTCTATGGGGTCGCAAAGAGTCGGACACGACTGAGTGACTAACACTATTATCTATTTTATATATAGTAGTATATATCTGTTAGTCTCATATTCCTAGTTTATCCCACTTCTTTTACCTTTCCCTTTTGGTGACCACAAGTTTGAATCTGTTTTGTAAATAAATTCATTTGTATTATTTTTTAGAATCCATGTATAAGTGACATCATATGCTATTCGTCTTTCTCTGGCTTGCTTCACTTAGTATGATATTCTCTAGGTCCATCCATGTTACTGCCTGCAAATGGCAATATTTCATTCTTTTATTTTTTGACTGAGTAATGTTGCATTGTATCTATATACCATATCTTTTTAATCTGAATTTTTTATTGAGATAATTTTAGATTCATAAGCAGTTGTAAGAAATAAAGAGAGATCCCATGTACATTTTACCCAGTTTCCTTCAGTGGCAACATTTTGAAAAACTACAATATAGGTCATAACCAGGAAATTGACATTAATATAATCCACAGACCTTCACATTTCCCCAGTTTTACTCTGTGTACATTATACAGTTTTATCACATGCAGGTTTATGTACCCACCACCACAGTCAAGACACTAAATAGTTCCAGCACCTTGCGCTACCATTTTATAATATACCCACTTCCCATCCCTACCCCTGAATCACTAAGCAGTTCTCCATTTCTGAAGTTTAACATTTCAAAATACTGCATAAAAGAATCATGCTGTCTTTACCCTCTTGAGATAAACTTTTCCCCACCTCGGTATAGTTTCCTGTAGATCTGTCCCCAGCTTGTGGTATGTATTAATAATTTGTTCCTTTTTATTGTTGAGTGGTATCCCATGATACAGATGCATGACTGTTTATTTAAACCATTCAACTGTTGAAGGACATCTGAGCAGTTTCCAGTTTGGGGCTGTTACAAGAAAAACCGCTATGAACATTTATGTGTGTGTGTGTGTGTATATTCCTTTTCAGATTCTCTTCCATTATATGTTATTACAAAATATTGAATATAGTTCCCTGCAATATGTAGTAGATCCTTGTTGTTTATCTACTTTGTATATAGTAGTGTGTATCTATTAATCTCAAGCTTCTGATTTATTCCCCTTCCCTTTCCCCCTTGGTAACTATAAGTTTCTTTGCTATGTCTATGAGTATATTTCTGTTTTGTAAGTAGGTTCATTTATATCATTTTTTTGATTCCACACATAAGTGATATCATGTTATTTCCCTTTGTCTCATTTACTTCACTTAGTATTATAATCTCTCTTCATGTTGCTGCAAATGGCATTATTTCATTCTTTTTTATGACTGATTAATATTCCATTGTATATACACACCATATATTCTTTATCCATTCATTTATCAGTGGGCATTTAGGTTGCTTCCATGTCTTGACTATTGTAAATAGTGCTGCTATGAACATTGGGTGCAAGGATCTTTTCAAATTAGAGTTTTCTCCAGATATATGTCCAGGAGTGGGATTGATAGATCATATGGTAACTCTATTTTTAGTTTTTTAAGGAACTTCATACTGTTCTCCATATTGGCTGCACCAGTTTATATTCCCACCAACAGTGTAGGAGGGTCCCTTTTCTCCATCATTTTGACTGGTGATAGGTGATACTTCATTGTAGTTTTGACTTGCATTTCTCTCATAATTAGCAATGTTGAGCATCTTTTCACGTACCTACTGGCCATCTGTATGTCTTCTATGGAGAAATGTCTTCTGCCCAGGTTTTGATTGCATCGTTTGTTTTTTTGATACTGAGTTGCTTGAGCTGTTTGTGTATTTTGGAGATTAATCCCTTATCGGTTGCATTGTTTGCAAATATTTTCTCCCATTCTGTATATTGTCCTTTTGTTTTGTTGATAGCTTCCTGTGCAGAAGTTTTTCAATTGGGTTAGGTCCCAATTGTGTATTTTTGCTTTTATTTCTTTTGCCTTGGGAGACTGACCTAGGAAAGCATTGCTGTGATTTATGTCAGAGAATATTTGCCTATGTTCTCTTCTAGGAGTTTTATGGTGTCATGTCTTGTATTTAGATCTTTAAACCACTTAGAGTTTATTTTTATATAAGATGAGAGGGAGCGTTTTAAATTCACTGATGAACGTAGGGTTCTGACTTCCTGTACGTTACAACCGAAGACCCTTGGCATTGGATAGGGCTGTGCTTTGCTCTGTGTCCTTGCCGACCAAAGGTAAAGGGGACAGATCTGCTGCCTTTGGTGTATTCTGGCATTGCCAGCACTGAAATCACTGTGCAGGTTAAGAGTCTCCTTGCAGGGGTTTGTAAGGATTAAATAATGAGCTGAATGGACCTGTCCCAAAGCAGAGCAGAGTCAAGGACAGTGCTGATGCTGTGTCCTTCAGGGCTGCAGAAAAGAGCCTTTGCTTAATTCTCATGTTAAGTTATAAAATGAATTTACAGGACAGGTGTATGGAATAGTTCTTTTTGTTCTTTCAGGCTTTTGAAAATGAAAAGTAAGATTTGGCAAAGTGGTTTGTATAGATCTGTAAAAAGTCATATTCTAAAGAGGCCCTATAAGTTGTCCTAAGTAATTTCTCATTGCCATTAAAAATTGTTCACAGAAAAGGAGCTTGTGAGAGAGAGGGAAATCTTGAAATGAGAAAACTTGACAGAGTAGAAGAGGAAGGAGAGCATCCTTTCCCTCCGATCTTCTCTCCTCACTTGCCAAACCCTGCCTAATCATTGGGTGCTTATTTGAGTGTTCTCTGTCAGCATCTGATGAGAATGAGAGCTGTGTAGGGTACCATATGACCTTGTGAGGAAGAGCTGGAAGCTCTTGCAAACTTTTCAGCCTAGTGTTACCTTAGACCCAGGCTATTGGTATTTTGAGAAACAAAATAAAACTCCTTAGGCAATTTCAACAAGCAGCCAATTTTGAGAAGCAGAGCCTTATTAGATCACTGCTGCTCAAACTTGAATGTGTACACCACTTTCCCAGGGGCCTTGTGAAAATGCAGATTCTTAATAAGTTTGGAGGAGGGCCTGAGATTTTGCATTTCTTGTGAGTTTTCAGGCGAGGCTGATGCCTGTGGCCCATGGGCCACAGATTGACTAGTGAGAGTGGAGAGCAGGAGTTGGCAAACTTCTCACTTAAAGGACCAGATAGTAAATATTATGGGTTTTGCAGGCCATATGGTCTCTGCCACACTGTTCAATCTTACTGTTGTCACACGAATACAGCTCTAGACATTCTGTGAACAAATGGATGTGAATGTGTGTCAGTAAAAGTTTATTTGCAAAATCAGGCAACAGTTTGAATTTGGCTTGCAGGCCGTAGCTTACCAACGTGGGATAGCCTTCCTACTCTCAGGGTTTTGAGCAACATCTTGCTGCTTTCTTCTCTTGTTGGGCTAAAGTTTGAGTAAGAATTAAGTGATATTGGATGTGCACATGCTAAGTTGCTTTAGCTGTGTCCAACTCTTTGTGACCATATGAACTATAGCCCACCAGGCTTCTCTGTCCATGGGATTCTCCAGGCAAGAATACTGGGGTGCGTTGTCATGTCCTCCTCCAGGGATCTTCCTGACCCAGGGGCTGAACCTGCATCTCCTCTGGCTCCTGCATTGTCAGGCTGATTCTTTACCGCTGAGCCACTGGGGAAGTCCAAGTGGTTTTGTGTAGTGGTTACTTATTGGCTTTGTTGAATGATGAATAATTGATGATGACATTTACTCTGCTGTTTACAAACAGCCCACGTTGTCCCTGGGCTGTGGCATATTGCTTTGTCTTCAGTATAGGGGGCCTTTCTGATTTCCTTCCCTAGATTGCCTTTTAAGAATTAGAGCAAAGAAAAACCTAAAATTTGTTTCCAGAGTGTACCCCATGGGCATCCCAGAATAAATGACCAAGTCTGAACTGTGAAGGCAGAGGATGGCTTTGGGTTGTATTTCCTTTTATCTGTCTCCCGCCACTCATCTGATAGTGCTGTAGTAAAATAAATTTGAATCTGATGAGGAAGTGAAGCACTTGGCCCAGTACCCGATCCATAGTTAAAGTTCAACAAAGACATTAGTTTTGTTATTATTAAAATATGTTATTTCTATTGTTGTTAATTGTGTCTAGCTATGAAATCTCCTTTTTGAAGATGTCGTTTCCACAAGGTCCTTCCCTTTTTCCCATCCTATCTGAATCCATCCCATCCCATCCTATCCTCTGCATTCTTCTAGTTTTTTGTTTCGTTTTTGCCTTCCATTCTCCATGTGTCAGATTGTGAACTCCTTGAAGACAGGAATGAATATATTAAACTATAATATCTCAACTCCTGCTACACAAAACACAGATGAATTTCACAGATGTAATGTTGACATGAAAGAAGCCAGACACAGAAGAGTACACACTTCTTTTTGAAGTTCAAGAACTGGCAAAGCTAATCTGTGGAGATAGAGGTCAGAATAGTGGTTATCTTCTTTAGGGTGCATAGCTTATTAACTGGAAAGGCACCCAAGGGAGCCTTTTCTGTGCTATGAATATTTTAAATCTTGTTTCAGAGTCACTTGTGCAGGTCCGTGTGTGTGTGTACTTAAAAACAAATCTTTGATTTGTATACTTATTGTGTACTTTGTTAGAACACAAAAAAACTTTAAAAGATGTTTTCAAGTCTGTGGTGCTTATTTGGCAGTTCATAATCATTCAGTAAAAGATTGAATATTCAACAGATATTATGATGAAGAAAGTGGTCAATTTAACTACCATGTGACTAAAGCCAAATTTTGAAGAAGACGTAACGTTCATTTGAAAAGTATGGTGGACATAGTTCATAATCAGAGTTCACACTACTGTGCACAACACCGCTTGAATCTTCATCTGGCTGTTTCAAAAAACGCTGTAATTGGGGAGGACAGGACCTGTTATTTAGGACTGTTTGTGGAGGTGACATGGCAGGGAATGAAATAGAGAGAAGGACACAGTTCCATCACCTTGGTGGAAACCTCATTATTAAATTGAGTCTCCACTGCTTCTATCTCCCTTCTTGCCCCTCTCCCCTTGTCTTTTTGTCATTTCCACTTTGAAATGAAATCTGCAACTCTTAATAGATGCTGCTGAAACTTGTATGGCATTTTTACCAGACGGTGTTTGAATCTCGGGTGTTATGTTATAAATGAAAAGGCCAAACACATGTACAAATAAATGAAGGTTGAATTAATCTTTATAATTAAATGCAATATTACCCTGCTTTGACTGATTTTAGCTTTCAAAGTGGATTGCATACTAATTTTTCAGTGAACTGTAATTGTATTAACGTGGCTTTTTAGTTGCCTCAAAGTACTTAAAAATAGATTTTACCAAGCTACTCAGAGAAAAGTTATTAGAACTTTTAATGTTCTAAGATCTTGATCTCTGAGATTTTGGGGTGTATTTCTATCATGACTTACAGTTGCAGAGCACTTTCCAGTTGTTAATTCTTCGCCTCTGTCATCCTGGGATTTAGGTGACATTGACCAGACATCAGGATGAACTGCAATTGCCTGAGGCACATTAAAAAATTGATGGGAGACAAGATCATGGTGTTTTCTCCATAAAGTGCTCTTAATGGTGTGATAGTGGTGACCATGAATAAAGTGCCTAAGGAATACTGAGGAGCCTTGGGGTACTGGAGCCCCCAGCTGCTGCCCCTCCCAAGTGCTCAGTGGCCACTGTGGTGACTGCCAGAGCATATGGGCAGAACCCCCTCGCCTTTGCGGGAAGGGGTGCACCGGCTCTGCAGTGGGGCCTAGCACCGCTCTTTGTAAGCATTAAGGTGGCTCAATGGGTAAAGAATCCTCCGCAATTCAGGAGATGCAGGAGACACAGGTTTGATCCCAGGGTTGGGAAGATCCCCGGGATAAGGAAATGGCAACCCACTCCAGTATTTTGCCTGGATAATCCCATGGACAGAGGAGCCTGGCTGACTACAGTCCATGGGATCGCAAAGAGTTGGACACGACTGAAGTGACTGAGCTAGCAAGCAAGGACTATTGAAGGAATGGATGAACTCCCTTCTTGTAAATGGATAATATGATATCAGGAGTTCTCCCAAGTGGGTCCAGATGCCTTGATAGGTACCACAGTCTAGATCAGATTGTGTCTCACATCTGAGCTTGCATGAGAATCATCTACAGCAATGATTCTTAACCCAAGGTGCTATTGTACCCCCAGGGGATATTTGGCAAGATCTGGAGACTTTTTTGGTCACAACTGGTAAGGGGGAAGAGTCAACTGGCATCCAGTGGATAGAGGTCAAGGATGTTGCTCAACATTCCACAATGCACAAGACAGACCCCCACAAATGAGATTCAGTTCAGTTCAGTCTCCCAGTCTCCCCAGTCCCAGTGCCTTTTCCTTCTTACTCACTCACTCAGTTCAGTTCAGTTCAGTTGCTCAGTCGTGTCTGATTCTTTGCGACCCCATGAACCACAACACGCCAGGCCTCCCTGTCCACTACCAACTCCTGGAATCCACCCAAACCCATGTCCATTGAGTCAGTGATGCCATCCAGCCATTTCATCCTCTGTCGTCCCTTTCTCCTCCTGCCCTCAATCTTTCCCAGCATCAGGGTCTTTTCCAGTGAGTCAGCTCTTTGCATCAGGTGGCCAAAGTATTGGAGTTTCAGCTTCAACTTCAGTCCTTCCAATGAATATTCAGGCCTGATTTCCTTTAGGATGGACTGGTTGGATCTTCTTGCAGTCCAAGGGACTCTCAAGAGTCTTCTCCAACACCACAGTTCAAAAGTATCCATTCTTCAGGGCTCAGCTTTCTTTATAATTTACCTCTCACATCCATACATGACTACTGGAAAAACCATAACTTTGACTAGACAAACATTTGTTGGCAAAGTAATGTCTCTGTTTTTTAACATGCTGTCTAGGTTGGTCATAACTTTTCTTCCAAAGAGTAAGCGTCTTTTAATTTCATGGCTGCACTCACCATCTGCAGTGATTTTGGAGCCCCCTAAAATAAAGTCTGCCACTGTTTCCATTGTTGCCCATCTATTTCCCATGAAGTGATGGGACCAGATGCCATGATCTTAGTTTTCTTCATGTTGAGCTTTAAGCCAGCTTTTTCACTCTCCTCTTCACTTTCATCAAGAGGCTCTTTAGTTCTTCTTTACTTTTTGTCACAAGGGTGGTGTCATCTGCGTATCTGAGGTTATTGCTATTTCTCCTGGCAATCTTGATTCCAGCTTGTGCTTCATCCAGCCCAGCAGTTCTCATGATGTACTCTGCATATAAGTTAAATAAGCAGGGTGACAATATACAGCCTTGACATACTCCTTTTCCTATTGGAACCAGTCTGTTGTTCCATGTCCAGTTCTAACTGTTGCTTCCTGACCTGCATACAGATTTCTCAAGAGGTAGGTCAGGTGGTCTGGTATTCCCATCTCTTTCAGAATTTTCCCCAGTTTGTTGTGATCCACAGAGTCAAAGGCTTTGGCGTAGTCAATAAAGCAGAAGTAGATGTTTTTCTGTTGCTGTTTTGATGATCCAACAGATGTTGGCAATTTGATTTCTGGTTCCTCTGCCTTTTCTAAAACCAGTTTGAACATCTGGAAGTTCATGGTTCATGTACTGTTGAAGCCTGCCTTGGAGAATTTTGAGCATTACTTTGCTAGCATGTGAGATGAGTGCAATTGTGCAGTAGTTTGAACATTCTTTGGCATTGCCTTTCCTTGGGATTGGAATGAAAACTGACCTTTTCCAGTCCTGTGGCCACTGCTGAGTTTTCCAAATTTGCTGGCATATTGAATGTAGCACTTTCATAGCATCATCTTTTAGGATTTGAAAAAGCTCAACTGGAATTCCCATCACCTCCACTAGCTTTGTTTGTAGTGATGCTTCCTAAGGCCCACTTGACTTCACATTCCAGGATGTCTGGCTCTAGATGAGTGATCACACCATTGTGGTTATCTGGGTCATGATGATCTTTTTTGTATAATTCTTCTGTATTCTTGCCACCTCTTCTTAATATCTTCTGCTTCTGTTAGGTCCATACCATTTCTGTCCTTTATTGTGCCCATCTTTGCATGTGATGTTTCCTTGGTTCCCAAATGAGACTAATCTCATTAGTTCCCAAATGAGACTAATCTGGCCAAAATTCATTTGTGCCAAGGTTGAGAAACTCTGCCTTAAGGTAAGGTTTGTTACAGTGCATATTCCTGGATTGCAATCCAGAGACATTCTGACTTAGTAGGTCCAAGGTAGGTCCAGAAATTTGCATTTTAGCAAGCTCCCAAGTGATGCTAATGGTTCAAGGATGGAGGTTTGAGAAGCTCTGAACCACAGGACTCTAGAGTCAAAGGAACAAGCATTACTTGAACATTGACTCTGTGTCATCCATCTTAAAGAAAAACTGTATGACAGAGTATATTTACCTAATTTAATAATTCAGGAAGTATCTTATTATCTCTCCCCTGAGTTATGAGGAAGGTAGTTTGAAGTTTTTTCAGGCTAATAAAGTATTGTTTACATCAGAGGTAAACCTCAGTAGAAAAAATGAAGACAATTCCCGGTCAGTTGGACTGTTGATGAGAGAGTAGAGTGTGTTGTTTAACCTGATCTCCAACTTGCCTCCGGTTTAAGTAATTTAACAATTGCAGGAGGATTAAGTAGCTGATTAAATTTATCTGAGAAACATTAGGTGTTAGGGACTAGGTATTCAATGTGCGTTTCTGAACACTTTGAATCTTGACATTTGAAAATGGTTTTTAGGAATTTATGTACATTTTTTCCTTTTCCTCAAAAAGTACATTGGTTTTTCCATTGTATTCCCATTTCTGGTTAATATTTGTATGCTGACTCTCTTTTAGAATTCAGGTATTTACCTTAAGAAAGCATGAAGCATTATTATAAGTTTAATCACATTTATATCTTGATGAAACTGTCAACTTTGTCCCTGTTTTTCCCTTGCTATCTTTACTGTTAGTTTTGAAAAATTTGGAAATTTCTTATGTAAAAGAGGTGTTGGCATAATTTTTCTGCAAAGAGCCAGATAGTAAATATTTTAGGCTTTGGGGGCCTTATGGTCTCTTTTGCAACAACTCAACTCTGCAGCCTGAGCATGAAAGTGGGCAGAGACAATCCATAAATAAATGAATGTGGCTGTTGTTTGAGAGGAAAAACTACTATCCTTTGAGGTTCAGTAGTTGAGGGTCTGTGAATTAAACTGACAAAAGATGGACCAGCAGGAGAAAAGACAAAATTTATTCCCGTAGGTATCTGGGAGCTCACAGAACATGTAGCTCAAAGAAGCAGTGAGAATTTAGGCTTTATATATCATCTATTTTTAAAAAAAGCTTTATTATATTTTTTATTTAAGTACAGTTGATTTCATAATATTATATAAGTTTCAGGTGTATAACATAGTGGTTGACAATTTATAAAGAGTATACTCCATTCATAATTACTATAAAATATTGGTTATATTCTCTGTACTCTATAGTATATCCTTGTAGCATATTTATTTTATACATAGCCCTTATATGCCATCTTAAAAGGGGAGCGAGTTAGGATTTCAAGAACAATAAATGGTGGGAAATGAGTGAGAAATATATGAGAGAAACTAGTGGAAGGTAAAGAGAAGGAAATGGCAACCCACTCCAGTGTTCTTGCCTGGAGAATCCCAGGGACGGGGGAGCCTGGTGGGCTGCTGTCTGTGGGGTTGCACAGAGTCGGACACGACTGAAGTGACTTAGCAGCAGCAGTGGAAGGTAAGGTTTGATTTAGTAAGGTCTGTTTATGTAATTTCTTATCCTGGCGCTGAATTCTCATCTCTGGTGATAGGAGTCACTCTTTCCCCCTGGTAAGAGAAGCCTCCCTTATCAGGGATTTATAACAGTGGAATTCTTTCAGAAGGTCTGCTTTTAGGCAGATGAGGGAAGTGCAGAGAAGCCTCTTCCTGTATCTGTTGATTCTCAAATGTCTTCAGCTCACAGTAATTTTGATACTGCAATGGTGTATTCTGCATCCCTTCACCATGTTCCAAAATGCAGTATTTTTTTTTTTAACAAAAATATGTGATGGGCTTGTTTTGGCCTGTTGGCATTTGTTTGCTGACCCATGACATAGAGCTCTTTTCATGTGGGGCAGAGAAAAGTACTATTTACTTTGGCCCATATAAAGACCTAACTATAATATAGGATTGTTCTGGCCCTCAGGCTTTTATCATCTTGGCTATGTCTGGACAAATGGATTTGCTTAATTGAAGCTTAGACTATTCATTTGAACAGGTCTAGCAGCTGTTCTCATAGAAGGCAATGGCACCCCACTCCAGTACTCTTACCTGGAAAATCCCATGGATGGAAGAGCCTGGTGGGCTGCAGTCCATGGGGTCGCTAGGAGTCAGACATGACTGAGCGACTTCACTTTAACTTTTCAGTTTCAAGCTTTGGAGAAGGAAATGGCAACCCACTCCAGTATTCTTGCCTGGAGAATCCCAGGGACGGGGGAGCCTGTTGGGCTGCTGTCTTTGGGGTCATACAGAGTCAGACATGACTGAAGCGACTTAGCAGCAGCAGCAGCAGCAGCTGTTCTATTTGTGAAAACTTTGTGAGCAGTACCACATGTAATTGAAGGTAATAAAAAGACATTGATTTTTAAAAAATTCTATGATCTGGCCACTTTCCTGTTCAACTTTAAAAGGAATACGTGAGAATTGCCACTACTTTGTGCTTCCCTGGTGGCTCAGATGGTAAAGAATCCTCCTGCAATGCAGGAGACCCAGATTCAATCTCTAGGTCGGGAAGATCCCCTGGAGAAGGGAATGGCAACCTACTCTAGTATTCTTGCCTGAAGAATTTCGTGGACAGAGGAGCCTGGCAGGCTACAGTCCATGGAGTTGCAGAGTCGGACAGGACTGGGTGACTTGCACACTTTGCCACTATTTTAAGGTATATGGCCCCTACCATCAGGGGGATGTGCTGTTTTATGGATTAATCATAGGATGGTTTTGGGTTCCTAACTCAGTTGCTACTCTCTGCTTCATCTATTTACAAAGAAAATCCAAATGTTCTTTAAAAAAAAAAAAAATCTCTGTTGGGTACAGGGCTCACCCAAGGGAGAGGGCTATCACCATGATACCAGGAAACAGTTGAGTGCCAGTGTGGCTAAATGACCATTTACCTGTACCAGAGTAGTTTCCTGTTTTGGAATGGAAAAACTGCCCACCTTCAAGACACATGGAATAGGCATTTTCGAGGGAGAAGATGGATAGATGGATAGAGCTGCTTTGTAATTGGGAACATGCCTTCTTAGAATGTTGTCCATATCGGAGAGAAGGGGAGATTGTCTACTACATCCTAAGTCACTAAGTCGTGTCTGACTCATTGCGGCCCTATGGACAGTAGCCCACCAGGATCCTCTGTCCAAGGAATTCTCCAGGCAAGAATAATGGAGTGGGTTGCCATTTCCTCCTCCAGGGGATTTTCACAACCCAGGGATTGAGAAGCCCATTGTCCACTATACTGGGACATGATTCAGGCAGAGTTAAGGGTGGAAGACCCGAGATCTGAGCATTCCTGTCTTCCAGCTCTTGTACAATTAGAACTGTGACTTGAGCTTAAAAAGCCATATGATTCATCGGGGCGCTTATCTGTTGTCCCTTCTGCATGATGCATGAACCTGGGAACCCCACCCAAAAGCAATTTGCAGAATTAAAGTTTTTGAAGACTCATAATAAATCATTGCCATTCTTATCAAGAAGCTAAAATTTGATTTGTCAGATAACTGAGTTGTTATTATTTGTGGAATCCAGAAAGCCCCAAAGGATATTAAAACATGTTCCCCAGGCCAATTTTCGTCCATACTGTTAGCTCTGCTTAGGATCATATCTTCAGCCAAGACATCTACACTAGTAAGTCGTTTGTTTGGCATTATGGAAATAGCTATTGTTTTGAAGGATAGTGTAATTCATGTACAATCTCCTGAACTTCCAGTGCTTAAAGCTCAGAATTGTGATTGATGTTTAATAGTTATTATAGAACTCAATCAGGGAAAATGAGACCTTGGCATGGTTAAGCCCAACTGAAGCTTTCAAAGCCGTTGCAGGCATAAGAAAGTTGTGCTATAAATTGTAAAAGGGCAGTTGATCATCAGTTGTTCCATTTTTCCCCTTAAGTTAGTTAAATTAATAAAAAGGAAAAAATATGCTAAGTGACTTAACTACAGAGGAAACACAAAGCTGTTGCATTAAGTGATTAAAATGATTCCTTTGATGTAGTACATGCAAGATGTTTGAGAATTTTCCTGACTCTCCTAAATAGCCAAGTCAGCGGGGATTGAAACAAATGAGCTTTCTGTCTTGATTCTGCTGATCAGCTTAATACTTAGTGGCTTTGAAAATTCCGGATAAAGCAGTCAAGTGACCTATCTCTAAATCAGTTTGGTCATCTGTGTAAAAATTACATATTGTTTCAGAGCTCACAGTCAAAGTAGGATTGTTTGGTTCTGTTCTTCCCGGTAGCACTATCAAGCTGTTGTATAAAATTCTGGGAAGGAGGGGTGACTTGAGAGTTTAAGTCATGTTGTGTTTTAAGTTTTCAGTGTTCCTCGTAGGTTTTTTTTTTTCTCTCTTGCTGGGTTCATTTATGATAGCTTCTCTCTCTCTCTCTCTCAAAGTAATAATCTTCATGAACTGTTGTCTTCACAGAAATTAACTGTGATTTTTAAAGTTCTAGTTCTAAGAATTTTAAGGCACAGAATAAACTCCCAAGCAACTAAGATTTGTTGCATGTACATGCTAGTAATAGCAAAGAACAAAATAACAAATAAAAAACTTAATAGCTAAGCCATGCCCACATATACACACCCCCCACCCTGTTCAGCATGGATCACTTTAGCAAGTGATGTTGAGCACTTACTGTGTACTAGGCTCCATGCCATTAATTGAGGAAACTCAATGAAGTCTGTCCTCATTGAATTATCTGTGTTAGCCCAGCAAACTATGGCTTTTGAGCCATGTTCAGCATGCTGCCTGTTTTTGTATGGTCCCCAAGCTAAGAAAGGATTTTACATTTTAAAATGGTTTTTAAAAAGTCAACCTATTATACAGAGTGAAGTAAGTCAGAAAGAGAAACACCAATACTGTATATTAATGCTTATATGTGGAATTTAGAAGGATGGTGACGGTGATCCTATATGCAAAGCAGCAAAAGAAACACAGATGTAAAGAACAGACTTGGACTCTGTGGGAGAAGGTGAGGGTGGGATGATTTGAGAGAATAGCACTCAAACATGTATATTACCATATGTAAAACAGATGACCAATGCAAGTTCAGTGCATGAAGCAGGGCACTTAAAGCTGGTGCTTTGGGACAACCCAGAGGGATGGGGTGGGGAGGGATGTGGGTGGGGGGTTCAGGATGGGGGGACACGTGCACCTGTGGCTCATTCATGTCTATGTATGGCAAAACCATCACAATATTGTAAAGTAATTATCCTCCAATTAAAATAATTAATTAAAGTCAAAAGAAAAGCATATATCATGTTACATAAAAGTGATGTGAGATTCAAATTTCAGTAGTGTCTATAAATAAAGTTTTATTGGCACACAGCTACAGCCATTCATTTATGTGGTGTCCATGACTGCTCTCCCAGGTATAATGCAGAGTTGAATAGTTGTGACAGAGACCATACGGCCTGCAAAGCTGAAAACATTTACCATCTGGCCCTTTACAGAAAAAGATTATTAACCCCTGATCTAGGTAATCAAAAATTATCCTTTCCCAATTCCTTTGTTATCCAGCTACTTCTTTCAACTCTCTATTTCACTACACTGGTATTAGACGTACTTTTATCCACATTTTACAGATGAGGAAACTGAGAAACAGAGAGATTCAGATAATTAAGCTACTGCTCATTTTTCATAGTAGCAATTACGGCAAGTTGTCATAGAATGTTCCTCTTCCATCTTTTAATACAAATACAGTGAGGCTATGGCTCATCTTATATATTTTTATATTCCTTTAGAACTGAGGAGAGGCCTGAGCCTCAAGGGCATTATCAATAAATATTTGTTGTTTGATTGAAATAGCTTATATTAAAAAGATACACTTTTGGTTCCCATCAAGAGTTTATCCCAGGGATTTAAAACATTGCTCCATTTTCCAGACAGTTTCCTAGGTTCTTAGAAAGTCTCTTTCTTTTTTCCCCTCGTTTTCCATCTCTTTCAGTAAGATCTCTTTATATGGAAATATATGCCTTAATGGGAACAGCATTGAATGATGTTTTTGGTCATGTGTTAAACTATAACCTTTTATATTTTCTGATACAATTACTGCCATTGATCAGAATGGGTTTATCAACTAAATTACATATTACAAAAATCAGTATTTATTGAGCATTGGTCACTTGCTGTATGCCCAGCACTGTGTTCCATGTGGGGAACACAAGGAGGATTAAATGGAATAGCCCATTAGCTTGATTTGAGTAGTATCAGAAAGAAGGTTCTCTCAGCTACAGAAACCTCCCTTTTAATTTGATTTCTCACTTTGATTAATGAACTACTCTTTTAAATACAGATATTTCTCTAGAGTTAATACATTAGATTGCTGTTAGTCACTCGCATTTTATTACAAATTAGAAGCCCAGTGACAGCTGCCTTGAGGGAATAACAGTTTTGATGGATGAGTTGGGAAAGGAGAGATGACTTTGGAGCATAGAATATTGCTATGAAAGGCCAGTGTTGGATATGATCAGAGAGCAGAAGGTCTGAACACACAAGGCCTGGGTACTGGGATGAATGGATACAGGAAAGAGAAGGGATGGGAAAACAGAACCCAAGATGGTGAATACTAAAGGCAACTTTTTCTTTGATTTTTGCTAAGATTAGCATTCATAATGTTTCTTAGGTCCATTTTGTGAGGTGTGCAAATAGTGGCCCTCAGAAGAATCCTTAGAATTTGGGGGGAATGCAAACAGCCTGAATTCTCCTGGCTCATGCTTAGAATCTGGCTTTGCTCAAGAAATCTTCCACTGTGCTCCAAGAATCTCATGGGCCCATCTGTGTCTCCATTGATTGCAGGGTTGCTTCAACAGCCTTTCTCTCTTACTATGTTGTGTGGGTCCCTAAAACTTGACCTACAACTAAAAAGAGTGACATTATTACCCCTGGTAATCAAGGTATTTATTTAGTTAAGGATTTAACCTGGCCTGGGTTCCCTTGAAAGACCCTCCAGACAGGTACATAACAGCGTTACTCCAGATCCTTGGAAGACATTGTGTGTCTACTTTCTCTGTATAAACTACAGCCAAAATTTATTCATCATGTACTCTGGACCAAGGCAAAAAAATGTGGTTTGTATGAAATGTCATCGTGAATTCTTGCAGATAACCAAATGAAGTATAGGTGCTATTTTTTTCCTCAGGCTATGTCTTATGAAAAGGACACCATGTTAGTATTACACTGAGCTACAGCCAATATAAAACATGATATATAATGCCTCATATAACTAGGAGTTTATTTTCCTCATGTCTGATATGGTGGACTCCAGATGGCACCAACTCTTCATTCCACCATTTTTATTTTTTTTATTTTTATTTATTTTTTTCAGGCCATGCAACAATGTCTTTTATTACGTATGGGTTTTTTAAATTATTTTTGCAATACCTCCATACACAGGCAAAAAAAAAAAAAACAACTTGTTTAGCATATTGGAACTTGCAAACCTGATCATAGAAAAGGCAAAATTATCCCTATAGCACATTTAACCAGGAGGCCAGTTCATCTGCCGACCTCCAAGAACATGGAGATGAACATGATAGACAGACTGGCCCCCATCTGAACCTTCATTCACCACCATTCGATAGCCCTTCTTCAGGCCCAGATCAGCAGCACATTTCTTGCCAACAATCATCAAATGCCCAAGAAGACTTTCATCATCATCTTCTGCTGCAGAAATCTGAGATATATATTTCTTGGGTATCACCAGAAAATGTGTTGGTGCTTGAGGGGAAATGTCATGGAAAGCAAGACACTGGTCATCCTCATAAATGATTTTGGCTGGGATTTCCCTGCGAATGATCTTCCCGAAGATCGTGTCGCCGCCAGGCCGGGCGACCTGAGCCTTGGTGATCTCATCTGCCATCTCTCTCCACCATTTTTAGCATGTAGACTTATTCTTCATGTTTGTTGCCCTGTGATTACAAGATGGCTGCCTTATCTCTGCCATTGCATCAGCATTGTGAAAAGGAAGAAGAGATATGGCTAAAGCAGCGGTTCTTACCAAGTGGGCAGTTTTGCCCCTAGGGGACATTTGACAATGTCTGAAGACATCTTTGGTTGTCATGACTTGTGAGGCATGTTGCTACTGACATCTAGTATGTAGAAGCCAAAGATGCTTCTAAACATCCTACAACCCGCAAGACAGCTCACAACAAAAATAATCTGGCCTGAAATGTCAATAGTGCTAAGGTTGAAAAACTCTGGACGGTAGGCAAAGAGCACATGCCGGGTGAGTCTTCATCTTTTAAAACAGATTCCTGGCAGTGCAACAAGGACCTTTAGTTATATGTCATTGGCAAAAATCTCATCCCGTAGCCACCCTTAACTGCAAAGGAAGCTGGGTGATGCAACTATTTTTTGTTGGGTCCATTGTCAACCCTAAGAAGAAGGAATGTGGATATCGGATAGCTAATAGGCGGTATTTGCTTCAGAAAAGTTAAATAGTTTGCTCAGTGTCACACAGGTAGTGAAGAGCATTTGAGCCTCCTTTATTAAGGAAGGCAGTCCAGTTGTCATGTGCAGCACTTTCTAGAGGTCCGTGTGAATAAGGGATAGGAATGCATGGACCACAGCCTTGTCTAACTCAATGAAACTATGAGCCATGCCATATAGGGCCACCCAAGACAGATGGGTCATGGTGAGAGTTCTGAAAAAATATGGTCGACTGGAGAAGGGAATGGCAAACCACTTCAGTATTCTTGCCTTGAGAACACCATGAACAGTATGAAAAGTCAAAAAGATAGGACACTGAAAGATGAACTCCCCAGGTTGGTAGGTGCCCAATATGCTACTGGAGAAGAGTGGAGAAATAACTCCAGAAAGAATGAAGAGACTGAGCCAAAGCAAAAACAGCACCTAGTTGTGGATGTGACTGGTGATGGAAGCAAGGTCTGATGCTGTAAAGAGCAATATTGCATAGAAACCTGGAATGTTAGGTCCATGAATCAAGGCAAATTGGAAGTGGTCAAACAGGAAATGGCAAGAGTGAACGTTGACATTTTAGGAATCAGAAAACTAAAATGGACTGGAATGGGTGAATTTAACTCAGATGACCATTATATCTACTACTGTGGGCAAGAATCCCTTAGAAGAAATGGAGTAGCCATCATGTTCAACAAAAGAGTCTGAAATGCAGTACTTGGATGCTATCTCAAAAACGACAGAATGATCTCTATTCGTTTCCAAGGCAAACCATTCAATATCACACTAATCCAAGTCTATGCCCCAACCAGTAATGCTGAAGAAGCTGACGTTGAACGGTTCTATGAAGACCTACAAGACCTTCTAGAACTAATACCCCCAAAAGATGTCCTTTTCATTATATGGGGCTGAAATGCAAAAGTAGGAAGTCAAGAAACACCTGGAGCAACAGGCAAATTTGGCCTTGGAGTACGGAATGAAGCAGGGCAAAGGCTAATAGGGTTTTGCCAAGGGAACACAATGGTCATACCAAACACCATCTTCCAACAACACAAGAGAAGACTCTATACATGGACATCACCAGATGGTCAACACCAAAATCAGATTGATTATATTCTTTGCAGCCAAAGATGGAGAAGCTCTATACAGTCAGTAAAAACAAGACTGGGAGCTGATTGTGGCTCAGCTCATGAACTCCTTATTGCCAAATTCAGACTTAAATTGAAGAAAGTAGGGAAAACCACTAGACCATTCAGGTATGACCTAAATCAAATTCCTTATGATTATATAGTGGAAGAGAGAAATAGATTTAAGGTACTAGATCCGATAGAGTGCCTGATGAACTATGGAATGAGGTTCGTGACATTGTAGAGGAGACAGGGAGCAAGACCATCCCCAAGAAAAAGAAATGTAAAAAAGCAAAATGGCTGTCTGAGGAGTACTTATAAATAGCTATGAAGAGAAGAGAAGTGAAAAGCAAAGAAGAAAAGGAAAGATATACCCATTTGAATGCAGAGTTCCAAAGAATAGCAAGGAAAGATGAAAAGTTATGAGCAACCTAGACAGCATATTAAAAAACAGAGACATTACTTTGCCAACAAAGTTCTGTCTAGTCAAAGCTATGGTTTTTCCAGTAGTCGTATATGGATGTGAGAGTTGGACTGTGAAGAAAGATGAGAGCCGAAGAATTGATGCTTTTGAACTGTGGTGTTGGAGAAGACTCTTGAGAGTCCCTTGGACTGCAAGGAGATCCAACCAATCCATCCGAAAGGAAATCAGGCCTGAATATTCTTTGGAAGGACTGATGCCAAAGCTGAAACTCCAATACTTTGGCCAACTGATGTGAAGAACTGACTCATTTGAAAGACCCTGATACTGGGAAAGATTGAAGGCAGGAGAAGGGGATGCGATGGTTGGATGGCATCACCAACTCAATGGGCATGAATTTGAGTAAACTCTGGGAGTTGGAGACGGACAGGGAGGCGTGGTGTGCTGCAGTCCATGGGGTTGCAAAGAGTGGGACACGACTGAGTGACTGAACTGAACTGAATGCATGTACTTGTTATGGAAGACTGGAGTTTTTGATCAGCCACAAATAGCCTGGGAAATGTTTCTTGCAGGATATAACGTGCAGTCTGTTATCCATCTATCCCCCCATTCTCTCAGTATTTGCTGTGGCCCTTTCCTTTCCTTCTTTTCCATATAACTCATGGAGTAATTGATTTCAGGCCTGCCTCACTAATGCTTTGCCATCAAGCTGTTGGTGCCTTGTTTCTTCCATTCTTGAAAAATTACAAAGTGATGTCATCAGTTATTTCCTTTAAAGGGTCTTTCAGAGTTTATTTGGAGAGTGGGTGCCCTTCTAAGTGTGTCAAGTGGAAAGGTGTGTAATAGAGGGATTTGGAGGCTTATGCAGTCATCAGGAGGGCTGGGCAGTGAAATGTAGAGCCTGCCCATGGTCTCTGCTGCCCATACCCTTAGGGGTCTTCTGCAGAGAGTGTGTGGGAGCTGCTGGTCAAGTGTTCTATCTGCTACCTGCAGATGCGCCTTGCCTGCCCGGAGCTACTGGCTGTGAGTGAATAACGTGTCTCCTCCTGTCTCCTGTGAATGCTTTTCATTCACAAAGTCTGACCTGGAGCCAGGTCCCATGGGGTCTGGGGAGATGGGGTTTTGAGGCTTCTCAGGGGAGAGTAGCATGGGGTGGGGTGGGGTGGGAAGATGTGGAGGTGACAACGGCTGACTGGCAGGGATGACTTGAGTTTGAATAGAGATATAACAACACAGCACAGTTTGGGGGAAGAAATATTCTTTTCCAATGTTGGCAGTGTTGCTATTAGTATTATTACTTTATCTTTCTGTTCTTAGCAGATGAATAGAGATTTTTTATACCTCTGTTCTGGCTCTCTTCAAATCATGGTATTGCTAAATAATAAAAAAGGATTCAGTGACCTGCATATACAGTGCAGAAGGTAATATATTCTGTGAAGCTCTATAGTGCAGTGGGGGACCCAGAGCGTGAGATTTGAAAAACAATGCATAATTCACCAGCATGCTCTGGAAAGAGCGATGTTCAGAAAACAATTGTGGATGACTCAGCTTGTATATTCCTTTATTTTTTGAAGCTATCGGGAGCTCTTTATTTGTTATAGTTATATATATGACTTGTGGTGAGCTGATAAAACACAGTGAGGAATTAAACAATGAGGGAAATATTAGAAGAGTCTCGGAAGAAGGTAACCTAGAGACATATGCTGTATTGTTCGGTGTTGAGGGAGAGCTGTAACCTCTAGTTATCTCCTGTCTGGGTCACATCAGGCTTTCGGTGTAACTCACAGGGCTTTGAAGACAAAATTTGATCTGTGCTGTATTTGAGTCTGGAATAGCAAAACCCATTATGACTGTGTCCTATGGCACTTGTAAAATCTTCTCTGAGTCTGGAGTTTCAAGACTCAGACATTTAATATTTGAATTATCTCAAGGAAGATAAAGAAAATGTACTATCTTATTCTATTTCTTTCTTGAGTAAGGAAAATTGAAAGGGTTGAAGGAAAAAAAGACTCATTACTAAGAGCAGTGTGCAAAGGGCAATGGTTTTAGCTTTGATGGAATAAAATCAGTATGTTTGGGATTGCCTGGTGTCTTACATCGGGTCTTCTCGAGGCAGAGTTGGAGATGAGGATTCACATTCAAATGATTTATGATTTATTCAGCAAATGTTCCCAGGAGCAGCCAGCAGGGGAATGAGGGAAGCCAGTCTGGGAAGGGTAAGAGATGGACCCGGGTCCTGTTTCAGGGGAAGTCTCAGATAGTCTGATCCTGTGGGGAACTCTGGCATGCAAATTGTACCTTATACTCCATCCTGAACTGAAGCAAAGGAGCTGGACTTTCACATTCCTGCTATAGTCAGTCGTTGGCTGAGGGCTGCTTGGCCGCCAGTGGAGCTGGGGGCCCAAGGCAGATAAACTCCCAAGGAAGGAGCTGTCTTGAGTGCTCACAAGGAGTAGCCCTTGGGTGGGCCTTCAGAGTCTCAGGTGCTTGACTTTAGAAAGGAAGAAGAACATAGATCCTGGGGAGAGATGTGCTGAAGTGACAAAAGGGATCTGGCCAGAGCCCCGCCACTGTACTTACCCTTTGAGTAAGCTGTTCTTTTGTTTTGGTGAAACCCTGAATTGGGGGGATGAGGGGAGACAGTTTCTCGAGGGCAAGGGTTGGCAAACCTTTTCTTTAAAGTAAAGGGCTAGAGAGTAAATATTTGAGACTTTGTGGACCACAGGGTTTCTCTCCCAACTCTTCAACTCCGCCATTATAGTGTAAAAGCAGCCATGTAAATGAGTCATGCAAATGAGTGGGCGTAGCTCTGTGCCAGTGAAACTTGATTTATAGAAACAGATGGAGGGGGAGGGAGGCAGAGAGATTTGGCCCAGAGGCCATACTTTGCCCGTCCCTGCTGTGGAGGCTCCTTGTATGTACCTGAGACAGCTTTTTCCTTTATCCATTTCCTGTATCCTGCAAAACAGGGAATAAGTGGTATGTCTATCAAAAGGATGGTTATGATGCATCTTCAATTAGTCTAGACCCCCTCCCTCCAATTTTTCTGGCATCCTAGCCATCGTTCCCAGCCATCATCCTAGCCATCATTGCACAGATAATCTCACTGAAGGGTGACTCATTTTATTGCTGCTAAAAATACTTTGTTCTCTCTTGTCTGTAAAATCAGACACAGACTTCTCAGCATGGCATTCGGGAAACCCTGGGAACAGGCCGAAGTTGATTTTCCTGCATTGTTTTCTGCCCACCATTTGTGCTTTCTGTCCAGCTCCGTGCAACCACTCACCATCTCTCTGGTGTACGCTTTGTTTTTTATCTCCTTGACTTTGCCCCTGCTGTTTTCTCTCCTGGAATTCCTTCCTCTTAGTTCTACATTTTGAATCCCAGCCATTCTCTGAGACTCAGTTTGTTCCCCTTCTCCATTAAGCATCTTCCCCATGAGGAAATAGTATCTGCTCTGGACTTCAATAATAATATTGTCTATAAATAGTTATCTATTTATAGATAATATTGTCTATATCTAAACCTTTATGTTGAATTATATAGTTCTTTGCTACATTCACTATACTTTTAACGTATTGAGGGAAGGGACTTAGATTTTTTTTAAATTTTTTTGTCCTTCACAGTTGATTACATATAGTAGATATTCAGTAAATAGAGTTTTCAGATGAAGGTTACATTCTTACATCTTGTGATTATTAATGACTTAAGTGCTGAAATTCTGACATCATTTTTCTTTTTCCTTTTTATAGGCAAGAGCTGTTTTGGCAAAAGTTGGCTATCCTGAGTTTATAATGAATGATACTCATATTAATGAAGACCTCAAGGCAGTAAGTGCTAAATTTACTATATTTCTTTTTTTTTTTCCCCTGGCAAGTTGTACTGGCCTCATGCCTTTCTATTAACCCAAGTCTAGGCAATTAAATCTGGTTGTGCCATAAAGCACCAACTTTTGACTCATTCCTTGGCTAGATATGAGCCTCATTATGCCAGACATATCATAAGATTTAGAGCAGATTCACAATAAAGCAAGTGTCAGAAAGAATGTGTACCTGAATGGATACCGTAAAGGGTTTGGATTTGGTCTACTTTGATCATAAAGGAAAGAGTTAAGAAAACTGAGTATTTTACAACTAATGTACATGTTCTAATGGTGAATATATGATGTTTGTTGTTAAATAGTCTTTATGTGCTTCATTCATAGTAAATGACTAGTAATAAATCTTGCCTGTTGTGAGTTAACTTCATTAAACTTTATGAGTGTTTTGGCAAACTAAGTGGATATACATATGATTCTATAATTTGTTGTGAATTGGACTGTATATGTATAGTAAGTTTCTGATGGAGAAATAATAATTTTTATTCTAATATTATGGGACATATATTTTCCAGTAGTGGCAGGCCTTTCTAACCATAACCACTGTCATTTGCTTTCCTACAGATAGTTCTGGTAAAGAACTTTTCTTCATCACAAAACCCCCTCTTTTTACCGTTCACTAGATTTTCTTGAAAAAGTAGTTTTTAAAAAATTAATTAAATAACTATGGTTCTGTAGTGTAGCTCTTTCCTGAGATTGTGGTTTAACGAGCAATCCTAGCTTTGTACATGAACATTGGAATTTTATAAGATCATCCAAAAGTGAGTGAAAACTTTAATTTGAAAGTTTCTCCATTGGGCTCCAAGATACAGCCTTCCAAAGTATTGATCTAGTTGCTTTAGAGGAAAATAATTGTGCTTCACAGTATCCCAAAGCTCTGACAGCCCATCTTATTACACATTGTTTTGGTCCTGAAAAATCTCACCATGAGTATGATGATGAAAGATACTGACACCTTCATGTACATTATCTTTTAAACACCACACTGAACCTGTGAAATAAATGGTATTTATCTGAGTCTTGCAGAAAAGGACATAGAGACTCAAAGTAGTTAAGTGATTTCCTTAGTGCCCTGCCAAGCATCAGAGCCAGGACTGAAATCTGGGTCTAGGAAACTCTGCTTGTAATCAGAGAAGGGGTTTTGCAGGGTTCTTGTCAGGCACCCCTGCTGGAGGAACAGAGGAGTAAGTTGAAGAGTGGGTAGGAACTGCTTTCCCAGAGCTGGTTGGGTTGAAATGAGTGAAGGGATGGAGGTCATATTGTTAAGTGGGTAAGAGCACAGGCTTTGGAGTGATTCTGGAGCTTCCACTTACTAGTTATTTGAGATAGTGCAAGTTTTTAAATTTCAGTTGGCTTCCCTTTGGTTATCTGAAGACTGGAGATAATAATAGTCAAGTCTTAGTATTGTTGAAAAGATTAAGTGAGATTCAGTTCAGTTGCTCAGTCATGTCCGACTCTTTGCAACCCCATGGACTGCAGCACACCACGCCTCCCTGTCCATCACCAACTCCCAGAGCTTACTCAAACTCATGTCCATTGAGTCGGTGATGCCATCCAACCATCTCATCCTGTGTCGTCCCCTTCTCCTCCTGCCCTCAATCTTTCCCAGCATCAGGGTCTCTTCAAATGAGTCAGTTCTTCACATCAGGTGGCCAAAGTATTGGAGTTTCAGCTTTAGCATCAGTCCTTCCAATGAACACCCAGGACTGATCTCCTTTAGGATGAACTGGTTTGATCTGCTTGCAGTCCAAGGGACTCTCAAGAGTCTTCTCCAACACCACAGTTCAAAAGCATAAATTCTTCAGCCCTCAGCTTTCTTTATACTCCAACTCTCACATCCATACATGACTACTGGAAAAACCATAGCTTTGGCTAGATGGACCTTTGTCGGCAAAGTAATGTCTCTGCTTTCTAATATGCTGTCTAGGTTTGTGATAGCTTTTCTTCCAAGGAGCAAGCATCTTTTAAATGAGATTAAATAAATGTAAAAGCACCTAGCATAATGTCTGGCACATAAGTCATCTCCCTGTAAATGATAGCTATAACTTAGCAGCAATGAGAACTATTGTTGCTAAGAAGAGCATCACCAGGTCACAAAGTACCTCAGCAGGAGAACCTGGAGAATTACATGTGATTGGCAAACATCTCAAGTCAGGACTGCAGAGGAGGGGACTTCCCTGGTGGTCTAGTGGTTAAGAATCCGTCCTCTAATACTGGGGATGTGGATTCGATCTCTGGTTGGGGAACTAAGGTCCCACAGGCCATGGAGCAACTAAGCCTGTGCACCATAGCTACTGAGCCTGCACATTGGAACTGCTGAGCCCGTGTGCTCTGTGTGCCACAACTAGAGAGAATCCTGCACTGCTGCCGTGAAAGTTCCTGTGCACTGCAACTAAGACTCAACACAGCCCAAAATACATATTTTTAAAAAATGAATGCGGATGAGAAGATTTGAGAGGCAGTTTGTTGTAGTGGTTATGAGCATGGATCCTGGGATCAAAGTGTCTGGAGTTAAATCCCTATTCTTCTGTTTTCTAGCTGTGCGACCTGAGGTAGGTTATACTATCTCTCTGTGCCTCAGTTTACTCATCTCAGTTTCCTCATATCAAAATGGAGATAGTAATAATCCTTGCCTTCAGTTCTGTTCAGTGCAGTTCAGTTGCTTAGTCATGTCTGACTCTTTGTGACCTGATGGACTGCAGCACGCCAGGCTTCCCTGTCCATCACCAACTCTGTCCATCACCAGTCCCTGCCTACAGGGCTGCTATGAGGCTCAGATAAGTTAACATACTTAAAGTATATAGAACTGGTCCTGGCACACAGGAAGCACACTAGAAGTGTTAGTTATAGCTTCTTCAATTTTCACTTCCCATAGTAAATTATTTTGGTTTGGAGAAGTCATTACAAATTAACACATATAGTATCCATGTGCCTGAAATTGATTTAAGAGGCTGCACAGATGGAACAGTCTCAAGCCTTAATCCAATAAGATAGCATTCAGGGCTCATTCACAGTGTTTAGTTGATCAAGTTTTGTTGGCAGCCTGCTGCTGTTTAAAGTGAATGCCTCAAATTTAAGAGTTCAATAAATGTAGTACCTTTTGTGAAAAGAGACAAGACGCCAGACAGGATGTAGTGTTAGGTATATTTCCTCGTGTCTCCACAGCCTGAACTGAAGACATTATACACCAAGATTTTAAAGTACTTTTGTGAAGAAATGGCTTTCATCTGACTCATTACTGAGATAAACACAATTATGCCACAGAATTTCTAACAGTTTAAAAAAAGACAGTGAAAAAAATACAAATGCAAGAAGCAAAAAATCCATTTCTGTTCATAAACTGATAAAGAAAACCTGAAAATAGGTGAAGGATGCATGGTGTGATAGATAGTAACAGTGTCACCAAGGTTAATAGCAAAAGGACTAAAGTATTGCTGATACACAATGGGACTGTGTTTTCGGTTTTGAGAAATATGTAGATAAGGACTACTATAGGGCCTCTGAGAAATTTCTGTTAATACAAACTCTGAACAGGAAAGGCTGTTGCAAATGAAAAGCAGCTTACTTTATTTGTTGCAAGTAAAGATGTGATTCATCAGGCACAAACACAAAAGGAAAGATAGGGACTGGGGAATGGATTAGATAAAAGTCGAGGAGAAATTGGTCACTGGAACATAGAGGAAGCAAGGGAATTCCAGAAAAACATCTACTTCTGTTTCATTGATAAAGCCTTTGATTGTGTGGATCACAACACTTTGTGGAAAATTCTGAAAGATATGGGAATACCAGATCACCTTACCTACCTCCTGAGAAACTTCTATGTGGGTCAAGAAGCAATAGTTAGAATGTTATATGGAACAACTGATTGGTTAAAAATTGGGAAAGGAGTACAACAAGGCTTTATACTGTTATGCTTCTTATTTAACTTATACGCAGAGTACATCATGTGAAATGCCAGGCTAGGTGAATCACAGGCTGGAATCAAAATTGCTGGGAGAAATATCAACAACTTCAGATGTGCAGATGATACCACTCTAATGGCAGAGAGTGAAGAGGAACCAAAGAGCCTCTTGATGAGGGTGAAAGAGGAGAGTGAAAAAGCTGGCTTAAAACTCAACATTCAAAAAACTAAGATCATGGCATCTGGTCCTATCACTTCATGGTAAATAGAAGCAAAAAAAGTGAAAGCAGTGACAGATTTCATTTTCTTGGGCTCCAAAATCAGTGTGGTTGGTGACTGTAGCCATGAAATTAAAAGATGCTTGCTCCTTGGAAGGAAAGCTATGACAAACCTAGACAGTGTTTTAAAAAGCAAAGGCTTCACTTTGCTGACAAAGGTCTGTCTAGTCAAAGCTATGGTTTTTCCAGTAATTATGTATGGATGTGAGCGTTGGACCATAATGAAGGCTGAGCACCAAAGAATTGATGCCTTTGAATTGTGGTGCTGAAGAAGACTCTTGAGAGTCCCCTGGACTGCAGGGAGATTAAACCAGTCAATCTTAAATGAAATCAACCTTGAATATTCATTGGAAGGATTGATGGCCACCTAATGCAAAGAGCCAACTCACTGGAAAAGACCCTAATGCTGGGAAAGATTGAAGGCAACAGGAAAAGAAGGCAGCAGAGGGTGAGATGGTTAGACAGCATCATGAGCTCAATGGACATGAATTTGAGCAAACTTTGGGAATTAGTGGAAGACAGAGAAGCCTAGCATGCTGTAGTCTGGGGGTTCATAAAGAGTTGTACACAACTGAGTGACTGAACAACAACAACAAGGAGAAAGGCTGAAAACTGAAGTTGGGGTCATGTGGAGATAAGAGCAAATGGAAAAGAACTCACAGGCAAATGTAAAGAATTAGAAAAAAATGTTTCTTCTGAGCATGACAGGGTAAACTAAGATAGCCAGCAAAGTTTTTCTGAACAGCAGTCTTTTTGTAGTTTTTTAAAAGAGCAAGAAGAAAGGCAAAGCCCTTTATGTGAACCTCCAGTAGTCTACAGGCTTCCCTGGTAGCTCAGACGCTAAAGAATCTGCCTGCAATGCAGGAGACACAGGTTCAATCCCTGGGTCGGGAAGATCCCCTGGAGAAGATGGCTACTCATCTAGTATTCTTGCCTGGAGAAGTCCATGGACAGAAAAGCCTGGTGGGCTATAGTCCATGGGATTGCAAAGAGTCAGACACGACTAAGTGACTAACACACACACACCAGTAGTGTACAGGAAGCCTGCTACTCAGCCCAAAAAGAAAGACATCAGTCTACGTTTAGACAAACCTTATAAAGTGTACCTTCACTGCTCCTTAATGGAGAGAGACACAAGAATGAGTTTTTCCCAATTTGGGGGAGATTTCCTTATCAGCCAGGAAAGCCAAACAACACCAGGTATTTCAAAGAGAGGAGATTTAATACAGTAAATAGGTTGGAAGGTGAGGTAAACCAGAGATTAGTAACTTTTCCAGGAAGCAGTGATGTTCCTTGTGTCTAGGGATGCAAAAGGGAGGAGGTGGTGGTAGGAACTGCCACTCCAGCATCATTGTTGGAAGAAAGGAGAAAGAGGAACCGCAGAGAACAAGCACAGCACCCTTTCCCCTCCTGCCACCACCGGCTGATTTCCCTCAGTGCCTCCTATTGGCAGGAAGCCAACTGGCAATGGCGCCTGGGAAACATGGTTTTCAGATTCACAGCCCAGCATTACAGAACCAAGTAAAAGGGCGAGGGTGTATCTGAGAGACAATAGGGAAATAATCGAGCCCATTAGGCACATCACTCACTGTTGTGAAAGCCAGTGGCGAATTACAGTAGGAGCCCAAGTCAGCATCATAGCCAGCATCCATTTACTTAGGAGAATTGAGTGAGTGAAAGTCGCTCAGTCGTGTACGACTCTTTGCGACTGTGTAGACTATATAGTCCATGGAATTCTCCAGGCCAGAATACTGGAGTGGGTAGCCTTTCCCTTCTCCAGGGGATCTTCCCAACCCAGGGATCGAACCCAGGTCTCCTGCATTGCAGGTGGATTCTTTACCAGCTGAGCTATCAGACTTAGGAGAATAGGATGTGGGTAATTTTTCAGAGATCAGTGTTTCTGGTGAGTGATACACACATACATTTGATACACAGACATAAATATGTGAATAGAGATGTCTAGGTAATATATGAACCCACATAATGTTCTCTGGGGCAGGTCTTGGTCTACTCTTCCCAGTGGAATACTTGTGTGTTTATGTGTGAATATGTTTTATGTGTGCATAAATGACAGAGAGTGCTGTTGCCACTGTGCAAGAGTGAGGTGATACTTAGGTGGAGTGCTCTAGAAAAACAGATTGTTGAAACCATTCTGTACTCCTTGGTAAAAACACAAAATGAACCATTGTGGCCAACTGTCTCAAGTGATCTCTGGCCCTCATGACCCTGGAAAGGCAAGAGTGGGCATTGGAGGGAGGTGCACTGGTGCCCACCAGCCTTGTAGCCCATCCCCCATCCCTCCTGCACACCAGCCTCCATCTTCAGTGCTCCGCTGGCTACAGCAGACCAGGACTCCCCTTTATCCCCAGTGGTGGCAGCAGGCCATCTAGTTTCATCTGCTTCCTGGTTGGTGTGCTAGTTGATGCTCCCTCAGAGTCACCCTTGCGTGGCTGCTTGTGGGAATTCTATCTTCTGCAGTGTTCTGTATATGGAGGTTGTTAAACATTGTGAACACCATCCCTGTATGTAGGTGTGTATATATGTATACATACATAACCACTTACAGCAAAGCCATCTAAACACAGCAATCTTGCATATTACTTTGCTATTTAAATAAAGGAAAACATAATTCTAAAATCTGGATGCCATTGAAGTTTTCACAGTTCTTTGCTGCCTAAAATAAAATCTTTCCTAGAGGAGTCTGGATATATTGCTGAACATGTTTGAATGGGTTAACTTAAAAAGTAGTTTAGAATCTGTACTTCCTGTTGGCTCATGTAGTATCTTGAAAGTGAAAGTAAAGTCGCTAAGTCATGTCTGGACTATGTAGCCTCTAGGCTCCTCCATCCATGGGATTTTCCAGGCAAGAGTACTGGAGTGGGGTGCCATCTCCTTTTCCAAATGTCTTATCAACTTGTATTTACTGATCCTACAGAGAAGCTGAATACATTGCCTTGTTTTGCCGTTATTATGTGTTCCACACCTTTGAGAAGGGTAATAGTTTTATTTTTCTATTTAGTCTGTTGCATTTGGTGCTAGGCATCCAGGATAGGGTGTCCACCAAGAGAAAATCAGATTCCCCTAGATTTTATCTTTTGGACAGCTATTCTTAGAAAATGACATGAGAGCCCCAATAAAAGTTGGGAGATACAATTGATTGAAAGTCATTATCAGCTTGACCTAGATTGTCACCAGTAACTGAAAGGACAAGAGACTTTTGAGCCAATTATTGTCACTTTCAAAGTTAAAACATTTTTTTGGAAGATCACAAGTGGTTCTAAAATATTCATGCGCATTCATTCTTATTGCTATCTCTACAACAAGCAGAACTTTCCCAATGGTTGCTAGGTTTCATAGTTTTTTCTCCTTCAGGGTCCTATTGAAATGCTTGAAATTATCACAGTATTATCACATGATGGAAAATTTGAGAAATAGAGAAAAGGAATGAAAAAAACCCTGAATGTTGGTATTCAAACATAATAATACATACTTCTGTTTTAGTGTGTTATTTTGTCCTTCCATTTTTGTATAGCTGTAATTGATGCTTATGTATAATTTTGTACACTGACCTTTACAGTTGATAGATTGTTTCGTCCTTGTCTTCCATAGCCTTCATTACCATTATTTTAAAAGCTGTCTGATAGTAAGTAAACTGTACCCTGATTTATTTAATCACAGCTTCTCCTCCTCCTTCCCTGTACTCTTTCTGTTGAATCATCAGTTTTCTTATTAGGGCCAGTGAAAATAACATTGAAGTAGGAGCCTAATGATGTGGACTGAATGATTTAGCCAGGTTCCCTAATCTCTCCATCTCTGTTTCCCATATGGCCCTTTCCTATCCCCGAACACTCAACCTGTCTTACAGGAGAAGGTAAAAATTGTCCCCTATTACCTGTGATTTCCATTGAATAAATGGCAACCCACTCCAGCATTCTTGCCTGGAGAATCCTGTGGACAGGGGAGCCTGGTGGGCTACTGTCCATAAGGTTGCATAGAGTCGGACACAACTGAAGCGACTTAGCATGCATGCATGCGTTAGAGAAGGAAATGCAACCCACTCCAGTGTTCTTGCCAGGAGAATCCCAGGGACGGACGAGCTTGGTGGGCTGCCGTCTCTGGGGTCACACAGTCGGATATGACTGAAGCGACTTAGCAGCAGCAGCATGACCTGTGATTTCCATTGAATAAATAGAATAGATCAACCAAACCAGGCTAAGAAATAGAAGCTATGCTCAGTTTAATAATAAAAACAATTTAAAATGTATCCTCTGAACATAGGTAAGCTGTTGGCAAATTGTCATTATTTGCCTCCAAGTTTTGTTCTCCATAATCATTTCCATGGCTATGGTAGGACCATATTTATTTAAAGTATTTTTAGACTTGGAACTCCTTTTTTTTTTTTAAAGAAAATTTTGCATTTAATATCTGTAGAACAACCTGAATGTCAAGGTTTTTTTTTTTTTTTTCTTTCCCCCAAATGGAACAGGAAAGTACCATTAGCAAACTCTTCTAAAAGTAACAAGTGACCCCACTGATAGTACAAAAAAAAAAGTTAGTATTTTTGAAGAAGATTCCTTTGGGAGCATGTTCCAGGACATGCTGTGAACCCAAGAACATATCTGAATTTTCTATCAGTTGCAATCATATTCTAAAAATTCTGACAGAGTTGTGTTGGGAACGAAAGCTAAAAAATGATTAAATAGCAGACACATCTTTTAACTGTGTGATCTGGGAATGTATTAGGATTTCTAGTTAAGGTCGTTTATTTGAACAAGGAATTTACTCTGTTTC